>NC_056729.1:1705509337-1706909337 GCF_019279795.1 Protopterus annectens | reverse complement strand
ATGTGAAGCAGGCAACACCTACAGAGTGAATGATATGCTACTACAGATGCTCATCATGTACAGCACGCACCCAGAAAAAGGTGGTGCAGACCACCAGGTCATAGACTGGCTCTGGCAGTCCACAGAGAAGGATATGGATTCTCTGCTAGGCTATAAGACGTCTCTACCATGGATATAATGTAGGGGTACAGATATGCTCTCCTATGCACATCAGAAGGCTTTGAACGCTGCAGTAGTTAGGACCACCACAGGGGGGTGGAATGTCAAAATTGAACCAGCTGATGGGTGTTGAAGAGTTGTTGGTGCTGCTCTTCAAATAGGAGGACTAGCACCTCATACCAAATGGTTGCCTAGATGTGGTTGTAGGCCGGGCAGCTACTGCTTGTGTCAGAATGCAATGCGAAAGGTTAGTATTGAGCATATAACTGTTGTATGACTTATAACTATGCATGAAATGGAAAGGCTAAGACTGCTGGTGACTTGCACCTTTGTCCTGAAGATACTGCTACTGAGGAGACTGGTGGCAATACTGCTTCCATAGATGCATCTATATGACACATTATGACTACCATCCATTCTGTCTTCACCAGCCACCGAGGGCTTGGACATTAAGTGGACATGTGTGGGACATTACGCATTAGAAGACACAAATCACTTCGAATGTAACATCACTGTTGTTTACTGGCATATGACTTGCCACTCATGGTCATGGGTGGATATTTTCTTCCAGCTCTACACATGGGGCACCTTCTCAATATGGCCACATATGACTCAATCACGTCCCTACTATGGGATGGATCCAACCTCAGTACGGCTAGTAGGCACAGTGCTTGCTGACAGTGATCATACAGTGGCACCCCAAGTTCAGCACTGGAGGGTATCATCCCTGATGACCAACAATCACTCATTACACAGGGCTACTGCATTTACCTGCTGTACCCCTACAGCACACTGCAGTGTTGTATGCAATTGTCAACTTTGCCCCTCCATTTGTGAAATGTTAGTGACTATGCCCTGCTAATCCCCATCTTGTGTAGGTTTGCTAATGTTTGACACGTAGTGTGGCCAGACCATGCATTGTCCTGCATAGCCTGAGTGCTGCATCATCCATCATATTACTTGTTGTTGTATGGCTCATGGCTGTAAATCAGACACTGCCAATTTGCCACTGTTACAAAGTACTGCAGCTCTCGCTACCTTAGCTGAGGCTCCATTCCCTGTATCTCCTCCTTGCCTTCAAAGTGCTGTTGCATCACTTGTATTATGCAACTGTTCGGCTACACTGCCTGTTTTCACAGGATCATGTTGTGTAGCACTGTACACACTATGAATATCTTGCTGCATAGCTCCAGAATATATTGTAGCACTCCACAGATGGCGTCTGGATAGCAAACTCTAAACTTCACAAGTCCAAAGACTCTCTGCAAGTTTTTGGACCATGCTGTATGACATTTCTGCCACCAAGTATCAAATTGGCAGGGGGGGGTGGGGTCATCATCCATGTCTTAAGGGCATATTCAACATCACCTGCAATATACAAGACAAAGTATTATATGTGGTCTGCTCCCAGCATGCAAGTTACTTGTATGTATAACCCACTCTGTCTGTTATCTGTGCAGAACTACCAACTAGATCAGCCCAAGGGAAATTGTTTCACAAGAACAATTGGTATAAATTGGATGTATGCTAGATGTGGGAATTTATTTTATTTATTTGTATTTGTTTACCTGGGTACTGCACTGATCTCAATGGTCCACTTACAGGCACATCCCGGGTGAATAGAATCACATAAATAAACAAATCATATTTGCAGATACAAGGATATGCTAAAAAAAAAAAGTATATATATATATAAATGAATATTTACAGATGCAAGAAAATGCTTCTTGAACTAAATGTAGTAGCATATAACACTGCCATAACATGGATGGAAAAATGGAAGTCTGCTTAGCAGAGCTTGAAGGACAAGATGCAGCCATAATGACTGAGATGGCTTATGCTACAGGGAAAGCAGCGTATCATTATATAGAGGTATGAAGGCATTAGAAGAGGCATGTGAGAATAGTTACAGAAAGGAAAGCATGGACAGAAGACAGAGAAAAGGTGTGAGATGCATGCAGAGGGCAGAGCAGGAGAAAAGAGAAGTGTGAGAGAGATGCAAAGATAAGGTGGAAGTAGGATGTATGAGAGGCAATAACTAAACAGGATGACAAGATAAGTAAGGATAAAGGGGTATGTGAGAGAGTTAGAGGGTTCATATAACATGACCTGAGTGAATGCAGCTGCACTTTGCTTATATGAAGAGGTCTTCCTTGAGCTGTTGTCTGAAGTCCGAGTACTTTTGGATGTCTCAGATTGACAGAGGAATGGAGTCCCATAGTTTAAGTGCTTGAATGGAGAATGCATAGTCACTGCAATAGAGTTTAGTTTTTGGAGTTAGTAGGGTGGGATGAGATTGAGAGATGCCCCTGAGAAGATTATATGTGGGGGGTTTAGTGAAAAGTTTATGAATGAGAAGGGATAATCTCTCAGGAGAAAGGGCTTTGTGAAATAGTGATCCTAGTAGAAGGTTGGCTCTTAAATTTCCTGGAAGCCATTTACCTTTGGTGACAGTTAGGCAGTGGTGTTCATTACTGGGGGAGTTAGCAATGGACTGGCAGATTGTATGGAGATGGAATTTTTCTTCAAGGCTGCAGCTATAAAGGGTAGTCCACATTTGAGCTGAGATAAGAGTATGCCTTTGCCTATGACAGCTTTGGCTGGCCTGGATAGAAGCGCCCAGAACAGTAGAGCGTTGATCTTTTTGCATGTTTTTAATGTGTAGTTAAAAGTTAAGAAACTGGTCTAGCCAAATGTCAAGGTATTTGAAGGATGTGGTAGTTTCTATGGCAGTATTGTTAACATCTTTAATATTAAGGAAGTTGGGTGCTTTGGTTGGTTCCAAATAGCATCGCTTTTGCTTTTGTCATCTGCATAAAGAATTAGAGGTATCTGAAGATGATCAGATGGGAGTCTGTTGATAAATATGGAAAAGAGTAGAGGGGCTACAGGGCAAACCTGCAGGACTTCTTTCATAAGAGAAGCTGTTTCAGAGGTAGTTGTGCCTACTTTCACCTTGAAGGACTGACTGATGAGAAAGTCTACAAACCAAGGTTTTGCATCATCAATAATGCCTATTTCAGTTAATTTACAAAATAGTAAGTTCTAGTCAATTAGATCAAAGGCTTCTGTGAGATCAATAAAGATGGCTCCTGTCAGGTTGCCTTTATCTATATTGGACAGGATGTCATCTTAGGAAGTAGGCAGCTGTTATGGAGCTGCATCCAGACCAGAATCCATGTTGCTTCTTGGCTAGAAGATGGTATTGATGTTGTACATACTAATTCTAGTATTTTGTCTGAAGTGGGAAGTATTGCGGTAGTACGGAATTGTGAAACAACAGTTGGCTTGAGTAGTTTTGGAATAGAAGTGACTATTGCTGTTTTCCACATTTGAGGCATAATCTTATAAATTTAGCATAGGTTGTATATGTCAGTGAGAGGGTGGGAGATGAAGTCCTTACAAAGGTGAATGAACCAAGGGGCTTACTTATCTGATCCTGGGGGAGTATCTACTTGTATTTTGTCCAATTCTGTTTCAGTCACTTTTGGTGGAATCACGCGAACTGTATGGGTGGTGAATGGGTACACTGTAGATATATGCCCATACAAATCACCTTGTAGTCTGTGGAACGTTAGTTCTGTTTGTATACATCTGTGTCTGTGAACAACATCAAGTCTTAGTAACAACATGAATGCAGTCGATGGCGCTGAGAACACTAGGGAAGCATGTGGTCCCATAGCATGTATACATGCTATTGCTTCTCTCCTCTGCTTTCAACTGTTATACGTTAGATATGCCCCAAACATGTTGTGGAATGATGTCAAGGAACTGTAATTACTGTGGAGGAGAATGTCTGCAGTATACTTACCCTGTCCCTTGTATTCTGCTGAAAGGCTCCTCTATCTAGGATGATCAGTTCTGCACATGCTTTTGTGTCTATAGGTGCAAACTGCAAATACCCTCAATTCTGCTTATACGCACCACAATTGGAATAGGTCCAATAGTTGGCGGCTTCAGTATAAAAAAAAAAAAAAAAAAAACTCTGCTGCTCTGTCTGACGTCCATATCACAGTCACTGTCTCTATTGCTTTTGTAGCTGAGGCATTTCAAGACATGCAGGGCTGTGCATCGATTACCAGATTTTATTAATATGTGCTGTTGAGCTACTGTTGCCACTGTGCTCAACATAGTTCTGGTACTCAATAAATAACAGCATTATGTGCATGGGTGTGCTGCAACTCCATTTTACAAATCTTGAATTACTCCACCATCTTAGCATCCTACATATGTATATTCCAAGTTGCTCAAAAGGGCTTCTTATTTATATTCCATTATTTGCTTCTTTGCATGTACTGAATATTTTGTAATTTCACACACTCTTGGGTCATCTACACATTGCTCATGGCCCCTAACCACATTATTTTTGAACTGTGCATTGCATAACCCCTCTATGAAACAAAGCCAACATTTTTGCATCTAAGTCGCTGCAGTCAGGGATTTCACTTTTCCCAACAAATAGCAACTGCAAGTCAGGAGATGTACAAGGCAAATGTGTATTTTAGTGTTTGCTGCTGCCTCGTCAAAATATAGGTGTTAATAGAGTCTAAGGCATCATGAAACACACTTCTGATTGAGCTATTTCCCAGTACTTCCAGTGGAAGCATATCACTCCCTAGCTGTTCTGTCATTAAGTTAATTAATCTGATGAGTAATAGTAGTTATATCTATAACAGTAGTTATCTAGATATAGATATTTATAGCTATATAAATACAGATATAGATATTCAGACTTGGTATTCACAGTTACTGTAAGTTCTGTGGTACTGTATAGGTATCCTAGAGAACTTACTATTCAGGCTCTTAGCTGAGATGGTATCTTTTTCTATTACACATTGTCAGCTTCAGGTACAAAATGGAAGCTATGCTCATTCAAGGCAGCCTGGATATATATATATATATATATATATATATATATATATATATATATATATATATATATATATACATACCTCTTGGACCAAGAGTCAGGAACAAAGCTAAAATGATGGTGGAACAAAGGCTCATAAATAGCGACAAATGTTAAAAATGCTCTTATTAATTTAGAAAGCGAGCTGATAGAATAACAGGTTGCGCATTAGC
Source organism: Protopterus annectens (assembly GCF_019279795.1). NCBI lineage: Eukaryota > Metazoa > Chordata > Ceratodontiformes > Protopteridae > Protopterus > Protopterus annectens. The sequence goes on along the minus strand of NC_056729.1, from coordinate 1,706,904,096 downwards.
ATGCATTTTCTGAAGAATATGACGTCTGCAATTCAAATGCCTGTTATTACTTAGTGACTACACACCTCAATGATTTGCCAGAAAACCACAATTTTATGAGGAACACAGCAACAACATGAGGAAGAAATCTGGGTATTCTGTGAAAATATGAGCGGTTGAAAGTTATGCCAGGAGATTGCTACACTGGTAGCAGTGTTTGGGGTGGTGCTAGTTTATGCAGCATCAGTTCTGTATTTACCACACAACTGGATTCTGTTCAAGCTTACTATAGGATTGAGTCATTCAGAACCATGACATAGACATGTTTGGTCATCGCATCCCTCTGGCTTTGTTGGTCCAATGAGTTCTTGGGTTGTTGCCTTCAACATTATGATGGGTCTTCAAGGATGCTTCATCATGAGGATTCTCCAGTGGATATTCAGTGTTCACTGGTCCCAACTATCAGATCCCTCTCCACTCCTTGTGTGTATAACTCATCTTTGCAGATGTCATCTGAACTGGAGGTTGACCTTTCCAAAACTAACAATGGGGAGGCCCTTTATCCTTCCATCGCCTTCAGCAACAGTCACCATGGTCGTCTCCTTCTTTGGGATGGGGTGGCATTACTAGGGGAGAATGGTCTAACTGAAACAGACAGAAGCAAGGCCAATCTTTGCATAAACATCCTGGAGATGAGAAGCAGCTCTTGTTATGCTGAAGGAGTTTCAGAACCTCCTTCCTGTAGGAGTTATGTCCCTATAATCAGGCAATATGTCAGTAATATGGTATTTAAACAAGCAAAGATAAACCAAATCTTACTCCATCTGCAGAGACCATGAGAGTATGGAAATGGCTAGTAGCTTTGCATTTCCTTTCTGATCATAATACACATCCCATGGAAAGCCAGTTGCTTAGCAGCCAGGCTCAGCAGGTCCATCTTAATGCCTCACAAGTGGTCTCTCAAATCCACAGTAGAGAAACAAATTTTCAGATACCGGGACATGCTTTACTGTGATCTTTGTGCTTTCCTGTGCAACACCAAATGCAGCAACTACTTGGTTCTGATTGCTTCCAAGGGACAGTCACCAAGATACATTCTAGTCTGCCTTTGGCCCCTGTGCTGTTGTATGTTCTTCCACCCCTATTCCCATAAGCAACAGGTTATTTTAGAAAACCTACGTGCAAAGCCAAAGTGATCCACACTGTCCCATTCTGAACCAAACAAATCTGTCTTCTTTTGCTCAAGCTTCACTTAATGAAGAGCTCAAGGCTTCTAGATCCTCAGACAGATTTTCTTTGTCATCCACCCAGCCAGCCTCAACAGGACTTGCACAACCTCAGTTTGGCCGTACGGTTTCCCCTATTTCTTTAATGGTCAAAAATCCTGCCTTACCCCAAAAGTTATCATCATCATCCATCCATACATCCACAACCCCTCTTCCCAGTTTTGCACAAGAGGTCAGGGTGTCACTTCAACAATGCCAATCATCTATAGCAAAGGTTTACACCACGGGTGGCTAGCTAACCCTGCTGCAGTTTTTTCTTCTGCACTGCACATTCACATGTGCACTCACATATATGGCCAGTTAAGAGTGTCCAATCCGCCACTGCATGTTTCTGGAATGTGGGAGGAAACCGAAGCACCCACAGGTAACCCACGTGACCACAGGAAGGACATGCAGACTCCCCACACAGACAGCACCCCAGCCAAGAATCGAACAGGGGAACCTCTTGCTGTGAGGTGATAACACTATCCGCTGTACCACTGTGCCGCCCACCATCAACCCTCTTTTCCCCATTATTACATCTAATCTGGGTGTCACATGAACATTAGTCAATGATCAAATCACTTACAGCCAATGTTTACATTGCTGTGTGGGCTAGCCCTGAAGTAAGGGTTCACATTTTATCAGCATCTCAAAGCAAGTGGAAACATTTCTCCTTATGAGCTAATCAGCAAGGTATACATCCACCTTCTACTCCCATACCAATGATTCTCCACTTCCTGTTGAATCTATTTGACAGTGGGCTCTAGTTATTTCGTAATCAATGTACAGCTGGCATCCATTTCTAACTTCAATGTTTTCCACCAGTATTCTCTGGCAACCGAAAAAAAAGCCATATGAAAGGGATCTATGGGGATTGGCATAATAGTTGAGGTGCTTACTTTACAGACACAGTGTACAGAGTTTGACTCTCATCTCTGAAATGGAATCTGACTAAGCTTAAAATGTCCCACAAGGGCAGCTAGCACAGTACTTACCTATGAAGACCCCCCCCCAAAAAAAAAGACCCTACAACTACTTGGGAGATGAACTTCATACTAGAATTATTAACTAGAACCCCCTTTGAGGTAGCATCTTCCACAGACCTAAAATGAATATTATGGAAGGCACTTTTCTTGGTAGCCATCATTATCACCAAAGAGAATTTCAAAATTATAACCCTATTTTCATCTCCTCCTTACTTGTTTTTTCACAAGCCTGAGTATCGGTAAGAACAAATCCTTTGTTTCTCAATATAGCAACACAGACAAATCTAAACTAACCTATTCATTGCATATATTCTCCCCAAATCATTTCAGTATGGAACAGCATCTTCTACAAACACTGGACAAGCATAAAGAACTGCAACTTTACCTTCACAAAACCAAAGCCATAATGAGAGGTCCTCAGCTGTTCATAGTATTTGCTCCAAGCAAATTATGTCAGAAGGCCTCCAAAATAAGACTTTCCAGATGGCTTTCAGAATGCATATCTTAAAGAACTACAGCACTGTCAATGAACCCAAAAGTTCATTCCACAAGATGCATTTCAGTTTCTAAGGCATTTGTCTCTTCTACAAACGAAATGTGTGGAGTAACAACATGGCCTATGTTGTGCCTTCACCAAGTGTTTAAAACTGGACATACTTTTTAGATCCAGAGCCTCCTTTGGAGACACAGTTCTCAGAGGTATCCTGTCATGATGCCAGATTCATGTAGCTTGGGTTTCTGTCCCAATGGTCAGACTGGACAAACTGGATGAAATAAGATGTAACAGTATTTTACTTACCATAATGCTGTATCCTTTTCATCCTTGTCCATCCAAAACAACATCCTTCCCTCTTTCCCCCTTCCAAATTGTTACCTTTCTGGAGGAATGTGGTCGATCAACTTGAAACCCTGTTGTCCCTTCCTGTTTCATAACTGCTGTCACTGTTCTGCAGGTCCTTATTAGTATATAGTTGACAAACTTGTTATGGGGCAAATAGAGCACAGGGGAATAATAAGAGATTTTCTGAAGGCGCTTGAGGCAATGAGAAGTAGCAGAAGGCAGGATTAGATCCTACAAACAGCTCATTTGCCAATAATTAGATCAGATGGACTGGATGAAATAGAATCAACAGTCAATTACTACAATTCATGTTGATGTCAGACGTGTAATTGGAGAAGACAATTTACCTTATAATCAAACAAATGCTACTTCCTTTTTGCAGACAAAAAATATGACTTTGAACGACTTGGTTAGAAAGAGAACATGTTAAAATGGTTCAACTGGGGGAATAAAAGCTTGAAGAATGAATAACTTGAATGGCACACAAAGTGGGTGGTCAGACTTTCTGTGTTTTGTGCAAACCAAGTAAAGTGACTTGTGTATTACAATGACAGCTATAAAAACTTGGGTTGTGTTTCTCTAATATTTGAAACTATTAGCTGTTTGCCTTCACAATACTATGATCTATTTTCAATCATGGCATTTTACTGGACAAATGCTTTTGCAACTTTGGGAAACTGATAAAGTTTGTTTACTAAGAAGAAAAATATTTCATAAAGATTATTCTGTGCAGATAATTGAAAAGCAGATCTGATTTTTTTTTAGACTAAAAAAGAACATAAGAAAAATTTAACATTTAATCTGAATTATCCAGTGTTTCTAAAGGTATTTTTTTCTAAGGATATGGTTACGTTTTCTAATGCACTGGTGCCTATGAGAGGTGTTGTGTACGCTGTCCCATTCTACCCCATCAGAACCATGACGTTTCTCTTACCATTTGTGAAGATGGGGCTGAATGAAGGGAATCAGTAGCTTATTGTAGTGTGTTGGGAAATGAACACGAATTACCTGAATGTCCCATGCAGAGTTTGGACACGGCTAGTTTTGGGATATAAGGTGGATGATATGAATTTTTGTTAACTATATCTATTTGAAAATGATGCTTACTTTAATGAAAAAAGTATATATTTTGAAAAGAAGATCATTGTTAGTTCTTTGCAATTTGTGTATCTCAAGAAAAAGTATGACACAGCTGGGTTATTGGTAACTGATAAATCAGATTAAGGTGGGGTGAGGGGGGGGGGGGTCACTCTCTCCGGGTTCCTATTACATGATCGAATGCTAGAAATAACGAACGCTCATTTGTTGAACACAAATGCATGAAACCACAAAATATCGAAGGAATGGATCAGCGAATTTTTTCCCAGGAAAAAAATTGCTGAGCCTTTCTCTGGACGTTGCTGTTTTCTTCACTGTGGTGTGATCTCGGAGTTGGTATATTTAAGGTGGGGGAGCACAGCCTCCCACATTGGGGGGTGTGCTGGGCAAAGCCCCCCACTTTATGTTGCCTGTATTTTTTTTTTTTTTGGATCAGCAAATTTTTTCCCTGTGAAAAAATTTGCTGATCTGTTCCTTCAAAATTTTGTGGTTTCATGCATTTAGGTTTGATAATAGATTGTTTACTATTTCTAATGTTCGATCATATAATATGAACCCACTCACTCTCCCTTTTAACTGACTTGATTTGATTGATTAAATCAGATTAAGGTTGGGTGGGGGGATCACTATTCCTTTTAAATTACTTGGTTTGACTGATTAAATCAGATTAAGGTGGGTGGGGGGAGGTCACTCTATCTCTCTTAACTGACTTATTTTTTTTCTGAATGTGTTATTGGTTTTAGCCTGTGCCTGGTTAGCCCAGTACCACCCATTTTGGTTTAAATTGATATTTCTTACCTCATTTAGCAACAGTGACAGTTACAGGTTTTGTCAGCCGTTTTGATTTTTATTTATTTATTTATTTATTTTTTGTGATGCTTCAGGTGATGTTTGATGGTGCAGGTCCTCAACCCTGTGCTGACTACTTTGTAATATTTTACTCAAGTTATGGTTGAGGGTGCCTCTTTCTGTATACTTGGGGAATAACTCACTCTGCCCCTCTATGAGAGGGAACAGATTGTGAGTAAAATTAGAGTTTACAGGATAAAAACAAAGCCCCTGAGTGAGGCCTGAGCTGGGTTAAGTTTCTGTTTTGCAGCTGGACTCCCTGCATTTACTCTATAGAATTTTACGGCTATTAATAGAAGGTAAAAGCATTTGACTTATGCATATTTGGAGATATTTGTTCATAATTGGAGAATAACCTACTCTTTAATGTATTACCTTGTTAAAAAATGGACTAGGAGAATCAGCAAACCCCACAGTACACTCAGGTCTATATCAGTTAAATGAACTCACTATTCTGCAAAACACCTCTTCGTCGAACCCAATTAAACAAAACTTAATCCATCAAACAATCATTTAAATGAAATACCTTTCCAGGGCAAATGACCACTTGGCCAACCCAGCAACTGTAACAAAAACAGCACTATTTAAAACCCACCCTGGTGGAGGGCTGTGCCCACCACACCCCCTAAGTAAATATACCAACTCTGAGATTGCACTACAGTGGGCAAAATGGCAAATCTCTAATGATGGCCCACTGTTTTTTTCCCCTGGCAAAAACTTTGATATAACGATCGTTTGACAGAATAAGATTTCATTTAATTGGGTTTGACGAAGAGATGTTCACGGAATAGTGCGTTTGATTAACTGATAAGGATCCGTATACTCAATATAATTAATGTACAGAGGAGCCTGGTAAAAAAATAAGTTCACCTATTCCACTACAAAATCACTGTGTTGTGCTGGAAATCTTTTACTGGACCTAGCATTTTTTTATCTTTGTTAGCTATGGCTTTTAAACAGCCATGGTTAGCAAACCACATCTCTTAAAAAGTAATAGCGAGAGAGAAACAAAAAAAATGTAATAACAGTAAGTACAGCAGCAATTATAAGGGTGTGTGTGTCTGTGAGTGTATAACGTATGTCCCTGACAGCAACGAGCCAAAATAAATTACATTGCCGATTTTTTACATATTAATTCATTTGATCATAATCAGATACCAGAGTTGTACACAGTCACCAAAGTGGTTTTGTCTGTGTGTGTGTGTGTTTGTGCCTACAAATGGCATTACTCATTTTATTGTTATTAAGGATGCAATAATCATGTGAACTTCGAAAAAAAACTGATATGAACACAGATGCTGTCTTGATTACTGTCGGGGTAAGAGGGTGGATGGGTTGTGGCCACAACACTCAGTTATCCTTTTCTTACAGACTGGGCTTTGAGTGCCTGGTAACTGGGTATGATGACTTAAGGAGGATCTATGCAAAGTGTCTGTTAGCTCCCTTATGAGAGGGATCAGTTCTTTCTTCTTGAGCGGCAGTCATATTTACGATTACATGTAGGGATATGTTGATAAATCCATGACATCATTTACTGTATGTTAAAAGGGTAAAAAGGCTGAGTTATATCAAGTTAAGTATGTACAGCACTGTATATAATTAACTTGACATAAGTACAGCAATATATATATATATATATATATATATATATATATATATATATATATATATGGGATCGGTACTGATCCCTGATGGAACTTTTCACCGAACCACAAACAGCAGGGCAAACTTCCGCGAAAGTGCTTTTTACCGAAAAAGCACTTTCGCGGAAGTATGCCTGCAGCTAGAGGGAGTCATGGGGGAATGACTGTTGCAGAGATCATACTATGGTGCAGATAAGGGAATATTCCCTTTTCCTCACTGTAGTGCGATCTCGGAGTGAGAATATTAAAGTGGGGGGCACAGCCCCCCACACGGGGGGGTGCTGGGGGGCTTGCCCCCCTGCATAAAAGTAGATTTATTGTTTTTTTTTGTTTTCTTTTTCTTTAACGCACTTTAACAAAATCGCTTTTTCGGTGAAAGCGCTTTTATTAAAGTGTGTTCGGTGATTGTGGATTCGGATCCACACACACACACACACACACACACACACACACACATATATATATATATATATATATATATATATATATATATATCTATAAAACTTGACATATGTACAGCACTATATATATATATATATATATATATATATATATATATATATATATATAAAACTTGACATACGTACAACACTGTATATGTATAACTTGACATATGTACAGCACTGCAGAAGCAGGTTAAGCTTCAAGATGTTTGTTGCCACGACTGAGTCAATCTTGTCTTCAGCTACATTTAATGGAGGCTGATAACAGATATTAGACTGAGCTAAATGACTCTTCTTGTTAAATATGGCTGTTTTGTAATTAAAATATAAATAAAAATTGTTAAATAAAACATTTTTGACAGCAATGGTCACTAACGATGAATATTCAGAATATTTAATTTTTTCCTGCTTTAGTTCTGCTGGTTTTGCAGATGTGAGTGTGCGACATTGTTGTACAGCAGGGAGTGGGAATTTGTCTTTTTCCTGCTTTTATGTAGGTCTACTTCAAAACACTGAATTAATAGAACGTTGAACCACAAAACATTAAGACCATGGGGGGGGGGCGTGGCCAAGATGAGCTTTGAGTAGCACCACTTTCTTTCAGCTCTGCCTTTTCAAAATTTTTATAACAGGAATTTTTGAATATAACTATCTAAATAACATTTTTTTTATATAGCTGGATTCATCTAAGCATCTACTTGAATAGTATCTAAATATTTTTTTTTAATTTTTTTATTTATTCTTGTCAAAAATATAAGAGATAACTTTCTGGCATCTGACTTCAGTATGAGCTTCACAAAATCTTCTCACCAGGATACAACATTAAAAAAAAGCGTCAAGCTCTACTAACTACCATTCAAAAATTCTCAACAAAAATCAATAGAATGGACTTGAAACTTGATAACTTAAAATAAAAATGTTCACAACAAATGAAAACTTTACATGAAGATCTTAAACAATAGAAGAAGCAAATTATAGGTATAGAAACATCATTAAATGACATAGACTGTAGGATTCAAAAAGATGAGCAGAATATAGAATTCCTTTTAAAGCAAAATTCCCTTCTTCAAACAAAAATAGATGTCACGCAGAAACAACATCAGGATCTTTGGATTACCAGATAATATTGAAGAAAATAACATGGAGAAATTCTTAACATCATGGCTACCTGAGATTTTAGAGCTTCCTGAAGCCCTTTCCTCTGGTACTGAAAGGACTCATAGATCCTTGGGTCCATCTAAAAACAGTAAAAGGAACTTTACAAAATCTGTCAGTGAGATTCTTATCTTCACATGACAAGGAAATAGTTTTAAAGACAGCCTAGTTAAAACACCGATTAAATTCAAAGATAATACCATACGCTTTGATAATGACTATTCTTCTGTTATTGCTAAAAGAAAACTATGTTTACCACTGCTTAAAGAATTTAAAAAAGCCCAGATAAAGACTCATTTATTTTTTTCCAGCGAGACTGAAAATCTTCCTTCAAGATGGTCCAAAAGTATTTGAAGAGTTAGATACAGCTATCAGATTTACTAAAATCTAATAAAATATTGGAAAAAATAGATGAAATGGATTGGGCTAGCTCTAGTCTTAAAAGAATTGCAGACAATGGATCCTGGAAAACATTTGAACATAAGAAGTTCAAAAAATACGTTGTTTTAGAATATGGTGTATGAGTAAAAAAAGAAGGAAAACAAAACACACCGAATGCAGGAATTAAGTAAGCGCTTTCGTTTACTATTTCAGCAAACTTCTTTAGGTTCTGAAGAAGTTTTCTGAAATAGTAAACAAAAGCGCTTACTTAATTCCTGCATTTGGTGTGTTTTGTTTTCCTTCTTTTTTACTCATACACCAGTTTCTTAGTTTGCTTTGGTTCTATTGTTTTAGAATATCATATTTTTATTTTTCATTCTTTTAGAATTTATCTCATGACCCAGAAGTTTGGGGAGATGGAAATGGTTCAACAGGTGAGTGTTGTCGTTACTTCTCTCTTTTTGCTTCTAGTTTGTGTTGCTGATTAATTAGTATATGCTAATTAATCTTTTTTATAGTACTTTGTTACAATTCATACATCTATTAGTACTTTATTAACTTATTCTGTCTTCATAAATATCTGATAATAGTATTTACATCTTAACTTGAATATGCATGGTTTGACATTATTTTGTCTTGATATGGAAAGTCCGTTGTACTGCCTCTTAGTTGCTTATTCAACTGTTATTACTGACGTGTGCTTAGTGAGTATTTAGATCATAGAAACCATATGTATAGTAATTGATTTAGATAAACTATTACTGTTCTCATTATTGTCTTTTTGGGCAATTAGACTACACACATGAACAGTTTAAAGCTTTATCTTTATTCCGGATTAGCTATTTTCCTATTTGTTATACTGCCTTTTGATTAACAGCTTTGTATATGTTTAAAGAGCTCTTGCTAATTTGGTGGAAGGTGGTGTGGTGTTTGGATATTATATGACTTGTAATGCTGCTATGGTCTGTTTTTTTATTGTGAATGATCGGTGGATGTATTGGTCTGATTATGGTGTTGGTCAAGTGGACCCTCTTTTATTTTTTGTTTTGTATGGTCGGCTCTGTTTTGGTGCTGTCGGACTGTGGTCACCTAGTGGTGGTACATTTGTTCTGGTTTGCTTTCCGGTTGGTGGTTTTGTGGTGTGGTTGGCCTGGGAGTTGTGTTTTGATGAATTTTTATCAAGTTATGTGAGGCTTTGGGGTGTCCCGAGTGTGTTGCGAGACACCTTAGTTTCTTCAAATATTATTAAAGCTGCTTACTGTTTCCCGCTGGAATTCCCTGAGTTCTTTTTTTCTAGCAGCAGCTTTGCGATCTGGTTCTCTCGAGTCTGTGGATCTTCTATTCGTAAAGCGACGTCATAAGCATGTCGATGAGGACGTTGCTATGTTTGAACTTTATTCTTGTTTTAGATGACCAGGGTATGTCCAAGATGGCAACAGCAACAGTATTTAGAGGCACCTAATCGTAAGACTCACCAAAGACTAATTTTACAATTCTTTTTAAGTATGCTTGATCTTGTCAAATAGCATTGCGTTTACTAGAAACATTTTAAATAGAATTTGGTAAAGCGTAAGCAAGGTCAGCATTGTTTATGTTTGCATTTTTTGAAGAATGTGCTTTGCTTGAATTCCGCTGCTTCTCCAATATTGTATAAATACTCTCTGATGGTTTGTGTAAAAGCCCCTTACATATAATTTTCTGTCTTCATTATCCCACATGGCGTTCTTATTCTGATTATATGTCTCTGGAGTGTTTTGTGGTATGCTCATGCTTATTAATACATTTCCCATGTGTGCACGTACACATGCAGACATACTACAAATGTAGACAGTGGCAGTGCTATATTTGTTAAGGGGAATTTATATATTGCTTCTTTGTTTTCTGTTGCTTTTCAGTATTGGTGGAGTCTTTTAGTAACACTGGTTTCACCACTGGATTTTTCAGCGATTTTCCTTTGTGCTTCCTGGTTTTGTTGAGTTGGTTTATAGTGCTATCTATAACACAATTTGGGGGAGTGGGAGGTTGGCATAATGGTTAAGGTATTAACCTTACACATCCAAGGTGCAGGGTTTGATTCTCACATGGGCTAATTGGCTAGGTCCATAAGGGCAGTTAGCCTAGTACTAGAACTATGAACTATGAACTATTTGACATTTATATTAGGCAGTGTTTTAATTCATCTCTGATTTTAATCAAATGACCATTTTTATTGGAGCATGGTTAAGTGATATTAAGTGCTCCTGGGAATTGGACTGTTTCCTGATTGGGACTTTTTAAAGGGGAGCAGTAAATTTGTCATGTCTTGGATTAGCAAGTGTCCCAAGATATCCAATGTCCATTATACTATCTTGCTACAGTACCACTAGATTATTCTTCTCTATATCACCATTTCTAAGGTAATATTGTTGTTCCTGAGAAGTATAGTCTTATGATAGGTTAGTTCATAGGTTAGTACTAAGCTAACTGCCATTGTGAGCCATTTAAGCCTAGCCAATTATCCCTTGTGAGACTCAAACCTTGCACCTTGTGTTTGTAAGGCAATCACCTTAACCATTAGGCCACCCTCCCAACCCCTAACTGGTTCCATTAAATGTGCTAAATGCTACAAGTTTATTTTATATAGGGTAATGTCTCAATTGTCTGCAGCTTTACTCTCCTTGAATGCATATAACCCCAGGACAAAGTTTAAAGAGAAAAAGGAGAGAAGGAAAAAAAAAAAAGGAGAGGGGAAGGAAAGAGGGGGAATATAAAAGGGAAGGAGAGGGAGGGGAGGAAGGGGAAGAGGATGGGAATGGAAAAAAAAGAGTAAATAAAGGGAAGTGGGAAACGGAAATAACAGAACAATGGTTACTAAAATATGGAAATTACTATGATACGGCTTTACTTTTTTTTTTCTTTTTTCCCAACTTATATGCACACCTCTAGAGTATGGGTACTCATGACATTATCAAATGTATAAGAACACCACTAGAATATGACATTTTTATTTACATATCACACAAATTTATTCCATGCCAACAATGGAATTTACAACAATATACTTTTTTACTAGCTTGCCAACAGATAATGGGAAGTTAAAACTTTTACATATTTACATGCATTTCACTAAGAAATGAGATTCTATTCCACTTCCCTACATATTATTATACCTCTAGACAATGGGGATTTCTACAATCCCACCTTGTATTTACGCATTCTATTAGGAATTGGAAATATATGAAGACTGGTACCTCAAGATGTTGTTTTTCTATGGTGTACTGGAGTTTATTCCTATGTTTGCTGTTGCCGTGAATTTGTTTCTCCCTCCTTACTATTGATGTTAATGGTAGTATACATCTGTGATCTAAGTATTTTTAGTACATTTCAAATATTTTATAATAATACAGTAGCAGCAAATATCTTTATAGTAACTGTTTTTTGCTGGAAACACTACTTGATTGCATTCTATTTCTTTGGTAACTTCTATTTATTTACTAGTACACCACCAGGAAGTGAGAATTTTTAATTTCTGCATATATTCACACATAGTACTACAAATAGGAATTTATTTATTTCATTTGTTCACAAGCACATCACTAGAAAGTTAGAATTTAATATCTTTATTTCATACGCATGCACACGATTGATAAAAGGGAAATGTTTAATTTTACTGTTCTTAAATTATCTACATTTGCTTTGTACAGGTCTATTATTGAGTAATCTAAGCAACTATATAATATTGTTCTATGCTTTCTTTTATTGTAATCTGATCTTAGTTAATATATTTAATAGTTTTATAGCTATATATTTTAAGAAAAGCTTATTTCTTTCTGTAGTGGTTGAAATTTTTCTTACAGGCCATATTTTTAAATATGCAACAATCTATATTTAGGCAGGAGCTGACTGGATGTAGCTGCTAGATGGGTTGTCAGATTGAGTGATTGATGTCACTCAAATTAGGAGTTTTTAACTCCAGGTGGGTTTTGGGTGGGGTTTTTTTTTGTTAAACATTTCTGCTACAATTCTTTGTTAATAATGTTACTGATGTTCACTAAAATTTACCTAGATGAATGCAATTTAAATACATTTCTTTTTAAAGTTTTAATCTATAGTTCACGTACAACAAATAGTTGCATTCCTTATGCTTATCTAGTATCACATCATAGAGATAGAATTAAAAGAAACTACAGCCAGCATGTAATAATTAACCAAACTGATTGTTTCATGACTTCCCTGCATTGTATATCAGTTAACATTAATGATTTGAATAATCCTAATAAGAGAAGATCTTTGAATAAATATCTCAAATTACACAATTCTCCATTTATATTACTTCAAGAAACTCATTTGATAACTGATGACATTTCCAAATTGGACTCTAAATCCTTTTCAATCTTGATAAGCTCTGAACATTCTTAAAAAAGGAGTTGCAATATTGTGGAATAGGAAATTACGTTTGCCCAAAATAATAGACACATACAAGGATAACAAATGTCTGATATCTTCAGTTATTATAGAGTTTAATAACACAATTTTCACTTTAATCAATATATACTGGATTCCTGGCATTGGATTAAATACAGCACAACAGCATATAGAATATAGTATACAGTTCTCTAAAGGTAATATTATATTAGCTAGTGACTTCAACAGTATTTTGACAGTAGAGATACTAGCTCTAATAGTAAGAGAAAAATCTCAGCAATGGCCAGTCTACTAAGAGAATTTTCTAACTTCTTTTTGTTGAAGGACATCAACAACTATGCAGACTCTAAATCACTGTTCTACACATTTTACTCACACAGACATAATTCATACTCAAGAACAGAGTTCTTATTTATAATAGTTTAAAAGATTCTTTAATTAACACAAAAGTGATTGCATGTCCTCTTTCAGATCATAATTCTATAATCTTTGATCTATATGTTCATTCAAACTTTAATGCTCAGATAAAAAGGATTACAGCCTTTATCACTAAATTAAAAGATTTTAATACCTTTATTTCTGCAGAAGTACATAACTTTATAGAGCTTAATGCCACTAATGACACATCTGAAACTTTCTTTTGGGATGCTATGAAGGCCTATTTATATGGCAGAATAATTGACTGGTATAAAAAGAAAAGGATTTCATGGGATAAAAAACTACAAGATATACAATCTAAACTACACGCATTGAATCTTGATCTTTCAAAAAACCTAGGAGGGAAAATTAGAACAACAGAAATAAACTCTTTGAATAAGAAATATCTTGAAATACTAAATCATAAAACCATGATTAGTTTAGAGAAATTTAAATGTATTCAGTTTTCAATAAATCCTAGATCTCTGAAAATTCTAGCCAATAAAACTAAAAGACTGAATAAATTCAACCATATTAACAAAATATATTCCCCTCAAAAAAAAAAAAAGGAATGGTCTCTGGTTTACAGAACATATTAAACGAATTTTGAGATTTTTTTCAATAGAAATCATTCATCTAATATAATAAATCCTAGAGAGGATATTCAAGTATTTATTAATAAAAACACCAAAAAAAAAAAAAAAGGTTAACAGAAGAGCAAGTTAATTTAATAGACAGGCAAATTACTTCTAAAGACATTCAAGATCAAATAAATAAGCTTAAACAAAATAAAGCACAGGGCAATGATGGCATTATTCCGGAAATTTATAAAGTTTTACCTATTAAAGCACTAACATTGTTACATTCTGTATTCAATATAGTTCAAGATAAAAATAGAATTCCCCCATCTTGGAAGTATACCTTTATTACTCCTATCCTAAAACCTGATAAAGACCCTACTAAATGTAAATCATATAGGCCTATCTCCATATTAAACACAGACTATAAAATGTTTATGTCTATATATGCAAACAGGCTTAAAAATGTTCTACCTAATTTAGCAGATGAGGACCAAACAGACTTTATAATAAACAAAACTTCTTATGACAATATTAAAAGAACAATTACCTTAATTGAATCAGTAAAAAACTTAAAGAATATCCCAACTACAGTTAGCTTAAATATAAATTGTGCTTTTGATACAATTAATTGGGAATACTTATTCATTCTACTACAGGAACTTAATTTCTCAAATAATTTTATAAATCTTATTACTCAATCATATAATGGCTGTCAAGCATATATCAAAATTGGCTCTAATGTTTCCCAGTTCATACCTATTATAAAAGGGGCCAAACACGGCTGTCTGCTGTCCCCTCTTTTGTTTACATTAGTTATGGAACTTTAGGCAAACTTGATAAGGGGCAATAGAAATATTAAAGGTTACAATTTGGGTCGTAATGAAACATCCAAAATCCAAATGTTTGCAGATGACAAATTTATTACACTAGGTGGTAATACTCCATCTTTACAAGAATTATTTAATGACATGGATTCCTTTCAAATAAACTCAGGTCTTACATTCAATCACAACAAAACACAAATTCTTTTAGTTGGTCCAAAATAATATAATATACAGGATAAATTTGAAAAATATATAGCAGAAACTCAACAAATAACATATTTAGGTATAATTACTAGTACCAACATAAAAGATATTCTACAACTGAACCTCAATAAAAGTATAACTATAGAAAATGGAATAAATAAATGGAATAACATATGATTTCTGATGGAGGAGAAACTATCAATTATAAAGATGATATTACTTCCTAAATTTTATATATATTTCAGTCTATATCTATACCCCCTTCTTATTTAATAATTAAAAATTTTAATACAGTGATTTAAGAAATTCCTTTGGCATTCTATTAAACCTAGGATTGCATTATCGTACCATACATATAGTTGGGAAAATGGAGGTATTGCATTACCAAACTTAGAAATGTATTCAATTTCTTCAGTGAGCAAAACAATTTCTTACCTCACAGGAAATAGTCAGCAAAATGGAAAGAGAACATTCTTCCTTTATCTCAAAACCAAAAAACAATGACACGTCCTATATGTTAAACTTAATAAATAATTCATTTATTTGGAGAATAAAATAATTATTTTCCTACTATCCCTCTCAGGCATTTAAATCTAATTATATAACAGTAATCTTAAAATCCTTTAAAAATGTTATCTTTAGATTTAAAATATATGAAAGTTGGATGTTCCTTATTTACCCCATAGCTTATACATTTTCTCTATAGAGTATTATAAAATGTAACTATTTAAACAGAAACATTTAATATTTTGGTATCAAATGATGAATAATAATGAGTTCAAATCTACTGATATTCTTATGGAAAAGAATAACCTTGACTCAGTACTACGGCTAGATTTACAAGAAGCTAGAAAATATATCAGAGATAAACTTGACTTAATTCCCTCTTCATCTAAGAGCTCAATTCCTAAACATATACAGTATTTGATAGTCTCAACTCAGCAGAACAATTCAGTTAAAAACAGTTTGTCACACATTTACAGAGCAATTAAATTAGACCTGGACATGCACTCAGATAATTACTGGAAATGTTTCTCTGTCACTAATAATTGTAATCCTACAGACAAAGACAAATAAAACATTCTTCAATCAGCCTGTAAAACTACTTCATCACTTAAATGGAGAATATTCACCTGGAGATTCTTAAATATATCATTTCTCACTCCATACAACAAATAAGATATATAAAGAAAACATACTCAGTTGGAGATGTAAGACTGAAATAAATGCAGATTGGTCTCATATATTTTATGATTGCTTATCTTTAAAAAAATTTGGGAAGATGTTAATAAATTCTTACACGCAATCTTTACAAATAACTTTTTACTCACTAAACCATTAGTTTTATTCAACACACTAGTTCCTAACTGTGTAAAATCAAGTAAACATCCTCTGCTCTGGTCTGTTCTATCCATTGCCAGGAAAGTAATAACAAAAAATTAGAAATTCTCACATGTACCCTCTTTTCAAGAATTTAAAGAGCTTCTCATGGATGTATCTAAATTAGAACTGTTGACAATTAAATTTAGTTCTAAAAGGAATACAACTTTATATAATCAGTGGAACAGTATACATGAATTGTTAGAAAAATAAGCTGAATGTTAAAAACAATTCTTATAGACTGTTTTAATGGTATCATTTGATGGTTATACAGTGAACATTACTGTACATAGTTTCTGTTATCTTTGTTCTTTTATATCAGTGTTTTCTTGTTTTTACCTATTGTTCCTTAAAACCAGTTCATCTTTTTCATAATAGTTGTTAATTTCAGCAATGATTCTAATAAAATTGTTTTTTTTAAAAAAATTACATTGAGACCATAACATTGAAAACACATAACACTGAAAACTTAGAACAATGAAACCACATAACACTGCAAAGTTAAATCAACGCATCCCATAACATCGAATGTTACAGCTCACACATTAGTAATACCCCCTCCACCTCAAACATAACTAAACTGACAATCACACTTGTTTCAATGTTTTTGTAGGGGGACAAGCTCCCTGCATCCCCACACCCCCTACAAATTAAATATACCCACTCCAAGATTGCACTATAGTGGAGACAAGGTAAAGTTCCCATTTCCCACAGTACTGCAATCTGCAAACCTAATATACAAATATCTCAAACATGTACCTCTATTTTCCTGATAACACATATATACTGCCAAAATAAAAATTTACTCGCCTACTCACTTATCTCATCACTTTCCACAACACTAACATGACTTCTTTCAAACTAATAAATCATACACTCTAACAGAACAATGCTTAACCATTATCTGATAAACTTTTATTCTACAACCTGACAATTTCTTTTAAACTCCCAAAACGTACCATCCTCCATGTTTGTTTACTACATACTACAACTTCTTAAAAATTGTCACTTTAAACCATAACCATGTAACACTTTCAATGATATAAGACTCAATTATTTAAATTTTCGTTGTTATGTAATTTTGATGATCTAACTTTTCAGTTTCTGAACTTTCGATGTTATGGTCTCAATGTTTTGTGGTTCAACATTATAGTAACATTATAGTAATTCAGTGTTTTGAAGTAGACCCATATACACATATATATATCACACACACACACACACACACTGATGGGGGGCTTCCACCTGTATTAAACAATTTTGTTACTTTTTATTTCAATTTTTCATTTTTAATGTTGAATTTTTTGAGATGGATGTTTTTTGCTTCATTTTTTTAAATGCTTGTTGGCACTTTCATTTCTTAAAGGTAATCAAGCATTCCCAAAAAAGAAAAATATGCATTCAGAAGCTTAATTTAATAAGTTAGCATATGGGGTGGGGCCATAGTAACAATATGCAGAAATTTTCTGCTAGCAATTGTCCTTCAGATGAGTCTTTAAAAATGAGGTCTCATCTGTCCACATTGGTGGTTACTCAGGTGAATGTAAAAGTTCCCATGCACTTAATGAAAAGAGTAGTTACATTTCTCGGATATCCTGGCCAAATTTCCCCAGTTCAATAAAATACCACCTCAGGCCTCCCCTGAAGAGAGCCCACCAGCATAGGTGGACTAATCCAGTCAACAAAGGAAAATTAAATAAATAAAAATAATAACAAAGTGTGATAAATATTCAGTGAAAAATGCATACTGCAGGTATGAATGTAAAAGTTCTAGCAGAAATGATAATCCCTTGAAACAAAGTTTCACCGAGCATAAATCAATTAAGTATAAACTGATTCTAACAGCAACCAACAAACAGTAATACTGATGACTCTTGCCATTATCCAAGTAACCTGTTAACAGTCTTAAGGGGAACTATATTTATTGTACTTACTGAAGCACAGTGTGGCGGTTCTTAAGAACTTAAAAGAGTACAAATGGCCCAAAAGTGTGTAATGTTGCTAACATTATTATGAAGAATATATTGTAAAAGGAGTGATGTTTCTTTAAATGCAGTGTTTTTGTTAAGTTGCATCTGTTGGTTTAACAGTAAAAAGATACCTGGCTATGTTAACAACAGCAGGCTTACTTAACGTTTCTTTGGATAGCTGGCATTTGGTGCAGCCCAGTGGCCCAGGGTTTGATTCCCTCAGCCTCCTTTACCAAACTGTGTCACTCTCCACAAATACAAGGCAGCACTCCCAGGCTGAGTCTGAAAAAAGTCCATGGATAATCCCTCTCTACCCTGGTAAACAAATACAAATAAATAAATAGCCACAATGTAAAAAGACAGCTGAGAAAAGCCTAGTTGGAAACATCTGACCTTTGTTGGAAGAGACTAGATGGCCACAGGAGTTACTATGGCAAAGAAAATCAACCACACTGAAAGAAAACCATAGAAGAAACCACAAATCTTTCTTGTCAGAGGAATCCAGAGACAGAACTACCAACACAGGCTGTTTCCAAGCAAAGAAAAATGAGTTGAATGTACTTCCTGGTATTTAGTTAAACCACACAACCTCGTTTTACTTGGAAGAACTGACCTTATTTTCATTTGTATATAATAAACTGCATTTTTATACAACTCATGGTCTCAGCTGCATTACACTTCCATACTGGTGGATTGTGGAGGGCATTTTGGCAACTATTATTTAATTTGTTTTTAAACAAGAAACAGCTTTATTAAATTATCATGAATGACATAGGCAATCTTACATTTATATAAATGAAAATAAACCATACCGACACAATCTCAGTATCAAACATTATACATTACAAACCATGCTGACAACTATAGCTGCAAACATTATACATCATTTATAACATATCCAGTCATTGTCAGTCTGCCATTACATAGCTCATTCAGTTCCTGCCTTCTTTTAAACCTCATTTCTCCTCTGTATGTACTGATCTCACACTTCCCATTTTTTGTATGTAATTTGCTCCAACCCCTTTCTAAAGATCCCAATTCCAGTTGTTTTATCTCCGTTACTATCTTCGCTACTTTTAGTAAAGTTGGTTTAGACTCTGATTTCCATTTTCTAGTAATTGCCTTTTTTGGTAGCCATCATAATTAGACTCAGCAAGGCCTTACTGTGTCTAGGCAATTCTGATTCTGTACCATAGCTCAAAACAATCACTTCCTCAGTTACACCAATTTGCTCACCCAGCATCTCCGACAGAGCAGTCTGCAGGTAATCTTTGAAGTCATTACACTCTCAGAAAATATGTTCCCATTTGCATCTTTCCTCCCCATCACACCTCTAACATTTGATGAGCAAACTTGAGAAAAAATTCTTTGGAGTCTACTTGGGGTAGAAAAATACCTATGTAAACACTTCGAAGCACAGATCCTAAATCTTCTAGAATCTGTTGCATATTTGGAAGACATGCATATATCTCCATTTTTCTTTTCCCAATAATTTCTAACCTCCTCTGATTGGTTGTTATAGTTATCATGCAATATTTTATACGGTCTACTAATTATTCCTTTCTACTAAAAACTCTACCAGTGCTGGTTTTTCGTTTAGGACTGCCCTATTCTTTTCTCTGCCTATATTCTGATATCAATCCTTGACAGGTAAGGCAATCACTAACCTGCCGTCCAAATAAGTTCTTGATGTCTTCCCATCCTATTACCTTCCCACTCTCATTATCTGCTCCCAATATCCTGGTTCCTTTGCCAGTTTTCTCCAAAACATTCAGCCCCCTCTTGCCTATTGTCTGTATCCCTAATTGCAGTTATCCCTATTGGCAGAATTTCCTTTTTCCATTCCCGTGTTGAATACCAGAGTCTTCAATCAGTGCTAGTGTGAGTGGCAATTCCCCTGAAAATGACAGAGGAAAGAAATATTGTGTGCTACAGTCTTTTTGTGTACATCTTTATGCCAAGATGACCACAGAACGGCTGCAGAATTTACTTTAGACCACAGCTGCTGCACCCAACAGATGGTTTTGGTAGCTAAGTTGATGGCTGCCCCCCCCCCCCCCAAAGCCATGCCACTATTTTAACAACTTAGCTGGGAGGAGGACCTACAGTGAAACGTACTACCTTGAAGTGGTATGCACTGCAGGAAGGACGGAACCGAGATAAAACCAAGATCTTATAAGGCTAGTCAGCCAGAGGACCACTAACAGACTTCATGGGCATGGAAGGGGCTGGTTACAAATGGATAATTTAAAAATACTATTTGCCAGAGCTGGTGCTATCTTGGAGAAAAGAAGCCCACATGTATGACAGGTAGACATTTTCTCATAACGACAGCAAGGTCACAATTATTTAACTTAAGCATATTCATTTACAGTTAGATCTGAATGGTCAAAATACTGACAAAAATAATGACAGAAATAATAGCATCTGACAAATTCAAAAAGGCTTTACCTGCTGCTTTAAGAAAACGAGTGTGTCAAACTGACCCTAAATACTCAGTTTTATCATGTTAGTAGAAACATTGTTACAGTATGAATGCATGTATAAATCTGAATAGTCCAGACCCATAGTACATGCTATGCCAACTGTTAATATACAAAATTAACAGCTGTAATCATACTCTGTTTTAAATGTTGGAAAAAAGATTACATAGTTAGATTTCATATTAATGACAGTAATGCTGGTACACCTGTAAACATTAAAACCTCTGAAAAGCATTCTACAACGGATGGGAGGTCCATGGAATGTGATAAAGCATCGGCCAAAATGGTTGATACTGCATTCTATTACTGTTTTACGGCAAAATTAACTAAGTACAATGTCTTAATTAATGGCAGACAGCTGCAAAGGCTATTAGACTCCGGTAGTATGGTAACATTGATAAAAGAACAGCATGTATTGAGGAAAACTGCTACTAGCCAAACAAAAGTACTATGTATTCTTGGGGGAAAGAAATTAGCCTATTACTCAGATAGAAGTAGAAACTTGGCTTGGAAAGGTAGTTCACCCCATTGCAGTTGTTTTCAATGTAACTTGTGCCATGGCACTACAGAATGAGTTTACCCACTTTAAAAAATTCTGGACACAGTAAGAATTTCAATTAGAAAATTTACTACATAGATTTTTTTCTTAGCAATAAATACAACAAAGTGAAGCAAATGAAAACACCACCACAACATTTAAAACAGACTGCAGGTAATACAGAATTACTTAAGAATGCAGACTTTGAATTAAAACACAACTTGCTGCAAAATGTCAATGAAGGTCATACAGACGCATACTAAATAAATTGAATTCAATGTCCACTAAATAGGGCAGCCACGGTGGTTCAGCACTTAGCGTTGCCGCCTCACAGCAAGAGGTTCTCCGGTTCGATCCTCGGCTGGGGTGCTTTCTGTGCAGAGTCTACATGTCCTCCCTGTGGTCGCGTGGGTTTCCCCTGGGTGTTCCGGTTTCCTCCCACATCCCAAAGACATGCTGTAGGTGGACTGAACACTCTAAATTGGCCCTAGGCATGAGTGCGTGTGTGCCTACTGTGGAAGGTTGGGTGCCGGGCTGGCAACTCGACACTATAAAACTCCACTGCCAATCATGAGCAGATAGGTGATCCGCTGTTGTGACCCCTAACCAGGAAACGCCGAAAGAAGGAAAAGAAGAATGTACACTAAGTATTGCAAGCAAGTTCATAGCCTGGCATATCTCATGGACAAACATACTGCACTAACTGCAGTTATCAAATATCGAGACAAAAGCTCCTGAAAAGTAGATGCTTCAGGGCAAAAATGTGAAAGCTAACATGGAACTCGCACAACTAAAAGTGGGACTCCTCCCACATCCAATAGGAGCGTGCGATACCACCACTAGGAACCACACATTTATAAAATAATTACAAAAAAGTGAAAGATAATGCAAATGCAAGCAGAATAATTTTTTAAAATATCTGAATATAACTGACTACAGCAAAGCTGAACGGGTATAAAAAGTAGAAAATCACAATAACTCACAAGTGAGAAGATATTACCGCAGTAAATGTTCTCATCAAAGTGCACTTTATACCCTCATAATTATATCAGTCAGTACATTTAATAAACTAAAAATGATCTTATGTTCTCAACATTTTTAGCAACTTCTGCTTTTACTAATGAGTTTACCCTATAGAAGTGGTAGGTTTGACGGTGTGATATCCCAAGACTTTCAAAGTGAGAAGCGCCATTTGTGCTGTGTTAGCAAAAAGATGATTAATGAGGAATGAACATACTATGTCAGTGAAAGAGACTGTCTTGCTGTAAAATAGGCTTTTTGTTAGGCAGGAATTTCAATTTGGTAATGGATCATGGCCCACTACAATAGTTAAGTAGGCAGACTGTCCAGTGGACACATTTCAATCTACAGAGACTCACAAGGGTAGCATAGCCAGCTGAAATGCTGACAGTTTGTTGAGGGCCTATAATGTATCGTTACAAGTCCACAATCCCTGTTTTTTTTTTTTTTTAAACTTTGGCTGTTCAGTGGCAGCCTTCCCCCATACTCCTCCAGCTCCCAGGTTCACTAATCAAACAGTCCACCAAGTCTGTAGTCACAATTTAATCACGCTGCACTAGAGAAATTTACATAAAAACATTTTCCTTCCTAGTGTCCAGCCATTGCAGAATTAATGGCAGTACAATGCAGACAAAGATATCAAGTCCATTAAAAAAAGAACAGCATTGTTATTCTATCAATGTTGACTTAAATAAACTACAAAAAAATTGCAGGCCATGTGGAGGGCTTCACATCTCTCTTATGTAAACATATTAACTCCATGGCTACACATTCCTAGGGAAAAGGCAAACATCATGGTAGTGACAAATGCATTCTAGTATACTGTCTGTAGCATTTCACCACTAGTAATAATGCAAACTACTGCTACTACCCAGCAACAAACATCACTGAAGATGAGTTTTATAAGATGCAGTGTGGCACATATCCTTATGGACTCTGCAACGCAGTGAAAATTCTATCCAAAATACAGAGTGTCATTCACTTTACAAAAAAGAGACTCGACATTACTACTTTGAAATGACATGCTCCCACATAACAAGAGGGCATAACTACAATATCATTCCCTATCAGAGTCACTGAAGATATACACATGCACATACATTTGTGCATAAAGTAAGTAGCACCACCAGCTTTAATTAACGCTGCCTTACTTCACTTGACTTCTTTTACACCATTTTCTTCAGCAATATATATACATATCTTTAAGTAACTCAACATGAGAAATTTAAACTAAAAAAAACCTCAAGAATTAGACCACTGCCGAGTAACTGCATGAAACAAAAACTGAAAAAAATATATAAGAAACTCAAAATCAGACTGCTGCTGTCTGGTTTAACCCCCAACCCCCAGAATTCATGGTGCCACAGTTCAATAATAGTTTTTTATTTCACGTGAGAAATTAGGCAGATCATGAAGGACTGACACAAGCATGCAAGCAAAATGAGGCAAAGTAACTGTAAAGTTTTTGAGGCTAGTTTCAGTGACAGTGCTTAGAAATTTATAGGCCTACAAGGAAATATAACCTTACAAGGAAAAAAACGTAATCCCTTTCACTCTCCACTCACTACCCTATCTCTCATGTATTCACGTATTGTTATATATGTAATTCAGACCTTTTCTCTATTCTATCCCTTCTCATCTATCTGCCCCTTCCAGTCCTCTCTAATTACTATCACATTCTTCTCCACCTTTAACTCTTCCTTCTAACAACGCTCTTTACACTTTAATCTATCTACTATTTTTCCACTTTCATTAAATTTTGTATACACTGTATGGCAAAAAATGCTTTTCTTTTTGTATAATCTGTTACTACATTTCATTATTGCACCTTTTGAAGCATGGATTTCCATGGCTTAAATCTCACTTTTATCTAATTTAAATATGAACTACATAAATTTCTGTTTGAAGTACCTATGTAAATTGTTATTCAATACTGTATTGCTAACTTATTATTACTTGGGGCTTTTCTCCCCAGGTTTCCGCTGAAAATGTTTTTTTTTAGCCCAGTTGGACATCGCCGGTAAACAAATGTTAAATAAATAAATAAATGTCCTTTTTTGAAACATACTCCACTTGTTACTCAGTTGAATATGTTACCTTAACCGTCCCAATACACCATGCCTTTACTGTTGTGCAAATGTGCCTGAAATCAGAAGGTCTATCACGCATCCATCTTTCTGAGCTTGTTAATTTGTTCCCTCACACACAGTTGTGGGTTTAATGATGTTATCACACATCCAATGTCAGATGACTCGATGACTGCACATAGTGTAAAATGAATCCTGAAAATTCTACATTAAAGAACCCACTCAGAAATATGTGGCACCCTCTTATTTTATGCTGCAAATTGCTATTTCCTGGCAAGTTCAGGACAGTTGATAGGTATGAATGGAATGATATGGCTTGGATTTACTTAATCAGTTGTGTCTTTCAGCTTTTCCCAGTTAGGGGTCGCCACAGCCGAACTCCAGTCCGCTAATGATTGGCAGTAGATTTTTATGTGCCGAGTTGCCGGCCCTGATGCACAACCTTCAACGAAGGTATGCCCATTCACGCATGTCGCCACACAGAAGACGCTCTAGCTGAGAATCGAACAGGACAACATCTTACTGTGAGGCGACAACGCTACCGCAGCACCACCACCGCAGTTACTTTTATTTACTTAATCAGTACTGTGACAATTTTAACTGTTTTTTTTAATGATCCACTGCCATTAGAACAGGAGAAAAGCCTGATATATATATATATATATATATATATATATACATACACACACATAAATATATATATATATATATATATATATATATATATATACATACACACACATATATATATATATATATATATATATATATAAATATATACATACACACACACACACACGCATACATATATATATATATATATATAAAACTATACGATTTACATCTGATTACAGAACAACTGGATAAGTGACAATTTTGTCAAAAGATAATTCAACCAGTCAAAATGGTCAAAAGCCATTTTTACTGAAATACAATTTAATATCATTCAAAAATAGCTGAAACATGATACAATCAAAAACACAAAGCGAAAACCTTTGGAAAACAGTACACCCCTAACACTCCCCTTACTTAAATACACTAACTGCACAGTCACAAAACTGTGAAGAAACATAAAAATACCAAACACAGCCAAAGTAAAGCACACTACATTTAATCACTTTCCATAAGTGTCTGAGAGGTCAGTCAAGGGCTGTATTAGTAGTTTCCCATCTATTCATCCAGGTACTCACTGTTTAAGGATGGTTAGGAAGCTACTTTGTTTAATATGCAGAGAGAGAGTCCATTACGGAGGAGGGAGATTTTCTGGGAAAGCAGAGTTGGTTTATGTTACGATATTAATTTAAGTTTTTAGTGTGAGTGTTTGTGGTGCTGTAAGGTTTATAAATGTGCAGAATGTCACACAGGACAGGAATGTTTGAAGTATCGTGGTGTAGACCACCCTGCAATCATTTATACGATTCTCTGAGAATAAGGTTAGGATTTTAGGAATTTCTCCATAGGACCTACAGCTTAGTCCCTTGATATGCTTCATTAGGAAATACTGGAGTCTTTGAAGCTGGACCATATATTTGATTAGGTACATGCCAAAATGAGCATTATATTAAATTATGAGCCTAAAAACAGTCCAGTACAAAGGGAGGACAACCTCACTAGATGTTGAAGAACTAACCTTGGTGATCAGCTAAGCTAAGTAAGATTTTCTAATGGCCAAAGAGATGTGGTGATTGAAGGCGAGTTGACTGTCAATGAAGGTGCGCAAGTCCATAATAATTGTATCAATTTTGTGTTTCCCAAATGACAAAGTAGTGCATTATTTAATATAGCCTTAGACCATGGTCCTTGTGCAACACTGAATCTCAAACAAATGCCAGCATTTACCAAGTCAGCATTTTAAAAATGTTGAAAAAACACAAAACCAAATCAACCTGCTCCAAGAAAAATGAAGGCAGTCCTGAGCCACCCAATACAAAAGTAAGCAGCCAAAGAATATCCAATACTGAAAAGCTTTAATAAAGTCCACGAAATAACTCCACAGCATACAAAAAACGACCAAGTGCTTTTGTCTCCGTTCGGAGACTTCTTCAGAGTCAATTAAAGTAACAAAAAACATTACTTTTATACAAAAAACTAAAAGTGGGATGGCATGAAGTAAATTGATTAATTGATTATTTTATAAAATCATTTCTTAAAAGGGCTATGCTCCTTAATAGCTGTATATGTCCTACAATACATACTATCTGATAGTTTCTAATAAGAACTGCTAATAACCAAAAACCTATACAAAGGCTCTAGATAGTAATACTTAAAACATTAACACTTACTAACAATCCTCAGTCTCTTATGGAGACAAATGTACTAGTGAAAAATATAAATAGTGCAAAAAAATGTATATATATGTGTGACATTTAAATAACCTAATATTTTAATAAAATAAAATACTCACATAATATAGTACCTTTATATAATAAAGGTATATTTACATGGAATATGCTACAAACTTCCATAAATATACATATAAAAAAGGTGTTTCTAAAAACATTTCTAAAAGATGTTAAAATAAAACTTACAAAGAGAAATGTGCATTAAAAACCAAAAGCATGTTATTTCTTATCAGTCACTGCTTTTCCTTTTCTAATTTTCTTAGGATCAGCAGCAAAAATTTTTAGAACTGGCATAATAGATATATGGTCATTTAAACCTTTCCCTCCACATGCATCCAATCTCAGCTGCCACATCATTTCTCTGTATTCAAGTTTTGTTTCCCAATCCCCTCCTCTATCTGGGTGTTTAACTTCCTCTATCACCCAAAATTTGAAATTAGCTTCTTTGCAGGTCAATACGTGTCTATATAAAGTATTGTTGTCATTATGTTTATTTATATCTCTAATGTGTTCATATATTCTTGCCCTCAGATGTCTCTCGGTTTTCCCAACATAATAACTCCAACATGCTTTACAAAAAACCAAATACACAACTCACTGGGTGTAATTTTAAAAATGTTAGCAACATATATGTTAACTGAATATAAGTTAAACAATGTTGAAAATAAGAGAGAGCAGTAATACTGTAAATGGCTACAAACTAGAAATGAATCAGTGAACAAATACCTTATGATACAAGTCCACACTCATGAACTTCTCTGGCCCTCCTTCAATAATATAACAGGGGTAGCAGTTACAGCACTCTGATACTACAGCTGATATACAAGATGCAAAGTATGACCAATCAATAAACAAATGCTGATAATCACCAGGAGATGAACAAAATAACTTCTAAGGCTTATCAGCCCATCGGTTCATCATCTCCTCAGCTAGCCAACTCAACAACGCTTCTTTTCCTTCCTTCATTGATCACCACGAAGTACTGGTACGATCATCGATGATACAAGCAAAGCCCATCTGAAAAGCTCAAACAATTCAAGTTTTCCTGCACAATTACCAAGAAAAGATGTAAAAATATTCAAAATTCAGAGTCAAAACAAATAAATAATGTTGTTAATGAAATCCAGAGATTTATCTGTAGGTAGCTAAACCTCCGCCATCTTTCCACACACATACATGTGTGAGACAAACTTAGTTCTTTTACCAGATCACCCTATCAGTGAGGAATAATAAGCCTACAGAACTATCTCTGCCTAACCTCATGTCACAGAACTGGCATATCCACAATCCCAGACACATTCAACAAGACTACAAAATTTTATAATATATAGATATATGTTGCCAGAGACATGCCCAGTCAAAACAGACATCAGAAAATGTAATTGTCTTTGGGGGGTGTTTACCCATGTTTCTGCTCTCTGTATCCTGTGGTACTTTTCCTATAAACCCTTTCTTCCCTATAACAGACAGACAGACACACACACCTTATTTTGTAGCCAAAAATAGCAAACTAATGGTCACTAGGCAAGAATATGAAACACAAATGCTTCTTTTTCAGGTACAGCCTGGAAGCAAAGTCGAGCTAAGTGACTTGCTCAGAGTTGCACATTATGGGACTGCAGCCCAAAGGAATCAAACGTAAAACCACAGCACAATGCTACCTAATAGTATCTAGTCTTAATTCTCTTAGCTATGCATTGAGGCAAGTGCGCTTTCACTGCTAGAACATGCCATCTTTTCTAAATGACTCTGCTGGCACCCCACCTAAGTACCATGTTCAATCATAGCCTCACCTCAGGCTTTGTGCCCGTTGAATGGCGCACAGTGACGGTTGTCCCACTCCACAAGGGGGGAGCCACCATGGACCCCGGGAACTACCGCCCCATTAGCCTGCTCTGCAAGGCCATGGAACGTATCATCATGGAACTTATAAACAAAGATATTGATAATCTCCAAACTCTGGACCCCACCCAGTTCGGGTTTGTAAAAGGCAGATCATGTCTCCTAAACCTGATAGACTTCTTTTAAGCAGTCACCAAAGCCGTAGACGAGGGTAAGGTAGTTTACACAGCCTATCTAGATCTTGCCAAGGCTTTCAATACCATCCCCCACTCTGGAATTATAGATAAACTCAGTAAATTCGGTATAAATCCCTATGTCACAAAATGGGTTGCCAACTGGCTCACTGACAGAACCCAAACTGTGAAAGTAGCAGACTCCAAATCTGACTTCAGACCAGTGACAGGTGGAGTACCACAGGGTTCAGTCCTGGGTCTTCTCCTGTTTGGTATCTACTTCTCTACAGTACAGGCTAACACAGGAGGTCTTTGGCTAACGAAGTTCGTAGATGACTGCAAACTAGGAGCCATAATCGAAACTTCTAACTATGTGGACATCCTACAAAAGGGCCTCACTGAGACAGATGCCTGGTGTCAAAGCCATGGCCTCAAGCTCAATGCCAAAAAGTGCATTGTCATCCACTTGGTAAAAACTCTGTACCCATGAACTACAGCATAGGCGGTAGTATACTTAACACTGAAAGCGTGATAAGAGACCTTGGGACACAGGTGGACAGTAGTCTCTCCTTTGATAATCACATCACCACAGTAGTCAGGAAATCCTTCTACGTGGCACACCTCATCACAAAAGAATTCTCATCCAGAAAAAAAGAGGTCATCGCTCCCCTCTACTCATCACTCATTAGACTCTTTATAGAGAACAATGCCCCTTTTGGTATGTACCTCACAAGACATCTACAACAACTGGAAAGGCCACAGAAATACCTCACAAAGAGGATTAACGGCCTCAAACAGATGCCCTATGCAGACAGTCTCAAAAAACTCCAGCTTTACTCCATCGCATATCGCTTACTCAGAGGTGATCTCTGCCTAACATACAAAGCTATGTCAAACCTAGAGCTGTTGGACATGCTCCACTTAAAGAAGTCCCAATCCCTCCGAGCTACACACTCTAGGGACCTAAACCTTGTCACCACAATAAACAGAACATGCTGGAGGGATAAATTCCTGTCCCAGACACTTCCCATACTCTGGAATAAACTACCTATCTATATCAATGCTCCTCATTAGTACTCTTCAAGAAAAATCTTGATGATTGGATGGGAAATAGGAAATTCACCCCAGGGATCACTTCTGTGGCTCTGCTCGACAGTGGCACAGGAAAATAATTTTCTTGGGTGGCAAAAGCCAGGGTACCTTTTTGGCTGGGTTTGTATAGGCCCTAGGACCAATAGCCTAGTACCTAACTATGAACCTTATCTATCCAGTCTTTACTACTAAAAACAATATCCTTCAGGCACTTAGTGATGACATAACTGTTAAAAACTGCTGCAAAGCCTTATCTACACACTTTCTTCATCCCACTAGAGTCATCTGATGTCACTGGTTTTATTTTCTTCTTCTGTTGCAAAAGGTATTTTGGCATTACTAGCTAAACAAGTATTTATCTACTCTTTAACTTTTCCTAACCATCTCTGTCATTCTCTCTAGGCACACTCACCACTGTAAAGGTTTCTGTCACACCTTATACCTGACCTCAAGGCAAAACCACCTTAAGTGCAAATTGTTCAGCTTTTTTTTATTTGATCTATAAGCATGCACATGCAAACACACACACACAGATGAATGGGCCAGTATGAACCAGAAACTCTTATGCACCCCTTTTACTTGGTAAAAACTTAGCTTCTGATGGCAGCTAACCATCTGTGCCACTATCCCTGCTTATCTCCCTATCTAGTGGATAAGCTTACTTAACCAATACTTTTTAGTTTTCTTTCTTCCATCTCTTTCTCATAAGAATTGCCTTCTAACTGTTTCATGTATTCTTGAATTGTGTCATAGATTTACGCTCACATCTAAAGGAACTCTAGTCCAATTACCCAGCATCTTTTCTGAGAAAAAATACTCCCTTGCATTTCTCCTGAGCTCTTCGAATATGCATAAGAGCTAGTAATTTAGCAGAGATAGTCAAATCCGAGAGCTATTAAGAAGCTTAATCGTGTACTCCTGGGTTTGTTTACCCCGTCTGCATATGTAAGCTGCATGTCTCTGAGTAAGTCATTTAAAGCAATAAGTACTCTTAGATCATCTCTGAAAACAGATACTTGTGTCTAGTGGGTTTACCTGGTAAACAATGTTAAAAAAAAATCACTTCCCCTTTTGGTGTCCTACATGTTTTTAAACATAGCTATTACTAGCTTTCCTCTGTATGTTCTTATGTGTTTGCCAAGTGCATACTTTATCCGTGAAAAATTATCATTTTGAAAGAGGGCTGTGTAAATCCAAATCTGAATGTGTACAAACGTGTAAATGAAGTAAGTTTACTTTTTCTATATTAAATCAGGTTCAAATACCTGCAAAGATGTTGGTAATGAAATGGCATGTCACTAACAGTTTCTAAAACAAGATAAGTAAAATAAAACTTTTGAATGGCTGATTTTGTTAGGAGACACTTCTTCAAATGAGCAAAAATACTTCGTAAGCTTTTCTGAAGCACATTTTGTTAAACTAAGTGAGCAAAACAGGTCTCCTTTGCAGCCCTGTCACTAAGTCACATGTACTTATTTATTTACATACATACATATGCAACATGTTTTGCTAACTGGGTTGTTCAGCTGGTGCACTTTTAGTGGAGTCTCAGGATGCAAAACTGCACAAAGTGACTAAATTAAATAACATTCAATACATCTGAGGACAGTGAAGGTCTACATAAATGACAAGATTAACATAAACTGTGAATGAATGAAGTACAACATTGGTGACAAAAGTATAGCAAAAGAGGACATGAGGGATACAAAAAAAAATATATAAATCAAAACCAAACAGCAAACAATATACAAGCAAGATTAATTAATAACACTGTGTAACAGATGATTCCACACTAATATGCTCAGCCACATCTTCATCTAAACTGCAGTCCCTAACCCAAAATGTGTTCAATACAGTAGAACAATGGTTTACACAACGTTGCCTCCTTCTGAACCCCAGAAAAACTAAACTCTTGCTCTTTACTCCCACACGTAAGTCTTCTCCAATAGAGTTCACAGTCATATCTAATAATGGTACTCTAATATCTTCTGATCCTACTACCAAACTTCTTGGAGTAACAATTGACGATAATCTCAACTTTGACACCCATATCATCAATACAATTAAAACTGTAAATAGAAAACTTGGCTCTCTCTATAGGATCAGACCTTTCCTTACTCCAGCAGCTAGAATAACTATCGCCCACACTCATCTAATGTCTACATTCTCTACGCCTCACCTATATATACTAACCTATCAAAAACTAACCTCCACAAAATGGTAACCTCCTACAACAACATTGCCAAATTTGCTACTGGAAATCCTTTTAGAACTCACCAATGCACTAATCTAAAACAGCTAGGATGGCTTGAACTACAAAAATCAGCTTAAATTTCACCAACTTACCATTGCCCACAAGATCCTTTACCTACCAGCCAATACTCCAATACTTTCTACCCTCATTACCCCCTATAACAATCTTAATACCTTACGTTCATCAAATAAACTACATGCCAGTATCTGTAAATCCAACAACATGGCCGGTGACTCTCTATTCTCTAATACTGCTGGAAAATCCTGGAACCTACTTCCCAGTGAACTTGCATCACTGTCCTCTATCACTTTTCAAAAATAAACTGAAACCTTACCTTAGAACACACTGGTTATTCCCCTGTTCTAAACCTGATTAACCTTCCCTTATTTACTGGGCTCTGTTTACCTGCTAATCTCTCAGTACCAACTCCAATCCTCCTTTATAATATGTACAACTTTAGACTTGCTATATTTAACTGACCTGTCCTGTTGATATTTTCTTAATTTTAGAATTGTATTTAGTTTCTTTATTTACCTTACCTTGTCTTGTTGAGATTTTCTTTGTATATGCGATAAGTTTGTTAGATAGTTATGTAATTGAGCATCCACCCTTTGTTAATGTATTGTACTAGCATTTTTTTGTTACTAAATTCTCTTGGAGCTTATCTCCCCAGGCCTCTACTGAAAATGGACATATATCCAGTTAGACTAGCCCGGTCATCAAATGTAAAATAAATAAAAAAATAAATAAACACTAGACAGGAAGAAGGAAAGTACACTGTACACAGAACAGCCTGGCTGAGAACATTATTATAGCAATACTGTAGAATAAAAAGTGAGGACCTTGTAAAATGACATATGTTGAATAAGGGCTACAAGAAAGCTTGCAAGAACGAGTGGTAACAAAACAAAGAACAGTCTATTTGAGAGTATAAACATGTCCACCTGGAAGAATAAAAGGAAGCACCTAGTAAACTGACATTTTCAATTAGTGCTGGGACACTGGACAAGAAAAAGAACAGAGCTTAGCTGAATGTACAAGCATGGAAAACTGGCACAACAAGGTGGACCTTGTAAACTTAACATATTTAAACACCTTGGTAAATGAACTGAGTTGCAATGATAAAGTATGACTTGGCTACAAAAAGAGGCATAGTTTCAACTGTTCTTACAAAAGTAGAACAGTGGTGATGGAAGGTTAGCCCACTGGTGAAAAAAAAAAAGCAAAAGCTGACAGTAAAAGGAGTAAAAGTCAAAGAAATGTTTGCCTAAAGCCACACAGGACTAGGAGGGAAATTTGTATCCTCAGAAATTCTGGCTATACTTTCTGACCTTTCCAATATTTAAATTTCCTTAAACAGTTAATCAGCTAAAATATTAACAAGTGTGATCTTTATGGTGGTTCTTCATCCAGTTGTAACTTGATGACAGACAGATCTGGAAGGCTGAACACTTCCAAATGATATTATCTTGTCCTAAGCGTGCTTCTCCTGGGCTTGAGGCATAAAGTTTAGTATTTTCTGTTTTTAGCAACTAGTGTTAAGTGGACTCCTTAATGACCAGACTTAGGTTTTACCTTATGCCCAACTTTTCCCTGACAATCATTCTTTGAGGAACACTAAATATGGGAAGGTAATTCACCCAGCATAGCATAAAGCATAACCTAACATTTTTTCTTTTTCATGTAACATGCTGAAATGGTTCCTGCAAGTGCATTTCCCAATGAGCCATTCTTCCTCTCTGGCAACTGGTCTGCATAGACTGATATCTGTAGTGCCTCAGTTATCAGTCACCTGTGACTACCTGAGAACAGCAGCATGAAACGAAATGTTATAACTTCCTTTTTGACTAAGCAAATCCCAGCATGCAGTAGTAGTTCTTTGCAGATATGTTCAAAGTGCTTTGGTTTGGTTAAGTGACTTGTGCACACACACAGTACACAAATAGGAATTGAATGAGACATACACAAGTCTAAAAGAATATGACAAATTAGCAATTTGCAGCTATAACCCTGTACATTATGAAATTAGAATAGCACTGTACTGCCCCAAAATGCATCCACTTACTGAAGTAGACATTGTGGTCTAACAACCAACAATCTTTTCATAGGTTGGTACTAGGGCCTATACAAGCCTAGCCATAACAATTCCCTGGATATTTCTTCCCACAATATTTACTTTCCCTGGACCCCTGTCTAGCAGGGCGACTAAAGTGATCCCCGGGGTGAATTTCCTATCTCCCATCCGATCGTCAAGATTCCTTTTGAAGAGGGCCAAGGAGGTGCTCTGCTTGACATGTATGGGAAGTCTATTCCAGAGTATGGGGAGTCTTCTGGGTCAGGAACCTATCCCTCCAGCATGTTTTGTTCATTGTGATGACAAGGTTTAGATCCCTGGAGCGTGTGGCTCTGAGGGATTGGGATTTCTTTAAGTGGAGCATGTCCAACAGCTCAGGGTTTGACATGGCCTTGTATGTTAAGCAGAGATAGCCTCTGAGTAGATGATATGCCACAGAGTATAGCTGGAGTTTTTTTAGATGGTCAGCATAGGGCATCTGCTTTAGGCCTGTGATTCTTTTAGTGAGGTATTTATGCAACGTTTCCAGCTGTTGCAGATGTCTTGTGAGGTACATACCAAACGGGGCATTGTACTCTATAATGGGTTTAATGAGGGATGAGTACAGTGGGACAATGACCTCCTTTTTTCTGGATGAAAAGCCCTTAGTGATGAGGTGTGCCCCATAGGAGGATGTCCTGACTGTTGTGGCGATGTGGTTATCGAAGGTGAGACCACTGTCCACCTATGTCCCTAAATCTTTCATCACACTTTCGGTGTTTAGTGTACTGCCACTTATGTGGTAATTCATGGGTAGATGTTTTTTTCCCAAAGGGGATAACTGTACATTTCTTGGCATTAAGCTTGAGACCATGGCTCTGGCACCAAGCATCTGTTTCTGTAAGGCACTTTTGCAGAGTATCCACATAATTTGGGGATTCAATAATGGCTCTTAGTTTGCAGTCATCTGCAAACTTTGTTAGCCAGAGTCCCTTAGTGTTGGCCTGTACTTCAAGAGAAGTAGATGCCAAATAAGAGCAGTCCCAGGACTGAACCCTGAGGTACTCCACTTGTCACTTGTCTGGAGCTGGATTTGGAGTCGGCTACTTTTACAGTCTGGGTTCTGTCAGTAAGCCAGTTGGCAGCCCATTGAGTGACGTAGGGATTTATGCCCAGCTTAGTAAGTTTATCCATGATTCCAGAGTGGAGGATGGTGTCGAAGGCCTTGTCAAGGTCCAGATAGGCTGTGTGGACTGCCTTACCCTCGTCCACAGCTCTGGCGACTGATTTAAAGAAGTCAATCAGGTTCAGGAGAGAAGATCGGTCCTTCATGATCCCAAACTGAGTAGGTTCCAGTGTTTGAAGGTTGCCAATGTCTTTGTTTATAAGTTTCATGATAATGCATTCCATGCCCTTTCAGATCAGGCTCATCAGACTGATGGGACGGTAGTTCCCTGGATCTAAAGTGGATCCCCCCTTGTGGAGTGGGATAACTGTAGCTGTGCGCCACTCAGTGGGCATGAAGCCTGAGGTGAGGCTATGATTAAACATGACACTTAGGTGAGGTGCCAGTTCATTTTGTAGTTCATGTAGTACACAGCACGGGATGTCATCGGGTCCCATGAATGTTGTATTCTTACCTTTGGAGAGTGCGGTTTATACCTGTGTGGTCGTGATTACCACAATCTGGCAATCTTTTGGTACTGAGAGGGGCCCCTTTAGGGGGTGAGAGGGGGGTGACGTTGGCACTTAACTGATCTGCCAAGATATTGGCAATATCCTTGGGCTCAGTATATTTAATGCCATTCTATTGCAGCTCAGAGCAGATCTGAGCATTGCCATTTAGATTCTTGACATAAGTATAGAATGCCTTGTGGTTGTCTTTGGAATCTTTGGCCATTTTATTTTTGTAACTAGCTTTGGAGGATTTTATGAGGGATCTCAGCTTCTTACTGTGGCTGGTAAGGGAGTTTTTTGCATCCTGGGATTTCCCTGTTTTCTGCAACAGTTTCTCCCTTCTGTTGTATAGTTTGTTTATGGCAAGGGATCACCAGATTGGCTTCCTTTTTTTTGGAGGAGAGAGTCTTGGTTCTATATGGGATGGCACGATTCATGCACGAGTGGATGTGCTC
This sequence comes from Protopterus annectens, assembly GCF_019279795.1. Taxonomy (NCBI): domain Eukaryota; kingdom Metazoa; phylum Chordata; order Ceratodontiformes; family Protopteridae; genus Protopterus; species Protopterus annectens. Next base: position 1,706,867,657 of record NC_056729.1, on the reverse strand, counting down.
GTACAGTGCCTTAGTGTAGGATTCAGCAGTCGAACTTTCAGCTCGCGTCTGCATGGGTGTCATGAAGTTTGCCACTTTTGACTTGAGTAGCATGAAGTTGGCTTTAGATACGTTTTTACGGAGGTTTCCTTACTGGGGGCTGGGGGTGGGATGTGGATGTCAAGGGTGATTAGCCTGAAGTACATAGGCTCCTTTCTCAACCTAAACATGAGGCATGAAAGTGATGGTTTAACTCACGCATCATAAAGGTAAATACATTTAAACAGATACCAGTAATTTGTCTGTCACCCCTCCTTGGAGAACATTAGTGATGGTGGGAGATTCTATGACTGCTCCTAATCTGTAACTGTCTGCAAATTTGGCCACTTTGAGGCCTCTGACCTTGGCCTTGACTTTAGAGGAGTAGAAACCAAAAAGGAGCGGTCTTAAAAAACTCTGTCAGTGACTAGCCTCTGTGTAGCGGTGGACTTCCCAATTCTAACTTCCTGAATCCTGTCTGTGAAACAGCGGGCTATCCACTGGATGATAAAAAGGTATATACGTAACCTCTTGATTCAACAATGCCTAAATGGGGTATTGCTTCAAATGTCTTGGCCAAGTGAAGGTACTCAGTGTGAACCATTTTGCTCTCATCCATTGTTTTGGTGACCTTCTCAAAGACGTCCACTAGGTTCAGCAGGCATGACCTGCCCTTGACAAAACCCAACTGGGCTGGTTCCAGTATCTGGAGGTGTTCTATGTCAATATTGATAATTTCCATGATAATTCTTTCCATGGCTTTGCAAATGAGACTAGTGGAATTTGTGGGTCTGTAGTTTCCAGGGTCTGTAGATGGCCTGTCTTTGTGCAGAGAGATGATGTTTCCTGGTCTCCTATCACGAAGCTCAAAGACTGTTTGGAGGCTATAGTTAAATAGTGATTCTTGACAGCCTGACAGGTCATGTCTCATGCTATTCAGAAGGCAGCCTGAAATATGGCCAGGGACTATTGATGTGGTGTTCTTGGACCTAGAGAAAGCACTGAGGACCTGTTCCCTAGTGATAGTTTGGAGAGTTATAATTAATATTATTTCCTGAGGGGAGGGGGGGGGTTAATGCTAGAGATGAATTTCCGTGCCAGTAGGTTTGCTATATCTTCTGACTCAGTGTAGGGTAGCTCCATTAACAATGAGTTCTGCACATACTTGTGTATTGCCTTTGAGGCTGCACACATTGTTTAAGAAAGCCTTGTTGTTGTTCTTGGCCTGGGAGGCCATATTAACCTCAACTATTGCTTTGGTAGACTGTATTTGTCCTCCATCTTGTTTGTTTAGTTTGATGGCAGTGCTTTTATTCTAGTGATGGTGTGATTCCACCAGGGTGGCTTGTTTTTGAGTTAGTTCTGTACTTATTCCTGGCGGGTAGAGCTATCTATATGCAGAAGTTAACATGTTTGTACAGGGTTGCTGTGACCAGCTCCCCATACGCAGCAGTATTCTCAGGTTTTAAGAGGGCTTGAAATTTTGCCATGCTATCACTTAATAGTAGGAAGTTAGGCTTAGAATAGTTCCTGAATGTTCCAAGGTTAGCTGGGGTTCTGGGTGTAATGATGCTGTGAATTTGTCTTTTGTACATGAATGAGGTCAGTTCTCTATCACCTATACAAAACCCTAACTTACTGCCTGCAGCTGTTCTGTTAATAACAAGGACGTATCATGAATTATCATTTTACTTCCCAAAGGCAAGACAACAGTCTGGCATAACGCTTAGGTGCTTAGAGTAAGTATTAGTAGTGTGCTGTGGTTTTCCACAAAACAAGTGAAGCATACACATTTTAGCATGGGACTGTCACCATGCAAAAATTAGTCTGAACTTATCTTGAGTAAAGTCAAACGTGTTCCACACTATAAAAAGGGCTTCCCCTTCAAATATATCATTTGGGGGTAACACTGGGTGCTAAGAAGCCCTGGTTCATTGGAATTTTGATTTAATAATGTCAGACAATTTACAAATGATTTCCATCTAAATAATTAAAAAAAAAAGATATTTTGTGGAAACCTTTGTATGTGGAGTTACATTTTAAATTTCTTCATAATGACCTGAGTATGACCAGACTGTGAATGCATAAACAAATTTTGTCATTCAATGGTACTTAAGAGTTTCAATAAATTCCACTATTCAGTCTAAATAAATATTTTCACAAAAACATATTGTGCCCACCCAACCCAAGACAAAGCTATTCCACATCTCAAATGCTAGTTCACTTCTGCTTGGAAAAATGAACAGTGTGACTGCTGAAAACTGAAATCACATGACCAGCATTACCTGTCTACCTTTCCACAAATAAGATATTTCTCTAACTAGTCTGCCTGAAACACATTTTGACAGATTCTTCACAACATATGCAAAAATTCTTAACCGTATCATGTCTTCAGAAACCTTGTCTTCTTTTATGAGAGGCTAAGGAACATGTAAATGCAAAGGATCTAGACTCAGAACGGAGAACAGTAGACACATTTTCTCTTTCCTGCTGTTAAGTGTTGACAACCATAAGATTACTCCTCAAAGACTTATCACTGAGTGCGTAACTAATTCAGTTCCTTTGCTCTGAGCAATAGACCTATCCAGCAAACAGGTCCCAAGGGAGCAACAAATACTTATTAAACGATTCCTTTAATTTGACATGGTGACAATATCCAACAATGCCTATGTTCACTTATAAACCAGGCATGTATCCAAATGTGATGGGTCCTAAGCACAATTACTTTCAGGAAACAAGCTGAAAAGGTACATTCTGACTTCAGCAGTTTCATTAGAAAACAGCCATTAAAAAATAAAAGCTGCTTTAGAATGCAATACTTTCTTGTTATTTATTTTCACAAGCAAGGCAATACTGTCTATTAAAAACAGACTAAGACTACCATTAAAACAGAATAATACTAGCTCATTCACTCCAGTTCTTAGCCTGAGCAAAGGGGAAAACATTCATTAGGTCTTCTTTTTTTTGAACTTGTTAGTAAGTGAGAAATATACACTTTTTGAATGATTTGCTTGTAAAGGAATCTGAATATATGTTCATGGTTAATTGGGTAACAGAATCATCTACACATTAGGAATACATTTTGATTGTATATATGATGCTTTTTGCTAAAAATGTTTTTAAACCTGTGTTTTTTGGGGGGATCAATTCACTGTCCACGACCCTACTTTTTTTTTCTATAAATGCCAGGTAATCTTTTACATCTACCTGTGCTACTACCAACTCAGGCAGATGGGGCCTCAGTTTAGTCTCTCATACGAGGGACCATGAACTCTTCAATCTCTGCAGCAAGGCAGAGAGATGTGACATGGACTTTCAAGCATGGTGTATCCAGAAGTGATTTGGCTTCTCCTCTCTGCCTTATCCTCGACCCTTTTGCAGTTTATGTGCATGTGTTCTACAAAGTGATCAATCAGTGCCTGATGCAAATGACCTGCATGCAATTTTTCCTGTCTTCAGACTCCTAGAGTTACAGCCCATAACCTCCACTAGAAGTTATAACTAAGCAGAAAAATCAATCTTCCCCACCGGGAAGGGGTGGTGGCATTATGTTTCTCTTTCCCCACAAGCTGGTTCCTCCAGTGTTTATACACGATACTGAAACCCAGGTCTCCTGTGTCACAGCTAGGGATCCATCTCTCTGTATTACGGAGTAAGCCTAATAAAAATAAAAACAAAACTTTTTAACTTAATGCTTTATGAAGAATCCTTGACCTTCAAAAGTTGAATATATTTTTACATGACACTAAAATTAAGGACCCACCAGGTGGCAAAGTTATAAAAAAAAGTCCTAGCTACCTGTCTAGCATTGGGCCACTCGGTCGCGTATGACAGAACCCACTACTGTAAAAGTAATCTCACATTTATCTGCCAAAAAAATCATATGTGACCTTTTATCAGATACACGATTAAGGGAAAGCTAAAATGTGTATGCCAGGTAATGTGAGACACAGAAGGGGGAGACATTAGCTCTGATGAGACTCTCTTAAAAGACAAAATTTTAAATAACGTTTTGTATTCCTGAAGTGCACAACCCAGAGATGTGATGTAATTCCTCTACAAAACTTAACTCCTAACTCCCTGACAAAATAACTAGTCAAATCATGGATAACTAATAACATATCACAAAAAACACAAATGTAATTTTTTTTTTTTGCAGGGGAAAGTTATAACACAACTCCTTGTGTGAGGAGCTTCACCTCTATCCCATTACTTACAAATACTAACTCCATTACTACACAATCTACAGGAAAAAGAGAAATACCTGAAAAGGATGAAAATACTTACTGGAGTAACAATGCTCTTGCTGACCCGTTAAAACAATGGAAACCACTGTTGGTGACTTTTAAACTTGTTGAGATATAATCTGATAAGCTGGTGTTCACCAATTTACTTTTCATCAATATAGGGAAGACTAACAGAATGCTTAAAGTGACCCACTTTTAAGGTACCTCTGCTACAGACTGTATCTACTGAGCAAACATCATGTACTTTGGTTATCTGGAGAACTGGATGGGGGCCCACAGAATGACTCTGAAAACAAACATAGAAGCAGGGCTAGAAACTGTGCTTAACAATAAAGAAGATATCTGCCATTTACACATTCCTAAACTGGACAACAGAGAAGGCAAGGACTGCCTAGAATTACCACAGACAAAATGGGAGAGACAACTATCAATTATGCCCTTACTCAAGATCCACTGCAAATGTTCATCACTTGAACAGATAAGCAATTTTTTGAAAGAAAAACATAATTCTTACAAGTAAAATAGAACATGTTGCTCACTTTTGTATGCAGTGGAAAAACTCAACAAAAATTTAAAGTCCTTCTCTAGCTCCCTCTATGTGTAAATAGCTACTTTGTTTTCCCCTAGCTTCCTCCTACTCTATGAGTACATAACTCCAATGTTTTCCACTAGTTTCCTCACCTTCATATGTATGCTGTACATTATTTTCTTTTCATTTTTTTTTAAACAAAACATTTTTACTGTTATACTTATTCTGCTGCTGTAGTAACTTTTTTGAGATATAATTTTCCTTTTTATAAGATTGTAATTTTCTTTTTCTGTGACTGTAATTTGTAAATTGGAGCTTTCCTCCTTGGGTCTCCTCTGAAAAAGGGCCACTGGCTGAGTTGGACCAACCCAGTTAACAAATGACAATAAATAAATAAAAAAATAAGTAAAAATTACATGGAATAATTCACACTTTATGCAGTATTTTCATATATATCACACCCCAAGTGTTTTACAGTTAAAGTTAAGAAGAAAGGAAAGTAACTTAGTGTTGACTGCTGTTTGTAACATCAACATACACAAGAAACTTTGAAAATACTTAACCCTGTTTACATATAATAAAAATAAAAAAAAATAGGAGGCATTTTTCAGGCCATCCAGGAAAGTCACTAATCTATGAAAAGTGCAGTGGGAGTGTAGTCGTTTAGTTTATGCTTATTTACTTCTATTTTGTTAACCTGATTAGCTTTTGTGAGTAAAGACAATTTACAGAGGAGACCAAGGAAGAAAATCTCCCAGAAGACACAATAAATTTGCATACAACTTACAAATTATGAAGGATGCCTAATATAGACAGTTATGACAGGATCACTAATCATTAACAGTTTGTTAATGTTCTTGAGAAATGTATTCAAGAAATTCACATCAAGAGCACATTAACAAATCATTACAATCAAACAGTCATAACTCTTTGTAGTACATGGAGCTTTAGCTCCCCAATTTATTTCAACTTAAAGAGAAAATACATACAGGAGTACAAAATATTCTACAGCTTTGGAATTTTTTTTTTGTCTTTCTCTGCCTCCACTGGCTACTGATCATCAGTCCCCCCAACCAATCAGCCTATTCATTCCTCCCTCACCAGGTGTCAGGACTGGCTGGGGGGGGGGGGGGTCATCATGAAGGCAGCCTTCAGGAGTGGTTTTAAAATGTTTTTCTTTTTGACCCATGTCCTTGCATGCACCCTGTGACAGCTGGGTGTTAGCACTGCAACCCCCCTCTCATCTCCACCTCCACAATGGGATGATGTTAGCCCCACCCACACCACAGGAGACATCTCATGGTTGAGTCACTATCCTCTACCTGGGAAATCAACCAGCACAGGGCACACCTCTCTTCTCTGCCTGTACAGTCAAGCACCTCATCTGTTCCTCAAACACAGGTCACTTGTAACATAGTGAGAGACATCAAGTACCATGAATACCAATTTAACCTGTAACACAGTTAGGGGTGCCACTAGCACAGGCTACAGCTTTGTAAGCTGAAACAAACTTAGCACTGCAACAGTAACAGTGGCCAGAAGGTAAAGTTTGCCTCGGCTCAACCAACATCTTTAAAAATTGCTAGACACTTCTCTCACCACATTTTTTGTATAATAGTGCAAAGTGTATTACAGCTTTTAAAACAACGAAACTGTTTCCAGTTTCATTTTTATTTATTTAACGTTTATTTACCATCTGAATGCAACAGAGCCAATTTTCAGCAAAGGCCTGGGGGAGAAACGCTCCAGACACGTGTTTGGAATGTGGGAGGTAAGTACGTGGCCATTAGTAGTCAGTCGGTCTCATATAATGGAATCCTCTTCATGCTGGTTCAGCGTAAGAGTTCACAAAGGTCTAAAAAGCGTGTTTGTGTGTGTGTGTGTGTGTGTGTGTGTGTATATATATATATATATATATATATATATATATATATATATATATATATATATATATATATATATATATGTATGTGTAATATATATATATATATATATATATATATATACACACACACACACACACACACACACACACACACACACATGGGTTGACTATGAAATCTCAAAATACTGAAATCCCAAATTTCAGTACTTCGAAATTACATAGCCGAAACCTTCAAATCCCGAAAACCCATAATCATGAAACTCAAAATCCCAAGCTTACACTTCACACAGAGCACACACAAACATACACGCAACTTCCCCCAACAAGCACACACACAAACCGAAACCACATATAAGCAGTGGGGCAAGCCCCCCTGCATCCCCCATGTGGGGGGCTTCGCCCCCACACCCCCTACTTATATATACCAACTCCAAGATCGCACAAACACACAAAGGTAACTCACACCCACAATTTCACAGTCCCTTGCACACACACACTGACATACCCTAAAGCCCCTAACCAGCACACTTACACACACATACATACCTGAACTAACACCTAACCATTCACACACCGCAACACCAAAAGCGCTAATTCAAACTCTCCTTACTTCAGGATTTTAAATTTCGCGCTTCTGGTGTTTTGGGATTTCAAGGCTTCGGTGTTATAATTTCGAAATACTGAAATTTGGGATTTCAAAATTATGAAGGGAACAGACACACACACACACACACACACACACACACACACACACACACACACACACACAGACACACACACACACTATTTATGTAGTTAACATTTGTTTTTCAGGGAAGACTGACTGGGTAAGTTGGCCATTTTCAGCAGAGGTCCAGAGAGAAAAGCTCCACATAAAGTCAACATACCAGCAAGTACTAAAACATTATAAAAATTGTCAGAGAAATGGTCACATAACAACACATATTATCAGTTACACTTAGTAACAAAGCTTGCATAAATCACATACCAACACATATTATCACAGTTACACTTAGTAAGAAAAGTCATTAGAGTCAATAGAATTTTCAGAGTCATAAAATAAGGCATAATATACGATGGAGTAGCGAGTCAGTAATGCTCGTTAGGTAACGTATGAATTCTTATTATAATCTCATAAGTCCAAGAAGCAGTAAAGATATAGAGAAAGCGGAAAATAGTGAGAGAGAGGGTGGGGAGGAGAGAAATGCATTCAGCCTGGGAAGGAGCAGGAACATAACCATATATTTATAAATATATATTGCTGCAAACTGGTGTGATGCTAATTACAGACTGATTCTTGCTGCTCTGGTTTTCTCAGGCTTTTCTCATTTTTGACCGTATTAGAGGTGAAGTACTTGTTATCTGTCGTTTTATTATTTATTTTCAGTATGTTATGAGAATGGGACCTTTCTTTGGTACCTTATCTACTGTCCTTCTGGTAGTGTTTGACTTTTTCTGCAGAAATTTGTGGATTTCCTTATTTTCTTTTTTGTTTTCCAATAAATATCTTGATTAAATTATCACTTTTGACATAGGCAGTCGTACATTTATATAGATGAAAACCAAACACTAAAAACTGTAGTTGCAAACAATTATTCAGCACTTAGAATCTATCTAGTCATTGTCAGTTAAGCATCATACGGCTGATTCAAATCCTGCCTCTTAAACCACGTTCCTTCTCTGCATATGTTTTTCCTACAATTCCCTTTTTTCCTATGCAGTTTGCTCCTTCCCTTTGATAAAGATCCCAATTTCAGTTGTTTTCTCTCTCTTACTATATTCACTACTTCTAATAAAGTTGGTCTAGACTTTGATTTCCATTTTCTGGTAATTGCTTTTTTTGGGCAGCCACCATAATTAGTCTCAGCAAGTGTTTACTATGTCTAGGTAATTCTGATTTTGTATCATAGCTCAAACAAAATCATCCCCCCCAGTCAATTCAATGTGCTCACCCAGCATATCTGACAGAGCGGTGCACAAGGAATTCCTAAAGTCTGCCAGCTCACCACACTCCCAAAACATATGCTCCCATCCACCTCTTTTCTGCGTGTCATACCTCCAACATTTGCTATCCACCTGAGGAAAAATACTTTGGAGTCTACTTGGGGTATAAAAATACCTATGTAAACACTTCCAAGCAAAGATCCTAAATCTTCTAGACTTTGTTGCGCATTTGGGAGATACACATATATCCCCCCCATTGTCTGCATTTGGCTTGGCAGACCACGCTATTTTATTGGACTGTTTGGGACATGACTGTGAAATCTCTGGTAATGTCCTGGAATGGTTTGCCTCATACATTTCTGGACATACCCCCACCCCTATGTTTCAGTGGTTCCTCAGGGTTCCATTCTTAGCCTGCTGTTGCTCACCATCTACTCATTGCCACTAGGTGATGGTATTCATTCAACAGATTTACAATACTATTGCTAAGCTGATGATATACAGCTTTACCTCTTATTGCCTGGAGAGTCTGTGGCTGCCATTAACCATCTAATTCAGAACTCTGCCAGCATAGAATGGTTAGTAACAGGCTTACGCTCAATACCTCTAAGACTGTGGTCTTGATGGCTCATGCAATAGTCAGGCATTCCTCTCTTTCCACTTTATCCCTACATATCTTTTATTAGGGAGGCAAACTTTCATTTGAGTCCACAATGTGAGATCTTGGTGTGATTACCGATGACAGACTAATGCTAAAGGAACAGACTTCAGTAGTGGTCAAGTGATCATGTTTCCTTTTGTAAAATATCATCTTGATCAAGTACCTTATTCTAGATTGTGAACATCTTATTATGGTACATGTTTTGGTTGGCATAATGGTTAAGGTGTTTACCTTACAGACACAAGGTGCAGAGTGTGATTCTTGCGTGGAGTAATTAGTTAAGCTTAGTGGTGCACGCTTTAGTCTCCTCCCTTTTCAACTATTTGAGTACTCTACATGCCAGATTCTGAACTTGCCCAAGTACAGCTGGCACAAAACTCCAAAGTTCAGTTATTAACTGGGCTTTTTAGCTACCATCAAATTATCCTGAGTTTGTGGAGTTTACAATAGCTGCCAATCAAACAGTGGAATACTTATAACATCCTTGTCTTGGTGTACTTAGCTCTACGCAACATGGGTCTACCTTATTTACATGATCGATAATCCAGACAGAGGCCTTGCTGTACACGCCTCTCCGGCACACACTGTCTTTTGTCTGCTCCACTGAATAACTTGGAGTCTTTTGTCTAACATTTAACCATCAGGTGTCTCTCCTGTGGAACCTGCTTCCTAGCTGGCTCTGGAACCCTCCCACTTCAGCTGGCTTTAAATGTGATATAAAAGTGTACTTGTTTAAACTACCCTATTGACAAGTTTTCCTTCACTCTACTTCTCCTGTGTAGTTTGCTTGAACTGTCTTACAACGTCTGTTTTTTGCTATTACTATGTCACACATAAATCTATTTACTTGGCTGTTACTGTTATTTATTAATTTGCACAGTGCCTGGATCAGGCACTTAAACTTGAACCGAGTCATGACGCTTCACCCTTCATTAAAGACAAATATGCTCATTATGTTATTAAACTTCTAGTGGCAAGGCTAAGTAATCTTCAACTCGATATTCTAAATGTATTTAAAAATACAATTTTGATGGTGTTGCCATACATAAAACTAACAGTGTAGGTGGGGTGCATGAAAAAAAATCTTATACAGTTTGTTTGAAGATGGACACACAGAATTAAGATACTACCTCAACAATTAAGTCTCATGGTTATTACTGTTTCACTACAGTATTTAGTATGTTTTCCTTTTCAAGTGGCTGGAAGCATTTTCCAGCTAATATAAAGCTATTTTCTATTTATGGCTTCCATCTAAAAGCAGGAAGGTCAAATCTGAAAAATTATGCAAGCGAAACACAGAAAAACTGAATTTTTAATACAGAAATAAAGGTGGCAAGGTGACCCTTTCCTGTGCTGACCCAATACATTTATTATATGCAAATTATATAACTATGAATAATAAAATCAATATACTTAAACATATGCTTCAGTCTCAAAATATTAAAGTCTGTGTAATAACGGAGACCTGGAAACCTCTGCCTGCTACTGCTTTAATATTTATTGATGGATTCACTTGCTTCTTTGTGGAAAAATAAGGCAAAACAAGGTGACAGGATTGCAACACATATACAAAGCAGATATGAAACTAGTGAAATGAGTTTTTCTTACCAAAGAATATACAGCTCAAATATTAAATTAAAAGGTACATCGGCAAGCTACATCTGTATACAGCAGGTCTCAATATCCAGAAAATGATTTTTAGTTCAGAAAAGGCCTCTTACAATGAAAACTTAAAAGTGTGTTCTACAAACTGAAAATAATAATAATAATAATATTTGTTAACCAGGTCGGCCCACTGGACGCACCGTGCCTTTTCAGAGGCTAACTGGAAGCAACTCAGCACTGAAATAAATAGGACATGCTGGAGGGACAGATTCATAACACAGAGGCTCCCTTCACTCTGGAATAAAATCCCAGTCTAGGTTAGGCAGAGTCCCTCATTGACTCTCTTCAAGAGGAATCTTGATGAGTGGATGGGAGATCGTAGGTTTACCCCGGGTATCATTTCTGTGTCACTGTTAGACAGAGGCACAGTATACTAACCTCGAAAAAGGGCATAGCAAAATTCATTTAAAATGGGTGGCGAAAGCCAAACACACTCTGGCTAGGCTTATAAATGCCCTAGGGCAGATAGCCTAGTATGAACCTATGATCATTTGGTTAAGTGATTTGCTCATAGTCACACAATAACTCAGGGAATCAAACCCTGTACCACAGGAACTATAGCTCTCAACTTGAGCCTCTGCACCACCTGCCAGGAAAAGTTGTGAATCTCCAAAAAACAGCAAAAACTGAACATTTGGTACAACAACCACAAAAACATGAAAAAAAAAGCTTGTATCACATTTAATTACCATGGCAAGGAAATACCAACTATCTCTTGAAAAAGAAAAATGTTGTGTAACAGAAGGCAAACAATTTTTTTTTTACTTAGAAATTATTGCTAAAACAAAAAAAAGGCATAGTGACATGCCTTTCATGTTGTAAAATGAATTAAAAAAAAAAAGAAGTAAGGCTTTGTATAACTAGAACCAGAAATCAAATAAAGCCAACAAAACCTAAACCTGAAAAAGAAAGATAATCCAGAACAAACTTCCATAAATTATGTCAGAACGTGCAAATTCATAAAATGTAAATTTATTTTTAAGATATAACCATCTAAGATGCAAAGCATAATAGGTGTGATTTCAAGCTGCTTTAATTAATGCACTTTCGAAAAAAATCAAACAAACTGGGGGGGTGGGTGGGCCAGTGTACTGGGAAATCCCATCCCTAAAAGTGATCAATTAAACATATTATAGCATCACTATGACAGGAAAGTCCGACTGAGTAGAGATTACCCGTTTTCAACAGAGGCCTAGTGACAAAAGCTCAAAAAACACAATAATTATATTACGAATTTTTGCACAACCATAAAAACTCCAAAAAAACACAATAATGGTACTGAAACATACAACATTGATGCCACATGCATACAACTTCATATATTTAGTATGATAAAAATACAGTAGAAGTATAAATATTACAAAAGTTTATCATACTACATATTGTACAAAGGTTCAGATTGTGATTTGAATGGGAAAGACAAATGTCACACCTACATTTATATACCTTATAGTAGGCTTGTGTTGGATGATATACCTTTCTGCTGCAAGTAATACAGCTGAAGTATTAGAGAAAGAATAGGTAGGACTTTGGAAGCAAGAGGCTGAACAGAAATGGGTCAAGAGTGAATTAGTGACAGAAAGCAGTGATGGATAAAAATACTAGGTCAGTGTAGAACAGCAGCAGATCTATGAGTTGGAGAGAGACCCTTTTAGGAGAGACTTGAAACTACTATAGTGAGGTTCCAGTTTAATGGATGTTGGAATGCTACTCTAGGTTGTGGCTACACACTCAGAATACATACTAAGATGACTCAAACTTTAACGTTTGTAAATAGATAAACGCTGCTTATCAGAATACCACATTGCATAATAAGGATGACCGTGCTGTAAGAGGGAAGAGAAGCCGGAGAATTACAGGGATTGTAGATTATTCTGTTAGCAACAAATGAGTGAAAGTAAGCTGGTGGTGAATTTCAAACCTATTTAGTGTTTTTAATGAATAGCAGTGATGTGAGATTTTTGAGGTTGGCCTGATGCAAATTTAGCTACTTTATTGTAATACTGATCCAGTTTTGATATGAGGGATGACTGAAGATTTGTTAGAATAGGAGAGCTATAGAGAAGGTAAGGGAAGAGATACATAGTAGCAACAGTTACTTTTGTGGAGTGCGTTAGGAATTCTCTAGCCTAATATAACATGACAACTTATTGATGTGTCTTTTTTATATTGTTATTAATAAGCAAATCAAACTTAATATTATCGTCAGTTGTTACACCTAGTTTGGAATGAGGGACAGCTTAAATTATGGTATTGTTAACTGAAGAAATTGTAAAGTTAGATTTATCAAGGGAGCATTGCTTAGGAAAGAACAATAGCAAATTAGTTTTCTTAGTAATAAGTAAGAGATGCTTTTTGGTAAACCAGGCCTCAGTGGAATTGATAGCCGGTTGTATTATGGTTTGTAGGTGGGTAAGGTTGGTGGAGGAGCATGATTAAAGTAGAATCGTCTGCACATTGTATAAGGATTGGTTGTTTACAGGAAGTATGTAGACTGTTAATAAAGATGTTGAAAATGAGCAGACCCAGTACTGAGCCCTGTGGTATTCCAGCATTAACTGGGAAATAGGGAGAAAGATTGGAATTAACTGACTGATATCTGTTGGAGAGAGAACTGTTTAACCATTGTAAGGTAGAGTTAGAAGAGCCAAGAGAGGGTAACTGTGACAAGAGATTGGCGTGTGAGACAGTATCAAAAGCTTTGGATGAATCCAAAAATAACGATGACAAAAAACTGCCCGAGTCTCTAGCTTTGTCGACAGCGTCAGTGACAGATAAAAAACAAGTATAAGTACTATGTGCAGGTCTGAATTCATGCTGAGTGGGGGAAAGAAATTAATTTCTGAGTACATAATGATGAAGTTGTTTATGGATATATTTTTCTAAAATTTTGGAAAGAAGAAACAGTATAGCAATATGTCTGTAGTTAGAAATATCTGTGAAACTGACATCCGTATGGAGTGGAAAGATTAACTTTTTCCAGATAGAAGGGACATATACTTCCTTAACAGACCTATTAATGGGTACAGAGACTGGGTAGGCAATGGAGTCTGCAGCCATTGGTTTGGATGTTATTAGGGATATTTTGCAGGCACCCACATTTTATTAACATTGGGCTTGATATTGAGCTCTGTGTTTCTAAAGTACAGCCAAATAATTTACTTATGCTGTACTGATGAGGTCAGGAAAAGACTGAAGCATGACATGTCTACAGTTATAGAGGTTTGGCTTTATTGGCCTGAATGTACAAATAAATGCAGCTGAATATGCCCTTTAAGGAGTCATTTGCATACATCCCATAGGTCTCCATTACAGAAGGTTTAAGATATTATGCAGTGAAGACTCTACTTGAGTGGGTCTTTCTTGCAGTTTTTACTGAATGGATTGGATGTTATTTGAGATGTTATAGGCATCTTAATGTTTATGGACATCAGGCTTCCTTTTAAGTTCTATGTTTCTAATGTATAGCCAAGCAATACACTTATGCTGTACTGACGAGCAGGGACGTTGGGAGGCATACGCACTGTACTGATTTCAGTACAACTTCTTAGAAGAGGGGGTAGCATTTTTTTAAATAAAGTACGTATTTTTAAAGGGTGTTGGCTCCTTTAAGGAGGATACCAGCCAGTCGGACGTGAGCTCACGTCATGTCCGGCTGGCTGCGAGTGGGAAATGTGCAGTAGTGAGCAAGTGGAAGAAGACAATCGCAAATGGATTATTGCGAGCAGGAAATGTGAAGATGTAGTTGGAAGGTAATCAAGTATCACGGTGTGTGTATGTAATGTGTGTGTGTGTGTGTGTGTGTGTATGCCCCCACAGAATACACCTGCTGGCTATAGGTGTTCAGGCTCAAACCCTGTACCTTTGCTTCAGGGTAAGAAGAGCCTAAAGTCCCTAACCACCACCTTTTCTGAACTTTGGTCAGATTTGTTTTTCTAATGGTTGTGAGCTATGGTGAGAAGTGAGAAGTGAGAACTGAAGTTGTACTCCCTCATTATTGGCTTTGTTTGTCCAGTTTTTTTGTGCTAAGAGGTTGAGAGCTATCTAAATGATAGCCATTAAGTTTGTCTTCTTATTTTTCAAACTGCTGATTTAGCATAGTGGTATGTTGCACTGACTGTAATGTATATGGTCTGGGTTCAAGACATGCATGGTGATAACACAGCATTTTATTCTAGCAACTTTCCAAAATTATACAAGCAATGTTTAAAATGTGTCCCTGGATTTTGGGCTTTTGCCCCCCCCCCAATAAATGTTGGCTTTTTCCAGATTTCTTGTGCTGCAAAGTTCAGGAGCTGAGAGCTGCAGGGGAACTAAAGTTTAGTGCTGCTTATGCGGAGTCTGCTTGTACTGTTAATTAGCACAACAAGTAGTGTACTTGCTTTTGATGCAGAAGGCTGTGGGTTCTTCTCCCACAGTAGGTAGATGCACTGCTGATACTGTACTGTGTTGTAAGGGGGGGTGGATGCTGTAGTCCGTTTTGGTGAAGATATGTAGTAGTAACTATGAACCTGTTATCAGTTTGCCATCCATTCCCTATTGCAATATTACTAGCGTATCATTGTTTTTAATGCAACATAGGCAATTTATTCCTCAAGGGCAACAGGCACTTTATTTCTAGATGAAACCATGAAATATAAAGTTGTTTGCTAGCAGCAGCCTCTTCATTAGTCAGATTTCTTTAATGTGGAATTATGTAAATGGCTTTTACTAGTTCAGAGATTGTGCATATTTACTGATACTGGTGGACTGTAGAAGTCTGAGTAGACTTTTATGATGGAAATGTTATGAATTGGGCTGTTTTGTCATTATTGGTGCATGCATTTTGTTTCATTATTTACTGGAAAAATGTTCAAAACAATAAATTTAAAACGCTCTCTAACAACTATACTGTATTTGTACAAGGAATATAATTTAATACAATCAGGAAGGTGTATCAAAG
Source organism: Protopterus annectens (assembly GCF_019279795.1). Classification (NCBI taxonomy): domain Eukaryota; kingdom Metazoa; phylum Chordata; order Ceratodontiformes; family Protopteridae; genus Protopterus; species Protopterus annectens. The sequence continues at coordinate 1,706,851,766 of NC_056729.1, read as the reverse complement.
AGCACGTGTATGTTTCATGTGCAATGGGCCTATGATTTGAAAACAGCCCAAAGTTAATCTTTATCTGCCACTGGCAAAATGTATTTTCTTTGAATGTGGATTTCAATGCTGTTTCAATTAATGTGAGTTTCAAGGGCAGAGAAGTTTTAATGCTAAGATTAGTTTCATTGTGAGACTGCATGGCTTTGTTTAGCAGATATTTATTGGTGTTTGTGCTGTAAAATGCAAAATAAAACTTTTCTGGCAAATCATTTAGGAATGAAGTCACTAAATAATGACTGACATTAAGTTTCAGACATCATAATCTTCAGAAAAATGCATGCTAAAGCAAGACCTGATATTCTATCAACTGTCTTAAGTTTATACAAGATCAATTTTTAGTACTGTTTGTATGTTCCCCCAATATATTTGGCCTTGTCCAGATTTCCTGCATTAAGAGGTTGAAAGGTATGTGCAAATAAATCGCTTTATAGAATTAGGAATATCCAAACCTCTCAACTGTCCCCAATTTTTGTTCAAAATGTTGCTCTCACCTAATAATCTCTCCGCAAAATAGCAATTTTGGAAGAAAACGTGGAGGGTTTACTTTTATAAATAACTGTAATGATCAGAGTTATACATTACTTTTATTTCAGAAATGCATGTAGATTCTCTAATTTTGTCAGCTGCTCAAGTTAACTGTGGTCATATTAAATCAGTGTCCCTTCTTTGACAGGTTCCCAGCTGTATTGTCTGGCAATTTTATATTTTTGCATCACATTTTTGGTCCGTTTTTCATAAAATTGTGGTTTTCTGGCAAATTAGTGGCAAGTCATTAAAGATTAAAGTTAGAAAATAATGGCAGACATTTGAGTTTCAGATTTCATACCTTTCAGAAAATTCGTACTAATGCAAGACCTACTACTATTCTATTATCTTTCTAAGTTTATAAGAGCAATATTTTAAAAAATGTCCTTATTTTTGGGCCTTTGCCTCGGTTTTATTTATGAGTTTGTTGCTCTAAGAGGTTGAGAGGTGTGTGTGTGTGTGTGTGTGTGTGTGTGTGTGTGTGAGGTAGGTAGGTAGCATACCTCTCATCTGTCCAAATTTTGCAGAATGTCCAGATTTTTGCCCCATATTTTTGTCTGTTCCTCATAAATTTTGTGATTTTCTAGAAAATCATTGAAGGCTGAAGTTGCTAAATAATGACAGGCATTTGAGTTTCAGACTTCATGTCCTTTAGAAAAATTCATACTAGCACAAATCCTGTTATTCTAGCAACATTCTAAGTTCACGAGAGCATTTTTAATATTTGTCCCTGTTTATTTTAGGCTTTGTCCATATTTCTTGCACTAAGAGGTAGGTAGGGGTGTGTGTGTGAATGAAACACCCTAGTTAGGGGTAGCAGGTGATTAGTAATTTACTCAAGCTCAAAACATGTACCTTAGTTACAGAAAACAAAAGCATGAATCCTCTACCCCAACTACCATGCTGCATTTTTCAAAGAACTGACTTTCAGGTTCATTTTCAATTCAAGGAACCGAGTTTGAGTGAATCTATATTATATTACTGAAGAGGCATTACAGCAAATGCCTCTTCATCGACACTAAAAGAGTGAACCGTGAATTACAAGAATGGCCGTAGCTTGGATGGGGAGGGGAGTAGCAGTTTAAGAGCTGTGAGCACAAATTTGAAAATCCTAGCTACACCCCTGCTGACGAGGTCAAAAAAATACTGAAGCATGGCATGTCTGCAGATAGTGAGGTTTGCTTTATTGGTCTCAATGCACCAAAAATTACTTAAAAATAAAAAAGTTATGCACATTCAGAAGAAGTCATGTAACTGTAACACTGGTATGTCCTTAATGGTTCACTTGCATTTATGCAATGTGCCTCCACTACAGGGGATTTAAGGTATTACACAGCGAAGACCATAGCTTGACTGAGTCTTTCTGGCAGTTTACATGTATCTTTCTAGGTATCTATCTGCCTATAATGTGTGTATCTATGTGATATGAGTGAGAGGGGTGCTGTGGCAGACAGGTAGAGAGAGAGAGATCAGAAAAGAATGAGTAGATGATCAGAGAAACTAAAGAAGTGGTAAAGGTAGGGAAAGGCACAACAGTAATAAAATTCCTGTGCAGTAACCTAGCTAACTGAGGAAAGCAACAAAGAGACAGGCTGTCATGAAACCAGTTGGTAAAGTTGGAGTTCCTGACGTCTGATGCCACATTTTGCATTCCCCTCATAGAAGACCCCACTGCTCACTTCCAGACTTACATTACTACCTCCACCATCTGTGCCACTGACAATACCAACCATCTGCAAAATTGTCTGACTGTCCAGCACTGACGGCATCCAGGTTCTAACTGTTTACCAAAAACTCACAAAACAGCTAACCCTCATCAGCCCATTGTGTCTGCCTGCTTACTATCTGCATCCCACATTTCAGTTTTTTTCATATAGCCTGCTGGGACCGTTACATAAATCCCTGCCTTCTTATATGAAAGATACTAACCACACTTTTCAGAGGTTTGAAAGGTACATATTCACTGGCTCCAACCAACTCTTCTTCACCATGGACATCAAGTCACTGTTTACAGTGAATCCCCATCATCATGGACAACTACCACTGCAGCATTTGTTGGAGATGCAAGTAACTAAGCAACCCCTTTTGAGCATACCCAACCATATTCAGAACGTGTCCTGAAACTATTTTTATTTTTACTTTTTCTTTCAATATTATTTTTTCAGGGGGTCAGCAGAGTTGCCATGGATCATTTTGCATGTTACTGCAATGCATTAAGGCTACGCACTCCTAATGAGCTGCTCCTCGTGGTCCATTGTTTGAGTTCCTCAGCCTTGATGTATTTACTTTGCGAGTCTGAGCAAGTCACTTTAATCAGGCATTGTGAGTATGAATATGGTTCATGTGGATCAGTGCTTTACCCTGGTTAATAAACACAAAATATATGAATAGAAATATATATACCAAATGGGTCCCGGTTTTGCCAAACTGTATGTGAGAGGGTTAAGAAAAGTAAGTTCCATCATTTGCAGACACAGCGTCAAGGCTACACAAGCATTATGCAAGTTCTGAGAAACTCTCTGGTCCTTCCTGGATACGTGCACCAAGGCTCACCCTTCATGCTGTCACTGTAATTTCCTTTACTCTTGACCTTTCTGAATCTTATAGGTTCATAGGTTCATACTAGGCTATCTGCCCGAGGGCATTTACAAGCCTAGCCCATAGTTTTGTGGCTTACGCCACCCCTTTAGTATGGGGAACTATACCCATTATTTTGCTGTGCCTCTGTCGAGCAGTGACACTGAGGTAATCCCTGGGGTATATCTGCGATCTCCCATCCATTGGTCAAGATTTCTCTTGAACAAGGCCAGCGAGGTGCTCTGCCTCACATATACCGGGATTTTATTCCACAGCATAGGGAGTCTTTGGGTGATGAATCTATCCCTCCAGCACGTCCTATTAATAGCCGTGTCGAGGTTTTAGTCTCCGCCCTTGTGGCTCTGACGGATCTAGATTTTTGAGGTGAAGCATATTCATCAAATCTGGGTTTGACATGGCCTTGTATGTTAGGCAAAGGTCACCTCTGAGCAAGCGGTAAGCGACTGAATAGAGCTGGAGTTCTTTCAGTCGGGCAGCATAGGACAGATGTTTGAGACCCTTTATCCTTTTGGTGAGGAACTTTTGTGGCCTCTCCAGCTGCTGCAAGTGTCGGGTCAGATACATTCGAATGGGGCATTGTACTCAATCATTGGTCTGATGAGTGATGAGTATAGGGAGACTATGACCTCCCTTGATCTAGATGAGAATCCCTTCGTGATAAGGTGGGCAATGTAGAAGGTCTTCCTAACTACTTTAGCTACATGGGTGTCGAATGACAGACTACTATCAACCTGGGTCCCCAGGTCCCTGATAACTTCTTCTGTGCTCAGTGGATTGCCACCTATTTGGTAGCTAGGGGTAACCTTGTTTTTCCCGAAGGGTATGACTATGCATTTTTGGCATTCAACTTTAGGCCATGGCTCTGGCACCAGTTATCCGTTTCTGTGAGACCCTTCTGAAGGATATCTGTGTCAGATGTGTTTTCTACTATGGCCCAGTTTGCAGTCATCTGCAAACTTTGTCAGCCATAACCCTCCTGTGTTTGCTTGTACTTGGAAAAGTAGATGCCAAACAAGAGTGGGCCCAGGACTGAGCCCTGTGGTACACCACTTGTGACAGGCTTTGAGTCTGACATGGCGCCAGCAACTCTGACCCTGTGGGTTCTGTCACTCAGCCAGTTTGCAACCCATCTTGTGATGTATGGGTTAACATTTAAGCTGATGAGTTTTTCAATGATACCCGAGTGGGGTATTGTATCGAAGGCCTTCGCCAGATCGAGGTAGGCTGTATGGACTGCCTTTCCCTCATCAATGGCTTTGGTGACTGTTTCGAAAAAGTCAACCAAGTTTAGAAGGCATGATCTGCCTTTGACAAAGCCAAACTGGGATGGATCCAAAGTCTGCAAATTCCCTATATCTTTATTTATGAGGTCCATTATGATCCAATCCATGGCTTTGCAGATAAGGCTTGTCAAGCTAATGGGCCGGTAATTTCCAGGGTCGGTGGAGGCACCGCCTTTGTGAAGTGGGACCACAGTTGCAGTGCGCCACTCCCTGGGAACGTATCCAGAGGTAAGACTATGATTAAACAGCTGTCCTAGCTATGGGTTTAATTCCTCGTTGAGTTCGTGGAGCACACAGCCGGGGACACCATCAGGTCCCATGGATGCTGTGTTTTTTGCTTTGGAGAGAGCAGTTCTCACTTGGGCTTTGGAGATGTTTGGGGGGCTGCAATCGCTTGGTATAGATATCTCTCCTTTTGGGGGGGGAGAAGTTTGCACTGAACCTGTCAGCCAGTATGTTGGCAATGTCTGTAGGATCAGTAATCTTCACATCATTTTGAACTAGTTCTGAGCATATCTGGGAGTTTCCTCCCAGGTTTCTAACATAGCTAAAGAAGGCCTTATGATTGTCTTTTGAGTCTTTAGCTATTTTTCTCTCAAAATTTGCTTTGGATGATTTTATGAGAGCTCTTAGTTTTTACTTATAGTGATCAAGGGTGTCTTACCTTTTAAGGATTTTGCTCCATCTTGTAGTAGCTTCCTCCTTTTGTTGTAGAGTTTGTTTATGGCTGGGGTCCACCAGACTGGACGCTTGCCTTTGGTACAAAGAGTCTTTGTTTTGCTTGGGATTGCCTTATCCATGCAGTCCTGCAGGTGCTGGTAGAAGGCATTTGTAAGTGATTCAGCGGCTTAAGTACTGTTTTCCGCCGGCTCGGGGGCCTTAAAGGAGACCACACTAGTCTTTAGAAGTGTGAAGTCGGCTTTTGAGAAGTTCTTTACTGTGGTCTTGTTTATTTCAGGTGGGGGTGGGATGAGGACCTCCAGTAAGATTAGTTTGTGATCTGATCTCACCAGTGAGGGTATACTTCGGTGTTGAACATTGTGCTCCCATGTTCGTGATGATGAGATCAAGTATGTTTTCTCCTCTTGTGGGGATGGTGACTAGTTGTTCCATGGCATTTGAGTTTATGAATTCCAGGAACTTTTGGGCTAGGGTGTTTGGGCTTGAGTAGTGTTCCCAGTCTATATTAGGGTAATTGAAGTCACCTAGTATGATGGTGTTTGGTGATACATTTATCCCCTCTAGTGTTTTCAGGAAGGCCATGTGAGGTTCCTGAGTTTGTGAGGGTGGCCTGTAACATGCTACAATTTGCAGAGCAGTCTTGCCTATGGTTAATTGCACCTGGATGGTCTCCGATGCATCATGCGTTGCCACCAGTCTTGAGGTGTGGGTGTCCTTGATGAATATGGATACCCCCCCTTCTTTCTTGGTATTGTCCGGATTTTGGGGCCAGAACGCATGATAAGAGGTAAAACCTGATAGTGCTGGGGTGCTCTCAGGAGCCTTGAACCAGGTTTCTGTCACTGCACAGACATCGATGTTCTCCATACTGAGAAGGGCCTCGAGTGCGTGCATTTTGAGATTTAGACTTCTGGCATTGAGCAGCATTACCCTTAGTTTTTTTCCTTTTTTGTGTTCTAGGGTGGTAGGTTTAGAATTTGAGCCCTGCCTAAAAAAGACACTATGGGGGTGGCAAGAGCCTTTGCCAATATCCGGAATCCCAGGGGTGACAGGTGCAAGCCGTCCCTTGCAAAGCAGCGTGGCTTGTCCAGCATGTCATCCCAGGCAGACAGACATTGGATCCCCTTTGAATGACACCAGAGTTTAAGCCAATTGTTAAAGCTGATCATCTTGTCTCTGTATTGTGGCATCATTCTTGGTGAAGGTAGGATACTGCTCAAGGTCAGGGTCATACCTGCCTGGGCTACATAATCAGAGAGCTCCTCAATGTCTCTTTTCATGTAGTCCAAGGAGGTACGTCTCAGGTCGTTTACACCAGCGTGGACAATGACTGAGTCGTATTTGTGCCTGCTGTTGAGAGACCTGAGTGCTTGCATTATGTGGCGGATTCTAGCACCCGACAAGCAGCTTACTGTGACCTTCTCCTTACTCAGTCTGGTGAGCGGGACGTCAGTGTGTCTGACTATGGAGTCACCAATGACTAGTGTGTCTGGCATTGTGTTTGGCCTTAAGGGCTGTGACTGTTTGACACTCTGACTGTGAGGTCTATGTGTTGCAGGTGTTGTGTTCTGAGGTGGTGGTTGTTTGGGTGTCTGCTTTGGTGGCCTCTGCTGTTTTGGTAGATTTTTGATCAGAGCCGAGTATGTCTTTGTGTGTTTATGTGTATGATTTGAGGTTGTGATGGTACTATGTGAGACTGGGTCTATAGTGTGTGTGGTAACCTTCTCCTCCGGACTGGTCTTGCCAGCCCTATGTTGAGAGAGCTCAGCCTCCAGTTTGGCCGTATAGTTGCATCTCTCGCATGTATTTGTGTTTTGTGGGAGGAGGAGAGCATTGTCTGTGTACATGAGGCAATTGTAACATTGCCTCAATATTCCCAGGTTCACCAGCTGAGCAGGAGAGGACACTAGCAACTGATCCCTCGACATGCTAGAAGGACTAGACAAAAACTTTAAAAGAGATTCCGGGGACGTGGGTGACCGAGAAATGGGGGTTTGCCTTTTTGGGGTGCTATCTATAAGAGTGCCGTATCAAGGTAATAAGTACTGTAGGAGCAAGTGCTAAGTTTAACAGATAGAGAAAAGTCTACTTGGAGTCAAGTAGAGATGATCTTTTTAGGTATTAGAGAAAGTGCTAGTAACAGGGATGCTTAAAGGTAAGATTGAAAAGAATGCACTCTGCAGTGTGCACTAGAGAAGTTAGATATGAAAGTAGGTAACTTGAGTTTTACCTGTTTAAAAAGTTAAGGTTTAGTGGAGAGTTACTATTTTTAAAACGCAAGATGGACTGAAAGGGGTGGTTACTTTTGTATTTTGGTATATGAAATACTGTAGGATGGCCAATAAATTTAAATAATTGAAGGGGTGGGATTTCAAAAGTGATGGTTTTGTGATTACTCACATAAGCCAGTGAAAGTAGAGAGAAATGAGATATATGGTCAGATTAACATAAGAGGCGGGCAACTAGAAAGACAGTGGTATTTAACAAGACAACTTAAATGCCTGACTCAGAACAGAGAGAGCTGTGGTCTCTTTTGAAGTTTTAATATGCTGTTAAAACAGAATGCAAGCAAAACACAAGGTAAAGAAAACAAACTACAGTATTCAAAATATAGAAAGACAATACAGAAATACAAAAAATAACAGCAAACTAACCTTTCCTTCACAGCAAAGTGTAGCAGAGTCTGGATGAGCCTTTCTGGTAAATTAAATTATGAGTTCATGATACACATTTAAAGAAATCAGTTTATTATAAATCCTAGGTTCACACAGCCTCGACTATGCCAAGCATGTAAAGATTGGACTCCAATACCTATAATTTCTTCAGTTCTAGAAGGTGTTCAGTGAAGATGACAATTTTGCTCAGCAGGCACAACTAAAACATATTTTGCATCAACAGGCGATATCCCCAAAGCACAGTGGACTGAGCACACCAGGAAGTCAGCAACATGCCTCACAACCTTAAACCCCAAAGTAAAAAAATATTACACAGCAAAATGCATTCTGTGTGTGCTTTCATTTATCCAAAGAACCACTACATCATGAGTGCTATTTTACATACTTTACAATGTGACATTAACATTACTGATTCTCTTTCATAGCTATTTACTGCCTCCAAACCACTGACCATTAAATCTGGGGAATTCTGAGAAGCAGCCTGTACACCTCCAGCAATTCCTTCCAACACGGTACCAAATCCTGCAGATGAACTCTGTACTACACCTGTAAAAATCATTTCCACTATTATATGGATTTGAGGGTACAGCAATTTCTTCCATATTACCAAATAATTCTCTTATATTTCTATCAATGTGATATACTGAATTATTTGTAGCATCAAATCAGAGAACACTACAGAGTAGTCAGGAATAATAACACAAAGAAACCCAATGTAATATATTATTATATTACTCCACCAAGGATCAATGTGGCAAAGATTTTGGTGTCTCTGTTCTCCAGCAAAGATTTCATGATATTGACTACAGAAGAACTCAAAACTAAATTAATTATTTAATTAGGCTATTAGCAGTTCTGGGGTCTCAAAGAGAGGCTCACTCTTTACTTATCCCCTTTTAGTCAGCCTTGGTTTCCCTCCAGATCTTTCCTTAACCATGTCTTTGTCTTATTTAATTCATTTTTATCTTAGTTATGATTATTTCTAGTGATGGCATATCCTTGCCTGTTGTTTGTCCTGCTGAGTTAATTAGGCCCCTATGCAGGAAATGTTACACTACTTTGCACTTTCTCTTCCAATGTCACTCCTTTGTTTTCCCTGATTGTCTCATCCTCATCTTAGTCACATGTAATCCTTTTCCTACCTTCCACAGCTCACTCCTCCCCCCACAAACAGACAAATCACATCCATATACAGGTTTACCATCACTTTTGCTAACCAAAGGTTCATCAAAAATCATAACTGTCAAAGCCACAAAGCTAAACACCATATAATCAAGTTCAAGTCAGCCTATGACCACAAGATTCAATACCGAAATCACAGTTCCCTATTTTTATGATGCCCCTACATATACGAACTTCAAGAATATCGTACCTTGAAGTAGGTGGAAATACTACGAAATATCAATATGAGAAAGTGGGCAAAGGGGGGCTATACCACTGTTATGGACACAGAGGCAAGTGGAAGATGTTTTCAATTTTGAGTGATAGACGCTTTTACAAATAAGTGTCCAGAAAAGAGAGTAATACAATTTATAGACTTAATGACAGCTGGGTGAAGAAGAACTTTCTAGAAGGGAGAACTATGCAGAAAACATATGAGGTCTAATAACTGGTGTCATCTTAGAAATTTCCAAAGTGCACAAGAGTGAAATGGACCACCCCTCGGACCACCGAATCAGAAAAAGGGTCCAAAGCTGAGGCCTTTGTCCAGTTTCTGTAGTATTGTATTAAGAGAGTCAGTGTTTAACAGTGCATTTTTTTATAAAGTATTATTTACATTTTAAAGGCAAAATTGTCAATTTAAGTGTTGGTGATAGTGATTTGCTTGCTATTTTAAACATAAAATCTTTATACACAGTCATATCACCAAGACATTGGTATGAAATGGATGTAAAATATGCTACTGAGTGAAAGCCGATTCACAGTGAAATAATAATCTACAGCTGAATGTCTAAATAATATTTTGAGGTATATTTTTTATGTATTAATTATTTAAATAATGCTGAGGTTTATGTTTTTTTTCCAGTTTAAAGTCATATGTTTCCAACAGATCAAAGGAGAGGAGATGGGTGCCACCATGGCTCCAAACTTCACCAACCTAGTTATGGCTTATCAGGGAAAAAAAGAGTTCCTACACATAAAGGTGGATTTTAGTAAAGTGAAGTTTTTTTTATGCTAGACTTTATGATGGCATTTTTTAGTATGTACAGAAAACTCCACAGAATTTATTTTTCTAGTCACTTTAAAAATCAAGTGGTGGAATTTTTTGAATTTTCTAAAAAGACTAGTTTATATTCCATTAATTTTTAGATATAATGATTTACAAAAAGGAAAAGGAAACGACAAACCAGTATTAGTTATAAAAACAGAGCTTGCAATTCCATGCTGCATTATAAGAGTATGAACCCATTAACCAAAAGGACTGGTATTATAAGAAACATGCACAGGAGGATTAGGAATCTTACCACAGAAAATATTAATACACAGAGTTTAAAAAAATTAAAAAGTAGATGCTTGCTTTGGAGTTATTCAGAGGCTTAAGTGCCCCTAACATGGAGAAAATTTCATGTACTAGGGGCACAACACAAGGGGACTCGGGGTGGAAATCGGCAATGTGTTTGACTTACAGTATAAACAGTTTCTCTATAATGAGCATATGTAAGGAAAATTGGAACGTATTATTCACATGGCGGGTGATGCACCCAGGATTATAATCAAAAAAGGACATAATATGAAAAACATATTTAAGATACAGGTGAAATTAGTTTAAGCCATAACATCAAAAGAGGAACATTAAGTATCTCCATGGCAGTAAATACAGGGATGGATGACCCTACACACAAACAAGAACAAAAAAGTCACCTAGGGTGCTGCTCTGACTCTTCTGGTGGAGGCATCCTTCTGGTATTAATTTATATTTTTTTTAAGTAAAAAAATGTCAATTTCCTTTACTTTAAGAAAAATAAATAAATGAATACTGAAAAAGGTCTCACAACAAAGGAGGGAAGTCCTAGGGAAGAAGTGTTGCACTCTTTGGTAAGTGACTCCTGGTCTGTCACTCCCATTTTCTTGTAGACACCAAATCTATGCAGACTGTGGCCTGGATGGAGCAGGAAGTCAGCACATGTTACAATGTACAAATAGCTGCAGTAGGAAGAGAATGTTGAGGTGTGTTACTGCCAGACAATAAGATATTCTTCTTTTTTCTTGATGTCTCTGATTTTGCAAGACGCTCATGTTTTTGCTGATATGCTTGCCTGGATGTCCCTAATAATTATTTTGATTTTCTGGTAAACCACTGGAATAATATTTAGTCAAAAATGCCACACATTTCCAGCATAGCTCCCAACATTCCTTAATTTTGTAAAACATCCCTGATTTTTTTTCTCCTGTGTTTGCACTGTAGCTTGTAAAATTTTTGATTTTTTTTTTTGTAAATTAATGAGGATTACAGTCTGACATTACTGAGTTTCATACTTAGTATTCATAAAATGCATTGTTGATGCAAAACCTGCTGTTTTGCATTAGAGCAATATTTAAATACTGTCTTTGATTTTGATCTTTCACCCCCCCCCGTTTATTTTTTTGATTTGCCTAGAATTCTTAAGCAAAGAAAAGTACAGTTGTGTACACTTACCATAAATGTCGATGTTCACTGTTGTAGTCACTGTTGCAGTCATCACATTTGGGTTATCTGCTTGCAGTAGCCCTCAGTCGGCCTGATTAACAAAGTCTTGGGTCCTGTGTCAGTTGCTGTCCCTTCTACCGTGAAGTCAGGTCGTCCGGGGTATAAAACATGCAGCCAACGCCATTACATCAGTTTTTCTTGCCCCAGATGTCAGGTGCCCCCCTAATGGAAAGCAATTAAATCTATAACTATACAAGATTATACCTCCAACAAAAAAGAAAATACACCAAAAAGCTTTTGAGTATAGTAAAGGAGAGTAGAGGTATAGCCAAAAGAAGTAAGGGGGCTGGAGGGAGGGTAACCAGGACTGCAAAAGTGAATAGACTCCAACATCTACATTTATGGTAAGTGTACACAACTGCACTGTTCTTCGTATTTCACTGTTGCAATCATCACATCCGGGTAGATTCCCAAAGCTAACAATGGGAGGAGGAATTAAGATAGCATTCGTACCAGTTCTAAGGCCCTACAAGACTGCAGTGGCAAAGCCAGCCCTGGATTTAGAAAAAAATAGCCAATGGTAATGCTTGGTGAAAGTATGTACAGAACTCCAGGTAGCAGCTTCTACGATGTCCCTGGTAGGGATACCTCTGTGAAAGGCTGTAGAGGTAGATGCAGCCCTGGTTGAGTGGGGTCTAATCCCATGTGGGATAGGTTTTCCATGGTGCTTGTAGCAGAAATGAATGCAATTGCCTATCCATTTTGAAATGGTTTGCTTTGAAATAGCCTTCCCCTCTGCCCCTGCAGCGAATGCCACCATCAGTTAGTCAGATTTCCTTTGAGGTTTAGTCCTGTCCAAGTAGAATCTAAATTTGTCTGTGCATATCTAAGGAGTGCAGTATCCGTTCCCCTTTGTTCTGTGGATTAGGAAAGAAGGTTGGCAAATGAATGGACTGATTGAGGGCCACACTGGATACCACCTTGGGTATTAAGGAGGGATTGGTCCTGAGAGACACCCTGTCCACATGAAAGATGATAAAAGGCTCCACTGCCATGAGTTCATGTAATTCAGATACCCTTCTTGATGAAGTGATTGCTAAAAGGAAAGCTGTTTTCCAAGAAAGGAATTTTAAGTCTGCAGTAGCAGCTGGCTCGAAAGGGGACAGAATTATTTTTATTTATTTATTTATTGCAGTTGGTTTACCAGGATAGTCCATTGGGCCAATAAAGAACCCATTTTCAATGGAGTCCTGGGGAGAAAAGCTCCAAAAGAAAAAGAACAAAAAACAAAATGTACATTCAACATTTGGCAGTGACAATCTAGGTACAGAGAGTTATTAATACAATGTAGGCAGAATAAAAGTAAAACTAATCAGATATAGAATAGCTGTATAACAGTTAATACAATGAGAAAACACATGCTAATAATAGAAAAAAAAATGAAACATTAATACAGATTAGAGAACAAGCATAGTAGCTAAATAAAGTAGGATATGATCTAGAAGGACATTAAGTAGAGTTAGTTATGTGGGGTGGGAGCAAGAGCATTCCCACTGTGATGCTAGGTGTAGGAAAAGAGAATTTTTGAAGGTAGAGTGGTTAGAGGTGGTGCGGATGCTTGGTGGAAGGGAGTTCCAGAGGCGAGTGAGGCTGAAGGAAAGAAGGTTTTTGCCTGGGGGATGAGTAGGTTTATGCACTTCTAGCAGATTTTGATTATTAGACCTTAGAACTCTGTTAGGTAGGTGCATTTTAAAAGCAGAGGAAAGGGAGGGACAGAGGGAGGGGTTTAGAATAAGCTTATGGGCTAGGGTTAGTTGAGTGTAAGTTAGTTGATTAGAAAGTTCTAGCCATTTTAGTTTATGGAGGGGGAGAGAGTGATGAGCGGAAGACCTATGGCTGGTGGCAAATTTTGCAATTTTGTTATAGCAGGAGGTAAGCTGTTTTTTTAACAAGGACTGAATATTAGTTAGTAGTGGGGCGCCATAGAGAAAGGAGGGGATAAGGAAGGAAGTAGAGAGAGTGATTTTAGTGGTGGATGTGAGGTAGGCATTCTGTCTATAAAGCATGCCAAGTTTTTGATGTGTTTTTTTGATGTTTGTTTGCAGGTGGGAGTTAAATTTAAGTTGGTTGTCGATTTGGACCCCAAGTAGTTTGGTCTCTGACACTATTTCGAGAGGTGAGTTGTTTTGGCTAGTAATTAAGAATTAGTTTTTCCAATACAAAGTTAAGGTCCCAAGCTGGAGTTGGAGCGCTCCTGAGTGGTTGTAAATTTTTGGCCCCTCTGAGGGGCTGCTTGAGCAGTGGATTAGAGAAGAGGGGAGGTTCTGTGCTATAATGAGTTGAAATGGCTGAGGCGTGAATTTTGATGGAGGAGAAAGACAGGCCCTTGTGAAGCATCTCAGTTAAGTATTGTAAAATCTGAGGCAAATTGGGCACTGCTGTGCTTCATCCCTTGAGATTGTTTCCAGGCACAGAATCTTTTCCATTTTTCAGCATACGATTTTCTAGTACTAGGCCTCTTTGCCTCTAAAATGATATCCATCACTGGTTTACTGAGGGATGGTAAAGGAGAGATTAGGTAAAGAGCCAGGCTGCTAGGTTCAGTGTATGAAGCTGAGGTTGCAGGATCTGGTTCTCCTGCTGAGACAATAGGGTAGGAGTCTGAGGCAGGTGCCATGGGGCCAACAGTGACACACTGAGCAAGAGGGGGTACACCAGTGTTGGTGTGGCCAGTCTGGAGCAATCAAAATCATCCTTGGTTTGTCTTGTTTGATCTTTAGTAGTACTTTGGAGAGCAGAGGCAGAGGAGGAAAGGCATAAAAGGAGAGAGCATCCACTTTCCAAGCTTGTTTGTGGGGAGTCCTTGTTCAAAATTTGTCCAATTGATAGTTCTGGGGGGAGGCAAACAGGTCTATATCTGGGCTCCCCCCATTTGCTTGTCAATATGTTGAAAATCCTTGGTTCCAGATTCTACTCGTGTGGGTCCATGAGGTTTCTGCTTAGTTCGTCTGCCAGTGTATTTAGTTTTCCTAGCAGGAATTGAGCTTGCAGATGCACTTGGTAGCTCAGGGCTCTGTTCCACAATGCCATGGCTAGTCTGCAGAGGGGGTAAGAATGTGTACCTCCCTGAATGTTTGTGCCACACAACAGTGGTGTTGTCCGTCTTTACCATTAACTGTCCTGGAAGAATGTAGTCCTTGAAGGCTGTCAGAGCATTCTGTACAGGTAACATTTCTTTCTGATTGATACGTAGGTGCATTTGATTTGGGTTCCATTTGCCCTGAATGCACTTCCCTGCCAGGTGATCCCCCCATGCATAGTCTGATGTGTCTGTTGTTAGGGTTTGGGTGGCAGGGGGGTATAGTCCCTTGTTTTGGTGGCAGGCCTCTGCAACCAAAGAAACTCTAGGCGTAGGCAAGGTATGATAGGAATCATTGCTTCTAGATCCTGAGAATGTTGACAACATAGGGTTTTTAGATACCATTGTAGTTTCCTCATATGCAGTCTTGCATATGGAATTAGAAGAATGCAGGAAGCCATAAACCCCAAGGCTTGTAGAATTTGCCTTGCAGATAGCAGGGTTTTTATGGCCACTTGTTTGAAGTAGGTTGTCAAATTAATTTGTTTCTCTGGCATGAGGAAAGCCATCTGGGAAGTTGTATTCAAGTTTGCTCCCAGGAATATAACTTGTTGACATGGTACCAGGTGTGATTTCTTTTCATTATGGTGTACCCCAGACAAATTAGCACCCTTTGCACAAAGGTCAGATGATTCAAAAGTATGTCCTGACTTTCTGCCTGAATTAGACAATCATCCAGGTATGGGTATATTTGAATATTTCTTTGCTTGCAGAATGCAATGACTGGAGCCAGGCACTATGTGAATACCCTGGGCACAGTAGATAAGCCAAAGGGCAGTGCAGAGAACTGATAGTGCGTGTAGCCTGCTTTGAAGCGTAGGTATCTTCTTCAAGACTCCCTGATAGGAATGTGCAGGTATGCTTCCTATAAATCTAGTGTTGCCAACCAGGCATCTTTGCCTAGCATAGGGAGCAACTGGTGAAGGAGTCAGCATCTTGAATTTTGGAATCACCAAAAAGGTGTTTAGAGTAGACTAGTCCAGGATAGGACGCCATGAACTGTCTTTTCTGGGTACCAGGAAAAGTCTCGAGTAGAAACCTTGTCCCTTTTCCTCTTCTGGTACCAACTGAATAGCACCCATGCCTAAGGGAGAAAGTACTTATCTTTGGGCCTCTGCCCACTGATTTGGGGGTAGATCTGGCCATCCGCTTGGTGTTGGTAACATGTGGAAGTGAAATCTGTATCCCTGGGACACTATATTTAAAACCCATTTGTCCTGGGTAATGAGTTTGCAGTTCTTTGCATGAAGAGCAATCTTTCCCCCCAAAAGGTGCAGTTAGTTGAGAAATGCTTGGAAGTTTTAAAAAGAAGTCATTGAGACAGTTTATCATGGGGGGAGTTTTATAACTCACAGATTTGGAAGTGGAGGCCCCCCCCCACTGCTTAGTCCTGTGTGTACCCTGGGACTGAAGCCTGGGAGCTCTGCTGGATCTGGGTTTGAACTGAGAAGGTCTGGAAGAAGCAGGAAAGGACTAATTCTTGGAAGGCCAATGCCTACTAAACCTTGGAGGTTGTACTTGTAAAAAATCTTTAACAGTTTGCATAGATTTTGCTTTTCCTTCCATATTTTTAAGACTTTCTTCTGCCTTGTTGCCAAACAGGCGGTCCTGGTTTAAGGGAGCATCCAGTAATTTACTTGAACATGACCTGGCAAGGATTGCTCCTTAAGCCAAGCATGCCTTCTAAGTACAGACCTAGTTACAGCAGCCCTGCAAGATGCCTCTAAGTGAATCAAAGCCACATTGCAAAGTATGTTTTCCAACTTGTTCAGCTGAGTGCAGTAAATCCTGTAAATCCTTATTTTCAGCACAATCAGGAATCAACATCATTTTCTGTTTAAGCAATCCAGTAATATGCTGCTGCTACTTTAACATATGAAACTGGCAGTTTAAGGCCCTAATGGCCAAAGTTGCAGAAGTGTATACCTTCTTACTTCATCTATCCAGCGCCCAACTTGTGAGAGTCAGGGACCCTATAATATCTGTCAGATTTTCTGGGAGCAGGAGGTAAAGAGTCAGGGGCCAAGCTAGATTCCGAAAAGGCATCATCAACAATGTCTAGTACAGGAGGTATGGGTAAAGGCCTGTGCTGGGGCAGTAGCAAGAAATCCCTAGGCCTCTTTTTAGAATCCGAGAAATCCTGACCCTCCCAACGAAAATGCTCCCTGAGAGTATGCAAGGTTTCACCAAAAGAGAAATCCTCTGGGGGAGAAGCAGAGGGAATAGAGTCCTTAGCATCAGAATCCTCATAGGTAGATAAGGGTAAATCCTGGTTATCAGAGACGACAGAAATTTCAGAATCCTGGTCAGAAGTATCATAAGCAAACTCAGTCCTAGGTCTCTTAGAGGGGGTAAGTCTGGCTTCCCCTGATTAAAGTAATAAGGTCTTCAGCCATTCTTATCATTTGTTTTTTAGGTATAGAGGCCTGACCATGTGGTCTGGGCTTCAGTTTTCTAGGCATGGTATGTGTTTTAGGCCTTAAAGAAGAAGATGGCATTGATTTAATACGCAAGTCAGTAGGCCTGAATACACCCTCAGAAGCCGGTGCCTGCACAGCGGCTCTGGACCCATCCAAGGTAGAGACATCTGCAGGTTCCACAATTGAAGCATCTTGCGGCTCAGTAGAGGCCTGCGAATCTGAAATAGCGGGTAACAGGGGCTGCAAAAGCACCTCACTGAGTACAGGCGAACTGGCGACTGGCTTAGAAGCATCGTCGGCAGCTTTGGACCTAGGCAGCCTTTCTCTGTCTTTATCTTTGCGTTTTTTCAGAATGTCGGTAGTCGGATGGCTTACTGAAGGTATATGAGGATAATTGAACCAAGCACCAAAATATTTAGAAGCGAAAATATACCGACGATGGATAGTTCGTGGTTTAAATAAGGCACAAAACCGACAGCGAGGTACGTTGTGGTCAGGGCCTAGGCAAAGAATACAGTACGAATGAAAATCTTTATGAGGTATTTGCTTTCCACAAGTAATGCAATTATTTACTTTTACTGACATCAGTTTAAAGCAAGAAAAAAGTTTCCCCAATGGGGTACTTAGCTTTTAGTTGAAGACTTTGGTTCTGAAACTCGAAAACGAAAATTTCAGGAGTCAGCCGACCAGCACTTGTGAACTCCTTCTGCTTCAGGCACTGCACAGCAAGAAAGACTGAAGTAATGGGGTCGGCTGCATGCTTTATACCCCTGACAACCTGACGTCACGGAAGAAGGGACAGCAACCGGCACAGGACCCAAAACTTTGTTAATCAGGCTGACTGAGGGCTACTGCAAGCAGATAACCCAAAAGTGATGATTGCAACAGTGAAACATGAAGAACATCTGGGAAGTATGCATTGGAGTTCCATTCTTCATAATAAGCTTTATCATAAAAAGCTTGTAGATTTAAAACATACTGTTCTGTTAAGAGAATTAGAGTAACATAAAAATGCTGGACTGCTGGGGAGGAGATATAACCAATGGCTGCTCATTGCTTGTTGCTCTTTATTCTGACTTTGCAGAATTACTGTACTAATTACAGTAGCATAAAAATGTTGGCATGTCTTTTGGGGGCTATGACCAACAGTTGCTCTTTGCTCATTATTCTGACTTTGCAAGACTACTGTGAATTACATGAAGCAACTGGGGAAACTATAATGAGTGGCTGTCATTTTTTTTTATTAAAATCAGATGTCTGAAGTGCACATAGTAGCTATAACTGCTGGGAGCTAACTGTATAAAATAAATGAAGCTCTTCTTCTCTCAGTTTAAACAATCATTATCTAGCTTTGCAAAACTAGTGTGCATTTTGATCTGTCTGTAAAATGTAACTGACCCACTTGTTTTCACTTTTTAAACAATCTCTACCTGGCTAGCATGTATTTGCATAATTAATGTGATTTGTGAAAATTATTTACTTAACATTTGTCTATCGGGAAAGTCCAACTTGGAACAAAGCCAGTTTTCAGTGGAGGCCCTGGCAGAAATGCTCCAGATGCATGTCTTTGTAATGTGGGAGGAAACTGGAGCACCCGTAGGAAATCCACATGAATGCAGGGAGGACATGCAGACTCCACATAGAAGGCACCTCAGCCGAGAACAGAACCAATGAAACTCTTGCTGTGAAACGACAACACAACTGCTACACCACTGCACCATCCATCTGCCGTAATTTGAATACAGCTGACACAATTCATGGCTATCATTTTTATCACAAACTTCTTAAATGCACACAGAAGTAGCTATAAAGTACAGTTGTGTACACTTACCATAAATGTAGATGTTTGAGTGTATTCACTGTTACAGTCATCACACTTGGGTTGTCCTGCCAGGGGTAGCCCTCAGTCGGCCCGAATACCAGAGGCTTAGTATTTCTGCATCATTTGCTGTCGCTCCAGGACTAACGTCAGGTCGTCAGTGGTATAAAATCAGGCAGCCGATGCCATTACATCAGTTTTTCTTGCCCCAACTGTCAGGAGCCCCCAAATAGGGAGCTAGATTACGGTGGAAGAACACCACCAGTAGAAAGTAAATACCAAAATTCCCTGTAAGGAGAGAGGAAGAGAGAGAGACAAGGGGGATGGAGGGTGGGAAACCAGAACTGCAACAGTGAATACACTTGAATATCTACCTTTATGGTAAGTGTACACAACTGTACTATGTTCTTCGTGTTTCACTGTTGCAGTCATCACACTTTGGTTGATTCCCAAAGCTGAAGAAAAGGGTGGAGGCAGTCAAGAGGACTGGGGGCTGGCTAGGATGCCCTGCAAGACTGCAGTGGCAAAGCTTGCCCAGATTTGGAGAAGATAGGCAGGTGGTAATGTTTGGTGAAGGTATAGGTATGAACAGAAGTCCATGTTGCAGCCTCCAGGATGTCCCTGGTGGGGACCTCTCTGTGAAAAGCTGCAGGAGTGCAGGTTCCCCTGGTGGAATGCGTCCTGACCACCTTTGGGGTGGTTTCCCATGCTGTTTGTAGCAAAAATGGATGCAGAGTGCTATCCATTTGGAGATTGCTTGGATATGGCCTTGCCCTCCGCCCCTGCTGCGAAGCTGACTAGCAATTGTTCAGTTTTTCTAAAAGATTTAGTCCTATCCAGATAGAATCGGAGCTGTCTGTGCACATCTAGAGAGTGTAGAATCCTCCCCCCTTGTTTTGGGGGGTTAGGGAAAAAGGTGGGCAAATGAATGGATTGGTTGATAGCCACACTGGACAACACTTTATGCATGAAGGATGGATTAGTCCAGAGGGAGACCCTGTCAGCATGGAAAATGATGAATGGCTCTACAGCCAGGAGCGCTTGTAGCTCTAAATCTCTTCTAGCTGAAGTGATGGCCAGAAGCAAGGCTGTTTTCCAAGAAAGGAATTTTAACGCGGCTGAAGCTGCAGGCTCAAAGGGGAGTAGGATGAGCTTTTGCAACACAAAGTTAAGGTCCCAAGCTGAAGTAGGAGCTCTTCTGGGTGGCCTTAAATTGTTAGCCCCTCTTAGGAACTGTTTGATGAGAGGATGTGAGAAGAGAGGTGGCTCTGTGCTGTAATGAGCAGACATGGCAGAGGCATGAATTTTAATAGGAGAGAAGGACAGACCCCTGTGTAGTAGGTCTGCCAGGTAATCCAGGATGTGAGGTAGGGAGGGCTGTGCTGTTTCTGCTCCCTTAGCCTGGATCCAGGTGCAAAACCTTTCTCACTTGTCAGCACAGGATTTTCCAGTGCTAGGGCATCTGGCCTCAGGTATAACATCCAGGACTTGTTTGCTTAGGCTGGCAGCTTGAGGAGAGGTCATGGAATAAGCCAGGCTGCCAGGTTCAGGGTCTGCAATTGTGGATGCATGAATTCTCCATTCTTTTAACAGTGTTAGTATGAACAATGTAAAACTGTTTATTGACTATTGTGAACTGTATCTGTCTGTAGTTTATACCTATAAGTGTCAGTAACTAGATACCCTAATGGATCTAGATGAAATATGTACCCAAGTTTGTCTGTATGTTCTGTAAAACTGTCTCTTTGGAGCTTTTCTCCCCGGGCCTCCACTGAAAATGGACTATCCCGGTTAACAAATGTAAAATAAATAAATAAATAAATTTTGAGTCAGGAGTGATGGGATCTGAGGTAGGTGCCACAGTGGCAGGGGATGCAGGCTGCGCAGCAGTGGGTAACAGTGCTGGCATGGCCAGTATGGGGCAATCAAGATTGCCCTTGGTTTTTCCTCCCTTATTTTGAGCAGTACCCTTGAAATGAGTAGTAAAGGGGGAAATGCATAGATTGAGAAGTTTACCCATTGGAAGGATAGAGCATCCACTTTCCAGGCTTTGCTGTGAGGTTTCCTGGTACAGAATTTGCTGAGCTAATGATTGGAGTGGGAGGTAAAGAGGTCCACTTTCGGGGTGCCCCATTTCTGGGTTACAAGGTTGAAGATTCTGTGATCTAGCTGCCACTCATGTGGGTCTAGCAGGTTTCTGCTTAAGTTGTCCGCCAGAGAGTTTAGGGAGCCTGGTAGGAATTGTGCTAGCAGGTGTATTTGCATAGCTGATGCCATGTGCCAAAGGGTCATGGCGAGCCTGCAGAGAGGATAAGAGCGAGTCCCTCCCTGCTTGTTGATATACCACATCAATGTGGTGTTTTCTGTTTTGATCACTAGAGGCCCCGGGGAGGGGAGGGGTGGGGTCTGAAAGCTGTCAGGGCATGCTAAACAGCTAGCATCTCTTTTTGGTTCACGTGCAGATGTATTTGATATGGGCTCAAATGGCCCTGAATGCACCTACCATCCAGGTGTGCACCCCAGGCATAGTCTCATATGCATGTGGTGAGGGTCTGGGCAGTGTGGGGTTCTGAGAAGGGAAGTCCCTAGTTGTGGTTGCAAGCTGCTTCCCACCAAAGAAAATCTTTCCTTAGATAGGGTATTATAGGTATGATAGTTTCCAGGTCTTGAGAGTGTTGACACCAAAGGCTTTTTAGGTACCATTGTAGTTTCCTCATATGCAGTCTGGCATATGGAATGAGTAGAATGCAGGAGGCCATGAACCTTAGAGCTTACAGGATTTTCCTTGCGGATAACTGGGTTCTGGTGGCTAGTCGAGAGAAGTGGCCTGTCAGGTAGGCTTGTTTTTCTGGAGTAAGGAATGCCATCTGGGATGCTGTGTCCAGGCTTGCTCTCACGAATACAATTTGTTGTGGGGGGAACTAGTTTTGATTTCTTTTCATTGATAGTATACCCCAGGGAGGTCAGTAGGTCCTTTACAAAGGTCAGGTGCTGTAACAGCTTTTCCTGTCTGCCTGAATGAGGCAATCGTCTATGTAGGGGTACATTTGAATATTTCTTTGTCTGCAAAAAGCAATAGCTGGAGCAACACATTTTGTTAAAACTCTGGGAGCAGTGGATAAGCCAAAGGGAAGCACAGAGAACTGAAAGTGCATTGACCCTGCCCCGAAACATAGACATTTCCTGCAAGATTCCCTGATTGGGATGTGTAGGTAGGCCTTTTTTAGGTCTAGGGTGGCTAACCAAGCATCCTTGGAAAGCATAGGAAGAAGCTGTGGAGGGTGAGCATTTTGAATTTTGGTATCACCAGAAAGGAGGTATTTAGAATGGAAAGATGGAGGATTGGGTGCCATGTGCCCTCTTTTCTGGGTAACAGGAAGAGTCTGGACTAGTAACCTTGACATATCTGAGCTGCAGGAACCTGCTGTACTGCCCTCATGGAGAGCAGGGAAAGGACTTGCTTTTTGGCCTCTGCCCACTGGTTTGGAGGAAGATCTGGGAACCCTTTTGGGGTTGGCAGAGTGTAGAAATAAAATTTGTATCCCTGGGACACTATGTTGAGGACCCATCAGTTGTTGGTAATAGAGGTCCAGTTGTTTGCATGGAAGGAGAGTTTTCCTCCTAAAGGCACAAACATGTGGACAGAGGTAAGGGGTGGAGGTGTAAAGTCATTGTGTGTTCTTACCATAACGGGGTGGCTGAGTACTACCTGTTTTTGAAGAAGAGGAACTCCATTGCTTAGATCTCTGCATTCCCTGGGACTGCTATCTGGGGGGATCTACTTCCTCTGGGACTGAGCTGGCCTGGAAGGGGCTGGAAACGACCAGTGCCTGAATGGGCAACGTCTTCTGAACCTTGGAGGCTGGAGCTGTAAAAAGTCTTTAACTGTCTGCATAGCTTTAGCTTTTTCTTCCATCTTTTTCAAGACCTCTTCTGCCTTGGTACCAAACAAATTGTCTTTCTGCAATTGTGCGTCCAATAACTTTTAACTTGACATGCTCTGGCAAGGTCTGTTCCTTAAGCCATAGATTCATAGATTAGTACTAAGCTAACTGCCCTTACGAGCCATTTTAAGCCTAGCCAATTATCCCTTGTGAGACTCAAACCCTGCACCTTGTGCTTGTAAGGCAAACACCTTAACCATTAGGCCACCCTCCCACCTTCTAAGGATAGAACAAGATGCTTCTAGGGCATCAAAGCCACATCGCAAGGTGTGCTTAGTAAATTGGCTTGCAGAATGCATAAGCTCTTGTAATTCTTTATTTTCTGCACAAGCAGGAAAGGAAGATATTTTTGTTTGAGGAGTTCCATGGTATGCTGCTGATATTTCAGCATGTGGAACTGACAATTTAGCACTCTAATAGCAAGAGTTGCAGAGGTATATACTTTTTTTACCCCATCTGTCTTAAGCTCGGGTGAGGGGGTGGGATTCTTAGCTGAGGTTGGTTTTAATTCCTTTAGGTCCTTGGGAGATGACCACTGGGTCAGCAGTAGGATTTTTGAAAAGGAATTTGTGAGAGTCAAGGACTCTGTAGTACCTGTCATATTTCCTGGGAGCAGGAGTCGAACTGGATTCCATAAAATCATCATCCACAACATCCAGGACAGGAGGAATGGCTAAAGGTCTGTGCTGTGGTAAATCTACAAATTCCCTGAGTCTCTTTTTTGACTGAGGATAGTCCTGACATTCCCACTGGAAATGCTCCCTTAAAGTATGTAGGGTTTCACCAAATGAAAAATCCTCTGGAGGAGAGGCAGAAGGAATGGATTTCTCTGCATCAGAATCCTCATAAGCAGAGAAGGGTTGCATGCCTTCATATTCAGAAACCTCAGAGTCATCGGACTCCTGTTCAGATAAAACTGCTGGGGACATGTCTCTTTTCCTTTTTGAAAGGGTAAGACTGGCTTCCCCTAATGAGCATAATAAGGTCTTCCGCCATTTTAAGCATTTGAGATTGAGGCAAGGAAGCCGGTGCCTAAGCTTGGGTCATTGTTTTTTTTAGGCGTAGTTTGTACCCTGGGCCTTAGAAACAAGGTAGTTTTAGAAAGAACTGAAGATGCAAAAGAAGTCATTGGTTTGTGTCGAGTATCGGTAGTGCGAAGAACTTCCTCAGAAGCTGGTGCCTGCTCAGTGGCTCTGGATCCATTCAAGGTAGAGACATCAGAAGGATCCTTAGTCGAAGAAGAGTCTCGCGGCATACCAGACTGCAAACGGGTCTCGGTAGCGGCCTGCGAATCCACAGAAGTGGGCATCAGGGGCTGCGAAAGTGCCTCACTGAGGACCGAAGGACTGATGACTACCTTAACGGAAGCGTCATCGGCAGTTTTGGACCTGTGCGGTCTGTCTCTGTCTTTATCCTTACGTTTTTTCGAAAGATCGATAGTCAGATGGCTTACCGAAGAATAAGAGGACTGAGAGGAAAAAATATTTAGCTACAATAAGGGCCCGACAACGGATAGTTCTGGCGTTGAACAAAGCACAAAAGTGAAAGCGAGGGATGTCATGGTTTGGGCCTAAACAGGTGAACCAGTAAGAATGGAAGTCTCGGTGTGATATTTGCTTTCCACAGGCAAGACAATTGTTAACTTTTTCTGACATCGGTTAGAGCAAGAAAAAAATGATCCCCAATGGGGTACTTTAGCTTTAGAAGACTTCAACTTCAATTCAGAAATGAAAATTCAGGTAGCGGCCGACTGGCACTTGGGCAAACTGCTTCTGCTTCAGGTTCCTCTGCAAGAAATACTGATGTAATGGCGTCGACTGCCTGATTTTATACCACTGACAATTGACGTCAGTCCTGGAGCAACAGCATCCAACGTAGAAATACTAAGCCTCTGGGATTTGGGCCGACTGAGGGCTACCCCTGGCAGGATAACCCAAATCTGATGACTGCAACAGTGAAACACGAAGAACACCTGCCAGGTGGGGCTGAGAGCTGCCGAAGTAGCTTACATAAAAATACTCACACCCTTTTCGACAGTTTTGATTGTATCTTTGAATGACTGACAATGAAAAAGGAATGCCAATATGCAGCAAGGGGCTACTTCCCCCCTGAGCTTGGTTTGCAAAATCAACTGTTAATAACACACTTTTAATAGTTGTGTGGTCCTATGGTAGGGGACACAGGGGAGAGGCAGCCCCCCAATGGATATTACGCTGTCTGTCTCTAAAAACAATGGAGGGCATAACTGTCAAATGGGCAGCGGCAGAATTTATTACAGCACACTCTGTGGGTTGTTTAAAGTTACTTGTGCTGAGCTGACTGCACAAATACCCAACTCTCTTGTTGTTTTCCCATTTTAAACAGTCACTATCTGGCTTTGGTGGACTAGTATGCATTTGAAACTGCCTGTATAAAGTAACTGACCCTTTTGTTGTTTGTTCAGTTTAAGCAGTTACTAGTTGGCTTTGTAGGACTAATATATTTTTGGCAGATTAATGTGATTTGTGCAAAGTAGCATGGGACACTTTGATAAGTGACTACTGCTTGCATGGAATACAGCTGACAAATAGGTGGCCATCAGTTTTTTTTTAATGAAAAATATCTAAAGTGCATGCAAAAGTAGATATAACTGCTGGGTGGAGATGGGAGCTGTCTGATGAAAGTAAATGGCCCCTTGTTGCCTCCTAAGTTTAACCAGATACTAACTGGATTTCCAAGATCAGTGTGCATTAATGTGAAGTTAAACAGACTATTTAAAATAGGACATAAAATGATCATAGAACATCTAGACCTTCAGAATCTCTGTTGGCCTGGTAACCATCACACCCCAAGTCTGTATAAGTCGGTTTTGCCAAAAGCTTACAAGTGTTCTCTGCCCTGATCCCTACCTGGTCTAAATTCAGCCCTGAATAGAGGTGTGCACAGAATGTCACTGTAGTCCATGTGGGGGCTGAAGATGATGTAATTATTTCTCAATTTTCCTTCCAAACATCATCAGTGTGCACTAATTACTATAAATGTTGTTGGTCTAGGAACAGCATGGTCATTATTTTTTAACTTTCTTCACAAACATCTGAGATGTGCCCTGAAGGGTCACTATCGTTTGTATAGGTGCAGTGTGCTGTCTAGGAGTAACAAGCTACAAAGATTCTTGTGATCAAAAATTCTGTTTTTCACTTTCCTCACAGTAAAACATAAGATACTAGGTGGCAATCTTTTTGAGGAAGGTAAAGAATTATGCTGTTTATACATGTCTGACAGGTCAAAATATGATACGTTCTTTTATCAGTTTCGACCCAGTCTGTCATCAGGTACACAGATAGTAACTGTCTTTTGGGAGTAGGGGTGTGGTGGCACACTGTATGTATGACAGCAGCAAATTGAAATATATGACTGTGGCCATTTGTGCTTTTACTTTCATCTCAATCTAACATCAGGGGAATACACACTTTCACCAAGTGGGAGTAAGAAGGCAGGTACTATTTACAGATATGACTCGTGTATCATCACAGGCATTTGTCATCTCAGTTTGTGAACTTCTATTTTGTCAGATTTGAGCATTAAGCCTTGGTTACAACTCATTTCTTATGTGAAATAAAAAACACACAAAACTGAATTTCTTTACTTATTCACAATTTTTGTTTGGGCCACCGCTGGTTCAAAAGATTGGAAAAAAGCTCTAAAATGTACCTCAGAGCATCTGGACACCTATGGCTTCATTTCAACAGTTGTTACATTGTTGCCCTAGTCAGTTAAGGTTTGTTGAAAGAATGCTAAAAAAAAGCAAAGTTGAAGGGTAACACTGACTTTTTCCCTTAATCATGAATTTTCTTCAGGCCATCAATGGATGAAAAGGAGTTCTACAAAACCCCATGGCTTAACCCAGTTATTTTCATCACAGTTATTGCAGTGTAGTCCTAGCCAGTTAGTGTGTGTGTTAAAAATGCAGGAAAAACCAAAGCTAAAGTATAAAACTGACTTTCTTTCTTTAATTGTGATTTTTGTTTAGGCCATCAGTGGGTGAAAAAGGTTGTTTAAAAAATGTTGAATACCTCTTAGCATCTAAGATCCTATGGTTTCTGGGGAATTAGTGACCCCCAGACTCCCAGCCTAATGTAAAATTTTCCTCTGCAGGTATCAGAATGCAGTTTTGCCTAATGAAGATATGCTGAATGAATGCAGGAAAAAATTAAGAGCATGACAAACTAAGAAAAAATGAAGAACAAAAGTAATCTGGATGGTGTGGGTAAGCCAGCATGGGGAGCGAGACTGTTGTAAATATATGATGTGTGCGGTGAAGCAGTGAGCACCTTCGGGGGGGGTAGAGCCCTTAGCCTAGTGCTGCAGTTCCATTAAGGCCAGCCTTGCTTGCAGATTTATTAATGATGGCAACTGGATATACTGTTCTAACACCACCAACACCAGGTAAATGTTTCTTCATGCATATCAGAATCTGTGGCTGACATGACAGTCTGTGCAATTGTGAAAGCTTTTATACAGGAAAAAACAAGTAGAAGACAGAGACAGAATTTGTGAACATGTCTGTATAATAAAAATTAGGACAGCCTTAATGCACTGTACAAACACCCAGTTGTCAACATTAGTGACACTGACATTTGGGTGTTTTGATCATTTTATATCTAAACATAGATATATATATATACACACACACACACACACACACACACACACACATATATATATATATATATATATATATACACACACACACACACACACACACACACACACACACACACACACACCATGCATACATGCACACATATGCATAGAGCTGCAGATATGGATATATCTTCTCCCTTGTTTCTCTGCTAACTTGCATTTTTATCGTTCATAGTCTTTATGGATGCTACCAGTTGAAACATCAAATTTAATTATTTTCCATTTATGGTATTTGTACTTTTGTTTTGTTTCTGCATTACATATTTATTTAACTAACTGGGTATGTGAACTGGTCAAAAGACTGTTTTCAGCCACCAAGGCCAAGAAGGAGTAACAACTTTTCAAAACAACACGTGTAAATCAGATTACCTTAAATTGTTGCCAAACAAGTAGTAAAGTAAAAAGTTTCTTCTCAAAAAAAGTAGTGGCAAAGTTCAGCAATTAATGCAATAACAACATTGAAGTTTCAGGGATATTACTTTTGATACTAATCCTTCTTTAGTGTTAACTGTAACAGTATAATGTATTACCATACAAAATCTATCACTACAAACATTAAAAACTAACCATACAAAACCTAACACTACAAACATTAAAAACTAACCATACAAAACCTAACACTACAAACATTAAAAACTAACCATACAAAACCTAACACTACAAACATTAAAAACTAAAAGTTGAAGAGCTGAGTAAAGAAATGTTTTTCTAAATTCTTAAAGTGTTTAGGTGTAAACATTAGTGCTAAAACACAAATTCTGGTACATGGTCAAGTATGCAGGCTGTAAGAAGATTGTAAATTTAGAATATTTAGCTATGTGAGCTGCTTGGTAAACAATTACATGTAGAACACTAGGAATCCTCTGGCTGCAATGACTTCCACTTCTGAAAAGGCACATTATTTTCTTCACACTTAAATGCAGACATTAATTAATCTTCTTGTATTTTCATCTGTGGTCAGATGAAATAAAATTTTATCTCAGACATAAAAACATGATCTTGATCACAACACAGCTAAGAAATGGTTTTATTTAGGACTTCCAATATAGCTGCACACTGATCAACAGCCTAATTTCAGCTCTTCCATTGTGAAAAAATAAACTGAGAGATAAGGGCCAGTAACTCTGCCAGTTTTAGTAATTTCAGTTACTACCTAGTAAGTGGATGCCAGCAAAGAAGAATGTCAGAGAGCCTGAAAGAAAATCAGCTAGAAAAGGAAAAGTTACAACACCAAGTGGGAAGAATCCTGCAGCTGTGCAGCAAAAAACAGTTCAAGCTGTAGCTTTTGTGCAAGCCATGGTTTCCAATAATCTAGTGGAAAAAATAAATCAAATGTGCTCAGTGCTAATTAAAATAAAGAGACCACTGAAAGCATATTTCAAATAACAAAAGTCTGAAGAAATGGAAAAAGCATTAAACAGCCAGCCATTCAGATGAACTGATAAAAATGCAAAAATCAGTGGTTGAAATGAAAAAAAAAGGCTGGCTGAATATGAGACTGTTAAAAAAAAAGAGCCGTTTAAAAAAAAAGTAGACTTGGAGGACAGCATATGCAGGGAAAACCTGACATTTTCTGCTGTACCACAGAAACTGGAAGGAAAAGACTGTTAATTGTAGAAATAAGCATATGGACTGGTATTCCACAACAGATTTGTTAACAGAAAGGGCACATAGGTTCATAGGTTCATAGGTTAGTCTTTGGGTATCCTTTTGGTGAGGAACTTTGTGGCCTCTCCAGCTGCCATTGTACTCAATCATTGGTCTGATGAGTGATGAAGTAAGAGAGGACTATGACCTCCTTGATCTAGATGAGAAATCCTTCATGATAAGAATGACAGACTACTATCAACCTGGATCAGTCCCTGATAACTTCTTCTTGTGCTCAGTGATTTGCCACCTATTGGGTAGCTAGGGGTACAGGCTTTGAGTCTGACATGGAGCCAGCAGCTCTGACCCTGTGGGTTCTGTCACTCAGCCAGTTTGCAACCCATCTTGTGATGTATGGGTTGACATTTAAGCTGATGAGTTTTTCAATGATACCGTCAACCAAGTTTAAAAGGCAGATCTGCCTTTGACAAAGCCAAACTGGTTGGATCCAAAGTCTGCAAATTCCTATGTCTTTATTTATGAGGTCCATTATGATCCTCTCCATGGCTTTTTGTGAAGTGGTACCACAGTTGCAGCGCGCCTCCTGGAGTGCGTATCCAGAGGTAAGACTTTGATTAAACAGCTGTCCTAGCTGTGGGTTTAATTCCTCATTGAGTTCATGGAGCACACAGCCGGGGACACCATCAGGTCCCATGGATGAGATGTTTGGGGGCTGCATCTGTTTATAGATATATCTCTCCCTTGGGGGGGGGGAAGTTTGTTGCAACTGAACCTGTCAGCAGTATGTTGGCAATGTCTGTAGGATCAGTAATCTTCACATCATTTTGAACTAGCTCTGAGCATATCTGGGAGTTTCCATTGTCTTTTCTTTAGCTATTTTTTTTCTCGAAATTTGCTTTGGATGATTTGTTGTAGAGTTTGTTTATGGCTGGTATGTATGCTCCAAACCTGGCCATGAGAAAGAAACCAAGACCTGTATTAGTAAAGTTGCAATTATACCAGAGAAAACAGTCAAGCCTGGCAGAAGGGCAAAGCACTAAAAATTGGAGACAGTCGAATGTGGAAAATGATTCACTATACACCAGGCAGCACAGAAGCAGATTTATCTCAGCAATCAGGGTATGTTGACAGGCAGGTGTGAAACTCAAGCTGCTGTATCTAGCTGTCTTCAGAAAACTTTATGCTAGAGGATCAGCCATTTTTTTATGAACATGCTACGGAGGAAATATAAAAGTTTGTCCAACAAAGAGTGAGCAAACCGAAGGGAACTCTTGCCTCTCATTCCTATGATAACAAAGTTCTTGGACCGAGAGACTTTGAAAGTGAAACCTTTTCAATCTTCCACAAAAAAATGCTTGAGAGACAGAAAAGAAGTACAGTAGTTCACTAAAAGAATCAAGAGTACCTTGGATTTGAACTGGAGTCTGAAGCTGGGAGAAAGATTTGAACAGGAAGATGACCAGCAGCACTGAAATTAATGAATAAATGTGAGATTATAAAGCATCAATCTCATTTGTGAGATACTGCTTTATAAGAAAAAGTGGAAAGATTGGACTTTTGTTGACTCTGTTAAACTTGTAGGGAACTGAAAAAGATATACCCAAATTCATGTCAATAATGTTCAGAAAGACAGTAAAAGGAAAGGAAAAGAGTAATTGTAATTAAAACAATTTTGTCCTTAACAGTATTTGTATAAAACATTTCATGATATAAATTGCACGTTCTGTTGTAAAGCATTTTTAGATCGTCATCATGTTTCACTGTTGCAGTCATTACACTTGGGTTATCCTGCTGGCAGGCTACCCGCAGTCGGCATAAATTCCAAAGTCCTGGTCCGGCGTCAGTTGCTGTCACCTCTTCCCTGACGTCAGTGCGCCAGGGGTATAAAAGATGCAGCTGACGCCATTTTCTTCAGTCTTTCTTGCCACGCGGTGCCTGAAGCAAAAGCAGTTTGCAACTGCAGGTCGGCCGACTCCTGAGATTTTCAAAATCGAATTTCAGATGCAAAGTTTTCAATAAAGATAAGTACCCCGTTGAGGAAACTTTTTTCTTGCTCCAGACCGATGTCAGAAAAAGTTAACAACTGTATTTCTTGTGGGAAGCAAATACCTCATAAGGATATCCACTCTTATTGTATGCCTTGCCTAGGCCCTGAGCACGACGTTCCTAGTTGTCGGTTTTGTGCTAGATTTAACCAATGCACTATTGAGCATCGGTACGATTTTGCTTTTCATTATTTTGGCAGAAGGTTTAATTACATAATAACGTCGGAACAACCGACGACCGGAATTCATAAAAAACGCAAGGATAAAGACAAGGACAAGCATCCGAGGTCCAAAACTGACGACGAAGCCTCTTCTAGGCCAGTCACCGGTGCTCAGTGAGGCGCTTTCGCAGCCCCTGACTCCCACTACCTCAGAGCCACAGGCCGCCTCCGACTCCCACGTGGAGACAGCTAGGCCTCTGGATACTCAAGGTATTGGCCCTTCAGATATTAACCCCTCAGATGGGTCCGGAGCCTCTGAGCAGGCATCGGCTTCTGAGGGTGTCTTCAGACGGTGTCTTCAGACCTACACAACTTTATATAAAGTCTACTTCAGCATCCAAGACAAAGTCTAAAACAGTTTTAAAGACAAGGAAACCAGGACAGGCTTCTATACCTACAAAACAGATGCTCAAAATGGCCGAAGACCTAATTACTTTGATCAGGGGTTCCCTATCCCCCTCCTGATAAGAGGCCTAGGCAAGACACTGAATATGATTCCTCTGATCAGGTTTCCATTTCCTCCGATTCCTCTTCTGATCAGGGATATTCTGTTCCTCCCTATGAGGATTCTGATGCTGAAGATTCTATTCCTTCAGCTTCTCCTCCTGAGGACTATTCTTTTGGGGAAACCCTGCATACTATGAGAGAGCATTTCCATTGGGACAGCCAGGATTATTCCGATTTAGAGACTTTCTTTTACTTCCTCAGCACAGACCTCTTGCAATTCGCCCTGTTCTAGACATTAGTAGATGATGTCTATCTAGACCTTGCCAAGGCCTTTGACACCATCCCCCACTCTGGAATCATAGATAAAATTACTAAGTTGGGCATTAATCCCTATGTCACCCAATGGGTTGCTAAATGGCTTACTGATAGAACCCACACTGTAAAAGTAGCCGACTCCAAATCCAGCTCCAGACAAGTGACAAGTGGAGTACCTCAGGGTTCAGTCCTGGGGCCGCTCTTGTTTGGCATCTACTTCTCTGAAGTACAGGTCAACACTAAGGGACTCTGGCTAACAAAGTTTGCAGATGACTGCAAACTGGGAGCCATTATTGAATCCCCAAATGATGTGGATACTCTACAAAAGGGCCTTACAGAAACAGATGCTTGGTGCCAGAGCCATGGGCTCAAGCTCAATGCCAAGAAATGTATTGTTATCCCCTTTGGGAAAAAACATGTATCCATGAATTACCATATAGGTGGCAGTACACTAAACACAGAAAGTGTGATAAGAGACTTAGGGACACAGGTGGACAGTGGTCTCACCTTCGATAACCACATCGCCACAACAGCCAGGAAATCCTTCTATGTGGCACACCTCATCACGAAGGGCTTTTCATCCAGAAAAAAGGAGGTCATTGTCCCACTGTACTCATCCCTCATTAGACCTATTATAGAATACAACGCCCCATTTGGTATGTACTTCACAAGACATCTGCAACAACTGGAAAGGCCTCAGAAATACCTCACTAAAAGAATCACAGGCCTAAAGCATATGCCATACGCTGACCGCCTTAAAAACTCCAGCTATACTCTGTTGCATATCGTCTACTCAGAGGCGATCTCTGCTTAACATACAAGGCCATGTCAAACCCAGAGCTGTTGGACATGCTACACTTAAAGAAATCCCAATCCCTCAGAGCTACACGCTCCAGGGATCTAAACCTTGTCATCACAATAAACAAAACATGCTGGAGGGATAGGTTCCTGACCCAGGGACTCCCCAGACTCTGGAATAGATTGCCCATACATGTCAAGCAGAGTGCCTCTTTGGACCTCTTCAAGAGGAACCCTGACGATTGGATGGGAGAAAGGAAATTCACCCCAGGGATCACGTCAGTCGCCCTGCTAGACAGGGGTCCAGGAAAGTAAATAATGTGGGAAGAAATAGCCAGGGAATTGTTATGGCTAGGCTTGTATAGGCCCTAGGGCTGATAGCCTAGTACCAACCTATGAACCTATGTTTTTTCAGAGTCCGGCCTGTCTCCAGACTCTTTACTTCCTGCCCCTGTTAAGCCGGACAGATACTACAGGGTCCCAGACTCCCATAAATTTCTTTACAAAAACCCTGCTGCTGACCTAGAAACTATCTCACAGGGTCCCAAAGGGGTCAAGGCTGCTTCTGCCAAAAACCCTGTCCCCTCAGACAGAGATTCTAGGGCTTTGGACAGATGGGGGGGGGGAAAGTTTACACTTCTGCTACCTTGGCTGTAAGGGCTTTAAATTGTCAGTTTCATATGCTCAAATATCAGCAATACTTAATGTCGTTGTTAAAACAAAAAATGTTGACAAATTCTGAATGTTCTGAGAACAAAGATTTGTAGGATTTATTGCATGCAGCTGAACAAGTGGGAAAACATACTTTGCAATGTGGCTATGATTCACTGGAGGCCTCATGCAGGGCCGCTGTTACAGGTTCTGTTATTAGAAGGCAAGCTTGGTTAAAGGAACAGAATCTGCATGATCATGTTAAAGCAAAATTATTGGATGCTCCATTACAGCATGATACTTTGTTTGGTGTTAAGGCAGAGGAGGTGTTAAAGAAAATGGAGGATAAGGCAAAATCTATGCAGACAGTAAAGGATTTCTTACAGGTACAGCCACCCAGATTTAGCAGGAACTGGCCCTTTAAGAATTGGTCCTTTCCAGTGTCAGACAGACCACAAAGAGGCAGATTCAGATACCCTAGAGGCAGGCAAACAGCCCCAGGGCTCATACAGGCCCAAACAATGGGGTGCTTCTACCTCCAAAAGCGGAGAAGACAAATCACAGCCTTATAGAAAACAGTCCCAATGACTTCCCTCTGCCAATGCCAAGCACTTATTTTTTGGCAGCACCCTTAGGGGGAAACCTAGCACTTTTTCCACAAAACTGGCAAAAGATCACCCAGGACAAATGGGTCTTAAATATAGTCTTGCATGGCTACAGGTTCCACTTTCACACCCTTCCAAAGGCAAAAGATATGCCAGACCTGCCACGCAATCAATGGCAAGAGGCACAAAAACAAGTTTCATCTCTCATGGATATGGGTGCTATTCAGCCAGTGCCACAACAAGAGCAAGGACAAGGATTTTACTCAAGACTTTTCTTAGTACCAAGAAAGGACAAAGCCTGGAGACCAATTCTGGACCTGTCTATTCTAAGTACTTTTCTGGACATCCCAAAATTCAAAATGTTGACTCTACAGCAGCTTCTGCCCATGCTGGACAAGAAGGCTTGGCTTGTAACTTTGGACCTCAAAGAGGCATACCTGCATGTCCCAATCAGACAATCTTGCAGAAGATACCTCAGATTCATAGCTGGCTCAATGCACTACCAATTCTATGCACTGCCCTTTGGCTTATCTACTGCGCCCAGGGTCTTCACAAAATGCCTGACACCAGTAATTGCATTTTGCAGACAAAGAGGAATTCAAATATACCCCTACTTGGACGACAGCCTTATTCAAGCAAAGGACAAAGATATTCTACTATAGCATCTGGCGTTTATAAAAATATTACTAATATGCCTAGGGTACACAGTAAATGAAAATAAATCACAGCTAGTACCCTCTCAAGAGATAATATTCCTGGGTGCAAGCTTAAATACAACTGCCCAGATGGCTTATCTCACGCCAGACAAACAAAGGCATCTGACTTCTTACTTCAAAGACATGGCAACAAAAACCCAGTTATCTGCCAGAAAAATTCTGCAGGCTCTGGGCTACATGGCATCCTGCATTCTACTAATTCCATATGCAAGACTGCATATGAGGAAACTACAATGGTATCTAAAAAGTGTTTGGTCTCAACATTGTCACAGCCTGGAAACAGTAATAAATCTCACTCCCTGCCTGCAACAGGAATTTCAATGGTGGGCACAGGTCTGCCACCACAACAAGGGACAGCCAATTCAGCTTAGCCACAGCCAGGCAGACACTAACAACAGATGCATCAGATTATGCCAGGGGAGCGCACATGGCAGGAAAATGTATTCAGGGCACATGGCCCACAAACCAAATGCATCTTCATATCAATCAAAAAGAGATGCTAGCTGTACAAAATGCCCTGACAGCCTTCAAGGACCTACTTCATCCAGGACAACTACTGATAAAAACGGACAATACTACAGTCATGTGGTACATAAACAAGCAAAGGGGGCACACATTCCTACCCCCGCTGCAGGCAAGCCATGACTTTGCAGAACACAGCATTGACTTATCAAGTACCTCTGCAAGCACAAACACTTTGGGAGATGAACTAAGCAGAAACCTCATGGATCCTCATGAGTGGAAACTGGATCCACAAATCTTCAACATAACAGGAAAATGGGGATGCCCAGACATAGATCAATTTGCTTCCCCTCACAACTACCAGCTACAGAGATTCTGCACTCGGACTTATCACAAGCAAGCATGGAAAGTGGACGCCCTTTCATTCAGCTGGAAAGCCCTTACAGTATATGCCTTCCCTCCTCTGCCTCTCTTCTCCAAGGTACTCCTAAAGGTCAGACAAGAGAAGCCAAAAATGATACTAATTGCCCCAGACTGGCCACGCCAGCACTGGTACCCAATCCTAAAGAGCTTGTCTCAAGGCCCAGCCTGGACATTGACACTAATACCTCAGTTGCTGACACAACAGAACAATCAGATCCTGCACAGCCAACTCAGAACCCTGAATCTGGCTGCATGGCGGATAATGTAATCATTCAGAACACACCTCTCTCTAAAGCAGTTATGGATGTTATTTTGGAGGCCAGGAGGCCCAGCACAAGAAAATATTATGCAGAAAAATGGAAGAGATTCTGTGCTTGGAACCAAACGCAGGGAATTGACTCGCTTGAACCAAATATTCCTCAGATTTTGCAATACCTAACTGAGATGCTGGACAAAGGCCTATCCTTCTCAGCAATTAAGATCCATGCCTCTGCCATTTCAGCTCATTACAATACGGATCCACCTATTTTTTCTCATCCACTGCTAAGACAGTTTCTCAGAGGGGCCAAAAACATAAGACCTCCAAGGAGAGCTCCAATACGTACATGGGACCTCAATTTTGTGTTGGAAAAACTCACACTGCCTCCTTTTGAGCCAGCCAATACAGCAGAAATAAAATACTTGTCATGGAAAACCGCTCTTCTCCTAGCAATAACTTCAGCAAGAAGAGTCTCAGAGTTACAGGCACTTATGGCGGTGGAACCTTTTATTATTTTCCATCAGGACAGGGTTTCTCTAAGGACAAACCCGTTTATGCCTAAGGTAGTGTCCAGCGTGGTTCTTAACCAAACCATGCATTTGCCTACCTTTTATCCAAACCCACAGAATAAGGGGGAGAGACTTCTGCATACTTTGGACATACACAGACAGCTACACTTTTACTTGGACAAGACTAAAGCCTTCAGAAAGACTGAGCAACTCTTAGTGGCATATGCTGCAGGTTCCCAAGGAAAAGCCATTTCAAAGCAGACTATTTCAAAATGGATAGGCCACTGCATTCGTTTCTGCTATTCACAACATGGCAAATCAGTGCCCAAGGGCATTAGGCCACATTCTACAAGAGCAGCAGCCTTCCTCAGAGGGGTACCAACCAAGGATATTTTGGAGGCTGCAACATGGACTTCAGTGCACACTTTTACAAAGCACTACCATTTACCTCTCTACTCTAAATCCAGAGCAGGCTTTGCCACTGAAGTTCTCATAGCCACTCCAAACTCTATTTAGGCCCAGCCACCCAACCTCAGCTACGGGATTCAACCCAAGTGTAATGACTGCAACAGTGAAACATGATGAACATATTACAGTTGTGTACCTACCATAAATGTAGATGTTCGAGTGTATTCACTGTTGCAGTCCAGGTTACCCTCCCTCCATCCCCCTTTTTCTTTGCTGGGACTAATCTGTACCTATCTATTCTATACAACCTATGTGGTGTGTTTGCTTGTGGATGAAGGTTATGTGCATGCCTGACATCTGGGGCAAGAAAAACTGAAGAAAATGGCGTCGGCTGCATCTTTTATACCCCTAGCGCACTGACGTCAGGGAAGAGGTGACAGCAACCGACGCCGGACCAGGACTTTGGAATTCAGGCCGACTGCGGGTAGCCTGCCAGCAGGATAACCCAAGTGTAATGACTGCAACAGTGAATACACTCAAACATCTACATTTATGGTAGGTACACAACTGTACTTTACTGCTGTATGTGATTAAAGACACTAAACAAGTGCCTTTTATAATTTTTTAGATTTAAGAAATACAGGTATTACAACATAAAAATGGAAGAAACACCAGACAAAAGCATGTTTAAGTTAATATGATCTAATCTTCGGTTCCTGAGATGGGGTGGGTTGTAAAAGTGCACAAATAACAATATACAGAGTTGATATGTTTTCTCTATCTTTTGCACAGATGAATGTCTAGATTAAAGGACCTTGGTTTAATCTAATATGTTTTTTGTGCAAGCAAATAAATAAGAGAACACTATATAATGAAAAGCTTTCCTCTAGCAAACAAATGTTCTGTGTAAGTTGAGAAATCTGCAGCTCAGGTCAGCTATACATTTTGTTCTCAATTTTCTGTGGAGATAACTACAGGTCCAAGCAATAAAAGCCAGAGTACTTTTTTAAGGCTAAAAGTTAATGTTTTCTGAAATCATTGTTTTTAACATCTGGGAGGCGAATAAAAATAAGACATGAACGGTTAGCAATTAGTGTAAGTAAGAGCTCAGGCTGTAACGTATGGATAACCTTAATTTCAGGTTAAGTAATGCCTATGTATGCAGCTGTTGATTGGGCAGTTTCCTATGAGGAGGTTAAACTTCATTATCTGAAGATGTACATACTTTTGTGAGTTTGTTTTAAGTTAACAGGTTATTCTGGGGTTATGTTTGTTTTTTTTTGTTTGAGGGTTTTCATTAAAACAAAAAGTGTACATTCAAATGGAGATGACCAGAAACAACTGTATAAAAGATAAACCCGCCAAACAATAGCGGGTGTGTGTATCTCAAAAGCTGGAAATAGTTAAAAAAAGATGTCATATATAACAGGTGGGAATAATCACTTCTTATCACAATGGCTAAGTATCCATACTATTTCAGAATTTAAACTGCATCACAGGCATAGACAAAAAGGAGAGTACTGAGTTATATTAAAGTAGAACCGCACCCACAGACTCAAAAAAACATGTTTATTTCATCATGGCTTGGTGTTTCCTAAATTTTAAAACCACTTTGGGACTATTTACAGGTTTTTAAATATTTTTATATGTAATTTCTGAGACTAACATCTTGTAGTGATCCTTTAGTCGGTCTCTAGGTATCCCATAATGCAGTGCTTGTTTGTAAAAAATTACATCATCTAGGCCTCTTTCTCCCTAAAGCTCCTGTCACTGCATCGATTTTATATGCACACACTTTCAGTCAATTAGTTTTAAGTAACATTTCATGCCATTCAATGACTACTTACAACACAAACAGTGCAAAAGCCACGGAACAGATTTTCAAAGTGATTTTTACTGCTGCTTCTTTTTAGAATGGCTAAACTGCAGTCTTTTGTAAGTCTGAATTATACTACTCCCAACCCCCTTCACACCTAACTTCAGTAGCTGTCAAAGTGCTAAGGCTAATTTGAGCTGTTACCTCAGGTAATTGACAGCTCACAGCAGGAGACTTGCCTTATGTACTGTTTCCTTGTTCTAGCCTTTACTTTCTGTATGGGTAGGGGAAGGACCAGACAGCTGTGACATCATAGCATGGGTGGGTTTTAGGACGGTTGTGGTGATGTCAGCTAGGGAGGGAATTGGCCAAAAAACTTCCTGCATTCATTGGCCTTAATGCCATTGATGAATTGTTGACTGCAGCAAATTTTCCAGGGCAGGATAAACGTTTTTTGAAAGTGAAACCACCACAATACAATAAGGCAGTGTTCAAGTGGACAGAAACAGTTGATTTAACATCAATATCTGTGCTTTGACTGAGACCTGGTTCAAGGCTCCAGAGAGCACCCCCTGCATTACCAGGCTATAACGTATACCACACTTTTCGGCCATCTAACTTGGACTGGAATACCAAAGGCAGAGGTGTGTCTATATTCATTAAGGATATGCACACGTCCAGGCTAGTTGCTGAGTATAATGCATCCAAGTGCAACTAACTCTGGGCAAAACTGCAATCCAAATTGTAGCTTGCTACAGATCCCCCACCATGCCCCAGGATTCCCACTCCTTTTTTTGTGATATACCGGAAAATATTAGGGTACAACTAAACAGCCTAATAATGGGCGATTTCAACTACCCCACCATTAACTGGGAAAACTACTCATGTACCAACTCCTTTGCTCAACGCTTTCTGGAATTTATAAATTCCAATGTCCGGATCAACTTATCCACATCCCCACCAGGAGCAACAATATCCTAGACCTAGTCATTACCCAACATGAGTAACTGGTGTTCCACACCTGAAGTCAACTCCTCGTTGGTCAGATCCGGCCATAAGCTAATCACCCTAGATATCCATATTCCACCCCCATTAATGAAACCATGGTAAAACATTTCTCCAAAGCTAACTTCATGTTTCTTAAGACAGAAGCGGTGAACTTCATGACACCCATGCAGATGGACAATACAGTTAAGACTGCTGAATCCTACACAAATGCACTCTATAAGCACTTACACAAGGGCATGGATTGTGTTATCCCAAACAGAACCAAGACGCTATCCTCCAAAAAATGGAAGCCAATTTGGTGGTCCCCTGCCAAAAACAAACTCTACAACAGAAGGAAGAAACCATTGCAAAAGAGAGTAAAATCCCATGAGTGGAGGAGCTCCCTTGTCAACCTCAGTAAGAAGATTAGATCCCTTATCAGATCCTCCAAAGCTATCTATGAAAACAAAATCGCCACTGATTCTAGGGACAACCACAAAGCATTCTATAGCTATGTTAAGAATCTCAATGGCAACACCCAGACCTCCTCTGAATTACAGCACAACGGCACAAAAATTACAGAACCAACTGATATTGCCAACATCCTGGCAGATAGGTTCAGTGCTAACTTACCCCCCTCTCAACCCCTAAAGGGCCCATATCTATACAGGAAGAATGCAGAGTCCCCATAATCACTACTATGCAGGTAAAATGCACTCTCTAAAGCCAAAAACACAGCATCCATGGGACTGGACAACATTCCAGGTTGCGTTTTACATGAACTTCAGAATGAACTGGCTCCCCACCTAAGCACCATGTTCAATCATAGCCTCACATCAGGCTTTGTGCCCACTGAATGGCGCCCAGCAACAGTTATCCCACTCCACAAAGGGGAAGCCACCACTGATCCCGGGAGCTATCACCCTATTAGCTTGTTGAGCCTGGTCTGTAGGGCCATGGAACGTATCATCACGGAACTCATAAACAAAGACATTGTAACCTTCAAACTCTGGACCCCACTCAGTTCGGGTTTGTGAAAGGCAGATCATGCCTCCTGAACCTGGAAACTTCTTTGAAGCAGTCACCAAAGCCGTAGACGAGGGTAAGGTGGTTCGCACAGCTTGTCTTGACCACACCAAGGCTTTCAACACCACCCCCCCATTCTGGAATTATAACCGAACTCACTAAACTAAGTATAAATCCCTACGTCAGAAGATGGGTTGCCAACTGGCTCACTGACACAACCCACACTGTAAAAGTTGCAGACTCCAAATCTGACTTCAAACCAGTGACAAGTAGAGTACCACAGGATTCAGTCCTGGGACTTCTCCTGTTTGGTATCTACTTCTCTGAAGTACAAGCTAACATAGAAGGCCTTTGGCTAATGAAGTTTGCAGATGACTGCAAACTAGGAGCCATAGTCGAGTCCCCAAATGATGTGGACATCCTACAGAAGGGCCTCATTGAGACAGA
Organism: Protopterus annectens; assembly: GCF_019279795.1. Classification (NCBI taxonomy): domain Eukaryota; kingdom Metazoa; phylum Chordata; order Ceratodontiformes; family Protopteridae; genus Protopterus; species Protopterus annectens. The sequence goes on along the minus strand of NC_056729.1, from coordinate 1,706,810,586 downwards.
TGGTTGGTGTCAGAGTCATGGCCTCAAGCTCAATGCCAAAAAGTGCACTGTCATCCCCTTTGGTAAAAACTCTGTACCCATGAACTACCACATAGGTGGCAGTCTACTTAATGCCCAATGTGTGATGACAGACCTTGGGACCCAGGTGGACAGTAGTCTCTCCATTGATAATCACATTGTCATAGTAGTCAGGAAATCCTTCTACGTGGCACACCATCAGAAAAGGGTTCTCATCCAGGAAAATAGAGGTCATTGTTCCCCTCTACTATACACTCATTAGACCCATTATAGAGTACAATGCCCCTTTTAGAATGTACCTCACAAGACATCTGCAGCAGCTGGAAAGGCTACAGAAGTACCTCACAAGGAGGATTACTGGCCTCAAACAGATGCCCTACACTGACCGTCTCAAAAAACTCCAGCTTTACTCCGTACCATATCATCTACTCCGAGGTGATCTCTGCCTAACATATAAAGCTATGTCAAACCCAGAGCTGTTGGACATGCTACACAAAGAAATCCCAATCCCTCCGAGCTACACGCTCTAGGGACCTAAACCTTGTCACCACAATAAACAGGACATGCTGGAGGGATAGATTCCTGTCCCAGAGACTTTCCATACTCTGGAACAAGCTATCCATCTATGTCAAGCAAAGTTCCTCATTAGCACTCTTCCAGAAAAATCTTGATGAGTGGATAGGAAATAGGAAATACACCCCGGGGATCACTTCTGTGGCTCTGCTCAACAGGGGCATAGGAAAATAACTTTACTGGGTGGCATAAGCCATGGAACCTTGTTGGCTAGGCTTACTTAGGCCCTTGGGCCAATAGCCTAGTACCTACCTATGAACCTATGTTCTTACACAGCTGCCCTATGTCCTGACTGAAGTCACTGTTGCAGTATTCTTGATAAATGGGTAATTCCCAGAGCTGAAGGAGGTAAAGGGTGGTTGGCTACTGAGAAGAGGAGTTGTCCAGTAGGCCAGACAGGACTGACCTTTTAAAGGTTGCCCTGGACCTGGAGAATGCATCAATTCTGCAGTGCTTGGTAAAGGTGCATAAAGAGGACCAAATAACCACCTCTAAATTAGACTTGGAATCTATTCCTTTGTGGAAAGCCCTTGAAGAAACAATTACTCTAGTGGAATGTGTTTTACATCAGGAAGGCATGGCCTTACTGTATTGTGAGAAGCAGAAGGATATAGCCTTAGAAATCCATTTTGTTTGGGGACTGGCTGACCCAGCTTATAGGACATAAAAGATGCTAAAAGCTAGTCAGTTTTTTGAAGGATTTAGTTTTGTTCAGGAATAATTGTATTTGTCTATGAATATGTGTACAATGTAAGATCCATTTCATCCCAGTTTTGAGGACTGGGAAAGAAGGTGAGGAGATGAATAGCCTGATCGAGAGACCGCTCGTTCACTACCTTAAGTATGACGGTTGAGTTCCCCTGAGAGTCATCCTGTCTTTGTGAAAAATAAGAAATAAGGAAATGGCCATGAGAGCATCGAGCTCAGAAATTCTACTGGCAGATGTTAGGGCAAAAAGAAGGATGGTTTTCCAACTAAAGAATTTCAAAGAAGCAGAAGAAGCTGACTAAAAAGGAGGCAGAGTAAGATTTTCTTGCACAAAATGAAGATCGCAAGAGGAAGAGATGGGTTTCTATTGGGGGGGGGGGAGTTAAGGTGCAGAACTCCTCTGAGGGAAAGCTTGACCTCTGGCCTAGTCATAAATGGGGGGGGGGGGGCTAAGATGAAGGCAAGCATTAATGGCTGACAAATGAGCTTTTATGGAAGCGTAGGCCAAGTCTGACTGAAGATGTTCTCAGAGTTACTGCAGAACCATAGGGACTTGTGCTAAGACTGGATCCTGACTGTTTACATCACCAGAAAGAAAACCATTTCCACTTTGCAGTACAAGATCTTCAATTGCGGGGTCTCCTAGCCTCATGTAGGACTTGTGCAACCTCTTCAAAAGAAAGATGTCTTTAAGGGCTTAAAATCCTATCATCCATAGGTTCAGGCTGAGAGATGGAATATTTGGATGGAGCAGCAATCTCTCTTGCCAAGTTACAAGGTCTGGCTGTAGAGGGATTCTCCAGTAATATGCCTTTGTTAGGAGAAAAAGCAAAGGGAACCAATGTTGCTTTCACCAGAATGAAGCCAGTAGGAGAGGTTTGGGTGTCCTCTTTGTGCTCTGAAAAGGATCTTTGGAAGAAGAAGCACAGGAGGAAAGGCATAGAGGAACTTCCCTGTTCACTGGAAAGAGAAGGCATCTGTCTTCCAGACTGCTGGGCAAGGCTTCCTAGTGCAGAACAGGGGAGCTGACAGCTGCTTGATGAAGCACAGAGTTCTATCTGTGGGGAGCCCCACTGAAGTGTGATGCAGTCGAAGACCTCACTGCTCAGAGTCCACTTGTGTCGGTACTCCAGGGAGTGACTTAATCAGTTTGCTAGTATATTGTCCTGAAAAGGGATGTATGCTGCTGTAAGGGTGATGTTCATTTGTACTGCTAAGTTCCATGCCTCCTGTCCCAACCTGCAGAGTAGGTAAGACCTGGTGCCTCCCTGCTTGTTTATGTAAAACATGGCTGTGAGGTCTGTGAACACTTGGAGGGGGTCCTGGTTTCCAGATGTTGGCAAAAATCTAAAGGGCTTGTAGAAGAGCCCTCATTTCTTTCAGACTGATGCATTTTTTTGGGAATTGGAATTATTTCCCCTAGGTCAGTAAGAGACTGTCTAGGCCTGCCGCACCTCATCTGAGACATTTGTATAGACCTGTTGAAGAGGAAGAAGCAAGAAAGGTAATTCTGGGTTGAGGATAACCTGTTCCGCCCACCATGTTAGCTCTGTCATACAAGAAGGAGGAAAATCTAATGGGGTGGTACTCTTGGGACCACACTGATTTCTGCTACCACTGATTTTTTTTTTCCTCATGACATGAATCCTGATGTACTTAATATCTCCCTTATGGAGCAAAGGGATGCTGAAAAAAGGTTTTGAAAGTATCTGGATAGGTTGAAACCTTTTCTTGGGAAAGGAAGGCATGCATTTTCTTTGCATCCAGTCTGCATCCCAGGAACACCAGGTCCTGTGTATGGACCTTATGTGATTTTTTGCAGTTTATGGTAAAATCCATAACTAATCAAGTAAGACCGCAAACTAAACCACAAAAATCCGAAGTAGCAGATTCAGGAACAGAGATCAAATCCAAGTAAAAAGCCGCACTTTATTCACATAAAATACAAAATAATGACTAGAACACCAGTAATTCAAGTGCTTTCGTCTCTGCTAATTCAGAGACTTTTTCAGGAATGAAAAACGCTGTCAAAAGGTTACTTTTTAAATGTGAAGATCCACCCCCTTCATTATCATGACACCAATAAAGATGTGCATGTATAACACCTTCAAAACCTTAAAAATATTAAAATGCTATAAATCCATATTTACATATAAAAGCACAGATTAAAGAATCACAAATATACACAATAATAAAAAAACTGTACAGAATTACCAAACTTCCAAAAATCAAATAAAATATTATTATAAAAGATTGTTATCTGTTTAATGCTTTCAATTTTAAAACGCAAGCTAAGGATAGAGCATCACTGATTCCTGGCCAACTTGTTGCATTTGTTCTAATTTGCCAGAAGGCCTCCTGTTTCTCCAATTGCAAAGTCCAAGGACCACCCCTCGGATTAATCTCAAGGCCATCAATAATGATTAATTTAAAACTGTGTCCTCCAAAATCCTTACAGTGCATTGCAAGGGCATTTGTATCTTTCCCCAATCTTATGTCCCTGTGGTGTTCATAAATTCTACATTTTAACTTTCTTTCGGTTTTCCCAATATAAAAAGCGGGACAACCCATACAGAGGGCACAATATACAACCCTTTCTGTTTGGCTTGAGCCTTTCTTTTTTAATTTAATAGTGGTCCCATTAATCATACAAGATTGTCCCTCTAAATGTGTGTGCAAGCCGTACATGACCCACATTTACTCATATATCCTAACATTGGTACCTTAATATCAGATTCAAGAATATTTTTGAGGTTCCAACCCCTTCTGTATACAATGTTAGGTTTTTCACCTACTCACTGTCTGATATCATTACAAGATGCAACAATCACCCAATTTTTACACAAAATATCAGTACTGTCTTTACTAGACCTATTACAGGACGTAACAAATGATGACCTAGAATATGTTACTCCTACAGTCTCAGTCTCTACATCACCACTACCCGCATCCATGCATTCATGATTTAAGTCGATGTTAACTTTAGTGAGTAAGTGAGGTTCACTCAAATCCTGATTAAGGATAGCCTTAAAGTGCCCTCTTTCCCTTTTATTCACTACCTCAATAATCACCTCATTCACCAGTCTAATGGGGTAGCCCCTCTTTACAAACATCTCTTTCAATAATTCACATTCACTCAGGAATGTCTCAAAACTGGTGACCATACAGGCCGCTCTTACAAATTTGCCCTTTACAACAGCTTTTTTCTGTTTGTATGGATGGTCATTGTTAAAATGCAAAAAAATGTTAGAGTATGTTTTCTTAAGAAAGATCTCAGATTGGAAGACACCCAAAGAACTGTTTTTCACCAACCTTACATCTAAATATGCAATTTCTCTTTCCTCAGAAGTGTGGGTAAACCTTAAAAATTGGGTAGAATTATTGATATAGCCCAAAAAATCAAAATATTTATAAAAAAAACAGAATCCAGCAAGAATTTCTTCTCCCATTGGAGCATTACTGTGTTCACATGCAGGCCACCACAGGGTGAGCCCATAGCAATCCCTTTGGTCTGAAGGAAATATTCTTTGTTAAAAAATATAAAATTATTTCTAAGTACAAGACTTAAAAGCTGTTCATATACATTAATTTCCAACTGAGGTACCCCTTTCTCAAGCAGGTACTCACAAAACCGTTCCAGACCAAGGTCATGGGGTATCACAGTATATAGATCCTTAACATCTAAGGTTATGAAAATCCCTGACTCCACATACTCCAACTGGTTAACCCTCTCTAGGAAATCCCATGGGTCTCTACACAAGCAATTTTCCATGGTTAACAATGGTTTTAGTTTAATGTCTAAAAATTTCGCTAGTGGGTAAGTTATGGACCCATGACCATCTACAATGGGTCACATAGGAGGATTGTATAAACATTTATGTATTTTTGGTAATCCAAAAATACAAGGTGTTCTTGGATACACTTGGGTACAGCACAGATAAAAAATTAAGGTCATCTATGGAAATAGAGCCCTCAATGAACAAGTCACTGAGCTCATTCCAAATATTTCTGTATGCCCCATTCAATTCATTTAATGAGCTTCTGTCATAAGCACCATTTACCAACACGTCTCTCATTTTCTGATTATAGTCCATGATATCCATTATCACAGCCCCATATTACATCCTACCTTTAATGCTGTGCTTGTCAATCTGAGTGGCCTACAAAAGTTAACTCTGCATCTACTGCTTAGAGTCAGCATTTGGAAGAGCCAAGATAAATTTGTTCAATGATGCCAGAGTCAACATCAAATACTTAAGTTACTGAAGTCTGGTAATTAACTGCCCTAAAGCAAGGGCAGCAGTGGTGTAAGGATCTATATCACTACATCGAAACGTCACTTCACCAAACGTATTTCATTGGAAATGCCGTTCATCTAATTCCCTTCATGTGGGGGGCTGTGCCTCCCACACTCCCCACTAAATTAAGTATACCAACTCCAAGATCACAATACAGTGAGGGAAGGGCAAATTTCCAGAGCCTCACTGTACCGCAGTCTCAGTATGAACAGTTTGAACAGCATGTTCGATCTAAGGGCACTGAAAATACCATTCGCTGAACTGATTTTTCAATGAACTGATAGGGACCCATGGTGTAAACCTTCTTTCTGCATCTACCCATAACCCTACTATCTTTGTCTGTAGGTAGGGTATTTTCCCTGGGCAGCAGCTTACAAGGCTTATCTGAAGAGAGAGAGAGAGAGAGAGAGAGTGCCATAGGGTCTGCCACTGTGTTTTTATATTAGGTCATCAGGGACCTTGGAAAACTTGCATGGTCTTTTAGGAGCTGGAGGTTAAGAATCAAGCACAGTAGAGGTGGACTGAAAAGCATCATGGAAAGCCTCAAGGACAGGAGGAACTGGAGAAAGGGGCAGGGGTACCCATCTCCAAAAGGGAGTAATACCTCTTCTGGATGTCTGATATCTGAGCAGACTGCCAATCGGAGTGTTCCATCGTGTTCTGTATAGCCTCACCAAAGTAAGCTTCCTCAACAGGTGAATCAGGTAGTTGCCTTCATTGGAGGATACTTATCCCTGGGAATGCATCTGGCAGCAATAATCCAGAGAATGGTCAGAGTCCTTAATCCAAAGAGGAGGAAACAAGGGATGGTCTACCAGGAGTAGCCTGTGATAGGGGAGTCCCAAAGGGCTGAGGCTGTAAGAATGAAATCATTTTTAAACAACCCTTGTGAAAAGTCTATCCACTCTTTCCCCTAGCAGATGAGGGACAAGCCACATGCTTAGTCTTCTGTTTTTTCTTTCTAGGTGTGACGTCTACTTGGATGAGGCATGAAGGTTTGGAACCATGTCTGTCCTTTATTAAAGAACCTGGGATCTCTTCCTTAACTAAAATTTGTGGGAAGCTGTGTGATCCTTCTGAAAAAATTAAACAGGATTCCTCATACATATTGTCAATCTATAAAGCCTCAGGAGCCATACTGGCCACTGAAGGGATTTCAGTAGCAAGCAACTGAGCACAAGTCTAACTTACTGTGGGTTCTGTAACTTCAGCAAGTACATCGGATTCAGAAACATTAGACTGCTGATCTGTTTAAGGCTTCTTAAGCTTCTTCTCCGGTGGAAGAAAGATATTCATAGGTTCATACTAGGCTATCTGCCCTAGAGCATTTATAAGCCTAGCCAGAGTGTGTTTGGCTTTCGCCACCCATTTTAAATTAATTTTACTATGCCCTTTTTTGAGGTTAGTATACTGTGCCTCTGTCTAACAGTGACACAGGAGTGATACCCGGGGTAAACCTACGATCTCCCATCCACTCATCAAGATTCCTCTTGAAGAGAGTCAATGACGGACTCTGCCTAACCTGGACTGGGATTTTATTTCAGAGTGAAGGGAGCCTCTGGGTTATGAATCTGTCCCTCCAGCATGTCCTATTTATTTCAGTGTTGAGGTTCAAGTCTCTCGAGCGCATAGCTCAATGGGATTTGGATTTTCTGAGGTGCAGCATGTCCATTAATTCCGGGTTGGACATGGCTTTATACGTCAGGCACAGATCGCCTCTGAGCAGGCGGTATGCCACTGAGTAGAGCTGGAGTTTCTTTAACCGGGCAGCATATGGCATCTGTTTGAGCCCTTTGATCCTCTTGGTGAGGTACTTTTGGGGTCTTTCCAGTTGCTGCAGGTGTCTGGTAAGGTACATCCCAAAAGGGGTACTGTACTCAATTATGGGCCTGATGAGGGATGAGTAAAGAGGCACGATGACCTCCCCTGATCTAGATGTGAATCCCTTCATGATTAGGTGGGCTATATAAAATGTTTTTCTAACCACTTTGGCCACATGGTTGTCAAATGAGAGATTGCTATCAACTTGGGTCCCCAGGTCCCTAATTACTTCTTCTGTACTTAATGGATTACCACCTATGTGGTAATTTGTGGGCACTTTGTTTTTGCCAAAGGGGATGACTATACACTTTTTGGCATTTAGCTTGAGGACATGGCTCTGGCACCAGTTGTCTGTTTCTATGAGGCCCTTTTGGAGGATGCTTGTGTCGGCTGGAGAGTCGATTATGGCGCCCAGTTTGCAGTCATCTGCGAACTTGGTCAGCCACAGTCCTTCCGTGTTGGCCTGTACCTCCGAGAAATATATACCGAACAAGAGAGGTCCCAGGACTGAGCCTTGTGGGACGCCACTTGTAACTGGTTTGAAGTCTGACATGGCTCCAGCAATTCTAACCATGTGTGTTCTGTCCTTGAGCCAGTTTGCAACCCATCTAGTGACATACGGGTTTATATTTAAGCTGGTGAGCTGATCTATAATGCCCGAGTGGGGTATTGTATCGAAGGCTTTTGCGAGGTCTAGGTAGGCTGTGTGGACCACCTACCCCTCGTCAATGGCCTTGGTGACTGTTTCAAAGAAATCGACCAGGTTTAAGAGGCAGGATCTGCCCTTAACAAAGCCGAACTGGGTAGGATCCAGTGTCTGTAGGTCCCCAATATCTTTATTTATGAGGTCCATGATGATCCTTTCCATAGCTTTGCAGACCAAGCTAGTCAGGCTTATGGGGCGATAGTTTCCAGGATCCATTGAGGCACCACCTTTGTGGAGAGGGACCACTGTTGCTGTACGCCACTCTTTGGGTACATATCCTGTAGTAAGGCTGAGATTGAACAGTAGTTTTATGTCTGGGTTTAGCTCTTCTTGGAGTTCATGTAGGACGCAACCCGGGACACTGTCTAGTCCCATTGATGCTGTGTTTTTTGCTTTGGAGAGGGCGGCTCTTACCTGAGCATCTGAGATGTCAGGGAAGCAGCACTCTGCTGGGATAGATATTTGCCCTTTTGGTGGGAAGGGGGGGGGGGAGTTTGCGCTGAACCTGTCAGCTAGGATGTTGGCAATGTCTGTGGGTTCGAGGACATATATCTTGGAACGCGCCAGGTGTTTAAGATATTGGCTCTCGAGGAAGGTGTTAACTGTAGACAGCCTAGACCTAGAGGTTTTTGGAACAAATGACTGACAAATTGAGCAGGATATGTGATCATGTTCTGGGCCTAGGCAAAAAAGACACTTGGTATGTACGTTCTTGAATGAAATCTACCTATCGCACTTGTATTTGCCCCTCCTAACTGACATCTACAAGTTTCAAAAAATAAAATGAAAGAGAAAAAGGAAGGTTCCCCAGCGGGTCACTTAGCCGGATGAAACGAACGAAGCAAATGTACCAACAACCAAACACCAAATAGTTCAACAGATACACGACCTGCTTTTCGGCTGACTGCAAGATAGTCTCGAGGATTCATGCCCATACGTCTATCTTTATACCAGACAAATATCAGCTGAAGTCATACGTTAGACATACTGCTTACGGAAGGTAAAGCTTTTGATACCCTGGCTGGACATCAGCGATGACAACCCATTTATCAGGTATACTGCAACAGTGATTTCGGTCAGCACATCCTTAAGGATATTAACACAGTCATACAGAATATTATATTCATAATATAAAGTATTCTAAGAACTAAGCCAACATGAAAATGGAGAAAGGAGATTTTGCTGATAGTGATGACTGCAACTGGGGGTACAGAAAATTGGCAAGAGGGAGCTGGAATTTACTGGGTAAAACTGACAAAGGAAACAAGGTGTTAAGAGCAAATAACTAGAAAGGGAAAGAAAATAGAATGGGAAAAGGCCAACAAGACATACTGACTGCAGGCTAGAGATTGCCTTCCCTATCAAGGTTTGATATTAGAATATAGACAAAGAGAAAGGGATAGGGGAATCCTAAGTGAAAGACATGATGTCATAGTATAGGCAAAGAGAAAGGGATAGGGGAATCCTACGTGAAAGACCTGATATCATAGTATAGGCAAAGAGAAAGGGATAGGGGAATCCTAAGTGAAAGACCTGATATCATAGTATAGGCAAAGAGAAAGGGATAGGGGAATCCTACGTGAAAGACCTGATATCATAGTATAGGCAAAGAGAAAGGGATAGGGGAATCCTAAGTGAAAGACATGATATCATAGTATAGGCAAAGAGAAAGGGATAGGGGAATCCTAAGTGAAAGACATGATATCATAGTATAGGCAAAGAGAAAGGGATAGGGGAATCCTACGTGAAAGACATGATATCATAGTATAGACAAAGAGAAAGGGATAGGGGAATCCTAAGTGAAAGACCTGATGTCATAGTATAGGCAAAGAGAAAGGGATAGGGGAATCCTAAGTGAAAGACCTGATATCATAGTATAGGCAAAGAGAAAGGGATAGGGGAATCCTACGTGAAAGACATGATGTCATAGTATAGGCAAAGAGAAAGGGATAGGGGAATCCTAAGTGAAAGACATGATATCATAGTATAGGCAAAGAGAAAGGGATAGGGGAATCCTACGTGAAAGACATGATATCATAGTATAGGCAAAGAGAAAGGGATAGGGGAATCCTAAGTGAAAGACATGATATCATAGTATAGGCAAAGAGAAAGGGATAGGGGAATCCTAAGTGAAAGACCTGATATCATAGTATAGGCAAAGAGAAAGGGATAGGGGAATCCTAAGTGAAAGACATGATATCATGGTATAGGCAAAGAGAAAGGGATAGGGGAATCCTAAGTGAAAGACATGATATCATGGTATAGGCAAAGAGAAAGGGATAGGGGAATCCTACGTGAAAGACCTGATATCATAGTATAGGCAAAGAGAAAGGGATAGGGGAATCCTAAGTGAAAGACATGATATCATGGTATAGGCAAAGAGAAAGGGATAGGGGAATCCTAAGTGAAAGACCTGATATCATAGTATAGGCAAAGAGAAAGGGATAGGGGAATCCTAAGTGAAAGACATGATATCATAGTATAGGCAAAGAGAAAGGGATACGGGGAATCCTACGTGAAAGACATGATATCATAGTATAGGCAAAGAGAAAGGGATAGGGGACTCCTAAGTGAAAGACATGATATCATAGTATAGGCAAAGAGAAAAGGGATAGGGGAATCCTAAGTGAAAGACGTGATATCATAGTATAGGCAAAGAGAAAGGGATAGGGGAATCCTAAGTGAAAGACGTGATATCATAGTATAGGCAAAGAGAAAAGGGATAGGGGAATCCTAAGTGAAAGACATGATATCATAGTATAGGCAAAGAGAAAGGGATAGGGGAATCCAACGTGAAAGACATGATATCATAGTATAGGCAAAGAGAAAGGGATAGGGGAATCCTAAGTGAAAGACATGATATCATAGTATAGGCAAAGAGAAAGGGATAGGGGAATCCTACGTGAAAGACATGATATCATGGTATAGGCAAAGAGAAAGGGATAGGGGAATCCTACGTGAAAGACATGATATCATAGTATAGGCAAAGAGAAAGGGATAGGGGAATCCTACGTGAAAGACATGATATCATAGTATAGGCAAAGAGAAAGGGATAGGGGAATCCTAAGTGAAAGACATGATATCATAGTATAGGCAAAGAGAAAGGGATAGGGGAATCCTAAGTGAAAGACATGATATCATAGTATAGGCAAAGAGAAAGGGATAGGGGAATCCTACGTGAAAGACATGATATCATAGTATAGGCAAAGAGAAAGGGATAGGGGAATCCTAAGTGAAAGACATGATATCATAGTATAGGCAAAGAGAAAGGGATAGGGGAATCCTAAGTGAAAGACATGATATCATAGTATAGGCAAAGAGAAAGGGATAGGGGAATCCTAAGTGAAAGACATGATGTCATAGTATAGGCAAAGAGAAAGGGATAGGGGAATCCTACGTGAAAGACGTGATATCATAGTATAGGCAAAGAGAAAGGGATAGGGGAATCCTACGTGAAAGACATGATATCATAGTATAGGCAAAGAGAAAGGGATAGGGGAATCCTAAGTGAAAGACATGATATCATAGTATAGGCAAAGAGAAAGGGATAGGGGAATCCTAAGTGAAAGACATGATATCATAGTATAGGCAAAGAGAAAGGGATAGGGGAATCCTAAGTGAAAGACCTGATATCATAGTATAGGCAAAGAGAAAGGGATAGGGGAATCCTACGTGAAAGACCTGATATCATAGTATAGGCAAAGAGAAAGGGATAGGGGAATCCTAAGTGAAAGACATGATATCATGGTATAGGCAAAGAGAAAGGGATAGGGGAATCCTAAGTGAAAGACATGATATCATAGTATAGGCAAAGAGAAAGGGATAGGGTAATCCTAAGTGAAAGACCTGATATCATAGTATAGGCAAAGAGAAAGGGATAGGGGAATCCTAAGTGAAAGACGTGATATCATAGTATAGGCAAAGAGAAAGGGATAGGGGAATCCTACGTGAAAGACATGATATCATAGTATAGGCAAAGAGAAAGGGATAGGGGAATCCTACGTGAAAGACATGATATCATAGTATAGGCAAAGAGAAAGGGATAGGGGAATCCTACGTGAAAGACCTGATATCATGGTATAGGCAAAGAGAAAGGGATAGGGGAATCCTAAGTGAAAGACCTGATATCATAGTATAGGCAAAGAGAAAGGGATAGGGGAATCCTACGTGAAAGACCTGATATCATAGTATAGGCAAAGAGAAAGGGATAGGGGAATCTAAGTGAAAGACATGATATCATAGTATAGGCAAAGAGAAAGGGATAGGGGAATCCTACGTGAAAGACATGATATCATGGTATAGGCAAAGAGAAAGGGATAGGGGAATCCTAAGTGAAAGACATGATATCATAGTATAGGCAAAGAGAAAGGGATAGGGGAATCCTACGTGAAAGACATGATATCATAGTATAGGCAAAGAGAAAGGGATAGGGGAATCCTACGTGAAAGACCTGATATCATAGTATAGGCAAAGAGAAAGGGATAGGGGAATCCTAAGTGAAAGACATGATGTCATAGTATAGGCAAAGAGAAAGGGATAGGGGAATCCTACGTGAAAGACCTGATATCATAGTATAGGCAAAGAGAAAGGGATAGGGGAATCCTAAGTGAAAGACATGATATCATAGTATAGGCAAAGAGAAAGGGATAGGGGAATCCTAAGTGAAAGACATGATATCATAGTATAGGCAAAGAGAAAGGGATAGGGGAATCCTAAGTGAAAGACCTGATGTCATAGTATAGGCAAAGAGAAAGGGATAGGGGAATCCTAAGTGAAAGACATGATATCATAGTATAGGCAAAGAGAAAGGGATAGGGGAATCCTAAGTGAAAGACATGATATCATAGTATAGGCAAAGAGAAAGGGATACGGGGAATCCTAAGTGAAAGACATGATATCATGGTATAGGCAAAGAGAAAGGGATAGGGGAATCCTACGTGAAAGACATGATATCATGGTATAGGCAAAGAGAAAGGGATAGGGGAATCCTAAGTGAAAGACCTGATATCATAGTATAGGCAAAGAGAAAGGGATAGGGGAATCCTACGTGAAAGACATGATATCATAGTATAGGCAAAGAGAAAGGGATAGGGGAATCCTAAGTGAAAGACATGATATCATAGTATAGGCAAAGAGAAAGGGATAGGGGAATCCTAAGTGAAAGACATGATATCATAGTATAGGCAAAGAGAAAGGGATAGGGGAATCCTAAGTGAAAGACATGATATCATAGTATAGGCAAAGAGAAAGGGATAGGGGAATCCTACGTGAAAGACATGATATCATAGTATAGGCAAAGAGAAAGGGATAGGGGAATCCTAAGTGAAAGACATGATGTCATAGTATAGGCAAAGAGAAAGGGATAGGGGAATCCTAAGTGAAAGACATGATATCATGGTATAGGCAAAGAGAAAGGGATAGGGGAATCCTAAGTGAAAGACATGATATCATAGTATAGGCAAAGAGAAAGGGATAGGGGAATCCTACGTGAAAGACATGATATCATAGTATAGGCAAAGAGAAAGGGATAGGGGAATCCTACGTGAAAGACATGATATCATGGTATAGGCAAAGAGAAAGGGATAGGGGAATCCTAAGTGAAAGACATGATATCATAGTATAGGCAAAGAGAAAGGGATAGGGGAATCCTAAGTGAAAGACGTGATATCATGGTATAGGCAAAGAGAAAGGGATAGGGGAATCCTAAGTGAAAGACGTGATATCATAGTATAGGCAAAGAGAAAGGGATAGGGGAATCCTACGTGAAAGACATGATATCATAGTATAGGCAAAGAGAAAGGGATAGGGGAATCCTAAGTGAAAGACGTGATATCATAGTATAGGCAAAGAGAAAGGGATAGGGGAATCCTAAGTGAAAGACGTGATATCATAGTATAGGCAAAGAGAAAGGGATAGGGGAATCCTAAGTGAAAGACATGATATCATAGTATAGGCAAAGAGAAAGGGATAGGGGAATCCTAAGCGAAAGACATGATATCATAGTATAGGCAAAGAGAAAGGGATAGGGGAATCCTACGTGAAAGACATGATATCATAGTATAGGCAAAGAGAAAGGGATAGGGGAATCCTACGTGAAAGACATGATATCATAGTATCGGCAAAGAGAAAGGGATAGGGGAATCCTAAGTGAAAGACATGATATCATGGTATAGGCAAAGAGAAAGGGATAGGGGAATCCTAAGTGAAAGACATGATATCATAGTATAGGCAAAGAGAAAGGGATAGGGGAATCCTAAGTGAAAGACCTGATATCATAGTATAGGCAAAGAGAAAGGGATAGGGGAATCCTAAGTGAAAGACCTGATATCATAGTATAGGCAAAGAGAAAGGGATAGGGGAATCCTACGTGAAAGACATGATGTCATAGTATAGGCAAAGAGAAAGGGATAGGGGAATCCTAAGTGAAAGACCTGATATCATAGTATAGGCAAAGAGAAAGGGATAGGGGAATCCTACGTGAAAGACATGATGTCATAGTATAGGCAAAGAGAAAGGGATAGGGGAATCCTAAGTGAAAGACATGATATCATAGTATAGGCAAAGAGAAAGGGATACGGGGAATCCTAAGTGAAAGACATGATATCATAGTATAGGCAAAGAGAAAGGGATAGGGGAATCCTAAGTGAAAGACATGATATCATGGTATAGGCAAAGAGAAAGGGATAGGGGAATCCTACGTGAAAGACATGATATCATAGTATAGGCAAAGAGAAAGGGATACGGGGAATCCTAAGTGAAAGACCTGATATCATAGTATAGGCAAAGAGAAAGGGATAGGGGAATCCTAAGTGAAAGACATGATATCATAGTGTAGGCAAAGAGAAAGGGATAGGGGAATCCTACGTGAAAGACATGATATCATAGTATAGGCAAAGAGAAAGGGATAGGGGAATCCTAAGTGAAAGACATGATGTCATAGTATAGGCAAAGAGAAAGGGATAGGGGAATCCTAAGTGAAAGACATGATATCATAGTATAGGCAAAGAGAAAGGGATAGGGGAATCCTACGTGAAAGACCTGATATCATAGTATAGGCAAAGAGAAAGGGATAGGGGAATCCTAAGTGAAAGACATGATATCATAGTATAGGCAAAGAGAAAGGGATAGGGGAATCCTACGTGAAAGACATGATATCATAGTATAGGCAAAGAGAAAGGGATAGGGGAATCCTAAGTGAAAGACATGATATCATAGTATAGGCAAAGAGAAAGGGATAGGGGAATCCTAAGTGAAAGACATGATATCATAGTATAGGCAAAGAGAAAGGGATAGGGGAATCCTAAGTGAAAGACATGATGTCATAGTATAGGCAAAGAGAAAGGGATAGGGGAATCCTAAGTGAAAGACATGATGTCATAGTATAGGCAAAGAGAAAGGGATAGGGGAATCCTACGTGAAAGACATGATATCATGGTATAGGCAAAGAGAAAGGGATAGGGGAATCCTAAGTGAAAGACATGATATCATAGTATAGGCAAAGAGAAAGGGATAGGGGAATCCTAAGTGAAAGACATGATATCATAGTATAGGCAAAGAGAAAGGGATAGGGGAATCCTAAGTGAAAGACGTGATATCATAGTATAGGCAAAGAGAAAGGGATAGGGGAATCCTAAGTGAAAGACATGATATCATAGTATAGGCAAAGAGAAAGGGATAGGGGAATCCTAAGTGAAAGACATGATATCATAGTATAGGCAAAGAGAAAGGGATAGGGAATCCTAAGTGAAAGACATGATATCATAGTATAGGCAAAGAGAAAGGGATAGGGGAATCCTAAGTGAAAGACATGATATCATGGTATAGGCAAAGAGAAAGGGATAGGGGAATCCTACGTGAAAGACATGATATCATGGTATAGGCAAAGAGAAAGGGATAGGGGAATCCTAAGTGAAAGACATGATATCATAGTATAGGCAAAGAGAAAGGGATAGGGGAATCCTAAGTGAAAGACGTGATATCATAGTATAGGCAAAGAGAAAGGGATAGGGGAATCCTAAGTGAAAGACATGATATCATAGTATAGGCAAAGAGAAAGGGATAGGGGAATCCTAAGTGAAAGACATGATATCATAGTATAGGCAAAGAGAAAGGGATAGGGGAATCCTAAGTGAAAGACCTGATATCATGGTATAGGCAAAGAGAAAGGGATAGGGGAATCCTAAGTGAAAGACATGATATCATAGCATAGGCAAAGAGAAAGGGATAGGGGAATCCTAAGTGAAAGACCTGCTCTGGTAGAGTTTTCAGTTGAATCTAGAACAGAAGCTGTGGTTAAAAAATGATAAATAGTAGGGCATAAAAAATACTTCACAATAACTCTAGGAAACAATCAGAGGAGTGTAGACAATATTGGGAAAAGACTGGATAAGCAATTCACAAGGAAACAATGGGAAAACTTGTGTATGGCTTCCAAGCTTGCAAAAATATCTAGAATATTTAGGATTTTTGCTTGGAAGTGTTTGCACAGATTATTTTATACCCCAAGCAGACTCCAAAGAATTTCTTTTCAGGTAGATGGCAAATGGTGGAGTTGTGACGGGGTAGAAAGAGGCAACTGGGAACATATGTTCACAGGAGATTACTAGGCTAATGTCTTAAGAGTCCTTATAAGCCTAGCCAATCTAACCCGGTTTGAGCCAATATATGGCTCCTAGGGACAATAAGATGGCATGGATTTGAGCCTATGCCTTGTGTACTTACAGACTGCCCCTGTCCATAACGGACATAGGTTCCACCTCAATAACGGTCCCCTACTCTTTTTGATAGGTGCTATGGGATCTTTTACATCTACATGTGATACCATCAACTCAAGCAGCTGAGACCTTGTTTTAACATCTCATCCAAAGGATAACACACTCAGGAGTGCAGCAAGCCCCTTATGTTGCACTGCACTGTCAGCAATCCATTTAACTGGTGTGGGAATAGAACCCACGTTTGGGTGGCTGCTGTAATGCAGCAGTTAGCATTGTCACCTCACAGCAAGAGGTTCTCCGGTTCGATTCAGACTGGGGTGCCATCTGTGTGGCGTCTGCATGTCCTCTTGGTGGTTGTGTGAGTTTCCTCTGTGTGCTCTGGTTTCCTCCTACATTCTAAAGACAAGGAGTAGGTGGATTGGACACCTTAAATTGGCTGTAGGTGCGAGTGTGTGTGTGTGTGTGTGTGTGTGTGTGTGTGTGTGTGTGTGTGTGTGGTATGTGAACTACTTCTGCAGGGCTAGCCACCCTGCTGTGTAAACCTTGGCTTGAGATGATTGTCACTGTTGAAGTGACACCCCAACTCCATATGCCAAAAATGTAAAAAGGGGTTGAGGATGGATGCAACACAACACACATCTTTCTGCACCCTAGGGTTATAGTGTGCTATCTACCTGTTGCACCACTGACATTTTTTCTAGTGGAAGTGTA
Organism: Protopterus annectens; assembly: GCF_019279795.1. Lineage (NCBI taxonomy): Eukaryota > Metazoa > Chordata > Ceratodontiformes > Protopteridae > Protopterus > Protopterus annectens. The sequence goes on along the minus strand of NC_056729.1, from coordinate 1,706,793,037 downwards.
GTGAGCTGACATATTTCAGAAATTCCTGACAAGGGACTCTGTCAGAAATACTGGGTGAGCAAGTGGGTGTAACTAAGGAAATTATTTTTTGAGTTACTTTTTTAGTACTCAAAATTTACTTTCAAAAGGCTTCTTTAAGTTCTTTCCAGTGGTACAGCTTTGCAACGTATAGAAAAATGTTGTGAAGCATGTATAACTAAATCTAAACAAGTTGCACAGTGCATTCACTTTTTAAATACTTAGTATGTCCTCACCCAGTGGTGAAATGTGCAACAACAGTGAGACATTAAGTATAATGGTAATGCACTACAGTGAGACATACAATTAACAAGCAATAGTTTCATAAGCTTTGTATTGGGAGATAACAATAATGCCCTGCAGGTCCTTGCATCACACTGCAGATTTTTTACGGAAGCATATAATTCTAAAGCTGCAATGCAGCACAACAGATTCCAGCAATGCACAAGACATGAATGAGTTAATGGTTCTATTAATCTACTGGAGGGTTGGTCTTTCTCTATAAGGAATTTTTATTTAGGAGATAATGGCATGCTTTGTCTCACATCATTAATGTGATTCTGCTCTCAATGTAAACAGCTTGAAATGTCAACAAAAGAAATAAATCTGTCAAAAACTTCTGGGGAATCTATGTCTTCCTTTGACATCATTTTGACTTCACTGGAAGCTTAAATGGCTGATATTATAATGGCTATAGAATGGAAAAACAAACAATAGGGGTGACCTAGAAGTAGTCACCTTATGTGTTCCATAATGTCTAGGCTGACCAGATATCTGTCCTTTGGATGAGATGTTAAAATAAGGCCCCATCTGTCTGAGCTGATGGTAGTTCAGGTGGATGTAAAAGATCCCACGGCACTTTTCAAAAAGAGTAGAAGATCCCCAATGTCCTGGCCAAATCTTCCCTAGTCAGTAGAAACACTACCTTGTCTCCACAGAAAAGAGGCCATTGGCTTACTGGGACAAACTGGGTTGACAAAGAATTAATAAATAAAATATTGTAGTTGTTGTCAAAGAATTCACATAAACAAAGAGCATTAGGTGGCTTATCTTGTATAATTTCTAAGAAAGTGGATTTCAGTTCATCTGGATTTCACAAAAATTTTATTTATTTGTTTATTTAAATTTGTTGACCGGGAGTGTCCGACTGGACATGGGTCCATTTTCAGCGGAGGCCCGGGGAGAAAAGTTCCACAGTAAAATCAACAGACAGTAGTTACATTGGATTACATAGTGATTAACAATTTAACATAGAAATTACTTACAACATATTTACAGATGAAGAACATAGTACATCAGTAGACAACTAGAATCTTTATCTGTGAAGTAATCCACCAAACTGAAGCAGGTGTTGGAAAACAAAACTAAAAACACAAACCAACACCGAGAAGAGGCAGAAACCAATAAATATCCAGCAAATTCCAAAAGAATGCGATAAATTCCACAGGACTCGAAATATCATAAAACACAGGTTTATTGTGAACGCCAGTAAAACACCTTGATGTTCGTTTTCGTTACTCCAGTAACTTCATCAGACAATGAATACACTAATTCATCTCCTTAAATACATACATCCTTAACCTAATTGATGCACTAATTAAAATTTAAAGTAAACCTGCTGAAATTCTTTTATTGATTAAAACTTCATAAAAACAATCCTATTTTCTGGTAAATGTTTATATATCAAAAGACACCATGCAAGGGAGTTTTAATATTATAGGGAAACTGGGATGTTCTTAATAACCCCACCTTCTAAATTGAAACAGCTTTTAGTTTTAATATTGGTTTAATAGATATATAGTCATTGAGCCCAGGTTCCTTGTTGGCTTCCAAGTAAATTTGCCAGTGTGTTTCCCTCTGTTCTAGAATAGTTTGCCATGGTCCACCCCTAGAATCCAGTTGGACACTATCCAGAACAAAAAACAGAAATTTAGCTTTAGAACATATATGTGTATGTTTAAACAGGGCATTGGTAGTATTCCCTCTTTGGATATCATAATTGTGCTCATATATTCTGCGTTTTAGGGTCCGCTCCGTCTTGCCCACATAATATGCAGGGCAGGAGTTGCACTTGGCCAAATAAACAACCCTTTGACTGTTGCAGTTGTAAAATCCTTTGGCTCTAATGGTCAAATTTTTTGCTTCCAAAAATACTTCCTCTGAATGTGCAATATATGAGCACTGAGCACAAGATCCGCATTTGTAAGTGCCTTTTCTGGACCTATAGGAGTGGGTTTGGAAGGGCGTTTTTTCTAATATATTTTTAATACTACTACCCTTACGAAAAACTGCCTTCATTTCCTTGCCCTGCAAATTGGCCAGGTCGGTGATCTCTGTGAAGGTTTCCCATTCTCTTTTGATTATATCTCTTATTCTACTAGAGTTGGCACTGTACTGTGTAATGAAGGCTTGATTATATTCCAACTGTGATGTCGGAGGAGTAGATACTTCCTCCCCATGTTGTAATCCCAAAATAGGTCTAAACCTGCCTGTTCTTTCATTTCTAACCTGTTCGTATATATTCTGCATCATGTCTTTGGGGTACCCTCTATCTAAAAATAAAAGTCTGAGGTTCTCACACTCTTTCAAAAACTGCTCATCATCAGATGTCATTCTGGAAATTCTGACATACTGGCCTTTAACAATCCCTTTCTTTTGGTATACTGGATGCGCACTATCATAGTGTATATAACTATTGGAAAACGTAGGTTTCCTGTACACTGATGATTGAAACTGATGTTCACTGTTGATAGTGAGCTCAACATCCAGATATTCCACCCTTTCCGTGGTAACTTGATATGTGAAAGTAAGGAAATTGGTAGTGCCAGCTAAATATTCCATAAAGTCCGTAAGTAAACTGTCAGATCTTTGGGTTTACCCCTTACCCAACCGACACCTGCATTATCGGCAGCTGAACCATTGGGTTCTTTGGACACTGAAAGTAGTAATTTTTGCCCTAGAACGCCAGCTGGGTCATCTAACTCTGTTAATTCCATTGTGGTTAACAATCGTAACCGATTGAAGACAAGTAATTACAATTTTGGGACAGAGAAGAATATGCCACAAGCTGATTCACAAATACATCACAAACCACTATCGGAGTCAATTAAAGAATTTGAGATTAAATTATTCAAGTTGAAACGTATACAATTGGATAATGGATATTTAGAGCGAAATATTGAACTGCGGCTTGTACCTAAAGGCCTTCGGGTCTGGCGGTACCCGAATGGTTGTCACAATAACACTGAAATGATCAAAGAACTGCACGGCATTTTTGATGCCACAGGCATACAGATTATGCAAGTTATGGTTAAACACAACAATCACAGGATAGAAAATTTATTGAGTGAGTTGGATGGTATTCATGACAAAATTACGCACGACTTGTTGTTCGATCAATACTTTACCAATTATGTTAATACAGTGAAGGATATAGAAAAGAACTGTGACATATTATATCACAAAAAGTTCGATAAGTTGCAGCGTGACATTTTGGCATATAAGAATGGCAAGGTGTATCCACTGGAGACCAACAGTAACCATCGCATTTCCTCAACAGACGAATCAACCAATCAAGAGGAAGAAGTACAGGATGGGGCGGCTACGGAAACTCCAACAGGTTCTTATAGTGCCGCTGTGCGTGGTGCAGACCCTTTAGGAGAAGCTCCAAGGAGGTCGGAGAGAATAAGACAGCAGGGGCCTGTTTATGGAAGCGAAAAATATCGAATGGGTCCAAAGTCAAGGATGGACTATCGGTGGGGAGAACAACAGGGCGATTGGCAGAGGACAGCAAGAAGGTAAATAAAAAAATATTTTGGATACACGACAATTCTATTTGTGACAAAGACTGTGTTGTGTGTTTGAGTAGTGGGGCAAAAAAACTTTCGGGACGTATACAGTCAAGTTGCTCTATTACTCCTATTAGAAACAACTTATTTTATGATTCTGAGAATGTGTTAGACATTGAAATCAGTGTGTTCAAGGATGCGATTTAAGCATTTATAATGTGGACGCAAATTTGTATTTTGAATCTTCTCGCGACGACTATTCAAAAAAATGCGGTATTGATGATGAGACTGTTTTGTGTTCTACTACGGGAGATAAAGGCAGTTTTAATTCAAATGTAACAGTCAATGTTATGAGGGATAATTGTGACCATATGGTTTACAATATGGACAATTGTGAAACCAATGACAATTTGTTTAGCATATATGGTGATTTAAACAGTCTGTTAGATGGTGTTATTGCTGACCGAATGTCCGCTAACATTTATGATACTAATTTAATGCAGACGAGTTTGCATCAAGTAACAGATGCATCGAATTTTGTATATGCTGATTCTGAATGTACAATGTATAATACTACTTATGAACAACCAATAGTAGGGAATTGTTGTAACAATAAGGATTTGAATTTGTCTATATTACAATATACGACAGACGGTTTGAATATTAACGCTGTCGATGATTTAAGTAAGAAAAATGTATTCGGTATTAATGAGGGTGACAATATTTTTCACAACACCGTACAAGAAGACGACTATAATTCAGTAGGAAATAATTTGGTAGATGATATATACCTTGACACTGACGATAGAATTTTGATGCAAATGACTACATACGAAGACATTGAGAACTTAAATGAAATACAATTAGAATTAAATAGTAAGTTTAATGAAAATAATGAGCAACAAGTTATGCATACAATTGCGTTAGATAACAATGAGCAACATATTAATGACGAAGTAAATTCTGATGTAAGGAATGGTAGTGAATTCATTGAAGGAAGGAATGATGACAATATTGATTTAATTAATATTTATGAGCATGAAGGAAGTGCCTGTTCCTGTCAGAGTGAACGGTTGGATGAACCTACTACCTCCTTGTCTAACCCTATAATTATATTTAACACTTCTGAAGATTTCAAGTTATTTAATTATTCAAGTTCTGAGTTTAATGTACATCATGTGGACATATTATCTAAAGGTTTCAATTTTGTACCTTGTAGAAGAGGGAATGTGGCGGAGACACTTAAGGATTTGAAATTATTTACGCGTAAACTTAATTTGTTAGCATATTTTGGGTTTGAAAAGTCTGAGGAATACAGTGTTAGATCTGCAAAATTACAAAAACCCAGTTATTTTATTCCACCATACAATAATTTGGTGCATATTTTTGAAAATTTGTGTGAACAGGAAATAAGGCAACTATATAAAACCAGTAATGTCACACATTACAACAATTTAGGGAAAGAAAACATTGAAAGTATTGAATACATATGTAGTAACAAAAATATACGTGTGATGAAGCCCGATAAGGGTAATGGAGCCGTAATAACAGATAAAACTGATTATGATAATGAAATGTTAATTATGTTGTCTAAAGACAATTATGTAGAAGTAAGCATTAACGAGATCCATTTAGCATATCACAAAATTGATTTGACCCTTGATGATATGTTATTTCAGGGACAAATAAATGAGGAAGAATACTTCTTCATGATAAACAAACATCCTGTGATCAGTGGGATTTTTGGTATCCCAAAAGTACACAAGGGCCTCGATAATGTCCGTTTTAGACCAATAGTTGATGGTAAGAGGAGTAAAGTGTCTTTTATTAGCCAATACCTAGACTCAAAATTGAAAAATGGTTTAAAAAGGTTTCCTTATATATCTAAGGACTCTTGGCACTTTTTGGATAAAATTAGAAACTATAGAATTTTGGATAAATTTATGTTTTTGACAATTGATGTGGTGAATTTATTTAGTGTTATTCCACACGAAATAGGTCTTGAATGGCTGGAAGAACAATTGTTGGTCACAGGAGTTTATGATCAAGATCAAATAAATCTGTATGTGAGGCTAATGGAACTGGTGCTAAATAACAATTTCATATTTTTTGAAGGACACAAATTTCGTCAAAAAACTGGAGTGGCAATGGGGGCAGCATGTGCCCCCATTTACGCCAACGACATCATGGCGTATTGGGAGAATAGGTATGTTTTCAACAGTGAATTTAGGTCATCTATTAAGGTATATACTCGTTTTTTGGACGACATTTTTATTATATGGCAAGGTGACAAGGAAGATATAGAGAAATTTATATCGTATATCAACCAAACAGTTTGGTTCCTGAATTTTACTTATGAAATTGGTGAAGAAGAGATCAGTTATTTGGATGTGAATCTAGCTTACAACAAAGATAAGAAATACATTTCATCTAAAATATTTAGAAAATCAACATTTTCAAATTCTTATCTGCATTACGACAGTTGGCACCCGGAACATCAGAAAAAATCAATAGTTAAAGGTCAATTAATAAGGGCAGCACGTATGGTTAGTGAAGAGGCTGAATTTTTAAAAGAAATTGATTTCATGATCAAATTATTTATGAATAGGGGTTATCCTTCATCACTTTGTGAAGAGATAAAAAAGGAAATATTAACTAAAAGAATCAATGGATGTATTCAGCCGATTCTTAATAGTTCGTATTCAGTTATTAATAATTCTAATTCAACAAGTTACGACCTACAGGAAGAACATACCCTATACGTAGTCACATACAATGCAGATACAGATGGTATTATTAAAATTATAAAAAAGAATTGGAGATCATTTACTAAGCTTAAGGAATTTCAGGGTTTTACACTTAGAAAGCCAAAATTTATATTTCGTAAGGATAGAGCCTTAAAACAAGTTTTTGAAAGATCTGCATGTCAATTGGATAACAATACCAATAAATTGAGAGGTAACAATAAATGTGGGAGATGTTCTACTTGTAATTTTGTAATGAAAACTGGGGGTAAAATTACAGTTAATAACACTAATATACTGATTAGGGGTAGATTTAATTGTCATTCAACAAATGTAGTTTATTTAGCTAAATGTGAATTATGTATGGCATTCTATGTGGGCAAGACATGTAGAAAATTCAGGGACAGAATAAAAGAACATGTCCTTGATATACAATATCAAAAGCCCACGAATGCCTTAGCTAGACACATTATAGCACATAAAGCTCATAAATTTTCTTTTTGTATAATAGAACAATTAGTACAAGATCAACAAGGTAGGTTAACTGGGTATCATCTTGATGTTTGTGAGCTTAAATGGCAATTAATATTAAATGCACATTTTTATCCAGGCCTCAACTTATTTATATCTATTAAACCTTATTTGAGGCTAAAAAATATTATGGGTTGATCCTGTATAGTTGTGCCATTTGAGCATGACCAGTACGTTGTGTTTTTAATTGTACATAATGGTCAATATGGTTTCTATTCACAAAATGATTTAAGTATTTTACTTATAGAGTATCATGTACATATATTACAATGGGATTTTAACTATGTTACATCAAGTAAACACTTTTTGTATTATATTGTATATCCTACATTTTATATGAATTGTGCTTAATTATAAACAGGGGTCATTTTTAGTGTAGGCATATTGATGTAAAGTGTTTGACATTTTGTATTTTTTATGTATTTTGTATATTTTTTTTATATATATATATATATGTTGTTTACATTTTTTATTTTTTCCTTTTTCTTTTCCTTTTCTTTTTTCTTTAGTTTACACGGAGTTTAACAGCCAAGTGTAACCAATTAACTAATTTACTAATTGATTAATGAAAGTATGTATATATTGTGTTAGCTCTAACACTCTGAAGAAGTCTACAGGACGAAACCTAGGTCAGTGTTGGAGTTGTTGTTGTGCCTACTGTAACAATAAACCTTTTGGTGTAACTTCGTGTCCTCGTGGAGTGGTATATAAACTGTCAGATCTTGTCCAGAAGATACAAATGTCGTCTAGGAACCTGTAATATGCCGCCCAATATTGACTAAAGGGGCTATTAAGCACATATTTATTTTCCCAAATGGACAAAATTATGTCCGCGTAGGTAGGGGCACAGTTAGCTCCCATCGCTACCCCTGAGGTCTGTTTATAAAACTCCCCTGAAAAATAAATGAAATTGTTATGCAACACCAATTCCATAAGCTGCAAAATAACAAAATTTTCATTGTTATTAGATAAGGAATTGGCTGCTAGTGCTTCCTCTAACCATAATAACCCGATGTCATGTGGAATAACAGAAAAAAGGTCCACTATGTCAATGGTCAAGAACTTGAGATTAGAACTCCAAAGTTCAGGCGTAACCTGCCTTAAAAATTCCCATGAGTCTTTCAACATGTGGGTAGATTTCGGCCATAGTCTTTTCAATTTGAAATCCAAGTATTTAGAAAGTGGGGAAATTTTGGATCCTTGTGCCGCCACTATAGGCCTCATAGGTGGATCCTCTATATTTTTGTGTACTTTAGGGACACCAAATATAGAGGGCACCCTAGGTTGAGGATTGTCCAGGAAAACATAGGTGTTATAATCAATAGCCTCCTGGTCCAATAGATCTTTGATGACCAAATGTAATCTCTGGTATGCTATGTGGATTTCATTGAGAGAAACTGGACTGTACCTAGCTTCATTTTTTAATATGGCATTCATTTTGCCTTCGTATATGAGCTGGTCCATGATTACTGTTCCTCCCCCTTTGTCAGGTTCCATTACTCGAATGTTAACATTTTGTTGTAAAGCATATAGTAGCTGTTGTTCAGGGATGGTTAAGTTGGAAGTGTACCCGCCCCTTCTGCAATGGTTCCTGATCTGTTGTTCTATCCTATACTCTAAGTTTTTTAATTGGGGGTGTAGAGGTGGATTGTATAAACTGCTTCTATGTAATCCAGCACTTAGATGAGACTCTCCTGGGCCCAGCAGGTGTACTAGGTTCAATTTCCTGATAAATAGCTTAGTGTCAATGATAACTTGAGTTATAACACTACTCCTGTTAGGTACATATTTAAAGCCTTTAGTAAAAAGTGTAAAGTATGTGTCATTGATACTAAGTGAACTATAATTGTATATAGTGTATCCTCCTAGTTGACAAAGTGGCCCTTCACGGTTACACAAATCTGGGCTGAGTTCAGCATGGCTTATTCCCAAAACTGAACCTGTCCGGGATGTGGATTCCTGTTGTTCCTCATCTTCTCCCTCTGTGGGTGGCCCTGGGGGGAAAAAGACTGTTCATAATGTGTTTTTCTTTGATTCCTGATTCTTTCTGATCGCCTAGGGAGTGGTTCTAATCCCTGCTCCTGACGTATCTCTTGTTCATTGTTAAAAGATGTTTCCCCTATGTCTAACACTGGTCGTGTAATATAATTTCTTCTATCAACACTAGAAGGTGGTATAGGATAGGGACAGCCTTCCTCGTATTCCCTCAAATCCCTTTGCAATATTTTATTTATTTAAATTTGTTGACCGGGAGTGTCCGACTGGACGTGGTTCCATTTTCAGCGGAGGCCCAGGGAGAAAAGCTCCACAGTAAAATAAACAGACAGTAGTTACATTGGATTACATAGTGATTAACAATTTAACATAGAAATTACTTACAACATATTTACAGATGAAGAACATAGTACATCAGTAGACAACTAGAATCTTTATCTGTGAAGTACATAACAGGCATTAACAAATGTAACAATGAGAAGTTCCTGCTGTATAATAAGTACTAGGCTTATGAGCATCTGAGCTTGCTATCATCAAGGTAGTTAGTGGAGGTGAAAGAAAGGTAGTAGTTGGATGGGGTGGATGACATTAGAGTGGGAGTTGCAAGGGCATAGCCAGCATGTTTTTAGGTGCGCTTTTAATAAAGTTTTGAAGTTGGTGCATGATGGTATGGAGGTAATTGTGGGTGGGAGTGAGTTCCATAATTTGGCTATGGCGCAAGAGAATAGTGTTTCACCAGCAGAGTTATTGGCTTTAGTGATCTGCAAGTGATTTTTGTTGCTGGATCTTAGTGGTCTGGTGGTGCGATAGGGTTGGAGTAGATTCTGGAGGGATGGGACATTTAGTGGATGGTTTACTAGTTTGTGGGCGAGTGAGAGTTGATACCACTGAAGGAGGTGAGGGAGTTCAAGCCAGCCCAGTTCAGCAAGTGAGAGACAGTGGTGACTACGGTAGGATGCCCCTGTGGCTAATTTGGCGATTTTGTTGTAGCAGGTCTCTAGCTTGTTTAGATCACATTGCCTTAGGTTGGTATATACTGGAGAGGCATAAAGTAGGGTGGAGATAAGGTGGGAATTTGCTACTGAAATCTTTGCTGCTTTGGTGAGAAATTGTTTATTTCTGTATAATGCTCCTAGTTTTTGTGGACTTTTTATGGTCATGGATATGTGAATGTCAAATTTTAGTTTATTGTCTATTTCCACTCCTAGCAATTTGGTGTGTTCAGTTGGGTATATAGTGGTGTTGTCTTTTGCTGTGATGTTAAAGTGAGAGTTGTTTTGAGTATGTTTGGTGGGTTGGAAGATGAGTAGTTTAGTTTTGTTTGGGTTGAGTATTAATTGGGCATCGGATAACCATGTTTCTAGAGAGGAAAAGGCTTCCTGTGTGACTTTTTGCAGTTTGGGTAGGGACTGGGCTGAGCAGATGATGGTTGAATCATCTGCGTATTGAATGAGTGTGCCATGTTTGGTGGCAGAGGCTAGATTACTGGTGTAAACAGAGAAAAGTAGGGGTCCAAGGATGGATCCTTGGGGAACCCCTATGGAGACAGGTGGTTGGGGAGATATGTCATTCTGCCACACAACGGATTGTTGGCGGTCAGACAGGTAACTCTGAAATCAGTTGGTGACTGATTGTGAGAAGGATAGGTTATTGAGGACAGAGATAAGTTGTCTGTGTGGGACCATGTCAAATGCTTTAGATAGGTCTAGGAAAGTAGCAGAGGAGAGATAGCCATTGTTTTTATGCTGAATGATAGTGTTAGTAAAGGAGAGTAAGGCAGTGGTGGTGCTATGGTTTGGTCGGAAACCATGCTGAGTACTGGAAAGGAGGTTGTTAGTAAGGAGGTAGTGTGAGACCTGAGAGTGTATGCATCTCTCTAGTATTTTGGAGAGTGGAGAGAGAATAGCTATGGGGCGGTAATTGGTTAGTTCTGCAGAGGGTCCGCCTTTGTGGAGGGGAATTATATGTGAGACTTTCCACAATGTGGGAACGTAACTTTCTGACAGAGATCGGTTAATCAAGATGGATACTGGGTAGGCCAGAGCATCAGCTGCGATTTGTAGGTATTCACTTTGGAGGTTGTCTGCTGCTAATTTGGTGGGTTTAAGTTTAGTTAAGAGTTTTTTTATGTTGGAGGTAGGTACAGGAGAAAAAGAGAAGGCAATGGGAAGATTACTAGTTGAAGGTGTGGGTTGGAGGGGAGGGGGGTTGTGTTGTTTAGCTAGTGATAGTATGGTTTGGGTGAAGTGTGTGTTGAATGAGGTAGCAATATTTTCTGAGGAGTGAGGGATGTTAGGAGGAGGGGTACTGACTTTACCTGGGTAGAGGATGGAGTTTATGGAGGACCAGAATTGTTTGGGGCTGTGTTGTGAGGAGTCTAGGGCAGACTGGTAGTATTGGAATTTGTCCCGTTTTATTAGCTTTTTGACTCTATTGCGTAGTTCTAGGAATTTCTGTCTAGCTGCGGGGGTTTTGGTTTTGCGCCAGTGCTCCCAGGCTTTATCCCTGTTTTTCATTTCTGACTTAGTGGTTTTCTGTAGCCATGGGGAGGGTTCTGGAAAATCTTATGGGGGCATGGTAATTAAGGATGTTCAGGAAGGTAGTATTAAAAAATTCAACTGCGTCATCTAGACTGAGGTACTTTACAGCATGCCAGTTACATTCTTTGAGGGATGAGATGAATGTGAGTGGGTTAAAGTTTATTTTTTTACGTATTTGACAATAGATGACAGGTTTAGCTTGGTACAGGTATTTTTTGAGTAGGAATGTTGGGGAGTGATCACTGAGGCTATCTGATAAGCAGCCTGTTATATATGACTGGGGGTTCTTACTGACTAGTATCCAATCCAGGGCAGTGTGCTTGCTGGAGTTTTTATTTATCCTTGTTGGTGACTGGACTAGTTGGGTGAAGCCATGAAGGTGTACATGATGGGTTGGATTGTTGCCAGAACAGGATTGCCAGTCAATATTGAAATCACCTAAGATGATAGTTTCTTGGGGGAGATGGTGGGTAGACCAGCTGAGGAGGTTTTCTAGTGGAGGGATGTTTTGGCCAGGTGGGAAGTAGCATCCAATTATGTTGATGGTTTTGTTTTGGTTAATTTTGAGGTTGGTATATATTATTTCTTCATTGCCTATTTGTGTTGCTGATGATTTTAAGATCTGGATGTTTAGATGCTGTTTAAATATTATAGCTACACCACCTCCTTTTTTGTTTAGCCGGTCTACTCTTAGTATGCCGTAACCTGTAGGGAGTATTTGCTCACTGGTAATGTGAGGTTTTAGCCAGGTTTCTGTCAGGATGACTATATCTGGGGAGTATAAGTCTATGGTGGCATGGAGTTCATGGACTTTGTTGGATATACTTCTAATATTTAGGCTTAGTAGAAGGAAGTCACTTGGCTTTCTATTGGCTATTCTAAAAAGCAGAAAACTGCTTTGCAAGTAAGGCGGATTTGCTGTCATTTCAAATCAGTACTGCAAATGACAATTTCATCACTTGTCTAAGTCCATCCATCTGCAACCCCTCTTTCCTATTTTTGCACATGAGGACAGGGTGACACCTCACCAGTGAAAATCATCTAGAGCCCAGGTTTACACTACTAGGTGGGCTAGCCCAACCATGGTGCTCTTCCACACTACACACTCGCACCTGTATGCCAACTCACACCTATGGCCAATTTAGAGTGTCCAATCAACCTAGTGCATGCCTTTGGAATGAGGAAAAAAAAAAACGGAGCACCCAGAGGAAACTCACATGAATCACAGGGAGGACATACAGACTCCACTTGAGAATCAAACCAGGAAACCTCTTGCTGTGAGGTGACAACGCTATCCACTGTGCCACTGTGTTTGGCATATTTCCTGATGACATTCTTGTCCAACTGCTATACCATTCATGGCTTCCTGTAAAGCAAGAAGGTAAGGCATGCTTTTCAGATAACTCAGTCAGTTTATATCTTGCACCATTGTGCAAAACTTTAAAGAAAGAGAATTATTTCTGTACCACTGCAACTAGTACATTAAGTTCTACCTATAATACACAGTACTGCACATCCTTAATTATCAGCAAGATTACACTGCTTTCATGAAAACAAAAAATAAATAAATGCTCTCTCTCGCTCTCTCTCTCTCTCTCTATATATATATATATATATATATATATACTTATATATTGATGAGTGGATGGGAAATGGGAAATACACCTCGGGGATCACTTAAATAACTTTCTTGGGTGGCGTAAGCCAGGGAACCTTGTAGGCTAAGCTTACTTAGGCCCTTGGGCCGATACCCTACACACACAAACACACATATCCGAAGAGTGGTACTGCTACAATATTTTCACTGTTAACATCTCTTTTTAAACATATTATAGGACATAACATTTGAAACACCAAATTTATTACGTCATACAGTTCAGCATATTAGACTTGTTATATCCAGTTATGATATTTTGAATTATCTGTATCTCCACTGGCTTTCTAACAAATATATCATTCAACATTATGACAGTAAATCATAAGAAAAAAAGCCTCTGCCTCTCAATGACTCAAAGTCATTGCTTAGGTAAGGTAGCCATTTGCCTATAAAACTGATCTGCATGAATAACAAGTAATATCCCCTTTCCGTATCTCTAAGCTCTATTTTTCTAGTTGATATCAGCTACATTTTAGTTCTGCAAACCTGTAAAAGCTCTAATTTTGCAGCTACATTGAACTACTTCTGTGTGCTAAATGTACTCCTCATTTGTCAGTCTGACAGTTAATAAAAGCAGTTGCTTTGAAAATTCTAAAGCTCTCTTGGGTATGGGTCTATTATAAAAAAATATGCTGAACCAAAATTCAAGGAGATCTGGAAATGACCTTTATATTTGTACTGTCACTTTGGGCAGCATAACAGAAGTTCCCCTAACAAGTTCACCACATTAAAAAGTGTGAACACTTGCAGACGATTGAATATCATCAAAATGTTCTGTAAAACAACGATTTTTGTAGGATGTTTGCCTTCCTGACTCCCGGAGATATACATACTAACTCCCAGATGGTTAACCATTAGAGAAAGTGGAATTTTCTGAGGTACCACAATTTCATACTTAGTATGTAATTAAACAAAACTGTCTATTAGTGAGTGACCCACTGTGTTAACGGTGAAAATGTAAGATGATTTTTTCTTGATCTCAACAGTTAAACTTGCATAAATCTCCAATCTGTATTTCTCATGTTGATTATCTACACAGGCATTTGTTTCTCTTACTTCACTTGCTCATCTGTTCTGAAATGGGACACAACTTACCAGCACAGAAGATGTAGTGCTCTAACAATAACTCACTTACCTTTTTATCTATTCTGCGTGGATTTTACTGTATTAATATTGGTCTCAGCTGCTTATACAATGATTACTGCCAAATGGCATAGCAGTACAAAAACTCTGCAAATTTATATCTGCTTTATATGGGGTGTCAGAAGGCATATGTCTAAAAAACCTCAACAGCATATTTTAGTCTGTGATTTCAACTTACAATTACTACTTCTGGTACTGCACTTTTATTAATAGAATACTTTTAAGTTAAGTATTTACTTGAGGTTCTACAATGAGGCTTTTCTCCTCAGAGCTCTCTTATAAATATGCCTGCCAAGCTAGGCATACCTGGTGCATAAAATCTCAAATGACAGAAAAACAGACAGTTATAGAAGGACAGGTGACCTTCCCAATTCTAAAGGCCAGTAGTCACCTGTTCAGGTGAGTGACCACTTGCTAAACTACACACACAACACACGGTACTTGAATACGAAATACCTTTGACGCAGCCAGTTCCTGAGAAAGCTCTTGTATTCTTTGTTGTTGCTGGACCAGCAGCTCTTGAACTGAAGATAACGTTGACTGCAACTGTGTCACTAAAAGCACAGAAATAAGCTGAGTGTTACTTATGCACCTCATTAACAACAACTACACCAAACCATCAGTGAATTATTTTTAGAATCTACATCCACCAAGACAAACTGGCTAACCTGCAGAGTCAAACGAGAACATTTGGTTCTTGGCCATTATGATATGCTTTTCCATATACAAAAAAAGATACTGGAATTCATGGCAATAGCTGATTACACCAACTATTCAGCATTCCTTATACATATAATCATAAAGATAACTAATCACATACTTTCCTAAACATTTTGTTACTTTCCATCTTCCTTATCCAATATGGTAAATTCTTCCACTCACAGGTTACCATGGCATCAGTCTGTATCATGTTTTCTTTACTACCTTTCCCTGGACATTTAAGTTACTGTCTAGTCACATGCAATCAACTAGCCCATTCATTACTCACAAAAATCCTTAAAATTTCCTTTTCATACCTAGAAGATGTCCTCACTGACTTTCAATAAACTAACAAAATAATTTTAAGATTCTTCAGTTG
This sequence comes from Protopterus annectens, assembly GCF_019279795.1. NCBI lineage: Eukaryota > Metazoa > Chordata > Ceratodontiformes > Protopteridae > Protopterus > Protopterus annectens. Next base: position 1,706,777,543 of record NC_056729.1, on the reverse strand, counting down.
CATTTCCTTAGGTTCATTGTTACAACGAAGCATAAATTAAGTTACTTTACTGTTGCCTTCCATGATTTCTTTATCCTTTTAAAGCTTGGAGATTACACAAATGAAGCAAAGATAAGCTGTGCAAATGGGTTATACACATTTTAATCTGATATCATTATTAATTACTAACACCGTGTTACCTGTATTAGTTCTGAAAGTTATGTGCACAATATAGACTTCTCATCTTCTTTTTGTAGATGATTTAAAATCTTTCTCAGATGATATAAGAATGTCATTTGGTCTTGATAAATGTACAAAAGCAACATTTAAAGCAGGAAAGCTGCAGCACCAAGAAAATATAAGTCTGGGACAGGAATGTGATATAAAAGAACATAAGCAGGAGGGAGTGTATAAATATTTAAGAAATGATGAAGGATCAACAATAAAACATGAACAAGTGAGAACAAAACTCATTAAAGCCTGTTTTAGAAGGCAAAACAGCCCTGACATCTAGAACAAAATTCCAAGCTATAAATCAATTTGCTCTTCCTGTTCTAACTTACAGTTTTAAGGTGGTTGATGGCCCAAAAGGTACTGGATCAGTTGGACAGGAAAACAAGAGGAAAATGCTTCACACTTATCAAATAATGTATACAAATCAGTATCAAGATTATATATTCCTTGTTCTGAAGGAGGCATGGGCCTCCTCAAAATTGACTACATGTATCGATCTGCAATTGCAGGACTGAATATATATCTGCTGATCTCACAAAATCCAAACATAGTGGAAATTTGAAAACACGAGCAGAATGAGCTAACATGACTTCTCTCTTTAGTTTAGCACAAGCATATCGGTGTCAAGCGGGAATGGAAAACAAACTAGAAGTAGATAAAAAATTAGGCAGTAACTGAATCTGCCAAAAAAAACAAAAGAAAGAATATAATGTGACAGATCAGATGAGAGAACAAGAGAACCTGGTTGAAGGTAGGAGGAAGCAAACTGTCAAACAGAACCTGGCTTATCCTGGAAAGCAGGTTTCTGGGAGGCAGGAGTCTGAGTAGACTTAGCAGGAGGCAAACAACTAGAGCCCTTATTGCCCTTGGGCTAGGGTGAGATTGCCTAGAAACAAAAGCAGACTTACAGTGATAATTCCTCTGAAATTTGGGAGTAGGAGAGACAAAAATATGTTTCAGCTCCTGGAAGGCTTTAGCCTTGTCCTGTACAGACTTGAAAAGTTCAGCAGCAGCAGACCCAAAAAATGTTTTATTACCCAAAGGAGCATCCAAAGCTTTTACTTTAATATCACCAGACAAAGCCAAGAATAATGCCTCATAACTGAAATAAAGGCAGCAGCCATGGAAAAGGCATCATAGCTGCATTTGATTGAGTGGCTGGCAAATTGAGAAGCAGAGCCCAGCAGAGGAAGGGCTGAATCCTTCCAGAGTCAGGTCAAAAACTACCTTAGAAACCTGAGAAAGGAGGACCAGAACATACCCGGTCATACAAGTCTGGTAGTTGATGGCTTTAAAGGATAAAGTGGCAGAAAATGATACATTTTTGCTCAGCCTTTCCATAGCCTACTATCCTTAACAGAAGGCAACAGCTTAGTAGAGGGCAATAACATGGATTGTTTATCAGAAGAGAGTGACACTACAGAAGGTTCAGCAGAAGGGCGTTTATAAAGAAATTTGCACTCTTCAGGTACTTTACAGAATTGATTTGGCTTCTTAGGTGCAGAGGTCTGAGAGTCATGTGCTACTGACATTGCTGAGAAAGTATCCAGATGTGTAGCTAGAAGAGGAGGAACAGCAGATGGCTTAGGAGACTCCGTCCGTATAAGATTATAATATCACTTCTGAATCTTGAGAACAATCCCACTTAAAATAATCCATCATATGATCAATATTATGCCCAAAGGAGAGTTCCTCTGGGGGAAATCTGGACTTATGAGTCCTCCTCCTCTGAACCGTAGTCCGAGGGGGAAAGGTTCTTCCTCTGAGTCCAGGTCATCATATGAAGAATCCAATTCCCTAGGCCTCTTGAATGTAGTGGAAGACCAGGTAGGAGCACATCCAGAGACCCCTTGAGAAGACTTCATGGCCATCAAAGCATTAAACAGACCCTGAGTGAAATCCTGCCATTCATGTTGGGGATTCTTAACAACAGGGGAGATCTGCTTTATTTTTTGTTGTTTCTCCTGCAGGACGTCCAGACGAATTACCCTTGGAGGATCAGATCCCTAGCAAAACTCAATAATGGTTGTAGGAATCTCTTCCGTTATTGATATCCAAGGAATCCTCCTTGGTCCTCCGGATATAATTAGCCGAGGTTCCCTCACAGCATCAGGTACAGACGTTTGAAAAGCTTCCAAGGACGTCAAGAGAAACTGGATCTATGCTGGCCTCTGATGGGGTCACAGTAGAGGAATCTGAAACAACCACTGGATGGTCCTCTGGGCTTTCACCAGCCTTGAGAGAGACATCTTGAAGAGGCTGTACCATAGCTGAATCAGACCTAACTTTTTTGGCCTTCTTCTTGTCAGACAGCTGGCACTCGAGACAGGAAGATTCTGCCATAGCACCTTGAGCCAGCAACTTAAGACTTTGGTTCTCCAGGTAGATGGACAAGGAGGAGAGATGACTACAAAGGGTCTTAGCCACAAATGCCTGGCAGAAAGAGCACTGAATATGGCTGTGAGAAGCACCCAAACAGAAAAGAGACTGGTTGCAAAATTCTTTATAGGGAATCTGCCTTCCTGACATTTTCCCTTTCTGGATGACATGAACTCAGTAACCACAAAAATAGAGAGAAAAAAAAAACCCTGACAGGGCACTTATCTGTAAACATGGCATGATAATTTGCACAGTAGAAGGACATTCAGACTGATGTTTAACAATGGCGTTAGGACCGGCGGCAAATAAGTTCTGACTATATGTGTCTGTATGTTACCTTTATGCCTTTCCAGGCAGCATACATGTAACGTAAAGTGTCTATAAGAACTAAAAGCTTTGCTATACTGGCCAGTGACTGGACTATACTTGGCAGGATATCCCTTATGTATAGTATACTACAACAGGGTTATGGAAGGACATCTTTCTGTAGAATGCCTGCAGGAAACAGAGAACAAAGAATGTGCCCTCAGTTTAGCAGAAAATGATCTAAGGAAATAGTTGCTTGATTTAGTATAGATGGACAGACATATAAAGATCAATGAAAGAAATAGATTACAGAAAGTCAATAAGATCCAAAATATTAGAAGTAGGACAAAAGAAATGCACACATCTGCTGACTTCACCACATCCAAACATAGTGAAAAGTTTTAAAGCATGAGAAAAACATGTCTAAGATGAATTCCCTGCTTAATTTAGCAGAAGCATATCGGTGTCAAAGGGGAATGGAAATCCAACCAGAAGTAGACAAAAATCGGGCAGCAACTGAATGTGCCAAAAAACAAAAGAAAGAATATTAAGGAGAAGGATCAGATGAGAAGGCAAGAAATATGGAAAAGGCATAAATATAGTTGCAAGTACAGAGAACTCCTGGAACAGTCTCATGTTGATCAGGATCTGATGCAGGAATAGTTAAGGAGAGGTGAATTTAAATTAAAAGGGTTCTTTTGCCAGACAACCGGTGGCCCAGGATAGCGGACTACATACACATTGGTTTACAGAGTCCACTGAATATGTCAGAAAAGTAGACAAGTGTAGGCTCTGTAAACCAGAATTGGAAACAGTTGCACATCTTGTTGCTGGGTGTGACACCGTAATGGCAGAGAGCCTGTATCCCAAAAGGCATAATAATGTGGCAAGACTGTTGCATTGTGGATTGTGCAAATATTACAATACTGAAGTAGCTGAGAAGCTTTGGAAAATGTCAGCCACAAAACATTATTGAGAAAGATGAAGTTTATATCACATGAGATTACCCATTACCAACAATTCAAAAATGAAACGGGAGATAACTGAATATAGTAGTCCATGAAAGGGAGACAAAAGTAGCATTGATCATTGAAATTTCTACACCTTGTCATTACAGTGTCTTATGCACAGAGAGATACAAAGTTATAAAATCCCAGGATTTGCAGGTAGAAACAAAGGCAATGTGGAAGAAAGACACCAGACAGTTTCAATAGTAGTAGCAGGAGCAATGGATCTCAAAAAAAAAAAAAAACTTAGAGACTTATTTAGATATGCTACCAATACATGTAAATCCATAAGACTTGCACAGCAGGAGTCAATTCTGGGCACATTGTAGGTGCTGTGAAGAGTACTTTTGGCTAATGTTAAAGACTGAAACAATACTAATTTCACAAAGTTTAATCAAACTTTGATTTTGGAATGGGGTCCATTCCTGTCATGGTATTAGACACCCAAAGTACTTGGAGAAATTAAACTGGCAGCTATAACATAAACACAATATTTTTTCTTCCTAGAGTGTTATTTCCCTCAGTATATAATGACTCACTGTAGCTCTACATATAAATAAAGCAGGCCTTAGGAGTTTTTCCTCTTCGATATACTTTTAAACTATGCAGCTTTTTCAGTGCACAGCATACTGGGTCGGGATGAACTCTTGTAGTACTTTCTTTGAGAATCGACCTCATTATCTGTTGCACATCAGCTACAATCATGTTTTAAGGTATATGAACCAAAAAAAGGCCACAAAGCAAATGTCACCCTTCCCTCTTCTCCCCCAGTGTTGACTGAAGTCTAAGCAATCTCTGCAGATTCACAGGGAACTTCAAACATAAACCTGCTCAGTCTTTGTAGATTTACAGCTCTTCCTCTGTGTATAGTCAGAAGAGAAGAGCCTGGAAAGTTCACAGTAAATGCATATAAGACTAAACTATTAAAAACAAATGGTAGTAATAAAAGATTTAAAAATAAAGAATCTCTGTACGTCCTTATATGGTGATTTGTGACACTCGCACCTATATCAAGGGAGATATCTAATTGATTTTTTCACTCAGTAGCCTGTTTTGCCAGGGTGTTTTTGTGGTTGGTCCTAGATGCATTTATTGTGGGACCATTTTCCCTTTTGGTTTTGAGCTTACCTGGGACCCATACCAAATGCAATGGACATCAGCATTTTTAAAATCTGCATGTGCCAGACAACAGCTAGACTCTGCATTTATGCTCTACTGATAAGTTCAAAAAGAAGACAAAACGCATCATGTCTACAGTTAGTAGCATCAGGCTTTATTGGCCTGAATGTCTTACTTAGAGGGTCAAGATCGGTGAGATATAAATCGGTACAGTGACTTCCCCGGAGTCACTAACCATGGCCTTTAGAACTAGATGGGCTACTGAATATGCTTTCCTAATTTTGGCAGATACATAATGATCAAAGTATAATTTGTTGCCTGCCTCTGTCTCCTGGATTTTTAATTATGCTGTAATTTTTATGATGTGATCATTTATTTCATAATCCTAATTTATGCCCTTCTTTTGCCAAGTTTCATGATGCAACATTTACTGACATTAAAGCTATTACTACTGCATCTGGTCACCTGGTGTATATTCCTGTAAGCCACCTTACAGATTTCAGCATTATCTGCAACATTTTACCGAGGTAATTTTGTTACCCAGTTTACACTCAACAGCAAATCTGGCAATTCATATCCCATCTCCTAGTTTTATATCTGAGAAGTATTGGTGATCCCATTACAGAGCCCTGTGGGAGATAATCCTTGCCTGAATAGTCCGGTAGCTCTCTACCTTTATTTGTGTTCTGTTGCTTAACTTTCATTTTATCCACTAAATTATTTATTAAGAATTAATGTTATTGATCTGTCAGTTATTTTCTTATGTGGGACAGGGTCAAATGTCTTAGCACGATCAAAATAAGTACTACAATCTCTATATAAAGTAGTGCTATTATCGCTTTAGAAAATCTTGAATGTGTAGTGTATAACCTCCCCTTAACAAACCTGCACTAAGTAGGTCACTGGTGCTATTTTGAATAATCTTCAATATGACTCTCTCCATGATTTTACTGAAAATACTGGTCAGGCTGACGGATCTACAATTATTTGTATCTGATGTGAATTCACCTTCATGAACTGGTGACACTACTTCGTGTTGCCATATGCTTAGGACATGTCCGTACATTAACATTTTATTTAAAGTAATTAATAGAGGATTAGTCAGGTTTTCTTTAGTTATGTGGATGGAGGCACAAAGTATGTTGTCTGGTCCAATGGAACCTGATTTTTTTTTTTTTTTTAATTTTAGTTGGGTTAGGAATTGTCATGCCTATAGTTATATAGGATACGTCTCTTACAGCATTCTGGTTTATCGTTTTGCTTATTGTGAAATTTGCACAAAACTTTTCTGGAATCACATTTGCTATGTCCTGTGCCATGGTAACCAGTTCATTATTTATTGATAACGTACAAGATTTAAAGTTATAAAGGTTAAAAGGGAACACAGCAGATGTATGAGAAAAAACGCATTTCCACTAAAGAAGGATTTTTTCGGTGCTGAAGTTGTGAAAAACATGACTGAACATGAAAACACACATATGTATTTATCTGTTTCTTAACTGGGAAAATCCGACTGGGCAAACCCATTTTCAGCCAACCAGTAGGGAGAAAAGCACTTTCAGGTAGATTTAAGATGCTCATGACAAAACAAATATTTTACAAAGACACATTACACAGATAGTTCTTAACACAAATACAAACAGGAAATTGCTCTGTAGTAAAGCTATACAAAAGTAAAACAGGTATTTCTTCTGTGGTAACATTATATATATTATCAAATTCCAAGTATAAAACATTTAGTATGCAAACAATTCACCTGCAATATATGTGACAAGCAGACATCAGATACGAGTTACAGGACATAAGAAAGTAGTGTTACAGTACAGATGTTAGGAATAAATAAAACTGAGGTAAGGAATGTGACACAATAGCAGGTAGGTAGAGAACAGCTAAAGCTAGAAGAGGGAGAGAGGCATTGTATAGCTGATGAGACAAGGATAGCAGGAAGAAGAATACTAGGGTACATACCAACATAAAACCTGGTTATAACAAGTGGTGGACAATATAAAGCCTGGTTATAACAAGTGGAGGACAACATAAAACCTGGTTACAACAAGTGGCGGGCAATATAAAGCCTGGTTATAACAAGTGGTGAAAAATAGGTGGGGAGGGTGGCCTAATGGTTAAGGTGTTTGCCTTGCAAGCACAAGGTGCAGGGTTTGAGTCTCACAAGGGATAATTGGCTAGGTTTAAAATGGCTCACAAGGGCAGTTAGCTTAGTACTAATCTATGAACCTATGAACCTGGTTATAAAAAAATGGTGGGCAATATAAAGCCTGGGTATAACAAGGGGTGGACAATATAAAACCTGGTTATAACAGTGTGGTGGACAATATAAAGCCTGGTTACAAGTGGTGGACAATATAAAAACCTGGTTATATCAGAGTGGTGGACAATATAAAACCTGTTTATATCAGAGTGGTGGACAATATACAACCTGTTTATATCAGAATGGTGGGCAATATAAAGCCTGGTTATAACAAGTGGTGGAAAATATAAAATCTGGTTATAACAGAGTGGTGGACAATATAAAACCTGGTTATAACAAGTGGGGGACAATATAAAACCTTGTTATAACAGAGTGGTGGACAATATAAAACCTGGTTATAACAAGTGGTGGACAATATAAAACCTGGTTATAACAACTGATGGACAATACAAAACCTGGTTAAACAAGTGCTGGAGAAAACAAAATCTGGTTATAACAAGTGGTGGAAATTATAAAGCCTGGTTACAAGTGGTGGACAATATAAAGCAAGGTAATAACATGTGGTGGACAATATAAAACATGATTATAACAGAGTGGTGGACAATATAAAACATGATTATAACAGAGTGGTGGAAAATATAAAGCCTGGTTATAACAGGTGATGGAAAATACAAAACCTGGATATAACACGTGGTGGACAATATAAAGCCTGGTTATAACAAGTGAAGGACAATGCAAAAACTGGTTATAACAAGTGATGGACAATACAAAACCTGGTTATAACAAGTGGTGGATAATACAAAACCTAATTATAACAAATGGTGGAAAAAAACATAACCTGGTTATAACAAGTGGTGGACAATATAAAACCTAGTTATAACAGAGTGGTAAAGAAAAGAAAACCTGGTTATAACAAGTGGTGGACAATATAAAACCTGGTTATAACAAGTGGTGGACAATAAAAAACCTGGTTATAAGTGGTGGACAATATAAATCCTGGTTATAATATAGAGGTGGACAATATAAAACCTAGTCATAACAAGTGGTGGACAATATAAAGCCTGATTATAACAAAGTGGTGGACAATATAAAACCTGGATATAACAAGTGGTGGACAATATAAAACCTGGTTATAAAAAGAGGTGGACAATATAAAGCCTGGTTATAACAAGTGGTGGGCAATACAAAAACTTGTTATTACAAGTGGTGGACAGTATAAAGCCTGGTTATAACAGAGTGGTGGACAATGTAAAACCAGGTTATAACAAGTGGTGGACAATATAAAGCCTGGTTATAACAAGTGGTGGACAATACAAAAACTTGTTATTACAAGTGGTGGACAGTATAAAACCTGGTTATAACAGAGTGGTCAAGAAAACAAAACCTGGTTATAACAAGTGGTGGAAAATATAAAGTCAGGTTATAACAAGTGGTGGATAATACAAAACCTAATTATAACAAATGGTGGAGAAAATAAAACCTGGTTATAACAGAGTGGTGGACAATATAAAACCAGGTTATAACAAGTGGTGGGCAATATAAAAACTGGTTATAACAAGTGGTGGACAATATAAAGCCTGCTTATAACAGAGTGATGGACAATGTAAAACCTGGTTATAACAAGTGGTGGATAATATAAAACCTGGTTATAACAGAGTGGTGGACAATATAAAACATGGTTATAACAGAGTGGTGGACAATATAAAACCTGGTTATAACCAGTGGTGGACAATATAAAACTTGGTTATAACAGAGTGGTGGACAATTTAAAACCTGGTTATAACAAGTGAAGTGCAATGCAAAACCTGGTTATAACAAGTGGTGGAGAAAACAAAACCTAATTATAACAAGTGATGGACAATATAAAGCCTGATTATAACAAGTGGTGGACAATATAAAGCCTGGTTATAACAGAGTGGTGGACAATATAAAGTCTGGTTATAACAAGTCGTGGACAATAAAAAAGCCTGGTTATAACAAATGGTGGAGAAAACAAAACCTGATTATAACAAGTGGTGGACAATATAAAAACTGGTTATAACAGAGTGGTAAAGAAAACAAAACCTGGTTATAACAATGTGGTGGACAATATAAAGCCTGGTTATAACAAGTGGTAGACAATACAAAACCTGGTTATAACAGAATGGTGGACAATATAAAACCTGGTTATAACAAGTGGTGGACAATAAAAAATATTGGTTATAACAAGTGGTGGACAATATAAATCCTGGTTATAACATAGAGGTGGACAATATAAAACCTAGTCATAACAAGTGGTGGACAACATAAAATCTGGTTATAACAAGTGGTGGAGAATATAAAGTCTGGTTATAACAAGTGATGGACAATATAAAACCTGGTTATAACAAGAGGTGGACAATATAAAGTCTGGTTATAACAAGTGGTGGACAATACAAAAACATATTACAAGTGGTGGACAGTATAAAGCCTAGTTATAACAGAGTGGTGGACAATATAAAACCTGGTTATAACAAGAGGTGGACAATATAAAGTCTGGTTATAACAAGTGGTGGACAATACAAAAACATATTACAAGTGGTGGACAGTATAAAGTCTAGTTATAACAGAGTGGTGGACAATATAAAACCTGGTTATAACAGACTGGTGGACAATATAAAACCTGGTTATAACCAGTGGTGGACAATATACAACTTTGTTATAACAGAGTGGTGGACAATATAAAACCTGGTTATAACAAGTGGTGGACAATATAAAGCCTGGTTATAACAAGTGATGGACAATATAAAACCTGGTTATAACAAGTGGTGGACAATATAAAGCCTGGTTATAACAGAGAGATGGACAATATAAAGCCTGGTTATAACAAGTGATGGACAATACAAAACCTGGTTATAACAAGTAGTGGAAAATATAAAGCCTGGTTACAACAGAGTGGTGGACAATATAAAGCCTGCTTATAACAAGTGGTGGACAATATAAAACCTGGTTATAACAAGTGATGGACAATACAAAACCTGGTTATAACAAGTGGTGGAGAAAACAAAACCTGGTTATAACAAGTGGTGGACAATATAAAGCCTGGTTATAACAAGTGGTGGACAATATAAAACCTGGTTATAACAAGTGGTGAACAATATAAAAATGGGTTATAACAAGTGGTGGACAATATAAAGCCTGGTTATAACAGACTGGTGGGCAATATAATGCCTGGTTATAACAAGAGGTGGACAATACAAAACCTGGTTATACCAGAGTGGTGGTGAATATAAAACCTGGTTATAACAAGTGGTGGACAATATAAAAACTGGTTAAAAAAGTGATGGACAATATAAAACCTGGCTATAACATGTGGTGGACAATATAAAGCCTGGTTATAACAAGTGGTGGACAATATAAAAACTGGTTATAACAAGTAGTGGACAATATAAAGCCTAGTTATTACAGAGTGGTGGACAATATAAAACCTGGTTATAACAAGTGGTGAACAATATAAAAATGGGTTATAACAAGTGGTGGACAATATAAAGCCTGGTTATAACAAGTGGTGGACAGTATAAAACCTGGTTATAACATAGTGGTGGACAATATAAAGCCTAGTTATAACAAGTGGTGGACAATATAAAACCTATTTATAGCAGATTGGTGGATAAAACAAAATCTGGTTATAACAAGTGGTGGACAATATAAAACCTGGTTATAACCGAGTGGTGGACAAGCTACTACATGACAGAGCAAAATCCTTAAATGGGAAGGCATCTCTGATCAATACTAGCAAAAAACTACGATCACTCATAAAATCATCCAAGGCCAACTTTGAGAGAAAAATCGCTAATGACACAAAAGACAATCATAAAGCCTTCTTTAGCTATGTTAGAAACCTGGGTGGAAACTCCCAGATATGCTCAGAATTAGTCCAAAATGATAAAAAAATCACTGAACCCACAGACATTGCCAACATACTGGCAGACAGGTTCAGTGCAAATTTCTCCTCCCTCCCCAAAAGGAGAAATATGTAGCCGACGAGAGGCTAGCCACCCAAACATCTCAGATGCCCAGGTGAGAGCTGCTCTCTAAAGCAAAAACACAGCATCAATGGGACCGGACGGTGTCCCCGGATGTGTGCTACACGAACTCAATGAGGAACTAAACCCACACATAAGGCTGCTGTTTAATCTTAGCCTTACTACAGGATACGCACCCAAAGAATGGCGACGGCAACTGTGGTCCCACTCCACAAAGGCGGTGCTTCTACAGACCCTGGAAATTACCGCCCCATAAGCTTGACGAGCCTTGTCTGCAAAGCTATGGAGAGGATCATAATGGAACTCATAAATAAAGACATTGGGGACCTACAGACACTGGATCCTACCCAATTTGGCTTTGTCAAGGGCAGATCCTGCCTCTTGAACTTGGTCGACTTTTTCGAAACAGTCACTAAGGCCATTGATGAGGGTAAGGCAGTTCACACAGCCTACCTTGACCTAGCAAAAGCGTTCGACACAATACCCCACTCGGGCATCATAGAAAAGTTCACCAGCTTAGATGTAAACCCATATGTCACAAGATGGGTTGCAAACTGGCTCAAGGACAGAACACACAGGGTTAGAGTTGCTGGTGCCATGTCAGACTCCAAGCCGGTCACGAGCGGTGTCCCACAGGGCTCAGTCCTGGGCCCCCTCTTGTTCGGCATTCATTTTTCTGAAGTGCAGGCAAACATAGGGGGAATGTGGTTGACAAAATTTGCAGATGACTGCAAACTGGGCACCATAATTGACACTCCATCAGACACAGACATCCTCCAGAAAGGTCTCATAGAAATGGATAACTGGTGCCAGAGCCATGGCCTTAAGCTAAATGCCAAAAAATGTATAGTCATACCCTTTGGGAAAAACAAGGTAACCCCTAATTACCACATAGGTGGTAATCCATTAAACACGGAAGAAGTTATCAGGGACCTGGGGACCCAAGTTGACAGTAACCTCTCTTTTGACACTCACATTGCCAAAGTGGTTAGGAAGACCTTCTACATTGCCCACCTGATCATGAAGGGATTCACATCCAGATCAGGAGAGGTCATTGTACCCCTGTACTCTTCACTTATCAGACCAATGATTGAGTACAACGCCCCATTCGGAATGCACCTTACCCGACACCTGCAGCAGTTGGAAAGATCCCAAAAGTTCTTCACCAAAAGGATAAAGGGGCTCAAACATATGTCATACGATGCCCGACTGAAGAAACTCCAGCTCTATTCAGTCGCATACCGCCTCCTCAGAGGTGATCTGTGCCTGACATACAAGGCCATGTCCAACCCGGAATTAATGGACATGCTCCACCTCAAAAAATCCAAATCCACCAGAGCCACGAGAGCAAGAGACTTAAACCTCAACACGGATATAAATAGGACGTGCTGGAGGGACAGATTCATCACCCAGAGACTCCCTACACTATGGAACAGAATCCCAGTCCATGTGAGGCAGAGCCCCTCACTGACTCTGTTCAAGAGAAATCTTGACGAGTGGATGGGAGATCGTAGGTTTACCCCGGGAATCATCTCTGTATCACTGCTGGACAGAGGCACAGCAAATTAATGGGTATAGTATTCTCATCCTAAGGGGTGGTGAAAGCCACACACACTCTGGCTAGGCTTATAAATGCCCTAGGGCAGATAGCCTAGTATGAACCTATGAACCTATGAACCTATAAAACATGGTTATAACAGGTGATGGAAAATACAAAACCTGGATATAACACGTGGCGGACAATATAAAGCCTGGTTATAACAGAGTGGTGGACAGTATAAAGCCTGGTTATAACAAGTAGTGGATAATATAAAGCCTGGTTATAACAAGTGAAGGACAATGCAAAACCTGGTTATAACAAGTGATGGACAATACAAAACCTGGTTATAACAAGTGGTGGAGAAAACAAAACCTTATTATAACAAGTGGTGGACAATATAAAGCCTGGTTATAACAAGTGGTGGACAATATAAAGCCTGGTTATAACAGAGTGGTGGACAATATAAAGTCTGGTTATAACAAGTGGTGGACAATATAAAACCTGGTTATAACAAGTGGTGGACAATATAAAACCTGGTTATAACAGAGTGGTGAAGAAAACAAACCTGGTTATAACAAGTGGTGGACAATATAAAGCCTGGTTATAACAAGTGGTGGACAACACAAAACCTGGTTATAACAGAGTGGTGGACAATATAAAATCTGGTTATAACAAGTGGTGGACAATAAAAAACCTGGTTATAAGTGGTGGACAATACAAATCCTGGTTATAATATAGAGGTGGACAATATAAAACCTAGTCATAACAAGTGGTGGGCAATATAAAGCCTGGTTATAACAAGTGGTGGACAATACAAAAACTTGTTAGTGATGGACAGTATAAAGCCTGGTTATAACAAGTGGTGGACAATATAAAACCTGGTTAAAGCAAGAGGTGGACAATATAAAGCCTGGTTATAACAAGTGGTGGACATTACAAAAACTTATTACAAGTGGTGGACAGTATAAAGCCTGGTTAAAACAGAGTGATGGACAATACAAAACCTGGTTATAATAAGTGGTGGACAATATAAAAACTGGTTATAACAAGTGGTGGACAATATAAAGCCTGCTTATAACAGAGTGATGGACAATATAAAACCTGGTTATAACAAGTGGTGGATAATATAAAACCTGGTTATAACAGAGTGGTGGACAATATAAAACATGGTTATAACAGAGTGGTGGACAATATAAAACCTGGTTATAACCAGTGGTGGACAATATAAAACGTGGTTATAACAGAGTGGTGGACAATATAAAACCTGGTTATAACAAGTGAAGTGCAATGCAAAACCTGGTTATAACAAGTGATGGACAATACAAAACCCGGTTATAACAAGTGGTGGAGAAAACAAAATGTTATTATAACAAGTGGTGGACAAAACAAAGCCTGGTTATAACAAGTGGTGGACAATATAAAGTCTGGTTATAACAGAGTGGTGGACAATATAAAGTCTGGTTATAACAAGTGGTGGACAAGATAAAACCTGGTTATAACAAGTGGTGGACAACATAAAACCTGGTTATAACAGAGTGGTGAAGAAAACAAACCTGGTTATAACAAGTGGTGGAAAATATAGAGTCAGGTTATAACAAGTGGTGGATAATACAAAACCTGGTTATAACAAGTGGCGGACAATATAAAACCTGGTTATAACAGAGTGGTAAAGAAAAGAAAACCTGATTATAACAAGTGGTGGACAATATAAAGCCTGGTTATAACAAGTGGTGGACAATAAAAAACCTGGTTATAACAGAGTGGTGGACAATATAAAACCTGGTTATAACAAGTGGTGGACAATAAAAAACCTGGTTATAAGTGGTGGACAATACAAATCCTGGTTATAATATAGAGGTGGACAATATAAAACCTAGTCATAACAAGAGGTGGACAATATAAAACCTAGTCATAACAAGTGGTGGACAATATAAAGCCTGGTTATAACAAGTGGTGGACAATACAAAAACTTGTTAGTGGTGGACAGTATAAAGCCTGGTTATAACAAGTGGTGGACAATATAAAACCTGGTTATAGCAAGAGGTGGACAATATAAAGCCTGGTTATAACAACTGGTGGACATTACAAAAACTTGTTATTACAAGTGGTGGACAGTATAAAGCCTGGTTATAACAGAGTGGTGGACAATACAAAACCTGGTTATAATAAGTGGTGGACAATATAAAAACTGGTTATAACAAGTGGTGGACAATATAAAGCCTGCTTATAACAGAGTGATGGACAATATAAAACATGGTTATAACAGAGTGGTGGACAATATAAAACCTGGTTATAACCAGTGGTGGACAATATAAAACCTGGTTATAACAAGTGAAGTGCAATGCAAAACCTGGTTATAAAGTGATGGGCAATACAAAACCTGGTTATAACAAGTGGTGGAGAAAACAAAACGTTATTATAACAAGTGGTGGACAAAATAAAGCCTGGTTATAACAAGTGGTGGACAATATAAAGTCTGGTTATAACAAGTGGTGGACAATATAAAACCTGGTTATAACAGAGTGGTGGACAATATAAAACCTGGTTGTAACAGAGTGGTAAAGAAAACAAAACCTGGTTATAACAAGTGGTGGGCAATATAAAGCCTGGTTATAACAAGTGGTGGACAATACAAAACCTGGTTATAACAGAGTGGTGGACAATATAAAACCTGGTTATAACCAGTGGTGGACAATATAAAACCTGGTTATAACAAGTGAAGTGCAATGCAAAACCTGGTTATAAAGTGATGGACAATACAAAACCTGGTTATAACAAGTGGTGGAGAAAACAAAACGTTATTATAACAAGTGGTGGACAAAATAAAGCCTGGTTATAACAAGTGGTGGACAATATAAAGTCTGGTTATAACAAGTGGTGGACAATATAAAACCTGGTTATAACAAGTGGTGGACAATATAAATCCTGGTTATAACATAGAAGTGGACAATACAAAACCTAGTCATAACAAGTGGTGGACAATATAAAACCTGGTTATAACAAGTGGTGGACAATATAAAGCCTTGTTATAACAAGTGATGGACAATATAAAACCTGGTTATAACAAGAGGTGGAGAATATAAAGCCTGGTTATAGCAAGTGGTAGACAATACAAAAACTTCTTACAAGTGGTGGACAGTATAAAGCCTAGTTATAACAGAGTGGTGGACAATATAAAACCTGGTTATAACAAGTGGTGGACAATATACAACCTAGTTATAACAGTGTGGTGGACAATATAAAATCTGGTTATAACAGACTGGTGGACAATATAAAACCTGGTTATAACAGAGTGGTGGACAATATAAAACCTGGTTATAACCAGTCGTGGACAATATAAAACTTGGTTATAACAGAGTGGTGGACAATATAAAACCTGGTTATAACAAGTGGTGGACAATATAAAGCCTGGTTATAACAAGTGATGGACAATATAAAACCTGGTTATAACAAGCGGTGGACAATATAAAGCCTAGATATAACAGAGTGGTGGACAATATAAAGCCTGGTTATAACAAGTGATGGACAACACAAAACCTGGTTATAACAAGTAGTGGAAAAAATAAAGCCTGTTTACAACAGAGTGGTGGACAATATAAAGCCTGCTTATAACAAGTGCTGGACAATATCAAGCCTGCTTACAACAAGTGTTGGACAATAATAAACCTAGTTATAACAAGTGATGGACAATATAAAACCTGGTTATAACAAGTGATGGACAATACAAAACTTGGCTATAACAAGTGTTGGTGAAAACAAAACCTGGTTATAACAAGTGGAGAACAATATAAAGCCTAGTTATAACAAGTGGTGGACAATATAAAGCCCGGTTATAACATGTGGTAGACAATATAAAACCTGGTTATAACAGAGTTGCGGACAATATAAAACGCGGTTATAACAAGTGGTGGACAATATAAAGTCTGGTTATAACAAGTGGTGGAAAATAAAAAATCTGGTAATAACAAGTGGTGAAGAAAACAAAACCTGGTTATAACAAGTGGTAGACAATATAAAGCCTGGTTATAACACAGTGGTGGACAATATAAAACCTGGTTATAACAAGTGGTGAACAATATAAAAATGGGTTATAACAAGTGGTGGACAATATAAAGCCTGGTTATAACAAGGGGTGGACAATATGGAAAATATAAAACCTGGTTATACCAGAGTGGTGGACAATATAAAACCTGGTTATAACAAGTGGTGGACAATATAAAAACTGGTTAAAACAAGTGATGGACAATATAAAACCTGGTTATAACGTGTGGTGGACAATATAAAGCCTGGTTATAACAAGTGGTGGACAATATAAAAACTGGTTATAACAAGTAGTGGACAATATAAAGCCTAGTTATTACAGAGTGGTGGACAATATAAAACCTGGTTATAACAGGTGGTGGACAATATAAATCCTGGTTATAACAAGTGGTGGACAATATAAAACCTGTTTATAGCAGATTGGTGGATAAAACAAAATCTGGTTATAACAAGTGGTGGACAATATAAAACCTGGTTATAACAGAGTGGTGGACAATATAAAGCCTGGTTATAACACATTTGTGGACAATATAAAACCTGGTTACAACAAGTGGTGGACAATATAATAATGGGTTATAACAAGTGGTGGGCAATATAAAGTCTGGTTATAAGAGAGCGGTGGACAATATAAAGCCTGGTTATAACAAGGGGTGGACAATATAAAACCTGGTTATACCAGAGTGGTGGAGAATATAAAACCTGGTTATAACAAGTGGTGGACAATATAAAACTTGGTTATAACAAGTGGTGGACAATATAAAACCTGGTTATAACAAGTGGAGGACAATACAAAACCTGGTTATAACAGAGTGGTGGACAATGTAAAGCATGTTTATAACAGAGTGGTGGACAATATAAAGCCTGGTTGTAACAGAGTGGTGGACAACATAAAACCTGGTTATAACAGAGTGGTGGACAATATAAAGCATGGTTATAACAAGTGGTGGACAATATAAAACCTGGTTATAACAGAGTGGTGGAGAAAACAAAACCTGGTTATAACAAGTGATGGACAATATAAAAACTGGTTATAACAAGTGGTGGACAATATAAAGCCTGGTTTTAACAAGTGGTGGACAATATAAAACCTGGTTATAACAAGTGGTGGAGAAAAAAAACCTGGTTACAACAAGAGGTGGAATTTATAAAACCTGGTTATAACAAGTGGTGGACAATATAGAACCTGGTTATAACAAATGGACAACAAAAAAACTGGTTATAAAAAGTGGTGGACAATATAAAGCCTGGTTATAAAACCTGGTTATCACAAAGTGGTGGACAATATAAAAACTGGTTATAAACAGTGTTGGGCAGTATAAAACCTGGTTATAAAAGAGTGATGGACAATAAAAAGCCTGGTTATAACAAGTGGTGGACAATATTAAACATCGTTATAACAGAGTGGTGGACAATATAAAACATGATTATAGCAAGTGGTGGACAATACAAAACCTGGTTATAACAGAGTAGTGGACAATATAAAACCTGGTTATAACAGAGTGGTAGACAATATAAAGCCTGGTTATAACAAGTGGTGGACAATATAAAACCTGGTTATAACAAGTGGTGGACAATATAAAACCTAGTTAAAACAGAGTGGTGGACAATATAAAACCTGGTTATAACAACTGGTGGATGATATAAAACCTGGTTATAACATGTGGTGAGCAATATAAAGCCTGGTTATAACAAGTGGTGGAGAACATAAAGCCTGGTTATAACAAGTGGTGGACAATATAAAGCCTAGTTATAACAAGTGGTGTACAATACAAAACCTGGTTATAACAGAGTGGTGGACAATATAAAGCCTGGTTATAACAAGTGGTGTACAATATAAAAACTTGGTTATAACGGAGTGGTGGACAATATAAAAACCTGGTTATAACAGAGTGGTGGACAATATAAAACCTGTTTATATCAGAATGGTGGACAATATAAAATATGTTTATATCAGAGTGGTGGACAATATAAAGCCTGGTTATAACAAGTGGTGGACAATATAAAACCTGGTTATAACAGAGTGGTGGACAATATAAAACCTGGTTATAACAAGTGGTGAACAATATAAAACCTGGTTATAACAAGTGGTGAACAATATAAAACCTGGTTATAACAAGTGATGGACAACATAAAGCCTGGTTATAACAAGTGCTGGACAATACAAAACCTGGTTATAACAAGTGATGGACAATACAAAACCTGGTTATAACAAGTGGTGGAGAAAACAAAACCTGGTTATAACAGAGATGTGGACAATACAGAACTTGGTTATAACAAGTGGTGGACAATATAAAGCCTGGTTATAACAAGTGGACAATACAAAACCTGGTTATAACAAGTGGTGGACAATATAAAGCCTGGTTATAACAAGTGGTGGACAATATAAAACCTGGTTATAACAAGTGGTGGAATATATACAACCTGGTTATAACAGAGTGGTGAAGAAAACAAAAACTGGTTATAACAAATGGTGGGCGACATAAAGTTTGGTTATAACAAGTGGTGGAAAATACAAAACTTGGTAATAACAAGTGGTGGGCAATATAAAGCCTGGTTATAACAAGTGGTGGACAATACAAAACCTGGTTATAACAAAGGGTGGACAATATAAAAACTGGTTATAACAAGTGGATTGCAATATAAAGCCTGGTTATACCATGTGGTGAACAATATAAAGCCTGGTTATAACAAGTGGTGGGCAATATAAAGCCTGGTTATAACAAGTGGTGGACACCATAAAACCTGGTCATAACAAGTGGTGGACAATATAAACCTGGTTATAACAGAGTGGAGGACAATATACAACATGGTTATAACAACTGGTGGACGATATAAAACCTGGTTATAACATGTGGTGAGCAATATAAAGCCTGGTTATAACAAGTGGTGGAGAACATAAAGTCTGGTTATAACAAGTGGTGGACAATATAAAGCCTGGTTATAACAAGTGGTGGACAATAAAAAACCTGGTTATAACAGAGTGGTGGACAATATAAAGCCTGGTTATATCAAGTGGTGCACAATATAAAAACCTGGTTATAACAGAGTGGTGGACAATATAAAAACCTGGTTATAACAGAGTGGTGGACAATATAAAACATCTTTATATCAGAGGGGTGGACAATATAAAATAGGGTTATATCAGAGTGGTGGACAATATAAAGCCTGGTTATAACAAGTGATGGACAATATAAAGCCTGGTTATAACAGAGTGGTGGACAATATAAAACCTGGTTATAACAAGTGGTGGACAATACAAAACCTGGTTATAACAAGTGCTGGACAATACAAAACCTGATTATAACAAGTGATGGACAATACAAAACCGGGTTATAACAAGTGGTGGAGAAAACAAAACCTGGTTATAACAAGTGGTGGACAATATAAAGCCTGGTTATAACAAGTGGTGGGCAATATAAAAATGGGTTACAACAAGTGGTGGACAATATAAAGCCTGGTTATAGCAGAGTGGTGGACAATATAAAGCCTGGTTATAACAAGGGGTGGGCAGTATAAAACCTGGTTATACCAGAGTGGTGGACAATATAAAACACGGTTATAACAAGTGGAAGACAATATAAAACCTGGTTATAACAAGTGGTAGACAATATAAAACCTGGTTATAACAAGTGGTGGTGGTGGACAATATTAAAACTGGTTATAACAAGTGATGGACAACATAAAACCTGGTTATAACAAGTGATGGACAACATAAAACCTGGTTATAACAAGGGGTGGACAATATAAAACCTGGTTATACCAGAGTGGTGGACAATATAAAACATGGTTATAACAAGTGGTGGACAATATAAAACCTGGTTATAACAAGTGGTAGACAATATAAAGCTTGGTTATAACAAGTGGTGGACAATATAAAAACTGGTTATAACAAGTAGTGGACAATATAGTGCCTGGTTATTACAGAGTGGTGGACAATATAAAACCTGGTTATAACAGGTGGTGGACAATATAAAGCCTGGTTATAACAAGTGGTGGACAGTATAAAACCTGGTTATAACAGAGTGGTGGACAATATCAAGCCTGGTTATAACAGAGTGGCAGACAATATCAAGCCTGGTTATAACAAGTGGTGGACAACATAAAACATGTTTATAACAGAGTGGTGGAAAAAACAAAACCTGGTAATAACAAGTGGTGGACAATATAAAACATGGTTATAACCGAGTGGTGGACAGTATAAAGCCTGGTTATAACAAGTGATGGACAATATAAAGCCTGGTTATAACAGAGTGGTGGACAATATAAAAACTGGTTATAACAAGTGGTGGAGAGTATAAAACTTGGTTATAACAGAGTGGTGGACAATATAAAACCTGTTTATAAAAGAGTGGTGGAAAAAACAAAACCTGGTTATAACAAGTGGTGGACAATATAAAACCTGGTTATAACCGAGTGGTGGACAATATAAAATCTGGTTATAACAGAGTGGTGGACAATATAAAGCCTGGTTATAACAAGTGATGGACAAAATAAAACCTGGTTATAACCGAGTGGTGGACAATATAAAACCTGGTTATAACAAGTGGAGGATAATACAGAACCTGGTTATAACAAGTGGTGGACAATATAAAACCTGGTTGTAACAGAGTGATGGACAATATAAAACCTGGTTATAACAGAGTGGTGGACAATATAAAGCCTGGTTATAACAAGTGGTGGACAATATAAAACCTGGTTATAACAGAGTGGTGGAGAAAACAAAACCTGGTTATAACAAGTGGTGGACAATGTAAAACCTGGTTATAACAATTGGTGGTCAGTATAAAACCTGTTTATAACAAGTGGACAATACAAAACCTGGTTATAACAAGTGGTGGACAATATATAGCCTGGTTATAAGAGAGTGGTGGTGAAAACAAAACCTGGTTATGACAAGTGGTGGACAATATAAAACCTGGGATATAACAAGTGGTAGGCAATATAAAACCTGATTATAACAAGTGATGGACAATATAAAACCTGGTTATAACAGAATGGTCGAGAAAACAAAACCTGGTTATAACAAGTGCAGGACAATATAAAACCTGGTTATAACAAGTGATGAACAATATAAAACCTGGTATTAACAAGTGGTGGAGAAAACAAAACCTGGTTATAACAAGTGGTGGACAATATACAACCTGGTTATAACAAGTGATGGACAATATAAAACCTGGTTATAACAAGTGGACAATAAAAAAACCTGGTTATAACAAGTGGTGGACAATATAAAGCCTGGTTATAACACAGTGGTGGAGAAAACAAACCTGGTTATAAGAAGTGCTGGGCAATATAAAACCTGGTTATAACCGAGTGGTGGACAATATAAAACCTGGTTATAACAGAGTGGTGGACAATATAAAGCCTGTTTATAACAAGTGATGGACAATATAAAACCTGGTTATAACCGAGTGGGGGACAATATAAAACCTGGTTATAACAAGTGGAGGACAACACAGAACCTGGTTATAACAGAGTGGTGGACAATATAAAACATGGTTATAACAGAGTGGTGGACAATATAAAGCCTGGTTATAACAAGTGGTGGACAATATAAAACCTGGTTATAACAAGTGGTGGACAATATAAAACCTGGTTGTAACAGAGTGGTGGACAATATAAAACCTGGTTATAATGGAGTAGTGGACAATATAAAGCCTGGTTATAACAAATGCTGGACAATATAAAACCTGGTTATAACAGAGTGGTGGAGAAAACAAAACCTGGTTATAACAAGTGATGGACAATATAAAAACTGGTTATAACAAGTGGTGGACAATATAAAGTCTGCTTATAACAAGTGGTGGACAATATAAAGCCTGGTTATAACAAGTGGTGGACAATATAAAACCTGGTTATAACAAGTGATGGACAATATAAAACCTGGTATTAACAAGTGGTGGAGAAAACAAAACCTGGTTATAACAAGTGGTGGACAATATACAACCTGGTTATAACAAGTGGACAATACAAAACCTGGTTATAACAAGTGGTGGACAATATAAAACCTGATTATAACAAGTGATGGACAATATAAAACCTGGTTATAACAGAGTGGTTGAGAAAACAAAACCTGGTTATAACAAGTGGTGAACAATATAAAACCTGGTTATAACAGAGTGGTGAAGAAAACAAAACCTGGCTATAACAAGTGGTGGACAATATAAAGCCTGGTTATAACAAGTTGTGGACAATATAAAACCTGGTTATAACAAGTGATGGGCTATATAAAACCTTGTATTAACAAGTGGTGGAGAAAACAAAACCTGGTTATAACAAGAGGTGGACAATATACAACCTGGTTATAACAAGTGATGGACAATATAAAACCTGGTTATAACAAGTGGACAATAAAAACCTGGTTATAACAAGTGGTGGACAATATAAAGCCTGGGTATAACACAGTGGTAGAGAAAACAAAACCTGGTTATAACAAGTGGTGTAGAAAACAAAACCTGGTTATAACAAGTGGTGGACAATATAAAACCGGGTTATAACCAAGTGGTGGACAATATAAAACCTGGTTATAACAGAGTGGTGGACAATATAAAGCCTGGTTATAACAAGTGATGGACAATATAAAACCTGGTTATAACCGAGTGGTGGACAATATAAAACCTGGTTATAACAAGTGGAGGACAATACAGAACCTGGTTATAACAGAGTGGTGGACAATATAAAACATGGTTATAACAGAGTGGTGGACAATATAAAGCCTAGTTATAACAAGTGGTAGGCAATATAAAACCTGGTTATAACAGAGTGGTGGAGAAAACAAAACCTGGTTATAACAAGTCATGGACAATGTAAAAACTGGTTATAACAAGTGGTGGACAATATAAAGCCTGCTTATAACAAGTGGTAGACAATATAAAACCTAGTTATAACAGAGTGGTGGAGAAAACAAAACCTGGTTATAACAAGTCATGGACAATATAAAAACTGGTTATAACAAGTGGTGGACAATATAAAGCCTGCTTATAACAAGTGGTAGGCAATATAAAACCTGGTTATAACAGAGTGGTGGAGAAAACAAAACCTGGTTATAACAAGTCATGGACAATATAAAAACTGGTTATAACAAGTGGTGGACAATGTAAAACCTGGTTATAACAAGTGGTGGCCAATGCACAACCTGGTTATGACAAGTGGTGGACAATATAAAACCTGGGTTATAACAAGTGGTGGACAATATAAAACCTGATTATAACAAGTGATGGACAACATAACACCTGGTTATAACAGAGTGGTGGAGAAAACAAAACCTGGTTATAACAAGTGGTGGACAATATAAAACCTGGTTATAACACGTGATGGACAATATAAACCTGGTTACAACAGAGTGGTGGAGAAAACAAAACCAGGTTATAACAAGTGGTGGACAATATAAAACCTGGTTATAACAGAGTGGTGAAGAAAACAAAACCTGGTTATAACAAGTGATGGACAATATAAAACCTGGTTATAACAAGTGATGGACAATATTATCCTGGCTATAACAGAGTGGTGGAGAAAACAAAACCTGGTTATAACAAGTGGTGGACAATATAAAACCTGGTTATAACAAGTGGTGGACAATATAAAACCTGTTATAACAGAGTGGTGGACACTCTGTTATAACCAGGTGTTATATTGTCCATCACTTGTTATAATCAGGTTTTATATTGTCCACCACTTGTTATAACCCAGGTTTTATATTGTCCACCACTTGTCATAACCTGGTTTTGTATTGTCCACTTGTTATAACCAGGTTTTATATTGGCCACCACTTGTTATAACCAGGTTATAACAAGTGGTGGACAATATAAAACCTAGTTATAACAAGTGGTGGACAATATAAAGCC
Source organism: Protopterus annectens (assembly GCF_019279795.1). Taxonomy (NCBI): domain Eukaryota; kingdom Metazoa; phylum Chordata; order Ceratodontiformes; family Protopteridae; genus Protopterus; species Protopterus annectens. Next base: position 1,706,752,881 of record NC_056729.1, on the reverse strand, counting down.
TGGTTATACAGAGTGGTAGAGAAAACAAAACCTGGTTATAACAAGTGGTGGACAATATAAAACCTGGATATGACAAGTGGTGGACAATATAAAACCTGGTTATAACAAGTGATGGACAATATAAAACCTGGTTATAACAGAGTAGTGGAGAAAACAAAACCTGGTTATAACAAGTGGTGGACAATATAAAGCCTGGTTATAACAAGTGGACAATATAAAGCCTGGTTATAACAAGTGGTCGACAATATAAAACCTGGTTATAACAGAGTGGTGGACAATATAAAACCTGGTTATAACAAGTGGTGGACAATATAAAACCTCGTTATAACAAGTGGTGGACAATATAAAAACTGGTTATAACAGAGTGGTGGACAAAACAAAACCTGGTTATAACATGTGGTGAACAATATAAAACCTGATTATAACAGAGTGATGGACAATATAAAACCTGTTTATATCAGAGTGGTGGACAATATAAAACCTGATTATAACAAGTGGTGGACAATACAAAACCTAGTTATAACAGAGTGGTGGACAATATAAAACCTGGTTATAACAAGTGAAGGGCAATATAAAAGCTGGTTATAACAGAGTGGTGGACAATATTTGTAGGAGGTGGATAAAGTGAGACGGTAAGAAAGAAAATGAAATGTAAAGTGAGGATTAAGATAGGAAGCTGTTGCTCATCCCTCTCTATCATAGATGACAAGTAGGCAGGGTATTTTGTTTAGATGCTTTAATATATAGAAACACATCAAAATGGATAGCAGCATCATAAAATATAAATGAACTGGTTAACAGAGAGACTTTACATACACACACGCTTACATCTCGCCAGCTTACTACAAAATGGCAGTCAGGCTCCCACGTGCTCAGTATTTATACACTTGTTTAAGTCCTTGGATAGCTTCTTAAAGATACATAAACGCACATTGATCTACATCCCCCTTCTTAAAAAGGATGCCCTTGTAAAAACAACATTAGAGTTAGACATGCATTATTATAGACATTAGAAACAAACACAATGTTCATGTCCAAGTTGTTGTGTATCTGTTATATGGTCTGGAGATATAACTGGATCTTGTAACATAACAATCTGGACTGAATTTAGCAACAGGGACAGTTTTCGGTGAACAACTCATATCAGGAAGTTCTGAATTCTTCACAGGAATGGGAATATTTTCTTGAACTTCCTCTGGAATTGGAACACCAACAACTCACTCTGAGATAGAGAGTCTTTGTCACAGGCTATGTGCTGTGGTATAGGCTTGGACATCGGCATCAAATGTTTCCAGTTCCGTCTAAACTCTGCTCCTTGAGATTCTACAATGTACGATCTTGGCTCTGGGCTAATATCTTCACAACGCCAATCTGATCATAACCGTTGCATGTTTGCATCCTTACCACTTATCCTTGTAATGGATTGAGTGGTTTGCTGGTCTTATTGTAGTAGGACTTCTGGATTAAACACTTCTTCAACAGATTGGTTTTCACTGACCTGTTTTTCTTGACACACAGAACCAACAACTGACTACTGATGGGCAATGGGGTTCTGATCTGTCTCCACACAAGTCTCTGAGCAGGTGAACCAAGATATTTATCACGATAAATGTTTCCGAGGTTCAAGAGATGCAGGAAAACATCACTATTGTCTTGTCTTCTCAAATAACCGTTTTGCACTCTGAACTGCACGTTCTGCCAAACCATTTGACTGCGGGTATTCAGGGCGACTAGTGACATGAGTAAAGTCTCATTCTTCAGCAAATCTTTGAACTGTTGGCTTGTAAACTGCGTGCAATTGTCGGAAATAATTTAGTGCAGACTACCATGGACTGCAAAATGATGCTTCATCTTAGTAATGACAATACTGAATACTAGGTTAGGAAGTAGGTCAATCTCGACCCAATTGGAGTAACAGTCTACTAACACCAAATAATGTTGAACATTCCACTCGAAAATGTTGGTGGCTACTGTCGACCAAGGTAGTTCACGAATCTGGTTCAGCTGAAGTGGTTCTTTCTGTTGATGTGGCTTTGTGCTATTACAGACGGAACAAGATGAAAGCACTCTTTCAATACCTTGTGACATAGATGGCTAAAATACTAGATCTCTCGCCCTTCTTTTGGTAGAGTTGGCTCCTGGGTGACCACAATGCAAGATAGTAATGTACTTTTGTTGCAATTGCAAGGACTTTGTAACAATTACTTTCGGACCTTTCATTTGGATACCTTCATCAAGACAAAATCTCATCTCTGTATGGAAAATAAGGTTGCACTTCTTGAGGTAAACTAGATTGCGTTGACAGCCATCCTTGATTGATAAAGTTGTTGAGCCTTTGTAAAATTGGATCTGTGTCTGTGTGATCTCTCAGCTCATCAAGATGTGTGGAAGAAAAATTTCTCACTTCCATGATTTCAAAATCAAGGTTCTCATTTTCATGTTCTGTGGTGTTGCTAGGTGATCTAGACAATGTAACAACAAGATAAAGAAATTTCTTGTAGATAAGAGTGAAATTATACTTTTGCAATCTCAACATCATGTGTTGCAATCTGGCTGCAGCTGAATGCATAGACTTTCTAAAGATAGTGACCAGAGGTTGGTGGCCTGTTTCGATCTGGATAGGTCTACCATAAACATAATCATGGAACTCTGAACAAGGAGAAATAATTGCCAAAAGTTCTTTCTCGATCTGGGCATACTGCATTTCAGTTTGGGGAAGAGTTCTAGATACATAGGCAACAGGTTGACCCTCTTGTAAACTGCACCAAGACCAAATTTTGGAGCATTAAGAGTAACTGGTTTGTGAACACCATAGTATCTGAGAGTTGGTGAACTAGCAATTCTCTGTTTTAGGACATCAAATGCTCTTTGGTGTTGCTCTAACCAAGACCAGGATACATCTTTACGCGTCAGCTCTCTAAGTAGTGCTGAAAGTTGGCTTAAGTCTGGAATGAACTTGTCTGGATAGTTAAACATGCAAGAAAACATTGCAGGGCTTGAACATGGTTTGGAGCTGGCATCTCCAGAATGGCTGTTTGCTTGGAAGAGTCTGGTTGTAGGCCTGAACTAGTAAATAAATGACCAACATAAGTAACCTCTTGTAGCCTGAATTTGCATTTTTGTGGACTTGCCTTTTCCAGACCTTTACTGAGGTTTCTGTTATGCTCAGCTTCACCATTACCTCCTACAGTTCCATTGCACGCTGAAAGACTTTACTTCCAGAACTTATCTTAAATGGCATTCTCAAAAATCTGCACCTGCCAAACGGAGTAATGAATGTAGGGGGCAATAATTTCTTGTCAAAATGAATTTTCCAAAATGAACTCTCTGCATCTAAGACAGAAAAACAGTGACATTTGGCATAAGAGCAGTGACTTCTTCAACTGCGCATTGGATGATGAGGTCTTTTTAGTGCTTTGTTCAAATCTCTTGGATCAATACATATTCTGATGTCAACTCAGCTTTTCTTATGAGCTACCACCATGGAAGATATCAGTTGGTTCTGCAACTGACAAATCACACCTTGTTACACCATTTTATCTAACTCGGCTTTCACTCTGTCCTGCATGGCTAATGGAACTTTTCTAGTTGGCCTGATAACTGGACTGACATCTGGATCTAACTTCATGGAGTACACAACTGGAAGCTTCCCTAATTTGTCTTTGAAGAGATCAGCATAGGTAGAAAAAAATGTACTGGGCGAAATTAGATAAGTGGTCACTTAAGCTAACACGATGGAGTTCCTTATTAAATGAAAACAGTCCCATTTCCAGTGGTCTCTGAGCCCTAATAATGACTGGACGTGCCTCTTGACCACATAAAATAACAAATCTATCAGCAGAGTAACATGAAAGCACGACTGACCCTTTAGTCTGAATTTCTTCACCTCTGTAAGCAACAAGCTTCGCACACCTTGCCAAATTAAGCCTTTCACCATGACGCACTCTAGCAAATGTTTCTGCTGATATAACATTACAATTGGAACCTGTGTCAACTTTGAACTCTATTGGTTTTCCATTTATCCAAACAGTACAACATACTCCATTCTTTGCCCTTAAATCCACTGCACTGACCGTTTCATAAAGCACTGACACACTATCAACATAAAGAGTAGGGCTGCAGCTCTATAATTGAACAACTCGTTTCTTAAAATGTTCCCATTTTAATAAAAGAATGTGGGCCTTTTGATTTACAAAACCTTTTGAAATGATTCCATTTGTAGCATTGTTGACCAAAAGCTAAACATTTTTCCCTTTTAGATTCATGACTTCCACCATTTTACGACAGTTGGCAATGAAACTAGGTTAGAGCCCGTGCTTCGAATTTGCTGACTCACTCTTATGCTTCACTAAGACTGTGTGAGCAAACTATGGAACTTGCTAAAAAACTCTGGGGTTTATCAGTAGGTGCTGTAGGGGCTACAGCTGCTGCCATGTGCTTGGGCCTCTTTTTCTTAACCACATGCAGCATACTATCAACATGAGCTTTGTCACTGTGCCTTCTAGGGCTACTCTCATTTGTAAGCATATTTGTGTGCTTTTCTGTGAGCACACACATCTGACAAATCTCAATGGCCTTATTTAAATCTAAATCACTGTCATGAAGCAAAATCTTCCTCACAGCATTATCTTCAATACCACACACAAGTTTGTCCTTTATCAACTCATCCTTTAAATCACAAAATCTGCATGTTTTAGCTTTATTTCTCAAGTCAGTTATACATGCTGCAAAAGTTTCACTAGGCTTTTGATCCCTTGTGTAAATTAAGTGCCTTTCCATTGTAACATGTCTAGGGGGTTACACATTTCTCTAAATTTACGTTTTAAGCAGCACTCAGGGTCCTCCCATGACTCAGCCTGTACAACAATATGACAGTTTTCCCCATCTCCTGCACAGACAGCAGGTGCACACACAAATGAATGCTCTTTCCTATGGCTCCTGGCCGAGTTAAATTAAGTAGAATAAATCCCTTTCTATGGTCATCTTTATCAGAAAATGCAGCCTATATGAAAATGTTGTACTCGTGCTCAAACACTCTCCAGTTCTCTGAAATATTACAGTCAAACACAAGTGCGCTGGGTTTCTGAAATCCATCTGCCATGCTCACAAAGTATGCATAAATACACTGAAAAAATGGCCCTTGTAATTATGTATGAACTAACAGTTCTGCAAGCTTGTAAGAACATTCAAATGCACAATAAACTCTTTGAAATACTGTACTTTGTGAAATATCCTCTGCAATGGCTATATTTTGCGAAATAACTTTACTGTAGTATTGCACAAACTTGAACACTTTATACACTTCTGATAACTCTGATATCTTTAATACGAAAAATACGTGCTTAGTGAAAATGCAGTAGTTTCCTCTTATTTTATTCATTTTATGCAATTTGGGCTTTATTTCAAACATTTTCCATGGTAATATGAATATTTTTATCAATATTGGACATATCAGTTTATTCAAATATCGTTTAGAGCATTCTGTATTCCTCGTTTTATATTTTTCTCTCTAAGACCAAGCACACTGCATCAATGTGCCAGACAATATCCCAGGATGCCTTCTAAATATCATGAAACATGACCTAGGAATTACTATTTAACTGTAGCCTCCAAACAGGCCTCATGCCTCATGAATGGAGAAAGGCAAAAATCATCCCTCTGCACAAGGTAGGCCATCTACAGACCCTGGAAACTACAAACCCATAAGTCTCACTAGTCTTGCATGTAAAGCCATGGAATGAATTATCATGGAGATGATCAATAGAGCTATAGTAAAACCCAGTTTGGTTTCGTCAGGGGCAGATCATGCCTACTCATCCGGGTGGACTTCTTCTATAAGGTCACAAAAGCAATGGATGAGGGCAAAGTCGTTCACCCTGCCTATCTTGACCTGGCCAAGGCATTTGTCACAATACCCCACTCGGGTATTGTTGACAAACTCAGGAGGTTAGGTACAAACCCATATGTCACCCGGTGGATAGCAAACTGGCTCACAGACAGGACCCAGAAGTAAAATTGGGGAGTCCAGCTCTATAAAGAGGCAAGTCACAAGTGGAGTCCTTCAGGAATCAGTCCTTGGACCACTCCTTTTTAGTATTTATTTCTCAGAAGTCAAGGCTAATGTCAGTGGTCTCTAGCTTGACTACATTTTTAGATGATTGCAAATTAGGAGTTGTCACTGAATCTCACACTGACACAGATGTTCTCTAGGAGGGGCTGACACAGACAAACAACTGGTGTCAGAGCCATGGACTAAAACTAAATGCCAAGAAATGCATAATGTAGCAGTATCCTTTGGGAAGTCATCCATCCCTGGTAACTATCATATTGACAACACACCCCTTAGAGTTGACCCAGCAGTTAGGGACTTAGGGACACACATAGATAGTAATCTCACCTTTGATCATCACGTGTCTACAGTGGTGAGGAAGTCATTCTATATTGCACAACATATAAACAAAGTTATGGCATCTAAGTCCAAAGAAGTCATTGTTCCAATGTATTTGGCATTCATCAGACCTATCATTGAGTACAATGCCCTCTTTGGTATGTACCTAAACAGACATATCCAACAACTGGAACGCCCACAGAGGTTCCTCACTAAAAGAATACAGGGCATAAATAATATGCCCTATGCAGACCACCTCAAGGGCCTATCCTTGTATTCTGTCTCCTACAGGCTTTTGAGAGGAGCTCTATGGCTGGCATACAGGGCATTGTCAGATCCCACTCTGACAGACCGCCTGCAGATTTACAAAACAAACAGCACCAGAATTATCCATTCTAAACACTTAAACATTCACCTGTGATATAAATAGGACCTGCTGGAGAGATAGGTATGTATCCCAGAGAACAGCAAGTTGATGGAACAGGCTCCCTATCTATGTGAAGCTGAGCTCCTTCCTAACCCAATTCAAGTCATGGGTATTCATAGGTTAGTACTAGGCTAACTGCCATTGTGAGCCATTTTAAGCGTAGCCAATTATCCCCTATGAGATTCAAACCCTGTACCTTGTGTTTGTAAGGCAAACACCTTAACCATTAGGCCACCCTCCCAATGCAACTTGGACAACTGGATGGCAAACCGGAAATTCATCCCTGGTTTGGCACTTATGTCTCCAATGGACAGAGGTAACCTGTAAATGGTTCATCTCCCAGACCCATGCTTACACTTATCAAGGGTATCAGAACTTGTCAGAGATTTGGGATGCATGGCTAGGCTTAAAAAAGGTCCTTATGGCCGTTAGCCTAGTAAACATCTATGAACCTATAAAAGTAGTTCTGAGCAAGTTTTAATATCTGAAATTCATTTCACACCTGTTTTGTGAATTATGTGTGCAGTAGTGATGAATCACTCCTCTATATTCCTCCAATGCCAACCGGGTGCCTCTCGGACTTAAGTGGAAGAAACTGGAACTCTTTCTAGTAACTAATCATTTTGGCCATTTATAGGTTCATAGATTAGTACTAGGCTAACTGCCCTTACGAGCCATTTTAAACCTAGCCAATTATCCCTTGTGAGACTCAAACCCTGTACCTTGCGTTTGTAAGGCAAACACCTTAACCATTAGGCCACCCTCCCACATCTTCTTCTAACATGATGTCCCTTCACACTGAGCTGAACGGAGGAGGGCACTGACCACAACTCTGATCTGTGATCTACAACAATAAGTATCCTGTTCTTTTGTTTGTTTTTTTTTTTTGCTAATTTTTACTAGTTATTGCTTATTCTAACCATTTATAGCACTTTTTATTGTCTAGTGCCTACTATTTTTCACTGTATTTTATTGCTATAAACTAATCTGCACTGTTGTACTGAAATTATCTGCCTTACAGGGCCTGATAAATCACTTTTGTTAGTGTCACACTGTTTGTAAAGGTTTTTTAGCTAGTTTCACTGTGTCAAAGGTATTAACTGGAAATTTTCTCTATTTGTTAAGCATTTGTTTGTTCTGATTTCCTGCCAGGGAGTGTATCATATAACTGATTTGTTTGCAGTTAAAAGAATTCTCTAGAGTCTCCTTGCTCCTTTATCTTTTATAAGTTTCATTTAGTGTCTCACTGCTGTTTTTCTGCTGTGATAAATATCTCTGTAGTGCTTTCTGCCTAAAATATAGTAGCTGTAGCATAGTCCCAGTTCAAATTTGCTGTCTCTGGGCTTGTTTGTTTGTTTGCAGTGGTTGTTTGTTCTGAGCATATGTCCCAGGCCATCTTGAATTAGCAGAAGCCTTTCTTCACCTTGGTGAGAGGGTTGTGTTGATTGGTTGCTGGCTGGTAAAGATTAGCTGGTCTAGGGCTTGGTCCCCAACAGGGACATGGGTGGAACCCAGGGGTATATTTTCAGTTTCTTATCCATGTTGCCCTTAAAAATGGATAAAGAGGTACTCTTCTTGATGTGGACAGGGAGTCTATTCCACAAATGGGGGAGTCTCTGGGACACAAATCTGTCCCGCCAACAAGTCTCGTTGATGTCACAGACCAGATGCTTGTAAATTTATTTATAAGGTTTCATCATCTGGATCGTCAGAGTTTTAAATGTGTTAAATTTATTTATTGATTGACTGACATTCGATTACCGGGAAAGTCAGACTGGGTAGAAGCCCATTTTCAGTGATGCCTGGGGAGAAAAGCTCCAAATTATTACAAAACATTTTAAGAACAATAATTTTACAATCTTCAAAAATAAAACAAAAACATCTGCAGTTCAAATAATTATAACAGATTAGACACAATATAAAAACATTTGTTAAAGAATCTATACAATATATGTGATAATCACTTAATATTTAGAGAAATTGTAGACAGTTTGTGGAGAAAGTAAAGGTAAGTTAGTCTAATAGAAATAGGAAATTGCAATATGAAGTGAGGGGAAAAAACGGGCTTATGGTATATTTAGAGAGAGAGTGGGGGAAGACAGTTGGATAGCAGTAAGGAAGTAAGCGAAGAAGGGAGAGTAAGGAGGTATAAGGAATTAAAAGGTAAATATAGTGACAAGCATCAGTGAAAGCCCCGGCTAATATCCCCTCGACGGCTACTTTAATGAAACCACCTCTAGACTTGTTCATTTATTTGATAACTGGGTAATTGGGCTGGCTATATGACCTTTTTCAATGACAACATGGGCTCAATGAGCAATGAAAAACACATACAATAATTTGAACCGTTGAGCATTAAGAAATACAGTAAAATTGTAGAAATACAGAGATTGGAAATGTGTAGAGCAATGAATGCCAAGTCTTAAGTGAGTTACTGAGCCTAAACATATTTAGGAATAATACAACTTACACTGTTAGCAAACAATTAGGAACACAAATACTTACATTACATATTACAATGTGACTAAACCATTTAGGAAAACAAACATAATTTATTTATTTATTTTACATTTGTTGACCGGGAATGTCTGACTGAGCCGAAGCCCTTTTTCAGCAGAGACCCAGGGAGAAAAGCTCCAATAAATAGATATAACATTTTGTCATTATTAACAGGTATTATACAGGTGGAATAAGGCAATCAGCTAGCAGGCTACAAGAGAATTTTTGAGAATATACAAACTACATTTTGTCATAAATAGAAGTATAATATATAGAATTATGTAAAGAAAAAAAAACAGGTAGATATCAGAGCACTTTTTTGAAAGTAGTAGTTAGAAAAGAAGAGCAACATAGGAGTTGAATGTTAATTTTATAATTAAAACAATCAGGATGGAATAAAAGTTTCAGAGAGAGGGGAAAAAGCTATTGATTACTGGAGAGAAACAGAGGGTTTTCAAGGTGGGTTTGAGCATTGGCAGATTCATTTCCTGTTGAAATATTCTTTTAGAGTTAGTTTAAATTGTCTGGGATGTGTGAGTGTTCGAATTTCGAAGGGAAGTTTGTTCCATTTGATAGAGGTATGATAGCTGTATAGGCTACACCTTGCTTAAGATTTTGGCTTATAGATTTTTAAGAGGTCTTGGGAGGAGCTTCGGAGGCTTCTTGTAGGAGTATAGTGAGAGATGATGGTGTGTAAGGCTGGACAGAAAGATGGTTGGTAGAGAATTGCATGTATGGTTTGGAGCTGGGAGAGAAGGAGTAGGTGGGGCAACTCAAGCCAGTTTAAATATCTTAGAGAGAGACAGTGGTGAGATCTATAGGATAGTTGAGTTGCAAATCTTGCTACTTTATGGTATGTGGCCTCAAGTCTAGTGAGGAGAGAGGAGTTTAGGTTAGTAAGGATTTGTGAACAATATGTTAGGCAGGGAAGAAAGTAGGCATGATTGAGGGCTATTCTAGCTTCCTGGGTGAGAAATATTTTATTTCTATAAAGTAGGCCTAATTTAAGGTGGGTATTCCTTATACAGTTGTTTATGTGGAGGTCGAATTTTAGTTGATCATCGATTGTGATTCCAAGGAGTTTTGAGCTAGATTCAACTACAATAGGAGTGTTATTGAGTGATTGGATAGTAAAAGAGGACTTTATATGGTTGGATGTTTTGGGAAGGAAAAGTAGGAGCTTTGTTTTCTTGGGGTTGAGGATGAGTTTGTTGTATGACAGCCATGTTTCAACTGAATTAAAGGATGTTTGGGTAGCTGATAAGAGTTCAGAGGGAGAGCTAACTATTGTAATGACTGTAGAGTCATCAGCGTATTGGATAATAGAGGAAAGTGGGCAGGAGGTACAGAGCAGGTTTGTGAAGATGTTGAAAAGCAGTGGCCCTAGAATGGATCCTTGTGGGACTCCCATGTGTATTGGAAGGGGAGTAGATAAAGCAGTGCCCCATTTTACTGATTGAATTCTATCTTTATATGACATGATACACATTAGAAGTCATAAGGCATTCTGAGCATAATTATTACCTGTAAGCACATTTACATAGCATGGTGAAAACACATCACTTGTGTAAGATGGAAAATCCATGTCTATATCTGACCTTGCTGTTATCTTGGCAGTATGCATATATGGTGTCGTTTACGTTCTGCTCTTTAACTTTAGCTGTTAAAGGGTTTAGAAGCACAATCCAGTTTATAGTGCATGGTACAAACATGGATGACAGACCATGTGGTTACTGAAGAGATCATATGAAAACATACTGCTAACGGTGCAGTGCTCATCAATAACTATCTTAACAATTAATGAATAATAGCTAGGGGAAAGCAATTATTTATCACACCACTAACCCTACACTATATATATATTGTACATGTACCATTCCTCAACATACTATTTTCCAAAAAATACACAGGTTACTATACAACTGCCCTGCTATTCTAACTGCTATTATAATACCTTGTTCATTACTACTCATCTTGTTCTAAATTCACTCCTAACATCAGGGTTACCACACAAAAGAATGACTGATGTGACAAAAGTAATGCAGTACCTATTTTACCAAGGCTGTAGAATTATTATACCACAATAACAGCACTAGCTACACATTTAGTATAAATTCTCACATACAGAAAGACAGCAGTATATTACAATTACCATAATAAAATACCAAAGTCACTCTACTCCTAACTGTCCAACTATTTCTTAGTTAATTTCCACATTTAGTGCTGATAATGATTAGGACAGGATGCAGTGTGGTACTATCTTTTTGACTGCACAGTCTGGCAGTTGGCACACAGGATTAAAGCTCTGAGCTGTAAATGGGATGTTTCCTGTAGGCAAGGGTGCAGAGTTTGATTTCGACCTCCATCTGCCTACTGGGTCACTCTGAACAAGTCCTTTAAGGTGACAATGCACCCTGGTCACTTTTGAAAAGGGACATCTGTGTCAGGTGAGCTTACCTGCTTAACAAATTTATAAAATATGTCAGTTACAGCACTAGTACTGTCTGTATTACTGTTGTGAAAGTTACTGTACACTGTGGAGTAGGGCATTGCAGGGTGTAGACAATGTGGTGTGTAATAGAAGGGTGCTGCACATAACATTTCATATCTCTACTATCAATAGTTTAAAGCTTTTAAAGTGTTAGGATGGTGCAGCAGTAGCCTTGTCGCCTCACAGCAAGAGGTTCTCCGGTTCGATTCTCGGCTGAAGTGCCTTCTGTGTGGAGTCTGCATGTCCTCCCCGCGGTCGTGTAGGTTTCCTCTGGGTGCTCCGGTTTCCTCCCATGTTACAAAGACATGCATCTAGAGTGTTTCTCCCCGGGCCTCCACTGAAAATTGGCTTTGTTCCAAGTCGGACATTCTCTGTTAACAAATGTGTTAACAATTTAAAGGCTTTGTTTTACTTAATAAGGTGGCTAGCAAAGCAATCCCTGATACAAACAAATAAATATGCATTTTTGTATGAGGATGCAAAGTGACCGATAGAGATGAACAAAAGCAAATGCATTAACCATTGCACAAAAGAAAAAAAATCCAACAGTTTAAGGGACCTTTCTCTGTTTTTTCAGAAAAGCTGCTTTGTGATAAGTGGGGAATAAAAATCAAGAATCAGCGTTCAGTGTGAAACACAACTTTTAAATACTGGTATGTGTCTATCTTTATTAATTCACGCAAAAGGAACTTATTCTTCGCTTTTTCTCTGTATAATAAATAAGCTGGTGCTTCAACATTTAGAAATCTGTGTGCTGACAAAGCTCTTGCAAACTAATTCCTTGTAAGACATTACTTACAGGAAGGTCATCAGACCAATGGACTTTCAGATGTGGAATTGCTAGTTTTACCAAGGTGTAACAGTACATTTTTGCAAAGATTTTAGTCATTTTTCTCAGCACCTTGACAGCTATATTCAACTTGGAATGACTTGCGTTATGGCATATCGCTATAAATCAATACAGAGTACATGTAGCTTCTGACACCTTGTCCTATGTTCTCCCTCTGCTAGTGAACTGTACCATGCCCTGCTAATGTAGCAAGATTAATGGCTGTGCAATTAATCAACTTGGCTCAATAAATCCATTTAAAGAACTTCAAATCAACATTTTTATGTATTCAATTATTTTAATGGTCAATTTTTTATGCTGGAGGAAAGAGAAAACAGTGTTGATAAAATTACAAAATGGCAAAATGCAACTTCGTTTAAAAAAAAAAACAGTAATTCTTTCATAACATAACAGAAGCTCATGTGCAGTAGTACAGCAACAACAGTTCCTTATATGGATGCTTAATAGATAAACTGACACCTACAACAATCAGCTTCTGTAGCATCCCTAGTCAGGCAGTACTGCATGCATGGGGACAGAACAGTGAAAGGATGTTAACATGAGAGAGTGTACAATAATGTACCAGTAGATCATGCTGGAAAGCAGAAAATTAGAACATAGGATGAATAAACATAAAATAATTCTAACACAATGTCAAACACATTCTGGAATCTCACTGACTGGGAAAAATCTTCACAGCAGTGCACCAACAATTACCAGTTCATTCATTATTATAATAAAAGGAGAAAAGAAACAACAAAATTACAAAGTTCACTCTAACAACAGGATGAAGACACCATAATTAATGTCCTACTTTAGATTACAAATATCTTTCTGTTTACGGTGTGTGTCAATGGGCTATGGACAAAGCATAATGTATCATGTGCTGCTGCCTCTTTCGGCTGCTCCTGTCCTCCGCATCTTGCTCTCTCTCACCAACCACCTGCATATCATCTCTCAACACAGCCATAAACCTTATCTGAGGCCTTCCTCTTTTTCTATTACCTGGCAGCTCTAGTCATAGCATCCCTCCTCGGAACATGTCCAAACCAACACAAGCTCGCCTTTCTGGCTTTGTCTCCAAATTGTCCAACCTGAACTAACCTCTAATATACTCATATCTAATCCTGTCCATTCTCATCACACCCAGTGCAAAACTTAGCATCTTTAACTCTGCCACCTCCAGCTCTGACTCCTGTCTTTTTGTCAGTGCCAACATCTCCAACCTATAAAACATAGCTGGTCTCATTGCCATCTTGTAGACCTTCCCTTTCATTCTTACTGGTATCCATCTGTCACAAATCACTCCTGACACTCCCACACTCACCATTACTCTGAACTGTTGATCCCAAGTATTTAAACTCATCCACCTTCTCCAACTCTACTCCCTGCATCCTCACCATTCCTCTATCCTCCCTCTCATTCACACACACCTCTTCTGTCTTAGTCCTGCTGACCTTCATTCCTCTCCTCTCTAGAGCATATCTCCACCTCTCCAGAGTCTCCGCAACCTGTTCCCTACTCTCACTACAAATCACAATCTCATTCGCAAACATCAGAGTCCACGGGGATTCCTGTCTGATCTAGTCTGTCAACCTGCCCTTCACCACTGCAAATAAGAAAGGGCTCAGAATTGATCCTTAATGTATCATGTGCAACCCATGAAAATAAAAAGACTTTGCTGATATGACAATGAGGCCCTGCAATCACAAGACAGTGAAAAGTAATGCTCTGAAATGTCTTCTGTGTTAGTGACTGTCAAGTCTCATCTTTTCATCCTAGCCCTAACTACATGAATAGACACAGAGGAGAGTACTAAATCAAAAGAAAGAGTGGCAGTGCATCATTATGAGAAAAAAGGAGCCCTGAGAAGCCAGAAACACTGAATGGCAATCCATAGTTTCTTTCTCCTATGCCTCTAGGTTTCCAGATATGCTAATCACTGGCTGTAGGATCACTACTGCAGGAATTACAGTATGTATGGGATAATACCTGAAAGTCTTATCTTTGTCAGCACTTGGAAATCCGTATACATGCAGAGAGACATACTCCCAAACTGCAACTGTTACATGATAGCCCAACATTAAATGAGTGTGTCATAGGCAAGGTTCAAATGACAAATTCAACACTGTAACAGGAACAGGCAAGCAAAAACTGAGGGTAATGCTAAGTCTAAATCTCAGAATGCACTCACTCGAGGCACTCCTTAAACTGGAGAACATCCATATTTGTGCAGTGACTGAGACCCGGTTCAAGGCTCTAGAGAGCACCCCTGCATTACCAGGCTATAACTCATACCACACATTTCAGCCATCTAACTTGGACCAGAACACCAAAGCCCACTAAAGGTGTGTCCATATTCATTAAGGATATCCACACCTCCAGGCTAGCTGCGCAGCATAATGCATCCAAGGTTATCCAAGTGCAACTAACTCTGGGAAAACTGCAATCCCCACCCTGCCCCAGGATTCCCACTCCTCTTTTCTTGATATACTGGAAAATATTAGGATTCAAATAAACACCCTAATAATGGGCGATTTCAACTACCACACCATTAACTGGGAAAACTACTCATGTACCAACGCCGTTGCTCAACGCTTTCTGGAATTCATAAATTCCAATGCCCTGGATCAACTTATCCACACCCCCACCAGGAGCAACAATATCCTAGACCTAGTCATTACCAACATGAGTGACTGGTGTTCCACACCTGAAGTCAACTCCTTGTTGGTCAGATCCAACCTTAAGCTAATCACCCTAGATATCCGCATCCTGCCCCCACCCACCATTAAGGAAACCACGGTAAAAAATTTCTCCAAAGCCAACTTCATGCTTCTTAAGACAGAAGTGGCGAACTTTGTGACAGCCTTGCAGATGGACAATACAGTTACGACTGCTGAATCCTACACAAATGCACTGTATAAGCACTTACACGAGTGCATGGATCGTGCTATCCCAAACAGAACCAAGATGCTATCCTCCAAAAAAAGGAATTCAGCCTGGTGGTCCCCTGCCATAAACAAACTCTACAACAGAAGGAAGAAACTGTTGCAAAAGAGAGTAAAATCCCAAGAGTGGAGGAGATCCCTGGTCAGCCTCAGTAAGAAGCTGAAATCCCTTATAAGATCCTCCAAAGCTAGTTACAAAAACAACATTGCCACTGATTCTAAGGGCAACCACAAAGCATTGTATAGCTATGTCAAGAATCTCAATGGCAACACCCAGATCTGCTCTGAGTTACAGCACAAAGGCACGAAAATTATAGAACCAACTGATACTGCCAACATCCTGGCAGATAGGTTCAGTGCTAACTTTACCCCCCTCTCACCCCCCTAAAGGGCCCATATCTATACAGGAGGAATGCAGAGTTCCTACAATCACATCTATGCAGGTAAAAGCTGCACTCTCTAAAACCAAAAAAACAGAATCCATGGGATCGGACAACATCCCAGGCTGCATTTTACATGAACTTCAGAACAAACTGGCTCTCCACCTAAGCACCATGTTCAATCATAGTCTCATGTCAGGCTTTGTGCCCACTGAATGGCGCACAGCAACAGTTATCCCACTCCACAAAGGGGGAGCCAACACTGATCCTGGGAATTATCGCCCTAATAGCCTGACGAGCCAGGTGTGCAAAGCCATGGAATGTATCATCATGGAACTCATAAACAAAGACATTGGTAACCTCCAAACTCTGAACCCCACCCAGTTCGGGTTTGTGAAAGGCAGATCATGCCTTCTGAACCTGATCAACTTCTTTGAGGCAGTCAGCAAAGCTGTATACAAGGGTATGGTGGTTCACACAGCCTATCTTGACCTCGCCAAGGCTTTCAACACCATCCCCCATTCTGGAATTATAGCTAAACTCACTAAACTAGGTGTAAATCCCTACGTCACAAGATGGGTTGCCAACTGGCTCACTAACAGAACCCACACTGTAAAAGTTGCAGACTCCAAATATGACTTCAAACCAGTGACAAGCGGAGTACCACAGGGTTCAGTCCTGGGACCTCTCCTCTTTGGTATCTACTTCTCTGAAGTACAGGATAACACAGAAGGCCTCTGGCTAATGAAGTTCACAGATGACTGCAAACTAGGAGCCATATTCAAGTCCCCAAATGATGTGGACATCCTACAGAAAGGCCTCACTGAGACAGATGCTTGACCTCAAGCTCAATGCCAAAAAGTGCTTTGTTAAAAACTCTGTACCCATGAACTACCACATAAATGGCAGTCTACTTAATGCCGAATGTGTGATAACAGACCTTGGGACCCAGGTGGATAGCAGTCTCTCCTTTGATAATCACATTACCACAGTAGTCAGGAAATCCTTCTATGTGGCACACCTCATCACAAAAGGGTTCTCATCCAGGAAAAAAGAGGTCATTGTTCCCCTCTACTCGGGACTCAGACCAATTATAGAGTACAACACCCCTTTTGGAATGTACCTCACAAGACATCTGCAGCAGCTGGAAAGGCCATAGAAGTACCTCACAAAGAGGATTACTGGCCTCAAACAGATGCCCTACACTGACCGCCTCAAAAAACTCCAGCTTTACTCTGTAGCATATCGCCTACTCCGAGGAGATCTCTGCCTAACATATAAAGCTATGTTAAACCCAGATCCGTTGGACATGCTACACCTAAAGAAATCCCAATCCCTCCGAGCTACATGCTCTAGGGACCTAAACCTTGTCACCAGAATAAACAGGACATGCTGGAGGGATAGATTCCTTTCCCAGAGACTTCCTATACTCTGGAACAAGCTACCCATCTATGCCAAGCAAAGTTCCTCATTAGCACTCTTCAAGAAAAATCTTGATGAGTGGATGGGTAACAGGAAATACACCCCGGAGATCACTTCTGTGGCTCTGCTCGACAGGGGAACAGGAAATTAACTTTCTTGGGTGGTGTAAGCCAGGGAACCTTGTTGGCTAGTCTTACTTAGGCCCTTGGGCCGATAGCCTAGTACCTACTTATGACCCTATGTCTTAATACAGTTCCTTTCAACCACGCAAAAAAATTGTGTATTCCAATATGTTTTGCCAACTGCTCAGTAATTAATTATCCAGGACAACTTAGGGAATACCCAATACAATATTTGTACTTCTGTATATTTCAACAGGTTTATAGAATTATTCTGTACATTAATGATTTTTGTGCACTAATGATACCCCAAGCAAACCAAGAAAAAATTACAACAAGAGCACATGTACCTTTCAGGTTCCACCCAAGGACTTTAAATGGAAGTGTCTGTTATACTTGGGAATGACTGCATGCCTATTTCTGAGAATTATACGAAATTTAATTTAAAAAAAAATATCGAGGAAAGCTCATAACTTACGAGCCTTTTAAACTGTAAGTGAATATTCTGGTCTGTACAACAGACAGACACAACTGACTCAACAGCTAAAACTTATTTTACCGGACAAGACCCCCCCTCGCATTGACAGCCCTTTATTAAGATTCATTCCCCACTTTGCAGGAGGATGTCCACTCGGATTCCTATCCCTTCACAGACAACACAAAGCCTTAATATAGGTTTACAGAATATGTGAGAAGTACAGGGACAGAACTGCTTTAGTTTTGCCTTTGATTCTTAAAGGGGTGCAAGAAGTGACTAGCGCTATAACTGAAAGCTAAGTCACCCCCATTCCAGGAGTCAGTCTCAAGCTATCCTTTGGGGTTCTTCTCATTTGCAAATCAGTTAAATATGTTCCAAAGGGCTGGATGTTGGGATTTTGTTTTAAAAAACAAGTTCTTAAAATCTCTATGATTCCTTGAGGAGGATCTCAGATGAACTGTGAACCTGATTCCCACTACAGACAAAGTTTTACTCTCTCGTTCGCTCCTTACCAGTTTTTCCTATACTTGAGGTCCAAAGTATGATGGCCCATCAAAGCAAGCATTAGTGAAGAACACCTTGAAGTCTTATGCATATCACAAAGCCTCAGACGGGCATAAAACCTCATTTTAATGCCGGTCCTGGCTGCTCTGTTTAACCGGCACATGGAGAGCACAGCTATGTTAAGCACAGTGGACATTTGCGCCTCTAGCTGTTTATGAGTATCTGGTGTCAATGATCTTCACAGTGCATCTAGTGTTTGCTCAGCTAGCTTGTACTGATTTCATGCACCAGCTAGTCTAAGGTGTGTATGGAGAAAGTATCTGATGCAAAAATATACATCCTCCATCCTGTCTACTGCACGAGAACCCTTTTTGTCACTAGCACTACCACTACCATCACTAAGTGGGAGCAAGGGGATCTTTACTCCACTATGATCTTTGTCCTTAGAAGTGCATGGTATCTTGTCAGGCTTTCTTGTGATGGGCTCAGCCACCCTGGTTTCTAGCCAAGCCCTTCTCACAGCAAAGCTAATCATGTGGTTCCATGGGGAGAACAACAAAAGCTGTAAATGAGACAGTTTGAAAAACCTCCAACAGATTTTCCTCATCAGGAGAAGGTGAGTCTATGGGTAAAGTATCTCTCTGTCTCATTTTCCCCAAACATGGGGTAATTGGGAGCAGACTGCAGTGATCTCTCTCTTTAAAAGAGATCTTAATCAGGGTAAGAAAGTCTGTTAGGGAGTCGGTCTCTCTTCCATGTTTTCTTCCTGGGTACTTTGGGTTGGGAGTCTTCCAAGCAGCTACGATGGGTCTGACCCTGAGTGGTGCATTCCTGTATGATCTAAAATTCAACAGTGACAAGTGTTGGCAGATGGAGCTAAATTTGTCATATGTCTGCTCTGTCAGGACATCTGGATATGGAGGTAAGTCCTTCCAGGTTTCTGAATGCAGAAGAGGTGCCTGTAGCAGCTGGAAAGTTGTACAAAGCCAGTACCAAAGATGACCTTGCCACCAAACAGGTCACTGTTGACAAGGTCTTGATGAACACATTCCCCTGTGGTAACACCCAAGATTTGTTCTGATGAAGTTCATAGTCCAGGAATGAAAGTGCTCAACTTCTAATAAATAGTGTTTTCTCCTACAGTTGCCCTGGTTTCTTGGCTGTTACCACACAGGATTGTGTTCATCAGGTGTTTGTGTTTATCCCATTTGTTGTCTGGTTATCAGTCAGTGTTGACAAGGGCCAAGTATCAAAAATAAGGCCACCCCAAATAGGAAGCTAGTTTTAACACACACAGGTTGACTGCTGAAGTGTCGGATATGCTGAGTGGCCAGGAAGATCAGTGCTGATACAGAAGCCAACAATTGACGCCAACATCCTTGTGCCAGGTTTCTCACAAACGGGGTTTGGGTTAGGGGATGTAGCAGAGAGTGAAAGGACCAAAGGAGTTGGTGCCGACACAGACCACTATGGGTAAGTAGTCTATTTCAAAGCTTCTAATGTTGAAACCAGGCCAAGCCAAAGCTCGGGGTGCTAAACTCCTCAGTCTAGAAAATACAGGGGGTGGTATTACATCCATTTTAATCTTTATTTTTTTCATTCATAATTTTAAATCATTCTATTTTTTTTTTATAATTGCAGTTTGCTTAATTATTTGTGCATATTCCATGTTGTACTTTTTTACTTTTACTATACTGTATAACTTAAATTATATTTAGCCATGTTCAATTAATTTTAGTATGTAATTTTCTGGAGCTTTCCTCCTTGGGTCTCCACTGAAAATGGGCTTCTAGCTCAGCTGGACTAACCCAGTTAATAAATGTCAAATAAATAAATAAATTGAATTTTAATGAAGGCTCTCATCACTTGCTTCATATCATACTGCATGGAGGGACTACTGACAGACCTGATCAGGTGGAAATGTCAGAGGAAGGCCTAGATTCAAGGCATCTAGAGAGATCATTCTCTGAGGAAAAGCTCCTTGGTCTCTTTCTCAGACAATTGTCCGGAACTACAATACTTCTACTGGACAAACCCCCCTGAAGGTAGGACTGGACAGAAGCCAGAAAACTGGACCTCTGGGTAGTATGAACATGGCTGTGGCTACCCAATCTGCTATCAGCAGTTTGCTCAGTCCTGCTCTTCCCCTTTTTCTTGTCTCCTTCCTTGTACTTCTTCCTGTAGTCTTCTGGGGGAAGAAGCTTATTTCTCCTTTCTTTTAAGGTCCTTCAGCTGAAGGACTTGCATATCTTCTATGACTCCTTTACATGATTTGACCCCATCAACAGCAATGCTCAGAAAAATAAAGTTTAGCTACGGTGGATCTTACAGCATCTATGGCTGCAGAATTCTTCCTCACCAACCCCTGTTCATAACCCCTAGCAACCAAATCCAACCCACAGATGCTGTAAGATCCACCGTAGCTAAACCCTATTTTTCTGAGCATTCTAGTAAAAAGAATAGAACCTTTGATAATTGACATAGAATGTCTATGCATTATACTAGAGATGTAAAATTGTATACAGAAATTATAAATAAACATTGGGGCATTCTGATGACAGATGACAACATTAAGGCTTTGGTTGGTACAAAACCTCAATTTTCTTTTAAGAATATGAAATCATTGAAGTCTAGGTTATGTCATAAATCCCAGAATGAACATTTAATCAATAATTCGGGCACTAAACCATGTGGGGCATGCAATTATTGTAGTTATGTGTCCACAGCTTCTGAATTTAAACATCCAGATACAGGTGAATTTTATAAACTTACTAGTGCTGATTGTGGCACCATGCATGTTGCATATCTTGCAGCCTGTACCCTATGTAATAAATATTATGTAGGTAAGACTGACCGCAGTCTTAGAGAGAGGATTAGAGAGCATTTGTATAACATTAAGAGAATGAATAGTATTAATGCACTTGCCAAGCATGTTATGCAAACAGATATAAAACATGTTTTTATGTTCTCAGTACTAGCTAAAACTTTTGAGACTGTGAGAAGGGGTAATGTAAGACATAGAACTGAAGAGTTAGAAGCAAGCTGGATTTTTAGATTAAGGGCCAACTGTGGGCATGGTCTAAATGACCATGTTCCTATTAAACCAACATTACAGAAAAGGTCCTTGAGGAAGTAATTATAATTATTTTAACAATATATAATTATTTTATATTTGTTTATTTTATATATATATATATATATATATATATATAAGAGTATGTAATATTGTTTTATGTATTATATAAAAATTTTTTATGATATTTTTTAACTGTATGTACACTTAAATATTTGTATTTAGGTTTTGTCACATGATTGATTGTTAGTATAAATAGTGGTTCTAATCAGCATGTATTATGCACCTGACGAAGCTGTGTGTGAAAGCGCTTGTGTGAATAAAGCTGAGCTGACATCTACTTCTTGGATTTTGGATTCGTATTTTAATAGATTTTGAACTTTGAACTTTGGAGCCATACCTTTGCTTTTTGGACTTTTACTTGACTTTTATCTTTTAGCAAAGGTTTAGCTGTTGAACTGGTAACATTTTTTACTTGCTATAACTGTTTTTTTAATAACAAATGGACTAAAAGGCCTAACACGTGACAAGGCAGTAAAACATATTGCAAATGGCCTCAAAAGACCAATATAGCTCAAAAAGCCTTTCAAAAAAAGAGAAAGTGTTTTGAAAATACAAATTCTGACTAAACAGTGTAAAAAATACCGCAAAAGAGAGAGAAATTCTAACTTATCTGGTCCAGCGGGAGCTGAATGCATTTGAAAAAACTGGTGGCAAATGAGACCTGGTTCATAGGTTTTCCCGAAGCTTATAGCCACAGAAGACTTCAACAGGCTCATCCACATTACCCAGTCCTGTACGAGACTAACAATGTCCCCCATTATTTTTATTTTTCTTGTATTGACTGAGTTACTCTCACTACACTAGCGGCCGCTTTTCAGGGGAGACCTAAGGTGGTATTTATACTGACAATGGAGAAACATGGCCAGGGCAACAGGGAACCTCCCCTATTTTTCTCAATATGAGCTATGGGTTCTTTTACATTCACCTGAGCCAATTCAGCAAGATGGGACCTCACTTGAAAGTCTCATCCACAGGATGGAACACTCAGAAGTGCTGCACCTGCTAATTCTGCAATAAAGTGTCAGTAATGGAAAATTAATCCAATAACCTTCAGTATCAGTGACAGTGTTGTCATGCTGTCACGGTCATTCACCTTAAATGGACACGTCTGCTTTCAAACTCTGTGTCAAAGTCAGCTTATTACCTGGAATCAACCTTTCTCTTGATGCGAGGCCCTTGCTGACATTGACCTGTTTGGTGTCAAGGCCAAAGTTGATACTGGAAAGTGTATACACTTAGTGTTGCCCACTTGCTGCGAGTTTGAAAGGGGATTTTAGTTTTCAAAATGTTTTTCACTTTTTGTTTCTTGAGTGTTTTTAGTGAAGCAGAAAAGACTGGGAAATGTGACATGGGTTCAAACAGAGATTAAAACAGGCAACTAAACACCACACCAGCTTGCCAATCATTACTGTATGCATGTAAGCTGCAAGAAGGAAACATATTGAAAACAACAGTCTTGTATAACATGTAGAAACAACAGTTTTTCATCAGAATGCCTGCTTTGTGAATACTAACAGGGAATGTAAATGGCATTATAGCTACAGACAAAAAACAGAGAACTCTGAATGATATTTAGAAGAGTATGGTGTTAATAGCAATGTTACAGGGACACCTGGATAAAAACGAGCACATGAATTTGAGAAAAAGGATTTCAGTGTGGATATTTAGCAGAATATTAGAGGGGGAAAGGAAATGGGAAGTAATACTACCTAGTGTGAAAATGGCCCCAACAGTGACAGAAGATGGAAAATGACAATAAAAGCAGATCTCGGGTAGTAAGGGTATAATGGCAAAGTACAAGGGTTGTATGTCCGTGCATTTATATTCTCCAAAGATGGCTATTACGCAATTTAGGGAAAAAATAGTAAAAGCACAGAAATGGAAAAAACACAAAAAGCCACAAATGGAAATATTTGTAGTATATTTAGTTATGCCAAAACTGGAGGAAAATGAGGGTCAGCAATAACTAACAAAGATAGTAAGAAATGAAATAAAAATTATGCATAATTAATCAACAGGGAAGTCTCTAGGAACAGACAGTATTCCTGTGGAAATTTGGAAGTTAGGAAGAAAGTAAGTGATATGCATAAGGAAGCATTTGTGAAACAATATTTTAAAAAGGAGTAAATAGCAGCATGTTAGAAAATGAAGTGTTGACTGTATTACCGAAAGAGAGTAAAGAACCTTCTGGTCTTTCTTTCGGCTTTTCCCGGTTAGGGGTCGCCACAGCGGAACTCCGGTCCGCTAATGATTGGCAGTTGATTTTTACGTACCGGCTTGCCAGGCCTGATGCACAACCTTCTATGAAGAGTAAAGAACCTTCTGGTACTGTTTCATATAGACCCCTTTTCATTTTAAACCATGATTATAAAGTGTTTATGTCTGTATTAGGTAAGAAAGTGGCAAAGATGTTACCAAAACTAAGATATGGCTAAGGGATGTTGAAATCCTGAATGCTGTATGCTTCTGTCTGCAAGGAGGGGTGAATCACTGGTGAGAAAAAGATGTGAGTAGATACGATGGAAAGTTGTTCATAGGTTCGTACTAGGCTATATGCCCTGGGGCAATTATAAGCCTAGCCTGATTCTGTATGGCTTACGCCACCCCTTGGTTTGAGTATACTGTGCCCTTTTTAAGGTTTAGTTTACTGTGCCTCTGTCTAATAGTGACACGGGAGTAATCCCTGGGACAAACCTATGGATTGGTGGTGTCGAGAGATAGAGAGAGAGAGACTAAGGTTTGGGATGCTAGTCCTTAAGGTGAATAGTAACAACCACAGAGAATAGTATACTCAAAAAACAGAAAGTATTCTAAGAACAAAACCAGCATGAGAGAGGAGAAAGGACATTTCCTGGATAACAAGAATATCATTATCGAGTGTGTAAAAGGCCCACAAAGATCAGTGCTCTACCCAGGAAAACAAATACATACATACAAATGATCACTGCAAGTGGGGGTACAAAAATGGGCAACAGAGGTCTGAAATTTACTGAAGCAGGAAGCAAGGTACTGACAGCAAATACCTCGGGAGGGAAATGCAACAGAGTGGGGTGAGGCTACTCAGGAATTTGGACTGCAGCTTAATTGCCTTCCCTGTCAGTGAATGACAACAGGGTACAGACAAAGAGAAAGGAAAACGGGAATGTTAAATGAAAGACCATCTCTCTCAGAATTTTTAGTTGAGTCCATAACAGAAGATTCTGTTAAAAATTAACATTTAGTAGGGCTTATAAAATATTGCAAGTTAATTATAATAATCAATCAGAGTGGGTTAGAAGAGACTGGGAAAAGAGAACATAAAAAACAGCAGATTACAAAGGAAGGCAGTGGGAGAAAATCTGCAGTACTGTCAAGTTTGCAACAAAGTTATGATTACTGTATCCAAGTATTTTTGTACATATTTTTATTGTTATACTCTAAGAAGACTTTACAGGATTTTAACTCATACAGGCAACAAAAGCTGGAAATGTGATGTGGAAGATAGAAGTTTATAGGTGATTACTAGGTTAATGACCACAGGAGACCTTTTTAAGTTTAATCGTGCTTCATAAGGTGATAATTAAACCTTGTACCATGTGCTTCTGAGGTAAACACTTTAACCCTTATGCCAGCTCCCAAAACCTCTAGAAAGTGTTTTTGTGACTGTAAAAAACTGAAGTAACTAAATTAATGACTCTTTTGAGCTGGATTGTCTAGACATAGTAAGCCATAATAAAGTTAATGGTGCTGCCAAAAAAGCAATTACTATAAAATGGAATCAAAATCTAAACATACATTAACAGAAATTTTGGCAATTGTAAAAGTGATTAAAAATCTTCTGGTGAGATCTTTAGAAAAGGGAAGAAATGCATTTCGTACAAATTAATACAATTTGTAAGAATACAGGCAGGAAGAGCGGTAAGGTTTAAAGGAAAGCAAAAACATAACTTTTTATGTAATACTGGAGTGAATGAAAATTGCTAAATAGAAAATGAATGCATACTGCATGATGCTACTAATGGGATTGTTATTATGGTTTGTTTTATTTTTTATTAATGTATGCAAAGTCATGTTGCATCTTAAAATGTGACGATTTAAAATATATATAAAAAAAGATGTGAAAATGTGGGTGGATAACTCCGTAGAAAAGGTGCAGACAGTTGAGAAATGAGGAATGGAAGTCCAGATTTGTGGTACAGAAGGATAAAGTCTGACCAGGAGTGGCCTTAGATCAACTGGTGCCCTAGGCAGAAGGGCTTCACGGCATCCCCCACCATACCACCCGGTGCCCCCATCCTGGTCTACCTACACCAAATAAATACTGTAAAAGTGCCCCTGCTAAAGTGGCGCCCTAGGTGGCCGCCTAGTTTTCCTATGCTTAAGGCTGGCTAGGAGTCTGACTATGTCACAGACACACTAAGTTTAATCGGCAGCTATGTTGCTGGAAGAGACAGTCATGAAAGGATGAGAAATGAGGGGATAAGTTCTCATCCAGCTTGCCTGCAGCTCAGATGCTAGGACAGAGGTCTGTAGCATTGAGAATACAAGAGGAGGAAGTGATTTTCAGAAAGCCAAGCTGATAATGGTAGCCCTTGTCCATTCATGCAATGAAGCAAGCATGCATGCATATTACGATAAAGAAACATACATAGTCCAGAAGTGATACAGGTGATCATGTCACTCTCAATGGAAGAGTTTAGTTTGAGGTTTTGGGAGGAGAAAACAACCTCATCTGTCCATGCAGATAAGAATACCACAGCAGTGCCACAGGCATGCTTGGGGGCTGCCAGTGTGTCTGGCAGAGAATGCACCATTTGTGGGATGTACAGGAGGGATCAGTGACATACCCCTTGGTTGCCCAGATTTTTGCCTCATATTTTTGGTCTGTTTCTCATAAAATTTGTGATTTTCTGGTAAGTCATCAAGGACTGAAGTCACTAGGTAATACCAGGCATTTGAATTTCAGACTTCATATCCTTCAGAAAATGCATGCTAAGGCAAAAGCTATTATTTTAGCAACTTTCTAACTTTATAAAAGTGATAATTAAAATCTATCCCTGATTTTGGACCAACGTCCACCAATTAATTTTAGCTTTGTCCAGACATTGTGCTAAGAGGTTGAGGGATATGGTTTGTGGGGATACCATCATCTCTCACAGAACACTGGGTCAGCACGCTGGATATGTCATGGTGTGTAGAACAGAGACATTATTAGGTTAGACTACAGTGGTTTCTCATATCTCAGGTTAGGATAAACAACCCGCATAGCTGCCTTGATGATGACATCTCCAGGCAGATCTCAACCCAGCATGATACTGGGTAAATTCCTAATATTGAGGAATGAATAGGTTCAGCCTGATAGGGAAGGGCCTGATAGTCAGCAGTTACAAGGTCAAAAATACCTGGAGAAAATTAGAAAAAGTAAGAAGTTGTGTTAAGACAGGATATAAGAATTGATACCAGAGTACAGACAAAAAGAAAGAAATAGAGGGGGCCCTAAACAAAAGACCAGCACCGATAGAGTTTTTAGTAGAATCTAGAACAGAAGTTAACATTAAGAAAGGAATAATTAGTAGAGCATATAAAATACTGCATGATCACTATAAGAATCAATCAGAGAAGGTTTAAAAGGACTGGGGAGAGAGACTGGATAAGGAATTCACAAAGAAACAATGGGGGATATATGCATGTCTCTCAAATATGCAACAAAGTCTGGAAGTTTCAGGATCTTTGCTTGGAAGTGTTTACATAGGTATTTGTATACCCCAAGTACACTCCAAAGAATTTTTCCTCAGGTAGACAGCAAATGCTGCAGGTGTGATGGGGAAGAAAGAGGTAACCAGGAACATATTTTCTGGAGTGTAATGAGTTGGCAGTCTTTAAAGATTCCATGCAGACTGCTTTCTCGGAGATGCTGGGTGAGCAAATTTGTGTAACTAAGGAAATTATTTTTTGAGCTGTGATACAGAATATCAGAATTACCAAGACACAATAAGGCCTTGCTGAGTCTAATTACAACGGCTGGCAAAAAAGCAATTACTAGAAAATGGAAATCAAAGTCTAAACCAACTTTACTAAAAGTAGAGAAGATAGTAACAGAGATAAAACAACTGGAATTGTGATCTTTAGAAAAGGGTAGAAGCAAATTACACAGAAAAATGGGATTTTTGGGAACAATACATGGAGAGGAAGATCGAGGTTTAAAAGAAGGATCTGAATGAGTTATGTAATGGCTGGCTGACGATGACTGGCTATATTATAAGTGATGTATAATGTTTGCAGCTACATTTGTGCTGGCATGGTTTGTAATGTATAATGTTTGCAACTGATATTGTGTCACTGTGGTGTATTGTTATTTCTACACATGTAAAATTGCCTATGTCATACATTATAATTTAATAAAGATGTTTCTTGTTTAAAAAAAAAAAGTTGTCACATGGGACTAGGCAAACCACAGAGAATATATGGAACAGGGCTGTGAATCAGAAACAAAACTGAAGAGGTAAGTGAGCATACATTGTAGAAGAACAGAAGCTTGTAAGGCAACAAAAAGAGTAAAAACAAGACCTGGTGAACAGTCTACTAAGCAGGGTATGTGACAGACAAACCATGGAAAGGACATGGCTGTTCAGGGTGGCCCCTACAGATGCAAAAGGATAAGAAAGTGGGAGCTCCATAAATGCATTAAGGGGATAGGCAGATAACGGAAACTGTGAGCTAGAGCTGCGTGAACTATGACAAAGGAAGGAAATGGGACTATAGGGCTAAAGGAAAAAAGGTCCACGCGACTGTAGGGCTAAAGGAAAAAAGGTCCACACGACTGTAGGGCTAAAGGAAAAAAGATACACAGGACTATAGGGCTAAAGAAAAAAAGGTACACGTGACTGTAGGGCTAAAGGAAAAAAGGTACACGCGACTGTAGGGCTAAAGGAAGAAAGGACCACGCGACTGTAGGGCTAAAGGAAAAGAGGTACACAGGACTGTAGGGCTAAAGAAAAAAAGGTACACAGGATTGTAGGGCTAAAGGAAAAAAGGTACATGCGACTGTAGGGCTAAAGGAAAAAAGGTACACGACACTGTAGGGCTAAAGGAAAAAAGGTACATGGGACTATAGGGCTAAAGGAAAAAAAAGGTACACGCGACTGTAGGGCAAAAGGAAAAAAGGTACATGGGACTGTAGGGCTAAAGGAAAAAAGGTACACGGGACTGTAGAGCTAAAAGAAAAAAGGTACAAGGGACTGTAGGGCTAAAGGATAAATGGTACAAGGGACTGTAGGGCTAAAGGAAAAAAGGTACACGGGACTGTAGGGCTAAAGGAAAAAAGGTACTCGGGACTGTAGGGCTAAAGGAAAAAAGGTACACGGGACTGTAGGGCTAAAGAAAAAAGGTACACGGGACTGTAGGGCTAAAGGAAAAAAGGTATATGGGACTGTATGGCTAAAGGAAAAAAGGTACATGGGTCTGTAGGGCTAAAGGAAAACAAAGGTACAAGTGACTGTAGGGCTAAAGGAAAAAAGGTACAGGATGAGAACTGGCTGGACCTCAGAGAAAACTGGGAAAAGGACTCTAGGATGCTGGAAAAAGATAATCACTAGGTAGACCATTCAGAGAGAGATCAGACTAGGTGAATCTATGAAAAGAGAGGAAGGAATAAATGTGACTCAATAACAGCATCCTGAATAAGGTCAATGATTAATTTTGGCAGATCAAAAATGAAGTATGGAAGGTGAAATGACAGGACCTAGAGAATAATGGAGCATGGGATGGGTAGACCTGACAAAAGATAAGAAACTGGCTTGCTTACAGTGGAGGTTGTGATTGGGGAAAGTATAGATGGCAGCAGACAAGCAATAAAGAAGGCTGCAGCCATCGGAGACTATTCTGTAGATTTATTTAACATTTGTTTACCAGGAAAGTCCAACTTGGAGCGACCCAATTTTCAGTGGAGGCCAAGGGAGAAACTCTCCAGACACGTCTTTGTAATGTGGGTGGTAAATATGTTCCTGGATGATATGTGGAACATAGCTAGGTGGAATTTAACATTAGTGAAAGTGATCTGGGTGAACCTCTGAAAAAATAGGACTGACAGGCTAATGGCAAACAAGCAAGTCTGCAATCTGCCATATCAAATTTAGCAAGAGACTCATGTTCCTGCAATGGCTAGTATGTGAAAGTAGGACTGAGTATCCTACAGACAGCTTCTTTTCACCCTAAGGGCAGAGACAGATTCAGCGACCAGCCACACAAAGTGGGAGAGATGCTGGCAGGCATCCTGTATCCATGTGCACATATACATATGGCATAAAATCATGTTCATGTGCCTGTGCCCACATAGTGGGAAATGTTATAGTCTTCGGTGGGTGGGGGGGTCTTAGTTCAATACAACAAGCAACAGGATATCACTGTTAAAAAGTCTGCTGTCTTAACTAACCCACTCATACAACTTCTGCCTTAAATTAACAAGTTGTGGATATCAGCAGTCCTCTCCGTTCAAAGAGGTAAACTTAACCAGCAAAGGAAATAACATATGCAACAAATGGAATGTGTAGAGAGGTTTCTCACTAAAGGAGTACAGGGCATAAACATTTCCTACACAGATCACCTCAAAACCCTATCTCTGTATTCTATCTCCTAAAGACTGCTGTTAGGCAATCTATGCCTGGTCTCCAAGCAACTCTCTGATCCTGGTCTAATGGACCTGATGCACATCCACAAAACAAATAGCATCAGAATTACCTGATCTGTGGCCCTAGACCTCATCTGCAACATAATCAGGATATGCTGGAGAAACAGGTATGTATCTCAGAGACTCCTGCTCTCTAGGACAGGTTTCCCATTTACGTGAAGCAGATTTCTTCCCCAACCCAACTCGCGCGTAACTTGGACCAGTGGATTGGGAATCGGAAATGTAACCCCATTCTGGCACTTATGTCTCTAACAGACAGAGGCAGCATGTAAATGCTTGACCACTGAAGCCCAAGCTTATACATACCCTTTAAAATAACCCTAGGGTACCATAACATAACTTGTGTGATATATCAGAGAAGCATGGCTAGGCTTAAAAATGCCCTTCAGTCATTAGCCTAGTATATACCTATGGGCATATGAACAGTACATCCGTGGAGGATGTGGACACTGTTCTAGAAATAAGTAATGGGATGGAACTTGTGATGATTTCCATAGACTGTGGAGCCTAAGGAAAGGCTAACTACAGATGCACAGAGAGGTTTAACAATGCAAGAATGATTAGGAAAAAAAGGAATGAAATGGAGCTTTGTAAATATGAATTAGATGAGGGAGGCAATGGAGTTTATCCTGAAAAAGGCGTGCAACTTCATAACACCTCAAACTAGTGGAGACAGGCTGCAGTGCTGTACCAAATGAGTGATAAACGGTCAAATAATGCCAGGAAAAAAATGAAGGTAGGGGATGCAAGTGCCCCAAAGATGGGCAGATGCTACAGCATAATCTCATTATAACGGACCCGGTTACAATGGAGGAGGTCCACAGGTCCTGGCCACATGCTGACATAAACGTGAAGAAAAGGTGCTGGATATAACAGACTCGCTTAGAAGGGAATTTCGCTTACACTGTACTGCTGATAGGCTGTCTTATTTGGTTATAGTGGAATACGCATGCGCATTTACATGCTTGTGCTGTTTTGTGTGAAATGGGAGAGAAGTCAACTAGTTGGAAGAGGCAATCAATAACTCCAGAGTTAAAACATCAAATTGTAGTTTTAATAGAAAATAAAAACAAAACACAGGCTGACATACATGAGTGTGATCTTAATAAGTCGACAGTTACTGATATTTGGATTAACCGTGAGAAATACAAATCTCATCTGGGCAGTTTGCTGACAGTAGCAAGAAAATGTGGAAGTCTACATATGAAGACACTGAAGATGCTCTTTTCCTTTGGTTAAAGCAAGCGTCTTCAGTCGGTGCGCCTGTGTTTGGTGCAATATTAAAAGAAAAGGTGGCTAGTTTTGTCCGTGCACTTGGTCACGGTGACTTTAACTGTAGTGATGGCTGGTTGGATCAGTCTAACAAATGCTGAGCTGTTATCTTTTGAATTCTGAGTGGAACCTCACAGTCTGTACTGAAAGAATTGGCCAAGGACTGGCTGCAAAATAAACTACCACAGCTGCTAATATGATGAATGCAACACCTTCAATGCAGATAAAACAGGTTTGTTCTATAAGCTGCTGCCAGAACGCACAATGACATTCAAAGGAGACACTTGCCATGGCAGCAAGAGAAGCAAAGAGAATCTTATTTTAATGTTTGCTGTGAATATGGATGGATCTGAAAAGCTGCCAGTGTTAGCTGTCAGTTAGTCTGCCAACCCACGATGTTTCAAAGGTGTAAAGTCAGTGCCCGCAGTACAGAAGCAACCACAAAGCATAGATAACTGGCATTCTATTCAGCAAGCAGCTGATAGGATTGTACAGAAAATTTGTCAAGGGAAAACAGCATGCACTGATGATCGGTGATAACTGTAGCACACATGATCCAGCTGTTGCCGAACAGCTTAAAGGAATATAGCTGGAGTTTCTGCCTCCCAACTGTACCAACCAGCTTCAGCAGTGTGACATTGGAATTATCTACAACTTTAAAGTTCTGTACAGAAAGTAGCTCCTGTGAAACTTATGGCCATTGAGAACAGCGATTTAGGCAAGTTTGCAGTTGATGTACTCAAAAATCTGCACTGGGCATGTTCAATTTGGGAGAATGAAATAACAGCTACTACAGTCAGCAACTGTTTTAAAAAGGTGGGGTTTGTCAAGAATGTTCAGACCACGGATGATCATCCAGAACCATCCAGCGCTATCCATTGCCCGTGACTTTGGCAACATTTTTGAACGACTCTACAACAAAAGGAGGAAGCTACTACAAGATAGAGCAAAATCCTTGAAAGGTAAGACACCTTTGATCATTATAAGTAAAAAACTAAGAGCTCTCATAAAATCATCCAAGGCAAATTTTGAGAGAAAAATCGCCAAGGACTCTAAAGACAATCATAAGGCCTTCTTTAGCTATGTTAGAAACCTAAGAGGAAACTCCCAGATATGCTCAGAATTAGTTCAAAATGATGTGAAAATTACTGAACCTACACACATTGCTAACATACTGGCTGACAGGTTCAGTGCAAACTTCTCCCCTCCCCAAAAGGAGAGATATCTATTCCAGAGGATTGTAGCCCCAAACATCTCCAATGCCCAGGTGAGAACTGCCCTCACTAAGGCAAAAACACAGCATCCATGGGACGGATGGTGTCCCCGGCTGTGTGCTTCATGAACTCAACGAGGAATTAAACCCACAGTTAGGACAGCTGTTTAATCTTAGCCTCACCTCAGGATACGTACCCAAGGAGTGGCGCACGGCGACTGTGGTCCCACTTCATAAGGGCGGTGCCTCCACAGACCCTGGAAATTACCGCCCATTAGCTTGACAAGCCTTATCTGCAAAGCCATGGAGAGGATCATAATGGAACTCATAAATAAAGACATAGGGAACTTGCAGACTTTGGATCCAACCCAGTTTGGCTTTGTCAAAGGCAGATCCTGCCTCTTAAACTTGGTTGACTTTTTCGAGACAGTCACCAAGGCCATTGATGAGGAAAGGCAGTCCATACAGCCTACCTCGACCTGGCAAAGGCCTTGACACAATACCCCACTCAGGTATCATCGAAAAACTCATCAGCTTGAATGTAAACCCATACATCACAAGATAGGTTGCAAACTGGCTAAGTGACAGAACCCACAGGGTCAGAGTTGCTGGAGCCATGTCAGACTCAAAGCCTGTCACAAGTGGTGTCCCACAGGGCTCAGTCCTGGGTCCACTCTTGTTCGGCATCTACTTTTCTGAAGTACAAGCAAACACAGGAGGGTTATGGCTGACAAAGTTTGCAGATGACTGCAAACTGGGCGCCATAGTCGAAAACACATCTGACACAGATATCCTCCAGAAGGGCCTCACAGAAACGGATAACTGGTGCCAGAGCCATGGCCTGAAGTTAAACACCAAAAAATGCATAGTCATACCCTTCGGGAAAAACAAGGTTACCCCTAGCTACCATATAGGTGGCAATCCACTGAGCACAGAAAAAAGTCATCAGGGATCTGGGGACCCAAGTTGACAGTAGCCTTTCGTTTGACACTCATGTTGCTAAAGTAGTTAGGAAAACCTTCTATATCGCCCACCTGATCATGAAGGGATTCACATCTAGATCAAGGGAGGTCATCGTCCCTCTGTACTCATCACTCATTAGACCTATGATTGAGTACAATGCCCCATTCGGAATGTATCTGACCAGACACCTGCTGCAGCTTGAAAGGCCCCAAAAGTTCCTCACCAAAAGGATAAAGGGTCTCAAAAATATGTCTTATGCTGCCCGACTGAAAGAACTCCAGCTCTATTCAGTCTCATACCGCTTGCTCAGAGGTGACCTGTGCCTGACATATAAGGCCATGTCAAACCCAGATTTGATGAATATGCTTCACCTCAAAAAATCTAGATCCCTCAGAACCACAAGGGCGGGAGACTTAAACCTTGACACGGTTATAAATAGAAGCGTGCTGGAGGGACAGATTCATCACCCAGAGACTCCCTATGCTGTGGAACAAAATCCCGGTACATGTGAGGCAGAGCACCTCGCTGGCCTTGTTCAAGAGGAATCTTGACCAATGGATGGGAGATCGCAGATATACCCCAGGGATTACTTCAGTGTCACTGCTTGACAGAGGCACAGAAAAATGATAGGCATAGTTTTTATTCAAACTAAAGGGGTGGCGAAAGCCACATAACTATGGGCTAGGCTTATAAATGCCCTTGGGCAGATAGCCTAGTATGAACCTATGAACCTATGAACCTAATAAAACTGCACTTCCTGGACCAGAATACATTGTTGGAAGAATTTCTTGCAGTTGATGAGTATGTCCAGAAAGAGCCTGTAATGACTGACTAGGGCACTGTAGCAGAAGTTAAGGAGAAGTCTCCAGGTGTCGATTGTACATAAAGGGATGACAAATCCAGTGAAGTTGAGGTTCCAGTGGCACCTCCACCATCAACATAGGTTCATAGGTGTGTACTAGGCTAATGGACCTGGAGTTTTTACAAGCCTAGCCTCATAGGATTAACCTGGCATCGTGCCACCCGACCTTAGTTTCCAGTGCCTCTGTCGAGTAGAGCTACTGAAGTGGTCCCTGGGGTGAATTTTCTACTTCCCATCCTCTCATCAAGATTTCTCTTGAAGAGGGCCAGTGAGGTGCTCTGTTTGACATGTATGGGAAGTCTGTTCCGTAGCATGGGTAGTCTCTGGGTTATGAACCTTTCCCTCCAGCACATTCTGTTGATTGTGGTAATGAAAAAAACAGAAGCAGCAAAACAAACTAAATAAATAAAAATGCTGGCAGGCAGAGTTTCACAGGCACAAATCACTCAGGTGATGATAAACCAAAGGTGTATTTAATGATAAAAATCCACAAGAATTGTTTTTCTTGTGGATTGTGGTAATGAGGTTGATGTCTCTGGAGTGTGTGGTGCAGAGGGTTTGGGATTTCTTTAGATGTAGCATTTCTAACAGAGCTGGGTCAGACATGGCTTTAAAAGTCAAGCAGAAATTGCCTCTAAGTAGGCGACATGAGACAGAGAATAGTTGGGAGTTTTTTTTTGAGTCTGCCCATATAGGACAAGTGTTTAAGGCCTTGGATCCTCTTTGTGAGGTACTTTTGCGGCCACTCCAGTTGTTGCAGGTGTCTAGTGAAGTACATGCCAAATGGGGCATTGTACTCAATGTTTGGCCTAATGAGGGAAGAGTAGAGGGATACAATGACCTCTTCCTTCCTGGATGCAAAACCCTTAGTAATGAGATGTGCCACATAGAAGGACTTTCTGACCACAGTGGCATTGTGGTGGTCAAAACAGATGTTGCTATAAACCTGTGTTCTCATATAATGCATTCTGTGTTCACTGGACTACCATAGATGTGGTAGTTCATGGGAACTGTGTTTTTTTCAAAGGGAATGACGACACATTTTTTTGGCATTGAGCTTAAGGCCATGGTTCTGACACCAGTCGTTGGTCTCAGTGAGGCCTTTCTGTAGGATGTCAACATCACTTGGGGAGTTATAATGGCTCCCAACTTGCAATCGTCTGCAAACCTTGTCAGCCAGAGTCCCTTTGTGTTGGACTGGATGTCTGAGAAGTAGATACCAAACAGGACAGGACCCAGGATCAATCTCTGTGGGACTCCACGCGTGACTGTTTGGCAGTCTAACTTGGAGTCAGCTACTTTCACACTGTCGGTTCTATCTGTGAGCCAGTTTGCAACCCACCTACTGATATAGGGGTTGATACCTAGGTTAGTGAGTTTTTCTATGATTCCTGAGTGGAGAATGGTATCAAAGGCCTTGGTCAGATCAGGGTAGGCTGTATGAACCACCTTGCCTTCATCCACAGGTCTGGTGACTGACTCAAAGAAGTCGACCAAGTTGAGCAGGCATGATCTACTCTTCACAAAACCAAACTGTGTGGGATCCAGAGTTTGGAGATTCCCTATATCCTTGTTTATTAAGTCCATGATGATGCGCTCCATAGCTTTGCATATCAGACTCGTCAGGCTAATGGGATGATAATTCCCAGGCTCTGTTGTCACTCCTCCTTTGTGGAGAGAGATGACTATAGCAGTGCGCCATTCAGTAGGGACAAAGCCTGAGGTGAGGCTGTGATTGAACAGGGCACACAGGTGAGGTGCCAGTTCGCTCTGTAGTTCATGTAGAACACAGCCAGGGATATTGTCAGGTCCCATGGAAGCTGTATTCTTGGCCTTGGACAGTGCTGTTTTAACCTGTGCAGCAGTAATACTGGGTGCCTGGCAATCTACTGGTATTGTGAATGGTCCTTTGGGGGGGGGGTTGACACTGAATCTGTCGACCAATATACTGGCAATATTTGTTGGCTCGGTATAGGAGGTACCATTGTGCAGCAGCTCAGAGCAAATCTGTGTATTGCCGTGGAGGTTCTTTACATAACTATAGAAAGCCTTGTGGTTGTCTTTACTGTCTGCTGCATTTCTGTTTTCATAGCTAGCTTTAGAGGATTTGATGAGGGATCTCAACTTTTTGTTTAGGCTGATAAGGGAGTTTTTCCAGTCTTGGGACTTCACCTTATTCCGCATCAGTTTCTTCCTCCTGTTGTAGAGTTTGTTTATGGCAGGGGACCACCAGATTGACTTCCTGTTTTTGGAGGAGAGTGTCTTGGTTCTATTGGGTATGGCGAGATCCATGCATTTGTGTACATGTTCGTACAGTGCATTGGTGTATGATTCAGCGGTCATGCAACTATTCTCCATTTGCATGGATGCCGTGAAGTTAGCCATCTCTGTTCTTAGGCGCCCAAAGTTAGCTTTGGAGAAGTTTTTCATGGTGGTAACCTTTGCGGGGGTGGGGTGGGAGGTATGTGGATTTCCAAGGTGATTAGTTTGTGGTCGGATCTAACCAGGAAGGAGTTGACTACTGGTGTAGAGCAACAGTCGCCCATGTTAGTAATGACCAGGTTAAGTATGTTGTTACCACTAGTGGGGGTAAGAACGAGTTGGGCCAGGGCATTGGAATTAATGAATTCTAGGAAATGTTGGGCAAGTGTATTGGTACACGAGTAGTTTTCCCAGTTAATGGAGGAGTAGTTGAAGTTGCCCAATATGAGTGTGTTAGGTTGGATCCTAATATTCTCCAGGGTGCTTAGGAACGTGGAGTGAGTGTCTTGGGACATGGTTGGGGACCTATTACAGGGTAAGACCTGAATCGCTGTCTTACCCAATGTTAGCTGCACCTGAAGTATCTCTGATGCATTATGCGAGGCAAACATGGCATTTGACAATGTTGCAACGCTACACTGAACATAATGCTAGTGACCCGGCTGAGTCAGATGCTCTGATGACCTACATTAGCAAATTACGTGCATAGGTGGCTAAAACGCCCGAATGAAATGCAGTGCAGAAGAAACTGATTACTTTGCTTATCAACAATACATTGCAGTACACACATGTAAAAATATTATAGCTTGATAACACCTAACACACAGATTCAGTGTCAAGTGGAATAAAGTAACAAGTGCAAGATTTTCTGTTGACTGACTGATTACCTTTCTTATCAGTAATACATTACAGTATTATACGTGTAAAAAT
The DNA here is from genome assembly GCF_019279795.1 of Protopterus annectens. NCBI lineage: Eukaryota > Metazoa > Chordata > Ceratodontiformes > Protopteridae > Protopterus > Protopterus annectens. The sequence goes on along the minus strand of NC_056729.1, from coordinate 1,706,715,093 downwards.
ATTATAGCATCAATTTACAGCATCCAGTTTGTTGACAATTTTGGACCACTCCACCTATCCACATTGGCCCTACCCTCTTACCCTCTGTGTGGACATCATAAATGAATATCTGCATTGACCTACTATACCTGTTATAGTGCAGCATCATACCAGTGAACTCTGTAGGTAAATTCTTGTGTGTGGCAAGACAGCCTCTGGGTAGAGTGGACAATGGATATAATGGACTATTTTGTCAGGTCCCTTGAAGACCGTTATAACAAGATTCTGCTGTAGAAGGTATGATGTACAAAGACAGAAACACATCTGAAAAGCTTCAGAATCCCTAGATTAGACAAGAACAGGTAAGAGAACATGGACGACATGCAAAATAAAATTGAACAAATTTAAAAAAAAAAAAAGAGAGAAGAGACGACTTGATGTGTACATTCCCTAGCTAAAAGGAGGAAACAGTTTAGCAGTCAAGAGAAGAGAAAGGTTAGAAAATGACTAACAATGTAATGAATGACTAAATAAAGAATGTGTGCATGTACTGCAGCCCCAGTGCAATGGAGTCACTTAAAACCAGCACACACCACTACTGCAACTAAATTCAGGTGCAGAACTCAAGAAACAGACACCCAAACACAGAGCCATCTCAAAAAGGGAATTAAAGAGTCCTTGGACACTACTTGCACATTTAGTGTTTCTAAGTCACTAGAAAAAAGGCTGAACAATGAATTAATTAGAACTTGAAAATTAAGAATAACATTCAGAACATGTAACTTTAGAAACGAATGCATATACGTACATTACACTGAGCTTGTTCACTAGAAGGCATGTGCACAGGTTTTTGCTATGTAATTAGTATAAACAACTCTGTTATTGCTCACATTTCTGTATTTTTTGTTTGTGAGATGTTTGGAATTTAACCTGGGTTGAGCCTAACATTAGGCAGCACTGATAAGTGCTCTATCCCACTAAACAAATATAAATAAAAATAAAATAACATTTTCTGATGGGGCACTAGTTTTTCCTACCATCCTAAAGGCATTACCGGCTTTGCTCAAAAGGTAGAACTAGTTTCCTTTGTCAGCAGTGGCTAAAATGAAGTCTACAAATGACACGGTTTCTGGAGGGCTCATATTTTAAATTATCTGAAGAATGTGCAGGTGTGTATATGTTTGGGGGGGCTGCACCACCAGCCTGTCAACAAAAACTAAAGATAAAACCCTGAACAGGTTAAATAAATAAATAAATAAAACAAAACTAACAGGCATTAAAAATGTTGTCACTTCATTCATCTCATTAATATTCTGGGGTTAGAAGGCTTTCACTAAAAACATAATTAATTGCGGCCATGCCAACAGTAAACAAGCAATTTCAAATTAAACTGAAATGACGGGTGCTTCATTTATAAATATGAACACATTTTCATGGCAGATAAACGAAGTCTTCATGCAGAGTGAAAGACAGCAAAGTTTAGGGGTGAAGTGATGGGGACATTAATCTTCACCTGTTTGTGTCACAGTGCCACTCATTTCCAAAATATTTGACTCAATTCGTTGCAGATGTTTCTTGTCCTCTCTGTTGCCCATAATCAAGGGGACGATGTATTTCTACAAGAAAAAAAGTTAAGAAAAGGCACATGTAAATGACCAAGAATATTCTTATTACTGTAAACTGTGGCACTCAGAGTGATTAATTAAGAAGTGCTAGTCACAGCACCTTGATCATTTTACAGGCCTGTCTGATAAACAACACATATCACTACTTATCTCAATAGTAATCAGCATTTCATTAACAGTTAAGAATGCAAATCACGTTACTAGAAAAAAGGGCAATATTTACCACATTTCATATCTTCCGTGTAGTTTTTGGTAAAAGGTCACACTGCTTCATCAAAAATTTCATAACATGGACATATTTTCAAATCTGAATCATTCTGACAGCTACTTGAAAATGAGGGCTTTCCCTTTTGCATAGCTAATTTTTCTCACACTTCACCGAGAAAGACCAATTAGCAAAATATGGGCTGATTTGAATAAATCTTCAGAGCAGTCAAAGCCTAAATGAATTTGAAGACTGAAATTGCTGATATATAGGTACTCACAGCAGTAACAATTAATGACTTTTTCAGACTAGGAGGAGAATGAACAGTGCCTCAATATATCTATGTCTCAACTAGACTGCACAAGCAAAACGTTTACAAGAAAAACATACAGCGGGAGTGCAAAAAAGAAAACTCTAGCGAATCCAGAAACCACTACAGAAATTACAATGTAACCTACAAAGATAATAAATAATCTGTGAACAAACCCAAACGTTTAAGACACAAGTGAGGATCCCACTACCTATATTTGCATGTCTGCAGAACTATTCATTCACTTAAACAGGTTAGGGCCCCTTGGCTTACCCATGAAAAATATTACTGCACTTAAGCTGGCCTTAAAATAAATGCTACCAAAATAAGAACTACAATGTAATATCACCAGCCAAAAGAATAAGGTAAGAACTCACAGATTGTAAAATTATGTCAATCAGCTAGTAAATCTGCAGAATAGTAACACTGGTGCATCTGCTGCCAAGACCCAGACAAGCGGAATAACTTGGGGAAACTAGTGTCCACTTGAGCAAAGTAAAAAGGACGAAGAATTTCCATTCTTCCAGAACAGGGAGTTCATTCCACAGCAGTGGGACCATATGAGTCTCCAAAGTTAATGATAATTTAGGCTGATGTACTCATTCCGCTATGGCAAAACTGTTAACGTAAATAAAGATGCCGCTCAGATGTCTCAGAAATCAAGGTTAGGTCAGGTTTACAGCAGAAAGCCTATAGCAAAAGCACTAAAACTGGTAATGAACAATGTCTTCTCTTCCACTCCCTTACATCACGGAATTTGTGTGAGACTGAGCCATTATGGTGAAAACGGCGATGGACTTTAGATGATGATGACGATAATTTTTCTTTCTTTTCACTTTGTTGACTGCAGCTGTCCCATTATGCCAATTACCTCTTTTCAAGCAACCTTTGAGGCAGTATTTATACTGACCATGGACAATTTGGCCAGGTTTTGTTTTTTTCTAGATACCGTTTCTTCTCTCCCCCCCCCCCCCTAAATATGGCCAGGACACTGGGGAAGTTCCCCTACACTTTTTTATAAGTGCAGTGAGATCTTTTAGATCCACCTCAGCCACCAAAAATAGTGTCAGAAAATGATATGGTGGAAGTAGTGTCCAAAACACTTGTTTGTTTACTACATAAGTCCACTGGACACAACTGTCCATTTCATAGAGCAGCCCAAGAGTACTATCTGGTAAAGTGACAGTAGGTAAGTAGACATTGAAAGAATCAAACTTAGAACTATGGGATGAAACTCATTAACAATCATAGACTTAACCCTCTGCGGATTCCTGTGTTAGATGCTGGAACTTTTCAACAGTTTTAGTAAAACAGATGAGCTCCAAATAATCTGCATACTGTCCTATAGAGGCATTTGTGCTTGGTTTGTGTAGGTCATTAATGAAAATATTAAATTAGAGTGGTCTTAGGACAGAGCCTTGTGGAACCTTTACAGATATAGGAAGGAAGGAGACATCAGTAGTTCATATGACTGGCTGGTATCTGTCAGACAAGTAACTGCAGAACCATGACAGAAGGACTAGCTAGTCTAAGGAAGAAGGCTCTGTTAAGAAGTTTAGGATGTGACACTGTATCAAAGGCTTTGGACAAATCAAATTATATTGCTGATACTAGTTTTCCAGTGTTATCATACTGGTTAATGTGAGTACAGAAATTGAAGAGTGCAGCATTAGTACTGTGATGTGGGCAGAAACTGTGGTGTTGGGTACAGTAAATTATTTTTCGGACTAGATTTTATTATTTAGTGATGGATGCATTTCACTTGAATTCTGGCTGGAGGGAGAGGATAGCAATGGGGCAATAGTTGGAGAAGTCTATAGACTGCCCACCTTTGTGAAGTGGTAAAACATAGGATTTCTTCCACAGCAGAGGAACACGGCTGTCTCTGATGGAGCAACTGGTTAGAATTCTTACTGGGTAGGCTACTGCATCGGCTGTGGGTTTAATATATTCAGCAGGAAGTTTATCTGGGGCAAGCGTGGTAATAGCGTTAAGTTTGAGGAGAAGTTTTTTGATGAAGGATCTTTGCAAATGTTTGAGTGGTACTTTACTTGGTTATTTAATACACTCTTGTAGAGGTACAGAAGAAGTTGTGGTGGCTTTTAAGAGTGAGGCAACTGCCTGAATGAAGAAGTACTGAACTGGCTAGCTACACATTCTGTGAAGTTGGTTGGATTATATACCCAGGGTGAATTAATTAGTTTATTGATTATCAGAACATTTTAGGGTTAGTATGACCTGTATTTTGTCAATTGTTGAAGTAAGATCTTTTATCTGTTTTGATCTTATTTTTGGCTTGATTTCTAAGCTATCTATATATCTGGAGAATGAAGTCATTTTTGTTTTGTTTCCTGTGACTCTAGTTTTTGTCTCTATTTGTCATTAGTAGCTTTGTTTGTTATGTTAATCAAGGAACTGTGTTGAATTTAACTCTCTTATTTCTAACAGGATTGTGGTTGTTGAGTATATGTAGGAAAAGTTCTACTGAAGAAGGATAATTCATCTAGTAGAAGTTGTTTCAGTAGTTGCCAATTGATTGATTTTAAGGTACTGCTAAAGGTATCTATCAAAGTTATTTGTGTTGTGAGACTGATATTTTAGGTGATGGACACTTCCTTACAATAAACGTGGGTAGGTGATCACTTGGTTTGTCTGGTAGGGAGCCGGTGAAGTAATTTTTCTGCAAAATTTGTGAGGAGCTAGTCCAGGGTGTTTTGTCCATTGATGTATTTGTTGTATCTTGTTGTGGTATCTATAAATTGAGTAAATCCATAGAGGTTAATATTTTTGTTGGAGGATATATTTTTTACTGTTAGTCAATCAATATTAAAATCTCCCATTATAATGGTTTCTTGACAGGTAGATGAAGAAATCCACGAGGGAAGTTCCTTGGTTGTATCAATGTTATTGCTGTGGGGGGGGGGTGTATATGCCTCTAAGAGTTAATGCTTTTACGGTGGTTTATTTTCAGAGTAACCATCAAGATTTAAACCGTTCCTATAGTTAGAGGGTAGCGGAATGAAGTGAGAAATTGAGAATTCATTTAAACATGATGGCAACTCCACCTGTTTTATTTTTCTTAAGAACTTGGGATTTCTATATAAAATGTTAAGTCGGTAAAAAGTTAGATGAATATATGAAACTGCATGATATTAAAATTTTGTACTTAACATGAGAACCTTGACTCATTTGCTATATTACCAAATGTTTAAAATGTTGATGCTTTGAAATGTAAAGTCGTTACTTATATTAAAAATGAAGGAAGCAGCTTGAAAAATTTAAGGGACAAGAAGAATCCTAGTTCTATCTGGTTTTACGATAGGTGGTAGTTAATGATTAGCCCAGTTTGTTTGCCAAGCATGTCCTTGCTCTAAGCCAACCATATAGTGAAAAGCTGAAAATATTATTATAGATGTATTACTCTCAGAAAGAACTGATACTCTTTCTTCTGTTCATTTTCACAACCAGGCTATACTACACAACATTTAACAGAGTTTGAAACACATATATATACTTCACAGATTAAAGAGGCAAGCTAACTGACCCTGCAAAGACAAAATGAGAGCCTGAAACAATGTATGCCACACAGTTTTCATAACCATGGCTCAGATGAAACCAACCAACTTCTTCATGTTCCTTATTTTTTTTAGCATACTATCCAAGACTTAACATCTTGATGGGATAACCCCTCAGTGGTTCATTCAACTGCTATTTTAAAGTAAAACAGTTCAGGCAGTGATGGCATTTGAACCTGGCACCTCATCAATTCATGTCTCAGAAACTCATTATAAAGCAGTACTGTTCATTCAGTGATTCATGTATATCATTTGTGAAATACAACAGCCCGCACAGAATGGCAGCTACTGTACAGCTTGTGTACAAACACTGCCTCCCTTCTTGTTGCAAGCAGTGAATCATGAATAACTCAAAATACACGCAGTTCAGATTTTGCTGATCTACTGACACCAGAATGCAAAACACAGAGACTTTTAGCAAATTAAAAGATATGCTGTAAAAGGCACTGCTGCCCCTAGCATTACAAACAGTGCTGATTATATAAGAAATAACTTCACACTAGTATTCTGCATGAAAAAAAAAATACATTGCAAGCCAAAACCCCACATTACATGTGATAATGTCACTTTTTAGAAAAGTGCATTTGCAAAATACATGCATCAGGTAACAAAGTAGTTTAGTCAGATGAAAATCACTTTTCAGAATACCAAAATGTGTGAATATATACTTCACAGATGAGAGAGGTAAGTAAAATGCATACATTCTCGCTTCCTGAATAGAGGGTTCAGTTACACATTCAAACGTAAGAGAACAACTGCACTATTTTCAAGTGAGCAGACATAACATCAGCCAGGTAAACACAATTGTGAAGACTAAAAGAAGACCGTATTACTGAGACATCTATGGTAATGTAAAGCTCGACCAACACCTGCGCCAATCCTTATTTCACAACATAATAAAAGAAAACATCAAATTAAACAGCATAACACACTTTTTATTCATTTCGGTGGTCCTGCTGCCAAAGTAAACAAATGCCTGAGCAGATTAACGCATGCACTGGCTTACTGTAATCTTGGGCATAACAAATATAGTAAAGCTTTCTTTTATGAAATGGTGGAACACTATCACCACACCTGTTTTTACAAAACTGAAACAGCTTGTAGAGTAAACCCTTAAGATGAACCGCTATATGGGAATGTTAAGGACAGTTATAATAACTGGCAAATACAGTATGGATATCCCTGCCATGCTGGCAGATGGGCAGACAAAACAGACCCCTTAGCCTTTTTCTGCACATCAAAATTTTTTTCCCAACAGCTTCCAAAGAATCCACAGGAAGTAGCTGATATAACACTACTATAAATAATTCCTGCAGTAAATTTTAAGAAAGAAAACAATGCAAATTATTACACATCAATTTCAAATACTTTGAAGTCATGAACAGTAGAAGAATATGTGTAATGTGGAGGAGTGCAGAGACAGTCTAACAAAACATTTCTTCACAGCTAGGCTTGTAAGGGCTCTTAAAGCCTATTAATCTCATTTGAACCTATGTTATCACATACACAAGACAGGCTGTTCAAAACAGAAAAAACATTAAAGTGCATGTATGGCACAAGGTACGGGATACACACACAAGAACACAAAATAATGGAGCAGTTTTGAACTGGCACATGAGAATATATTACATATCAAACCAACAAATAAGAATCGATATTTATGTGACACGCAGAGGGAAGCTCAGCAGGTAAAGACAAACCCAAAATGTATATGACAGGCACAAAAGAGCTCAATATTAATAGGAAAGGCAAGGGAAAACCCACTGTTCAGGGTGAAAACCACAGCAAATCTGAGTATATGAAAGGTGTAAGGAAGCCCGGTATTTACAAGACCAGTAGACATTTTCATTAGAATAAAAGGGGATCCTGAAAACAAAAAGACACTGGAACGCACATGTGATGCAATACCTTTTATTGGACCAACCCTAAATTCAGGCTCAAACAGGAAATGCAGTTCTTGGAGGAATTAAGACTTGAAGAAACACAACCAAATAAACCAAAACTTTATAGTATTCCACAAACTGAAGGCCAATTCCACTGTAGTGCTAAGATAATTTACTGTAAAATATACAATCAAAATTCGATTTTCTTCCACAAAAATCAGTCTTCTCTAGCACCTCGGCCACACTCACCTTTAACAGATTATACTTGATCTATTCATAGTTATTTAGTACAAAGCATCTGTCTTTGTGGTATGGTTTCAGTGAACAGATTAAAATTTAAAGCCTAACAAGCAGTTCAACTGACTACCCAACAACTGAAATGCAAGTTAACACAAGACAGCAAAACGAAGGGCAACAACATGTGATCTAGCCACATAGGACTCTAGCATCTTATACCACCATGAGCAGAAAAGCTCAAGAGTGACTTTTACTGAAACTGATGGAATACTAAATGTAGACTCGGTCTAATGAATCTGGCAAACCTCTTTGAAAAGGTAACACAAGCTGCTGGCAGAGGTCATACTGTAAACATGACCTACCTTAATGTAAACAAGTCATTTGGCATCATCCCCATGCTAGCATAATTAATAAATGAAATGTGTTACAAACATCTCTTTGTGGTAAGATGGACAGCAATCTGTCTAAAAGACAGAATCTACATGATGCGGGTAGCAGGGGCTGCTCCAGAAAACATGACGACAACCAGTGGCGTCCTGCAGGGCTCAGTATTGGGATAGCTTTTGTTAAGTTTTCACTTCTATGACCTACAGACTAACAAGACCTATGGTTAACTACGTCTCCTGATTACTGCAAATTGGGAGTCATTGTCAAATCCTGCTCTCATACAGAAAAGCTCCAGCAGGAACTTACACTTATAAATACCTGGTGTACTGAAAATGGGCTTAAATTAAATGTTAAAAACTGGAAAATTGTTACATTTGGCAGACAGTCCATCTCCCCAGCTTATAGCAATGGCAATGCTCCACTTCAAAATGAAAATGTACTTAGAAACCTGGGTTAATAATTTCAACTCCTCTGATTACCACATAGCAATGTTTATTAGAAAATCCTCCTTGGCGCAACTGATCACCAAGAGATCAAGATCTAAAGATGTCACTGTCCCTTTGCATTCAGTAAAGATCAAACCAATTACAGAATACAATGCCCCCTCTGGCCTGTACCTCATAACAGATATCAAACTACAGGGGGTCCTAACAAATGGGATCAAAGGTTTACAATCATTAAGCTACCATAAAAGCCTAGAAGTACTGTCCCTCTTTTATGTGTCTAACAGGCTTTTTAGAGAGACCTATGTCTTGCCTTCTGAGAAGCAGGGTTCTACTTTCACAAATCAAACAGTCCCCACAAGGGATCTAAACTTGCTTCGGCAGATCAATAAAGCAAGGTGGAGAGATATGTTCATCACTCAGCATCTCCCTCACCTCTGGAACAGACTCCCTCTACAGATAAATCAGTTTGATACACTATTGTCCTTCAAAAGGGACCTGGATCATTGGATGGACATTCATAAATTTACCCTGGGCTTGACTGGCTTGAACCTCCTTACCAGGGAAGGTACAGTCTAGGGTAGGCTTCAGAGTGAATAGCATGATTCCAGTGATCTGAGAATATAGTTTGCCTTCCTTGATAAACTCTGCTAGAATGCAAGAGGGTGGAATCACTGTGTCTGCTTGACCTTTTAAAATAGCTAGAGCATCTGAAATATTTATTGGCTAACTAGCAACACAATGACAGAGGAAGAAATTTAGACATAAAATACTATGAGAGAGAGAAATAGATCAGTGAAGTATAACAACTGCTCTGGGGCCCAACAGGATTCAAATAATAACAGTCACAGAATAAGCTTTACACTGTTGTTTGTGTAGACAGGCTTCAGCTCTATGGCTTTGCAAAAACATACACAGTTAATATGCCATTTAATTCTAGGATTGGGTGGGAAGTGTGTGTGTTCTGATAAGAGATCAGGTTCAGCTGATAAAATATTACAGAAAAACATATATAAATCGGTACAAAAAGTAATAAAAACAGATTTTGATGGACCGGTCGGAAACACAAAGACAAAGAATGGAAGCTAAATACAATAAAATATACATTTACTATGGCTCAAGCTGGTGCATCGGTATGAAATGTAAATGTGCTTTTTGATATGAATCAAGAAGACAAGGTACTGACCTATATTTACAATAGTAATCCACAAGAGATACTACTATAGGAAACATTTCTGAATCATAGGTAACATGAAACGTTTGTAAAAAGAATGGGGAAGGAGAGTTTCTTTACAGAAATAGGAGAGAAATTAGGGAGTCTTAATATTGACTAAAAGGGTATACAAATAAAGACTGAGAAACAAATGAAGGACATGGCAACAGGTTGCTGACAGGAGAAAGAATTACACTGGCTGCATTACATATTTCACAGAAAGCACAGTGGAACAAGGAATAAACAATATTATACCATGATCCCCCCAAAACGTACACGCTGATTGGCCAGTGTGCCCGTTGTAAATCGAGTTATACTAATGGAAAAAGGTCCAGTCGCCCGGACTTTTTTCCATTAGTATAACTCGTTTTTTTAAAACACTGTCTCGCTATGTTAAATGGGTTTAACATAGCGAGACAGTATACAAAAGCAACGGACATCTCCGTTGCTTATTTTAAAGCTGTCTCGCTATGTTAAACCCATTTAACATAACAGTGTTTAAAAGCAATGGAGAAAGCAAGATCTCCGTTGCTTTTTTTTTAGTGTTTCGCTATGTTAAATGAGTTTAACATAGCGACACAGTTTTAAAATAAGCAACGGAGATGTCCGTTGCTTATTTTAAAACTGTCTCGCTATGTTAAACTCATTTAACATAGCGAGACACTAAAAAGCAACGGAGATCTTGCTTTCTCATTGCTTTTGCTCACTCTAATGTACTGCGCAGGCGCCGCAGTACATCAGAACTGCCGGATGCCAGACATCTGCGGAAGGGCAGTAAACAGGCATTATACTATGCCATTATTTAAGAAAAGTTATAGTTTCTTTTCTTAAATAATGTCATGGTATAATAGCAATAACCCACTTCTGGGTGTGGGTAATGCTAAATTTACCCACGGTTGGCTTTGTTTGGTCCCGAGGGCGAACAAACCACGCCAACCGTGGGTAAATTTAGCATTACCCACACCCAGGCGTGGGTTATTGCTATATTATGGGATATGGAAACATATGAAGCCTGTCATTAAAGACATTCAGTAGTAGCTGGAGACTGGAACACTACAGGAAATAAGGAAGGTGTCTCTGGAGGGCCAATGTATCACGAAAGAAGATATTTAGACAAATATTTGCAAGTATTTGGGCCTACTGATGTATCAAAATTAAAAAGAATGAAGAGAAATACATACATTTTCAGTGAAAAATGCTTCCTGGGCAAGATTAGACTGATACTGCATATCGAAAGATTACTGTAACAAGGTTTGAACCATGAAAACACATCTGGTGATAGTGTCAGTAAGCACGTAAACGTACATTTGGTAAACACTGGAATTTTCCAGTATTCCTTCTGAAAAGGAAGCTGTTCAATTAATGGACAGATGAAACTAACTGAAATGTTATTATATTAGAACCTAAGCAGTAAAGCTCATGCAAAGAAATTGTATAATTGAAAACTGCAGATTAGAAATGTGGGAACAATGAAAGCAAATAAGATATGGAGTAATGTAAGTATGTACGAGGCTTAGAAATGTAAAGGATTTACAGACGCACAAAAAAGAATAAGTGGAATGAAGAACAGATGAAATAAGCTAAAATGCCTAAGCAAGAGTATCTAGAAAACATAAATTTATTTATTTATTGACATTTGTTTACCTGGAAAGTCCGATTGGGTCAGAAACCCATTCTCAGAGGAAGCCGGGGGAGAAAAGCACCACATAAAGTACAGACATAATTACAATTTACAGACTGTGCATACACAAATATAGTACAATACAGTTTAAATTTGGTATAATAATATATACAGTTATGGACTTTGCGCAGCTTAATATATGGCTTGGATATCCGTTTTACATTCTGAAATTCTAGACAATTTTAGAGAGTAAAATTAAATGAGTAAAAGTTTGTTAGATTGTTATAGATTGTAAAAGGTAACGAGTTATTAGGAGTTGATAGCAGGACAGTAAGTGTAGGACAGTTAAGGATAGTGGTTTAAGGACAGAAGGTAATGTGAGGGTTTGTAAAGTCGTAAAAGTAGATACTTTTGGGAAAATGGAGATAGATAATCTGTAAAAAAAATACAGGCTAAGGAGGAGGATATAGACTTGGAAGAAAAGAAGAAATTAAGTAAGTTTGGGGAAAGATGAGAGGTAAGTAAGCTGAAGGACGGACAGTAGGAAGTTCAAAGGTTCATAGGTGTGTACTAGGCTAATTGCCCTGGAGCCTTTACAAGCCTAGTCCATAAAAATGCCCTGGCACCATGCCGCCCGATGTTAGTTCCCAGTGTCTCTATCAAATAGAGCCACTGGAGTGATCCCCGGAATGAACTTTCTATTTCCCATCCACTCATCAAGATTTCTCTTGAATAGGGTCAGTGAGGTGATCTGCTTGACATGTATGGGAAGTCTACTCCAGAGCATGGGCAGTCTCTGGGTTAGGAATCTGTCCCTCCAGCATGTTCTGTTGATTGTGGTAATGAGGTTGAGATCTCTGGAGCGTGTGGTGCGGAGGGATTGGGATTTCTTTAGATGTAGTATTTCTAACAGAGCTGGGTCAGACATGGCTTTGTAAGTCAAGCAGAGATCACCTCTTAGTAGACGATATGAGACAGAGAATAGCTGGAGTTTTTGGAGTCTGTCCATGTAGGACATGTGTTTAAGGCCTAGGATCCTCTTTGTGAGGTACTTTTGTGGCCTTTCCATCTGTTGCATGTGTCTAGTGAGGTACATGCCAAATGGGACATTACGATGATTGGCCTAATGAGGGAAGAGTAGAGAGAGAAGATGACCTCTTTCTTCCTGGATGCAAAACCCTTGGTAATGAGATGTGCCACATAGAAGGACTTTCCGACCACAGTGGCAATGTGGTGGTGGCAGGAGAGGATGCTGTCCCCAGATCTCATATAGCACCTTCAGTGTTCAGTGGGCTCCCATCGATGTGGCAATTAGTGGCAACTGAGTTTTTCCCAAAGGGGGACGATGACGCATTTTTTGTTATTAAGCTTAAGGCCATGGTTTCTACACCTGTCATTGGTCTCAGTGAGGCCTTTCTGTAGGATGTCTACATCACTTGCGGAGTTAATAATGGCTCCCAGCTTGCAGTCATCTGCGAACATGTTCAGACAGAGTCCCTCCATGTTGGCATGAACTTCTGAGAAGTAGATGCCAAACAGGAGAGGACCCAGGACCGATCCCTGTGGGACTCCACTCATGACTGGTTGGCAGTCTGACCTGGAGTCCACTACTTTCACACTGTGGGTTCTATCTGTGAGCCAATTTGCAACCCACCTAGTGATATATAGAGGTTGATGCCTAGTATGGTAAGTTTATCAATAACTCCTGAGTGGGGAATGGTATCAAAGGCCTAGGCCAGATCAAGGTAGGCTGCATGAACTGCCTTGCCCTCATCCACAGCTCTGGTGATGGACTCAAAGAAGTCAACCAGGTTGAGCAGGCATGACCTACCTTTCACAAAACCAAATTGAGTGGGATCTAGAGTTTGGAGATTCCCTATATCCTTGTTACTTAGGTCCATGATGATGCCCTCCATAGCCTTACATATCAGACTCATCAGGCTAATGGGGCGATAATTCCCAGGGTTTGTAGTCTCTCCTCCTTTATGGAGAGGGATGACTGTAGCAGTGCACCATTTGGTAGGGACAAAGCCTGAGCTAAGGCTGTGATTGAACACAGATGTGGTGCCAGTTCACTTTGTACTTCATGCAGAACACATCCAGTTATATTGTCAGGTCCCATGGAAGCTGTATTCTTGGACTTGGACAATGCAGCTTTAACCTGTGCTGCAGTAACGCTTGGTGCCTGGCATTCCTCCGGTATTGTGATTGGACCTTTGGGGGGGGGGGGTAAAGTTGGCACTGAATCTGTCGGCCAGTAAGTTGGCAATATCTGACGGCTCAGTATAGGAGGTACCATTGTGCAGTACCTCAGAGCAAACCTGGGTATTGCCATGGAGATTCTTGATATAACTACAGAAGGCTTTGTGGTTGTTTTTAGTGTCTACTGCAATTCTGTCTTCATAGCTGGCTTTAGAGGTTTTGATGAGGATCTCAACTTTTTGTTGAGGCTAATAAGGGAGTTTTTCCAGTCTTGGGACTTCACCTTTTTCTGCAACAGTTTCTTCCTTCTATTGTAGAGTTTATTAATGGCAAGGGACCATCAGATTGGCTTCCGTTTTTTGGAGGAGAGCATTTTAGTTCTGTTGGTTATAGCTAGCTCCATGCATTTATGTAAGTGTTCATACAGTGCATTGGTGTACGATTTGGCAGTCATGCATCTATTTTCCATTGACATGGGTGCTGTGAAGTTGGCCACCTCTGTTTTTAGTTACCCAAAGTCAGCTTTGGAGAAGTTTTTCATGGTGGTTACCTTTGCGGTGTGTGTGGGTGAGATGTGGATTTCCATGGTGGTCGGATCTAACCAGGGAGGAAATGACTATTGGTGTAGAGCAACAGTTGCCCAAGTTAGTAATAACGAGGTAAAAGATGCCTCTTCCTCTAGTGGGAGTAATAATGAGCTGGTCCAAGGCATTGGAAGTGATGAATTCCAGGAAGTGTTGGGCCAGTTTATTGGTGCATGAGTAGTTTTCCCAGTTGATGGAGCGTAGCTGAAGTCACCTAGTATGAGAGTGTTGGATTGGACCCTAACAGTTTCCAGAGTACTTAGGAACTTGGAGTGAGAGTCCTGGGGCATGGTTGGGGATCTATAGCAGGCTACGACCTGAATTGCCATCTTACCCAATGTTAGTTGTACCTCAAGTATCTCAGATGTGTTATGCTGGGCTGGAGGTGTGCATATTCTTTATGAATATGGAGACACCACCACCTTTGAAGCTTCAGTCTATGTTCTGGGGCCAAAAGGTGTGGAATGAGTTACAGCCTGGTAGCGCAGGGGTGCTTTCTGCTGCTTTAAACCAGGTCTCCATTACAACACAAATGTCGATGTTCTCAAGTGCATATTGAGATTTAGACTTCTAGCATTGAGCAGCATGATCCTCATATTGCATTTATTTATAGCTGTTATGGTGGTAATTTGGTCTTTGGAACGTCGCCTAAAAAAGGCACTATAGGGAAAGAGCCTTAGCCAGTATCCAGAAACCCAGCGGTGACAGATGCAGGCCATCTCGGGCAAAGCATCAAGGTCTGTCAATCATATCATCCCAAGCAGACAGATCCTGGATCCCCTTAGAATGACACCAGAAACGTAGCCAATTGTTGAAGTCAATCATTTTCTGCTTGTACTGCGGTATCATTCTGGGCGACAGTAGGATGCTGCTCAGAGCTAGCGCCACATAATCCGAGAGCTCCTCCATGTCTCTTTTCATGTAGTCCAGGGAGGTGCATCTCACGTCATTCACACCCACATGGACAGTGATGGAGTCATACTTGTAATTGCTGTGGAGTGACCTGAGTCAGAATTTGGCACCTGATAGACAGCTGACGGTTACCTTCTCCTTATTCAACCTAGTGAGTGGGACATCAGTGTGCCTCTCTATCGAGTCACCTATGATTAGTGTATTGGGCAAGCTGTTTTGCCTTAGGGGCTTAGGTTGAGGAGCACACTGTGTAGGTGAGCTATGTGTCTTGTGGTTTGTGCTGTGTTGTGGTGGTTGACTGCGTTTCTGCCTTGGCGGTCTCTGCTGTTTTGGTAGATTAGTATTGAGCCCCTCCGTGAAGGTGGGTGTGTGGTTTGTGTTTTTATGTGAGAGCTGTGATGTTGGGTGTTCTGGAGGGCTACATGTTGCATGTGGTGTGATGCAGGTGTTGACCTTCTCTTGACCAGCTATTACAGTCTTGGCTTGAGAGTGCATGGCTTCCAGTTTGGATATATAAGTGCTGGGAGGTAAGAGGAGAGGGTTGTCTGTGTACATGAGGCAGTTCCTACACTGCCTCAGAATGCCCAAGTTCACCAGTTTAATAGTAGAAAGCACATAGTACTGACCTTTACACATGCAAGGATGGATGGTCATTATTACTAAGTACTGGAGCTATTTCCTTATCTAGTCCTTTTACAGGGAAAATGTCACTCAAGGTGTCTGAGTCTGTACAGAACACTGCCAATCACTTGAGGGGAAACTAATATGTACACCCTGAAAATTTAAGGATGAAGTATTGAGGCAGATATTCTGAACTTAGAAAGAAATCAAGCAGTACTTACTGAAAAATAAAGAATTAGCTTGTGAAGAATGATAAAAAGAGGGGAGTCACATGAATGGCTACTGCCCGTCTGCTACTAGTGCTGGTCATGCCACAGCTTCACTCTGCTGGGATATAATACTCCTTTGCTTCTTCTCTCACCAGAAGCAAAATGTTAGCACCAATCCAAGAAGAGAAGCAGGCCATGGCCTGCTTGGTGATCCACAGTCTTGTCCCAGATGATGCAAGGGTCTTCAGGCTTGTAGCCTTTTTCTGGTAGATGCCTCGAATAGCAGCCAGACCAATCAGGTACATTAAGCACAGGCACTCACTCTCCAACCAGAAAGAGTCAGGAATCAATCACCAGGATCAGAATATAAGCACAGATTCCAAGCTGTCACCCATAAAGCAGTTATTAAGCTTTCTGCTGATCAACAGTCTCCAAAAAATAATGTAACTGCACTCCTTCTCTTACCAGGAGAAAGCAGAAGCACTAATCCCCTCCAACTACCTATCCTTAATCCCACTAGGAGAGGAAAAAAAAAATCCATTTTTAATATTTTTTGCATTTATTACTTTTGATTGAAATATGTTTGATCTGTCTTATAACCAGAAATTGTACAATGTTAACCTCTGTAATCTTAATATAATCTATGTGTGGAACTTAATCTTTGTATAATCTGTATGTGGAGCTTTTCTCCCCAGGACTCCATTGAAAACGGGTTCTTTAGGCCCAATGGACTATCCTGGTTAAACAACTGCAAATAAATAAAAAATAATAAATAATCCCAAGATGACTACTGAGAGGCAATAACTGGTGGTCTTGCATTAGATGCTTAAAGGTAAGATGAAAAAAAATGGTTTATCCTAAACACTGCAGTGTGCACTAGAGGAGTTACATGTGAAAGTAGGCAACTTAGGTTTTACCTGTCTAAACAGTTACATTTTTGTGGAGAGTCACTATTTTTAAAACAGCAAGACAGATCGAAAGGGGGGGGGGGGTCACTTTTGTATTCTGGTACTATGGGATACAGTAGAATGCCCAATAAATTTAAATAGTTGAACGGGAGTGATTTCACAAAATGATAATTTTGTTCTTACTCATACCAGCCAGTAAAAGCAGAGAGGAAATGAGATATATGATCACATTAACATAAGGGGGAGGGCAAATAAAAAGGCAATAAAGTAATACAAAATACAACAAATAAAAGGCAAACTAACCTTTCCCTCACAGTAAACTGTAGCAGAGTCTTGGTCAGCCTATCAGATGTATAGTGTGGAGACCGAAATAGAGTATGTTATTGTTTAAAGGAGGGATAAGGGCAGTTACGATTTGTAAGGAACATACAGAAATAATTTTAAAACAGCTATTTTGACAATTTGTTGGCAGAAAGGATGACAACTAAAATCAGGAATTATAAGAATGGTAGGACAGAAGTGGGCCCTGTAAAAATTAATGGAATGGCGATTTATTACAGAACACTATATAAAGGCTGAAAGCAGTGCACAGGAAATGGCAACATATTTCTGATAAGTATAACTTCCTCAGTTAACATCACAAATAAAGGAAACAAATTCAAGAAGAAATGAGAAAGCAGAATATTGGGAAAATGCCTAGTAGTATTAGAATTCAATGCAAGTGTGGAAAAGGGAGAAGGATAAGTCTGTCTAGCAGTAGTATCACAAGGGTGGGCGCAGGGGGCGGTTGCTCCAGACACACAGCATTAGGGGGTACAACTGAGAAGCACAATTCCTGCATTCTTTCTGTACCGGAATTAAATGCCGGTACAGAAAGGCACTTCAGAACTTCCTGTATTTAAAAAGTGCTTCTTTTTCTTATCTTATTAGGAGAGCAGGGAGAGGATCTGTCTGTAATAAGCCAACTTATTACAGTAAAGCACCTTTTTTATGTTTTTTTGTCTTTTTGGTGAAACAGCTGGGGGTATGGTAATGTGCTGTTTTCCTCTCTCTTCAGTGGAAAAGATGGGAGGCATGGATCTAACTGCAATAAGCCGATAACAGGTAGTGCTGAGTTTAATGCAGTGAAGTGTTTTTTTTTTGTTCTTCAATGGTAGAGTTAGAGGAGGGCATGGATTACAACAGCAACTGGCTTATTACAGTAAAGTATTTTTTTCTCTTCACACAGAAAGAGCTGGGAGGGCGAGTGCTACATTGGGCACCAGCACTTAGAGCTAGATGGGCCAGCTATGGCTCTGCTAGCCAGTAGGTTTTAGCAATAGTTTTCTGGGTGGAGATGTACTTCTTATTTGGAAAGAAGCATTGATGGTAGTTTTACGAAAGGAAGGGAAAGATCTCTTGATCTAGGGTCATACAGACCCATTTTGATTCCAAGTCATGACTGAAAGTGTTTACGATGATTTTGACAAAAATAATAGATTTGTAGCTTTATAGGTGAATATTAGGCTAACTGCCATGACTATTTTAAACTTAGCCAATAACCTGAGGTCAGAATGAAATCCTATACCTTGTGTTTATGAGGTGAAGACTTCAACCATAATGCCAAACCCACCCAGAAATATAGGCATGCTGGCCTCTTTCTTTACAAGCCAAGATAAAAGGCAGCAAGGGTGTAACCAGGCATATTCTTTGTACTCTACTGAGTACATTTTTCTGAGCATCATATCAACATGGCTTTTTTCAGATCATATTATGTCTACAACTGTCTAAATGGATGTTTTTAATAACAGGCGCAATATTACTAATCTAAAAGCAATATTTTTAATAGTTTTAGGTGGAACAGCGGAAAATGTTACATTTATTAAGTGCTGTGGGGGCAGAATTTTGAGAGATGTGTCCATTTTTAAGTGGTAAGTGTTGGGGGTAAGCATTACAGCTTGTGAGTACAAAATGGGATGTACATGCTACAACCCTGACAGGCATTAAAGATATTGTCAACAATAATATATCTGGATCAGTGTGGGTTTATAGGACACATTTGAAAATATTAATAGAATACTTATGATTGAAAAGGATACACTGGACACAATTGGATTGTGAAAATGCATGTGACAGAGTGAGCTGGGAATTTATGAAGAGATCCCTAGAGACACTTGGGCTTCCACAAACATGGACTACATTATAGGATCATAGGAGATTACTAGGCTAATGGCCCTAGGGCCCTTACAAGCCTAGCCAAGAGATTATCCCCAAAAAAGAAATCTCAGAAAGCACCTGTCACCCCTGTCAGTGAGGGACAAAGATGGAACCCATGGGGTGAATTTGTGGTTTCCCATCCACTCATTGTGGCTGTGCTTGAAGAGGGTCAGCGAGGTACTCTGTTTGACATGTACGGGAAGTCTATTCCAGAGACGGGGCAGCCTCTGGGAGACAAACCTGTTTCTCTAGCAGGTTTTGTTGATGTTGCATATTAGATTTAGGCCTATCAAGCAGGTAATGCATGATGAATTAGACTTACGGATATGGAGCTTTTCTAGTAGGGCAGGGCCCGTTTTTGCCTTGTAGGTGAGACACAGGTCACCTCTGAGCAATCTATATGATACCGAGTAGAGTGACAGTGATTTCAGCCTGTCTGCATGGGACAGGTGTTGGAGGCCATCAATTCTCTTTGTGAGGTACTTCTGTGGCCTTTCCAGTTGGTGCAGATGTTTGGAGAGGTACATACCAAATGGGGCATTATACTCAATTATAGGTCTAATTAGGGAGAAGTACAGACAGGTATTAACTTTCTTTTATCTGGATGCATGGCCTTTACTTATGAGATGAACTAAGTAAAAGGTTTTTCTAACCACCAGTTATATGGAGCTGTAAGACCCTCTTGTAGTATGCTGACATCATCTGGGGAGTCAATGACAGCACCCAACTTAGTGGCATCCACAAACTTGGTCAGCCACAAGCCCACTGTCTTTGCCTGGACCTCTCAGAAGTAGATGTTAAACAGTAAGGGTCCCAGGACAGATCCTTGGGGAACACCACTAGTGACTGACAGGTCTGATGTTCCTTGGGGAACACCACTAGTGACAGGTCTGATGTTGGAGGTTCTATCTGTGAGCCAGTTAGCCACCCATCTGACTAGATCGGGATTAACACCAAGTTGTGTTAGCTTTTCGATGATGCCTGAGTGGGGAATTGTGTCAAAGGCCTTGGCCAAGTCAAGGTAAGCTGTATGTACTGACTTTCACTCATTCAGGGCCTTGGTGATAGTCTCAAAGAAGTCAACTAGGTTCAACAGGCAAGATCTGCCCCTGACGAATCCGAACTGGGAGGGTTCAAGTGCTTGGAGATTGCCTATGTCCTTGCTTATGAGATCCACAATAATATGCTCCATGGCTTTACAGATTTGACTTGTCAAGCTAATGGGGTGATAGTTTCCCGGGTCAGGAGTGGTACCACCTTTGTGCAAAGGGATGACAATAGGGTTCTCCACTCTGCTGGAATGAAGCCTGTAATTAGGCTGTGGTTAAACAAGGTGCTCAAAGGTGAAGCTAGTTCTTGCTGGAGATGGTGCAGGATACAGCCTGAGATACTACCAGGTCCCATGGAAGCTGTGTTCTTTGCCTTGTATAGGGCCTTTAACACTTGATCTATGGAGATGTGAGGTGTGGGACAAGTATCGGAGATGCTGACGGGGCCTTTGGGGGGGCGATAGGGGGGTGAATTTTACATTGAACCTATCAGCTAGCAGGCTGGCTAAGTCAACAAGATCAGTGTAACTGGTACCATTAAGTACTAATTCAGAACAAACTTCGACTTTGCCATGGAGGTTCCTATAATGTAACTGAAAAAGGACTTGTGGTTTCTCTCTGATTTGGAGGCTAGTTTTGACTCATAGTTGACTTTGAAGGTTTTCACTAGTGATCTAATTTGCTTGTTGAGGTGGAGGAGGGAGTTTTCCAATTTGGAATTTGTTCCTTTTTACCCTTGGACAACAGTTTCCTTCTTTTGTTGTAAAGCTTGCTAATAGAGAATGTCCACCAGACAGGTTTGTGTTTCCTTGAGCAGCAGGTTTTAGTTCTGTTGGGTATGGCTACGTCCATGCAGTTGTACAGGTGTTTGCATACTACACTGGTGTACTGTTCAACATAGTTGTCTGCATCCTCTGAGGAGGTTGTAGTCAGCAGACAATCACTACTGGACTGGATATTAACCAATAAACCGAACCTAGGTTACCAATCTGGCTGCCTAACAGTTACATTAAGTGACCATTCCCCTACATTTCTAGTCAAGAAAAAAGTAAAATCCCATACCTACATTCCATTCAAACTCACCCACAACAAAAAGTACTTCTCCCCAGATACTTTCAATATCCTACTCCAGCATTGTGACTGGTCACCACTAAAGAGCCTACAACTAGACCTAGCTGTAGAATACTTTAACACCAAATTTCTTGAAATCTTAAATAACCTTGCACCCCTCAGAAAAATACGTTGTAAAACCAAACAAATACCTTGGCTATCTAATGAAACAAAAGTTCTAATGAAAGAAAGAGACAGAGCCTGGTTGCTATATCTTACAACCAAAGGTAATTACCATCTGACCCAATATCAACAACTTAGGAACCAAACCAAGAAAAAGATTATTCTTGACAAAAAGAAATTCTTCCTTACCTGTCAACAACAGAATATAAATAACCCCCAAAAGTTTTGGCAAAACATCAACTACCTGCTTAACCCTGGTAAAGTCCCAACCCCAGAACCTAATACATCTAATACCTCTGAACCATTAGCTTCACAGTTTAACTCCCACTTTATCACCTCCATAACTACCCTCTTAAATAACATATAAAACCAACCAATTCAAGTCCCCCCCCCACACCTGACACTTTTGCCATTTCTCCTTTCACCCAATACAAACAGCATACATAAAAAAACTCCTAGGCAAACTGAAACCCTGTAGTCTCACTGCAGATAAACTACCCAATGAATTCCTAAAAGTAGCTGCACCATCCATCACCTATCCCATATCAATCCTAATTAATAGATCTATCACCAAACACTATGTACCTGTTATCTGGAAAACATCCCACATCATACCACTACACAAAGGTGGTCCCTCCCAAGAAATTACAAACTACCAACCTATAGCAATCCTATCTCCCCTAGTCAAAATCCTAGAAAAATGCATACACCAACAACTCATGACTTACCTGACCACTAATAACCTACTGTCAGCAACCCAGCATGGCTTTAGACCTAAACACAGTACAAACACTGCTTTTATATCTTTTACTAACACTATCTGTCAGCTTAAAAATGCTGGACAGCTAGACTCTGCAATCGTTCTAGACATGTCTAAGGCATTTGACACCATATCACATCAACTACTGCTTAATAAACTTAAAACCTTTAACCTCAACCTATCCTCCCTAACATGGTTCCAAAGCTACCTGACTGATAGGCAACAAGCTACAAAATGGAACAATAAACTCTCTTCTCTACTACCCATCACCAAGGATCCATACTCTGCCCTCTTCTTTTCACCATATTTACCAACAACTTACACTCAGCCACCCAGCATGCAACCATCATCCAATATGCCGACTATTCCTCATTAATCTGTGCCTCCCCCTCCCAGCAATAGCTTCAGCAACTGACTCAGTCTGCCTTCCAAGACATAGAAAATTATCTCTCCAGCCATAAGCACATTCTTAACCCAAATAAAACTAAGTTAATGATCTTTGCAAACATTTCAACGAGCCACAATATATCTCCCCTCACTATTTACTCCACAAATGGCACTAAAATAGTACCTACTGACCAGACAAAACTCTTAGGTGTTACCATCAACAACAAACTTAAATTTGATAAGCACGTCTCCATAACTATCAGAAAAGTACACTCCAAACTAGGCACTCTATATAGAGCATACCTTACGCACAAAGCCAGATTTGCCACAGCTAGGTCACACCTACTATCTTCCCTACTTTACTGCTCAACTATCTTTACCAACTTAAGTAAGTCTGACCTAAATAACCTAGATTCATGCTACAACAAGATAGCTAAGTTTGTAACTAATACACCCCTTAAAACTCACCATAGTACTATACTTAAACAGCTCAAATGGCTAGAGCTACCCAACCTTCTATCTCTTAACCAACTTACCATTACTCATAAAATCATCCACAACCCAACTAACTGTCCTGCTCTCTCAAACCTGGTTCAACCTAACACCACCTACAGGACCCTTAGATCTTCCAATAAACTCATGCTAAAAATTACCCAGTGTCATAACTACTTCGGTGACTCCCTCTACTCCAACAATATAGCTAAGGACTGGAACAAACTTCCTCAAAACTTACAAATAAATTCAAACCTATCCTCATTTAAAACAGCCCTAAAGGAACACCTCAACAGTCACTGGCTCTGCAACTGTACAGCTCCTGGCTAGGCTTTCCTTTCCCTGTCTCCACATTTTTTACCTTATTTCAACCTTTAATATCTCTTCTTCTTTCAAAAACATCTCCTCACTCTGAATAACAATCTTGATGCATACATATTTGTATGAATAGCTGAATATTGTATGAATCAGCCTCTGTTTCTTGTTGGTCTGCCGAATATACATATCATTGCTATTTTTTTTTTTAACTAGGAGTGACTATTTGAATCCAAGTCAGATTATGTTACCCTAGTCAACTCTTGTATGTTATGATAGTCAACTCTTGTAATGTTGTTTGTTGTTGCATGTATAAATCTTATGTCTGTATCATATGTCTCATATATTCTGGAGCTTTTCTCCCTGGGTCTCCACTGAAAACGGGCTACTAGCCCAGTTGGACAAAACCCGGTTAACAAATGTAAATAAATAAATAAATACATTTTGAGAAGTTTTTTAGCTTGGTTACAGCTGGGGAGGGGTTGGGTGGGACAGAAACTTTGAATGAGACTGATTATCTGATCTCATCAGGGAAGAACATACTATGTGAGTGGTGCAGCGGTCACCCATGTTGGTGAAAACCAAGTCCAGAATGTTATTTCCTCTTCTAGGGGATGAGACCAGCTGATCTAGTGCATTAGAACTGACAAAGTCAAGGAATTGTTGCGTGAGTGCATTAGTGCAGGAATAGTTCACCCAGTCTATGGTTGGGTAGTTGAAGACACCAAGGATCAGGGTGTTAGGGGGTACCTTGATGGAGTCAAGCATGTCCAAGTAGGAGGAGTGGGTGCCCTGAGTCATGGCGGTGGGTCTATAGCTGGCTATAACTTGGATGGGTGTCTTGACAACTGTCAGTTGCACCTGGAGTAATTCCAGTGCATCATGTTGGTAAACCACTCTGGAGGTGCACCTGTCCTTAACGAAGCAGACACTCCACCACCCTTAGTCTTTCCAACCTCATTTTGGGGTCGGAAAGTGTGCAATGATTTATTATCAACAGAGGAGTTCAAGCTAGGGAGAAGTGGGTTGGTGAACTGTTTAAAGCATTTAGCCTTACAACAGGAACTAGGCAGCATTGTTCACTTTCTCCATTATTATTTGTGTTATGTTTAGAGCCAATAGCTAGGGGCATAAAATAATCAAATGTAACTGGATGCAAACAGAGAAATACTAACAAAAAAGCCTATTCTGCAGACAATATATGTCACCAAACCAGAACATGAGATAAAATTATATCTGATAAACTGAAATATTTTAACAGTATAGCAGGATACAAAGTAAATGCACCAAAAGCAAAGGCTGTAGTAATGAACTATACCTCAACACATGACTTTGTACATGGCTTCCCTTTTTGAGGGGTTATGACAGCATGAGGAACTTAGAAATTTGGTTGAAACAGGATGCTGAGCAATTAGTAAAGGAAATGTGTGAAGAAATTATTCAAAAGATTATAAGATAAGACCATGCAAATTATTTATGGATACTGATAATAAGATCATAGCCGGCCTTGGGCATAGGCCAACTAGGCGGCCACCTAGGGCGCTGCTCTAGCAGGGATGCTTTTCCTGTATTTATTTGGTGTAGGTAGACCAGGATGGGGGCACCGGGTGGTGTACTGGAGCTTATATGTATCAACCAAGAGATCAGATATGGACGAAATATTAAGTGTGTGTTTGTGATAAAACAGGGAAAGAGTGCATTGGGAAAAACTAATGCTGACAAAGGTACAGGGTGGTTTGGGACTCGCAGATCTGCATGCATATTATAAGGACACACAGCTTAATTCAGGATATGGAATACACCTGAAATGGAAGCACATGATAGGATCACAAGTGCGGATTTGGGCAGATCAAGAAAATGAATGCAAAAAGCATTATGTGCCGCTTTATATTAAATACAAATAATAATAATAACTGAGTCTTTATGTTAAAGGAATTTTAACCTTGGAAACATAGAATAACTCCAATAGGTTATACTACATATAGTAATAAGAAAAAGACAGAAGGGAACATCATGAGCATATGGGGAAGAAAGAACAAAGAACTAAAATTTTGGTAGCAGATGATAAAAAGGAGATGAGGTGATAAAATGATATGAAGCTAGGTATTATTTTTTTTTGCGTTACTGAACTCAGACCAACAAGCACATACAGGTCTAGCATTAGTGTTCAAGGAAGATACGAAGAGGCTGAATAATATTTTTATTAAACCACAAAACAACAAATTTTCTGAGACAAAAACAGAAATGGCAGACTGGTAAAGAGTATTAAGTATAAGCACATAAAGCAATATCAGATTTCAGTAGATAATACAGTATAAAGGTAAAAACAGTATGGGGTGAATGATTAAATAAATATATATATAACAAATGCTCAGTGAAGAAAATGTATCTTAACCCTAGAAATGCAATTATATCAAGATAATTTAGATGTTTTTAACATGGAAATGATTGTGCACATATGCCTATACTCCTAAAAAACTTGAACAAATGCACCCATAGAAAAAAAGGCACATGTAAGAGATGTGATGTTTCAGAAAGTATTTCGTGGGAGCATGTACTTTGAAAATGTAGAGACGCTTCAGTGCAAAAATGACTTGAATAATATGTTAAGTCTAATACTTAGAAGAGCATTAACCTCATTATAGCAATGCTTTTAATGAGTTAGTGTAAAATAGCATGTATTAAGGAGGTGAATGCATTGCTCTCTGTAGTGTTGACAGTGGCCGAGAAAGCCATAACTAGAAAATGGGAAAACAAAGACAAACCATCAATAAAAGAAGTGAACAAGGCGATTACAGAGATTAAATATACCAAACTGAGAACTGTTAGAAATCAGAAACAGAACTTCATAGTAAAAAAAAAAAGGTGTGGAAGGTGCTGTACTTGAGCTTGAAGCGGACTTTGGGACTCTGGCACAAAACAAAGTACCCAATAAGTGAGACTGAAAGTAAATTGTTAAATAAAGGTATGTCATTCATTCCTGCACATAAAACGACAGTTACGGATAACATTTTAGAACTAAAAGCCTTTACTCAAAGTATTATGTTGAAAATGCAATTTGGTGATGTTGGTAGTACCCCTGTTGGGGCAGATGCTTTTAAAAAACCAAGTGGTTATGTTCCCATTAACAATGAAGTGTCAGACGCTTTCGAAAGAGTTTGTATTAAAGAAATTTACAGCTTGCATGATTGCAATGTTCTTGATATATATTTTAATAATTTGAACAAAGAGGAAAGAATAGCCCTAGATTGTTTATGTAATGATGTTACCATCTCCATGAGGCCAGCGAATAAATGTGGTTTGCTGGTGGTGATGGATTATTCCTTTTATAGGGATTCCATGCTCAATACGCTAGATGACATCAAATTTTATTCTAAAGTGAGTTTGCAACAAGTGCAGAGATGTAGTGACGTTATATACAATGCACTGTATGAATATTGATTTTGATTTGTTTAACTATTTTATAGTGAAATATCCTGTAATACCAATAATACAGGGTCTCCCCAAAATCCACAAGGATCCCCTAAAACCACTAATGAGACCTATTGTCTCAGGGAGGGGTTGGTCCACCGAATCCCTATCAATTTATGTAGAGAGACATTTAAAACCCATAGTCAGGAAGAATCACATCATTTTATTATACACAGAGCATTTTCTGAGGGATTTGTATTCATTTGTTAGTACATATGAGAATGTAGGTAAATTATTGCTAATTACTTTGGATGTGCAATCTTTGTTTACCGTTATCCCCAGGTGGGGGTTGAATTTTTCAGGAAGAATTTATTAGATGATGGTTCGTATGACAGACAGTGTGTGGATTTTCTGTCTCTACTCATGGAGCTTATTCTAGAGAACAATTTATTCATGTTTGAAGATAAGATAAGCTTTACAGACAACTAGATGGCGTAGCCATGGGCACTTCTTGTGCCAATGGCTACGCCAATATTGTCATGGCCTACTGGGAAAAGCAACATCTTTTGAGTGAGGATGGTAAATGCCTGAAATTCTATAGCAGGTAAGTAGATGACCTCTTCCTTCTGTGGGAGGAGGATGTGTTTACGTTTGACCCTTTCTTTTTGTATTTGAATGAGTGCACCAATTTTCTAAGGTTTACTATGGAGAGTTATTTTAACTCAATTGATTTTCTGGATGTTAAGGTGATACAGAGGAATGATGGGGGTTTTGAGACTGAGATTCACAGGAAGGAATGCTATAGAAGTAGCTACCTACATAGGACAAGTATGCACCCCCAACATATATTTAAAAATATTGTTAGGGACCAAGGTTTGAGAACTTCAAGGCTAACAGCAAGCCATGATAAGTTTGAAGGTGAATTGGCTGAGTAGAGAACAAGGTTCCTACACAGGGGATACACTGCCAGAGAACTGCAGGGCACTCTGAGAGAAGTAATGGACTGCAGGGACACTGAGGGGAGGACTTATTTCTCTGATAATGTACAGCCAGCTCGAACAGTAGGTCGCCACAGGGGGTGTATGAGAATGCTGGTCACCTACTCTAGTAATACCAAAAGATTACAAGATATTTTTCGCAGGAACTGGAATATCTTATGCAGTGATGATGCTGTAAAGCAGTTGGTGGGTGAGACCCCGAGGTACACTTTCAGAAACAAGAAGAATTTGAAAAGAATTCTATGTGGACCCAGGTTACAACAGGGGAATGTACAGGTTGGTGATATGGGTCGAGGTGCCACCCTACCCTGTAACGGTTGTAATTATACAGATGATAGCGGGGAGTTCAAACACCCAGATATGGGTAGAGCTTTTAGGTTCAGACTCTCAGCCAACTGCAATAGCAGTAATATTGTATATTTAGCCCATTGTTTGATCTGTATTTCATTTTATGTTGGAATGACAACCAGAAGACTGAGGGATCGGATGCGTGAACATCTGTATGACATAGGGAGGAAAGCGGAAACCATTGCTCTAGCGAGACATGTCAAAACTCATGGAGATGCACATAAATTTGTCTTCATGGTGATTGACAGGGTGTTAGGTGGTCTCAGAGGGGGAGACCTAAAATTAAAAGTGGAAACAAAAGAACTGGAATGGATTGTAAGACTCAAGGCCAGTAATGGGGAAGGGGTCTTAATGACAAGATTAACTTTAAGCCTATTCTTTTAGGAAGGGATTTGCTTAAATGATTTTAATTTTTATTTGTATAGGAACTCACTTTGGTTGTTATAATATTTATTTGTCATATTTTTTACATACGATTCTGTGTTTGTAACATGCTATTGCAATTCTTATGGCTGTTTGCTCTGTTGCTTTAAATTAAGGTGGAGATTTTTGTACTTGCTTAATTGTCATGAACTGGTATAAAAGGAGTTTTTTAAGTTATAATCATTCTCTGATGAAGTGGCTTGGTCCACGAAAGCGCTCACCGTTTGTTTATTGTGGAAATAAATTTTTTGTATTTTTTATTTCGCAGCCTTGGTCTGTTGCTTCCAGTGTTTTTACGCTATTTGACTGGATTTTGGAAGCACAGTTTACCTTAACCGCTTATTTTTTGGTTTTACTCAAAGTACCCAATATGTATTATTTATTCAATAAAATAGATTTCAATACAAGGTGAGCGGTCACTGGTTCTAGTATTAAAACTTATAATACTGTGACAATAAAACAACAGTCAGTAATTAATATTTGATGTCAAATTATGTTGTAAATAGTTTGAGATCCGGTAGTTAAATGTTTCTTTTTAATGAGCAATGTTAAATCAAACATGCAGTCAAGACTGGATACAACAGCTGATAGACATATTTGGATATGCATGATCAAGAATAGTAAGTTATTGACAACTGAATGCTAAGCACTGACTGACATAAGGCTGCTTTATTAGTATTACATAAATATATAATTACAAAACGGATGTATTCGTAAATAATCCTGAAATTACAAGTTTTTATTTATTTATTTAATTTTACATTTGTTAACCGGGGGTGTCTGACTGAGCCGAAAAGGCCCTTTTTCAGCAGAGGCCCGGGGAGAAAAGCTCCACAAAGAAAAATTACAGACACATTTAGTTATTTAGACATGATCAGTATACACACAAATTACAGGAGACATGTTTTTACAGTGGTATGCGGCTCATAAACAGTTACAGTGCAGAGAACAAACAAAAAATATTCATTTTAAAAATAAAGGTAATTAATAGATTTGTGGTGTAGAGCTGAAATTTGGAACATAGATACATAGTACACAGGTACAGTACCTACATTGTAGATTAGCCAGTGTTTGTGAGTAAGATTGAAAGCTATTATCAAGTGCTCTAGATTTTGTATGTATGTGTTATCTGCTTTCACTCGCCTGGGGAGCAATCATGGCACTGCCAACTTTCCTTGAGATGTTGCCTGATGAGGTCTTTACAGGAGGCTTTGGGTGATGTGTTTTGAATGCTTGTAGGGACAGAGTTCCATTTTTTAGCCACTGAACTACTATATAGTGCATCTCCAAAGCTATTGTAGCTGTTGGTGACTTCTAGTAGTAGTTTGCTTGATGATCTAAGAGGCCTTTTGGCTGAGTGATGTTGTACTAGGTTTTTGAGGGCAGGACACTTATTGGGGAGGTAATAGATAGAATGACAGAGGCAGAGTTGATTGTAGGTTAGGAGGTTGGGCAGTTCAAGCCAGTGGAGCTGTCTCAAAGCAGTACAGTGATGAGTTCTATATGAGCAATTAGCAGCAAAGTGGGAAATTCTGTTATAGTAGGCTTCCATTTTGCTTAGTTCAGTTTTGTTGAGATTAGTCAGAATGGGAGATGCATAGAGTAGGGTGGATAGAAGTTGGGAGCGAGCAATGGCTGATCTTGTGTTGTTGGTAAGAAATGGTTTGATACGGTAGAACGACCCCAGTTTGGCATGTACTTTTTTAATAGTTAAGTTGAGATGACTATCAAATTTTAGGTGGGAGTCTATGGTTATTCCCAATAGCTTAGCCTGTGCCACTGGAGCAATTGGAGTAGATAGTGAATTGTGCACTATGTATAGGGATTGCTCAGCATGTTAAACTGAAAAATGTTTAGTATTCACATCACTCAAAAAAACAGCTCATCAGAATACTTGCCAATTTACTGGGCCTTTAACAAAGGGAATACAGGTTTTAAACAGCAGTACATATTTTGATGAGTTTGATTTTTTTTAAAACAGGAACACGATCTTCTTTTAGACTAGTTCTGGGCCAATTATGTTAACTCAAGCAATCCAAGGACTACTTTATTTAAAAAAAAAAATAAACTCATTAGTGCAAGACCTTACTGTCTGTGAAAGATACAAGTATATACAGAAAACTGAGGTAACGTCTAAACAGCAGCTCCACCCTATGAGTAAACACACTCACCTACCCCTACATATGCAGAGGTTCTGAAGAATACATCTGAACCTCACGTAGCCACAAGCACAACCAGACCAGATCATCTGACACATGCAGACATTCTGAAAAATACACAAGAACCTCAGGTAGCCACAAGCACAACCAGACCAGATCTGACACATGCAGAGGTTCTGAAGAATACACCTGAACCTCAAATAGCCACAAGCACAACCAGACCAGATCTGACACATGCAGATGTTCTGAAGAATACACCTGAACCTCAAGTAGCCACAAACACAACCAGGCCACAAGATCTGACACATGCAGACATTCTGAAAAAACCTCAGGTAGCCACAAGCACAACCAGACCAGATCTGACACATGCAGAGGTTCTGAAGAATACACCTGAACCTCACATAGCCACAAGCACAACCAGACCAGATCATCTGACACATGCAGAGATTCTGAAGAATACACCTGAACCTCAAATAGCCACAAGCACAACCAGACCAGATCTGACACATGCAGAGGTTCTGAAGAATACACCTGAACCTCAAATAGCCACAAGCACAACCAGACCAGAAGATCTGACACATGCAGAGAATCTGAAAAATACACCTGAACCTCAGGGTAGCCAAAAGTACAACCAGACCAGATCTGATACATGCAGACGTTCTGAAGAATACACCTGAACCTCACTTACCCACAAGCATAACCAGACCAGATCATATGACACATGCAGACATTCTGAAGAATACATTTGAAACATAAGTAGCCAGAAGCACAACCT
Source organism: Protopterus annectens (assembly GCF_019279795.1). Taxonomy (NCBI): domain Eukaryota; kingdom Metazoa; phylum Chordata; order Ceratodontiformes; family Protopteridae; genus Protopterus; species Protopterus annectens. The sequence goes on along the minus strand of NC_056729.1, from coordinate 1,706,683,633 downwards.
AACCAGAAGATCTGATACCCAAAACATTTTTGGCATCCCACTGACTAAATCCCTCAGACACACTCTACCAATATAACCCAACAGTGGAAGGAGAATCCCAAATGACAAAATACATGGAGTTTATACTGAACCAAGCCCATAAGTAACATTACTCAGAACCATAGCCATAGATGCCAGGGTATCATCAAAAATCATAGCAGAGAGCCAATAATATTACTTAAAATTTGTGTATCTGTAAATTCACTCTCCAGGGGTGGGGGACATAATGCATAATACTGTCCTCTTAGAGGGAATAACCTATAAAATTAGGACCCTTGTGGTAAAAACATCATAAACATAACAGGTTGGCAAAAGCTACTCTGCAAATGCCCATGACCAAAGCCCTGCCCAGTGTCACTACAACAATTGCATGAACTGACTATTTGGATGAATTTTTTTTCTGAAAAAATGCCCCCCCCCACACACACACACACACACACACACTCACACACACACAAGACCACATACTCTTAGCTCTCTATACTTTTCCTCACTAACAATCTAATTTTCTCTTTTTTAGACTACCTAGTTTTGTACAAAAAAATGCATTTATATTTATTAAATTCCTCAAAAGCATTACACACCTAACCAAGAATCTTACCTTGTTCCATCTTACTTTTGTTACTTTTCACTTGAACATAGCTATGTTTATTAATTGATTTACTGTTTCACTGAGTAACTGATGGCACTTTAGTTTGGTTACTTTGCAATAAAATCTGCTGCAGACCACAGAAAACATGCCAACCCACTACAAGCTGTTTCTCCCCTCCACTGCATCATCAGAAGGCGGAGCTGGACAACATGAAATCAGGAAGTAACTGGACAGTTGCTCAGTATACAGTAAACAGAAACAACAGCTTATTAAAATAATAAATATAGGTCCACTGAAATAACTAAAGTAAAAACTACACATTTTAGAGTAAGAAAGACTATTTCACAAGATGAATGGGAACTTGCGTATTATCGCAACCAGATTTCGGACAGGAGAAACATCTCTTTTCCAAGACGTAGAGCCGTTTCTCCTGTTCGACATCTGAATTTGTTGCATCCCTTTAACTACTACCTGGTTGGGAAGGGGGAAGTAAGTATTACTGGAAATACATTTTACAGACATTTTCAATTGTTGTTAGTCATTAAATTTGAATTAAGTAAATAGTACGTTGTAATAGTACTTAACCCACATGACAGTGTTTCGTTGTCACTCTCCACCTCCACGACATAATGCAAATCTCTGTGCAGGTATACATTGCTAACAGTGTTTGTCATATACCTTGAAGTGTTTTCACAATTTACAGTCGTATTACATATTAATAGCAGTAATAAAGTGAAAGGCAGTTGAGTGACAAGCAGAACAAGAGAAGTAACATGTTCAGGTTGTCAATCACTCAAGCTGTTACCAATCACTGCTGCGACTGAAAGCTAGACACTGGAACAGCTGTCGTTCATCTGTAATTGTACAGAAAGTCCCTGACTTTTGTCTGCTATTTTGGCTGTGTACCTGACTGTATACCTGACAAAATGTTTTCTGGTAACTTACTGATAAATGCCATCGGCCAATAATGACAGACATTACACGTTCATATTTGTTATTGTTCAGGAAGCACAAATTGATATAAAAGTAGTTATTTTCACAACTCGGCACTGTAAAAATCCACTGCTAATCATTAGTGGGCCGGAGTTCCGCTGTGGCGACCCCTAACCGGGAAAAGTCAAAAGACTGATTTACAGAAAAGTACATCATACACAAAGTGACAGACTAAAAATCAGTACTTTAGGCACCCTTTCTAAGGTTAGCAGAAATATTTTCATCAAAACAAAAGGAATTATTGCAGGTTGGAAATCTGGTTGCGATAATACGCAAGTACCAATGAATGTATAATAATATCAAAAAAGAAATGGTAAAGAAAAAAACGTTGCACTTGATCTTTAAAGTAGCTTAACTACCTTCAAAAAAAGACAATTTGATACTTTAAACAGTCAATAAGTCTCTCTCCCAACACCTTAGTGTCTCTTCCTCAGAAATGTATATGAATCATTCATTTATTCTACCGCATCATTTGAAGCTTACTGTTCTTACTGATGTCTGTTAGTCACTCATTAAAGGTCTCACAACTGCTATATGTTTACAGATAATTAATCAACTTCCATCACTATTTTTTGACAGCTGCCGCAAGTAATTTGAAAATATGTTCATTTTGTTAACCATTTTCTCAAAATATGCATTGGTCTGCATTTTTTTCTATATTTTAGGGTTTCTTGGTAGACAAACTGATGGGGAATCAATTAAGATACAATGCTTTAACACACAGATAAAATGTATCATCTTTTATCCATCTGCAGTGCTCAGTGTTTACTGTTTTGCTACATGGTTCACATGCCCATATAACCTATTAATATGATGGCGCCTTTCTCAGCTATGAACATATCACCCTTTTCCTTTGGCTCCCTTAAAAGACATTTTAAGACCCATAAGGATTCCCTTTCATCTGCATTAACAGGCACATTAAGTCCCTTTGCCAGTTTCAACAGAATAATGTAGAGTTGTTCACAGTGCATGAAGTTCCTTATCAGTGATATTCACTGCCTTGTAATAAGACATTCATTACATCACTCAAGGATTTTCTCACTTATTTATGCAGTGTGAAACATGTTAACTCAAAAAAAAAAAAGTAATACACATTTTAAGCTTAAAAGGTTAAATAACTGTCAACACTATGTATTTAATAGGCTTCCTGCTGTGACATCTCAAAGCACACCATTTTCTCCTTCTAGCAAATTCACGGGGAACTGAACATCAGTATATAACTATATTAGTACATGTGCTCGCAGATGTTTCTGGATTAAATATGGGTTCTAGCCTGTAAACATCAGATTAATATTTATGCAATGCTACTCATCTACATGATTTGTTCACTCTATGTTGCTGTCTGAAAACTTAAAATTTATCATACAAAGTTGGTTCAGTGTGTTTATGCAACACATACACATCTGACCAACAGAAAGTTACGGAAAGGCACTGTGAAAAAATCATGTCTCATGGAAACCTGACTACGATCTAATCCATGTGCTTACTGCATCCATAATGACACTATGTCTGCTACTGCGAAGGACTAGAGTGCTTAAATGCTGAATGACTATCTTATGATCCTCATTACAAGTTACAGAATACAGAACAATACTTCGACATTCTAACTCTAAGGACATGCAGCCTCTGGGAAAAGTTTTTTTTCTCTCCCCCGAGGCTGAAAGACTACCCGGGATATTTTAAAAAGCATGTTAGGGCATCAATCACCCTATGCACGCACGCACGCACGCATGCACACACACACACACACACACACACACACAATGTGCAGAAAGATTTGGCACACAAAAGTTTATAATGATCTTCCACTGTTTACTTTTTATTTGTATGTATCACTACAGTTTAACTAGTAAACTCAAGAGATACTGTATACTACGCATGATATAGTGACCTCGAAATATGGTCATTTTCAGCAAAAAAAAGTTGATATAAGGATACCATCTAGAAATCTAAGTATGTTTTGTTATAGCAGCTAAGAATGTTAAACTTGGTAATGTCAAAGACTAATACATGCTAAGGGATCACTTTTGTGGCTCTGCTTGACGAGGGCACAGGAAAACAATTTTCTTGGGTGGTGAAAGCCAGGATACATTTTTTGGCTAGGCTTATATAGGCCCTAGGGCCAATAGCCTAGTACCTACCTATGAACCTATAGCACTCTGTTACTTTTAAGTATACTCTGTAATGTGTGTGTATTATTTTTTTTCCCTTAGAGTTAGAGTTACCACTGTAGGGATACTTTTAAGGCACACAGAGTAGTGTTAAAGAGCCCAAATCTAGATCACAATTATCCTCTTACGGACATGGAATATATTTCCAAAGTAGGACTTTGGATACGAGTTTATTGGATTCAAATTAAGTACCAGGGATCTCTAATGCCACTGAACTAGATTACAAAGGGGTTTGGACAGCCAGGGGGCTAGCCAATGTGGGGCACAGCTGTGTATCTAACAGACATTTTTATAAAAAAACTGGGGCAGACACAACCAAAACACTAAGCCCTAGGTGGCACAGTGGATAAAATATATATTGCTCTTAGAGATACCATAATTTACTGCAGAATGTACCTCTTTCATAAAGGGGATAAAATTCCACCTGCAGTTTCCTTAAGGTTGCTGCTAAACCGGGAATAATATCAGCTCATAACCTCTCCCTTGTCATCAACTACCATCAGCCACCTAACAATATACTGGCCCCAAGCCAAGTGGTAAACCAAAGACACTTACCTACCACCAGTTCCAGCCAGAGTAGCCCTGAGTTCACTGTAATTACAAAGTGAAGAGTAAAAGGCAATTTGATATTATATGTCAATTGGAGTAGCTTGAGTGGTCAGGGCAGCACACACTGGCTACAACACCAATGGGAAACCTTCTAAAGATATCAAGTCATGCTTCCTAAGGTGCGCTCTTGAACCCGTGAGATCAAGTCTAAGTTGATATCAAACATATTTTGCATGCCTCATGTCTGGACCCATGAGCTAAACTAATGAGAAAGTTTTCTGAATTCTAGCTGGTAACAATTTAACTACTCAAGATGGACATATCTGAGGGTGGTGTGGCAGGCCTGAGACTCTGAGCCAGAGTCTGATCCTTCAAAGGAAGAAATTAGAAGTTATGTACCTACCATAACGTTCCATGTTAGTTGTCTTCTTCTCGCCTTCTTTCTTGCTGGATGGGTTCGGAGCCGAACCTTGGCTCCGACTCGGCCACTCTAAAAGCTCGAGAGCTAGTTCCACCGGCTCGAGGCTCCCCTATATCCCACAATGCTAGGCGGTAACTCCTCAGATCTTGTTTGTAAGCTAGGCCCAGCTAGAAAAATTCCATTATATGGAAAGGGTAACCCACCTCTAAAGGCTGACTGTGAGGTGTCCTAAACCTAACAGAGGAAAACATATATATATATATATATATATATATATATATATATATATATATATATATATATATAGAGGTGGTAAAGCGTGAGAGAAAAGGATAGAAAGGTCACAAAACAACCTCCTCTAGGTCTGTCCAGGCTAGGGGGAAGGAGGGTGGGACGAAAGAAAGAAGGCGAGAAGAAGACAACTAACATGGAACGTTATGGTAGGTACATAACTTCTAAATGTTAAGTTGTCTATCTCGCCTTCATTCTTGCTGGATGGGACCGCGTCCCTAGCACCTTATCCCGGGTGGCCTATCGGAACAGACTCTTGAGTACAGTGGAACCAAAGTTGGCTCAGTCCCTAGAGGCCAAGTCCAACTTATAATGAGAAATGAAAGTATGGGGAGAAGCCCAAGTAGCTGCAGAACAAATCGAATCAATAGGCAGTCTGTCTTGGAAAGCTATAGATGTGGCTAAAGCTCTAGTTGAATGAGCCCTGGGTTTGGTTGGCAACTGCTGATGTCTGATCTCATACACAAAGGTAATAAATGAAGTAAGCCATCTAGAAAGAGATACCTTAGAAACTGGAAGGCCCATTCTACCTTCTGCATAGGAAACAAACAGTTGATCAGACTTCCTGAATTGTTTGGTCCTGTCTAAATAGTACCTAAGTTGGCGATGAACGTCTAACCAATGTAATTTTTGTTCTGATCTGCTCGAATAGTTAAGAAAGAACACAGGAAGATCAATGGTTTGATTCAAATCTGCCGGTGAAGCTACCTTAGGCAAAAAGGACGGGTTAGTATGTAAGGACACCCTATCCTTATGAAATAAAAGATAAGGGGGTCGACTACACAGAGCATGGAGTTCAGAGACTCTTCTGGCTGAAGTAATAGCTACCAAAAAGAGTTTTTTCCAAGATAGTAACTTCATTGAGCATGAAGCCGCAGGTTCAAAGGGGGGAAGAATTAAGGACGCCAGAACCAAGTTGAGATCCCATTGAGGAGGAGGATCCCTGACAGGTGGTTTGAGGAGAAAAACTCCCTTTAAAAAGGCTTTGCAGAGTTTGTGAGACATAATGGAGGACTCTGAGATTCCAACATGAAAGTTAGATATAGCTGCCAATTGAACTTTGATGGTAGACGGAGATGAACCTGAGTAGAAAAGTTCCGCTAGAAAATCCAAAACTGATTGAATGGAAGCAGTGAAAGGATCTATATCCTTTGAATGCGCCCAACAGGAAAAACGTTTCCACTTACTATGATAAATCTTCCGAGTGGAAGATTTATGAGAGGCTATCAAAATATCTCAAACTGAGTGAGATATTAGAGGAAGCCTGGCTAGAGTTGGAATTGGAGAAACCACGCTGTGAGGTTCAGAGAAGGGAGGGAGTGGTGCAACTGACCCGACTGATGGGTCAAGAGGTCTGGAACTGGGTCCAGATGCCAGGGTTGCTCCAACAGATAACGGTGAAGAAATGGGAACCAAACCTGTCGAGGCCAGTAAGGGGCAATGAGGATCATGGAAGCTTTCTGAGCGATGGCTTTCTGTATTAGTTGAGATATCAGTGGGAAGGGAGGAAAAGCATACAGAAGTCCCCGGGGCCAATCGTGGACTAGAGCGTCTCTGCTGGGGTGACCTGGTTGGGGAAAGAGGGTGAAAAAATCGTCACACTTGCTGTTTTGGGGAGTAGCGAAAAGGTCGCAGCAAGGCCGGCCCCACATTCGAAAAACTTTCTCCAATACTGAATTCTTTAGAGACCACTCGTGAGGCATGAGAATAGCTCTGCTCAATTTGTCCACAATCACATTGGACTTCCCGGGAATGTGCGTTGCTAACAGAAACCAGTGAGAAGAAATCGCCCATTGCCACAGTCTGAGTGCCTCTCGACATAGGGGGTAGGATCTGGTTCCGCCTTGTTTGTTGATGTACCACACTACAGACATATTGTCTGTCTGAATTGCTATAGTTCCTTTGGGAAGAGAGTCTTGTAGGGCTTGCAACGCTAGAAGCACTGCTCTCATCTCTAGGACATTTATGTGCAAGTGGCATTCGAAAGGTTGCCACATGCCTTGAACCGTCCTGCCCTGGTAATGCCCCCCCCACCCGATGAGGGAGGCGTCCGTTGTCAATGTAGCAACCGGAGGGGGAGGAACAAAGGGTCTCCCTAGGAAGAGCTGGGGGGATGTGATCCACCAAGAAAGATGATTCCTGCACGATTGTGTTATCGCAATGGAATGGGACATTGGAAGTTGTTGGTATGACCATTGTGTGAAGAGCATCCATTGTAAGATTCTCATGTGGAATCGGGCTAAGGGGAGGAGAGGGATAGCAGCCGCCATTATCCCCAATACCTTTAGGATCAGTCTGACTTTGATCTTGTTGCTCTGCAAGACAAGAGAGACTTGTCTGTGTATGTCTGCTATTCTCTGCTCTGTGAGTCTGGCTGACATGTAGACTGTGTCTAGATTTGCGCCTATGAAGGTAATAACACGACAAGGCAACAAGACAGACTTTTCGTAATTTATTGAAATGCCTAGTGTTTGACATGTGTGAAAGGTGTAGTCTCTGGCAAGAAGCAGAAGATGCTTGGTGGGGGCTGTAAGGAGCCAGTCGTCTAAATATGGAAACACTTGGAATCCTTGTTGTCTCAGATGAGAGGCGACCACTGCCATGCATTTGGTAAACACTCGGGGGGGCTGTAGTGAGTCCAAAGGGCAGGGCCCTGAATTGGAAATGACTGGTTCCCAGCCTGAAGCAGAGGAATCTCCTGGAGCGTCGGCTCATTCTGATGTGATAGTATGCATCCTGGAGATCTATAGAGCACATCCAGTTGTCCCGGCCCAAAAGGGGCAGAATGGACTGCAGCGTGACCATCCGAAACTTTGTTTTCTTGACAAACTTGTTCAAGTTGCTGAGATCCAAAATGGGTCTCCAGTCCCCTGTCTTCTTTGGAACCAAATTTGGAGTAGATTCCAGATCCTTGTTGGTCTGCTGGAACTGGTTGAATGGCTCTTTTTGCCAGCAGCTTTGAAATTTCTAGTGCTGCTAGCTCCCTTTGACTGGGTGGAACATCTGGAAGGGATTTTCCGGACTGGTTTGGAATGCGAAAGAAAGGGATTGTGTAGCCTTCGGAAACGATAGACTGTACCAACTTGTCTTAAGTTAGGGATAGCCAGGCTTCTGGGTACAGAGATAATCTTCCCCTGACTGCCTCCGAAGGTGGACAGTCGGGCAACACCTCAGGGATGCTGAAAGGGCTTGTCGGAGAAAGTTTCTTGACTGCCCTGATTCTGCGGGCCCCCTCTGCCTCTAGGGCGGCGTCTACCATTATTGTTCCCCCCTCTGCCTCTAGAGGGGAACTGGCTCTGTGCGTCAGGCGAAGCTCCTTGAGATTGTTTGCGGAACCACATCTTTCCCCCCTTCTGGCCTTTGGGGTAAGGCCTAGAAGGAGTAGAAAAATGGACTCCCACGGCAGACAGAGTCTTGCCTTCAGTCTCGCACCTAGTCAGGGTTTCCTTCACTTGAGGACCAAAGAGGGATGATCCATCAAATGGGGAGTTAGTGAAGGATCCAGGTGTGCCAATGTAAGGCCACACCTGTACCTGCCGCTCTGCTCGCTCCATCCGCCACATACGAAAGGAGGCGCATGGAGGAGTTAACTATCGAATTGAGGGTAGCCAGCTGAGAGTTCACCCTATCCTGAAAACCCGCAGCTGTTGGATCCTTTAACATTTCACTCGCTTCCTTGATCAAATCTCTCTGGAGACGAGTGAAATGACACAGGTAGTTCAGCGAGCGCATAGAAAAGGTCGCTGATGAGAACATCCGCTTCCCGTACCTGTCCATAGCCCTAGACTCCTTGTTAGGAGGATGGACAGGCACTGAAGGATCAGCTAGCTCCTTCTTGGTGGCTGCAGCCACCACCATAGCATCCACAGAGACGCCTTTGGTCAGAAATTCTTTGTCTTTGGGGGCAGTGATAAACTTTGAAGGTCTCCTGGGGGTGGGGTCCACAGAGTCAGGAGCCGTCCAGGCCTTCTTTGCCACCACTTGCATAAGGGGGTCAAAAGGAGGGGACACCCTGGAGGTGGAAGGGCGAGAGCCAAACCATCCTCTGAAGAGTTGAGGGCTGGCCAATTCCCCCCTCTGTTTTAAGATTTCGAGGATGTCTGCAAAGGAGACATCTTCAGAGGGGGATCGAGGGGAACCTTCAGAATCCTCTAAATTGGTGTCAGAGGTGACAGACTCGGGGGAGTCGATGTGCTTCCTCTTGCACTGCCTCTTCCTAGGGGGCTCTCCTACCGGGTCAGGAGAGGCCTCGGAAGATGAGGAGATCCCCACTGGGGATATTTGAGGAGCTGGCTCTCTCCACGATCCGGGATGAGGGAGTGAGCAGAAATCACCGGAGGCACTATGGAGGGAGGGGCAGAAGGAGCAGACTGTGGGGTTGAACCAGGTTCCAACACGCTCCTCATGACCTCGAAAGCACCCCTGTCAGGCAGAAGCAGAGGTCTCCGCTCCGAAAAGCTAGAACCCCCCCCCGGCACCGACAGTGATGGCTCCAAGGCCGATGTCGGAGCCGAACTCACCAGCACCGAAGCACCGAGAGGGAGAGCGGGGTCGGACAAGGGTCCGATGCCACTCGCCCCCTCGGAGCCAACGAGGGAAGTCCGGCGCCGAGATTCTTCCAAGGAAGATATCGGAGCAGACAACGGTACCGAAGACAACGGTATCGGTTCCGACGCAGCCACAGTCTCGGGCCCGAGCCGCCTCGGCTCCGAACTCAAAGGAGTCGGAGGAGGAGGAACATTTTGAGTGATGGGATTAGCCATCGACTGTTGAGTTGGGCTTTGAAGCATCTGGGCTAGTGCCTCTGACTTAAGAAGTCGACTCACTACCCTCTGAAGGTCATGATCCAATAGTCTCGACGACCTAGAGGAGTGAGATCTATGGCTACGTTCAGACAACAATGGAGATGCTGGAGCCGAATGAACGGAGCCGATAGATGGTGACCGGGACCTTTTCCTAGAGGTCGGTTCCGATAATCTGATCGGAGCCAACTCACCGGTGTCTGCCTCGGCTCCGGCCGGAGCCGAGGAAATAGCAGGGACATGAGTCCGAGAGTCATCGGCTCCAGCTGGAGCCGATGTTCGAACAGCCTTCGAAGCCCCAGAAGACGACTCAGATACCGGAGCCGATGGTCTAGTAGGCTTCGAGGGTTTCCCCGAAGATTGAATCGGGGGACCCTCAGGCTTCAATAAGCCCCTTAGAATGAGCTTATTTTTACACTCCTGCAGGACTCTAGGGCTGAAGCCATGGCAAACAGCACGAGTCCTGCAGGTGCAAAGGTCCCAGGCAGTGCACACAAGAAGTGTGACCGTCTGTCAGAGACATCTTCTGACAGCACGAGTCACACTTCTTAAAGCCTGAGACCTTTGAATCCTTAGACATGTCTAAAGTAGAAAAAGTGTAACCACACACTAACACACACACACAGATTACACTTATTTAAAATTTAAATTAAATTAAACTACAAGTAAATTACAAGTAATTTAGAAAATTAAATCCCTACAAACACAGTCACTCCAACTACTAGGAAGGGAGGGACTGGGCCTAAAGCCCAAGGGAAGAACTCTAGTGAGTTTCAGGGAAAATTTTGACTAGGAATGGAAGGAAACTACCTACTTTATAAAACTATGAAGAAAACTAACTTAAAAGGGGAGTCTATCTAAGATATTAACTAGTTTTTATAAACTGACCTGACGAGCCGGTTGAAACGCACCTCGATCGCTATAGCGGCAAACGAGATCTGGGGAGTTACCGCCTAGCATTGTGGGATATAGGGGAGCCTCGAGCCGGTGGAACTAGCTCTCGAGCTTTTAGAGTGGCCGAGTCGGAGCCGAGGTTCGGCTCCGAACCCACCCATCAAGCAAGAATGAAGGCGAGATAGACAACTTAACATCTAGTGATCACTCTGCATGAGCTGGATGGGAACGGTGTTATGCACGTCATGTTTAACCAACCTGATGTTTGTAGGGAGTCAGATTTATTTATTTATTGACATCTGATCACTGGAGAAGTCTGAACAGGTAGGAGCCCATTTCCAGTGGAGGCCAAGAAAACCTTCAAAGTATCACAAAGCATTTTAAGAACAATAATTTTAGTCTTTAAAAATAATACAAAAAATAATTACAGTTTAAATAATTATACCCGATTAGACATATTATGAAAACACAGTGGTTAAGAATGGATACAAGTTATATGAGAATGATTTCATTGTTGGACAATTGTAGCCAGTTTATACAGACATTAAAGGTAAGTTAGTATAATACAAACAGGAATTGCCATATGAAGTGAGATAAAGGCGAGCGTATTGTATATTTAGAGAAAAGCCAAGGAAGAGAAACTGATAGAAGGTAGAGTAAGGAGATGTGAGGTATGAACAGGTATTTGCTCACAGTTATGGATATAATTGGTGCACCAATTATCTGTTGTTGAGCAAGAACAGAGCAAGCTCTTGGCTAGGAAGTCTTTCAGAATGGCTTTGAAGGATGGGAGAGAGAGTACTGACCTGACTGGTACAGGTAAGGATTTCCAAGATTTAACAATATGGTACCAGTACAGACAATGTCCAGCAGATCTGATAGGTGCTTGGACTGACAGGAGTTTTTGGTCAATGGAACATAATGACTGACTAGGAATACAGTTGTATAGAATGTTATTTAGTGCTGGACAAGCAGATGGATTCTGGATAATTTTATAGGAGGTAAGAAACTGTGTTTAAGTTAGTTGATGGGGTAGTTATAATCAGTTTAGGCTTGTTAGTGTTTTTTATTTATTTATTTATTTTATTTTACATTTGTTGTAAATGTAGTCTATCTGGATATATGTCCATTTTCAGTAGAGGCCCGGGGAGAAAAGCTCCAATGAGTATTACATGGTTTCAGAAGGTGTTACAAAAGAAGTAATAACAAGTATAAAACTAACAGTAAACAACTAGTAAATGAACTTTTTATTTTTTAATCAGGAGATTGCATATTACAATCTGAGAACCAAAAAATACATAAACTACAACCTATGTAAGGTGCCTCACAAAGAACATTACAATACAAAAAATTAATACATACATTTTATAAGAGGAATGCTGAAGTGTAATGAGAGGTAAAGAAAAGCTGAAAGGAGTGTAGAGAGAGAAAAAAATAGGGAAGAAGGAAAGTAAACAAAAAAGGAGAACAGAGTAAGTCTCGTTATGTTTCCAACAGAGTTTAAGAACAGGCAGTCACCTGTAGAGTTATTAGGACATAGCCTTTTTAAAGAAGTACTGTGTAGATGGGTCTAAAAAGTGGGGGAGAGGTCTGGGATAAGATATCTGAGGGTTGATTATACCATATTTTCCACCAAAGTTGGAGAACAGGCAGTGCGTGTTGAGTTAAAGGGTGTAGTAGGGAAAAAAGGCAGAAGACAAGAAAAGAAATAGTATTAGTCTGGGTTACTACAGGGGCATAGCCATTTTGTATTGAGATGCAGTTTTAGATTCCTTTTGAAAAGTGGGAGAGAAGTCAGAGATGAGATATCTGAGGGTAATTTATTCCATATTTTTCCAACAGAGTTTGAGAACAGGCAGTCACCTGCAGAGTTTTTAGATATAGTGGTTTTGATTAATAGTTTGCTTGAAGAGTGTAGCTGTTTCTGATTATAGTAAGGTGTGATGTGGCAAGAGTTTTGGAGGGTTGGTGCAGGGTTTTGTGGGCTATTATGAGTTGTTGAAGTTTGAGCTGATTAGGAAGTTCTAGCCAACTTAGTTGTTTTAGGTTCAGGCAGTGATGTGTTCTAAAAGGGGCTCCTGTAACAAATCTAGCAATATTATTGTAAGATATTACTAGCTTGTTGAGGTTTTTCTTTGATAGATTGGTGTATATAGGGGAAGCATAGAGTAAAGTAGAGATAAGGTGAGTTCTGGCTAACGTAGTTCTTGCAAGTGGAGTAAGAAAGGGTTTGATTCTGTAGAGGGTTCCTATTTTTTTGTTCACTGATTTTATAGTAGTGTTGATATGATTGCCAAAGTTTAGATTGTTGTCTATTGTTATTCCTAGTAATTTTGTGGTAGCATCAGGAGAAATTATAGTGCTGTCATTGGATGTGATAGTGAAGTGTAAGGGGATGTGCCTTTGGGTAGGTGTGAAGAGAAGCAGTTTAGTTTTCTTGGGGTTAAGTAGTAGGCAGCGATGTGAAAACCATTGTTCTACAGTGTTAAAGGCTTTTTGGGTAAGAGACTGGAGTTCTGTTTGAGAGGTAGATGTACAGATAATGGTAGAATCATCTGCATATTGAATACAGACAGTATTTGGGATAGCTAATTGCAGGTCGTTGATAAAGATGGAAAAAAGAAGTGGGCCTAAGATGGAGCCTTGTGGCAACCCAAGAGAGATGGGAAGATGATCAGATAGTAAATTTTTCCAAAGTACTGCCTGCTGTCGGTTTTCAAGGTAAGATTTAAACCAAGTTATGGCAGAAGTATCAAGTGAAAGAGAAGTCAGTATGTGCAGAAGTAGTTGGTGGTTCACCATGTCAAAGGCTTTAGATAAGTCGATGAAGAGTGCAGATGAAAGACTATTTTCGTTGCGATTAAAGTTGATGGAGTTTGTAAATGAGAGTAGTGCGGTGGTGGTACTGTGGGAAGGTCTAAAACCATGCTGACAATTGGCTAGTAGGTTGTTTTGTAGAAGGTGGTTTAGCAGTTGTTTAAGATACATTTTTCCGAAATTTTAGCAATGGGGGATAATAGTGCTATAGGACGATAGTTAGAGAAGTCCCTAGAGTTTCCCCCTTTGTGTAGTGGGATGATATGAGATATCTTCCAGATTGAAGGGATAGTTCCTTCATTAATAGATCTAGTTATCAAAATAGAAATGGGATAGGCAATGGCTTTAGCTCCTATTTGCAGGAATTCAGCAGGAAGATTGTCTGCAGAGGGGGTGGTAGGTTTAAGTTTTTGGAGTAAGGATGAGATAAAGGAAGTAGGAATAGGTAGTAGATGAAATGGGGGGGTGGATTAGCAAAAGATGGAAGTAGCTTAGAGGTATCTGGAGATAGGTGGCTAGCAAGAGTTTGAATATTGTTTGTGAAGAAAGAGTTGAAATCATTAGCTGTTTGTGTAGGATTTTCTGGGTTAGGGTCTTGTGGGTCAGGTGTTATAGATTGCCCTGGGGATAGAAGATTATTAATGCTGGTCCAGAATTTTTTAGGTTCCTTTTTGGATGCTTGTTGTAGATGAAGGTAGTAGTTCTTTTTGTCTGTCAGGATGGCTTTTTTGTACTATTTCTACATTCTCTAAAAATTTGACGGTCAGCTAGATTCTTAGTATTACGCCATTTTGCCCAGGATTTGTTTCTGATAGTGATTTTTTGTCTAGTATTGTTGGTCAGCCAGGGGGCAGGTTTGGCTTTGGTCCTGATAGTATGTATTGGTGCGTGCTGGTCAAGAATAGCAAAAAATGTGGAATTGAAGTACTGTACTACATCACTGAGAGGAAAAAATTTTAGAGGAGACCAGTTACATTGTCTCAGTTCTGTTAGAAAGGATTCTGAATTAAATTGCTTTTTTGAACGTAATGTTCTGTGTTTTGAAGGATTAGATTGGTTTTATGCCTAATAATATATGTTAAAGAGTGGTCACTTAGATCATCTGGATAGGTGCCAGTTTTATAGGTTTGTTGGGGGGTGTTAGTAAGTATCCAGTCTAAAGTGGTATCCTTGTTATTGTTTTTATTAGTTCTGGTAGGGCAGGTAATTAGTTGTGAGAAGCCATGTAGGTTTATGTGGGAGGTGGGGTTTAAGTTGTTACAAGAATTCCAATTAATATTTAAGTCACCTAAGATATATGTTTCTTGTGGAAGATTAGTGGAGAGCCAACTGAGGATATTCTCAAGAGCATAAATGTTATTTCCTGGGGGAAGATACATACAAATTATGTATATGGCTTTTCTTTTGTTGACTTGAAGTTTGGAGCAAATTATTTAGGCACTATTGACTATGGGAAGGTTCAGATTTATAGTACTGATTTGTAGCTGGGTTTTATAGAGAATTACTACACCTCTCCCCTTTTTTATTGAGCGGTCAAGTCTAATAATGTCATACCCAGGTGGGGAGATTTTGTTGATTTTAATGCTAGGTTTTAGCCATGTTTCTGATAGGCAGAGTATGTCAAATTGGTTGACATCTAGCAGGGCATGGACTTGAGAAATTTTGTTGCAAATACTATGTATGTTGAGATGGGCTATAGTGAGAGAATTGGTAGATTTGTTAGGTAGAGCAGGTCTAGTTGTGTTATTGTTGTAGTTTCCTATGGTCTGGGTACAGTGTGGGCCAGGGTTTGGATGAATATCACCATCCAATAGTGAGTGGAGGAGCGTTGAGCGATTAGGTTGTAGAGGTTTCCAAAAGTAGTCAAATAATTTTCTTGTTTTTTGGTTATGGAATTTAATGTGGGATAGTCTGTGGTATTTGGCTAGTAGGGAGTTGGGCTTGTAAATGAGATTTAGGAAGGTTGCAGAAAAAGGTGTTATAGGTGTAGAGGTGTGTATGGAGGGAAAGTTAAGGGTAGAGTGCAAAGGTAATTCATAGGATGTTAAGATATAGGTAGTTGCTAGAGGAGTTATAAGTGAAATGATAATCAGTATTTGAATTAGAGAAGGGTTCACTGTAGTAATTCATTGTACAGTAATGGATTCTAAAAGGGGTACTTGTTGCAAATTTATTAACTTTGTCACAGTATTATTCAAGTTTTGATTGTTATGATGCCTGGAGGTTAGTAAGGATGACCGCACCATAAAGAAATGTGGGAAGGAGATAAGTAGTGGCAAGCGTAGCTGTGGTTGTGTTGGTGAGGAAAACATTTTTGGATCTATAAAGTATACCTAGATTTTTGATGAGTTTTTCTTTTGCAATTTTGTATACACAGGTTGAATTTAAGATCTTCCACTATCATACCTAACAATTTGCTATGAGAAGCGACTTCAGTGATTGTATTATCAAGAGAGAGGACTTTATAAGTTGTCTTTTCATGGGGGAGGGATTTCTACAAAAGGGTTAAGCATGAGTTGCGAGTTACAAAGCCATGTCTCAGTTGCTGTTAAAGCTTCCCGAGTAATTTATGGAGGTTCATAGGTAGGTAACAGGCTATTGGCCCTAGGGCCTATACAAGCCTAGCCATATGGATTCCCTGTCTATCGGCACTTACAGAAATTTATTTTCCTGCACCCCTGTCAAGCAGAGCCACCGAAGTGATCCCCAGGGTGAATTTCCTATTTCCCATCCAATAGTCAAGATTTTTCTTAAAGAGGGCCAAAGAGGTGCGCTGCTTGACCCGAATGGGCAGTCTCTTCCGGAATATGGGAAGTCTCTGGGACAGGAACCTAGCCCTCCAGCAAGTGTTGTTTATTGGGGTGACAAGGTTTAGGTCCCTGGAGCATGTGGCTCAGATGGAGTGGGATTTCTTTAAGTGAAACAGATATGCTATGTTGTCAGATGTACAAATGAGTGTGGAGTCATCTGTGTACCTGTGTACTGAAGTAGGGGAGGCTTGTTCTGTGGATGTGTGGAGGGTACTGATGACAATGTTAAAGAGCATGGGACCAAGGACAAAACCTTGTGGTACACTGATGGTGACTGGGAGGTATGGAGGCAGTGTGGACTTCCATTTTTCTGACGGATACCTATTGGATAAGTAGCTTCCGAACCACAGAAGGGTGAGCTGGGAGAAAACAAATGAAAACATTTACAGCAGAAGTTTGCTGTGACAAACTGCGATGAAGGCTTTAGACAAGTCTAGAAATAAGGAGGAGACTAGTTTGTCCTTATCTCTTGCTTTATTGACAGCATCTATATAGGTTAGAAGTTCAGTGTTAGTACTATGGGAAGGATGGAAGCTTTGTGTGGGGACAGGAGTTCTTCTTGCAGGAGGTAGTTTAGCACCTCTTGCCTTATTTGTTTACTTTACCCCAATCTATTCTACACTGCCTTCTCTCTACCTCTCACCATTACTAACCTAACCATTGCAGCAATCACCCTGCCTTCACTATCATCCTCTTCTCTTGCTTCTTAATCTCTAACAGTTAACATCCTAAAACTGTCATTTATCTTATTGCTAAATATGTTACATAATGTAAATGGCTTATTGTGTGTGTGTGTATATTTCAAATCTGACTTGTTAAATGTACGTCCACATTTGTTACTGTATTGCCCGATAGCTCTTTATGTAATTTTACTTGTATTTTGTATTTGTATCAACTTGTAAATTATATGTGGAGCTTTTCTCACCAGACCTCCACTGAAAAATCGGCTCAATTAGGCCCAGTGGACCTTCCCGTTTAACAAATGCAATAAATAAGTAAATAAAATAAATAAATAAATGTTTTTAAATATTCTGGAGAGGGGGATATGATTGCTATAGGTCTAAATTTAGTAAAGTCTGTTGAATTTCCTCCTTTGTGCAGAGGGATAATGTGTGACTTCTTCCAGACACACTGAATGTGGGATATCTAGACAGACCTATTTAAGGGGTTGGGAAGGTGGCCTAATGGTTAAGGTGTTTGCCTTACAAACACAAGGTGCAGGGTTTGAGTCTCACAAGGGATAATTGGCTAAGCTTAAAATGGCTCGCAAGAGCAGTTAGCCTAGTACTAATCTATGAACCTATAAGGATTGAGACAGTACAGGCAATGCTATCAACTGCTATTTTAAGGTACTCGCTTGGAAAGTCATCAGCTGGAATAGAGCATGGTTTGAGTTTAAGAGAAGTTTTATATAAGATGTGGGCACAGGTTTGAAGGTGAAAGTGGATGTGGTGATACGTGGCTGGTGGGCAACGTCAGGATTAGATGCTGAGGAAGAGATGCTATACTATTTAAGAAATAACAATTGAACTGCACTGTGGTTTTGAGTGATGAGTTATTGGGAGACAGGTTATAGTTAGGCTAGGATACAAGATTTCATTTGTGTTCACTACTATTCTGAAAGTTTTTATAATATAGTTTTCATCATCATTAATTTGATTTTTAGTATGATTGTGAAGCATTTTGAAGTTTTCAAGATATTGTGGTGGTTTACATTTCTGCCTTCTTTCCATGCTTTTTCTCTATCCTGCATTAGCATTCTACTGTTTTTGGACAGCCAAACTGCATTATTTGCTTTTAGTCTCTTCCTTCTAGGAGGTGCAAGGCTATTCAGGAAAGTTGTATTGAATTCATTTACAGCATCATCTAAGGGGAGGATTTTTAGGAAATTTTGCTTAATAGATAATAGGACAGTAATGAACATTTCTGAGTTAAACTTGGAAAGGTTGTGTGTTGTTTTAAAAACATGCTGTTTAAGTGGATGTGTGAGATGTCTGGTTTAATTTCTTCAAGTCTTGGGTTTCTAACACCATGATGGGAATGGACCCCATTCCTAAGTTAAAGTATGATCAAGTTGATGAAGTTAGTAATGTTTCAGTCTTTGGTGCTAGACAAACGTGCTCTTCACAGCACCCGCAATGTGCCCCAAACTGCCTTCTGCAATTCATACTGAGTTACATGTATCGGTAGTATGTCTAAATACAACTTCAAACACTTTTTTTTTATATAAGAGAACAGAGTCTGGCATAATGGTTAAGGTGTTTACCTCATTAACTAAAGGTATAAGGTTTAATTCTCACCTCTGAGAGAAAATAGCTAGGCTTAAAATCGCCCATAACATCAGCTATCCTAGTACTTACCTATGAACCTATGAGACCCATTGCATCTACTACTACTGGAACTGTCTGGATATCCTTCTTCCACACTGCCCTCATTTCAGCCTTCAAATCCTGGTATTTTATAACTTTGTGTCTCTCTGCACGCAGGACACTGTAATCACTGGGTGTAGCAATTTCAATGATCAGTGCCTCTACTTCTGCTTTCTTTTCATGGACTACTTTACCTGGTTTTGTCATATCTACTTTTTGAATTGTTGTTAATGGTTGATCCCATGTGAAATAAACTTTATCATTCTCTATAATGCTTTGTGGCTCATGTTTCCAATGATTCTCAGCTACTTCAATATTGTAATGTTTGCATAATCCCCAATGCAACAGTCGTCACATTATTATGCCTTTCAGCATACAGGCACGCTGCCATTAATACATCATACCCAGCAACAAGATGTGCAACTGTTTCCAATTACTTTTTACAAAACGTGCATGTCTGTTTCTCCCATATATTCAATGGACTTTGTAAACCAAAGTGTATGTTGTGCACTATCCTGGGCCGCCACCATTAACCTTTCATCCTTTGGTTAGAGTTTGCTTCTTCCTTAACCATTCCTGCATTCAATCCTGATCAACACAAGGTTGTTCCAAGAGTTTTCTATACTTGCAACTATATTTATGTCTTTTCCACATTTCTTGCCTTCTCATCTAATCCTTCACCTTATATTCTTGCTTTTGTTTTTGATACATTCAGTTGCTGCTGATTTATGTTTACTATTGGTTTGAGTTCCAGTCCCACTTGACACTGATATGCTTCTGTTAAACTAAGCAGAAAAGTCATCTTAGACTTGTTCTCCCCATGTTTTAAAACTTTCATTATGTTTGGATCTTGTGATGTGAGCGGATATGTATATAGTCCTATGATTGCTGAGCTATACATGTAATCAATTTCAAGGAGGCCCATGCCTCCTTCAGAATGAGGAATATACAAACTTGGTAGAGACTGATTTTTATAAATCATTTGGTAAGCGTGAATCATTTTCTTGTTTTCCTGTCCAATTGATCCAATATGTTTTGGGGGCAGTCAATCCAAAACTATACGTTAGAACAATAAGAGCAAATTGTTTATACCTTTGATTTTGTTCCTGGATGTCAGGGCTGTTCTAAAATATTCCTTACTGAATTTGTTCACATTTGGTTGAGTTTTATTGTTGATCTTTGGTCATGTTTTACTGTTGATCATTCATCAATTCCCAAACATTTATACTCTCCCTCATGATCAGTCTCCTTTACATCACATGCCTGTCCCAGACTTATATTTTTCTTGGTGCTGCAGCTTTCCTGCTTTAAATGTTGCTTTTGCACATTAATCAAGACCAAATGGCATTCTTATATAATTTGAGAAAGTTATCATTCATAAAAAAAAAAAAAGAGAAATCTTTACACTTTGTTTTTTGGGAGCCAAATTGTAGCCATGACCTAATCTGTTAAGTAAACAACTTAATGGGTAAGGGCAAGATAAAAGAGCGGCAGTGACAAAGAGTCACCTTGGAATACCCACCTTTGAATTTTGATCCCTGGGATAACAATCTGTCTGCAAAATGGGTTGCCACTGTTTCATGGTCACGGTAATGTAATAGATCAATGTAGGTTGCATTTTTTTTGTAATTTATTCATGCCATACTTAGATGCTTCCCCTATTTACAATTCTCCATTATGACTTCATTTAACAACAACTGACCCTTTGTTCCATATGACTTTCTTTTATTACCCTTTTGGTCTATTGCCATGATTGAATTTTCTTCTAAATGACTATAAACTGTCTTGGCATCAATTCCAGTATATTGTTTATACATCGTCGGGAAGGCCAAGTTATTGGTCTATAGTTTTTAGGATAGCTTCCGGGTTCACTCTTGTGGAGGAGTATCTTTTTTCCTGTTGTTAACCAGGTTGGTATCTGTTCGGAATAGACATATAAACAGTTCTTACTCAGGGCTAAATCGTCATGTAAAGATGTTAATATTTTTAGCGAGAAATTAAGTATTGCATCTGGGCCTGGGGTTTTCTAATTAGGAGCTTTTCTTAATTTTATTTCAATTTCTCTGGCTGCTACTTCACCCCATTTTATATGCTGTATATTTGAATTTCTTACTGTTTCTTTTACTTCTTCTATCCATTCAGCATATTTGTTAAATTCCACATGTTTTTCATGGATATTTCTCCAAAATGTGTCTATTACTTTTATGGCAGTGTTTCTGTTCCTTTTGTTTGTTTCCCAATTCTCTATAAAAAAATTTGGTCAGCAATAAATTGCATATTATATACTTTTTCTTTATCTGGATATCTTCTAAGTTTTTCTGCCTTTGTTGATATCTTTAGTTTATTATTTGCAATGGTGTATGAACAATCCCAGTCTGTTCTAATACTGCTTGTTGCTTTTATCACATCTACCTTTCTAAGTATTTTTGATGATCAGTTCCCTGTTCTATACTCTTCTAACAGTGACACTTCTTGTATTAATTGCTTCATAGTTTTCTCTATTGATACTTACATGATGACATTTGATTTCCTCACTTCCTTTCCCTTACTGCCCTGTATTTTTGTGGTAAGACATTATCTGTTATTAATTTAGCTGCAGAGTAATATATATATATACTGTTTACTTTAGCTATATAACATAAAATTCTGTTAATAATCTTTGACTACTGTGTTCATTTGTTTTATCAGACTTCTAACATTTTGGGTCTTATTAACTTTCTGTAATTTATTTCTTTCATCAATCTTAACATGTCTATCCATTTCTATTAAATCAAGAAACTCATCCCTTAGATATTTTCTTCTTAACTGAGGGCACATTCTTTAGTCTCTATTTCCTACAGGCATTCTACAGAAAGTTCCAGACCATCTTCCTGTGGCATATTCTCTTCAGCTGCATCATGTGTCATCCATTGCTCTTTCATATGGGAACTAACTGGCCAGTCACTTCACAACATTGACTGCGTTAGAGTTGCCACTGTTTCCTGCCCCTTCCCTTGCTGTGCAACTCCAACTGAACTCCTTAATTTGTGGACACATTGTTCCATCATGCTGTGATATTACCAGGGTTGGACTTTCTACACTAAATCCTTCTCTTTGCAGGCAATATATAACTTCAGTCTCTCTCTCTTTAACTTCTCCATTACTAATCCTCTTTTCTTTTCCCCCCTTTGTTTCTTTATTTTTTTTGTATTGTAAAATATTTTCACATCCGGGTGTCTTTGCTTGTATTTCTCTTCAGATATTATCGGTGCTGCTTTTTTGTACTGACTAGCTTTGCTTTTTCCTTTGCATAAATATTGTACCATATTAAATCTCTTTCCCATGTCCATATTTCTTCTTCAGATGTCTCCTGCTCCACCTGTTTCTCCTTCCTTTAGGAATTCATTGTTCCATCATGCTGTGACATAATCTGTGTTAAACTTTCTACACTAAATCCTTCACTTCGCAGATATTCCACAACTTCAGCTTGTACATGTTTAACTTCTATTTTACTAACCTTCTGTTCTACATTCCCCTTTGTGATATTATTTTCTGTATTGTAAAATTTTCCATATCTGGGTGCCTTTGCCTATATTTCTCTTCAAATATCTTAGCAGCTGCTTTTTTGCATTGATTAGTTTGGCTTTCTCCTTTGTATAAATATTGCAACATATCAGATCTCTCTTTCTTTCCCATGTCCATGTTTCATTTTTATACCTTCCAAAATCTCTAGGTTTTGTTCTTTACATTTTCACACTTCCTCAGTCGCTTCTTTTTCCAAATGGCCCAAGGTCACAAATTTGCAATTGAAGCTTTTGACAGTTTTTTGTGCAAGTATTTTTCTTTCTTTTAATTTCTCTCAATCTTTTTGAATATCTTCTATCCAAAAAGTAAAGCTAAAAGTCCTATGGTTACCTGTAAGTGCCGTGGAAGCCAGTGACATCTCGGATTAGAAGTATCGCTGTAGAATCCTTCTCTTTTGCTCAGTTCTAGTTACCAGTGCCACATCAGCTTCCATGGTGAAGCAAAAGTATTCTTCTTGTCCGGCCGCTACTTGGTAGAGAATTTTCCAGCAGGTTAGGTTAGGTTTGGTCAAAGAAAGAAAGAAAGAAGCCTGGAGACATTTCATTCCGGATCAGTCCTTTATACAGTGCAGTTAGGCAGAAGAGCGCTTTCTGAGATAGCGTTCATCTGAGCTGTAATTTACTATGAACAATGTAAGGCAGGCAGTAATCGTAACTACATCCCCCAGGTGTGCCTCAATTATGGGAAGGGCCAAACGGTGTACCTTTCAGGAACTTAGGACTGCCTTCGTCCTTAACCCTTAAGGTGCTTGTATAATGCCCAAAATACTAAACTACCATAAAGAAAATAATGTCTTGTTTTATTACACTTAGCAAACCTAGTAGAATGTGTCATTATTGTTACTTATAAATTGTTTATGAGACTTAAGCAGTACAATATAGTAGTCATCAGTTTTTCAGTCCACCTGGATAGTTGGGAATAGTATGCATATTAAAAAAACACATATGCCAATATTTCATGTTCAATAAATCAGTAAGTTGTAAAAACAGCATGTTTTTTAATCATGTCTATAGTAAACTCTAAAAAGCGCTTTTTCTACAGAGTTGCTTCATCAGATCTGTCTATCTGGATAGGAGGGTGCATTCCAGGGAATGATAGCAAACTTATCAAAATGCAAAATAAAAAAATAAAATACTTTTTAATAAAATACTGATTTGGACATTCTACAAAAATGCCTCACTGACACCAATGACTGGTGCCCGAACCATGGCCTTAAGCTCAATGCCAAAAAGTGCATTGTCATTCCCCTCTGGGAAAAATTCAGTGCCCATGAACTACCACATAGGGGTAGTCCACTAAACACCGAAGGTGTGATAAGAGACCTGGGGACACAGGTTAACAGCAACCTCTCCTTTGATAACCACATTGCCACTGTAGTCAGAAAGTCCTTCTATGTGGCACATCTCACTACAAAAGGTTTCTCATCCAGGAAGAAAGATGTCATAATCCCTTTCTACTCGTCCCTCATTAGATCTGTTATAGAATACAATGCCCCATTTGGTATGTATCTCACTAGACACCTACAATAACTGGAAAGGCCACAAAGATACCTCACTAAGAGGATCTTAGGCCTTAGAAACATGCCCTATACAGACAGACTCAAAAAACTCCAGCTGTACTCTGTCTCTTATCGCCTACTTAGAGGCGATCTCTGCTTGACCTACAAAGCCATGTCTGACTCAGAGCTGCTAAATATGCTACACCTAAAGAAATACCAATCCCTCCCACACTCTCCAGTGTCCTTAGCCTCATTACCACATTAAACAGAATATGCTGGGGGGTCAGGTTCCTAACCCAGAGACTTCCCATACTCTGCAACAAACTTCCCATTCACGTCAACCAGAGCACTTCGCTGGCCCTCTTTAAGAGGAATCTTGATGAGTCGGTGGGCAATAGGAAGCTCACCCCAGGGATCACTTCAGTGGCCTTGCTTGACAGGGGCACTGGGAACTAACTTTGGGCGGCATGATGTCAGGGAATCTTCTTGGGCTAGGCTTATATAAGCTCCAGGGCCGTTAGCCTAGTACACACCTATGAACCTATAAACATGAAAAGGCAAAATACCAATAACCAAAACATTATGTTGGAAGTGGTTTCACTACGTTTACCAAAATAGTCTAATGCTGTATCTGGGTTGTGTTTGCCATGTCTGCAAATGTACCTACATAGCTGTTCAAAAGTCTGAGTGCCAAGCTGTGGCAATGTTTAAATAAAGAGCTTCTCTACATTGTAGGTGTCTGGTGCCGAGACTGAAGCGGGAGGGTTATTGGGCTTGTGTGACTACTTAAGGAAGGGGGAATAAAATGTTGGACCAGAGATAGATGGTGGTTAAATGTTGCAGACAAGGATGGGTACAGAACCAAATAAAATATAGTATATGGGGGGGGGGTATCTTGTCCTCCAAACAGTCCATTAACTATACCATGAGATTCACACCAGTACTAACTAGGTTGGAATAATAATACATCATAACAACAATAAAGAGAAAAGACAAAAGAAACAGTATGACGTGAGACAATCAAAAGTTGAAAACTTTTAGTTATGTACTTACCATAACGATAGATGTATGTGATCCATCTCGCCTACATTCAGAACTGATGGGCTCGGAGCCGAAAATCGGCTCCAACTCGGCCGATACACTAGCACAAAGTCTCTCATTGGCTGGGCCAACCCCTTATCCCAGGATGCACCATGCCCAAACCCCCAGATCTTGTTTGCCCCACAACAACTCATCCACATTTACCAATCCAACTGCACAACAGTGTTTCCTCCAGATCCAACAGGTAGGGGGAAGGAGGGCGATGCAGAATGTAGGCGAGATGGATCACATACATCTATCATTATGGTAAGTACATAACTAAAAGATGTAATGCGATCCTATCTCGCCTACATTCATAACTGATGGGACAGCGTCCCTAGCACCTAGATCCTGGGAGGCTCACTGGAAAACACTCCTGAGCACTGTGGAACCAAAGGACGCCCGACCCCTAGACGCCACGTCCAGTTTGTAATGAGAAATAAATGTATGTGGAGAAGCCCAAGCGGCCACTGCACATATCTCATCCACAGACAGCCTGGTGTGGAAGGCCACTGAAGTTGCCATAGCCCTAGTAGAATGCGCTCTAACTGGAAATGGAAGGTCCCTTCCTGTTGATGCATAAATAAATGAAACACAATCCCTAATCCACCTAGCGATAGTGGTCTTAGTTACTAGTTTGCCAATCCTGTTATCCGCAAAGGCCACAAACAACTGGCCTGATTTCCTCTGCTACTGTGTCCTATCTAAGTAAAACCTCAGTTGTCTATGCACATCCAACTGATGAAGTCTGTATTCTGCCTTGTTGGAAAATTACGGAAAGAAAACTGGTAGCTCTATAGATTGTTGCAGACAAAAGCAGAAGAAACCTTTGGAAGAAATGACAGATTTAGTCTTAGAGATACGCTATCCTTATGAAAGATCAGATAAGGAGGCTTGACAGAAAGGGCTTGAAGCTCCGAAACCCTTCTGGCTGAAGTAATAGCTACCAAGAAGACAGTCTTCCAAGATAAGAATTTTTGCTCACAAGTGGCCGCCGGCTCGCGTCAAGGCTCTTAGAACCACATTCAAATCCCATGGCAAAACAGGTTGTGACACCAGGGGGTGAAGCAACCAAGCTCCCTTGAGAAAGGCCTTACACAACTTATGACTCGTGAGTGAAGGCTCAAAGGCAACATGATAATTAGAAATCGCTGCCAATTGGACTTTAAGCGTGGAGACAGCGGAACCCTGTCTAAAAAGAGTTGCCAAAAAATCTAATACTGCCGACACCGGGGCTGTCAGAGGGTCAATGTTGTGCCGCTGGGCCCAAATGGCAAACCTTTTCCATTTATTACAATATATCTCCTTAGTGGAAGCTCTGTGGGAAGAAGACAGAATCTGGACCACCTCAGGCGAAAGGATATGCTGTCTGACTAAGGTCAGAAGTGGAGCAGCCAAGCCGCTAGCTTGAGAGTTCGCAGTGATGGATGGGCCTGAACCGACTGAAGAGTCAGGAGGTCTGGAACTGGATCCAGAATCCAAGGACCCTCCACTGCATACTTCCGGAGGAAGGGAAACCAAAGTTGGCGGGGCCAGTGTGGTGCAATCAAAATCATGCTGCTTCCCAAGCAGATCGCCTTCTGAATCACCTTTGGCAGTACAGGGACCAGAGGGAAGGTGTAGAGCAGACCGGAGGGCCAATTGTGGACTAGAGCGTCCCTGGTTGACTCCCCCTGGGGGGGATTCAGGGAGAAAAAATTGCTGCACTTTGCATTCCAGGGGCTGGCGAAAAGGTCACAGCAGGGAAACCCCCACTTGGAGAAGATCCAAGCCGCTACTTGGTCGTTCAGGGACCACTCGTAAGGCATCAGAATAACTCTGCTCAGGCTGTCTGCTATCACAATGGACTTCCCCGGAATGTGTGTTGCCACTAGAAATCTCTGGAAAGCGATCGCCCAGTTCCACACTCTCATGGCTTCTCTGCAAAGAGGATAAGACCTGGATCCTCCCTGCTTGTTCAGGTACCATACCACTGCCATATTGTCTGAGAAGATTGCGATGGTACCCTTGGGAAGAAAGCTGTGAAGTGCCTGCAACTCTAGAAGCACTGCCCTCATTTCCAGAACATTGATATGCAAGTGAGTTTCGTGATCTTGCCATGTGCCTTGAACCATCCTGCCCAGATAATGCCCCCCACCCTATCTGGGAGGCGTCCGTGGTTACTGTGGCAATGGGGGAGGGGGGCAGAAGAATCTCCCCTGGTTCAGGTTGGAGGAGAGGAGCCACCAACGAAGATCTCGCCGGCACGTTTCCGTGATGAGAATCGGGTAGGACAATGGCAGTTCTTGGTATGACCACTGGGTCGACAGGAGCCATTGAAGAATTCGCATGTGCAATCTTGCCAGAGGGACCAGAAGAATGGAGGTCTCCATCGATCCCAAAAGCTGAAGGACCATCCTGGCTGGGGCTTTCCATCGGGGCAGTAAGGCTAGGACTTGGTCCTGTAGTATCTTTATCCTGTCTGTTGGAAGGAATGCTCGCATCTCTACAGAGTCTAGCTCTGCACCTATAGAAGCAACACGCTGTGATGGCAGCAATACAGACTTTTCCCAGTTGAATGTAATTGCTAATAGATGTCTCAACTCGATGGTAGCACTCACGGCTAGAGTAAGAAGATGCCTGGTGGGGGCGGTGACAAGATAGCTATTAAAATAACTGCAAAAAAGCGACCAGAAGGGCAAAATAGAAGGGTACTTAGCCACAGCCAAGTCGAGACCACGTAGTTACTCTAGGAGCGGCAAACAAGATCTGGGGGTTTGGGCGTGGTGCATCCTGGGATAAGGGGTTGGCCCAGCCAATGAGAGAGTTCGTGCTAGTGTATCGGCTGAGTTGGAGCCGATTCTCGGCTCCGAGCCCATCAGTTATGAATGTAGGTGAGATAGGATTGCATTACATTTAGGGATTAAAACACTGAATCACTACCTTATTACCTTTTAAGTCCATAAATACCCTAGATCCTGGGAAAAGTACAGTTGTGTACCTACCATAAATGTAGATGTTCGAGGGTATTTACTGTTGCAGTCATTACTCTTGGGTTATCCTGCTAGCAGGCTACCCGCAGTCAGCCAGAATTCCAAAGTCTAGGTCCGGCGTCGGTCACTGTCGCCTCTTCCCTGACGTCAGTGCGCCAGGGGTATAAAAGATGCAGCTGACGCCATTTTCTTCAGTTTTTCTTACCCCAGATGGCAGGTGCCCCCAAAATGGTAGGCTAAAAATTATGCCAATAATTACGCATGCAGTAAAATAAACATTTCCTTCATCTATAAGCAAATACACCACATAGGTTGTATAAGATAAAGAAGTATAGGTAAGTTACAGCAAAGAAAAGGGGGATGGTGGGTGGGTAACCTGGACTGCAATAGTGAATACACTTGAACATCTACATTTATGGTAGGTACACAACTGTACTATGTTCATCGTGTTTCACTGTTGCAGTCATTACTCTTGGGTTGAATCCCAAAGCTGAGGTTGGGTGGCTGGGCCTAAATAGGATTAGGAGAGGCTATAAGGCCCTGCAGAACTGGAGAGGCGAAGCCTGCTCTGGATTTAGAGTAGAGAGGTAAATGGTAGTGCTTTGTAAAAGTATGCACTGAACTCCAGGTTGCACCCTCTAAAATGTCTTTGGTTGGTACTCCTCTGAGAAAGGCTGCTGAAATGGCTGCTGCCCTGGTAGAATGAGGCCTAATGCCCTTGGGCACTGATTTGCCATGTTGTGAGTAGCAAAAACGAATGCAGTGGCCTATCCATTTTGAAATAGTCTGTTTTGAGATAGGCTTTCCTTGAGTCCTGCAGCATATGCCACTAAAAGTTGCTCAGTTTTTCTGAAAGCTTTAATTCTGTCCAAGCAGAAGTGTAGTTGTCTGTGTATGTCCAAAGAATGCAGAAGTCTCTCACCCTTATTCTGTGGGTTTGAATAAAAGGTAGGCAAATGAATGGCTTGGTTAAGGGCCACACTGGACACTACCTTAGGCATAAATGTCGGGTTCGTCCTTAGAGAAACCCTGTCTGGATGGAAAATGATGAAAGGTTCCACAGCCATTTATTTATTATTTATTTATTTTATATTTGTTGACCGGGCTAGTCCAGCTGGATCGTTGTCCATTTTCAGTGGAGGCCCGGGGAGAAAAGCTCCACAGGTTAAAGCATGGTTATAGAAATACATGTAAAATAATCACTTATGATATAGGCAAAAAGCAAAAATACAAAGATATTAGTTCAGGTCAGGTAATGCAAATCTAACAAAAAACAAATAATACCAACTATGTAATACTAATTATGTAATTAAAACAAGAAAATAATTTTTTTTTTTTTTTTTTTACAACAGTAGTAACAATAGAATCATAAAGTTATTTGTGATTAGAGAGAAAGATTGCAGTGTTAAATAAATACAAAGATAGTTGAAAGATGAAAGTAAGTTAGTCTGGATTGGTACAAGAGCAAAGCCAGAAATTGTTCAGATGTGAAAGAAGTTGTTTCTTAAAGAAAGGAAAAGTGGCTAGAGAGGAGATATGTAAGGGAAGGTTATTCCATATTTTGCCAACTGAATTGGAGAAAAGGCAGTTCCCTGCAGAGTTTGAAATTCTGGAAATGTTAACTTGTAGCTTTTGGGAGGAGCGTAGTTGTTTTAAATTATTATAGGGAGTCAAGAGGTTGCTAAGAGCTGGTGTTTTTGAGGGTTGATATAAAATTTTATGTGCTATTAAGAGTTGTTGATAGATAATCTTGTTAGGAAGTTCCAGCCAGTGTAGTTGTTTTAAGTTTCAGTGGTGAGTTCTATATTGAGATGCAGTGGCAAATCGAGCTATGTTGTGGTAAGATGTAGACAGTTTCCTAAGGTTACCCTTTAGAGAGATTAGTGTAGATAGAGGAAGCATACAGAAGGGTAGAGATAAGATGTGATTGTGCTAAGGTAGTCCGTGCCTCGGGTGTAAGGAAGGGTTTGATTCTGTATAGTGAACCAATCTTTTTATTAACTGCTTTTATTGTGTTATTAATGTGATGATCAAAGCTAAGATTATTATCAATAGTAACACCAAGCAGTTTTGTAGTGGAGTCAGGGGAAATGTGAGAGTTATCACTTGCAGTGATAGTAAAATTTAGTTGAGTAGATTTGTGTGTAGGTGAAAAAAGTAATAGTTTTGTTTTCTTGGGGTTGAGGAGAAGACATCTTTTTGAGAACCATTGTTCAACGGTTGAAAAGGTTGCTTGTGTAAGGGATTGGAGTTCTGTTTGAGAGGAAGCTGTACAAATTATGGTGGAATCATCTGCATATTGTATGCAGGTAGTGTTTTGGATAGATGATTGGAGATCATTAATAAAGATGGAGAATAAAAGTGGGCCTAGTATAGATCCCTGTGGTGCTCCTAAAGAGATAGGTAGTAGAGTAGATAGAGAATTTTTCCAGAGTACTGCTTGATGTCGGTCTTCAAGATATGATGAAAGCCAGGTTAAAGAAGAGTAATCCAAGGCAAGGGATTTAAGTATGTGGAGAAGTGTATGGTTTACCATATCGAAGGCTTTTGACAGGTCTAGGAAAAGAAAAGAGGTTAGTTTGTTGTTATTACGGTTACAGTTGATAGTGTTGGTGAAAGAAAGTAGTGCAGTGGTAGTACTATGTGAAGGCCTAAATCCATGTTGAGTGTCAGCTAGTAGGTTGTTAAGGAGGAGATGGTTAAGTAGTTGTTTGTGTATACATTTTTCCATAATTTTCGCCAGAGGAGATAATAGTGCATAGGGCTTAAAGTTAGAAAGGTCAGTAGATTTACCTCCTTTGTGTAAGGGTATGATGTATGATATTTTCCAGATTGCTGGGAAAGTACTTTCTTTATGGATCTGTTTATTAGGATAGAGACAGGATAGGCAATAGCTTTAGCTGCTACTTGCAGGAATTCAGCAGGAAGCTTGTCTGCTGAGGGGGTAGTGGGTTTAAGTTTGTGTAAAAGAGATTGTATATAAGAGGTGGGTATAGGTTGTAGTTGAAGGAGAGGAAGAGAGTCATTGAAGCTACTTAAGAGCAGTTGAGAAGTATCAGGAGATAGGTGGTTAGCTAGACTTTGTATGGAAGTAGTAAAGAAAGTATTGAAATTATTGGCTATTAAAGTGGGATCTTGGGTCTGAGTCCTGTGGATTGGGTGTAACTAATTTGCCTGGGGTAATTAGATTGTTAATAGTAGACCAGAATTTTTTGGTTCTTTTGGTGGATTGCTGCAGTTCAAAGTAAAAATTCTTTTATCTGTTAGGATGGCTTTTGGTACTGTTTCTGAGCTCTCTAAAGGTTTGATGATCTGTTGGGTTTCTAGAGGAACGCCATTTATTCCAAGATTTATTTCTGAGAATAATTTTATGCTTAGTATTAGAGGTTAGCCAGGGTGCTGTCTTAATCTTTGTTCTAATAGTGCGACTTGGGGCATGTTGATTTAGGATTGCAAGGAATGCTGAATTGAAGTATTCAACAGCCTTGTTGAGTGTGAGGTGTTTTAGAGGGGTCCAGTTGTATTGTGAAAGTTCTGTTTGAAACTGTTCAGGAATAAATTGTTTTTGGAGTATAGTGTTCTGTGAGTGGTAGGAAAGTTTAGGTTAGTTTTAGCTCTAATGACGAGGTGAGGAGTGATCGCTAATGTCATCTGGAAGGATGCCAGTTTGGTAGGTTTGCAGGGGAGTTAGTAAGGATCCAGTCTAAGGTGGTTTCTTTTTGCTTTTTTTATTGATTCTGGTAGGACTATTAATGAGTTGTTTAAAACCATAAAGGTTTATATGGGAAGTAGGATTAATATTGCTACATGATTTCCAATCAATGTTAAAGTCCCCAAGAAATAGTGTTTCTTGAGGAAGTTTATTAGAGATTTGTTCTAGAATGTGTTCTAGGGTAGGGATGTTATTTCCTGGGGGGATATATGCACAAATGACGTTTATTGCTTTACTATTGTTGATTTGTATTTTGGAGCAAATTATTTCAGCATTGTTGTTTTGGGAGAGGGTAAGGTCAAGAAGAGTAAGCTTTAGGTTAGTTCTATATATAATTGCTACTCCCCCACCTTTCCTGGTGGAGCGATCAAGCCTTACAATGTTATAACCAGGTGGGGTAATCTCAATGTCTTTAATTGAAGGCTTTAGCCAGATTTCTGATAAGCATAAGATATCAAAGTTGTGTATTTCTAGTAGGGCATGGAGTTGACTAATTTTGTTACAGATGCTACGTATATTGAGATGGGCTATGGATAGTAGGTTAGTGGGTTTGGAGGAAGAGGGAGAGAAGGGTTTGGTATGATTTCTATGTGTTGTGGTTTTATTATCTTGTGGGCCTGGATTGGGGTGTATGTCGCCATCTTGTAGTAGAAGGAGTAATATAGCATATTTTTCTAGTTTAAGTTTTTGGAAAGCTTCAATTATTTTCTTTGTTTTTGATTTTAGTAGTTTATAGTGTAGTAGCCTATGGTATTTGGCAAGAAGGTACGTGGATTGTGAGGAGGAATGTAAGAAGGAAGAGGATTGGGATGTTATGGGTGTACAGGTGTGTTTCGAAGGAAGTGAGAGAGAAACAGTTAGAGAGTGTTCGTAGGAGGTTAGGAAGTAAGTAGTAATAAGTGAGGAAAGTAGTAAGAAAGAGATAGCTATTTTCAGTTGTGACTGGAAGATAGTTATAGTCATGGTAATGTAGTAGTTGTTTTGCTAAGAAGTAGGGATGGGTGTGGTATAGATTAGTTTGATTATAAGTAGGGGTGGGAGTGGTGTAGGATAGCTTTGTCTGATTGGTGTGAGTAAGTAGGGGGTGTGGTGAATGGAGGAATAAATGTAGGAGCCCTAGGGGTGGGTGGGATATGGGGGTAGGGTGGGGAGCGAAGCGGGGCCAGACAAGACAGCAGAAGAAGGCTGAAGACAATCAGTGAGGAGGAAGACTCTGTATGTAGGTCTAAAGGTAGAGGAAGGTGGACAATAATAGGAGGCTAAAAGGTAGAAATGCAGGAGGAAACTGGAGATGTCAGTTATAAGGATGTCTTTGGACAGTAAGAGGTAATATATAGGAGACCCAATAAAGGCTGGGAACAGAGGTACTGGGGGCAAGGATGCAGAGGTGGGTTAGAAAAGACAGTGTTGAAAGTTAGTGAATCAGAAAGATAAAGTATGAGGAGTGGTCAGCAAGTATATAGCAGGGGAGAGGTAACCTGCTAGGGTAGAAGGTCTAGGCAGGAAGGATTGAGTATAGAGGGTAACGTGGGTAATATACAGAAAGAAGGGAGTACTGGGGGGGGTCCGGCTGCTGGATAGGCTACCTGAGATTCCACTGAAGTGTTAACATTAATATATGAGTTACAGTATCAATACATACATTCAAAGCCTTTCCCAAGGAAAGGTAACACTTGTAGTTGTAGGGTAAGTGTCTTAGTTTGCACTAATGTTCAAAAGGACCTGGCTGGTGTTATTCAGGTGTTTGGTGTAGAACCAAGCTGGAACACAGTGCTGGTAGGATATAAAGAGAGAGAAAAGAAGTAAGTCACAGTGTAAGTTCAATAGGGAGTAGGTGTAGGTATAATGCAGTCACAGATGCTTATGCAAATACAGTAATCAGTAAGTTACAACACAGTCTAGCATTCTTCACTCTATAAACATCAAAAGTATTAAGAATCAGGGCAGTAATAACAACACAGTCTAGTATTCATCACTCTATAAATATCAAAAATCATTAAAAGTCAGAGCAGTAATAACTTTGTAAGCAATGACCCATTACAAGCTAAGAGAGCATGGCCAGGGTATTTCTTAGCATTGGCGGCACAGGTGGAACATTTTCAAGTAGAAGTGAATTAACCTATAGAGGGTGTAGTGAGACCGACTAGGTACATCCACTACAAGCCATAAGTACAATGCATTAAAAGCTTCAGCGTTTGGGACAAAAATTGGGACAGTGTGCAAGTTAATTGCTTTAGTTAACAGTTTAACCGCTAGACATGCCCAAAAACATAGGAATATTTTCAAGTAGCATCCAGGATACAGCTATTACATGTCACGTGTACAACGCTCAGCTAGAGGCAGTGTTTGGATCAAAGTAAAGCTGTGTGCCCTTATATTGCAGTTATTCACAGATTAAACGCTAAATGAAGCCCCAAATACCGGAGAAGATAAAAACATAGTGTTAGTTACTTCCATTACAAGCCCCGAGCAAAACGCTCAGATAGTGGGAGCATTAAGAACTACAAGCGTGTACAGCGCTCAGTTAGTGGCAGCATCTGATTCAAAAGTAAAGCTGTGTCCCAATAAATTAAATATGATAGCAGTCAAAACGCTACTTGTAGCCCCCAAAACAGTACAAAAGTATAATCGTAGCATTAGGATTTACAGGCGTGTACAGCGCTCCGTTAGTGGGAGCATTTGGTTCAAACGTAAAGCTGTGTCGCATTAAAATAGATTTGTTTGCAGTCTAAACGCTAAATGTAGCCTCAAAACAGTACAACATTAGAATCGTAGGGTTGGTAACATATATAACAAGGTCCGGGCACACCGCTCTGATAGTGGGAATATTTGCAACTACAAGCTAGAGTTCTGTGTCATAAAAAGATAGTAAATAAAAGCTAAAACGGAAAAATAAGCACAACAGTACTTTAAATATAACCGTAGCATATGTAACAACTATTACAAGCCATATGTACAGCGTTTCAATAGTGATTATAATTGCATCAGGAAACTACGATTAAATTACCAATGACGTGCACTAAATATCATTAAACGCTAGATAGTACAGAAAACAGTGTGGATCCTGTGGTTAAGTATAGTGTCCAAGTTCCGCACCTACAACGTAGCAGCATATGTTGAGAAAAAAAAAGTAGTAGTAGTAGTAGTAGTAGCCATGAGTGCCTGTATCTCTGAAACTCGTCTTGCAGAGGTTATTGCTAGGAGCAGAGCTGTTTTCCAAGATAAAAACTTTATATCAGCTGTATTGGCTGGCTCAAAAGGTGGCAGTGTGAGTTCTTCCATGACATAATTGAGGTCCCATGCAGGTATTGGGGCTCTCCTTGGAAGTGTTATGTTTTTGGCCCCTCTGAGGTACTGCCTTAGCAAGGGATGGGAAAAAATAGGAGGTTCCATATTGTAATGAGCTGAAATGGCAGAGGCATGAATTTTAATTGATGAAAAGGAAAGGCATTTGTCCAGCATCTTAGTTAGGTAATGTAAAATCTGAGGAATATTTGGTACAGATGTGTCAATTCCTTGTGCCTGGTTCCAAGCACAGAATCTTTTCCATTTTTCTGCATAAGATTTTCTGGTACTGGGCCTCCTGGCCTCCAAAATAACATCCATCACTGCTTTAGAGAGAGTTGTGTTTTGAATGGTTACATTATTCACCATGCTGCCAGATTTAGGGTCCTGAGTTGGCTGTGCAGAATCTGATTGTTTCGCTGGGTCAGTAAGTGAGGAATTAGAGGCAATGTCCAGGCTGGGCCTTGAGACAAACTTTTTAGGACTGGGTACCAGTGCTGGCGTGGCCAGTCTGGGGCAATAAGAATCATTCTTGACTTCTCTTGTCTGACCTTTAGGAGCACCTTGGGGAGGAGAGGCAGAGGAGGAAAGGCATATACTGTTAGGCTTTTCCAGCTGAATGACACAGCAGCATCCACTTTCCACGCTTGCTTGTGATAAGTCCTTGTGCAGAATTTCTGTAGTTGGCAGTTGTGAGGAGAGGCAAACAGATCTATGTCTGGGCATCTCCATTCCTTTGTTACCATGCTGAAGACTTGTGGATCCAGTTTCCACTCGTGGGGATCCGTGAGGTTTCTGCTTAGTTCGCCTTCCAGAGTATTGTTCTTTCCTGGCAAGAATTGTGCTTGCAGGTGTACTTTATAAGTCAATGCTGTGTCCCACAAAGTCATGGCTTGTTTGCAGAGGGGGTAGGAATGTGTGCCTCCCTGCTGGTTTATGTACCACATGACTTTAGTATTGTCCGTCCTTATCAGTAGTTGTCCTGGATGGAGTAGATCCTTGAAAGCTGTCAGGGCATTCTGAACAGCTAGCATCTCTTTTTGATTGATATGTAGAGGCATTTGGCTTGTGGACCATGTGCCCTGAATACATTTTCCTGCCATGTGTGCTCCCCAGGCATAATCTGATGCATCTGTTGTTATTGACTGCCTGGCTGTGGGTAGAGTGAATGGCTGTCCCTTGTTGAGGTGACAGGCATGTGCCCACCATCGAAACTCCTGTTGCAGGCAAGGAATTAGGGTAATTAATGCTTCCAGGCTTTGACAATGTTGAGTCCAGACACTTTTTAGGTACCACTGAAGTTTCCTCATATGCAGTCTGGCATATGGAATTAGCAGAATGCAGGATGCCATGAAGCCCAAAGCCTGCAGAATTTTTCTTGCAGATAACTGGGTCTTTGTTGCCAACATTTTGAAGTAAAAAGTTAGTTGCCTTTGTTTGTCTGGCGTGAGGTAAGCTATCTGGGCAGATGTATTTAAGCTTGCACCCAGAAATATTATATCTTGAGAGGGTACTAGTTTTGATTTCTTTTTGTTTACTGTGTACCCTAGGCAAATTAATAATCTTTTTACGAATGCCAGATGCTTTAGTAGAGTGTCCTTGTTCTCTGCTTGTATAAGGCAGTCGTCCAAGTAAGGATATATTTGAATTCCTCTTTGTCTGCAAAATGCAATTACTGGTGCCAGGCATTTTGTGAAGACCCTGGGTGCAGTAGATAAGCCAAAGGGCAGTGCAGAGAATTAGTAGTGCATTGAGCCAGCTATGAATCTGAGGTATCTTCTGCAAGATTGTCTGATTGGGATATGCAGGTATGTCTCTTTTAGGTCCAAAGTTACAAGCCAAGCCTTCTTGCCCAGCATGGGCAGAAGCTGCTGCAGAGTTAACATTTTGAATTTTGGAACGTCCAGAAATGTGTTTAGAAAAGACAGGTCCAGTATTGGTCTCCAGGCTTTGTCCTTTCTGGGTACCAAGAAAAGTCTTGAGTAAAATCCTTGTCCCTGCTCTTGCTGTGGTACTTGCTGAATGGCCCTCATGTCCATAAGGGAAAAACTTGTTTTTGTGCCTCTGCCCACTGATTGTGTGGCAGGTTTGGCATACCTTTTGCCTTTGGCAGGGTGTGAAAGTGGAACCTGTAGCCCTGGGACATTGTCTTCAATACCCATTTGTCCTGGGTGATCATGTGCCAATTTTGAGAGAAAAGTGCTAGTTTTCCCGCCTAAGGGGGCTGCAAGAAGAGAAGTGCTTGGTACTGTTATAGGCAAGTCATTGGGACTGTTTTCTGTATGGCTGTGCTTTGTCTTCTCCACTTTTGGAGGTAGAAGTGCCCCAATGTTTAGGTCTGTATTAGCCCTGGGGCTGGGATCTGCCTCTGGGACATCTGTATCTGCCTCTTTGTGGCCTGTTCGACACTGGAAAGGACCAATTCTTTGTAGGCCAGTTCCTGCTAAATCTTGGTGGCTGAACTTGTAAGAAATCCTTTACTGTTTCACTTTGTCCTCCATTTTCTTCAAAACCTCCTCTGTTTTAACACCAAATAAAGTATCATGCTGTAATGGAGCATCTAATAATTTTGCTTTAACATGATCAGGCAGATTTTGTTCCTTTAACCAAGCATGCCTCCTAATGACGGAACCCGTAACTGCGACCCTGCAGGAGGTCTCCAGAGAATCAAAACCACATTGCAATGTATGCTTTCCCACTTGTTCAGTTGCATGCAATAAATCCTGCATTTTCTTATTTTCTGCACAATCAGAATTAGCCAACATTTTCTGTTTTAACAGTGACATTAAGTATTGCTGATATTTAATCATATGAAATTGACAATTTAAAGCCCTTACAGCCAAAGTAGCAGAAGTGTAAACCTTTTTCCCCCATCTGTCTAGTGCCCTTGAATCCCTGTCAAAAGGGATAGGGTTTTTTGCAGTAGCAGCCTTAACCCCCTTGGGACCCTGAGAAATAGTTTCTGGGACAGCAGAAGGGTTTTTAAAAAGAAATTTATGTGAATCTGGAACCCTGTAGTATCTGTCTGGTTTAACAGGAGCTGGAGGTAAGGAGTCTGGAGAAAGGCCGGACTCTGAAAATACATCATCTTCAATGTCTAGCACAGGGGGAATAGCAAGAGGCCTGTGCTGAGGAAGTAAAAGAAAATCTCTAAGCCTTTTCTTTGATTCTGAGTAATCTTGGCTCTCCCAGTGGAAGTGCTCCCTCATGGTATGCAGGGTTTCCCCAAAAGAATAATCCTCAGGAGGAGAGGCTGAAGGAATCGATTCTTCAGCATCAGAATCCTCATAGGGAGGAAAAGAGTATTCCTGTACAGAAGAGGAGTCAGAGGAAATGGAAACCTGATCTGAAGAGTCATAGTCTGTCTCTTGCCTAGGCCTCTTGTCAGGAGGGGGATGGGAACCCCTGATCAAGGTAATAAGGTCTTCGGCCATTTTGAACATGTTTCTTAGGCATGGAAGTCTGTCCTGGAAAATGTTGTACTTGTTTCTTTGTCTTTAAAGCTGCTGTAGTCTTTGCTTTTGAAGCTGAAGTAGGCTTTACATATAGCTGTGTAGGTCTGAAAACACCCTCAGAAGCCGATGCCTACTTAGCAACTCCGGACCCATCTGAGAGAATGATTTCCGAGTGTCCAATACCTTGAGTATCCAGAGGTCTAGCTGGCTCCATGTGGGAGTCGTCAGCTGCCTGTGGCTCTGAGGTAGCGGGCGTCAGGGGTTGCGAAAGCGCCTCACTGAGAACCGACGGCTGGCTTAGCGGAAGCCTCATCGTCGGTTTTGGATCTCGGATGCCTGTCCTTCTCTTTTTCCTTGCGTTTTTTAGAAACTCCGGTCGTCAGCTGTTCCGACGGCATTATGTAATTGAATTTTCGGCCAAAGTAATGATAAGCAAAATCAAACCGACGCTTAATGGTGCGTTGGTTGAATCTAGCACAAAACCAACAGCTAGCAACTTTATGATCAGGGCCTAGGCACGGAATACAGTAAGAATGAAAATCCTTATGAGGTATTTGCTTCCCACAAGAAATACAATTGTTAACTTTTTCTGACATCGGTCTGGAGCAAGAAAAAAGTTTCCCTAACGGGGTACTTAGCTTTAATGAAGACTTTGGATCTGAAATTCGTCTGTAAAAATCTCAGGAGTTGGCCGACCGGCACTTGCGAACTGCTTTTGCTTCAGGTACCGCGCGGCAAGAAAGACTGAAGAAAATGGCATCGGCTGCATCTTTTATACCCCTGGCGCACTGACATCAGGGAAGAGGCAACAGCGACCGACGCCGGACCTAGACTTTGGAATTCTGTCCGACTGCGGGTAGCCTGCCAGCAGGATAACCCAAGAGTAATGACTGCAACAGTGAAACACAATGAACATCGAAATGACAATTAAACATTAAGATTATTACCCACTGAGTCTACATCGACCTAAAGACCTGGGGAACTTAGGGATCCAGAAATGAGTTATAGTTCAGCAGTACAAATGATGGTCCAGTTTTCTTAGACTTAGTATACAATTAATAGACACTATTGTATTTAGGCCAGGATATTTGTTGGCTTGGACCCTGATTTGCCATTCAAGTTCAACTTTTTTTCTAGTCTGTCATTGGTTTTGCCTTCATATGGATCTCCGGTTAGCTGTACAATGATGAGTAAGGAAACTTATTGTGGCCCAGCTTATCCTTCAAGTGCTTCACTAAAGCGCTATTGGGTGAGTCCTATCTGATGTCTCTGCAATGTCTTGCAATCTGAATTTTATGTTTATTCATAGTTTTGCCAATGTAAAAAGCCTAGCATTTATGGCACTATGCTCTAAAGACCACACATTTGATGCTGCAGTTTCCGTAGATTTACATCTGTAGAATTTTTTTGTTATAAGTGCAGTAAATCCCATCTTTGCCGCTCATATATTGGCAATACTTACAATAAGGTGGATCGCAAGGAAAGGTGCCTCATGGAAGCTCTGGGGTTATTGAGTTGCTATTATATTCAGCAAAGTCCTGATGTTCCTGTTCCTTCTGATGGTAACCCTAGGTCTAGGTGCAAGTATTTTGCAGTGTGTTTGTTATTGTCCTGGATAATAATCCAGTTCTCGATGATGGTTTTCTTGAGCTCTTGAAAGTCCATAAAGTACGTCATAATCGTACAGATGTATGCGTGTGTGTAATTTTGGGACTAAACTTGTCCAGCAACCATGCTACTCTAAGTTGGAAAAATGGAGTGCAACAATCTGTACAGATTTCCTGGATTCAGAAGATGTAGACAGTACTATATTTACAGGACCAGTGTTCAGATTATTGTTAAAGGTCTCCACATCCTTACGACATCTATATGTAGAGTCTGCAGTTCTATGTGCTGTAGGACAGGTATGGATGCACATAAATTGTTGGCTTTTAATTAATTGTTTAATTTTAATAAACCATTAAAAATATAGAAAGTCTAACCTTAGATTCTGGTAATTTCAGTATAGCATCTCTTAGAAGAACTCTATACCAAGCCAATTAAGTAGATCACCAATTGATGTCAACGGTTTCATTAACAGTAAAATCCACAGCTGGAGAACTGCTAGATTGTGAGAATATGTTTTCACAGTCAAATTAAATATTGGGGAAAAGTGTGACTGTGTCATATAAACATGGTTTTCTCCCTCTAAATCTAAAGAGGAGGGTCCTCCCCCAGCCCTTATCGGTGTCATATAACAATGTTTTTCTCCCTGTAGATAAAAAAGTCGGTACAAATTGTCAAGTGGTTCACTCACCAAAAACAGGAAACCACAGTAAACGACAAAAGCGGTGAACCAGCCACTAAGGACAATGTAGTAAAGTACTCCTGCACTTTCAGCCGTTGACACTGGCAATACAAAGTCACCAAATTAGCAATCTGAACAGACCAAACCATGCACAGAGCTGCCACACCTGTACTGACAAGAAACGATGGCTCTTCTTTGTAAAAATGGATATCCTTTAATCAAAACCAGAAACAGGAACAAAAAGAAATAAGCGCTTTCACGCGGTACAACCGCGCTTCTTCAGATTTCATTAAAGCATAACAAGTATCCAGCTTATATTCCGCACTAGGCGGGAACTTACATCAATTAGTTAAACCAATTAATCAATTGGTAAACTTGCTGCTAAGCAACTGTTGCATGGCATATATATCAAACATTGTGTAGATGTAAACATAAGATACATCAATATACATATAAACCCCAAATAATCAACAAACATATTATGTTCCTGTACAACTATAGCTATAAATATAGCCATCTCATAAAGACATTAATAAAACATCATGTTCACAAACATTAAAAACAGTGAATTCAAGCCATGCTTATAAGAACTCTTTCAGAGTCAAGTTGATGCAGACCAAACAGATCACAATATATCGGTTATTATATTCAGAGGCAATCAGGACACTCGATCGCATATATCCATTATTGCTATGACTAAATCCTAGACCCAAAAAAATATATATATTTGTAGCCTTTGATGACACACACTCAAAACAATGCAGGTCTCAGTCTTCTTATAGACCGCATACAACTTCAAAGTGTATATCACGCCTATATAGTTACGTTCATCATAATATAGCATTATAGTAACAAAATACAAATATATCATACCATATGTATATATATGAGTTCTCGTTGAGCATAATAGATGCCAAATCACTTACATTCAGCAACATCTGCCTCACTAAACATATCGGTATAAAACAGAAAGTTCAAACTTAGAACCGCTGTGCAACGCTCTGACGCCATAGCGCTATGGCTGCCAGGTCAAGATATTATTTAAAGCAACAGTAAAAAAATATAACTTCTACCATTTCATAATGTGCTATAGGTATGGTATCAATAATAACTTGCATCTATGGCAAGCCCTGTCTATATTAAACATTGGATACTTATTGCATAAAAACATATGAATTAAAGCATGTGCTTACATATCTGTATAGTATGAACTTCCATGTTCAATACACTCTTTTGGATATATGAAATTTCTGTTGAACATGAACGAATGTCCACATAACATCTTATCAAGCGAATTAATGATAAGCTAAATGTGTGTTTATAAAACTCACCTAAAATTTCTGGAAAGTAGCTAGAACATACCATAATTATCATGAATGCCATATGCAAAAATCTTGATCAGATGGGCCAAATAGCTAACACAAAGAGACTTAAGGAAACAGCTCTTCGAAAACATGCTTAAAGAAGTTAAACAACATATTGGATAAAAATATATAACAAAATATACATTTTAAAAAATCAAGGATGATTGTGACCATATACAAATAAGAAGAGATGTGTATAAAAATATAAGAAATATAAAAAGATATATGCAGAATTATACCAACCCAAAAAAATGTATATATATATCCCAAAAACCAGGGGTGATATCTGAGAATAATAGGTATCTGTATACATAGCATTGACAACTATGCATAACATAACATGATATACATTATAATCAGAAGTTATTATAGGGGCCCACTAATAGCAGCTTAATATGCATTTATTTATGTTTCTCTCATCACAATTACCTGAATGATGAAATCAATAAACTAAATTTAGTATATTGTCATCGAGACAACAGCACTGGCTTCAAAGATATGGAGCTATTAACCCCTGGTGCTAAATGGGCTCCTAACTTCAAAATCCATTGCAATTCTGCGGTGGCTAAAATGTTATCCTTATTGCCTCCTCTATTGTTGTCAATCACCAATTGCAAAACCCTAAAGGTAAAACAATGTAACGGATATTCTATGACATGTTTTGCAAGTGCATTAGTTTCTACCTTCTTTCTAATATCATAGAGGTGATTGTATATCCGTTCATGTAGTTTTCTTTTGGTTAAGCCTACATAGAACGTTGTACACTTAATGCATGTAGCAAGATATATAACATTAGTGGAATTGCAGTTAGCATAAAAGTGCGGTATAAAGACATAATCCCTGGTTGGATGTTTAAAGGGCTGTTCCTTTGTGATATAACTACATCTTTTGCAATTGTAACATGGATAGGTGCCTTGTTTGTGTGAAACAACTGTGGGCTTCATGTGAGTCTCTATGGAGGTATGAGCATCCATACAAAGCATCCTTTTCAAATTCTTGCTATTCTTATATAAAAAACTGGGATACTCCCCTATAAATCTACTAGTTAGGGGGTCCATAGTTAACAAGTGCCAATTGTCACGAATGACCTTCTGTATCCTGTTAATGTCACTGGTATATGTGATTAAAATTCTAACAAAACCACTAGAAATGGAACTTTTCCTACTATAATGTGGATTCACTCGAGTTGTTAATTTATGTATGGGGGGCACCTCATTGGGTGTAACATCACCCAATGTTTCGTATTTAATGCATTCAATCATTTCTGAGTCATATCCTCTGCTGACAAAAAGATCTCGTAGAGTCGAGGCCTCTT
This sequence comes from Protopterus annectens, assembly GCF_019279795.1. Taxonomy (NCBI): domain Eukaryota; kingdom Metazoa; phylum Chordata; order Ceratodontiformes; family Protopteridae; genus Protopterus; species Protopterus annectens. The sequence goes on along the minus strand of NC_056729.1, from coordinate 1,706,640,353 downwards.
TAACAATATCCTCTTCTTTGCTACAAAGTTTCTTGACCCTTAGAAATTGACTACCAACAATCCCCTTGAAAACATGTCTGGGGTGCATGCTATCAAAAGTTAACAGCGAGTTGCGCCACAGAGACTTAGTCTCTTTCTTAGACTTAGTATACAATTAATAGACACTATTGTATTTAGGCCAGGATATTTGTTGGCTTGGACCCTGATTTGCCATTCAAGTTCAACTTTTTTTCTAGTCTGTCATTGGTTTTGCCTTCATATGGATCTCCGGTTAGCTGTACAATGATGAGTAAGGAAACTTATTGTGGCCCAGCTTATCCTTCAAGTGCTTCACTAAAGCGCTATTGGGTGAGTCCTATCTGATGTCTCTGCAATGTCTTGCAATCTGAATTTTATGTTTATTCATAGTTTTGCCAATGTAAAAAGCCTAGCATTTATGGCACTATGCTCTAAAGACCACACATTTGATGCTGCAGTTTCCGTAGATTTACATCTGTAGAATTTTTTTGTTATAAGTGCAGTAAATCCCATCTTTGCCGCTCATATATTGGCAATACTTACAATAAGGTGGATCGCAAGGAAAGGTGCCTCATGGAAGCTCTGGGGTTATTGAGTTGCTATTATATTCAGCAAAGTCCTGATGTTCCTGTTCCTTCTGATGGTAACCCTAGGTCTAGGTGCAAGTATTTTGCAGTGTGTTTGTTATTGTCCTGGATAATAATCCAGTTCTCGATGATGGTTTTCTTGAGCTCTTGAAAGTCCATAAAGTACGTCATAATCGTACAGATGTATGCGTGTGTGTGTAATTTTTTGGGACTAAACTTGTCCAGCAACCATGCTACTCTAAGTTGGAAAAATGGAGTGCAACAATCTGTACAGATTTCCTGGATTCAGAAGATGTAGACAGTACTATATTTACAGGACCAGTGTTCAGATTATTGTTAAAGGTCTCCACATCCTTACGACATCTATATGTAGAGTCTGCAGTTCTATGTGCTGTAGGACAGGTATGCGGATGCACATAAATTGTTGGCTTTTAATTAATTGTTTAATTTTAATAAACCATTAAAAATATAGAAAGTCTAACCTTAGATTCTGGTAATTTCAGCATAGCATCTCTTAGAAGAACTCTATACCAAGCCAATTAAGTAGATCACCAATTGATGTCAACGGTTTCATTAACAGTAAAATCCACAGCTGGAGAACTGCTAGATTGTGAGAATATGTTTTCACAGTCAAATTAAATATTGGGGAAAAGTGTGACTGTGTCATATAAACATGTTTTTCTCCCTCTAAATCTAAAGAGGAGGGTCCTCCCCCAGCCCTTATCGGTGTCATATAACAATGTTTTTCTCCCTCTGAAGCTGAAAGAGAAAGAAACGGCTTTTCTCTTTGCTTGCTTCTCTCTCCCTGGTCATTTCTTGGTATTGGTGAAGACTGATGAGTTTGCATTTTAAAGTCAAGTAAGTGGTGGCCTTGAGATTTGACCCAAGGAGGCTCATCACTTTTTTGGATGATTTCAAAGTGACATTACACAACAATCCTGGCCAACGGTTTACAGTGGCAGGATGATGTCAAGACAGCAGGAGCACTTGTGCCTGCCTGTAAAGTGGTTGAATTTTCTTGCACTTTTTGCCACTGCCTAAATCACTGTCGTGCACTTGGGATTCAACATCTCTTCCACCTCCAAAACAATACAAAATGTCTCAGCTGTAATCAGAAACACGAATGCTTGCTCTTCTTTTAATGGTCGATGCACATGACCTAGAAATTGTTGTTTTGGTGCATTTGAGATTAGCTTTTGGTGTCTGTTTCTGGGGCTCACCACTAAACAGACTGAAGGCTTTCTTTTATCACAGCCTTTGTGTGTTGTCCAGCTCACTCTCTTATACTCGTCAGCCATGTTTGGTTTAGCATTTCTCTTTTTTTTTTTCATGGACTGCCTCAACTGTTTTCAATATTTTCTAATTCTGTGCTATAAAACTGTTTTGTGTTTTTTATTTTCTTTGTTTTTTTTTCCCTCTTAAGGTTTAAGTGAGGGAATTTAGGTGTTGCAGTATATTTCCAGGTGTTAGTCCGGCCCTAAGCCAAACAAGTAATGCATATACTACTGTTTAGAAACTGCTTGGTACTTCTATATTGAAGCAGAAAACACCACCCTGCAAGTCCTGACACTTCAAAAGTAAAACTGCAGTTTTTATAAATAATACATTTAGAATCTCACAGTTAAACCTGTTCATTGTTTTGTACAGGGAAGGTTTGGTTGCACCTCCCCACACCCTGCTACTTACTCATACTAATTTACAGTGCACCCTACAGTAGGGGGAGTACAGTATCGTACTGGACTCACAATTAGTATGCACTGCCCCTAATTCCCTCTCTGGGAACAGAGCTACTATCAAGAAACATCCAACAGAAAACGTGAGAGTAAAGGTGAATAAACCTAATCCTCATCAAAGAAGATTTAAAATTTTTATTTCTGGAATAGTTAGCTTAATCTTAAATACAGAGACATTTACCATATGTCATTTCTATAGCCTCTCTTCCAGCCTTCTCTCCAGACTTAAGAGCACATTAATGATGTACAGTTACCGTATGATTTTGGGAAAGACCATCTCTGCAGAAAATCTGACCTCAGTGGTGCAATGGCTGTATGTCAGAAACCACTGGCAGCTTAGACTTGAGAATGAACTAGCTGCCAACTGGTCATTAGTCAGAAAATGCTCTGAGCCAAGAAATAAGAATGCGCCATATTAGCGAAGTACGCTACTAAACCTTCACTGGATAAAAAGGGCCCTTGATTATTAATGGTACTACTGAACCATAGACATGAAGCCATAATGCCCCTTTACTGCTTATCCACCATCATATACTACTTCTACATGGATTTTCCCATTTTTAACTTCTAAACTCACTATTGCTGGGGGTTCATAGACAGCTATGAATGACGAGGCCCAGGAGACCACTGTGCAGCTGAGCTCAGCTTTTCAATCATTCAAGAGCCCTGTTTGGTTAAGTGACTTGCTCATTGTTAAACAGAAGACAAAGGAAGGCTAGGGGAATCAAACCATGGGCCACAAAAAGCAGTTGTAGTCCAGGAAACTGCTGTATTAAAATTACTTCACATATTGCAAAGTCTCCTAGTACCTCAGTAGCTCCTTTTTAGAAACTAAACAATCATTCTGCTTGCAGATGTAAAGCAAGCCGACTGTTATTCATTCACCGATGGTCCCACATGCCTCTTATGTTTGCAGCTAATTAATACAACTCCTATATGGTAACCCTTTTGACAGGTGTTACAAGTAATTTGTAAATGTGTTCATTTTGTTAAAATGGCTTTTTAAACTATGCGTTTGTTTGCATTGATTCCTGCATTTCAGGTTTCCTCACAGATGCATGCTGACACTAAGACACAAAACAACAGATACATTTTGCCACCTTTCTTTTGAATGCAGTGTTTCACAGTTCTATGTAAGCCTAGTAATACAATAGCATTGATGTTTCTTTTCAGAATTTTTAAAAACAATTTAAGATCTTTTATCAAAATCTATAAGGAAACTACATTTCTCATTGTCTCTATTTAATTTTAAGGTCCTTTAACAATACAACAGAACAACAGAGCTTTTCAAGTTCATATGGCATAACATTTCTCTCTGCAATATTTAGCACCCTGTAATAAGACATTCATTACATTAATCCTGCATTTTTTCACTTGTTATGCAGTGAGAAACATGTTAACTCTAAAACAGTAATACACATTTTAAGCTTAAAAGGTTAAATGGCTGTCAACATTAAATGGCTGTCAACACAATGCAGTTAACAAGTTTATTGCTGTAGAATTTCAAAAAACAGTATGCTCTGCTACTGGCAAATCTATAGGGAAATGAACATCGGCATACAACTGCATTAGTACATGTGATATGGGTTGAATACAGGTTCGGTTCTGTAAACAGCAAATCAATAATTAAGCATTACTACTCTGCTACGAAGTTACATGTGGGCATTTTTAAAATTAATTCTAAGAGCATTAGCAAAATCTGAATGCAACCTGTGATGTGCTTACTGCAGTTGGGATACGGGGAGGACTTAAGGTGCATATATGCTGAATGAGTGCCTTAAATTGTCCAACCAAAATCAACAACTGGCAGTAGCAGACAGACAAAGTATTGCTTCCATGTGCCAAGACCATCCACATGCCAAGACCACAGTACTATATATACTGTTCACAGGGATACATGCAAAATCTAGACAATCTGGCAGTATGGTTGAGTACTAATGCTATGATGTACTTATCACATTAATCCTGTAGCTCTGTGTTTAATTCCTTCAGTCTCTTAACTGAATTCTGTGCAAGTCTGAGCAATGCACCTAAACAGACCTGTGCTCTAAGATCATCTTTAAAAAAATGTATTTCTATCTAGCTGTTATTCTCATTAAATATATAGGTACAACAAATCTTTTTGTCTTTCGGTTTTTCCCGGTTAGGGGTCGCCATAGCAGAACTCCGGTCCGCTAATGATTGGCACTTGATTTTTACGGTGCCAAGTTGCCAGCCCAACGCCCAACCTTCAAGGAAGGCAAACCCATTCACGCACGCACCTACCTGCATGTCTTTATACATCACTCGACTGCGGGGAGGACATGCGGACTCCACACAGAAGGTGCTCCAGCCGAGAATCGAAAGGGAGAACCTCTTGCTGTGAGACGAAAACGCTAACCGCTGCACCACCGCGGCCTTCCAATATCAAATAAATAAAATAAACCTTGCTAGCCAAATTGGAACCTTACCCAATTACATATTGCTTACTGTTACAAGTTACATATTACTCATTGCAGCCTGTCCCTTTTCATACACATATCACCTGTACAACCTCATTTCCACCCTGCAAATTTAACTGGTCTTATCCAAAGGTACTGGTTTTGTAACACCGAATATACTGTGCTGTAGACTCCATTTTAGTCTCCCAACAGTTCCACATGTTTTACCATGTACACACCTGCACCTCACTGGGAAAGTCCGACTGGGTCAGAGCCAATTTTCAGTAGAAGACCAGGGAGAAAAGCTCCAGAGACAATTAGCAAATTACAAAAATTATACTGAATTACATTGACTTACACACCTAAGAATAGAAAAAAAATGTATATTCCATAAATTCACATTGATATATAGGACATATTTATTTATAAATACAACAGTTCAATGCAATCTTGCACAGTAGACTACAGGCATAAGTTTTTTTGTATCATAAAAATTCACATTAATGAACAGGGCAGACAAATATACATATAACAGTATAAAGCAATACTGCAGAATAGATACAGACACAAGCTGAATAAGAGAAGAAGACATCCCAAAAGACAAGTGGACTTTGCAAGTTTTATGATTCAGATAGAAAATATGCTAGGGGGGTGGTTAAAAGGGTATTATGATTATAGTGCAACTATTTTGTATTTCATGTAGGTCAGGGATGAGAGGAAAGGAGCTGCAGAGGTGGGAGAAAGGGTGATGGGAGATTAGGGATTAAAGAATAATGTGTGGGATATGTATGCAAGAAGCATGAGGAGAACAAAGGTTAAGAGAAGGGACAATGTTGGGAAAAGTTGGAGGAGGGAGTAAGAGCTTAGTCTAGTTGTGTAGAAGTACAGTGATATGTTAGGGTTTAGGAAGACAGGGAGCACAGATAAGGTAAGGGTACGCTAAGTAGGGTGAGGGGCAGACGGAGAGTAATATGGGTATTAGTAAGAGGGTAATGTGGGAGGAGTAGATTGATGGTTAGTTAATTGTGGGGGGGTGGCAGTGGAGGTTATAGCAGTAAATGAGTAGGTATAATTACATATTTGGGATGTTGGGTATAAAGTGGAAGGACTGTTGTTTGGGAAGCTAATGGAGAGGAAGAATGGGAGTTGGCCAGGGCTAGAACATGGGCAAAGCTAGTTGTTACTCAGGTGGTTCTTAAGCAGTTTTCTGAAGTGAGTTAGGCTAGCAGTACTTATAATAGGCTGAGGGATAGTGTTCCAAATTTTGGAAACATAGTTGGAATAGAGAGAGTCCCCAGCCCTATTGCTGGATTTGATCTGTAGTAGAGACTTATTTCAGGAGCGGAGGACTTGAGTGTTGGTGTAGGGGTGGACCAGATGTTGGAGAACAGGAGATTTATCTGGTTGGTGTATCAGTCTGTGGGCAGTAATGAGCTGGGGGTAGGTTAAGTAGTGGGGTAATTCTAACCAGTTGAGTTGTTGTAAGGCAGAGCAGCGGTGGGTTCTATGTGAAGAGTTTGTTGCGAATTCTGCTATTTTATTGTAGCAAGGTTCAAGCTTTGCTAAATCGGTTTTCTTTAAGTTGGTAAAAATAGGGGAGGCATATAGCAGGGTAGAGAGTAGATAGGTTCTGGCAAGTGCCTGTCATGTAGTGTTAGTGAGGAATGGCTGATTCTGAAAAAGTGAACCTAGATTTGTGTGTGTCTTTTTGATAGTCTGTGATAGGTGTTTGTTGAATTTCATATTATTGTCGATTAGAACATCTAGCAAATTTTATTTGGGATACTGTAGATATTATGGTATTGTTGGAGGAATATATATGGAATGAAGATGGACAGTCTAGGGATTTACTGGGATGAAACAGCATAAGTTTACTTTTGCTTGGATTAAGAATCAGTTGTGAATTCGGTAGGCAGGATTCCACAGCTAAGAAAGACTACAAATGAACCATTGTAATGCAATGCTGTACAATAAACTGAAAACAGATTTGGCTTATGTATCAATGCACAAAATGCAGTGGCAGCTGGTGACTTCAGAGCAAAAGCGGCAGGATACTACTGAACATGATGCTCTAACTGGAATGGGGCAGGTCAAAGACCACTACTTGTGAACAAACATACTGTTTATTCATTCTCTTCCACAGAATGCCTCAGCATGACCCCATTCATTATAAACATTTAACTGACTGTATACACAACGCACCTGACTGCAGTTAGCAAGGCCGGCCTTTGGTGAAATTAAGCTTTAGGCAAAGGAATCTGTGGGCCCCTCTGTTGCTCACTAGTCCTCCCTTGTACTTCTCCAGTACCCCTTCCTCTTCTTTCACCTGATTCTGGCGCTATACCATCCATGTAGATTACTTTTTTCTTGCTTATTCACACACTGTCTTACTTTTTACCTTCCCCACAATGCTTTTAACATATCTTAAATGGCCAAGATCCAGAGCTCATCTAAAATATCCTGTATTGGTCTGTGGTTGATTATGCAGTTGACAAAATTCTTTATTCATTTGCAGCTGAAAATGGAACTCATTCCCTCCAGTACAACTCTTTTGAGTGTGTACCTTTAACTCCTAGTGGGTGTGGCCTGAGCCTTTAAAAATTAAGTTAGGACCTTACAATTCTAACAAATACTCATTGATAGTGGTCAGATATCAATATAATTGTGTCTGCCATCATGTATGCTTCAAGATAAAGTATTCTGATAACTTGTATGTAGCATAATTTTGGAATTATTAATGCAATATGATCAAGTAATATTTGACGCCTAGAGGAGCAGTAGGAGGTAACTGCATATGCACCTGGAGGCGTCACTGGAATGTAATGAGTTAAATGAGTACGCCATTAATGATTTTATGATGAGATCGCACTTGTGCAACTGCACAGCTTAGAGAACTGTTACATTTATTAATGACTGTACTGATGAGATAAATAATGTTAAACAAAGTGCACACAGTACACATTTAGGAAAGGAAGTGACTATTGTCAGTAAAGATCACTCAGCCCCTATTGAACAAGATAATACCACTGACAACTTTGGAATTTTGGGCACAAATATTCACCAATCTTAGGACACAGCATACAGAAGGGAAAAAAACACAGAGAAATGAACAAGTTCATAACAAGGAAGAAAAAAATTGATTAATGTCTATAAAGCAAAGAGAATACATAAGATCATAGGAGGTTACTAGGCTATTGGCCCCCGAGGCCCTCATAAGCCTAGCCAAGAGATTAGCCCATGTTTAGACAAATCAGCACACGATGCCCCTGTCCAGCAGGGACACGTGTGGAATCCCAGGGGTATATTTTCTGTTTCTCATCCAGTTATCCAGGTTGCACTTAAAAAGGGGTAAAGAGGTAATCTGCTTGATGTGGAGAGGGAGTCTATTCTACAGATGGGGGAGTCTCTGGGACACAGATCTGACCAGTCAACAAGTCTTGATGTCACAGACCAGGTTGAGGCCAAGCATGTGGGTTACTCGACTGGAGCTTGATTTGTGAATATGCAGCAGTCCCATCAAGGTGGGGTCCGTGATTGCCTTGTATGCCTGACAGAGGTCACCTCTGAGGAGTCTGTATGAAACTGAGTAGAGGGATACGGCTTTTAGCCTATCTGTGTATGGTAGATATTTGAGGCCCTGGATTTTCCTAGTGAGGAAACTCTGTGGTCTTTCCAGCTGCTGCATGTGCTTTGCAAGGTACATGCCGAAAGGGGCATTGTACTCAATAATGGGCCTTATAAGGGATAAATACAGGGATGTTATGATCTCCTTTCCCTGAATGAGATACCCTTACTTAGGAGATGGGGCAAGTAGAAGGCTTTCCGTACAATGGAAGCAACATAATGGACAAATGTCAGGTTGCTATCAACCTGGGTGCCTAAATCCCTCACAACTGGCATCTGGAGCATTTCTCCCCGGGCCTCCGCTGAAAGCAGGCTCTGTGGAACCTAGTCGGACTTTCCCGGTCAACAAATGTTAAATAAAAAAAAATAAATAAAAACTGAATGTGTGCTTAGGAATTTGCTATTAATCCCCCAAAGGGGATGATGATGCATTTTTTGGTATTCAGCTTGAGGCCATGTTTCTGGCACCAGTCATTTGCCTGCGTGAGACACTCTTGGAGGATGTCCAATATCACTAGGGGTACTGATGACAGCACCCAGTTTGCAGTCATCTGCAAACTTGGTCAGCCATAGCCCACTGGTTTTGGCCCTCACCTCAGAAAAGTATATCCCAAATAACAGAGGCCCCAAGACTGAACCCTGGGGTACTCCACTTGTTACGGATCTACTGCTTGAGGTGGCTTTCCCTATTTTGACTACATGGGTTCGATCAGTGAGCCAGTTTGCTACCCATCTGGTAACATATGGATTGATGCCTAGTTGAGAGTGTTTATCTATTATGCCTGAGTGGGGAATGGGAAAAGCTTTGGCCAGGTCAAGGTAGGTGGTGTGCACTGTCTTTCCCTCGTCCATGGCTTTGGTGACTGTCTCAAAGAAGTCGACCAAATTTAGCAGACGTGACCTCCCCTTGATGAAGCCAAACTGTGTGGGATCAAGTGTTTGGAGGTTGCCAATGTCCTTGTTAATGAGGTCCACGATAATCCGTTCCATGGCTTTGCAGATCAGGCTAGTTAGGCTCATGGGTCTATAATTTTCCCAGATCAGTGGACACTCCACGTTTGTGTAAAGGGATGACAGTGGCTGTCCTCCACTCAGCTGGGACAAAGCCAGTAATCAGGCTTTGGCTGAATAGGAATGGTGCTGCAAGTTCCTGCCTGAGTTCACGTAGGATGTAGCCTGGGATGATATTGGGTCCCATGGAGACTGTATTTTTTGCCTTTGAGAGAGCAGTGATGACCTGTTCCCTTGATATAAGGGGAAGGGGGCAGGTACTGGGGATGTCCTGATTTACTGATGGAGGGGATGGCGGGGTAAAGTTTTCGCTGAATCTGTCAGCCAGCAAGTTTGCTATATCTACAGCATCTGTATATGTGGTGTACTTGACCACCAGTTCTGAGCAGATCTGGGTGCTTCCTTTGAGGTTGCGGACATATGTGAAGAAGGCCTTATGATTGTGTCTGGTAGAGGTGGCAATTTGGAATCAAAGTTGGTATGGAGGATTTCACTAGTGCTCTTATTTGCTTGTTCAGGCTAAGGAGACATTGCTTCCAATTGGGCACCTGCTCCTTCTTGGTCTTGGACAGAAATTTCTTCCTTTTGTTATAGAGTTAGTTTATTGCAGATGTCCACTAGACAGGCTTACTCTTCCTTGTGGAGGATGATTTAGTCCGGTTGGCGATTCCTCATTCCATTCATCTATATAAATGATCATATAGTGCTTTGGTGCAGTTTTGGATATTGGTGCCAGTTCCTACAGAAGGGGCTGTGAAGCTGTTTATGCCATCCCTCAGGAGGCTGTAATCAGCTTTGGAGAAGTTTTTATGTCTGATCCTAGCTAGAGGGGGATTGGGGGAGATGGTGATTTTGAAAGTGACCTCTTTGTGATTGGATCTTACCAGGTAGGATGATACTATAGGGATGCTGCAGTGGTTACTCATGTTGGTTAATATCAAGTCCAATATATTATCACCTCTTTTGGGGATATTGACTAGCTGCTCCAAAACATCTGCATTGATAAAATCAAAGAATCTTTGGGCATTTGTGTTCTGGCATGAGTAGGTCATCCAGTCTATGTTTGGGAAGTTAAAGTCACCTAGGATCGGGGTAAGGGGTTGAATCGTGATAGATTCGAACAGGTCCAAATAGGAGGATTGGGCATCTTGAGTCAGATTTGGAGGCCGTTTGCTAGTTATGATTTGAATAGGTGTCTTGTCAATGGTTAACTGCACCTGGAGTGTCTCCTGTGCATTACACTGTTTGACCAGCCTGGAGGTGTGTATGTCTTTAATGTATACTGAAACTCCACCTTCTATGGCTTTACTGCCCACAGTTTGGGGTCTGAATGTATGACAGGATGAGTAACCAGGTAAGGCTGGGGTGCTCTCCGCAGCTTTGAACCAGGTTTCTGTGACTGCACAGATGTCATTGGTTCATAGGTTGGTACTAGGCTATCGGCCCTAGGGCCTATGCAAGCCTAGCCATAACAATTCCCTGGATATTTCTTCCCACAATATTTACTTCTCTGGACTCCCTGTCTAGCTGGGTGACTGACATGATCCCCGGGATGAATTTCCTATCTCCCATCCAATCATCAAGGTTCCTTTTGAAGAGGGCCAATGAGGCGCTCTGCTTGACATGTATGGGCAGTCTATTCCAGAGTATGGGGAGTCTCTGGGTCAGGAACCTATCCCTTCAGCATGTTTTGTTCATTGTGATGACATGGTTTAGATCCTTGGAGCGTGTGGCTCCAAGGGATTGGGATTTCTTTAAGTGGAGCATGTCCAACAGCTCAGGGTTTGACATGGCCTTGTATGTTAAGAAGTGATAGTCTCTGAGTAGACAATATGCCACAGAGTATAGATGGAGTATTTTTTAGACGGTCAGCATATGGCATCTGCTTTAGGCCTGTGATTCTTTTAGTGAGGTATTTCTGTGGCCTTTCCAGCTGTTGCAGATGTCTTGTGAGGTACATACCAAACTCTATAATGGGTCTAATGAGGGATGAGTACAGTGGGGCAATGACCTCCTTTTTTCTGGATGAAAAGCCCTTAGTGATGAGGTGTGCCACATAGAAGGAGTTCCTGACTGTTGTGGCGATGTGGATGTCAGCATTTTTCAGGATTAGGAATGCTTGCAATGAGTGCAGTTTCATGTTTAGACTCCTAGCATTTAGCAGCATGACCTTTAATTTGTGTTTTGTTGAAATGTTTATATTGGTAGTTTTAACCTCATCAATTTTCCTAAAAAGAGGCACTATAGGCACATATTTAGAGAACATTGCTTTGTTAAGTAACAGACAGATTACAGGGAATTATATAACATTTTTCTACCAGAAAACCCTCAGTCCACAGAAGAAGGCATCATTTATTCCAAAAGACAAGTTAGAAAAAAGAGGCAAGGGGTAGGTGGAAAGGATGAAATCAAAACTGAATGTGGAAGGACTGAAGAACATTACTGTAAGAAAAAAGAGAAGAAAGACAAACTGACAACATGGCTCAAACCATGGAGGTACAAAGCCAGCTGGATGACAATTACTCCTAGCACATCTTGTGTATCTACATATGGTTTCCTATTATGCTCAATACCTTTATATAATAACTGATACAGCAGATATTAATGAATTAGAAGAAGAAAATTCTTCAGGTCTGGTCAGAAAAGATATTCTTGTAATTAGAAATTCAATTACAGGAATTGATACTTACATTTGCAGAGAAAATAAAAAAAAACATTAAATAGTGTTATGCTTGGCAGGATCAAAAATAGAGGATGTGAAAAAAGCCTTAGAACATCTTAATAAAATGATAAAATAATTTTGTTCTAGGTATATTATACTCAACTTGAGCATGGAATAACAGTACAGAAACCTTATAAGAATAAACTGGAGAGAGTACAGTGGAAATGTATCAAGGGCACCCACGGATGTGAACATTTAAGTTACTAAGAAAGACTAAAATATTTGAACTTGTAAAGTATTCTCATTGATATTTAAGAGGAGATCTTATATTCAGGTACATAAGGCATTTAGAGACAACTACCTCTGGGAATGTTTGGGGTCATCAAAAAGTAGTAGACGATCATTGGGCAACCTCCACTGAAGATACTACAGAAATGAGACGTGTACTAACTGGTTCTCTGACAGAATAGCTGGTGCATGGAACAGACTACTAAATTACATTAAAGCAAGTACTAGTTTAGATATTTTTAAGAACAGCCTGGGCACTTATTATGGGAACAAGAGTTTTGGTATATTGGCAGGCTAGAAGGGCAATATTGCCAGTGTTTGAAATACTTGTATGAATATATGCAATATTCTACTGTAATAAGTCTGGAGGATGCAAATTAATTAAGCTGGGGTCATGATGGATGATAGGCTCTGTGATGCCCCTGTATTGGCCCAGTAATCAAGAAGCCTCCATCTTCACCATTGGCAACAGTGAGGGACATACACATTGGAAGGATTACAAGTACACACACAGTAAAGTGTAATTTCCCTTAAGAGCACACACAGAGATCACAGTCAGTCTGGGGCTGATTTCTCACTCTTTCTCCAGATCCCCAATAAGACTACCCACTGACACAGCTATAGGGCTGAGATCTCAGCCGAGTGGCCAAGCCAAAATCTCCAGCACCATCTCTGTCCAACCAGTCCTTCGTGTCCCTGCCCAAGTAGCTGACACACACACACACTTTGAGATTTGATGGATATACAACACACACACACACACACACGCACGCACACACACACACACACACACACACACACACACACACACACACCCTCTCTGCCCAGACTACAAGGTAGTACCAGCTGCCACCAGCCACCCTTACTTATCAGCTACTATAAGACCCTTACAAAGGGTGTCCAATCCTACTGTGCAATGTTACTATTAATCTAAATGGTAGTCTGACCAAGACTTGCAAGGCTATTTAGTAGTGGCCTGTACAGTGTCACCAAATACATATGCAAGTAATCTAAGAGCTTAAATATCTCTAAACAAACCAGCCACAATGATAGATTTAAATATATTTAATAATAAATAATAAAAAAAACAAGACAATACTCAGTAAGTCAACACAGTGACTTTAGAGTTCAAAATCAAAGGAAATATTTTAAAACAACACTGCAGGACAGTCTCAAATAAATACAGAAAAATCTCAACTAATCTTTATTATACTCCTATCTATCTCTAAGAGAGATACTATGCCTGAATCTTACTTACAGTCAGGCAAGTGCAGACAATGATGATGATGATGATGAGTGGATGTTCTTGCTAGGTCCAAGACAAAATACAAAATGCACAGTCTCTGAGTGAGTTCTTAAATCAACATCAAATATTACTGCTGGATTAGCTTGGATGACATCACTCTTGTCACCTGACTTCAGTTCTCAGGCTAAACAGATACTAACAGAATTTAACATCTCCATGTGAGAAATACATATATCTCAGATCTTTGCTGTTGTTAGAAGAGATACAACAATAAAACACAAAACAATACAGAAGGCACCCTAGTTCTAGACATCCTGTCTCACTGCTGCATTTACACTAACTTTTATAACACAATTGTAAAGCAGTTTAATTTCAAGTTATTTTCTTGAAGTTTTGCAAGTTAACTTTGTATGTTCCAGTTTCTGCTAAAACATACACTTGCACAGGTATAGAGTTTATATACATTTCTGTTCTTTTCCAGTAGGGTACACTATGGAGACATCCTTGAAGGTTAGTACTGTACAAACCTTGTTCAACACACACTTCTATACCTGTAGTTTAATATACACAACATATAGTTTTGTATAAATCATATCAATTTTCACAAATGACAGAATTATTTACAAAATTCCAGACAGCTGAGCTAGCAGTGTGACAGGCTCCCAGAAGTCAAAGGGTTTTTAGATGCTCTGGGGTGCATCTTAGAGCTGTTTTACAACTTTTTGATTTACTGGTGGCCTGAAAAATATAACAGTTAAGGAAAGAAATTCAGTCTTACTGTCTTTTCAAGGAAACATAAGTTGTGTCTAAAGCTTAATGTTCAAAGTTAATAAAACTAAGAAGATATATGCAAGGATATATGTATACAGCAGCCAAAAACTCAACCACTGAACCAAATGCTGCTATGTGGAGACACTTCTCAAATGTAGGACGTTGCCAGTGATTGGGTGTTATCACATACAACCTGCCCAGGCATCAACTTATTAAGTGTAATGTTTATGTCTGACTGTGAAATGAAGCATGGCAACATCTGCTTTTAGACATACTGCAGCCCATTTCCCACATATACACAAACCATTTTCATCGCAGGTACTCCATATACTCATCGTTTAGAGTCACTTTATTGAAACTGCACACCCCACCATAAACCATTCCAGCTGGTTTTACACAAAACTAATACTACTTATTCATAGCCAGAATAATAGCTGCTTAACTTAAAAGACAACAATGCCAGTCACTTTAACCCACAGAAAACCCCTTGTACTCAGCAATTAAAGCCAACTTTACTGACTGTATACACCTCAGATATCAAAATGTAACAAAACAGAAGTAATAACTATTGACTGCAATAATTTATTTTAACCCCTATATACACACACAGCTGTGACCATCAGTTCAGTCACTTGTATACTGTGACTTTACACCTCAGGTGTTTGGTTGTGTCAAATCAATGAATACATGCATAAATAACTGCACCATAGGGATTTATCTTCTCAACTCACATTTCTCAAAATACAGTATGCACCCTACCACATACATCTCAACCCTTTATTACAAGAATCAAGAAAAAAGCTAAAAATAATGATGGGCAAAGTACCAAAATCAGGGATAAGTATTGCCTTCATATACAGAGACTTACTAGAGGCTTTACATTACCCTGCTTTTTTGATGGCTATTAACTCTGAAACTCAAATCTCTGTCATGGTCTTTTAATGACTACAATTCTCAATGATTTTCAGATAAACACAATATTAACAAGGAAAAGACAGTGATGCAAAGAATCAGTGACATTCTGCAAAACTAAAGACAGTTAAGAGTGTCTATCCCTTCCACACATACAGCATAGTTTTTTTTTAAACAAGAATCATGCTTACTAAATTAGCACACATGACATAGGCAAACATACATTTATAAAATGAAAACGAACCACGATGACATAATTTTAGTTCCAAACATTATACATCACTAATAATCTATCCAGTTATTGACAGTCGAACATTACATAGCTCATTCAAATCCTACCTTCTTTAAAACCTTGTTCCTCCTCTGTATGTATTGATCCCATACTTCCCATTTTTTCTATGTAATTTGCTCCTACCCTTTCCTGATTCCAGTTGTTTTATCAATATGTTACTATATTCACTACTGCTAGTAAAGTTGGTTTACACTTTGATTTCCATTTTCTAGTAATTGCTTTTTTGGCAGCCACCAGAATTAGACTCAGCAGGCTTTATTATGTCTAGGCAATTCAGATTCTGTATCATGTCTCAAAAAAACTAATTTCCTTAGTTACACCAACTTGCTCACCCAGTATCTCTGACGCATCAATCTGCATGGAATCTTTAAAGCCTGCCAACTTATTACACTCCCAGAAAATATGTTCCCAACTACCTCTTTCTTTCCCATAATAACTTCAACATTTGCTGTCTATCAGAAGAAAATTTCATTGGGGGTCTACTTGAGGTATAAAAATACCCATGTAAACACTTCCAAATATGCTACATCTTCTAGACTGTGTTGCATATTTGGGAGACAAGAATATATCCCCCACTGTTTCTTTGTGAATTGCTTATCCAATCTCTCTTCCCAGTCCTTTCTAACCTCCTCTGATTGATTCTTATAGTTATGCTATATTTTGTATGCTCTACTAATTATTCCTTTTTTAACAGCAGCTTCTCTTCTAGATTCTATTAAAAACTCTACCAGTTCTGTTTTTTCACTTAGGATCCCTGCACTTCTTTCTCTTTGCCTATAATGCAATATCAATCCTTGATAAGGAAGTCAATAGCTAGCCTGCAGTCCAAATACATTCTTGGCGTCTTCCAATCTATTACCTTCCCCTCTTAAATTATTTGTTCCCAATACCTTGGTTCTTTTCCCAGTTTTCTCTAATAAATTCCATCCCTCTTTTTGCCTGTTGTCTGTATTCCTCGTTGCAGTCATCCCTATTGGCAGAATCTCCTTTCTCCATTCCCATATTGGCTTAGTTCTTAGTATACTTTCTGCTACTTTATGAATATAATATTCTGTATGGTTATTGTTATTCTCCCTAAGGATCTGCATCCAAAATTCTAGTCTCTCCTTGTTTATTGAGCTTCCTCCACTTCATCACCATCCCTTTCTACTTTGAATTATAGGTTTCTGCTTTTGTTATGTATAGGAGCCTTAACTGCATAGCTCTGAAATACCCCTTCAAATCGGGTAATCCCAATCCACCTTGTGCAATAGGAAGAATCAGCTTATCCCACTTGACCATTCCCAGGTAAAATCCTTCAGCTCTTTATTAATTGCTATCCGCAACTTCTCCTCTGTTTGATAAAAAGTGCCTGACCTGTGTATAAAACTAATGGGACTAAAAAGATTTTAACTGCTTGTATCCTGCTATCCATATCCATAGAACAGAGCTTCCAATTTCTCAGTTTTTGTGTTAACCGACATATCCTAAGCTTCCACACCAGAATCATTTTAATCCATACTCCTAAGTACTTCATTTTATCATGTCCCCCTCCTCCATTACAGAACCAATTTGTGTGTGGGTACATACTGTACAGCTATTGCATTTGTTTTATTGCCATTAATTTTGCATCTCAAAAAGAACTGAAACTGTCTCAGAATGTTCCACAAGACTGATATGTCCATGATACTGAAATGTCCTTTTCTGGTTTTACCAGTTATAAAATAATATCACTGGCAAACAGAGCCAGTTTTTCCTGACCACCATACCAATTATATTCTTGAATTTCTTAGTCTCTTATTTTCTTTGCCAATGGTTCTAAATATAGTGCAAGTAACAAATGGGAAAGAGGAAACCCATGACTGGTTCCTGTGCTCAAACAGAAATAATCAGAGATTAACCCACCCACTTCATTTTTTTGCCTTTGAGCTCTCATACATTTTATTTATTATTTATTTAACATTTCTTAACTGGGAAAGTCGGACTTGGAATTAAGCCAATTTTCAGCGGAGGCCCGGGGAGAAACACTCCAGATGCATGCTCTCCTAATCAACCTTATAACTGCATCATGAAATGCAAATTGTTTCATTGC
Organism: Protopterus annectens; assembly: GCF_019279795.1. NCBI lineage: Eukaryota > Metazoa > Chordata > Ceratodontiformes > Protopteridae > Protopterus > Protopterus annectens. The sequence goes on along the minus strand of NC_056729.1, from coordinate 1,706,622,718 downwards.
CCTACTTATACACTCCAAGTTTACGCTGTCAAATGGCTCTTCTGCATCAAGACCGAACAACAACTGTGGTGTTTTCTTACATTCAGCTTCCCTCTGGATCAATGTTCTGTTAATGTCACCAAATGACTGTTTCCCCTCCACAAAATCATGCTGATCCATATCTATTAATTTTGGCATCACCTTTGCCATTCCTTTAGCCATTACAGACATAAACACTATAATCATGGTTCAGGATTGAAATGGGCTTGTATGAAGCTGAATCTGATGGGTCTTTACCCTCTTTGTGTGTTACAGCCACCACCACTTTCTTCCAGGGTGTTGGTGCTTCCTTCTCAAATACTGTTAAGCAAAACCTTCCAGACCTTTTAGCAGTTTTTCCCTCCCAGCTTCCAAACTACCACAGGAATATCATTTATTCCTGGGGACTTTCCTGTAGATTGATTATACATCACCACTTCTATCTCATCTCCTCCTATCCTCACTGTTAGTAATTGAGCCTTATCTACCTCTAAACATTGGCATATTTAATGTTTCCATAAACATTTCCATTTGTACCTTTTCTTGATCTACACATTTCTCTGATTTATACACACTTTCATAACATTTCTGAAATATTTTAGTACCTCTATATGATCTCGTTATCTTCCTTGTTATAGCCCCCCCTCCCTAAGCTTGGCAACAACCCTTTTGACTTTCTGTTGCCTGAGTTGCTGCGCTAAATGTTTTTGTGCTCTGGCATTATTATAAAAAAAAAACTGTTTCTTAACAGCAATCTTTCAAACTCATGCATATTATGAAGGTAATCCCTTATTTTCTGTTTATTATTCTGCAATTGCGCCTCTTCTTGTTCTGTGAGATTCTCCTTATTCTGCAATACTTTGTCATTCCCTCTAAATAATTCTTGCTACCTCTTAACCATCTCTCTCTTTTATTTCCACTCTATTTTCAAACCCCACTTTAATTTGATTCCATTCCTTAGCTATATTTTCAGAAAAAATTTCTATCTTCTCTAATAACTCCCAAATAATTTCCTCTACCCATTCCTTAAATTCCTCTCTATTCAACAGATACTTAGGAAGATGCCAATGTCTCATTTTTATTTCATTACCCTACATTTTTATTTTAGTTGTTATTGGCAGATGATATGAAATAGTTATTGGATGTGTATCAAAACTTTCAATTAAATGCACATGATCCTGTGAAATGCAAGTTCTGTCTAGCCTAAAACAATTTTTATATCTTGGGGGAATAATATGTAAATTCACTCTGAACTCCTACTACTGAATTCACATCTTCCATGCCAAATATTTTCATAAATTGCTTCAAAAATCTACCTTCCTTTGTTATATTTTACCTTCTGAGCTCCGTAGACACACCTTCAATGCTGTAAATCAAATTTCCGTCTTCACCTATAAGTAATATTCCCTGCTGAAAACGGATTATTTCTTCCAGAACTTTCTTAAGCTCCATTATAACAGTTTTAAGTGGAATACAAATACGTGCCAGTGTAACCCTCCTCCACTGCCAGTAACCCCTTAGTACTACAGACCTACCATTATATCCTTTTTTCCTCTTCTATCACTACTGAAACTCTTCTGGAAATTAATATATGTGCTCCTCCTTTCCTCTGATCCCTTGTATTCCACTGAATAACCACACTGAAAACATTTCTTTATCAAATTTACACATTCATTTTTTTCCCACTTGTCTCCTGTAGCATAGCTATTTGCACTTTACATTTTTAATATAGTTTCACTACTCTTTCCTTTTTGTATATATATCTGTGAGAGACCATCAACATTTAATGATAATACAGAAGGTGTCATTATGATAAAAAGTTATCCCCACATTTTGTTAAATATCTAGTTCCAGCTTTTGTGTTACAAGCACACACTGTTTGGCAGGTTGATCTTTTATACAGTTGTTTCTCGTCATATCCATTTGAGTGTAGGTCACAAGTTACAAAAAAAGTTTATTGAAAGTCCTTAAACAAAAAAACAAATACACCCCAATACACCCCTAAAACCTATTAACATAATATTAACACATAAAATAAGACACACATTGACGTTTTACTCTCCTAATAGGAGCACAATAGCCCAAAACTGACAGCCACACTCACAAACTTGGGTTAACCTAAAATGAAGGTATATCCATGCTAAGATACATGGTACAGCCTGTGCTTCTAATAAGTGCTGTCTGGTTTTGTCATTATTTTTATTGTTCTCCCAGAATGGGAAAACACTTGAATGCTTTCAGAAATCATGATCTCTTAGCTACTGAAAGAAAGAAGTATTCTGTTTTTATTGCTCTTTATCAGACTGTCTCCATGGAGACATGAGAACCAATTACAGAGCTGCTTCTACAAGAATTGCTTTATTTATTAGAAGAAAGCTTTATTATATTCAATATTCTTTTTCATTTATTTGCTTTCTCTTAAAACTTGTTACTAGATCAAGCCAAGGGCCTTACTTCAGTCATTCCCCTATGCAAGGATGAGAAAAAGCACATCAATTTTTCTTTTATCATACTCTTTTTACCAGACCTTTCTTCTTTTTTTTATTTATCTGCAGTACCTACACGTCTTAAAACTGAACAAGGAGAAAGAGAAAAGAAGGGAAACAAACAGGGACACCTGTTTACTTTAGTACCCCATTATACTTGTAAATATCTGAGAAAACTTTACAGCATGCAGCTTATATCATGCACTAAAATACTAGTTAAGAACAAACTTTTGTTTTACTTACAGTTAACTCTCTCCCTCCTCTTCCCCTCTCCTAAGTGTTCATCCAAACATTAACAACATGAAGTAGGTCATATGCTTTAGAGTCCCCCAACAAGTTTAACAAAGTCAAAAAAGTCTAATATTTCCATTTTTTGTTCTGTCATGTTATATATATATATATATATATATATATATATATATATATATATATATATATATATATATATATATATAAAATTAATAGTTTGTAATCCCACATTTATTTGTCAATTTCCAAGTTTCTGGTTTTATTCCTGTTTTTGCAATCTCCAAATCCAGTCTCTGATTCATTTCCAACATACTCTCAATTCTTCTGATCAACTCTTGTGCTTTTTTTCTCCCTCTCTCAAGCATTTTTCATTGAAACACTGGAAAAGGTTTTACTGGCACAGTCTCTCTGTGATCTTTATTACCAGAAGAAGAAGAAACAGAATCTCTTTCGGTTTCACAGCTCACTTTTTGTTGGACAAACTTTTCTATTTCCTCCTTTGCATGTTCTGCATCAAGAAATGATTTTGTCCCTCCAGGAAAAATATGGGATCATAGGAAGTTACTAGGCTATTGGCCCTGAGGCTCTTACAAGCCTAGCCAAGAATTTATCCCATGTTCCAACAAGTCAGCACCCTATGCCACTGTCCAGCAGGGACATAGGTGGAATCCCAGGGGTGTATTTTCTGTTCCCCATCTAGTTATTCAGGCTGTGCTTAAATAGGTTTAACGGGGTACTCTGCTTTATGTGGAGAGAGAATCTATTCCACAAAAGGGGGAGTTTCTGGGACACAATTCTTGTCCCGCCAACAAGTCCTATTGATGTCACAGACCAGGTTGAGGTATCACATGCGGGTTACTCGAGTGGAGCTTGACTTGTGGATATACAGCAGTACCATCAGGGAGGGGTCTGACATTGCTTTGTATGCTAGACAGAGGTCACCTCTGAGGAGTCTGTAGGAAACTGAGTAGAGGGACAGGGCTTTTAGCCTGTGTAGCAGATGTTTGAGGCCCTGGATTTTCCAGGTGAGGGATCTCTGTGGTCCCTCCAGCTGTTGCACGTGCTTTGTGAGGTGCATGCCGAAAAGGGCATTGCATTCAATAATCTGTCTTATAAGGGAAGAATAAAGGGATGTTAAGACCACCTTGTCACTGGATGAGATACCCTTACTAATGTGGTGGGCCATGTAGAAAGCTTTCTGTACAACAGAGACAATATGGTGGTCAAAAGTCAGTTTGCAATCAACCTGGGCTCCCAAGTCCCAAATGACTGACTGCATGCTTAGTGCCTTATTATAAATGTGATAATTTGTGGGGACATCATTCTCTCCAAAAGAGATGATGATGCATTTTTTGGCATTCAGTTTGAGGTCATGTTTCTGTCACCAGTCATTTGTTTGAGTGAGACCCTCTTTGGAGGATGTCCACATCAGTAGGAGAATTGTTGACAGCACAAAGCTTGCAGTCATCTGCAAACTTGGTCAGCCATAGCCCACTAGATTTGGCCTGCACCTCCGAGAAGTGTATCCCAAACAGCAGAGACCCCAAGACCGATCATTGGGGTATACCGCTTGTTACGGGTATAGTACCTGAGGTGGCTTCCCCTATTTTGACTACATGGGGTCTATCAGTGAGCCAGTTTGCTACCTACCCATCTGGTAACATATGGATTGATGCCGAGTTGAGAAAGTTTATCTATTATACCAGAGTGTGAATAGCATCGAAGGCCTTGGCCAGGTCTACGTAGGCGGTGTGCACCTCGTCTATGGCTTTGGTGACTGTCTCAAAGAGGTCGACCAAATTTAACAGGCATGGCCTCCCCTTGACAAAACCAATCTGTGTAGGATCAAGTGTCTGGAGGTTGCCAATGTTCTTGTTAATGAGGTCCATGATAATCTGCTCCATGGCCTTACAGATCAGGCTAGTTAAGCTGATGGGTCTATAATTTCCTGGATCGGTAGACGCTCCACCTTTGTGCAAAGGGATGACAGTAGCTGTCCTCAACTTGGCTGGGATGAAGGTGGTATTCAGGCTTTGGCTGAATAGGGTGCCTAATGGTGCTGCAAGTTCCTGCCTGAGTTCATGTAGGATGCAGCCTGAGATGTTATCGGATCTCATGGAGGCTGTATTTTTTGCCTTTGAGAGGGCAGTGATGACTTGCTCCCTAGAGATATGGGTAGGGATTAGGTACTGCGGATGTCCTGTTTTAGTGATGGGGCGCAGAGTAGTGAAGTTTTCACTGAACCTGTCTTCCAGCAGGTTGACTATATCTACAGGGTTTGTGTATGTGGTGTCTTTGACCACCAGTTCTGAGCAGATCTGGGTGCTTCCCTTGAGATTGCAGGCATATGTAAAAAAAAGCCTTATGACTGTCTTTAGTAGATGTGGCCAGTTTGGACTCAAAGTTTTCTTTGGAGGATTTCACTAGTGCTCTTATTTGCTTGTTCAGGCTCAAGAGAGATTGCTTCCCATTAGACAGCTGCTCCTTCTTGGTTCTGGATAACAATTTTTTTCTTTGGTTATAGACTTTATTTATTGCAGATGTCCACCAGATAGGTTTACTCTTCCTTGAGGAGGATGATTTTGCCTGTCTGGTATTCCTGATTTCATGCAGCTAAATAAATGCTTATATAGTACTCTGGTGTAAGTTTGGACATATGTGCCAGTTTATGTGGAGGGGGAAGGGGTTGTGAAGCTGTTTATGCCTTCCCTCAGGAGGTTGTAATCAGCTTTGGAGAAGTTTTTTGTTTGACCCTAGCTGGGGGGGGGTGACTTCAAAAGTGATTGCTTTGTGGTCGGATCTTATCAGGGATGATGACACTGTAGGGATGCTGCAGTGGTTACTCATGCTGGTTAATACCAAGTTTAAGATATTTTCACCTCTTGTGGGGGTGTCAACCAACTGGTCCAAGCCATTTGCTTTGATGAAATCAAGGAATCTCTGGGCATTTGGCTTTTGGCATGAGTATTTATTCCAATTTGTGGTTGGATAGTTAAAGTCACCCAGGATCAGGGTAAAGGGTTGAAGCTTGATAGATTCAAAAAGGTCCAGATAGGTGGAGTAGGCATCTTGAGTCCTAGCTGGAGGCCTGTAACTAGCAATGATTTGAATAGGGCTCTTGTCAATTGTTAACTGCACATGGAGTATTTCCTGTGCACCATACTATTTGACCAGCCTAGAGGTGTGCATGTCTTTTATATACATTGCAGACCTGTATCTAGACTATGCTACTCAATTTAAAGGTTAAGAATATTCTGAGGATAGTTGGGTACAGCAGTTAGAATCTCATGCCTACTTCTCAACATTCCCTCATTAGTGGAAAGAATCTACTCCTCTTCTCCCTGGTGTACACTGAGTAATCATTTTCCACAAACACACTACTGTCTCCCACTTTTTGTACTTGGTCCTTCTGCCACTATTTTGTCAGAATTAACTCCTTCAGCTGGTAGGATTGCATCTTTGTTATTGAGGGTCTAGGCTGCTATCTCATGGCCAGGTTTGGAGCATACACATGATGTGCCCTTCCAGTTAACAACTCCTGCTGTGGAATACCAGTCCAGTTGCTTATTTTTACATTCATAAAATTAATAAAGTCTGTTTCTTTCAGCTTCTCTGGTACAGCAGAAAATCTGAGGCTTTCCCTATGTGCTCTGTCCTCCGATTCTATTATTTGTTGAAACATCTCTTCTTGAGCAGCCTCATATTCAGCCAGCCTTTAATTCATTTCAACTTGTGATTTTTGCAGTTTTATTACCTCATATGAATATCTGTTTAAGGCTTCTTCCATTTTTTGCAGCCTTTTGTTATTTGAGTTGAAATACTCCATCAGTTTTTCATTTATTTTAATCAGTTCTTAGTCTGTTTGACTTACTTTTTCCTTTAAGTTACTGGAAGTCATGTCTTGCATCAAACTGGAGCTTGCACTGCTTTTTGCTGAACAGCAGCAGAATTCTTACCAGTCAGTGTTTTTTCCTCACCTTTTGTTATAGATGTTCTTTCAGATTCTCTGGATTTCTTTTCTGCTGGCAATCCAGGCAGTGTACTTACTAGCCAGTTACTGAAATTTACCCCAAAATATGAGTTTACTGACTCTCTTCTGAGTTTCTGTTTTCACAATGGGCAGCTGAAATTAAGCTGTTAGTCAATGCGCAGCCATTATGGAAGTCCACACATACATCATAGTTCATTGGTTATTGCCAGGTTAATTACTCCAGTAAGCCTTTTTAACCCTAGCCATATTCACCAGAAATGGTAATCAAACCCATTACCTTGTGTCTGTAAGGTAAACACTTTAACCATTATGCCAACGCCCACTATCATCATCATAATAATCAACCCTTTTTTCCTATTTTCTACATAGGGCTGGGGTGACACAATGCTTCACTGGGGGTGACCTTGCGATCCTTGACTCTACCCAATGCCCTTTCCTTAGTGGGAGGAAGTCTACCTGACTTGCATGTTGGCCAGTCTTACGATCTTATGATTGCCTCTCTTGCTGAACTATATGCTGGCCACCATCAAGCCAATTGCCAAACATATGTCTAGAATCGCCTCTATGCCTTTAATCTGGTTTCCACACCAATGAGGACCAAGACAGCCCTCATTTCCTATTCTGTCTGTCCCAATATGTACATTCAGGTCCTCCATTATCAACAGCAAATCATAAAGTCCTGCTTTATCTGTTGGGTCCTGCAGTTCCTGTCTCAATATGCTCTTTTCATCATCATCACAACCCTGTTGTGGGCCATTGGTTGAGATTATGAATACAGCCCTATTTTTATACTGGATTCTAACTGCCTTGAAACTATCACTAAGGCTGATGACATCCCACACTGTCTTAAGAAGACTCATCCTCAACACAGTTCCCACACCATTTCTAGCCTGCCCCCCCCCCCCTTGAGCAGTGGGCTCCGGATCACAAGGTAAGTGGTTTTGTTGCACTGCCCATCCTCATAGATCGACTGGATGCCCAGTTGCTTACTTATCATGTAATCCACTTCCAGGCTGTGTCCTGTCACTGAACCTATATTCAGTGTAGCATTCTTTAGCTCATGTTTGGCAGGCTGATTGGTTTTATTTCCAGCTTTTGTTCAACAGAGCTATCACAGGTAACCAAACCAGTAGCTTACTGACTCACAGCTGCTGGGCTTTATGGTGTGCACACATTGGCCAGCAGAGGCACACAGACCTTGCCTACTTTTAGCATGGATTCCCCTGAAACAGGTCAGAGTAGAGCAGGACCTTAACCCACTTATCACCGCCAAACACTCATGCTCATTTTTTAGTGACTTTATTTAACATAATAAAATAACCTAGCATACACATACACATATGCACATAAATATATATTGATACAAACATCTATAATGTAGTATACCCGGTATCATCCTTACTGCTTGACCTGTTCTAAGCAATCACAACATTCAACACCATTTCTAACCATAAACTGTCACTAACACTCTCTCCCTTGCGTCTCTCCCCCTTCTCACTCATCTGGTTTAACAGCGACCTAACAGATTCCAAGCAGTCAAATGGTAACATGAATATTCATCAAGTCTACCCATTACTCATTACTGTAGGGGTGTCAAAGGTTCCATACTTGGACCCATCCTTTTTAACATTTCTAAATGATCTATACACTGCTTCCAAGCACACCATTCTTGTATAACGTGCAGATGACTCCGCACTCATTTGCACAGCTTAACCTGCAAAAACTTCAAGAAATTAATCAAGAATTCTGCATAGACAACTTACAACTCCTATTTAAACCCCCCAAAATGAAATTACTACTTTTTGACCCAAAAGCACTCTCCCAAAGCAAAACTCTTGTCAAACCACTTCATTAAATAACACCCTGATTATACCGGCCCCTAAAACCAAACTCTTCGGAGTCACAATTGATGGCAGCTTGAATTTTGACCTACACTTCCAACCTATTAAAAATGCCAAAAGCTTGTCCTCTTGAATAGAGCAAAACCCTAACAGACATAACTAGAGAAACCATAGCTAAAGCCTACCTCCTACCTGCTATACTGTATGCCTCCCCACACTTTACCTACAAATGTCCACACAAACAAAACTGGAACAATGCTACAGTAAAATTGCTCACTTTGCTGCAAATCACCATTTTGGAACTCATCACTGTTCTGCCCTTAAACATCTGTACTGAACGCCGACATCACCTCCATTATAGTCAGTCACTACAAGCTCTATACCCTGAGGGTGCATATTAGAGCACCGAACTTTCAAAATTTCGAGTGTTCTAATATCTAACCCTATTAATCAAAAATTTAAAACATCGAACATACAGAACAGAAAAAATTTGCTGTTCCAAAACACACACACACAACACAAGCACAACAAACAGCAATCCACACACATACACCTAAACTCTTGCACCTAACCCTACACTAAACTATACATACACCACTAACTATCCACTTACCTTAACCCAAACCCTGAGATCCGTCACTATCGCACAGTCACCTCACCCACACCCTAACTCACCTACCCCGCACCCTAACCCTCACATCCACACAATCGCACACTTACCTGACCTGCGCCCTAACCCTAACTCACCTAACCTGCCCTAACCCTCACGTCCTCACAACTGCGCACTTATCTGACCCGTGCCGTAACCCTAACCCTCACATCCGCACAATCACACACTTACCTGAACCTGACCCGTAACTTTCCACCACAGCGCTAAAAATACCAAAGCAACAGAAACGGACAACCAAATTATTTCCCTAGGAAAACATTTGGTTTTCTATTTCTTCGATATTTTCACGGGTCGATATTAGAACACTCGAAATTTTGAAAGTTCGGTGTTGTAATATATTCCCTACCCTGATAAGTATCCAGCACCAAAAGTCATGCTTCAGCACTACCACCCTACCAAAGCTCTTCGCTCTAAAGACAAACTCCTTCTCTTTGTCACCAAAGCTCAAACGCATCAGGCAGCTTCTTTAGACTCAAGCTCTGTAGCTACCCTCTGGAATGCCCTCCCACACGCTTTCAAGCTTCTTGAAAACCAGCAGGCATTCAAAAGACATCTAACAGAACACCTCAACATCCTGGCTCTGTAGCTTTACATCTCCAGGAGAAATGTAGTACCCCTGTTTTCTTCCTCCTCTTCTTCTACTATACCTCTCCTCTACTACTAACTATCTCTCTGTCTTCACCCACCACATCTTCTACCTATGCCTCCCTTAACTCTCTTTTACCACTCATTTCAGTTATAGATTTTAACTGAATCAACCTTTTGCTATCCACCCTTTCTAAGTAACTCAGTACTCTGTATTCTGACATTTATCCTACTGCATAGTTATTTAACTACATCTGTATGGAATATAATTAGTGTAAGACGTCTTACTACTTTATGTAAAGTTACTGTTTTACTGTTTTGACATTGTAAACTTTATTTTAATTGTATTCTGCCTGACATTGTTAATATTCTATAACTTAAAAGATTTTGTTTGCACTGCATGTACTGGAGCTTTTCTCCCCGGGCCTCCACTGAAAGGGAGTCTTTGTGCCCAGATGGACTTCCGCAGTCAAGAAATTTACAATAAAATGTATATAGATATCTATACACACACAGATATGACCAACAATTATAGACACTTATATGACTGTGACTGTATACTACAGGTATTTTGTTGCGATCAAGTGAATGAATAAATATACAAATAACTGACAAACAAAAAGCATGTGAAATGTCTTGATCACTCCCATACAAATTACTGAATAGTTTGCCTTAACTTCGTAGCAGCTATCTAAAGTCATTCCTCATGGCTTTGCTAAACTCATTCCAGCCTGGCCTCTTCTTCAGGAGCTGCTACAGTTACTACCCTCCTGTCACGGCAGTAACTTTCAAATCTGGAGACCCCTTCTTGCTGCCATCCTGTGTCTTTAACCTGATGGCTTCTCTTCCCAACTACCTCTTTCTTTCCCATAATAACTTCAACATTTGCTGTCTATCAGAAGAAAATTTCATTGGGGGTCTACTTGAGGTATAAAAATACCCATGTAAACACTTCCAAATATGCTACATCTTCTAGACTGTGTTGCATATTTGGGAGACAAGAATATATCACCACCGCATTTGTAAGGTTACCACTATGGAAAGTATGAACTACCGGTCTGCCAAAGCTCCTTGACATCATCTGAGCTGGTGAGGTCTTGAACAGGATACATTTAGAATGCACATTTCCAGCCTCATGTCATATATGGGAAAAGCTGATCTGGAGATGGGAATTGAAACATCAATGGAGCATCTGCTGGACATTCCCAAGGTATCCTCACTAGAAATGTAGGCCTTTTTTGACTATACAGGCTAGGTCTTGGGCAGCTGAGCCAACTCACTACTAGATGGTGATCAGCTGACACCTCTTCATCCGTCTGACCAAAGTATCCAGAAGATGGGACCTCAGGTCTGATGACAAGACTGCAAACTCAATCATCATTTTCTGGCTCAAGGTTATCTGGTTTCAAGTACACTTAACTCGAAGACATACACATCCTCTAACACTTATGTATAACGATTTCTGTACTTCTTTAAAATAAACTCAACAGACCTGTTAGTCTGCACCCCAAAAATGAGGGTTAAAATCCTGGACTTGGCCTCATCAATATGGGACAGCTCTGTTCCCTACCAATTGTAACTCCACACCAGATCAAATAAGACCATAAATCAATCACATTCACCTCAAGACTGAAGACAAAAGCATCCTCTAAAACCTCAGTATGCAGAAATTATGTGAAGGCTAATCTACGGAAAATGAGTGATGACCTGGCTAAATACAACATCCTCTTCCAAACTGATTCATAGACTCATTCATAGATTCATAGATTAGTACTAAGCTAACTGCCCTTGTGAGCCATTTTAAGCTTAGCCAATTATCCCTTGTGAGACTCAACCCTGCACCTTGTGTTTGTAAAGCAAACACCTTAACCATTAGGCCACCCTCCCACCCAGTCTGATGACCCTCACTGCTAACGTGCGTATGTAGAATCCTTTACCACCAAATTCTATGCATGTGAATAGCTGCATAGATGCATCTGCCCCTCTTTGAAGAAAATGCAATGCCAATTCAGAAATAAATCCCTATGGTGTAACCCAGATAAAAAGGCAGCTCTATATAAACAAACAAACACACACAAAAAAAATGTTTGCACATAAAAATAAATGTAACCCTCAAACTCTCAAGATGCAAAAAAAACCCTCTTGCTATACTTAACAGTTAACCCTAGAGACTGATCAAATCAATAAAAGACAGAAATGAGCCACCCAGTCAGAAATTTTAGAAAAATGCCTAGCAAAGCACAGGGCTAATAATACTTGGAGGATATGTTTAGCTCTTACTTTGCCCCCTTCTCCCTTTCTGCATTTACAGATCTCATACCTCCATCTACACCCCCCCCCCCAACTTCAGCATAGACAAGTCCTCAAGGCACATCCAAGACCAAGATCACTGCTCACATGAATATAACATTCTGGGCTGCTTACTGGTCAGCCTGAAACAGGACCTGTCAGACCCCTTACTGTGGCTAGTCAACGTCAGCCTCCAAAGAGGTTTTGTGCCAGAGGAATGGAGGACAACTGCCATCCCCTTGCACAAAAGTGGGGCTTTAACAGACCCAGTTTTTTTATATGCCAGTTTTGTGTATGCCAGTTGTTGACTGCCTCTCAGTAACCTTTAAGAAACAGAGTACAGAGATAGGACTTTAAGATGATCCACAGAGGACAATGTATTTATACCCTGGATTCTCCTGGTAAGGAAAGACTGTGGGTGTTCCAACTGTTGCATATGTTTGGTCACATACCAATGATGGGTCTGATAAGGGCTGAATAAAGTGGCATTATGACTTCCTTGGACCTGGATGCTATGTCTTTACTTATAAGCTGGGTGACATAGAATGATTTTCTTACTACATTGGCCACATGTTGGTCAAAGTCCAGATTACTGCTTACAAATGTTCCCAGATCACTGACTACTGGGTCAACTGTTAGACTGTTTTATCGATGGAGTAATTAGCCTGGGTGGCAGTTTTCCCAAAAGGCACTTCAATGAATTTCCTGGCTTAAGTTATAGTCCATGACTTTCGTGCCAGTAACTTGTCTGTGTTAGATCCTATTGTAAGATGTTTGTGTCATTGGGGGAATCTATGATAGTTCCCATTTTGCAGGGATCTGTGAACTTAATCAGCCAAAGGCCCTTGACATTAGTCTTACCTCCGAGATGTAGATGCTAAACAGGAGTGGTCCCAGCTATGAGACCTGACGTACCCCACTGGTGACAGGTCTTTTAGTGGAAGTGGTATCAACAATCTTGACTTACTGGGTCCTATCTGTGGGCCAGATGGCAATCAAGTGAGTTATATAGGGCTTTATGCACCCAGTTCAATGAGCTTGTCAACTATACCCAAGTGGGGTACTACAACAAATGCCTTAGCCAGAATCAAGTAGGTAGTATGCACTGTTTTTCCCTCATATCCATTGCCTTGGTGGCCTTCTTAAAGAAATCCATCAGGTTTAGTAGGCATGATTTTCCCTTGACAAAGCCAAAATGGGTTGGGTCCAATATCTGAAGGTTGCCTCTGCCTTTGTTGATAATTCACATAAGTCACTCCATGGCTTTGCATAATAGACTAGTCAGATTACTATGTCTGTAGTTTCTGTGGTCTGCTGATAGTCCAGCTTTGTGAAGTGGGATAACTGCTGTAGTCCTCCATTCTTGTGGTACAGAGCCTGCTTTCAGGCTATAGTTGAAAAGTGACTCAAGTGGTTCTGATAGCTCGTGTTTTTAGCTATTTAGGAAGCATCCCAGGATATTCTCCAGGCCTACTGAGTCTGTGTTTTTGGCCTTAGTGAGCTCCACCTGGACCTGCCCAAACATCTGACACAACTTAAATACACACAATGCTTTCTTACTAAAAAAAATCAAGGGCCTATTGGACTGATGATCTGTATAAAAATATTTAATGTATATTATATGCAACTGGAAATATATTAATATGGTTTGTTTTCTTTTATATTAGTGTATACTTGCCTATTTTTTAAGTGATAATTTAATAAAGATGTTAAAAAAGATGTAAGACCCCTTTAGGAAAAGCTTCAAGTGAGGGTGAGAATAGATGTAAGGCAGGCAAAGACAGCTGAAGCATGTACCTTAATGCTGGTATAAGAAACTCCCTGTTGAAATAGTCCGGTCAGGTATTCTATACTAGATTTATGCTTGCCAGCAAAGGGTTAATGTCTTTCTATTTGCACCAAACAGAAAACGTTTTTCATTTGGATATGTATGCGTTTCTGGTATTACGTTTTCTTGCCTCTCTCATGACTGATACCACGTTTGTAGAATAGTTTGCACTGTTTGGGGCCAGAAACCAATCCTTCAAGCTCTTACTCTGATGGTGCTCAGATGAGGATAAATGACAGACCTCTGTCAGGCTTCATTCGGTGTCACCATTGACAACAATCTGAGCTTTGACATCCACATCAATAATACCATAAAGACTGTTAATAAAAAAATCTGTACCCTCTACAGGTTAAAACCCTTCCTTTCCCCCACTGCTAAAATTACAGTTGCCCACACACACTTGATCTCTACACTCCTTTATGCTTCTCCCATTTTTACTAATCTCTCCAAGAATAACCTCAACAAATTGGAAATGGCTTATAATAACATAGCATGATTTGCTACAGGCAACCCATTCAGAACCCATCATTGCATTAACCTAAAACAGCTAGGATGGTTAGAACTACAACACCTGATTAAATTTCCCCAACTCACCCTTGCCCACAACATTCTTTATAAACCTTTTAATACTCCAAGTTTATCTACCCTAATCACCCCCTACACAAATCTGAAGTCCTTACGCTCATCTCAAAAACTACAAGTCCACACCACTAAACCTAACAACAGAGCTGGGGATTCCCTTTTCTCTAATTCTGTAGGTAAATCCTGGAATCTTCTCCATTGTGACCTCTCCTCACTCACCTCATTATCTCTGTTTAAAAATAGACTTAAACTTCTCCTCAAAACTCACTGGCTCTGCCCCTGTTCGAAACCAGACTAAGTCATCTACCTCTACTAAGTTATCTAACCTATCCAGTGCTTACTAGCCTCTGCTACTTTTTTTTCCATCTTATCATACTTTTCTTATCTACCCCTTTTCTTTTTTTTTATATCCTCGTTTTACTTTCTCTTCTTATGTAACTCCTTTGCTACATTACTACTCACCTAACTTCCTTTGTTTAACTATGACCTAACCTGACATGTCTCCATACTTGAAATTTCACTGTTTTATGATTTTTTTCCTCAATAATATATCCTGTTACAAACTCTGTACTGTTAATTACTTAATACCATTGTTGATGAGTTTTATTTCCTTTTTAAAGTTGCTATTTTTATTAGTATATTGATATTTTTGTTCTGTGTTGTTTGAACTTGTACTATTGTATTTAGACCATGTCTTGGAGCTTATCTCCCCGGGCCTCTACTGAAAAAGGACATGCATCCAGCTAGACTAGCCCTGTCAACAAATGTAAAATAAATAAAATAAAAATTTGTGGGAGAATGCAGTATGTTCCCATGCTGGGTCAAAAGGAAGGAAAATTAATGTTGCCTTGGCTAGAAGAGGATCACAAGTATCATGCTCAGTGTGTCTGACCTCACCTTGATCAGTAACCTGGGAATCAGGGGAAAAGGTGGGAAGGCATAAAGAAAGACTCCTATCCATTTGATGGGGAAGGTGTCTGCTCTCCATGTCCTTTCTGTCGGGTTCTTCAGCAGAATCTTTGAAGATGTCTGTTCTGGTGAGAGGTGAAAAGGTCTACACTGGGGTGTCCTTACTGATGGGTGAGGTCCAGGAAGGACTCCCTTTTTTAGCATCCATATATTAGGGTCCAGAATGTCCCTGCCAAAAGAATCTGCTAAGGTGTAGTCTGGCTTGGGATGTAGGATGCTATCAATGTCAACTGCAATTGGACCAAATCTTTACTACTTGACTGCACAGGAGGTAGGAATGCATTCATGTACTGCATAACTGTGGTGTTGTCTGTCCAAATTTGCAGTGCTCTGCAGGACAGGTTGCTTTGAAAAGCCTTCATTGCTACAAAAAACTGCAAGCGACACCTACTGGTTTGTATGAAGTTTTCTTTGCTCTGGGGTCCAGATGGCTTCCACCTTCATGACTCACCAGGCCACTCCAGAAATGTCTTTGGTTATGGTCTTGCCTCTATCTGGCACAGAAAGATTTGCACCTGGATTCACCTTGAAGGTGTCTTTCTGCCAAAGAACTTCTCTTTTCAAGCATGGTAGAAGAGGCAAGCAGGGTTTCTAGGGACTGGGAATGTTGCTCACAAGTGTTTTTCAGGAACAACTGAAGTTTCCTCGTGTAATTTTGCCAAGGGAATCATAAGGATTCATGATGCTATGAACCTCAAGACCCTTAGGTATTCCCTTGCTGTGACTGTCTTCCTTGGCAGTAAGCTGAGCTGACAGTCTGTCAGAAAGGATACCTTGTCTTGCAGTAAGAAGGCTTTCTGTTGTACAGAGTACATCACTGCATCCAGAAACAGAATTCTTGTCCGAGGCCGAAGCTGGGACTTGTAGAAATTCAGGGTGAGCTCTACCTCTGAAGCCAGTCTATGGTAGCCTGTGAAGCTGTTTAAAGTTCCAGAATTAATTTTCCCTGGATGAGACAATTTTAGACACAAGTAATTTGTGCACTCCTAGCATTATGCAATGTGCTACACCCAGAGCTAGGCAGCTGGTGAAAACTCAGGGTGCAGTGAATAAACCAAATGGGTAAAGCACAGAATTTGTAGTGCAAACCTGCTGCTATGAATCAAAGACATAGTATAGTATAGTTTCATAGTATAGTACTAGGCTATCTGTCCTGGGGCATTTGTAAGCCTAGCCATAGTGATGTGGCTTTTGCCACCCCATGAAATGGTACAAAAATGTACAGAATAAATCTAGAATACTATGCCTCTGTCTAGTAGTGACACAATGAAGGTCCCCTTATATAACAGAATTAGTTTACTGTGCCCCTGTCTAGCAGTGACACAGATGTGACCCCTGGGGTAAACTTACGATCTCCCATCCACTCATCAAGATTTCTCTTGAAGAGAGTCAGTGAGGGGCACTGCCTAATACGAACTGGGATCCTGTTCCAAAGCATGGGAAGCCTCTGGGTTATGAATCTATCCCTCCAGCATGTCCTATTCATACTTGTGCCGAGGTTTAAGTCTTTAGCTCTCGTGGTTCTGATGGATTTGGATTTTTTGAGGTGGAGCATGTCCATCAGATCCTGATTGGACATGGCCTTGTCGTCAGGCAGAGATCACCTCTGAGCAGGCGGTATGCTACTGCATAGAGCTGAAGTTTCTTTAGTCTGGCAGAATAAGACATATGTTGGAGACCCTTGATCCTTTTGGTGAGGTACTTTTGTGGTCTCTCCAGCTGTTGCAAATGCCGGGTGAGGTACATACCAAATGGGGCATTGTACTCAATCATGGGTCTGATGAGGGAGGAATATAGGGGTACAATGACATCCTTGGATCTGGATGTGAATCCCTTCATGATGAGGTGTGCAAGGTAGAATGTTTTTCTAACCACTTTGGCAACGTGGGTGTCAAATGAGAGGTCTCTGTCTACTTGGGTCCCTAGGTCTCTAATTACTTTTTCCATACTCAGTGGGTTGCTGTCTATGTGATAATTTGTGGGTACTTTGTTTTTTCCAAAAGGGGATGACTATACATTTTTTGGCATTTAGTTTAAGGCCGTGACTATGGCACCAGTTGTCCGTTTCAGTGAGGCCTTTTTGTAGGATGTGTGTGTCTGCTGGTGTATCGACTATGGCGCCTAGTTTGCAGTCATCTGCGAACTTTGTCAGCCACAGCCCTCCCATGTTTGCTTTAACATCTGAGAAATAAATGCCGAACAAGAAGGGTCCCAGGACAGATCCCTGTGGGACACCACTTGTGACTGGCTTTGAGTCTGACATTGCTCCAGCAATTTTAACTTTATGGGTTCTGTCCTTTAGCCAGTTTGCAACCCATCTAGTGACATAAGGGTTTACTTTTAAGCTGTTTAGCTTATCTTTGATACCTGAGTGGGGTATTGTGTCGAAGGCCTTAGCCAAGTCCAGGTATGCTGTATGGACTGCTTTGCCTTCATCAATGGCTGTAGTGACTGTTTCGAAAAAGTCAACCAGGTTTAAAAGGCAGGATCTGCCCTTTACAAAGCCGAACTGGGTGGGGTCAAGTGTCTGTAGGTCCCCTATGTCTCTGTTTATGAGTTCCACAATGATTCTTTCCATAGCTTTGCAGACCAGGCTAGTTAAGCTTATGGGGTGATAGTTTCCAGGGTCTGTAGAGGCATCACCCTTGTGGAGTGGGACCACTGTTGCTGTATGCCAGTGCTCAGGTACATATCCCGAAGCAAGGCTAAGGTTAAATATCATTTTTATGTGTGGGTTTAGCTCCTCTTGGAGTTTATGTAACACGCACCCCGGGATACCGTCAGGTCCCATTGATGCTGTGTTTTTTGCTTTGTTTAGGGCGGTTCTCACTTGGACATCTGAGATGACAGGGAGATTACATTCAGCTGGGATAAGTATTTCTTCTTTTGGGGGTGAAGGAGGGGAGAAATTTGCACTGAACCTGTCAGCCAGAATGTTGGCAATATCTGTGGGTTCAGTGTATTTTTTGTTGTTGTGAACCAACTCTGAGCATATTTGAGGGTTTCACCAGGTTTCTAACATAGCTGAAGAAGGCTTTGTGGTTATCTTTAGTGTCCTTAGCGATTTTTCTCTCAAAGTTTGCCTTGGATGTTTTTATGAGAGAACGTAGTTTTCTGGTAATGTTGATCAGAGATGTCTTCCCTTCATGGGATTTCGCTCTGATGTGCAGTAGCTTCCTTCTTTTGTTATACAATTTGTTTATGGCTGAGGTCCACCAGACAGGATGCTTACATTTGGTGGAGAGGGACTTGGATTTGTTTGGGATTGCATGATCCATGCATTCTTGGAGATGTCCATAGAAAGCATTTGTGAAGGATTCGGCATTGTGGGATGTGGTATCCACTGGCACAGTGGGCTTAAAGGATACCATCTCAGTCTTAAGAAGAGTGAAGTCTGTTTTTGAGAGGTTTTTCACTGTGGTCTTTTGTGCTGGGGGTGGAGGTGGGATATGTATATCCAGGGTGATTAGTTTGTGGTCAGATCTCACTGGTGAGGGATATACTTCCGGTGTGGAGCATTTTGTCCCCATGTTTGTGATGATCAGGTCTAGTATATTATCTCCCCTAGTGGGAGAGGTGACTAGTTGTTCCAGTGCATTTGAATTTATGAATTCCAGGAACCTTTGGGTTAGGATATTAGGGCTAGAATAATGTACCCAATCTATGTTTGGGTAGTTGAAGTCTCCCAGTATGATGGTATTTTGTGATACATTCATATCCTCCAATGTCTTCAGGAAGGCTGAGTGGGGTTCTTGAGATTGGGAGGGTGGTCTGTAACATGCTACCAGTTGTATAGCCGTTTTTCCTATCGTTAGTTGCATCTGTATGGTCTCTGATGCTTCATGTGTTGCTACTAACCTGGAGGTATAGGTGTCCTTTATGAATATGGACACTCCCCCTCCCTTTGTGGTTCGGCCCGGGTTTTGGGGCCGAAAAGCATGATACGAGGTATAGCCTGGTAGCGCTGGGGTGCTCTCAGGAGCCTTGAACCAGGTTTCAGTTACTGCACAGACGTCGATGTTCTCCATGCTGAGGAGTGCATCAAGTGCCTGCATCTTGAGATTTAGACTTCTGGTGGTGAGCAGCATTACCCTTAGTTTTTTTCCATTTTTGTTTTCTAAGGAGGTGGGTTTGTCTTTTGAGCCTTGCCTAAAAAGGCACTATGGGGGTGGCAAGAGCCTTAGCCAATATCCGGAAGCCCAGTGGTGACAGGTGTAAGCCATCCCTTGCGAAGCAGCGTGGCTTGTCCAACATATCATCCCAGGCAGACAGACATTGGATCCCCTTAGAATGACACCAGTACTTGAGCCAATTGTTAAAGCTGATCATCTTGTCTTTGTATTGTGGTATCATTCTTGGTGAGGGCAAGATGCTGCTCAGGGTCAGGGTCATACCAGCCTGGGCTACATAATCGGAGAGCTCCTCTATGTCTCTTTTCATGTAGTCCAGGGAGGTACGTCTCAGGTCATTCACACCAGCATGGACAATGACGGAGTCATATCTGTACTTGCTTTGGAGTGACCTGAGTGCGTGTGTTATGTGGCGGATCCTAGCTCCCGATAGCTCACAGTCACCTTCTCCTTGTTCAGCCTGGTCAGTGGGACATCAGTGTGTCTGACTATGGAGTCACCTATTACTAGTGTATCAGGCAAGGTGTTTGTCCTTAAGGGCTGCGATTGGTCGACACACTGATTTACTGAATTATATTGAAGTATGTGTTGCATGTGTTTTGTTTTGAGGTGGTGGATTTTTGGATGTCTGCTTTGGGAGCCTCTGTTGTTTTGGTAAGCTTTTTATTAGAGCCTCCGAGTATGTCTTTGTGTTTTTATGTGTTTGGTTTGCAGTTGTGTTAGGTCTATGTGGGACTGGGATTATTGTGTGTGTGGTTGCCATCTCCTCCTGTCTGGTCATGCCAGCCCTGAGTTGAGAGAGTTCAGCCTCCAGTTTGGCTATATAGTTGCATCTCTCACATGTATTTGTGTTTGTTGGGAGGAGGAGAGGGTTGTCTGTGTACATGAGACAATTGTAGCATTGTCTCAAGATACCCAGATTGACCAGCTGAACTGGAGATGACGCCAGTAATCTACCACTCGACATGCTAGAACAGTATAAGGGAGTGGTATACCTTTAAGGGAAGTGGATATTCACAGGGGTGGTAAGTAGATGTAGTGCTTTACTTAGTACGAGAGTGCTTACTTAGTAGAAAAGTATTGAGAAAAAGTGCTAGGCTTATACTGCAGTGAGTAGTCTGGTTATACTAAGAGTAGAGCTTCCTTAAGGGAAAATTTGAAGAGCAGACTTGCCGGAGCCAGAAAAAGTTTAACCTTGTTTAACTGGCGCTGCGCTATGCGCACAACCGCGCAAAGTCGTGCAAACGCGGATTTTAAACAGTGAACTACAAAAGAGCTAGAAATGGTCCCAAACAATCAATTACTACAGCTTCTTGTGCTGAGGTCACTTCCCCCAAGGACAGGTAGGCTGCTCAAGGCTCCCCACTCCCACTGGTGAGCAAAGAAACTTCCTTCTATCCAAGTAAGGTAATGGACAACACAGGAACTACACCACAGCCCAGAATACAGCAATGCCTGTAAACTGGTCTAAACTAGTCGAGGAAGGCGGGAAAACAAGGATTATTTTTTTGTTTTTTTTGGTAGAAACACACAGAAAATGCAGAAACAGTGATAAATTAGTTACACAGGCTAGCACACTTTAGTGGGCAACCTCCACAGTTAAATTAAACAAACAAACAAGCAAACTTTCGATCAAATTAGACTAAAGTGTAACTTTAAGTGCAGATTTTAAAATAATGCAGCAATCAGTTAAAAAACAGTTCAGGCTAGTTCAAGGTAAGCTACAGAAGCTATTTCAAGTGAAAAAAAGCAAAGATACTTAAATCCAGAAGGTAGTCGCTTTTCTGAGTTCCCTGCTGCTAGGACCACTCTGTAAACCCACGTGAAGCTTGTCTGAGCAGTATAGCCAGAAAAAAACGCCCAGAGGCGGATTTTAAACAGTGAACTACAAAAGAGCTAGAAATGGTCCCAAACAACCAATTACTACAGCTTCTTGTGCTGAGGTCACTTCCCCCAAGGACACGTAGGCTGCTCAAGGCTCCCTACTCCCACTGGTGAGCAAAGAAACTTCCTTCTATCCAAGTAAGGTAATGGACAACACAGGAACTACACCACAGCCCAGAATACAGCAATGCCTGTAAACTGGTCTAAACTAGTCGAGGAAGGCGGGAAAACGAGGATTGTTTTTTTGTTTTTTGGTAGAAACACACAGAAAATGCAGAAATAGTGATAAATTAGTTACACAGGCTAGCCCACTTTAGTGGGCAGCCTCCACAGTTAAATTAAACAAACAAACAAGCAAACATTCGATCAAATTCGACTAAAATGTAACTTTAAGTGCAGATTTTAAAATAATGCAGCAATCAGTTAAAAAACAGTTCAGGCTAGTTCAAGGTAAGCTACAGAAGCTATTTCAAATACATCTTCTGTGTTCTTTTGCTATAGGGACATGAAGATGGGCATCTTTTAGATCTACTGTAACCATGCATGCTTCTGGAAAATCAAAGGCAGTAGTTTATGAATAGTCAGCATTTTGAATATTGGAATGTCTGGGAACATGTTTGACTCTGAGAGGTCTAAAATTGGCCTCCAATTTCCTTACTTTCTTGGGACTAGAAGAATCCTGTAATGTAACCCTGTTGCCTCCTCCCCAGGACAGACTTGGTCCTTTTGAGGATTTGGTGTCCCTAAGAAAGGAGGTCTTTCTCTGAAATGAATTGGGACCTTTTTCTATGATGTTTAGTACCCACTTGTCTGAGATACTGGGTTTCTAATGGTTTAGAAAGGAAGAAGTCTTCCTGCTCGGAAAAGAATTCTTTACACAATGGGGGATCCAAGAGTTTGGCTTTTACTTGATCAGAGAGTGGCTGGGTCCTCAGCCAAACATTCCTGCAGATAACAGAGCAAGGATCAGCTGCCCTGTATGATATTTCTTATGCATCTTAACCACTCTTCAGAGAATGTCTGGAAAGCTGGAATGCTGCCTGTGTGCTGTATGTTCCTAAGTAATGCCTTATCTCCAACATAATGATTTGCTCAAGCAAGGACTCAAGTATATTAACATGTAAAGCTGGTAATTAAGGGTCCTCACAGGAAGGGTGACATGTGTACAAGTCTTTTTTCCAAACCTGTCTAGTAGTCTACCTCCCCTGTCACTAGGTGGGGGTGTCCAGCAGCAGGCTTAGATGCAGTCTTACGGGATTCAGTAGACACAAAAGGAATCCATTTGTTGGTTCTTGTAGAGGTGTTTTGAGTGTGTCAAGCACTCTATAAAACTGGTATGGCTTCCTTAGAGCAGGAGGTAGAGAGTTTCAGTGGAAATTGAAGACATCATCTCATACCACATGGACTGGTGGAACAGTTAATGGTCTGGGGAATGGCAAGCTTAAAAGCTGCCTATAATGTGTTTGGGTCGGATAGAATTCCTTGCTTTCCCACCAAAAAGCCTCCATCTTATGTAATGTTCCCTTGGGGGGGGAGCAGTGGGAAGGGTATCATCGAAGTTAGAATCAGGATAAGACTGATTATCATCATCAGACCCTTGCAACGTCTTTACCATCGGTACCTTACCAATACTCCATCTACCCACTTTTGCCAACAGAATCTCTGACCACTCCCCTTGTCAGTCATCAACCTCTGTGGCTTTAAACAATGCCCAGAGACTCCAACCATATACAATAAAGCCTCTAACAGAGCACTACTGATAGACTGGACATCATCATTACATCCTTGGCACCTTACTGGATACTCTAAGTGACCATCGACCCATTTTTGCCAATAGAATCCCTAGCTACTTCCCTAGGCAACACACTACAACTAAGTCCGCAACATAACTAGCCAGTGCAGAAGCTTTTATTACTACTCTAAAATCTTACAACTGGATATTTCTAAAAACACTACATTTAGATGAAGCAGCACTTGAATTTAATATAATCTTCCTTGCCATACTAAATGAACATGCTCCCCTAAGAAAGAACCAAGTTACATTGAACCCTGCTTCCTGTCTATGACACAAAACTAAACAACTAATGAGACTGAGAAACCAATCCTGGAAATCACGGCAAACTCAAATAAAACAAATGAATTAATTAATTCATCAAGAACATTTACAATACTTCAGGCACCTTAGAAATACAACCAAGAACAGCATAAAAATGGACAAAAAGTCTATTGTCATATGCAGAAAACTCACCAAAACAACTAAAAACTCATTTGGGGATTCATGGCAAACTTACTAAACCCAGGTCATGATTCACAACCAAGCCCATCACCTGAAGATCCCCCAGTAAAAATAGCAGACAAATTTAACAAACACTTTATACAATCCAGCACCCCAGTCATAAAAAGTACTATGTGCAATTCAAAACCTTTGCTAGACTCCAACTCTAACTCAACCTATTTCTCTCTAAAACTTGTATCCACCCTCTCAATAAAAAACACCTCCTCAAATTTAACACTACAACCCTGGCCACAGTCCTCCACCACAACATATAATAATAGCTGCCAAGGGCCTTGCCTGCCCCATAACCCATATATAATTCCATTAATGAATGCCATGTCCCCAGTACAAGGAAAAAGGCATGTATATAGTGCCACTTCACAAAGGAGGCTCTTCTAACTACTTAAATTCCAGGCCAATCACTACACCACCACAGAGGGATTGTGTGGACTTACACAGAGGTAATTTTGTTTCCAACAGTAACACTTTTCATCGTGAATCATTTATGGACTTTTGTTTGTTGTGGCTGCACTTACAGCGTAAGCCAGATTCCTTCTAAAGGAAAATCCGCTTTACTTCTGCCAATTGTCTTGTATCTTTTTGGCAACTGGTGAATAGCGGATACTTGGAAATATTTTCTAGCTGCCCGGACAAGGTTGTGAAAGGAATACACGATTTTACACAAAGGTACCTTTGTTTTTAGCGAGAAGATTCTTCTCGCTGTGTAATATCATTGTTGAAAGTTCTTCATCTAAAAATCAACAGGTTCTTAAGAACTAAAAATTAATAGGTTCCTGAGAGCTAACACCAACGCTCTTCATATTTTATGTAACATATATTGAATTTATTTAGTTGGTGTAAAAATCGGCAAAGTGTTTTGGCTGGCTTGTTACATTTTTATTTTCTGTTATTAATTAATTAACTACCTCCATGTAAATTATCTTCTTTCATCATGTCAGCACAGCTTTTGACCCAAACATAGCACCCTCATAGCCTTACTGCATTTTACTTGCACCATCAATAAAAACAAATTTTGGCAATCTAGTTTCATCATCATCTCCTGACTTGTCAAAAGCATTCAACACATTCTTCCATCATTTACTGCTACAAAAACTGTCTTCTTGAGGCTTAAGTCTTAAATCTGTGTCCTGGTTTAAAAGTAATTTATCACACAGATACCTAGCTGTCAAGTGATAATCCTTTTTACCTGCTAGAGTTGATGAACCACACAGATCTATACTCGGACCACTCCTATTTAATGTATTCATGATGATGTACACTCTGCAGCGAAATGCACTGCTCTGATTCAGTATGTTAATGACTCTACATTAATCTGCTACATCCATACGCTGCACAGATTACAAAAACTAAACCAGGAATTCTTCACAGCCATTGAAATGTGGCTGGACCACTCACAACTATTACCAACCCCCCCCCCCCCAAAAAAAAAAATAAGATGCTCCTTTTTACTCCTAAATCCCACTCAAAGTAAGTTTGACATTACTACATCCAGCAACACTAAAAAATTCTATCACACAGTAAACTTCTTGGAATCACAACAGGTGATAATATGAAATATTATCCCCATACCAAACAACAGTCAAAATGATACAGACAAAGCTTGGCATGTTGTATACACACAAGTTTTCCCACCAATGTAAAGCCAGATAAAGAATTGCAAAAATCTTTTTAGTCTCCGCATTACTATACACCTCTCAGACATTCACAAATCTGCCACGACTCCAGAGGACAAAATTTGAACGATGTTTTAACAAAGATCACAAAATTTGCCTCAAATTTCTCTTATTTACCCACCACTGACATGCCCTCAGACTACTAAACTGGAATGAACTACCCCACATCCTTCACAAATCCCAGTTTCTAGTAACTGACAATTTAAAATACAACCTGGAACAAATTTATTTTTATTTAACATTTGTTTACTGGGAAGGTCCGACTTGGAACAAACTCAATTTTCAGAGGAGGCCCAGGGAGAAATGCTCCAGATGCATGTCTTTGCAATGTGGGAGGAAACCAGAGCACCCAGAGGAAACCCACAAAGATGCAGGGAGGACATGCAGACTCTGCACAGAAGGCACCCCAGCCGAGAATCGAACCAGAGAATCTCTTGCTGTGTGGAGACAATGCAACCGCTGCACCACTGCGTCGTCCTAAATGCCAGGTCTTAAATGTATGATCCAGCATTATAATCCACACAGAAATATACACTCCCAGGACAAATCTTTACTTATCATAAATAAAACTGTAAGCACATCAGGAGATGCACACTACCTCAACCAATGTCTAAAAAAACTGGGAAATCTATGCCCCCCCCCCCCCACCCAAAACAAACTACAACCTTGTAAACCAGATCTTAAAAAGGAACCAAGACAATCGTAGCTCTGCCAATGTGCATCTCCTGGATATCATGTGCATATACTATCTTACAAATAATTATAGTAATATAAAAAACTCTAATGCAAATGCATATGTTTACGGGTTTTGCACGTTTAAAGACATGAATTTTATATGAAAAGATTTGCATGTTATGTTTTGTTCATCTAAGAAGCCTGCAGTGCTCTCTTACTATACATTACTTTTGCTGTTTGCTATGTAAAGCTTATATACTATTATTTGTCATCTGGAGCTTTTCTCCCCATCCTCACTTGAAAAGGGTTTCTCATGACCAGTTAGACAAACCTAGGTAACAAATATAACATAAGTAAATGAATAAATGTGGGTGCATTTATTTAGTTTGGGAATAGTGTGTGTGTGCTGGAACAGGACCCTTTTCAGTTACAAACCAGGCCTTATGGCAAAGACATTGTTTACAATACCTAAGAAACAATAAATATTGACTCAGCACACAGGTAGAATTTATAGCAACAAGTAATAGTTTTAAATAATTTAGAATATACTAAATAAAAATTATCTGGTATATGAATGTACACAGTGCACATTAAACAAAAAGATGTATGAATTTACCCAGTGCACACTAATCAAAATGATTTAAAATTCAACATTTACAAATTTACACAGGGGAGGGATTTAATTACTCCACACTTGGATTAGTGAGACAACAGTGTGTTATGTCTATATACAGGGTCTTACCCCAGTCGTGCAGCTCTCTTTAGCAATCTAAAAGAGCGTCGGCATGGCATTTTACTACATACCAGCCCTACTTCATGGGGCATGATGTTTACGTATCCCACCCACTGTCACTGCAGGAAATGTACCAGCTAAGAACACAACAGAACCAAATAAAACAGAGTGAAGCTGGAAAAGCAGTTAGAAAAGCAGAAGTTCAAAAGAAGGAAAGTATAGCCAGTATATTCAGGAAAAACGGCAACATAAATTACAGATATATAGCAGAACAGACATACATAAAAGAAGGGATTGTGAAACTTAAGAAAACAGATGGAGGAAAGACGGAAAAGTTATACTGAAAAATCCGTACTTCTAAATGAATACCCATTATTTACAGAGGAAAATCTTGTAGATTTGTCATATTTAACTGCCAAATTACCTCTACTAAACAAACTCCTAGAAAAAGAATAGCGGTTTAAAATCTTCCTATAACCATAGATGTCCTTCTCTTTCATGTTTCAGTATTCCATCTCTTGGGTTTTCCTCTCTTGCTACCTGAACATCCGGCCAGTATACAAAAGCTTGTAGTCACTGCTGGGTACGTGGGATGTCTGATGTTGGCCTAGTGAGCATGGGCCATAAAAGTGACGTCTGCATGTACCAGACCTCAGAACTGAGTGCCCCAGTTGGACCTCAGTCCCAGGAAACTGTAGAAGTCAAGTGCCATCCAAGAAGGAACAGTTCAAGGGAAGGAGGGAGGGAAGGAATACTGCAACATGGAAGAGAAGGACATCTATGGTTATGGAAAGATTTTACACAACTATTCTATGTCCTTCTATTCTCATGTTGCAGTATTCCAACTCTTGGATGAGTGCCAAAGCTCAGTGAGAAGAAAACGGTGGTGGCTTGGAACTATTTTCTATAATCCATGGAGGATTGTTCTGGCAAATCCAGCCCTGGATTTGGAAATGTTGTCCAATTTGTAATGCTTGGTAAAGGTGTGGACAGAGGTCCATGTAGCTGCCTCTAAAATGGGGGCAACGTTAAATCATTTAAAAGAAGCTCCAGATGACACCATAACCCTAGTAGAGGGTGCTTTAATTTTGGACCCCAAAGATTTCTCATGGTATGCATAACAAAAGGAAATTGTTCTGGAGATCCAAGCTGAAATTGTCTGCTTCGTCACTGCTTTCCCCAGGGCCCTGGGGTAAAAGGAGACAAACAATTGGTCTGATTTTCTGATAGATTTGGGCTTGTCTAGGTAAAACCTAAGCTGTCTATGCACATCAAGGGAATGTAAGACTCTTTCCCTGTCACTTTGAGGATGGGCAAAACAGTGGGAAGGTGAATAGCTTGGTTTAAGTTTAGCTCATTGACCACCTTGGGCATAAAGGAAGGGTTGCTCCTAAGGGTTACTCTGTCTTTGTCTAAGATAAGGAAAGGAGGGATAGCCATGAGGGCCTGGCAGTGATCAAAAGAAACAAAACGTCCCCAACAGGGTACTCATCTTAGAATTTTCAATCCAACGGCCGGTATGGCAGGAACAGCTGACGTCTGAAAGGTGGTAGAGAAGTTCTGAATTTTGGTATGTGCAGATATCACTTTTATGGCCCATGCTCCATAGGCCAATGTCAGATTTCCCATGTGCCTAGCAGTGGCTACAAGCTTTTGTAAACTGGCCGAACATTTGGGTAGCAAGAGAGCAAAACCCAAGAGTTGGAGTACTGCAACATGAGAATAGAAGGAGATTTGTTTATGATCAAGTAAAACAAATTACAGACATGCACACAGTGTTACAACATAGGATTGGACAAGTGTTTAATACATTAACAGCCTTTTTCCAGTACTGACTATATTCAGAATCCCACCATTGGCAGTCTCATCGGACCATTATTATGTACTTGGAAAAAAAAACAACTTCAGCAGAACTACAGAGGTGGGTTGGCATAATTGTTAAGGTTTTCACCGAGCAAACACAGGGTACAAGGTTTAATTCTAACCTCAAGTTATTGTACAGGCTTAAAATGGCCCTTCAGGGCAGTTAGCCTAGTATACACCTATAAGCAAACATTTTTAATCCAAAAACTGAACTACAGTAAGTCCAAGTCCTCTTGAGTGGTATAAAAACAAAATATGCCATTAAATACATACATTCCCTTCACTCAAGTGCCCTCAATGATTGATGTTTTATCCTTCCTTCTCTCTCTTTGTACATAAATAACCTTCCTGTAAGTCGCCATAAAATCAATATAACCTATGCTGGCCACCAGCTATCCCCCAATCAAGCAAAAGGTCAGCATCAGTACAGAGAAACAACAAAACAGAATTCTCTTAATTCTCTTCTCGTGGTTAAACAAAAGTAGACTTCCATTAAATACAAAGAAAATCAAAGCAATGTCATTCTGCACCGTCCCAAAACATAAAAGATTAAACCATTTTACAAAGCAAACAACATAAGTAACAACATTGAGTTCAAAGTCGTAACTATCTGGAATGTCTATTCATACTGAAAGTACAGCAAACAGCATTACCACACTATAATCAACATACAAAAAAAAGAAGAACCACAGGGAGCAGATATCACCAAAATGCCCTCATCCCAACACTAGAATATGTTCTCACAGTTATCAGCTTGTTGCTGGCATAAATCTCATTTTTTGTCACATTTCTTTTTATTATAACAAAAAAAAAAAAAACACAAGAAATTGGTCCACCAGGTAGCCACAATGTACATGAAAACAGAAAATTTACACTAGTTAATAAAATAAAACAATCTGCAGAGAAAATTTAAAACAAAAAGTAACATGTTCTTTATGTACAATAATTGAACATAACATAAAAATACAGGTCCAAGTTACAACATTTAAATCTTACAAAGAATATTCAATAAACATATCTTGCAATGCTGTCCAACACTACCATATCATTCAATATCAACAACTTTCCCATAAATAAAAAAAGCAAAACCTACAGAATCAGCCATTCCAACAGCACAAAAAACATAGAAAGGTAGTTTCCACTACCATTTAAGAACCAAAAACCACTGCCCACACACACTAAAATGACTAGCTTTTACTGCAGCCAGCATGGAAGCTTCCCCTAAACTTCAACAAATGTCAAGTCATTGAAACTTCAAATATGAAGGAAACTGTTTGAACCGTAAACTTAACAAAACACATAGGTAGTTACTAAGCATGCAGATCCAGGAGACCACTAAAGAACCCATACCAATTTTCCCAATTGCCCCAGAGTACTGTCAGGTTAAGTGACTTGCTCAGATTCATACTTGGGCAAATGATGGCTGAGGGAATGAAATATTGGACTGCATCATGAAGCAGTTTGTTAACAACACATGGTCTTAATCTTCTGCATTTCCAGATGCACTGCCCCCCTGCAGCCCAACGTCATATGCAAAGATACACACACATTTATTTATTTATATATATATATATATATATATATATATATATATATATATATATAGAGCATCAGTTTGATTTGGCATATGTTTCTTTGGCTGAACTGTCAATCATCTGACTGACATGCTTCACTCACAATTCACTGACTACTGAAAGTTATGGGATGGGATCAGACTTAACAGATCAGTGAAATCATGGAGTTGGTATACGTGTGTATATATATATATATATATATATATATATATATGGTTCTAGGTTATAACATCGACAGCTACTTTCACCGACAACAGAAACATCGACACCACATAATCGACAAACCATAACCACGACACCTCACATGCCCGACAAACAAGTAACCGACAGTCCACAAACACGAAACCCCATACACTGCACACACCACAATAACAACAATCAACTAACAAAACACATCCCCTATCCAAAAACCACACACAGAACACAAGCACACCAAAATCCTCACAAACCCACACTAAACCTCACACACACAACTATGTACAACCCTAACCCAAACCCTTACCCTAAGGTCCGTCACTATCGCACACTCAGCTAACCCACGCCCTAACCCTAACTCACTTAACCCGCCCCTAACCCAAAAAATACTACTACCGCACACTTACATAACCCGCGCCCTAACTCACTTAACCCGCCCCAACCCAAAAAATACCACTACCGCACACTTACCTAACCCGCGCCCTAAACCTAACTCACTTAACCCACCCCTAACCCAAAAAATACCACTACCGCACACTTACCTAACCCGCGTCCTAACCCTAACTCACTTAACCCACCCCTATCCCCACAGACTGTCACTACCCACACTTACCTTACTCGCACCCTAACGTCCGTCACCACCGCATACTCACACAGCCTTCTTTCTAAGTCACTATCCCTGGCGTCGGCGTTTTCATCCGTAGCGTCGGTCTTCCGAATGTCGATCATCTGGCGCCCGCTAATCCGTTGTCGGTGATGTCGGCTGTCGATCTTCTAACCTAGACCCATATATATATATATATATATATATATATATATATATATATATATATATATATATATGTGTGTGTGTGGTATGTGTGTGTGTGTGTGTGTGTGTGTGTGTGTGTGTGTGTGTGTGTGTGTGTGTGTGTGTGTAAATAAGCATGGGTGTGAGAGGTATCTATGCAAAAAAAAAAAAAAAAAAAAAGATTTTTTTTAAATTTTCTTTTACAAGATCAACTTCTTCTGTACTCAAACTTTTCTTCCCGACCACTACCATGTCAGTAAAATGTTTTTGAGATTTGTTGATACACTTATACAGTATAGCTAGATATTTATTTTGCTGCTACTCAGATAATGTTTCTTTGCCTTTTGCAAACCATCACACTAACTTCTGCCTTTCCATCAACAACTAAATTGCAATAAATAGATGGTAGCATAAAACTAATTAATGTATGTTTTTCTCTTCCCTGCCTTTTGTCCAGACTATGTAATGCTTTGGCTTTAGCAACAAAATCCTTTTCTTACTTTATCAAGTTTCTGGTCACGATATAGTATCCTTAAACTACCTTATGAGTATCCTATGTTAAAATATACTACATAATTATTAATTATTCCTTTATCTATGCAGCTTTTTTGTCCATTTCAGACATTTGTATGTTCTTTTCATCTGTATCTTTGTGTATATCATGATTACATTTTTCAAGCTGTACTTATTTTAAGATATTAGCGTTTCAGCTTAAGAGCCACGTTTCCCATTTCATGCATGCCCAAAGAATTTATGGGGTGCTGCAATGGGCTTCGGCATGTTATGTGCACACTGAAGAGCTTGTAGCCTTCATTAAAGATCTGGAAGAATCACGGATTTTCTTAGATTTGTTTAATGACACTAATTTCAAATTGTGAAGATACTAACATTGTTTATTTTAAACATGTTTAGGAAATATCATTAAACAGACACCCAAACAGTACCCCAGACTGAATTCTTGATTTATAAGAAATGTATAACTATGTTCTATACTATTGTCTTAGACAAATATGTCCCTTAAATAGCACTGATTCCATATTTTAGGGACTTAAAGGCCGTGCCACAATCCCCATGACAACACTTTACTGGGATGTCCAGTCAACATTGGCTGGACACACATGTCCCACAACTCTTCCTGAAGACAGCAAACGGGAAAGCATCTCCTCCTTCTACAGCAGCTCTGCCAGGCAGTCAAACTGCTAATAAAACTTGGGCTGCAGTCAGCGGATTAGTCCTCTCAGCTGTCCTTTTTAAAGGTATTTTACAAAACTGTACTTTATAATGTAAATAACAATACAGCAGAAAAAAACAGTGTTTCTTTTGTGTCCAAAGGATGAGCATTCAGTACACATTTCAGTCTACAGTACAGCTACATTATCTGTCTTTCTTCTTCCAGAACTGCATCTTTACTCACTCACTTAAAAAAGAATAAAAAAACTGTCTGTATTCCATGGATAATGTCAGATGATTAGTAACTAATCACAAGCAGCATGATGAATGGAAAGCATCGACCACACGTCGTATGTGCCTGGATAAACTTGCAGATTGCAGACTGCTGGGAGCTGGCCCTCAGCTCCCTGAGGAAGACTAGGGTGCACTACTGCGATTCATCATGCTGACTCCAATAGTGGTGAACCTGCCGGCATTGTACAGATGCGCACACCATCAGCTGTGTTGGCTGTCGCAGCTTGCCAGACTGGATGATGCATCAGAGAAGATGAATCGTGCATTTTAAGGTACTGCTGTAAGTTCAAAGGTTACATTTCTTTGCAGCATGAAGCTGATGCTTCAGTTTCTAACATTTAAGAGTCCCACATGCATAAAAACACAAAGTAGATCTGAACTCAACTGGTCCTCTCATCTGTCTCACTACAGGCATCTGAACAGACATTGTGAAAGAAGGTTAAAACTCCACACAGATGTTTTCTGCATCACATTATCAAAGTGCCCAAAACCTTTTATTTAAATACATGCTAGCATTTAAACATTACTCTAGCTCAAGTTCAATAAAGTGTTTACTAGACTAACCACTGTACAGCAATAAACATCACAAAATACAGTAAATGCATACCTCTTAACTCCATATCGTTATGATAAATGTTCCTAATTTTGAGTCCTAAAAATTCCATGTTTCACACTGAAAGGGTCCACTACATATTTATTATTAATAATTTTTAACAAATTATATATATATATATATATATATATATATATATATATATATATATATATATATATATATATATATATAAAATACTGAATCACATTAATACACCAAAGTTCTGCAAGTATAAAGTAGTACATTTTAACCATGCTGTGTGTTTCTAGTTGAAATTGTTACTAAGCTTTTAGTAAGCAGTCCACATTTTGCCTATTTGTTCCACATCTTAGACATGTAAGATTCAGAGCTATGATTAAATGGAGGAAATGTATAACAAAATAAAATAAAGATGCCTCTATACCACAAAGGATTTAGAAAAGTGCATTAATATACTGATGAAGTTCAAATAATCAGAGACACACACAGAGGTTATCAAATAAAGTAAAAGATACAAAAACAAACTGAGTAAATAGTAATAGAAGTCAAGAGCTGTAAGACAGATGACTTCAAAAAAAGCATTATATATACTCCAAAACCGGACAAGCCAGGACTGAACAAAACAGCTATGGTATTGCCAGGAGTTATCAAAAATTGCCCAAATGGTTCTAGAAGTGATGATTTATCCATCAAACAGAAGATGGCAACATGCCATGGTTCAAATATAGTAAGAACTGTTATTCAAAACTTAATGAAGCCCAAGAAACGAGAAGGCACATTGCATCAACCGACTAAAATGTTAAGTTATTGTGTGATGACAATGCTGGTGCTGTGAAGCAAACATCTACATAATTTCCACTAGAATTATTCTGAACAGCAAAATAAATCATCATCATCTTCTTTCGGCTGTTCCCGTTAGGGGTCGCCACAGCGGATCATCCGTTTCCATTTCCTCCTGTCCTCTGCATCATGCTTTTTCACACCAACCGCCTGCATGTTCTCTCTCACCACATCCATAAACCTCATCTTAGGCCTTCCTCTTTTCCTCTTACCTGGCAGCTCCATCCTTAGCATCCTTTTCCCAATATACCCAGCATCCCTCCTCAGCACATGTCCAAACCAACGCAATCTCACCTCTCTTGCTTTGTCTCCAAACTGTCCAACCTGAGCTGACCCTCTAATATACTGATTCCTAATCCTGTCCATCCTAGTCACACCCAGTGCAAATCTTAACATCTTTAACTCTGCCACCTCCAGCTCTGACTCCTGCCTTTTCGACAATGCTACCGTCTCCAACCCATATAACATAGCTGGTCTCACTACCCTCTTTGTAGACCTTCCCTTTCACTCTTATTGGTACCCGTCTGTCACAAATCACTCCTGACGCTCTTCTCCACCCATTCCACCCTGCCTGTACTCTCTTCTTCACCTCTCTTCCACACTCACCATTACTCTGAACTGTTGATCCCAAGTACTTAAACTCATCCACTTTTACCAACTCTACTCCCTGCATCCTCACCATTCCTATACCCTCCCTCTCATTTACACACATATATTCTGTTTTAGCCCTGCTGACCTTCATTCCTCTCCTCTCTAAAGTATATCTCCACCTCTCCAGGATCTCCTCAACCTGGTCCCTGCTGTCACTACATATCACAATGTCATCTGCAAACATCATAGTCCACGGGGCCTCCTGTCATATCTCATCTGTCAACCTGTCCATCACCACTGCAAATAAGAAAGGGCTCAGAGCTGATCCTTGATGTAATCCCACCTCCACCTTACACGTATCTGTCACTCCCAACGCAGTCCTCACCAATGTCACATTACCCTTGTACATATCCTGTATCAATCTTACATACTTCTCTGCCACTCCTGACTTCCTCATACAATACCACAACTCCTCTATAGCAAAATAAATGCATGTTGAATTTCTTTCCTGGAAGATTTCCATCACTGAGGAGAACACACTACAACTAAAATGACAGCTTTTGACTAAAATAACTGCTACTGTTTTCAAAAGGTGTATCCCAGCGTTACAAACTTGCAGAGAGTAGAAACATGGTGTAGATCAGAGTGCAAGTGCTGTGTCTTTAAGAAGCATTTCAAGGACTGAGCGTGCGCATATAAATACCAGGCATGTGCTATTCCCAGCATCATTTTGAGAGTGAGCATGCATGATTGCAGTAGTTAGTTTGTATATAAGTTACTTAGTTAAAGTCAGTAAACTCCTATCATAATGTTTCTGTATATAATAAAGCTGCTTGAACAGAACCCACAAAGACTCTTCTATTGTATCCTAAATAGGAGAGCAACATGGTGTCAGAACCGGGGTTCCAGCAAGTCATATCCGGAGCCATGAAGTGCAGAGATGACAGTGAAGGTAAACTAAGAGAAATGAGCATGAAAGAGCCAGAAAAGAATCAAAGGTAATGAGAATTCGCACAAACTGCTTGTTTTGTAAAAAAGATAAAACGGAGCATTACAAGGGCACAGACCACATTATTAAACACGCGGGAGGCACAAAAGATTTATTAACTAATGAAAATTGTTCGAAAATAAGTTATTTGACAAAACAATTATCAGAAAAGCAAAATGAGTATGTTTAGAGTAAAACAAGCACAAGAAAAGTACAATGGGCATGAAAAGAGATTAAACGAGCAAAACGAATACAAGGGAAAACGGGCACATTAAGCATAGATAAAGCAAGGCGAATGCATGATTTGGCAAAGTGCAGTGTTTCGGCATAACTATGACTTCGTATTGTATCAAGGGCATAACCATAGTTATTCGGAGTATCTCAAAGTGTGTAAAAGTCCTTACAGTGTGCGCTTATTACTGTGCAGGTATTCTGAAGAGTTTATATTTGTGCAAATTGCAACCATTTTGTGAAGTACAGTCAAAGCATACCCATTTCGAAAAGTTTCTTGTGCTGGGTGTGTCTATTCACATAGTGGTGCCATTACAGGGTGTTTCTTGCACTGTAAAGAACTGCCTAGTAAGCTACCACCATTTTGGGTAAATTTCAGTGTGCTGTGTACAGTTTATTCACAAAGTGCAATTACTTCAAAATATTACTGACTCTGAGTTTCTCCTGTACAGTTCATTCACATCATGCAGTTATTTGAGATGTTTCTTAAAATTATGACAAATTACTTTTGCAATAGTTTCAAGAGTATTACAGTGCCTGAGAGACTTATTTCACAAAGTCCAGCTACATAGAGGCTTGCACCGTGCAGTTAATTGATATGTTTCTTACACTGATAGGTGATTTCTTGCAGGACAGTAATTTCAAGAGTATTACAGTGCCGAAAAGACTTATTTCGCAAAGTTCAGTTACACAAAGGCATAGTGCTATTGGGCAAAATTACAAATACTGGCATAAATTTCTGGCATATGTGTATGTGTTTGTGCTTATTTGCAAAACACTTCATTGGTATGTGTTAATATGGCAGATGGATTTTGAAAGCCCTTACTGCTTGTACTTGATCAGATTATTGCAGAGAACTGGAGAATATTTGAGCAAGAGTATGACATTTTTATACAAGCAGCATATTCAGATAAAGATGCATGCATCAGGGCTGGTCAGAGGTCATAGAAAGAGAGCATTCATTTGTGTATGCACCAGCAGTATATGAGGGAGAAGGTGAAAACTGTCATATTGTTGTACAGGCTGAATCAAGGGTTTGAAGCTCAAGTTCAGAAAAATAAGTAAACAAATATTACATTAGCGAGGCATTTGTTTTACACGAGAGATCAGAAACCAGGGGAAACTTTTAGCTTCTATAACTGACTTGAGAAACAAAGCCAAAATGTGTCATTTTGGTGACTTAAAAGATGAGTTAATAAAGGACAGACTTGTGTGTGGTACTAAAGTGTTGCTGTGACAAAGATTTTGCTTTGTCACTCTGACTTAACGTTGAGTAAAGCCATTGAGATTTGTTAGATCCATAAAGTGACAGAAAAACACACAAGTGTGCTTACAAGTGTCAAGAGAATAGATTCAGCAGGCTCCAGAGCAAATGTAGCTAGCATGCAACACATGGCAAACAGAAGCAGGCCTAAGCACATGGCAGCCACAGCCCCTGCTGGCTCTCCAGGGAAACTATGTAGCTTTCCAGCAAGTTCTAAGACTAATTCAGTTAAAGGAGCATGTTCCTCAGTGCAGTACAAGCATGAATCAGCAAAACCCAAGTCCACCTTTACTGTTAACTGTCGCAATTATGGTGCCAATCATGAGTCTAAAAGAGAGAAGTGATTAGCATTTAGTCGGCAATGTCACAAGTGCAAAAACTGGAACCATTTTCAAAAGTTTTGTAAATAAGTAAACCCAAAGAAAGGTCACAGAAAAAAGCAAGTTGATCAAGTAGACTGGAATTCTGCTTTCTATGGAGATGGTGCATCAGTAATTGGAGAGAGAGTTGATGCAGTGAATTTGTTGGCGAAAAGCAAAGTGTTTTGTACAGTCCGGATCAATGGTGTATCCACAGAGCTTAAAGTAGACACTGGTTCAAAGTGTAATGTTATATCAGCAGACACATTTACTAAAGCGAGAACGAATGAGCAACTCAATGTGGTCAGTAGTACGAAGCATTTTGCTTATGGAGGTGAAGAAATTCAAACAAAGATTCAGTGATGCTTTCATGTTATTTGGCCAAGAACTGTTACAGCTTGTTATTCTATGTAGTCTGAAGACCAGTGCACTTTTTATTGGGTCTCAAAAATAGCTTGAGAATGAGTCTATTTTCTTTTACCATAGAAGTTCATCAAATAAGTGCATATCAAAGTTCCAATTTTTCTGAAGCCATTTTCTCAGAATCAGAGTATGCTGATTTTTTTGATGACAAGTTGGGTAAACTTCCAGTCGTGTATTCCATGAAGTTATATCCAGAGGTCACTCCAGTAGTCATACCAGCAAGAAGAGTTCTGATAGCTATGCAAGATAAAGTTAAGGCTCAGTTGGATAAAATGGTACGGCAAGGTGTAATTTGTCCAGTTACAGAACCAACTGAATGGGTATCATCTATGGTAGCAGCTCACAAAAAAGGCTCAGATGAAATCAGAATATATATTGACCCAAGAGATTTGAACAGAGGATTGAAGAGACCGCATCGTCCAATGCATACAGTTGAACAGGTCGCAGCTCTAATACCGAATGCCACTGTTTTTTCTGTCTTGGATGTAAAGAGTTCATTTTGACAAGTGATGCTTGATTGTAAATCCTCATTACTAACCACTATTGGTACTCCATTTGGTAGATACAGATGCCTAATTATGCCATTTGGAATAAATTCTGCAAGTGAAGTCCTCCAGCATGCAATGGAGCAAATTTTTCGGGTTATCCTTGTGCCATAACAGTAGATGATTTATTGGTTGCAGGCAATGGTGAAGCAGAGCATGACAGAAATCTAAAGAGAGTTCTAGACAGAGCACATGAAGTAAACTTGAAGCTCAATCCTCTGAAGTGCAAATTCAGACTTCCAGAAGTTACATATGTAGGTAATTTATTTACCAGTACTGGCTTGAGACCAGACCAGACCCGACCAAGCAAGCAACTATCCTTGAGATGTTGGCACCAGATAATATTCAAGCGCTTCTTAGGCATGGTCAACTATTTAGGCAAATTTATACACGACTTCAGTGGGTTGACAGCACCTTTAAGAGAGCTAACAAGCAAAAATGTTGCATGGTCATGATTAGAATAACATCAGAAGGCATTTGAAGACCTTAAGCAGAAAACTGCCACCCCACCTACACCAATAAACCAGTTACTCTTTCCTGTGATGCTTCAAAATTTGGTATTAGTGCAGTTATACTTCAAGAGGGCAAACCAGTAGCCTATGCATCTAGAACACTTACCCAAACTGAAATGCAATATGCTCAGATTAAGAAAGAACTTTTGGCAATAGTATTTGCATGTTCCAAGCTTCTTGATTATATTTATGGTCAAGCTATTCAGACTGAAACTGACAACCGACCTATAGTTACTATTCTAAAGAAGCCTATGCATTCAGCTCCAGCAAGATTACAATGAATGATGCTCAAATTGCAAAAAATACAACTTCAAAATGATCTATATGAAAGGCAAACTGTTGTATCTGGCCGATACCTTATCCAGATTGCCCAGAAATATGATGGAACCAGTTGACGCAGAGAATTTTGACTTTGACGTGATGGCAGTGAGTAATTTTTCTACTACCAGGCTTGATGAGTTGAGAGATTACACAAAGACTGATCCAATTTTGCAAAAACTCAGTCACTACATTAATGTTGGATGGCCGACAAAGCAATCTACTGTACCATATGAAGTGCAAACCTATTTCCCTTACAGAAATGAAATGTTGATGGAAGATGGCATTATTTTCAAAGGTTCTAAAATTGTTTCTCCTGCTTCCTTACAACAAGAATATATCCTGATTTTGCATTGTGGTCACCCAGGTTCCACATCCACTAAGAGAAGAGCAAGATAATTAGTTTTTTTGGCCTTCATTACTTAAAAACATTGATAAAGTACTTTCTACTTGTTCAATATGCAATAGTACCAGACCACATTTGCAAAGAGAACCACTTCAGCTTAGTCAAGTTCCTGAACCACCTTGTTCAACCATAGCTACTGATATCTTTGAGTGGGACAATCATAGATTGATACTAGGCTATCTGTCCTAGGGCCTGTACAAGCCTAGCCATAACAATTCCCTGGCTATTTCTTTCCACAATATTTACTTCGCTGGACCCCTGCCTAGCAGGGTTAAAGCATTGATCCCTACACACACACACAACCAAACAGACACACAAAGTTTTACAGTTGCCATGTCTGGGATTAGAACTCTTACCGAACTAATACATCACACTACAGCATTACGCAGTTATAGGACGCAACACTACCTAGTATTGGTAGACTCTTATTCAAACTGGTTTGAGATTGATTTACTACCTAACATCCACTACTGTTATTAACATGTTGAAGCATCATTTCTCACTCATTTTTTTCTACCTAGGTAGTGTGGGTAGTGTAGCATTGTCCATATTCAGGCTTGTGTTTTGGGCCTAGTTGTTTGTTAGTAGAGGCTGTGTGTCTGAGCCCATGTTCCAGACCATCACAGCTTAGCCAAAGCCAGTATAGCATTTCAGTGAGAGTGAATTGTTTGTGGTCATTGCCTAACTGGGGTTGCCTGGACTATGCATTAGAGTAAGCACCTCATTGGTTCTTTCAAGCTTTTTTTAAAGTTGTTTCAGGTTTCAACTTTGTTACTTAAGAAGTTAAATTGTGAGTGTCTCTGCCATTTCACACTGAGCTAATCAGAGGAAGTCGGAGGAAGAGCTCTGAGCCAACTAATCTGTGATATATAACATTAAGTATCCTGTTTTTTGCTTATTTCTGACTTATTTATAGAGCTTTTATTGTCTGCATATACATTGCTAGCTAGTTTCACTGTGTGCGAGGTATTAACTAGAAATTTTCTATAGTTGTTAAGCATCTGGTTAGGTTTGTTTGTTCTGATTTTTGTTTCCTACCCTCCCTCCCTTTTGGTATCCTGTTTTTATACTTGGTGGGTTTGCAGTTGCCTGCCCCTACTGTAAATTCGATCTGGGACACTCCTCCCAGTCTAGTGTCATTACCTCATTCTACCTAATCCAGGGAGAACATCTGAGAAGGCCAACCTAGTTAGTTTCTGATCTTCCTTTCCACATTAAAAAAATAAATAAATAAAAATTTCTAAGCTTGTTTCCTGCCCTTTCCGTACGTCGTGTAGTCCAGATACAGATTTGCTGTATCCAGGACTGTTTGTAAGCTTCTGAGCCGCCAAGCATTTCTGTGTTGCAGGGAAGCCTTCTAGCTTAATTTTGTTTCTTAGAAATAGACAGTTTTCTAGTTCAGCACTCAAATCTGTTTCTTTGAGCTCAGCACTTGTTCAGAACTCATTGTAAGCACTAAATAAGCTACAAATTACTACAGCACTCACTTGTCTAGAGGAAAACAGTTTTTAGTACTTAATAAATAAGCACCTATCCAGGCCTAGGTAGCACCTATCTAGGTTGCACTGCATCTGAATTGTTTGTGTGTTTTAGCTGCTTTTCTGTATATATAGACTTCTCTGTATATGTAGACTAGCTACTTATTCTGCTCTATTACTGCCTCTTAAATAGTTTTTCAGTTGTGCATTTGCCTTGCTTCATTTAAGAAGTTTTAAATTGCTAATTTTGTAGAGTTTTAATTGCATTTACTGTTTAGGACTACACACTCAAGTGTGTTAGCCTGTACTACTGCATTGTTTAGCCTGTTTTAACAACAAAAAAAATACTATCTTGTTTG
Organism: Protopterus annectens; assembly: GCF_019279795.1. Taxonomy (NCBI): domain Eukaryota; kingdom Metazoa; phylum Chordata; order Ceratodontiformes; family Protopteridae; genus Protopterus; species Protopterus annectens. Next base: position 1,706,581,045 of record NC_056729.1, on the reverse strand, counting down.
CTCATTTCCCACCTTTCCTAGCCAGTCCATATCCCATGCTTTGCTTGTCTCAGGACTTTATTTTCTGTGTTCAGAGCTATCCAGACCTTGCTGTGGTAGAGGGAAGTCCTACTGCTTACCAGTGGGAGTGGTGAGCATTGTACTGCCTATCTAACGCTAGAGGAGGGGTTTCCAGCTCTGAAATTGTAATTTTATTAGCCTTTTTGGGCTGATTTCTATCCCTTTCAACTTTCTGGCTTAAAAACGCATGTGTTTGCACATTTTTCGCATCGTGCAGCACTGAGAGGCTACAGTTAAACTATTCCAGTTGCCAGAAAGTCTGCTCTTCAAATTTTCCCTTAAAACTAACTGGTTTCTCAGTAGTAGCACTAAAATCTGAACCTCTGTGACTAGCACTTGCTCTAGAACCTGCTGGAAAGCACTAGGAAGCCTGAAACTGATACAAGCACTCAACTCTCCTTGTCAATAAGGAGAAATTAATCGTAGGCACTAAACATTCAAACTATTGGAGACATATTCATGCAAGTCTCTAAGAAAATGTTCGGTGTCCCTTAATACATGTGTTAATTTATTAATACCCGGTCTCCAATAGTTATTAGGCCCGCAGATAAAGGCGGACCAACAGTGGTATTAGAGAAGACTTGGTATGTCTCTAAAATGCAGGCTTTGTTAAATGATAAGTTATTTTATGAGAAATTAACTCGCATTCAGGTTAACACGATTATACATGATGTGCAGATTTTACTTAAATGTATATTTGATATGAATCTTTTTGACAGTCATCTTTTGGAATATTTTTATATAAATAAACCTACTGTTCCTGTTATACAAGGTCTCCTGAAGGTGCACAAAGATGGCTCTGATCCACCGCTTAGACCTGTTGTTTCTGGTAGAAATTGATGCACTGAAACCATTTCTATATATATAGAAAAACATTTGAGACCAGGTATTAATAAATTAACACATGTATTAAGGGACACCGAACATTTTCTTAGAGACTTGCATGAATATGTCTCCAATAGTTTGAATGATGATGTGGTTTTTGTTACTATGGATGTGGTGTCTATTTACTGTTATACCCAATCTGGATGGCCTTAATAAGGTGACTCAATTTTTGCAGCGGTTTACATATTATACCCCCAATAAGGTTCAATTGTTGGTGAAACTTTTGGAGACTGTGCTTGAGCACAATATTTTTGCTTTTGGTGAACAAATATACAAGCAATGCAATGGCGTAGCTATGGGCACTTCTTGTGCCAATAGCTACGCCAATGCTGTTATGGTTGTATGGGAGTATGACCATATATTTAATGGGCCATTTAATGAACCTATTTTGTTTTTTCATAAATTTGTGGACAACCTATTTATTTTGTGGAGGAGAGACCTTGATACATTTGCAGCCTTTATGGAATATGTGAACAATAGTACCTGTTATTTGAAGTTTACATCTCATTCTTCAGAATTAATGGTGGATTTCTTGGATGTTTCTGTTATTAAGGATGAAACTGGTGTTATTTACACTAAGTTGCATAGGAAAGACTGTCATGTGAATCATCTATTACATAGGGACAGTTTTCATCCTCCCTATGTATTTAGAAGTGTGGCTTCTACCAGTTTTATAGAGCCTCAAGGTTAAATGCTAGGGATAGTGATTTCATTGGTGAAGTTAATAATGTGAAGATGAACTTGAAAGAGAGAGGTTATGAGGAATATGTTATTCAAAACAATGCAGTTAAGATTTTTGATAAAAGGATGAATGAAGCCGGACCATATTTTTCTACAGGTGATAGAGAGTTTGTTAGGAGGCGGGAAAGCAAATATAACACAGGTTTGAGGTTTAAAGTTACTTATACTAGTGCTGTAGATAGTTATAAGGATATCATTAAAAAACACTGGGGTGTTCTTAGAACTCATAATGATATCTCTAGGCACATACCTGAAGTATTTTTATATAAAAACAGTAGGTCACTGAGAAGTAGGTTGTGTTATCCTAAGGATGCAAGTAGGAATTCTCACATAGTTGGAACTAAACTATGTGGTCATTGCAACTGGTGTGCATATATTGACAGCATTTGCATATTTGAACATCCTGACCAAGGTAGATGTTATAATTTTGCAATAGCAGCTACATGTGATACCTTACATATTGTTTATTTAGCTTACTGCACTGCATGTAAAAAGTTTTACATAGGTAAGACTGACCGTCCCTTTAGAGAGTGCATAAGACAACACATCTACCATATTAATAAAGGTAATGTGGTTAGTGTATTGGAGAAGCATGTTTTGAGCACTGACTCCAGTCATAGTTTTAAATTTTTAGTTATTGCTAGGGTTTATGAGAATGTGAGGCAAGGTGACATACGTGCAAAGACTGAGGATTTAGAATCGTCATGAATAGTGAGGTTCAGGGCTGATGTGGGACATGGGCTTAATGAATCAGTTCCATTAGTACCTAAATTAAAGAAGAGACCCCTAAGAAGGTAGTTAGCATTAAGGCATAGTTTTAGCATGTATTATTTATGTCTGAAGTTGTTTTTTATATTAAATGTGTATGTCTTTTTTATGTTTTGCGTTTTTAAATCTGTGGTTTTAAATTTGAATTTGTATCATGTGACATATGATGTATAAATAGGGGTGTGTGTATGTTAGTGCTTTTGTAATACACCTGATGATGCCTGTTTGGTGAAAGCGCTTGTGTTTTGTTGCACTGCAGTAAAAGATTTGAACTGGACATATCAGCTGTTTCTGTGTCTTCCTCTTCGTTTGTTGCTTTGGACACAGTAAGTGAGTCTTTTACAGTGGTAGTAGTTTTTGTTATTATATTATTTATTTAGCCCAATGTTCAGTATGTTTCTGTTTCTATGTGGGAAAAACAGAGCCCTTAGAGATCGTATCAAGGAACATATGTACCAGATACAGAAAAAAAAATAAATGTTAGTGTATTATCTAAACATATTAGAGTGAATGACAACACACACAATTTCACTTTTTTTAGTTACACGTAAAATATATGACAACATCAGAATGGGAGACATTAGAAACAGGACAGAACAGCTTGAGGCAAAATGGATTATAAGACTGAGAGCCGATTCTGGGTATGGGTTAAACGACAGGCTACCCATAAGACCAAAACTTAAAGCAAGACCATTGAATAAATGAAATGTTAAGTCATTTTATGACATGCTTACTTACATTAAGTATTAGAGATTTTAACAATATATGTTTATATTTGAGAACAATTTTGTTTGCATATTTATATGTGCATTTTTTATATATGTATTCTTTATACATGTGTTGTTTTATGCGTTTGTTATGCATTATACTTTTGAGAATCATGTTTACACAGTGAAGGGCACTGGATATGCAGGGAGGACATGCAGATTCCGCACAGAAGGTGGTCCAGCTGAGAATCGAACCGGAGAACCTCTTGCTGTGAGGCGACAACGCTAAACGCTGCACCATCGCAGCCACCATTAAATGTTCAGATAAGTGTTTGGATGATGGACAACATCTCCCATTAAGTGGTTCTGTCCCATAATCACAATATGAAACTCTCACCTATGTAATAAAAAAATTGACAAAACACACTATATGGCGAAACCTTACACTAAGGAATATATACTTTTGTATCCAGTGCAATGTGTATTATCCTTTGTATATCCAACTTGGTAAAATGGTCTTTTAGGCTCTACAAGATTTCACATTCCCAGATTATAACGTTTGGTATGTTTTGTGTTTTCTCTGCATTTATCATTTTCACAAGCAGTGAATTTCCCTCATCCCTATGTTAATGCCAATATATATTTTTTTCTGCTCTCTGTATACCACAGGAAAATTATACTATTTTTCAATGATTTTCAAGTACACAGATTTCCTATAAATGCTGTGAATCCTGCTTAGTAATTTTTTTCAAATGCATATGTTCCTGTAGGATCTATAGTAGTTCACTGAAGGACAGTTCCAGCAAATATCTCTTCATCAACACCTAACCATCGAAAATAATTTCCACGATTCACATAATTTTCCCAGGGCAAGGAAGTTGTTGGCCAACTACACAACTTTGCCCTTTTCCTTACTGTAGTGCGATTTCGGAGTTGGAATATATAGTTGGGGGGTATGGGGCGAAGCCCGCCCACTTGGGTGCATTTGATTTAGTGCGTTGTGTGTCATGTTGTGCTGCAGGTCAATTGCTTCATTGCCCTGGGAAAATTCACTAAATGACAAAAGTGATTTTCAATGGTTAGGTGTTGATGAAGAGGTGTTCACTAGAAATATCTTTTGGCAAAGTAATATAGACCTATTGCTATAGATGTTACAAAACCTCTCCTTTTCCTTTTTGCTTTTTATTCTCCTTAATTCATACAATTTACAAGGCAGTATCAGTCCATGAACCATAATCATCTTGCCAATACCCACTCTCCTAGCCCATGCCTGCCACCTGGAGGGCAAAACAAATCAGGCTCAGGATGAATTTATTGGTGGGCATCCAATCATCAAAGTCTATTTTAAAGAAACTGAAGGTATCACACTGTTTATTAAGTAACATAAGATTATTCCAGAGACATGAGAAGCACTGCGTAACAAATCAGTCCCTCCAGTATATCTTATTTATTTGTCAATACTGGTTCAGTCTAATTTTGAGAGTTTGCGGGGACATTTGTTTTACTGAGGTGTAGCAGATCAAAAAGGGGTGTCTACTTAACACAGAATCAATAAATAAACCAACATGTGGGAGTCTGCAAGAGACAGAGTATAAGGAACAGACCTTCAAGCCTGTGTTGGTAGCTGAGGTTCTTTAGTCATTTGATCATTTTAGTTACTAATCTCTGGGATCTTTCAAGCTGTACCATGTGATTGGATAGATACATACTAAAATGGGTATTAGATTCTATAATTTTTCTGATCAGTGCAAAACATAGCTAATTATTTTGACCTAAATTAGATACTTTTAGTTATTAACCTAGCTAAACAGAAGATCTTCCAACTACTATTGTGATGTGGTGGTCAAACAATTGGCAGTTGTCTGTTCCTTCTGTCCTCACATTTCTGCATGGTTCTTTTACCCACTGATTGACGGGCTGAAATGAAGTCAGGTTACAACTTTACAGTTCTGAGCTATTTTTTATTTCAAGATTCATTTAGAGTTAAGAAAGAAGTCCAACAAGTTAGAATAAGAAATGTTACAGCCCACTTCTACTGCTTCAACCCTGCCTCCTCACGTTTTCACCCCTCCCTTCCGCACTGCATTCTGTAGTCCAACACAGCTTATCTGATGCTCTCTTCTGAAATGTCAGCACTCAAAAGGCTATGTGCAAACAAGCCAAATACAGGAGATGTGCAAATCTCGAAAATCGCTCTTCTTCTTTAAATGTCTATTTCTGATAGGTTCTCTATTAATTTAATGAGCATGCCCTGAAATTGTATGGCGGACATGTGACCTCATAAAAACTAACAAGCTGCGGTGGACCTCTTTTTCAACCTTATGAATTCTCTCAATCCACCAGTCTACCAGCTCAAAAAATAACTCTGGCCTGCAGAAGTATTAACAAAATCATTCATGTTCCATTTCTGTAATACACTATGCAGCCCTCATTACTCCAGTACAAGAGCTTCTCAATCAGTTGTTGCCATCATTTAATTACTTGTTTTGCCATTTGACCACTCACTCCATTTCTTTCAACAAGTCATCTGCCTGCTGCGCTTCCACTTTTAGCACTCCCTGTTGATCTTAGAAATCTTGGCACTTTTTGCTCTCACGAACACTAGTTCACTTTGCTGGGCTTTGGTCCTTTGCTTTTACTTCTCCCATTCTGACTACCACCTCAATAAGTTTCTCAGAGGAAGCAGAACAGATTTTCTTGAAAGGTTGTTAAAAAATCAGCCAACGTGCCCATGCGCTCTTCCCAGTCTTGCAGCTCATTTTTTTGTTCTGCTTCTTATTGGGAACTCTAATAAATTCAACTTCTATATGGCTCTGTTATGAGTTCCAGCGGTAAGCAGCCACCTTTGCTGTGTTCACCCACCTCACCACAAACAAAACCAACAACAATAAAAATGATTTAGTTTTGTTAACATTAATGTAAAGCCTCACAGTCCTGAGTCAGATTTGCGAAAATGTAAAACTGTTCCAAGTTTACTGCAAACAACTGAGGGGAAATGAGTCATAAAGGCGGATGTAAAGTCAAACACATTATGTAAGCAGTGCCTCACTGCACAATATGACCACTATGGGAATTCATAAAGGATCAGAAGCACTGTGGTAGGGCTGTTCTTGAATTCAGAAAAGTTATCTCAAGGTATACACATAGCGTACAACTCGTGTTAAGCTTTGTGAATCTCCCCACATCATTAAAACTACTGTGAAAAGGAGTGGACCCAGTTGAGATTCCAGAGGTATTCCAATGTCAGCTCTAAACAGCTGCATGGTGGCCTTGCTACATTTAGCACACTGTCTCTGGGAACTGAACGGGAGTCCACATGATGAAATCTCGGTGCGGAATTTGGTACGTCACACAGCACTGAAATCTTCAGACAGGTTCAGAAAACAGCACCTATGTACTGACTACTATTAAGACTGTTGCAGGTATAACCAAATGGAAACTCATTTTATTTCCTTCTGCTTCGTATTGGGACCACGCATTGGGGTCTGAAACCGTGTTAAATGCTTAATGGCAAGTTTGAGCACACAAGAGTGTGGACACATTTTTCCAGTATTTTAGACAGCAAATAAAGGAGTGCGAAAGGCCAATACTTAGTTATGACAACACAAGAGTGATCTTTGTGGAAAGGGACAACTATGGTCTATCGTCAGATGGTAGGATCATTTTTCCCTACATCCATTTCCTCCTCTGTCATGCCGACATCAATCCACCTCACACTGGACTCAAATCCATTTAATTCCTATACATGAGTAAACTTCCTTCACATTCCCTAAGGTAAGAGCTGTCCAGAGCAGCTGTCTTCCAAGCAGATGTCAGGGGTTTTGTTGCTCTCACTAGCAGATGGGCAATGATAGCACTTCTGGATGAATGGCCTAACACCTTCCCCCCTAGATGGTGATGTGGGTACCTACATCACCATAGGGACCACTTATGCCACTCTGTCAATTACTGTTGTGATCCCTTCTTTGAGGCCAGTAAGAGCATCACTGGTTTCAATGGCCATGCTTATGTATGTCATTCCTTCACTGGTCCCCGTCTTTGCAACTCCATCCCCACCCTCCGGCAGAGATCATGTCAGAGAGTAGCATGCATAAACTGGCGAAGACCCACACTTTCCCTCCCAGGATGGGCATATCCACCCACAGCTTGCACCATCAACTGCCTAAGTTTGTAAATGAACCCAGGTTGCCTGGATTGTAGTCAGGGGTTTATCCCTGTATACCACTGACAAGTCAGATGGCAGGATCACATGCATTCTTGACAGATCTGTTAAACAGGATAAACACAGGAAAGGCTATTGATCTTGCTCCCATCTCTCTAGGAATTTGGGCAAAAGCTACATGAAGAAGGCATTTTTTTCTTTTAATCTATTTTTAACTGGGTAAATCCATGGGAAAGAAGTGCCCCTTTTCAGAGGTGACCTGGGAAGACTGGCCAAGTATTTTTTTCAGTCACAACAAAGGCAAATGGAGACAGAATTAATCAAACCCTGTACTTTGACTTACAGGAAAGCAGCATGCTATCAGTTCACAGCTGGACAGATCCAGTGCATTGGGAGACACAGTAGGGTAGGAGGTGCGCATTCACAACTATTAAGGATGCGATCCAGACAGCATGGATATGCAATTTCCAAGTGTCTCCAAAGTCAGCTTGGTAGATATGGCTATCCTGAGACAATGTAGCAATTATCTCATCTTCACAGACAACCATTTAATCCTCAAAAAACAAACAGTATGCAAGAAATACACATACGCAATTTCAGTGATGGCAATAATCTTACATAAAAACAAGTCTGTCAAGAAAATACACATCCGCAACACACAGGCGAACCTATGAAGAGGCAATAATAAAAAGCAATTTTCTCAAACAGCATGTTTTTATAAACCTTGAAATGTGAATGTTGGGTTAATATTTCACGATTGTTTGAGTTTTTATTGGATTAGGTTTATTTTATATTAGTCTAAGTAGGATTTTTACAAGTCCAGCATTTGAGGATGTTGGTTTTTATCTAGTAGGTAACATTTGATTGATTATGTATAAAAGTTATTTTTATTTTTCACTTGCAGTTCGGTTATTTATGGTATAGTCCCTTTAAATGTCAATTAGTTTTAACTTTTAGTTATGTACTCACCATAACTTCAGATGTTTGGGATCCATCTCGCCTACATTCTGACTGATGGGTTCGGAGCCGATCCCTCGGCTCCGACTCGGCACGCTTATGCCAAAGAGCGAAGTCTCTTATTGGCTGAGCTTACTATATCCCAGGATGCACCACTACCAGTCCCCCAGATCTAGTTTGTCCGCATACATGCACACATGCATGCACTGCTTATATAACATTGACAGATGATACAAGATAAAAACAGTAGAACTCAAACCGTTCAATCTCTTCTGATCTCCAAGGCAGGGGGAAGGAGGGTGGGTATTAGGAATGTAGGCGAGATGGATCCCAAACATCTGAAGTTATGGTGAGTACATAACTAAAAGATGTTATGTGATCCTATCTCGCCTACATTCTGACTGATGGGACAGCGTCCCTAGCACCTAAATCCTGGGTGGCTCACTGGAAAACACTCCTGAGTACCGTGGAACCAAATGATGCTCGCCCTTTAGATGCCACATCCAAATTATAGTGGGAAATGAAAGTGTGCGGGTTGGACCAAGTAGCCGCAGCACAAATCTCAGAAATAGCGAGCTTGGAATGGAATGCAATAGAGGTAGCCATAGCTCTAGTAGAGTGAGCTTTGACAGATGTTGTAAGTTGTTTATTTGAAGAGGAATAAGCATGAGTTATGCAATCTCTAATCCATTTGGCAATAGTAGCTTTAGTGATGGTTTTACCCAGTTTATTATCTGAAAAGGACACAAACAATTGATCTGTTTTTCGAATTTGTTGAGTCCTGTCAAGATAGAAGCGCAATTGCCTGTGAACATCCAATGTATGCAAGGTGTATTCCGCTTTGTTTGAAAATTTTGGAAAGAAAACTGGTAGCTCTAGAGATTGTTGGAGACAGAGATTAGAACAAACTTTTGGAACAAAAGATGGATTAGGCCTAAGTGATACTCTATCCTTGTGAAAAATCAAGTACGGTGGTTTGATAGATAGGGCTTGAAGTTCTGAAACTCTTCTTGCAGAGGTAATTGCAATTAAGAAGGCAGTTTTCCAAGACAGATATTTCAACTCACATGTAGCAGCCGGTTCAAAAGGGGAAGATATTAAGGCACGAAGTACCAAATCAAGATCCCACGGAGGCGCAGGATGAAAAACGGGGGGTCTTAAAAGCACAGCACCTTTCATGAAAGTTTTACATAATCTGCTGCTCATCAAAGGTGGGTCTATGGAATCGTGAAATTTGGAGATAGCTGCTAGTTGGACTTTAATAGTAGAGACTGAAGATCCTTGATTAAACAAGGATGTTAAAAATTTCAAGACCTCTGGTATCGGGGCAGTAATAGGGTCTAAGCCTCTGAGTTGAGACCAGATAGCAAACCTCTTCCACTTACTGTGATACAATTTCTTAGTGGTGGGTTTGTGGGCTGAAGATAAAATGTGAATAACTTCCGGGTCCAAGGTGTGATTTCTGACTATCGTCGGAAGTGGAGGAGCCAAGCTGTTAATTTCAAAGTGTGAAGGGACTGGTGCTGTTGTCCCGACTGATGAACCAGAAGGTCCGGGATTAGATCCAAGAACCAAGGACCGTCCAGGGTATATTTCTGAAGGTAAGGGAACCATACTTGACGAGGCCAGTACGGAGCAATTAGAATCATTGTGGACCCCAATTGGGAAGCTTTCTGGATGACTTTGGGGAGGAGTGGAATCGGAGGGAAAGCATAAAGCAGTCCTGTTGGCCAAGGTTGGACTAGAGCATCCGTAGCTGTCTCCCCTTGACGCGGGGTCAAGGAAAAGAACCTTTTGCACTTCGTGTTTCGTGGTGTTGCAAACAGGTCGCAACACGGAATCCCCCACCTTTTGAAAATCTGAGCTGCTACTGTTTCGTTCAGAGACCACTCGTGAGGAGAAAGAATAGTCCTGCTCAGTCTGTCTGCTAATACATTGGATTTGCCTGGAATGTGGGTCGCTACCAGGAAGCGCTTGGTAGCCACTGCCCATTCCCACACCCTCATGGCCTCTCTGCAAAGGGGGTAAGATCTGGTCCCTCCTTGTTTGTTTAGATACCAGACCACCGACATGTTGTCTGTGTGGATGGCGATAATGCCTTGAGGGAGAAAGTTGTGGAGGGCTTGTAGGGACAGAAGCACGGCCCTCATTTCCAACACATTGATATGGAGAAATGTTTCGTTTGGAAGCCAAGAACCCTGAACTGACCTGCCCAGACAATGCCCCCCCACCCCGTCTGGGAGGCATCCGTTGTCAAGGTGGCCACCGGAGGGGGTATAACAAAGGGTCTTCCCTGATTCAGATTGGATGGCAGAAGCCACCAGCGGAGGTCCCGTTTGCACGTTTCTGTTATCAGTATGTGATGATTGAGGGGGAGATCCTGAAAAGACCATTGTGTCGATAATAGCCACTGGAGAATCCTCATGTGCAATCTTGCCAGAGGAACTAGGAGAACCGTGGCAGACATTGAACCTAAGAGTTGCAGGACCATCCTGGCTGGGGCTTTGGATCTTAGAAGCAGGGCTCGGACTTGATCTTGTAATGTTTGTATACTTTCGGTAGGAAGGAAGATTCTCATTAATTTTGAGTCTATCTCTGCTCCTATGAATCTTATGCGCTGAGAAGGCAGCAAGACAGACTTTGACCAGTTGAATGTAATTCCCAGGGAAGCACCCAGGGAGATGGTGGCTTGTAGGTTCTCTAGTAGTAGATGCCTGGTGGTGGCAGTCAGGAGCCAGTCGTCCAGATAGGGAAACACTTGGAATCCGAGACTCCTCAGGTGAGCAGTCACTACTGCCAAACACTTGGTGAACACCCTGGGGGCTGTGGTGAGACCAAAGGGCAGAGCACAAAATTGGAAATGACTGTCTCCCAGGCTGAAGCGCAGATACCTCCTGGACGCCTGATGTATCGGTATGTGATAATAGGCGTCCTTGAGATCTATGGAGCACATCCAAACATCTTTCTCCAGTAATGGGAGAATGGATTGTAAAGTGACCATTCGGAACTTGGACTTCATGACGGACTGGTTCAGTTTGCTGAGATCCAAAATGGGTCTCAGGTCCCCTGTCTTTTTTGGCACTAAAAAGAACCTTGAGTAATTTCCGGATCCGATCTGGTCTGTGGGGACCGGTTGGATGACTCCTTTTTCTAGCAGCTTTGAAGCTTCTACGGCTGCAATTTCCCTTTGACTGGGTGGTGGGTCCGGGATTTTTTTGGACGGAGGGGGTGGACTTGTGAAGGGAATGGCGTAACCTCCGGCAATAATCCGAAGCACCCATCTGTCCTGAGTAATAGACTCCCAGGCTTTTAGGTGCTTGGCAAAACGGCACCCGACTGGCTCCGGAGCAGCACAGCCGGGCAATCCCTCATGGAGTGTGGGAGGCTGAAGAGCCACGAAAGGACTCGCGGTCTCCAGTATTGCAGGGGCCTCTGCCGCCTCTGGGACGGCGTCTCCCAGAAAAATTTCCCCCTCCTCTGCCTCTGGAAGGGGAATCTTCCTGCTGTTGAGGAAAGAATTTCTGTGATTTGTGGAACCACATCTTCCCTCCTCTTTTAGCCTTGGGATAAGGCCGAAAGGGAGTGGAAAATCATGCTCCTACGGCAGATAAAGTCTTTCCCTCCTGCTCACAGCGGGTAAGAGTGTCTTTTACCTTGGGTCCAAACAAAGAGGACCCATCAAAGGGAGCGTCGGCAAAGGAAGACTTGAAGGCCTCCGCGAAATGACACAAACGGAGCCAGGCTTGTCTTCGTAGAGCCACGCCTGTGCCTGCCGCTCTGCCCGCCCCTTCAACCGCATATGAAATGAGCCGCATGGACGAGTTAGAAATCGAGTTAAGGGTAGCCAGCTGAGAGCTAACCGACTGGGCTAGCTGCTCAAGTAGGTTACCTGAGAGGGAGTCTGAGAGCTCCTTGATCAGATCCCTCTGTAGTCTGGTGAAATGTGCCAAATAATTCAGGGACCTCAGAGTAAAGGCCGCTGAACTCAGGGTGCGCTTCCCGTACCGGTCCATGCTCCTAGACTCCTTATTAGGAGGATGGACGGACGTTGAAGCCTCTGCCACGTCCTGCTGTGTAGCAGATGCCACCACCATGGCATCTACAGCCACGCCTTTCGTCAAGAACTCCTTCTCGGGTGGGGCAGACAAAAATTTGTTAGGGCGAGAAGGCACTGGTTCCACAGTATCTGGATGTTCCCACGCCCTCCGACAAACTAAATCTAGGAGCTCGTCGAAGGGCGGAGACACCCAGGAGGCGGAGGGCTGAGCCCCGAAGGCCTTGAGGAACACCGACTCATCAGCGGAGGGGGGTTTGGAATTCCAGCCGCCTCGTTGCTTGAGGATCTCTAGAATGTCTGCAAATGAGACATCATCTGAGGACGACTTTGGGGACCCCTCCGCATCATCAAGATCAGTGTCCGATGTAAGAGACTCATCGGGGGAGTCTACGTGCTTCCTCTTGCACGATCTCTTCCTTGGGGGCTCCTCTGAAGACAACTCCGAAAGACCCTCAGGAGGAGGGGAACCCCCAGTGGGGGTAACCTCAGGCCCCGGGGCTCCGCTGTCTAGAGACAGGGGAACTGCCAAAGACCCAGTCTCCATGCCCAGGGAAGGTGCCGGTAAAGCTGTAGAGATGGCCAAAGAGGATTTGGCCAAGGCACTCCTCATAGCTCTGAAGGCCGGACCCCCAGAATCCTGGGAGGGTCCAGTCGCCGGAGCCATGATAGCAGACGGAAGTCCCACGGCCGAAGCACCGAGAGGGAGGCTTGGAACCGACTGCATTGGTCCCGAAACGTCACCCCCGGGCCCGGCCGAAGAGGTCCGTGTGCTAAACTCCGACCCGAAGGCCGGGGTTAGAGTAAGGGTCGGAGCCGACCCTAGAATCTCTACTGGCTCCGTCAGCACCTGCTCCGACGGAGCCGAAGCGGTCGGAGGAGGAATGGCAATGGAATGGGCTGTCGGCTCCGAAGCCAAGTGGGTCGGCGCCGAAACTAATTTCTGAAAGACTGGGGACTGGAACAGTCTTTGGAGCATCCTGTCTATGTCCGAATCTGACATCCTTGATGACCTGGAAGAGACCGAACGGGTCCGAGTAGGTCTCTCCAACGGCTCCAAGGGACTAGGGGACCGGCTCCGAATCGACTCGACAATTATCGGCGCCGAAGGAGTGTCCAAACCAATTTCCATCGGTGCCGAAGAGGGCTTCGGCGCCGAGGAGGAAGAGTCTGAGCGGGCAACCTTCATCGGCTCCGAGATCAGTGGAGCCGATGAAGGTGACCCGCCTCTCGATGCCCCAGCCGTCGGCTCCGAACCCAGAGGAGTCGAGGCTGGAGGCATCGAGGCAGACCGTTCCGCCCTCGGCTCCGAAGTCCGTGGAGCCGAAGGAGAAGCCTGCCTATGTCTTTTGGCGGTCGGTTCCGACGGACTGTTCGGAGCCGACGCCCTTTTCTTTTTAGCAGGAGAAGGAGAGGAAGCTAATGCCTCTTCAAATGAGGGTTTAATAAGGCCTTTTAAAATAAGTTTATTTTTCCTCTCTTGGAGGACCCTCGAGGAAAACGCGTGACACACGCTGCAGGACTCCTGCAAATGTTTGGCGCCCAAACAGTATACACAGAGAGAGTGGTCATCTGTAATAGACATTTTGAAGCTGCACTTAGTGCACTTCTTAAAACCTGAAGGCCTAGGAGCCTGTGACATTATGACAACCAATCAAGTGAAACAGACAAAAACAAAACACACTATCACAGAGAAAAAAAACTTCTCTCTCTCTTTTTTTTTTTTTTTTTTTTTTATATCCAAGAACTGTCACAAAGAAGAAAAAGTAGAAAGGATCCAAGAACCCTTAATAAAAACGGAACTTGAAGACAAAGTGACTGACAGGGGAAGGCCCTTCAACTGAAAGGGAACCTCTAGTCAGAAAAAGTCGCAATCACCACACAAACACTTCACAAAAATATCCAGTCATACACAAAAAGACGAAATAGCCGTTAAAACAGCTTTTTTGTTGAAATTCTAGGAAATCCCTGACAGGAAAGTAAGTGAAAAACACTACTTAGCTCAGCCAGCTTGAGACCACGTCTTTGCTTGTTAGCGGCAAACGAGATCTGGGGGACTGGTAGTGGTGCATCCTGGGATATAGTAAGCTCAGCCAATAAGAGACTTCGCTCTTTGGCATAAGCGTGCCGAGTCGGAGCCGAGGGATCGGCTCCGAACCCATCAGTCAGAATGTAGGCGAGATAGGATCACATAACATCATATGTTTATAAAGGGAGATGTATATATGGGCGTGGGTGTTGTTTGCTCTGTTTGTCTGAAGAAGTTCGGCTATCGGTTGAAAGAAAAGCGTTGTGGAAATAAATTGTTGCTTAACAAGTTTGACTTCAGTTCTGCTCTTGCCTGGAGTTCCTTTGGAGATTTCTTGGTGTGTGTTCCAGTGTGCCTTGTGGATTTAACTGGAGTTTCCTTGGTATACCTAGTTTGTGTTGTTTTTCATATGACTTCTGGCAGCATTGAGAATTTGTTTCCTGGTTCTCCGGTAAATTTACCTGCTTCCACACAATGGCTTTGTTGAATGTGATGAATGAGAAACTAGAGGTTTTGTCTACTAGAATGGATAATTCATCCCAGTCGGAGAGTGGGCACAGAGGAGTGGAGTTTATTGAACAGCCTAAGAGAAATTGTTTGTCTGGTGTTAACACTATCGGTATAGGGAGAACAGGATTCCAGAAGCAAGCGTTGAGTATGGTGGTGCCGCCCACATTGACACCGTTGCCTGTTTCATCTCCCACAAGGACATCGGAGTTCCCTGATGTCTCTTTTTGGCTTAAGGAATGTCCGTCAATTATTGAACTTCATGGTTTACCTTATAAGGATCAGTGAGTCAAAGACAGTGTTTCCTTGGTAAACCAGTTAAAAGCATTAGATCAGAAGTCACTTAGAGCCAAAAAGTTACAACTTGAAATTAGTTACTTTGATGAATGTAGGAAAGCTGGTGTGGTCCCTAAAGGCCTGCGCTCGTGGCAGTATCCTATGGGCCTAACTGTAGAGTCTGACTTTCATATGGACCTGATGAATTTGTTTGACAAACATGGATTTGAGTTAATGCAATTAATGTGTCAGCATTACCAATGGACAGTTGACAGTTTCTCTCTTGAAATAGCAGCACTGGATAGAGACATTAAACAACATGAGGACTTTACCCAATACAGGTATGACTGTTCAAGAATTTTCTCTACAATTACTCAGCATTTGAATAAGAATGCTCAGAATAAGCTGAAAAGAGAGATATTGAGGCATACAGGAACCACACCGCTTATCCAGTACCCTCTCCCTCACAGGATAGGAAGTTTACAGGTTACCGTCAAGCACCCTTCCATGGCAGTGATGACAACGGGCATGGGGAGGTCCAAACTGCAGCATTAGAAAACATGACAGGGACCGCTTCAGGAGTTTCTTCTGGAGACGGTAGTGGGCAGGTGTTTGACGACGATGCTGAGTCTGAACATTCTAGAGCTGGGAGGGGAAAGTGACAAGAGCCCTTTTCCAAATGGGGGGCAGAATCATCAGAGAAGGTACAATACAAGAGACTGTTACAACATGAGGGGACAGAATTTCCGCAACAGCAACACATCTGTGACCAACAAAAGGAAATGAAACATAGTAATGGTCTAAGGGTTATGTTGAACAGTGAAGGTGACTTTAAGATATTACATTTTTCCAGTCATAACAATGACCAGGTTTTGTGTGAACTTTTCTCTAGGGGCTTGACTGAGTATGACTTGACTTTTGTTCCAGCCCAGCACTTTGATTTGCCTAGAACGTTGATTGACCTTAAGTTGTTCATCAGGAAAATTAACTTGATCTTACTTTTGGGGAACAACCACCATCCAGGTAGAGTTATGAGGGTACCTAGTACTTTTAATCCCCCCACACACCCGTCTCTTGTCTTGTTTGAACATGTGTGAAATAGACATTAGGAATTTATGTCATGTTAAACGTAACTGTAATATAAATATGTCTAGGGATGAACATGAGGCGTTGCAAATGTTTAAATCATTACAGGTGCGTGTGTTGAAGCCACACAAGGGAGGGGGTTTGCTGTTAATGGACATGGAAAATTATAATGTGAGGATGAGGAATGTGATTAGTGGTAAAACTTACGAGGCATCTAGTGTTAGTGAATTGAATACTGCATATAAACGCATCAATGGCTTTTTGGGAGACCTCTTTTTGGAAGGAGTTATAGATGTAGAAATGTTTAATTACTTATTGGTGGTTTCACTGAGGAGTCCCACCTTGTTTGGATTGCCAAAACTACATAAAAGTACCACGGACCCTCCAATGAGAGTGTTAGCTAATGCTAGGTTTTCCATCACATACGCCAGTGCTAAACTTGTTGACAGTATTTTGAAAAATATGTCAAGATGGAGACCCAGATTTTTAAAGACTCGTGGTCCTTTTTAGCAGCTATCGAACAATGTCCTTATCAGGACAATATTGGTTTGTTGACTAAGATGTTACTGATTCATACTTTTCAATACCCCATAATTTGGGTATTGATTGGGTGGTGAAGCGGATGCTAGCACATGGAGCAGAGAATAATGAAGTGCGTTTGGTACAGGAATTGTTGGAAGTCATTTTAACCAACAATTTTGTGATGTCTGACATTGATATCTACATCCAAAAAGTATGGGTGGCTATGGGCTCCCCGTGTGGAGCCAGTTTTGCCAAGTTGGTTATGGCACAATGGGAACATCAGCATGTGTTGAACACACTTGAGATTAGGACTAGGGTCAAGTTTTACACAAAATTCCTTGACAATGTTTTTGTTTTGTTTGATGGGGACAGAGTGGGGGTTGATAAATTTGTAGAAAAGATCAATAACAGTACTATTTTCTTGAAGTTTACCCACACTTTTGCGGAGGACAGCATTGCCTATTTAGATGTTTATTTGAAGAAGGATTCTGTAAATAAGTGTTTCGTTGCTAGCATCTACCGTAAAGAAACATATTCTAACACAATGCTCCACTAACTCTAGTGCCCACCCCCAACATCAGAAGAAATCTATAGTCAAGGCACAATTGGTTCGTGCTGCTCAGATGGTATCAGAGGATGTTAGTTTTGTTGAAGAATGTGAGGTTTTGAAGGACATGTTCACTAAGAGAGGTTACCCTGAGTCAATGATTTTGGAAATAATAGAGGAGTTGCAAAACAAAAGAAGAATGGGAGTTTACAAACCTATTTTGACAGGGCAAACCATGATGTCTAGTACTGGTTCCACTAACACAGGCTCCCTCTCTGTTGTTTCCATTGATGAAAATAATGTGGAGGATAATAGGTTGAGTTTTACGATGAGATTTATTACCCCTTACAGTATAGAGGCAGATTTAATAAAGTGTATCCTGGTGAGAAACTGGGGTTTGTTCAGTTTTGATTCTGACATAAGTAAACTGGGGGACAGACCTTACGTCACTTACAGAAAAGGGTATAATTTAAAGAGTATCATGGAGATGAATAGTGGAGTGTGTCACCGGATTGATGGGACTTTCAAGTGTGAGGTGTGTAGTTGTTGTAGGCACTTGGCAACTGGGGCCAGTTTTTCAATCGCTAACAAAACTTACAGGATAAAGGGAATATATACATGCTCTTCAAAGTTTGTAGTTTATCTTGCTTCCCGTCAGCTTTGTCCCGCATTTTACGTGGGCAAGACTGACAGGAAATTTAAAGAAAGGATCTATGAGCATGTATACAGTATAAGGAAGGCTAGGTTAGAGAAACAATGGCCAAACATTGTAGTGAGAATCCCACTCACGCTTTTGTGTTTAGGGTTTTAAATCAAATTACATCAGATGTAAAAGGGGGTCCTTACCAGTTATTGTTAGAGAGACAGGAATTGATTTGGCAGTTGAGGCTGAATTCTTACAGAGCTCCGGGTCTTAATGACAAGGTTTCTCTTTCGTGCATATTGAAATTAAGAAGTCTACTGAGATAGAGCAATGGCCATCTGATGTTTGTGTTGATGGTAGCTGCACATACATTGCCATGTACTTGTCTCCATTTGCCTATATGTTCGTACGAGATTTAAGCAAGCATTATATTAACAGCATGTTTATATAAACCTTGGAATGTGAATGTTGGGTCAATATTTCATGACTGTTTGATTTTTTATTGGATTATGTTTATTTTACATTAGTCTAAGTAGGATTTTTACAAGTCCAGCATTTGAGGATGTTGGTTTTTATCTAGTAGGTAACATTTGACTGATTATGTATAAAAGTTATTTTTATTTTTAACTTGCATTTCAGTTATTTATGGTATAGTCCCTTTAAATGTCAATTAGTTTTAACATGTGTTTGTAAAGGGAGATGTATATATGGGTGTGGGTGTTGTTTGCTCCGTTTGTCTGAAGAAGTTCGGCTATCAGTTGAACGAAAAGCGTTGTGGAAATAAATTGTTGCTTAACAAGTTTGACTTCAGTTCTGCTCTTGCCTGGAGTTCCTTTGGAGATTTCTTGGTGTGTGTTCCAGTGTGCCTTGTGGATTTAACTGGAGTTTCTTTGGTATACCTAGGATAAGATTTTACACAACTCTACTATGTCCTTCTATTCATATGCTGCTGTATACATAACATATGGGAGAGTGCAAAAGCTCATGGTAGTGAGGAAGGGGAGAGGGAACAGAGACATTTTCCACAAAGCCATGAAGAATGGCCCTGGCAAAACCTACTCTGGACCCAGAAATGATATCCAACTTTTAGTGTTTGGTGAAGGTGTGAACAGATGATGAACATGTGGCTGCTTCTAAAATTGCAGCTGTATACAAACCCTTAAAGAAGGCCCCAGAGAAGGTCACAGCCCTAGTGGAATGTGCCTTCATTGGAAAGGAAAGTCTTTTGCCATGGGCTGTAAAGCAAAAGAAAATAGTTTTAAGATCCAGGAGTAAATGGCTTGCTTGGAAACAAGTTGTCCCAGGGCTCTTGGGTGACAGGAGACAAAGAGTCTATCTGACTTATGAATGGATTTGGTTTTGGCCAAAGAGCATCTGAGTTGTCTATGTACATCCAGGGAGTGGAGGATCCTTTCACTGGAGGTCTGTGGTGAAGGAAAGAAGGTAGGATTATTGATGGCCTGATTAAGGGAAAGTTCGTTAACCACCTTGTGCATGAAGGATGGATTAGTACGTAGGCAAACCCTGTTCTTGTGGGAAACCATACATGGGGAGAGGCCATGAGGGCTTGTAGTTCAGAGACCCTTCTGGCTGAAGTAATGGCCAACGAAAGAATGGTTTTCCATGTACAGTATTGTAGAGTGCAGTCCTTAGCTGGTTCAAAGGGAGGTAAGGTCAGCTTTTGTAACACAAAATTAAGATCCCAAGGAAGGGGAATAGGCTTCTTTGTAGGTCTAATATCTAGTACCCCTTTTAGAAAGAACTTGACTTCTAGTCTGGAAGCCAAAGAAGGGGAGATAGGTAAGCACTCTGAGATGGCAGATGGATGTGCCTTAATGGAAGAATAATACAAGCCAGTGTTCATCAGTTCACATAGGTAAGACATTACCACTGGAGGCTCTACATCCAGTGGTTGAAGTTGTTCATAGGTTCATAGGTGTGTACTAGGCTAATGGCCCTGGAGCCTTTATAAGCCTAGCCCATAGAAGTGCCCTGGCACAGTGCCACCCGACGTTAGCTCCCAGTGTCTCTATTAAGTAGAGCCACTGAAGTGATCCCCAGAGTGAACTTTCCACTATTTTAGACATCAAACAGAAAACCTTTTCCACTTAGAGAGGTAGGATTTTCTGGTAGTGGGTTTTCTGGCCTTCTGAAGAATTTGAAGCCCGTCCTCATTATAAAGGTGTCTAAAGGGAATCAATGCCCTATCACCGACAGTGTAAGACTCAGGGTGGATATATTTGGGGGTGTATGAGTATGTCCATCCTGAGGGGTAATTTGTGATGACTGCCCTTGGCTAGATGATGTAGAAGGGGCAACCAGTGCTGCCTTGGCCAAAAGGGGGTCACTAGCAAGATTTGAGTTTGTT
Source organism: Protopterus annectens (assembly GCF_019279795.1). Classification (NCBI taxonomy): domain Eukaryota; kingdom Metazoa; phylum Chordata; order Ceratodontiformes; family Protopteridae; genus Protopterus; species Protopterus annectens. Next base: position 1,706,560,733 of record NC_056729.1, on the reverse strand, counting down.
CTTTCTGAATCTTCAGCAGAACTTTTTGTATGAGAGGGAAGGGGGGGGGGGTGCATAAGCGAACATTCCCTTTCATGGGAATGAAAAAGCATCCACCTTCCATGCCCCAGGGGAGAGTATTCTGGTGCAGTAAATTGGGAGTTGTCTGTTCATGGGGGAGGCAAACAGGTCTACTTGAGGTATACCCAATTGATGGACCAAGTCCAGTTACACATCCCTGTTTAACATCCATTCATGGGATGGTGTCATGGACCTGCTTAGAGCATTTGCCATCACATTCTCTATCGAGGGTATGTAGATGGCTAGAAGGGATACTTGTCTCTGTTGGGCTATCTCTCAGGTCTGCAGAGCTAATATGAATAGGAGGAAGGACTTTGCCCCCCCCCCCCCCCATTTGCTGATGTACCACGGGACAGTGGTGTTCTCTGTATACCATCTCGGACTCCAGGGAGGATTTCAGCCTTTAAGATTTGGAGGGCAAATATCAAGGCTCTCATCTCCTTGATGTTGATATGTTCCCTCTGTTAGTGAAGGATCCATGTATCCCTCACGCTCCAGTCTCTAAGGTTGCCCCCAACCTGAGTCTGAAGCATCTGTGTACAGATCCTGATTGGGGTGAAGGGATTGAAGGGGGAGACCTGGACAAGCATAAATCTGGGCAATCTACCACTTTAGTTCTCTGAACTGGCATGGAAGAAGGGGCACCATAAACTCCAGAGGGTGCTGGTGTTTCCAGACTGTCCTTAAGTACCATTCAAATTTCCTCATGTGTAACTTTGCTAAGGGTACCATGGGAATGGTGGAATCCCAGGAGCCTCAAACTCCCTGGCCGACAGGGTTTAGAGGGAAAGAATTCACTGGAAGTAAGAGGTGATGGACAGAATCTTGTTTTGAGGAATACAGGCCATCATTTTTCCTGCGAGACTCCTGCGTCCTAAGAACACAAGATCCTGGGAGGAAGTCAGAGAAGATTTTTGAAGCTTTATGGTAAACCCCGGGTGGCACAAAAGGGAGATGCTGTAGTGCAGGTGCTGTTGAACCATCTGCGGGAACAATGCCTGGATGAGAATATCGTGCAGATAAGGGAAGAGTTAGATCCTCTGCATCCTGCAAAGGCAATGATGGGGCTAGACACTCTGTGAACACTCTTGGGGCTGAAGAGAGACCAAATGGCAAAGCACAAAAACTGAAAATGTGCAGAACCTACTGAAAAGCGAAGTAATTTCCTGAAGAGTGGATGGATTGGTACGTGCAGGTTGCCATCCTTTATATCTAAGGACACCATATAGGCCTCAGGAAGGATCAGTGGAAGGACAGTAGGGATGGTTAGTAACCGAAAGGAGAGGACTTTGAGAAAGGTATTCAGATGGCACAGATCCAAGATGGGTCTCCAGGGACCCTCTTTCCTGGGGACCAGGAACATTCTGGAATAGAAACCTTTCCCTCTTAACTGTAGGGTTACCTCTTAGTTGGTACTTTAAGAGAGTAGGGCATGCAGTACTGGAGGAAAGTAAACCATTTGGTCTCGAGGGGGTTAAGGAATGCCTTTGAAAGTTGGTCTGGATTCCCACAACATGAAATAAGCCTGCTGTATGATTGATAGGACCCAAGAGTCCTGGGTGATCTGTTTCCAAGCAGGGAAGGGAAGGACAGGGAGAGAGGGGTAGCTGAGCTTTAGGCCTGGTAGTCACAGACTACCAGGTGTGGCCTGAAAATGCTGTTTTTGAGCTGGAGTAGAAGGAGAAGTCCTAGAAGGAGCCTGCTTCCTGTACTGTTTTTTTCCCTTTGGAAGACATGTCTAGCAGACCTTCTCACAAAGGTTGTTTTTCTGTGTAATTCAATAGAAAAAGAGCCAGCATACTGTGTACAAAAGGTCCACTTTATTTGAACAAAATCAGACCAGTTTCGGCCGGAAAAATATCACAGCCTTCCTCAGTGTAAAAAATATTAAATGATACAGCTTTGACTAAACATTAAATACACATATCTAAAGGCTGATTGGTCCATCCTAGAATTGTTCATTCAAACCGGGAGGGAACAACCCACCCAGTTTCACAATCCACTTTTATTCTTTGTTATTTAAGATAGAGTGCCACCCCATTTCTGTGTAATTCCTCTGGAAGCAAGGAACTGGGGACACGAATATGTGCCTTAAGTTCTGAAGTTCTTTGCCTTTCACCTGAAGAGCCTTAAAGAGCTCAGCAGCTGCTGAACCAAACAAAGCTTTGTTATCCAAGGGTGCGTCCATCAGTTTGGATTTGAAGTCATCTGGTAAACACTGTAGCCTGAGCCAGGAGTATCTCCTGATGACAGAACCTGAGGTCGCAGCCTTGCTGATGCTTCCACTGCATCATAATTAAACTTCATAGAGTGTCTAGTAACTTGACTGCATGAATTTAGCAAGCTAGAGATCTTAGCTTTATTGGGAGAATCAAGTAGATCACTCAGTTGTTTAATGGCATCCGCTAGGAGGGCCAAGGAGTATTTGGCCCTATGACTTTGCTAGTTTAATGGCCCTCACAGCTAAGGCTGCAGAGGTTTAGACTATTTTGCCCAGCCTTTCCGTTATTCTATTTTCCTTACCTGAAGGGAGTAAGGAAGTGGAGGGAAGAAGCTTAGATGTTTTATTTGTAGCCTCAGAAATAGTTGATGGATCTACAGAAGGGGCTTGAAGAGGAATGTGGCATCCATAGGGACTTTATAAAATCTGTCTGGATGCTTGGGTGCAGGCAGTTGGGAATCAGGGGCCTTAGAAGCAGGCAGGAAGGCATCCAAAAAAGCAGGATGTACAGGAAGAATCTTGGGGACTCCATTTGTAAGAGGTCATAACACCTCTTTTGGGTCTCAGCAACCTGACTGCAATCCCATTTAAAAAGTCTTTCATTTCACCTATTGTCTTCTCCAAATGTACTGTCTTCCCCTGGGGAATCAGTTCCATTTCACTCCTCCTTCTCTGGAGAAGCATACCCCACAAGAGAAGCAATTTAGGAGGTGTAAGCGAGGGACTCATCCCCTGAATAATCCACTTCTCAAAGGAAATATCAGGCAATACTTTGCTCTTTAGGGTGGAGACTGAAGGAGCCTCTGCAAGAGCAGAGGCCTGGCATAAGGCTATGAAGGTATTAAGTAGGCCTTGGGTAAAGGCCTACTAGTCAAGGGTTTGGTCCGATGGTAAGGTCAGCGGAGGAGGAACAGTATGTTTTGTTTTATGCTGCCTCTTTTTGAGAATGTCTGACACAGAAGTGTCTGACATTTGGTGAAAAAAAGGAGGGCCAGAAGTCGGGCAACGTTCTACAATGTCCAAAATAACATCTTCCCAAACAATGATTTGGGAAACCCCACGAAGGCCCTCAGAGAAAAGCCTTGGTCCCCCCTCGGATGTGCTGGTGGCCTCCTTAATGGCTTTCCCCCTGGGTACCTGTCAGTGGAAGGTCCAAGGATTCTGACTCGGACTCCGGGCCTTTACCGGCCTCGAGAGGTATGGACAGAATACAGTGCACAGTCGAAGGATTGGACCTAGACTTTTTGGCCCTTTTTGTGGGCGGCTTCTCCAAAGTTCCCAATGTCAGGTCCATGTCTTTAGCCAAATGTTTCAAATGCTGATTCTCTAGGTAAAGGTTTAGAGTGGCCACATGGCTCCTAAGAGTTTTAGGTACAAATGCCTGACAGAGCTCACAGGTAGTGTGGTTGTGGTCTTGGCCTAAACAAAATAGGCAGAGCTCGTGTGAGTCTTTATGTGGAATCTGCCTTCCACACCGACACTTGCCCTTTCTACCTGACATTAACCCACACCACAGTAGCAAGAAAGTAACAAAAATCCCTATGGGGTACTTATCTGAACACAGACAAGCACGAAGTCACAATGCTAAGCAAGCAACAACCGGAGCTGGCAGTCACACAGGTGGCAAAACAGTTCTGATGTAAGCATGTGCTTATGTACGCTTTATATCCAACGTCACTTTATGGCCGGCATACGCTAAGTGATGTGGGCCGTGGCATGTACCTTCGCAGTAGCATTTACCTTTTGTAGAATGGCCAGACATACAAGTCAACCAGAGGCAGACTCCCTCATGTTATGGATACAGGAGCATATGAATAGGAGGACATTAACACATTACTAAAGACTCTTGTCATACAAGGACTCCATTGTATGAGAGACAGATGCCCCAATCATCAGACTAAACATGGAAAAGGCAATGGCTAGTTGCTTATATGGAACCAGGATATGCATACACTCAGGTCACTACACCACAGATAAAAGTATGATTCTATCATAGTCCATGTGGGTGTTAATGACCAGAGGCATACTTCTTTGGACTATATGAAGAGAGATACTGCTGATCTCTCTAAATGTGGGTTAGGCAGGTATGTGCCTTGCACTGAACACCATTCTACCTTCACCAAGAATGATGCCACAATACAACCAAAGGATGACGGACATCAATAACTGGTTTAGTTTCTGGTGTCTTTCCAAGAGGATTCAGTATTTGTCAGAAAGGGAGGACATGGTTAACAGACCATGTTGCTTTGCAACCAGTGATCTGCACCTGTCTCCCCTAGTCTTCTGAATATTGGCTAAAACTTTATCCACCCCTTAGAGCTTTTTATTAGGTAATGCCAAATTGACAAACCTACTGACATAGCAAATAAAACCCAAAGAAACCTTAAGGTGTTACTGCTCGATGCCAGGAGCCTAAACAAGAAACTCTATACCCTAACAAGCTCTCCTCACTCTGGAGAATATAATAATCTGTGCCACTACTAAGACATGGTTTAAATCTGCAGAAATTAATCTGGCAGTGCAAGGCCTCAGTGCCTTCCATGCATTTAGACCATCGGCTGCACAGACAGGGATGAAAGGTGGAGGTGTCTCAATCTATATTAGCAATAAGCTTAACTTTATATTAGTTGTACAGGAGGATGCCCCGGAATTTATCCATGTGCAAACCTCCACAGACAAAGTCCCATACTATATCCAATCAAGCTACAGGTCACCCTCTATGTCCCTAGAATCCCACAGCTTGTTCCTAGACATACTGGAGAAACTCACCATTAAACCAAATAAGAAGTTATGTACCTACCATAACGTTCCATGTTAGTTGTCTTCTCTCGCCTTCTTTCTTGCTTGATGGGTTCGGAGCCGATCCTCGGCTCCGACTCGGCACTTGCTAAGCTCGAGAGTCACTTTTACCAGCTCGAGGCAGCCCCATATCCCATGATGCAAGGCGGTAAGTACCCAGATCTCGTTTGATGACAAAGGGCAGTAGCACCAAGCATAAAACACTTCCCAAAGGAAGAAAGAAAGCTTACAGGATGTAAAAAAAAGACCAGGACTGAATGGTCTTCAGCATAATAACTCCTTAGAAAAACAAGGTCTGTCCAGGCACGGGGGAAGGAGGGAGGGTCGCAAGAAAGAAGGCGAGAGAAGACAACTAACATGGAACGTTATGGTAGGTACATAACTTCTTAATGTTAAGTTGTCAATCTCGCCTTCATTCTTGCTTGATGGGACCGCGTCCCTAGCACCTCTATCCTGGGTGGCTCAATGGAACAGACTCTTGAGGACTGTAGAACCAAAACTGGCTCTATCCCTGGAGGCCAAGTCCAATTTGTAATGGGAAACAAAAGTATGAGGAGTGGCCGCTGCACAAATAGTGTCTAAAGGAAGTCTAGCTTGAAAGGCTGTAGAAGTAGCTAAGCTCCTAGTTGAATGTGCTTTAGGTTTTGAGCACAGCTGTTTTCCCCTGAGCAGATAAATTTCAGAGATGACCGAAGAAAGCCATCTAGACAAGGTCACTTTAGAGACAGGAAGGCCTTTCTTGTTATCCGCATAGGAAACAAAAAGTTGATCAGATTTCCTAAATTTTTTAGTTCTGTCCAAATAATATCTGAGTTGGCGGTGGACATCAAGATAATGTAGTTTTTGTTCGGCTCTGTCTGAATAGTTTGGGAAAAATACAGGGAGATCAATGGATTGATTCAAATTGGTCTTTGAGGCGACCTTAGGCAAAAAGGTCGGATTAGTTCTCAATGATACTCTGTCTTTGTGAAAAACCAAATAGGGGGGTCGAACCGATAGAGCATGAAGTTCAGACACCCTCCTGGCCGATGTGATAGCTACCAGAAATAAAGTTTTCCAAGAAAGAAATTTAAGGGAGCAAGAAACAGCTGGCTCGAAGGGGGGAAGAATCAAGGATGTCAGCACTAAATTTAGATCCCATTGAGGAGGAGGATTCCTGATTGGAGGCTTTAGCAGGAAAATTCCTTTCAAGAAGGCCCTACAAAGCCTATGGGACATAATATTGTGATCCGCAATCCCGACATGAAAGTTCGAGATAGCAGCCAATTGAACTCTGACTGTGGAAGAAGAGGAGCCTGCATGAAAAATCTCTGCTAAGAAGTCCAGGACTGCCTGAACAGGGGCAGTGAAAGGATCAATATTCTTGGCATTAGCCCAATAAGAGAAACGTTTCCATTTGCTTGCATAAATCCTCCTGGTAGAGGATTTTAAAGAAGCTACTATGATGTCTCTAACAGGGTTAGAGATCAAAGGAAGCCTGGCTAAGGAAGGAAGTGGAGCAACCATGCTGTGAGGTTGAGAGAAGGGATAGACCGGTGCAGCTGACCGGATTGGTGAATCAGAAGATCTGGCACTGGGTCCAGATGCCACGGCTGCACCAAAAGGTGACGATGGAGGAACGGGAACCAAACTTGTCGAGGCCAGTAAGGAGCAATGAGAATCAATTTGGCTCTCAAAATGGTTGCTTTCTGGATAACTTGAGGGATCAGAGGAAATGGAGGAAAGGCATAAAGAAGTCCCTGGGGCCAATCCTGGGTCAGAGCGTCTCTGGGGGGATGGTCTGGAAGAGGGAAGAGAGAGAAGAAGTCTGGGCATTTGCTGTTTTGGGGAGTAGCAAAAAGATTGCAACATGGACGACCCCATTCCAGAAATATCTCTTCCGCTATAGATTACTTGAGAGACCACTCGTGAGGCATGAGAATAGCTCTGCTCAATCTGTCCGCTACAATGTTGGTTTTCCCAGGGATATGCGTTGCTACCAGAAACCGATGAGAGGAGATTGCCCATTGCCATAGTCTGAGTGCTTCTCGACACAAGGGGTAGGACTTGGTTCCGCCCTGTTTGTTGATATACCAAACTACAGACATGTTGTCTGTGTGGACTGCAATTGTCCCGACGGGAAGAAAGTCGTTGAGGGCTTGCAACATTAAAAGCACTGCTCTCATCTCCAGGACATTTATGTGCAGGTGGTACTCGAACGGCTGCCACGTCCCATGAACCATCCTGCCCTGATAATGACCCCCCCCACCCGATCAGGGAGGCATCCGTGGTGACTGTGGCTACCGGGGATGGGGGTACAAAGTGTCTGCCTTGGTGAACCTGGGGAGATGTGATCCACCAAGCAAGATGATCTTTGCAAGTCTGTGTCACCAGAATCTGGTGACGCATTGGAAGTTGTTGGTACGACCACTGTGTGAACAGCATCCACTGAAGAAGGCATGTAGAAGCGAGCCAGGGAAGAAGAGTAATGGCCGCAGCCATGAGGCCTAATACCTTTAGAACCATTCTGGCCTGTACTTTCTTGTTGGCTAGAATGATCCTGACATGACTTTGAATGTCTGAAACTCTTTGATCTGTAAGGGTAGCTGACATCGAACAGTGTTTAAGTTTGCGCCTATGAAAGTAATAGACTGGCAGGGCGATAAGGATGACTTTTCGAAGTTGATTGAGATGCCCAAAAGAGTACAAAGCTTTATTGTGTAATCCCTGGCTTGAATAAGCTGATGCCTGGTGGTGGCTGAAAGGAGCCAGTCGTCGAGATACGGAAACACCTGGAATCCTTGACGTCTCAGGTGAGCCGTGACCACTGCCATGCATTTGGTGAACACTCTGGGGGCTGTAGTGAGACCAAAGGGCAGGGCTCTGAACTGGAAATGACTGGGCCCCAGCCGAAAGCGGAGAAATCTCCTGGAGCGTCTGTGAATTTTGATGTGATAGTACGCATCCTGAAGATCTATTGAGCACATCCAGTTGTCCTTCTGTAAGAAGGGCAGAATTGACTGAAGAGTGACCATTCGGAATCTTGTCTTCCTCACAGACTTGTTGAGTCTGCTGAGATCCAATATTGGTCTCCAGTCTCCCGTCTTTTTGGGGACCAAAAAGAACCTTGAGTAGATTCCGGGCTCTGAATGGTCTGTTGTAACTGTCTGAATGGCTCTTTTTTGCAGTAGTTTTGAGACTTCTAACTCTGCAATTTCCCTTAGACTGGGTGGTACATCTGGAAGGGAATTTGAGGGGTAGAAAGGACTTTCCTCGAAAGGAATTATGTAACCCTTGGATATGATCGACTGTACCCATCTGTCTTGAGTGAGGGAGTGCCAGGCTTCTGGGTACAGTGATAATCTTCCCCCGACTGCCTCCAAGGAGGGACAGCCGGGCAACATCTCAGGGATGCTGAAAGGGCTTGTCAGAGAGAGGCTCTCTGTTTCCCTGGTTTTTTGGACCCCCTCTGCCTCTAGAGCGGCGTCTGTTGCTGTTACCCCCTCTGCCTCTAGGGGTAAACTGACCACGTGAATCCGGCGTGACTCCTTGGGATTTGGGGAACCACATTTTGCCACCTTTCTGTCCTTTGGGGTAAGGTCTAGAAGGGGTGGAAAAACGGACTCCTACGGCAGAAAGAGTCTTGCCGTCCTGCTCACACCTGGTCAAAGTTTCCTTCACTTGAGGGCCAAACAAAGCTGACCCATCAAAGGGAGAATTTGTGAAGGACGCCTTAAAGGGATCTGCAAAGTCACATAGCCGCATCCAGGCTTGGCGTCTAAGAGCCACACCTGTACCTGCGGCCCTACTCGCTCCATCAGCCGCATATGATATTAGCCGCATGGAGGAGTTTGCAATGGAATTAAGGGTTCCTAGCTGCGAAGCAATTTTTTCCTGAGCCCCTGCAGCTGTAGGATCCTGTACAACATCACCTAGCTCCTTAAGGATATCCCTTTGGAGTCTGGTGAAGTGACATAGGTAATTCAGCGAACGCATAGCAAAGGTCGCTGAGGAAAACATCCGCCACCATACCTATCCATGGTCCTAGAGTCCTTATTAGGAGGATGGACGGCACGGAAGGATCTGCAAGTTCCTTCTTGGTGGCAGCAGCCACCACCATGGCATCAGCGGGGACACCCTTAGTGAGGAATTGCTTATCACACGGGGCAGTAATAAATTTTGAAGGCCTCCTAGGGACTGGCTCTACAGAGTCAGGAGCAGCCCACGCCTTTCGGGCAATAACCTGCATAAGGGGTCGAAGGCGGAGACACCCAGGAGGTGGAGAGCCGAGATCCAAACGCCTCTAGGTATACTGACTCATCCTCAGAGGGATTATTAGTGGGCCAGTTTCCCCTCTGTCTAAGGAGTTCTAGGATGTCTGAGAAGGAGACATCCTCAGAGGGGATCTTGGGGATCCCTCTGACTCATCTAAGTCAGTATCTGAAGTGATAGACTCGGGAGTCTACATGTTTCCTCTTACAGGTCCTCTTCCTAGGAGGATCACCCGAAACATCAGGAGAATCCTCGGAAGAGGGGATATTCCCAATGGGGAAACCTGAGGCGGAGGATCTCTGGGTCCTGTAGCAAGAGAAGTGGCAGAGATGTCAACAGGCACTATAGAGGGAGGAGCTAAGGGAACAGACTGCTGGCTGATACCCGTGGCCAGCACACTCTTCATCACCTCGAATGCTCCCTCCCAGGAAGGTCCGAGAGAACCCGTTCAAGAGCTAGGAACTCCAGGGACCACCGAAAGGGAAGTCTCCGAGGCAGATGTTGGAGCAGAGCTCACCAAGGCCGAGGCTCCAAGGGAAGAGCGGTTCGGACAAGGGTCCGATGCCACTCACCCCTCGGAGGAGACCATGGAAGCCCGCCACGAATCCCTCTAAGGAAGGTCTCAAGAGGAGATAAGAGTAGAGGCTGAAGGAACAGAAGGGGTATCTGTCCCTCAGCCGTAGCAGTAACCATTCGAAGACTCCAACTCCAAGCTCTGGGGTAGAGTTGAAGGAGGAACTGCAATGGGGTGTGGACCAATAGCCGTCTGTTGAGACGGGCTATGTAACATTTGGGCCAGTGCCTGTGACTTAAGTAATCTACTGACCACTCTCTCTAAATCATGGTCAGAAAGCCTGGATGACCTTGAAGATCGGCTCCGATGGCTCCGTTCCGAGAGGAGAGGTGAAGCCGGAGCCGAAAGTATCGGCTCCAAGGAAGGAGACCTAGACCTCTTCCTCGAAGGAGCCATCGGAACCGATGAAACTATTGAACCTGTCAGAGCCGACAACTTATCGGAGCAGACAGGTAGCTTCGATGCATCGGCTCCAGCCGGAGCCGATACAGCCACAAAAGTAATGGTGTCGGAGCCGATCGGAGCCGACACCGATGCCTGAGCCACATGGTGGTCGGAACCGATCGGAGCCGACACTGAAGTGGTCGAACCAGAATCGGCACCGATAGCCATCGGTGCCGAAGGTTTAGTTAACCCAGAATCGGCTCCAGCCGGAGCCGATCTCGACTCTGAATGAGTCGGAGCCGAGGCCGCAGGCTTGGACACAGAAGCCTGGGCCTTGGAAGACTTAGAAGTCTTGGATGGAGCCGACTTAGCCGGAGAGCCCTCCAGCTTAAGAAGGCCCCTCAAAATCAGCTTATTTCTTCTTTCCTGCAGGACTCTCTGGCTGAAAGAATGACATATAGCACAGGAGTCCTGCAGGTGAAGAGGCCCCAGACAGTACAGGCAAGAAGTGTGACCGTCTGTCAGAGACATTTTCTGACAGCACGAGTCACACTTCTTAAAGCCTGAGACCCTTTCTTTAGACATGGTGTAAAAACACACAGACACACACACCAGTCAAAGAAATTAAATTAAATATACCAAAAGGTATAACTAGTAAACACACACACACACCCTAACAGGGGGGGGGATGGGTTGGGTGAAAGTCTGACTAAAAAAGTAAGAAGAGACAGAGAATTTTCTGTCAGAAAGGGTTTAAAACTGATATAAAACTAACAATTAAGGGTTTTTTTGTTAAAAGGGGCTAAAATAGCAAAGTAGCAAATCACTTACCAGGAGCTGGTAAAAGGAGGACCTCATCAGCGAAGCGGCAAATGAGATCTGGGTACTTACCGCCTTGCATCATGGGATATGGGGCTGCCTCGAGCTGGTAAAAGTGACTCTCGAGCTTAGCAAGTGCAGAGTCGGAGCCGAGGATCGGCTCCGAACCCATCAAGCAAGAATGAAGGCGAGATTGACAACTTAACATTACCCTTTTTATGGGAGACTTTACCTCATTATAGATTGAGAAATATACACGGCTTCATACTTGCAAGTACAACAATTCCTGGACTTTATTAACACAAATCTCCTTGACCAGATAGTGTGCACATCCGGATCTACTTTATAAAGTCGAAAATCCATTAGATCAACATTCATAACACTGAGACCACAAAGTTGAATATTCACTTTACTGAAACTTCACAATAATGAATACCAGAATATCGAACATAGAAGAGCTAATGGCAAGTTCCTATTATGTTTTGTTATAGTTAAATGATACTTGGTTAAATAGTGCACTATCACTTTAAGGTGTTGTTTTGTGGTCGTAAAAGAAATATGGCAGATGTAATGTTGGAACCTGCTGGTTTTGGTGAAGAGTTTAGTTAAAATTTAAGGTTTAAAAGAGGAAAAGAAATAATAAGCAACAGGTATGTCTTGGGTTTAGAATAGAGTATTTAAATATTAAGATGATGTTGTTGAAACTACTTACATAGTGGTAGATGCAGTGTGTGCCCATAGTTTCCTATTTTCCTCACTGTAGTGCGATCTTGGAGTTAGTATATTTAATTTGTGCAATATATTAGTTGCAGAATTGCTTGTGATTTTAATTATTTACTGTGGATATTACATGCCGATTTTAATCTAGTAATGCATCAGTGTGTAATACACTAAAACTCATTTCCACTACAGTGTATAATACACTAAAACTCATTTCCACTGCAGTGTGTAATACACTAAAACTCATTTCCACTGCAGTGTGTAATACACTAAAACTCATTTCCACTGCAGTGTGTAATACACTAAAACTCATTTCCACTGCAGTGTGTAATGCACTAAAACTCATTTCCACTGCAGTGTGTAATACACTAAAACTCATTTCCACTATCAGTACCTGAATCCACTGAGCTTGGATCACAAAGGCTCAGATGTATATATACGGCAGTGCATCAATTTGAGTACTAGCAGAAGCAAATGCAAAAAAGATTATTTTTGCAGGAGGCACCCTTCTGCAGAAATACTAAGTTAAATGTTTTCCTGAAGAAAAATAAAAATAAAAGTTGAAGCTGTTGCTTCTAGCAAAACAAGCAGCAATTTTGCACAAGATATAGAGCTGTAAAAGTCATGCAGTTATTACTTATTCTTCGTAAAAGGTATTACATCTTGATTTAGGGTCCAATTTGATCAGGAAGGAGTTATACTTGATGGGTAGCAAAGCTACCTCATACTGGTAAAGACCAAGTCCAGGATTTTATCACCCATTGGAGGGAGCACATTAACTGGTTCAGCGAGTTTGTATTGATGAAGTACAAAAATTTCTAAGCATACATGTTCGAGAATGGGCAAGTCTCCCAGTTAATGGAGTAGTAGTTGAAGTCTCCTACGAAAATGCTGTTTGTCTTAATGTATAGGGACTCCATACTGTTTAGGCAGCCAGTATGTGCTGAGGGGGACATAGTTACTTATGATCTGATAAGGGGTTTTGTTAAAAGTAAGCTGGATGAGGAGTCCCAGGTCATTATCTTGCCTGACAAACCTGGAGGTGAACTTTTTTAAAGTTTGCTACTGAAAAACATATTTTCACATTTTAATCGTTATTTCCAATAAATATTTCTAGTGCACAATTTTGAAGGCCTTCTAAGCATCCAGCCACATTAATACTAACTTTTTATTTTCCCACTCAACCTCCATTTGTATCACATGGGTTTTGCCTACTCTTCACAAATCCAGACTGGTCCATATTCATCATAGATTAGTACTTGGCTAACTGCCCTTGTGCGACATTTTAAGCTTAGCCAATTACCCCCTGTGAGAATCAAACCCTGTACCTTCTGTCTGTAAGGCAAACACCTTAACCATTATGCCAACCTCCGAAAAATAAACAGCCTTGCAGGTCTTGAACCCAGGACCTTATACACTACAGCCACAACAGTTAACCACCAAGCCATCACAGAAGTGATTAATGACCTGAGACAGAATCTTAGAAAACCTACTTCACAGTATTGCAAAACATATATTATTGTGGCTTAATTCTGATATTGGGTAGTAACAGCCTGGGTTTAACTAGACTTCTCTCCTTCCATATTACTGATAATACTGCTTTTTTACATGACTCTGGTATTCTACCTCTCCTTTAGTCAGGATTGCTTATGAAATAAAGTTGGCTACTGTATTGGATAACAAAGGGCTTGTTTAAACACTTACAAGGCTATTGTTTGGATCATGCATGAAGAAAGGTATTAAGAGATGGTTCTGGGTATACAACTGACTAACATTTTGGCTAATTTGTTTGTTTATTTTCCATGAAATTTAGCAGGTAGTTGTCCACCATTAATAGAAGAACATTTAACGTTACTTTTAAATTGTATTAAAGAAAATTCAGCAACTGGGCCAGATGGACTGAATTGTTTTGTGAGATGTACAAGTTATTCTTTGTATCACTATTTGGTTTACTTGTTTCAGAAAACTTTAACTGAAGGTTTTTTCCTAAAAATATGAAATGATGCCATTCTCATTCCAATAGGCAGAAATCACCCTGGTTATACTATTGGTGATTAAAGACCAACTAGTCTGACATGCATCCTGAGGAAAAGTTTTGAGACAACATTAAGGTTATAATTTAAGTACATTTTTAGTTTTCTCCAGTGATGTATATCAACATGAATTCATACCTGGTTAATTTTTAAGAACATAAATGTGCTGGACAACGCGGTGGTGGTGCTGCGGTAGCATTGTCGCCTCACAGTAAGACGCTGTCCGGTTCGATTCTCAGCTAGAACGTCTTCTGCGTGGAAACATGCGTGAATGGGCGTACCTTCATTGAAGGTTGTGCGTCAGGGCTGGTAACTTGGCAGGGCTGGTAACTCGGCACGTAAAACTCAACTACCAATCATTAGCGGACCGGAGTTCTGCTGTGGCGACCCCTAACCGGGAAAATCCGAAAAGATACAACATAATAAATGTGCTGCCTAGCTACAGGTGTGGTTTACTTGGATCCTGCTAAGGCCTTTCATTCAGTTCCACATTCTGTTTTTTACTGATATATTGGTAGGACAGATATGAATGTTTATGTAAAGAGATGAGCTATAAATTGGTTGGAAGGTCAGAAAAGTAGAGTTAAGATTAAGGACAATTTAAAAAAATATATGTATCCATTAAATGTGGTGTTCCCTTGGCTTTGGGTTTTGAACCTCTGTTGTTTGGGCCGTTTATGAGTGCGTGTCTGACATCAAAACAAATTTGAGTAAATGTGCTAACATGTTAGAGGTTGGAGGTACAATAACAAATGCATTAGATCAGCAGCGTTTGCAAAGTTATTTGGATAGGTTAACTACATGAATACAACAAAATGATATAACATTTAATAATAAATGTCCAATTGTTCACTTTGTTGATATTAATAACATTTATCCATAAGTGCTGTATAGCTCTGTGTGTCACTCGATTAAACAAGTTAAGGATTTAAGTGCAACTGTTGAGTCATCTCTCTCTCTTTGGATTCTTATGTGAATTGTGTTGGTAGGATATGTTATAGACTAAAAGAATATTTTTGGACCTTCACATATCGGGACAGGATTGTTAAGGCAAAGTTATTTTCTGCCAGTACTTGCCTTATGACAAAATATTGTGGTTCTTTTTATGTGCTGGTGATTTCTAAGCTGGCTGATCTTTATTGTATTCTAAGAACATTTACTAAATATACAGACAGATGTTTATCCTTATAGATTAGGCAACATGAAAATGTATCATTTTGTTCATTAGCATATAGGATTTTAAGGGATGATTTAATTTTGGTGTAGAAATGTACTAATGATTATGTGTTTCCCGCAATGTTGAGAATTGGTTTTATCAACCATAGTTTAAACACTAGGAATAATGGATCTATATTACATTATCAAAATCTCCCGTGAACGAATGGCATTTCATCGAATATGCTGTTCATCGATTTTTACTCTTGTGGGGGCTGCCCCCCCCCCCCAATTATATACCAACTCCGAGATTGCACTACAGTGAGGAAAGGGCAAATTTCCCAATCTTCCCTGTATTACGATCTCACTATGAACATTTCTGTGAATGGCATTGTTTGATGTAAGAGCACCGAAAATGCCATTTGCTGAACAGTCTTTTCGATAGTTTAATAATGACCCCGAATAATAACTTATTAATTCATTATCCAGTGTTAATTTCTAATCAAAGTCTTTGTTTTTTTCATTTAAGGGCTGGTAGATTACAGAACACTCTACCTACAGATATTAGATATGCAAATAGTTTACTAATGCTTAAATCTTTCTTAGATTTATGGTTTAAAAAGTTGTTATACTCAACAAGGTCTAAATTAAAGCAAGCCCTTAACTGTCCTTCACAGGCTCTGGGCTTGAAATACATTTCATTAAATCCTTTGATATATCAGAATAATTTTTGGTTTACATTCTTTCTTTACTCCTATGGGGATACTGTATATCTCTAGAGATATACCCACTGCCTGAGCTGTTACTTTTCTATCTTTAGATCTATCATATATCTAAGCAATTATTTTCCCTCGCCTGCCACATCCTTAGGATATCCCCTCTCTTTCACAAACTTCCCCAATGTAATAAACTGATCTTCTCCTTCCCTTTGTGTCTGACATAAGTCTTCATCATACGACTCTACATATTTCTTCTGTTCATTCTGGATCCCTATAAATTTGTCACTTTCTAAAATCCCTCACATTGCTTATCTTTCTCTCTACATTATTTGCCTTAGTGTACTTTTCAAAAGCTTTTGCAGATTAGGGGTATTTTCAAAATATTGCTGCCTGATTGATTACCTGTTTTTCTCTCCTCCACTTTCTTTTCCAGTTTCCCTCACTTTTTTCATGCCATTTCAATTAAGGATATTCCTTTGCTTGCAATTATTTAACTTTTCTAACTGGTAATGCATAAACCTTTTCCTTCAGTCCAACTCGCCTTTCCCCCTTCTTGCATTATCAGTTTAAGTTTATAGTAAATATTTCACACCCCCAATTACATCTGTTTGTTTCTCCTGGCTGTTTTCCAGCAGAAGACTCCAGTTGGAGTATGCTTTCCTTTTTATTTTTGCATTTCAGCCCTCCAACTCTGAATGTTTAATGCCCGTCACTTCTTATATACCTGGGTATTCCAACCTCAACTACCGCTGGTGCATGACTGGGTAGACTTCCAGGATGAGTCAACATTCCCTCAAACAGGTATTTATGTTACTTTGTTACATATATCCCCATCCAATTTAGACCAATATCTATATTTCTCTGACAATTCGGGTACTATTTCCCCCTACTCTTCCTGAATCCTACATCTGCCAAACCATGAATTTCACAAAATCTATTTAACAGCTTTACCTCTGATGTATCCATTCTTGTTTTCGGATCTTCACTAACATCTCTTCTAACATTCCTTTTAACAGTCACTAAATTCCAGTCTCCTGCCAGCAACATGACTCCTTGGGTTTTTTTTTTTTTAACTTGGTGGAATATATATATTTGCCAATGTGATTCTATTCCCCCTCACATATCCTCTATCACGCATGTATCCTTAATGCTCATCTACTCTTCTATACTTACATTCATTCCTCTTGGTGTCTGTATCATTACTTCCCTTTCAGCTTCCTTCCTGTGCCTTTGCATGGAATCCTACCTTAAAAATCTTTCTTCACAAGCACCTCCTGCTTAGCCTTCTTTAGGTGGGTTTCATACAGCATTGCTATTTCCCTTCCCAATTACTTAATTTATTCTAATACTTTGTTGTTACTCAGCTGGGGACACCATTTAGGCTCCAGTTCAATACTTGTAGCCCCATTTAGTCAATGGACTTAGTTTAGGTTCATAGGTTCATAGGTTCATACTAGGCTATCTGCCCGAGGGCATTTACAAGCCTAGCCCATAGTTTTGTGGCTTACGCCACCCCTTTAGTATGGGGAACTATACCCATTATTTTGCTGTGCCTCTGTCGAGCAGTGACACTGAGGTAATCCCTGGGGTATATCTGCGATCTCCCATCCATTGGTCAAGATTTCTCTTGAACAAGGCCAGCGAGGTGCTCTGCCTCACATATACCGGGATTTTGTTCCACAGCATAGGGAGTCTTTGGGTGATGAATCTATCCCTCCAGCACGTCCTATTAATAGCCGTGTCGAGGTTTAAGTCTCCCGCCCTTGTGGCTCTGATGGATCTAGATTTTTTGAGGTGAAGCATATTCATCAAATCTGGGTTTGACATGGCCTTGTATGTTAGGCAAAGGTCACCTCTGAGCAAGCGGTATGCGACTGAATAGAGCTGGTGTTCTTTCAGTCGGGCAGCATAGGACATATTTTTGAGACCCTTTATCCTTTTGGTGAGGAACTTTTGTGGCCTCTCCAGCTGCTGCAAGTGTCGGGTCAGATACATTCCGAATGGGGCATTGTACTCAATCATTGGTCTGATGAGTGATGAGTAGAGGGAGACAATGACCTCCCTTGATCTAGATGAGAATCCCTTCATGATAAGGTGGGCAATGTAGAAGGTCTTCCTAACTACTTTAGCTACATGGGTGTCGAATGACAGACTACTATCAACCTGGGTCCCCAGGTCCCTGATAACTTCTTCTGTGCTCAGTGGATTGCCACCTATTTGGTAGCTAGGGGTAACCTTGTTTTTCCCGAAGGGTATGACTATGCATTTTTGGCATTTAACTTTAGGCCATGGCTCTGGCACCAGTTATCCGTTTCTGTGAGACCCTTCTGAAGGATATCTGTGTCAGATGTGTTTTCTACTATGGCCCAGTTTGCAGTCATCTGCAAACTTTGTCAGCCATAACCCTCCTGTGTTTGCTTGTACTTGAGAAGTAGATGCCAAACAAGAGTGGGCCTAGGACTGAGCCCTGTGGGACACCACTTGTGACAGGCTTTGAGTCTGACATGGCGCCGGCAACTCTGACCCTGTGGGTTCTGTCACTCAGCCAGTTTGCAACCCATCTTGTGATGTATGGGTTAATATTTAAGCTGATGAGTTTTTCAATGATACCCGAGTGGGGTATTGTATCGAAGGCCTTCGCCAGATCGAGGTAGGCTGTATGGACTGCCTTTCCCTCATCAATGGCTTTGGTGACTGTTTCGAAAAAGTCAACCAAGTTTAAAAGGCATGATCTGCCTTTGACAAAACCAAACTGGGTTGGATCCAAAGTCTGCAAATTCCCTATGTCTTTATTTATGAGGTCCATTATGATCCTCTCCATGGCTTTGCAGATAAGGCTTGTCAAGCTAATGGGGCGGTAATTTCCAGGGTTGGTGGAGGCACCGCCTTTGTGAAGTGGGACCACAGTTGCAGTGCGCCACTCCTGGAGTGCGTATCCAGAGGTAAGGCTCTGATTAAACAGCTGTCCTAGCTGTGGGTTTAATTCCTCATTGAGTTCGTGGAGCACACAGCCGGGGACACCATCAGGTCCCATTGATGCTGTGTTTTTGCTTTGGAGAGAGCAGTTCTCACTTGGGCGTTGGAGATGTTTGGGGGCTGCAATCATTTGGTATAGATATCTCTCCTTTTGGGGAGGGGAGAAGTTTGCACTGAACCTGTCAGCCAGTATGTTGGCAATGTCCGTAGGATCAGTAATCTTCACATCATTTTGAACTAGTTCTGAGCATATCTGGGAGTTTCCTCCCAGGTTTCTAACATAGCTAAAGAAGGCCTTATGATTGTCTTTTGAGTCTTTAGCTATTTTTCTCTCAAAATTTGCTTTGGATGATTTTATGAGAGCTCTTAGTTTTTACTTATAGTGATCAAGGGTGTCTTACCTTTTAAGGATTTTGCTCTATCTTGTAGTAGCTTCCTCCTTTTGTTGTAGAGTTTGTTTATGGCTGGGGTCCACCAGACTGGACGCTTGCCTTTGGTACAAACAGTCTTTGTTTTGCTTGGGATTGCCTTATCCATGCAGTCCTGCAGGTGCTGGTAGAAGGCATTTGTAAGTGATTCAGCGGCATGTGTACTGTTTTCCGCCGGCTCGGGGGCCTTAAAGGAGACCACACTAGTCTTTAGAAGTGTGAAGTCGGCTTTCGAGAAGTTCTTTACTGTGGTCTTTTTTATTTCAGCTCATACATTTTGGATGAAAGCAGTGCCTCCCCCCATTTTCCCAGTCTCTCCTTGTAACCTACAGTGAATTTCCCCTACTTGTTCAACAGCATTGCTTTATAACTGATTTAACATGGAACACATTGATAACTACTGTACATACAATTCCTGCTGACAGCATTCCCCTCCCAATATTCCATTCAATATTTGAGACAAGGCTCAAATTTGGACAATGTATTACAGTTTTTTTAAAACTTTCTGAGCTGGCCATTTCCTGCCAAAGACTGTGTTCTCATAAACCAAAGAACAATTTCTACATAGCTAAACGATGTTTCAAAAAGGATCAAAATTTGAAAATGAGGATACAAAACAAAAAATGAGAATCTAAATATTTTTCTAACAGAAGGGGAACAGTGATAATTTGTTCCAGGAGTTTGCTGTGGACATTTGTCAGGTGATGTTGCTCTTCCACGTTTAGTGAGCAACTGTCAGAAAAGGCAGTCACAGTCTTTGCTTGCCTCCTGAGGGATACCGTGCAGTGTATTGTCTAGAGAGAAAGTCTGCTGAAAAGAGACACTGATCTCACAGTCTATAAATTCCAACTTTCTAAACGCATTTCTGTTTTAAACATTTTTTATAGTTCTAGTGCAGGAGTATAATTAGTTGTATGTTTAACTTTAAAGTACACTGCTTACTTTTATTAAGTTTTCTAATTTTAGTTTATTAAGTAAAAAATTTCATTATTCAGTTTCAAAAGATCATGGCTGATTTATTGATGTATATAAGGGTAATTATTAAAATTAGTAAATCATTAACTTCTAGAATCCGGTTTTATGAGAGTGACTAATTTGCTACTAAGTACAATTGTGTAAGAGCTTACCATAACAGTGGATGTCCTACTGATCACTGCTGCAGTATTTCTGACATATGGGTTGTCACTGTTGATGTCTGGCTGGGGTAACAAAGCTTTACCTTTCCAAGGATGCATGTCCAATGCATGTCTTCAGCTCATAAGCACAGAGGTATACAAACAAATGTAAAAGTGTGGACCTTCAGACTATCTCCAAATCAGCGGCCTGAAGACTACTGACAGAGGGAGACTGGTCAGCTAGAAGGGGTGTAGTTCTAATAGGTAAGAAAACCCCCCATTCCTATCGAACAGAGCAGAGTTTAAAGTAAAGTGGCAGAATAAAATGGAGTTTGAAATAAGGTAGTGAAGAGGGGATTGAGGGTAGGATGGAATGCTGCAGCAGTGATTAGTAGGACATCTACTGCTATGGTAAGTTATTACACAACTACTACATCCTGACTGAAATCACTATTGCAATATTCCTGCTATATGGGTGATTCCCAGGGTTGAAGGAGGTGGAAAGGGTAGTTGGCTACTGAGCAGGAAAAGAGTGACCTACCAAAGGCTGTCTTGGACCTGTATAAAGCATCAATCTTATAGCGTTTCATAAGGGTGTGTACAGAGGACCGAGTGGCAGCTTCTAAGACAGACCTGTTGTCTAATCCCTTTTGAAAGTCCCTGGCCCTGAGGAAGCCAATGCCCTAGCTGACTGAGCTTTTGGGCAGGAAGTCAAAGTCTTACCATAATGTGAGTAGCAGAAAGAGATGATCTTCGATATCCAAGTTGTACTAGCTTGTTTGGAGACTGGCTGGCACAGCTTAAGGCGCGTAAAGGATACGATGAGCAGGTCAGTCTTTCTGAAAGATTTAGGTTTGTCTGAATAAAATCTGAGTTGCCTGTGAATAGCTAGAGAATGTAAAATTATGTTCTCCCTATTTTGAGGATTGGGAAAGAAAGTGGGTAGGAGAATCGCCTGACTGAAGAACAGCTCATTCACTACTTTATGCATGAAGGATGGATTAGCCATGTGAGTCACATATCCTTCTGAAAAATAAGAGGGGGGGAATGGCCATGCGAGCTTCTAACTCAAACTCTAACAGAGGTGAGAGCCAAGAAAATAGTTTTCCAAGTACAGAATTTTAGAGAAGCATCTGCCTGCCTAACTGAATAAATTTCTGGAAACTTCAACATGGTATCTTTATTCTTCCCACAGCGAGGGTATCAGAAAGAGAGAGTCTCCTAGATCTGCTAGTGATTTTACCTGGACTAATCCTTTACACTCTGATTCTTGTTAGTCCTGTCACAGGTGGGATACCAGGCTTCACTTGAGCCCTCTGGATTAGGTCTTTTTTGGGTTTCCAAAGATGGGTGAAGGTCTGAAGTGCTTGTAGAACAGCCCTCATTCCTTCAGATTGATATGTCCCTTTAGGAGCTCAGGATATCATCTGCCCTGCACCCGGTGTGATCCTGTACATGCCCCCCCACACACACACACACACACACACACACACAGACACACACACACACCTTGTTTGAGATATCTCTGTGAACCTGTGTGAATGAAAGTCCTGGGTTGAAGTTGACCTTTCCCCTCAATTAAAGGGGCTCCTTTTTGAGACAAAGGAGGGGGGGGATCAGAGTGCCCAAGGGGTGACAGTGCTGGGACCACAGAGACTTCAGGTACCATTATATTTTCTTCATGTGAAGTCTGCCCGGGGGAGTACAGAGATGGTGGCTGTCAAGAACACCAAAGTTCTTAGCATCTCCCTTGCTAAGTGATGTGTTGCACAAGAGAGATCTTGGAAAAAATTGGACAGACTGTGAACTTTCTCCTGGGAAAGGAAAACATGTATTTTCTAAGGGTCCAGTCAGTGGCCCAGGAAAACCAAGTGCTGTGTAGGGACCATATGGGGTTTTTTTGTAGTTTATACTGAAATCCAGACCTGTTAGGAGATGGAGGATGAAGTGTAAATGCTGAAGACAGCGCCAGGATCAAAAGGTCATCCAGGTAGGGAAAATTTTGAATTCCATGAGTGCAAAAAGAAAGCTACCACTGGAGCTAGATACTTTGTGAACACCCTTGATGCTGTGGAAAGATCAAAAGGTTGAGCAGGAAATTGAAAATGCCAGGAGCCAGTGAAAAACCTGAGGAATTCCATGCAAGAAGGATGAATGGGTAAGTGTAAGTAGGCATCTTTCAGATCTAGGGACATTAGAAGAGTCCGGGGAAGAATGACATGCAGAACAGTGGGAAGAAACAGAATTTTGAAAGATGGCACTTTCAAATAACCATTTAGGAAAGAAAGGTCTAACATGGGTCCCTTCATTCCTTGGCACTAGAAAAATTCAGGCGTAAAATCCTTTTCCTATGAACTCTTTTGGCACTTGCTCAATGTTTCAATGAATCAGGAGATCTTGAATAATGGGGGCAAGAAGGGATGTCTGGTTGTGAGGAGGAAGTGGCGTGCCTTTCAGATGGGGAATATTTTCCCAGGACATGGTATAACCGTCCTTGACTATGGACAAGACCCATATGTCTGTGGTAATGGCTTCCCACCTGGCCAGGGAAGAGACAATCTTTTGGAAAAAGGTGTAATGGGGCTGAGGGTAGGGGGAGGCATGCTGCAAAGGTAGTCACAAAATTTTGTTTCAAAAGGGAAGTCTCCCAGATGGAGTTTCCCTATGGGGTTTGCCAAAACATCTTTTCCTAGCTGTTTGTTTTGGCTTCTGAGAAGTCTTAGGGTCCATTTTTTAAAGAAAAAGATTTAGATGGGTATTTCCTATGGTATCTAGAAACGGAGGACAGTAGACTCTGTCTGCAGTCTTTCACAGCCAGTGGCTATGGAGATATTAAGGAGGGGTGATTCAAAGACATAATAACTTTAAATAATACCTGTGAGAAATCTATCCATTACTTTTCTCTAGCTGCTGAGGAAGAAACCACATGCCTAGTCTTTTGTTTTTTTTCTTTTTGGGCATGACATCTACCCAAATGAGACACAGAGGTTCGGACCCCTGTCTAACCTCTATTGATGTGCCTGGAATCTCATCCTTAACCAATATTTGAGAGACGCCATAAAGTCCCTCAGCAATAATGAGTCTTGGTTCATCTTGAGTCATCATATGTATCAACAATCTACAAGGCCTCAGGAGCCATGCCAGCCTCCAACGGGGTCTTGGCAGCAGACAACTGAAAGGTAACCAGGTGTACTGAGGGTTTTGCAACCTAAGTAGGTATGTCACAGTCTGAAACAGACTGTGGATCAGTTCTATGGCTATTTAGCTTCTTCTTAGTGGGAAGAAGGACTGCGCAGTGGTGCAGTGGTAGTGTTGTCACCTCACAGCAAGAGGTTCCCTGGTTTGATTCCCAGCTGGAGTGCGTTCTTTATGGAGTCTGCATGTCATCCCTGCATTCGTGAGTGTTTCCTCTGCGTGCTCTGGTTTCATCCCACGTTTCAAAGACACGCATCTGGAATGTTTCTCCCTGGGCTTCTGCTTAAAACTGGCTTTGTTCCAAGTTGGATTTTCCCTGTAAACAAATGTTAAATAAAATAAAATAAATAAAGAAGAATATATAGACATGCAGACATCTTGGACTGGACCAAGCATTTAGGATTGTGGGGTCTCTAGAAAGGTGTTGAGCGAGGAAAGTCTCAACCTATGGGTTTTTGGAATGAATGACTGACAGCTGGAGAAAAATTTGTGATCATGTTCCAAGCCTAGACAGAACAGACACTATGCAAGTCCTTGTACGGAATCTGCCTACCAAACACACACTTACCCCCAACTAGCTGACATCTAGCAACTTTCAACAAAATTAATGTAAGCAAAAAGAAAGGTCCCCCAGGGGCACTTATCTGAATAAACAATCAAGCAGAACAAAAGCACCAATGGTCAAACGGCAATCAGTCCGATGTATGCAAGCCCTGCAGCCAGGTTGGTGGTGAGATAGTCTTGAGGGTCCACACTCATACATAGGTTCATAAGTAAGTACTAGGCTATTGGCCCTAGCGCCTATATAAACCTAGCCAAACGGTACCCTGAATTTTGCCACCCAAGAAAATTATTTTCCTATGCCCCTGTCAAGCAGAGCCACAGAAGTGATCTCCCATCCAATCATCAAAATTTTTCTTGAAGAGTGCTAATGAGGAGCTTTGTTTGATACAGATAGGTAGTTTGTTCCAGAGTATGGGAAGTCTCTGGGCCAGGAATCTATCCCTCCAACATGTTCTGTTTATTGTGATGACAAGGTTTAGGTCCCTAGAGCGTGCAACTCTGAGGGATTGGGATTTCTTTAAGTGGGGCATGTCCAACAGCTCTAGGTTTGACATAGCTTTGTATGTTAAGCAGAGATTGCCTCCGAGTAGGCGATATGCGACAGAGTAAAGCTGGAGTTTTTTGAGACGGACTGCGTATGGCATCTGTTTGAGGCCGGTAATCCTCTTTGTGAGGTATTTCTGCGGCCTTTCCTGTTGTAGATGTCTTGTGAGGTACATACCAAAACGAGCGTTGTACTCTATAATGGGTCTAATGAGTGATGAGTAGAGGGGAACAATGACATTTTTTTTCCTGGATGAGAAACCTTTTGTGATGAGGTGTGCCACGTACAAGGATTTCCTGACTACTGTGGCGATGTGATTATCAAAGGAAAGACTACTGTCCACCTGTGTCCCAAGGTCTCTTATCACACTTTCGGTGTTAAGTAGACTACCGCCTATGCGGTAGTTCATGGGTACAGAGTTTTTACCAAAAGGGATGACAATGCACTTTTTGGCACCGAACTCGAGGCCATGGTTTTGACACCAGGCATCTGTCTCAGTGAGGCCTTTTGTAGGATGTCCACATCGTTAGGAGTTTTGATTATGGCTCCTAGTCTGCAGTCATCTGTGAACTTTGTTAGCTAAAGACCTTCTGTGTTAGCCTGTACTTCAGTAAAGTAGATACAAAACAGGAGAGGGGTACTCCACTTGTCGCTGGTCTGAAGTTGGATTTAGAGTCTGCTACTTTCACAGTGTGGGTTCTGTCAGTGAGCCAGTTGGCAACCCATCTTGTGAGATAGGGATATATACCTAGATTAGTGAGTTTATCTATAATTTCAGAGTGGGGGATGGTGTTGAAAGCCTTGGTGAGATCTACATAGGCTGTGTGAACCACCTTACCCTCATCTACGGCTTTGGTGACCGCTTCAAAGAAGTCTATCAGGTTTAGGAGACGTGATCTGCCTTTTACAAACCCGAACTGGACAGGGTCCAGAGTTTGGAGATTACCAACTTCATTGTTGATAAGTTCCATGATGATACGTTCCATACCCTTGCAGACCAGGCTCGTCAGGCTAATGGGGCGGTAGTTCCCGGGGTCCATTGTGGCTCCCAATTTGTGGAGTGGGATAACCATTGCTGTGTGCCATTCAGTGGGCACAAAGCCTGAGGTGAGGCTATGATTGAACATGGTACTTAGGTGAGGTGCCAGTTCTTTTTGTAGTTCATGGTCCCATGGATGCTGTGTTCTTGGCTTTGGAGTGTGTGTTTTTTACCTGTGCAGCCGTGATTACAGGAACTTTGCATTCTTCCGGTATACAAATGGGCCCTTTAGGGGGTGAGAGAGGGGTAAAGTTAGCACTGAACCTATCTGCCAGGATGTTGGCAATATCAGTTGGTTCTGTATATTTAGTGTCATTGTGCTGTAACTCAGAGCAGATATGAGTGTTGTCATTGAGATTTTTGACATAGCTATAGAATTCTTTGTGGTTGTCTCTAGAATCAGTTGCGATTTTATTTTCATAACTAGCTTTGGAAGATTTTATGAGGGATCTCAGCTTCTTACTGAGGCTGAGCACAGAGTTCCTCCAATCATGGGATTTTACTCTTTTTTGCAGCAGCTTCTGTCTTCTGTTGTATTGTTTGTTTATAGCAGGGGACCACCAGATTGGCTTCCTTTTTTTGGAGGATAGCATCTTGGTTCTGTTAGGGACTGCACGATCCATGCACTCGTGTAAGTGCTTATAAAGTGCATTTGTACAGGAATCAGCAGTCGTACCTCTATTGTCCATCGGCATGGGTGTCGTGAAGTTTGCCACTTCTGTCTTAAGAAGCGTGAAGTTGGCTTTGGAGAAATTTTTTACTGTGGTTTCCCTGATGGGGGGTGGGAGTGGGATGTGGATGTCTAGGGTGATAAGCTTGTGGTAGATTCTGACCAATGAGGAATTGACCTCTGGTGTGGAACACCAGTTGCCCATGTTTGTAATGACCAGGTCTAGGATATTGCTGCCCCTGGTGGTGGTGTGGGTAAGTTGATCCAAGACGCTGGAATTTATGAATTCCAGAAAACATCGAGCACAAGAGTTGGTACACGAGTAGTTTTCCCAGTTAATGGTGGGGTAGTTGAAATCGCCCATTATTAGGGTGTTAGGTTGTACCTTCATATTTTCCAGTGTATCAAGAAATGAGGAGTGGGAATCCTGGGGCATGGTGGGGGATCTGTGGCAAGCTACAATTTTTATTGTGGTCTTGCCCAGAGTTAGTTGCACTTGGATAATCTCGGATGCATTATTCTAAGCAACTAGCCTGGAGGTGTGGATATCCTTAATGAATATGGACACGCCTCCACCTTTAGTGTTTCAGTCCAGGTTAGGCGGCCGAAAGGTGTGATATGAATTATAGCCTGGTAATGCAGGGGTGCTCTCTGGAGCCTTGAACCAGGTCTCTGTCACTGCACAGATGTTGATGTTCTGCATTTTAAGGAGTGCCTCGAGTGAGTGCATTTTGAGGTTTAGACTTCTAGCATTAAGTAGCATTACCCTCAGATTTTGCTTGCTTGTACCTGTTACAGTGGTGAATTTGTCATTTGAAACTTGCCTAAAAAAGGCACTATAGGGGTGGCAAGAGCCTTAGCAAGTATCCAGAATCCCAAGGGCGACAGGTGTAGGCTATCTCTGGCAAAGCATCGTGGTTTGTCAATCCTGTCATCCCAGGCAGACAGATACTGGATCCCCTTAGAATAACACCAGAAGCTTAGCCAATTGTCAAAGTCAATCATTTTGTCCTTGTACTGTGGTATCATTCTGGGTGATGGCAGGATGCTACTCAGGGCTAGGGTCATACCAGCCTGGGCTGCTCCTCCAGGTCTCTTTTCATGTAGTCCAGGGAGGTATGTCTCAGGTCATTCACACCAACATGAAAAATGACAGTCATAGTTGTACTTGTTGTGGAGTGACCTGAGTATGTGCCTTATGTGGCGGATCCTGGCACCTGACAGTAACTTTCTCCTTGTTTAGCCTGGTGAGTGGAACATCAGTGTGCCTGACTATAGAGTCACCTATGACTAGAGTGTTGGGTACCTTGTTATGCCTTATGGGCTGTGGTTGAGTGGCAAAAATGTATAGTCATACCCTTCGGGAAAAACAAGGTAACCCCAAGCTACCATATAGGTGGCAATCCACTAAGCACAGAAGAGGTTATCAGGGACCTGGGGACCCAGGTTGACAGTGGCCTTTCTTTTGACACTCACATTGCTAAAGTGGTTAGAAAGACCTTCTACATTGCCCACCTGATCATGAAGGGATTCACATCCAGATCTAGTGAGGTCATTGTTCCCCTGTACTCTTCACTTATCAGACCAATGATCGAGTACAATGCCCCATTCGGGATGTATCTCACCCGACATCTGCAGCAATTGGAGAGACCCCAAAAGTTCCTCACCAAAAGGATAAAGGACTCCAAAATCTGTCATATGCTGCCAGATTGAAGAAACTCCAGCTCTATTCAGTCGCATACCGCCTGCTCAGAGGTGACATGTGCCTGACATACAAGGCCATGTCCAACCCGGCATTAATGGACATGCTCCACCTCAAAAATCCAAATCCACCAAAACCACTAGAGCAAGCGACTTAAACCTTAGCACGGATATAAATAGGACGTGCTGGAGGGATAGATTTATCACTCAGAGACTCCCTATGCTGTGGAATAAAATCCCGGTCCATGTGAGGCAGAGCACCTCGCTGACTCTGTTCAAGAGAAATCTAGACCTGTGGATGGGAGATCGTAGGTTTACCCCAGGAATCAACTCTGTGTCACTGCTGGACAGAGGCACAACAAACTAATGGGCACAGTATTTTTTCATATAAGGGGTGGCGTAAGCCACAATAATTTGGGCTAGGCTTATAAATGCCTTAGGGCAGATAGCCTAGTATAAACCTATGAACCTATGAACCTATGAACACTGAGTTTGTAGGTTATGTGTCATTTGGGTTGTGTTGAGGGGTGGAGGTTGCTTGCTTTTCTGCTTTGAAGGTCCCTGATGCTTGGGTAGATTTTTTTGAGAGCCTCCACAAATGTAGGTGTGTGTTTTGTGTTTCTATGTGTGTGTGTTTTGGCGGTGTAGGTTTTGAGGGACTACGTGATGAGTGTGGTGTGGTGCAAGTGTTTACCTTCTCCTCTTGACTGTCTAGTCCAGTCTTGGGTGAAGAGAGCTTTGCTTCCAGTTTGGCTATATAAGTGCATCACTCACAGGTTGTAGTGTTGGGTGGTAGGAGGAGAGGGTTGTCTGTGTACATGAGGCAATTGCTGCATTGCCCCAAGATGCCCAGATTCATCAGGTAGACAGGAGAAAACACCGGGAGCTGACCCTTAGACGCCTGGATAGGTGCTTATTTATTAAGTACTAAAAACTGTTTTCCTCTAGACAAATGAGAAAAGTTGAATGCTGTAGTAATTTGTAGCTTATTTGGTGCTTACAATGAGTTCTGAACAAGTGCTGCGCTTAAAGAAACAGATTTGAGTGCTGAAACTAGAAAACTGGCTAGTTCTAAGAAACAAAATTAAGCTAGAAGGCTTCCCTCCAACACAGAAAGGCTTGGGGGCTCAGACGCTTACAAACAGCACTGGATACAGCAAATCTGTATCTGGACTAGACTTGCAGGAAACAAGCTTAGAAAATATATATATATATATATTTTTTGTAAAGTGGAAAGGGGAAAGGAGGAGCAGAAAAAAACTGGGTTGGCCTTCTCAAATGTTCTCCCTGGATTAGGTAGAATGAGGTAATGACACTAGACTGGGAGGAGTGTCCCAGATCAAATTTACAGTAGGGGCAGGCAACTGCAAAGCCACCAAGTATAAACAGGCTACCAATAGGGAGGGAGGGTAGGAAACAAAAATCAGAATGAACAAACCCAACCAGATGCTTAACAATTGTAGAAAATTTCTAGTTAATACCTCACACACAGTGAAACTAGCTAGAAAAGTATATGCAGACAATAAAAGTGCTATAAATAACTTGTAAAAATAAGCAAAATAAACAGGATACTTAATGTTATACATCACAGATTAGTTGGCTCAGAGCCTTTCCTCCGATTAGCTCAGTGTGAAATGGCAGAAACACTCACAAGTTAGCTTCTTAAGTAACAAAGTTGAAACCTGAAACAACTTTAAAAAAAAAAGCTTGAAAGAACCAATGAGGTGCTTACTTCCAAGCTGTAGTCCAGGCAACCCCAATCAGCCAATGACCACAAACAATTCACTCTCACTGAAATGCTATACTGGCTTTGGCTATACTACGATGGCTTGGAACATGTGCTCAGACGGGTCCACTACAGAATCCCGAAAGCTCATAATCCTGAAGCCCAAAATCCTGAGACCAAAATCCAGAAAATTCAAAATCCCGAAAGCCCAAAATCCTGAAAACACAAATAATGCTAATATGTCACTATAAAGAAACTAATATCTACCAACTGACCCTGACCCTAACCCTAACCCTAAGGTCCATTCACTATCGCACACTCACCTGACCCGCGCCCTAACCCTAACTCACTTAAACCTCCCCCAACCCCAATATTTGTCACTAATGCATACATGCCTAACCTGCGCCCTAACCCTAACTCACTTAAACCGCCCCTAACCCTAACATAAAACCAACCGCACACTTACCTGAACCCAACGCCTGACCTAACACCACAGGGCTAACAATAGCAAAGCCACAATGACGTCAGTATGTCCATTTTGTGTTTTCAAGATTTTGAGTTTCAGGATTTTGGGCTTTCGGGATTTTGGTCTCAGGATTTTGGGCTTCGGGATTATGAGCTTTCAGGATTCTGTAGTGGACCCGCTCAGACACACAGCCTCTACTAACAAACAACTACACCCAAAACCCAAGCCTGAATATGGACAATGCTACACTACTCACACTACTTAGGTAGAAAAAAAAATGTAGAAATGTTTAAACAGATAAAGGATCAATGAGACTCTAGAGAATCCATCTCTATACTCCTACATTTAAAAGTTGAGGTCATGTGTCGGACACACAACCTCAGGAAAGTAAAAGTTTGGTACCTTGGACGTCAGTGGTGAAAACTCCTATGTCAGGAAGACTTCAGTCTGGACATTTACCGTTACATAATATACTGCAGCTACCTCATTTTGAAAGTGTTTATTGACTGAAACCTTTGATCTGGCTGACAGATGAGTGCTGATATTTTGTGTATGTGTATGCAAATTTGTCTTAGTAAGTTTCAGTTACAACTGATAAGGTTAGACTGAAAGGCACTGACTAGGAAGCTAGAGTTTGGCTCTAGTAATCAGCTGTACAGTATGAGGCGTATTTGGTCATGGTGGATACTGGTCATAGCATAAAGCAATAGCGCACAGCTGCTGTACACTCTTAAGACCAACTTTCTCACATCCTGATCAACATCAGTAACACAGAATGTGAGACTGTAACCTCTGACCATCATGTCTAGCATGTAAGGGACAGCCTGCCACCATGCCCCCATTGTGTGGAGCAAGCTACCCACAGTTTCAACATTACTATTTTCATACATAGGTTGATGCATCTTGAAGGAGGTGCAATCATAAATGCCAGCATAAAGTCAGTCTAGTGCTTTCTCTAGAAGATTACAAGACTGGATAGGCACCTATGAGGAAGATGCAGATAATCAACAATATTTCACTCCTACAGATCTCAAAGATACGTAATACGAGTACTTTAACTCTTGAGCACCTACATTCGACCAGATGCATTACAAACTTGGGTGATTCATGCCATGGGGATGTGCAGCACAAACTTTTCTATCATTTTTGCTATCTCTGCACATGTTTAACAGTACATAAGATTATTTTGACATGATTTGTTTTACTTTCATGAGAAAGCTTCTTATCTTCAATTTGTAAAATGAATGAATCTTAAGATGGCAAGAGTTTAAATAACAGATGTGATGAGAAATATGTACATTCATATCTGGTATCCACTCCCTACTAACAGTACCTACATTCTGTCACCAGGTGCTGAAGCCCATAAGCCATTTACTGCACTGTGAGCTTAACTACAAACCAAATTACTTACATACCAGTTGTTGCTTTACTTGCATATGAATGATACCTGCATATAGCTAGTAACACAAAGGAAAAGTCAAGAATGTAAGTTTCGGCATGAGTGTGTACGCCGCCAGTAAAGAAGACTAAGCTGCTGTTTTGAACCAGCCTGTTAGAAGAAATATTTTGTAAGTCTTGTAGCATACATTTTTTTATCAGTCAGTGACTGTACCACTGCAGTGGGGGCAGTATTTCATGTAAAGCGTATATAGGCAGGTTATGGGCATCAGCAATATACACTGTACTTTATCAGACTGTATCTAACCATACTTTTACAGTGTTTTTGTTGTTAGTGTGAGACTTCTATACTTTTAAAGTGGTTACAAAAACAACCGTATTTCTTTCATTTCTCTGCCAGTCTGTAAGCATGTAAGTTCGTTCTGCCACACTACCAAGTTGTTTATGTATTTCCTATTCTAACCTGTTTTATGTGCAGATGTTTACTTTGCAATTCTGCATTTTACAGTCCCTCTTAAGGCTGATGGTTCTTTGGGTGGTGACTATCTTGGGTGTTTAAAGGTTAAACTGATTCACACCTCTGCAGCTGGCTGCTGGATTTTTTCCTTTATGAATAAAGTTGCAATTTATTTATGGAGAAAAGCATCAGCAAGTGTTTCTTTTATCTGTACTACCTTACAGTAAAATATGTATTTCCTTTAGTAGTTTGTTGTGAAAAGCACCTCTGCCAAAAATGTAGCACAACTTATACTGTCTACTATCTAAAGACCTATTACTGTGTAAAATTAAAAAAATATTCTCAGTCTAGTCCTTTACTATGATTATCTGAATAACACTGCTATAATTTTAATATGCACGTGTTGACAGACACAGGAAAAAAGAAACTCATGGCATGCTGCCTTCACACATCTTCACACAAATATATTTTCTGAAACTTCGTTTCTTTGGTTTACCACATATCATAGATCTGAGTTTCAAATAAAGCGTTAAGCAATCTAAAATAGAATCATAATGCTTACTTCAAGTGTACTGCGACATCTCATGCTGCAACAAGTACTCACAGATAACCAACTTTTGTACAACTGGGACAGGCTTCTTCTATTTTAATTACCACAATGATGTAACAGTATTAGCACTAGTAGCCAGACAAACCTCCTAAAACAGAAAACAAATGGTACAGCACTGAAAACTGAGAGCATATATTAATTAAAATGAGGTCTCCATGTACATGAAACAGCAATCAGCTGCTGATGGTTTTAGCATAAGAAACTTGCAGGTTAAGTGTAGACTTGGTATACCTAGCTGCTGGACAGTGACTAAAAAGTATTGATTCTTTACAAGTGAAAGAACATGGTCTTTATGATGCATTCAGTATGCAAGGTATGTCTGCCTGTTGCAAACTATGGCAGTTTACGAATCAGTGATTGCTGCCTTTGGGAAATACTCATATCGCATCCTTGTGTCTTCTCTGGCTCATCCTTGGCAATTAGAAGGAACAACTAACTTAAAGAGTGCTCAACTAAAATGAGTGGACAGCTCTAGAGCTGTAGCAGAAACTGTAACAGTAAAATTAAAACACCTTAGGGGAAAAAGTATCAATAAAAGGGATATTAACATTTTACCTGGTGTTTAACCCCTTCAATGTGAGTCTTGATTTATTCACACAGCAATGCCAGAACATCAGGTGCTAAGAAAAAGTACAGCCATGTGAGCAAATCGTTATAACAGTAAACAGATGTCTATAATTAGACAGGCAAAAGTCCACTTCTCCAATCTCAACTTCCAGAGCTTCTGTGTAAGTCATGAGCTGGACTCTTCTTTCATCTTAACTCAGCAGTCTATTTCTGTTCTTTTTTTTTTTGCCCGAGAGTAACAGTCAGTGTGCCGTGGCTTAGGTCACATGGTGTACCTGGTCTTCAGTCAGTAAATCCCTCAAGGACCTAAGCCAAACAGATTTATGTCATGATTGCAATATGGCTTTCTTTTATTCCAAACAGACTTAGAGAGGGTGTCCCTGTCCATATACCAAATACTGACCTGTACTCCTTCCTTTCTATATGATGTGAAATCCCAGTTTAACACAACATATTATGAGACCTAAGACCTTCTGCACAGCACATAAAAGGTTCTCAGTCATCACGTAAACATTCTGTTAAAACACAACCCACAGCTACACATTGTAACACTATTATCCAATGTCTCCACTGCTAAGCCCTTAAGGCAAACCAGCACACAGCCAAATTTCCTAACCATTGGTGATTCTATAGTGAGACACACTGATGTCCCTCTTTCCAGGCTAAGTAAGGACAGAGTCAGTTAGCTGCCTTTCCAGGGTTAGGATCCAGCAAGTCACAGAGGCACTCAGGTCACTGAACCACAGGTACTAGTATGACTCTCTCATAGTCCCTGTGGGTGTTAATGACCTGAGAAGTACCTCCCTTGACTATATGAAGTGATACATGATCAAACTTGCTGTTTGTATGTCTCAGGCAGATATGAGCTTAGCACTGAGCAGCATTCTACCTTATCCATGGATGATGCCATGTTACCAACAGAAAATGATCGATTTTAACAATTAGCTCACCATCTGGTGTTAATCCACGGGGGAGGGGGTGGGTTATACAATATTTGATGGCTTGGGAGGACATGGTTGACAGACCACGCTGCTTTGCCAGGGATGGTCTGCACATATCCCCCTCTAGGATTTTGGATATTAGCAAAGATCTTTTCAACCCCTATAGTGCCTTTTTAGGCAATGCCAAACTGATACACCTACCTACTTAACTGAATCTATGAATATCTGATGGTGGTAATGCTCACCTACCTACTTAACTGAATCTATGAATATCTGATGGTGGTATTGCTCAATGCTAGAAGTCTTAACAAGAGACTCCACTCCCTGGAGAGTGTAGGCATCTTTGTAGTACTGCAGACATGGTTTAAAGTTGCTGAGAGTACCCCAGCAATGCAAGGTTATAATGCCTTTCACAGCTTTAGACCAGCTACTGCAGGAGGGAACTAAAAGTGGGCGAGTGTCAGTTTACATTAAGACTAATCTCTCATCCAGACTGGTTAAAGTGCATGATCCACTGGAACTCATACATGTGCAACTCATGATAAACAGGGTGTTGTACTGTATCCTTGCAACATATAGGTCCCTCTCCATGTCCCAGGAAACCCATACTACCTATCTCAATGTAACAGAGTCCCTCACCATTCAGCTCAATACGATATTCATAGGGGATCTCAACTACCCCTACACGGATTGGGAATCCTACACCACTTCTAATGCACAAGCCCAGCAATTCCTAAACTTTGTTAATATCAACATCCTGGAACAACTGGTCCATTCTCCTACCAGAGGTACAAACCTCCTTGACCTTGTACTCGCGAGCATGGGGGGACCAATATTCCTCACCCAACATAATGTCTTCGCTTATCAGATATGACCATAAGGCAGCATTACTTAAAATAAACATTAAATCCAGGGATCCACCAAAACCAAAAACCTTTAGGAACTATCCCAAGACTAACTTCTCTCTACTAAATAACACCTTGGCTAAATTCCAAGAACTCCCAAACATACCTCTCAACTGTACAGATTTTCAAAGAATGTCCAGATATTTGGCTCAGATTTTTAGTCTGTTCCTCATAAAATCTGTTATTTTCTGGGAAATCACTGTGAATGATCTGAGAAATTACGTCACTAAATAATGACATTCATTTGAGTTTCAGACTTGAAATCCTTCAGAAAATGTATGTTAAAAGAAATCCTGTTAATCTAGCAACTTTCTAAGTTTCTAAGAGCAATATTTCAAATATGTCCCTATTTTTGGCCCTTTGTCCCCCCATTTTGTTGGGCTTTGTCCAGGTTTCTTGCACTAAGAGGTTGAGAGGTATGTCCCCAAACCCAGTAAACACCACTGAGCTATTTACAAAATCTCTGTACAGCCAAAGTGATAGCTATACAGAGAGAGATGTGCCCACTCGTATTAAGAATAAGACAAACTCAAAGGACAAGCCACCCAGGTGGAATCATACTATCAATCGGTTATACAACAAAAGAAAAATAATCTTGGCCAAGCATAGGAGGAACAAAGCCATACACACTACAAGCCCCCTGGCCACCCTAAACAGACAGCTAAGAAAATTAATTAATACTTCAAAGGCTAGATTTGAAGAAAAAAATAGCATCTCAAGCAAAGGACGACCACAGATCCTTCTACAGCTATGTCTGTAACCTCAGTTGAAATGCACTGCAATTCACAGCACTTATTGCAGATGGCATTACGCACACTAAACTGGATGCCTCTGTCAACCTTTTGGCTAACCGATTAAGCTCAAATCCCCCCCCCCCCAGATAGTCCAAAGGAAATACCACATAACACAATCCCCCAGTCATTACTAGAGAACAGGTCATTAATGCACTTTCCAAGGACAAAATTACTGCATCAATGGGCCCTAATAACATCCTAAGATGTTTAATAAATAGCATGAAACATGACCTCTCTGGTCCATTTGAATCATTTTTCAACTGGGGCCTTCAGTCAGGTTTTATGCCCAAGGAATGGAAGATGACTACAGTCATTCCATTGCACAAAGGAGGTCCAACCACTTATCCGAGTAATTACATATCCATAAATCTTACAAGCCTCATATGTAAGTCTACAGAAAGAATCATCATGGACATGATAAATGAGGACATAGGTAATCTAAACGCACTGGACCCATCACAGTTCGGCTTTGTTAAAGAAAGGTCATAACTATTAGATCTGGTGGGCTTTTTTGATTAAGGTCACAAAAGCATCGGATGAAGGTAATACTGATCACTGGGTCGACTCTTAGGGGTGTATTATTATCATGGTAATTAGCTGGGATGGTTGATTTCCCAAAGGGGTACATTTATGCATTTCTCAGCATTGATTGGGGTTGGGAGGGTGGCCTAATGGTTAAGGTGTTTGCCTTAGAAACACAAGGTGCAGGATTTGAGTCTCACAAGGGATAATTGGCTATGTTTACAATGGCTCACAAGGGCAGTTAGCTTAGTACTAACCTTTGAACCTATGAACCTGTCCACACAGCTTACCTCGACCTGGCCAAGGCTTTTAATATAATACTTAGGCATTATAAACAAGCTCACTAATTTAGGTATAAACCCTTTATCACCTGCTGGAAAGCCAAATGCCTTACTGATAGGACCCAGAAGGGCAAAATAGGTGAGGCCACCTCCGCTAACAGGTCTGTCAGTAGCTGAGTCTCCCAAGTGCTCGGTACTGAGCCAGATAAGTTTTGGCATGCATTTCCCTGAAATGGAAACAAATGCTGGAGGTTTATGGGTGACTAAGTTTGCAGATGATGGCAAGCTGGAGGTTATCATCAAATCCCCATGCAGACACTAGCATTCTTCAAGGCCTATCTTTGACTAACAAATGGTGCCAAAGCCATGGTCTTAAACTCAATGCTGAGAAATGCATAAATGTACCCTTTGGGAATTCAACCATCCCAGCTAATTACCATGATAATAATACACCCCTAAGAGTCAACCCAGTGGTCAAGTTTCTGGGTACGCACATAGACAGTAGCCTTACCTTCAACCACCACTGAACACACTGGTGAGGAAATTCTTTTATATTGCACAGCTTATAATTAAGGGCATGGCAT
The DNA here is from genome assembly GCF_019279795.1 of Protopterus annectens. NCBI lineage: Eukaryota > Metazoa > Chordata > Ceratodontiformes > Protopteridae > Protopterus > Protopterus annectens. Next base: position 1,706,523,515 of record NC_056729.1, on the reverse strand, counting down.
CTAGGTCTAAAGAGGTCATTATCCCACTGTACTCTGCCCTTGTCAGACCAATCATAAGAGTACAATGCTCCCTTTGGTATGTACCTGACCAGACATATGCAGCAACTAGAGTGACCGCAAAGGTTCTTTACAAAAGAATACAAAGCATAACAAACCTGCATTATGCAGAGCATCGTAAGGCCCTTTCCTTGTACTCAGTCTCCTACAGATTGCTGACGGGTGATCTATGCCTGGCTTACAACACATCTGCAAACCCACACTTATGAATCCCCTACATATTTGTAAGTCAAAGAGTACCAGAAATACAAGGTCTAAGGACCTGAATTTTGTCTGTGACACAGGCAGAACATGCTGGAGGGGCAGATGCGTGTCCCAAGGGCTGCCCCTCCTATGAAACAGGCTTCTCATCAGTGTGAAGCTGAGTTCATCTATTACCCAGTTTAAGCATAACCTGGACAAGTGGATGGGGAATAGGAAATTTACACCAGGCCTGGCACCCATGCCCCTTATGGACACACGTAGCATATAAATGCCTGGCCCTCAATGTCCTACTTGAATACAGGACATCATTATTCTTTCAGGAAAACTTGGCTAGGCTTAGAAAGGCCCCTTGGGTAATTAGCCTACTAACAGTCTATGACAGAGAAAGAAAATCTTAAAGCAAGAGGGATAGAAAGCATATACAAATGTAATATGTTAACCACTGAGGGTCAGTGTTACAGTATCAGTAATTGCCTACTGAAAAAGTGCTAAAGCAGTTAGATCCTCAACAGGAGGCTGCATTTGCATACTGCTCTTAGATTGCATACTCAGCTTGCAGTGACATTATATACGCAGGCTGCAGTGCTTGGAAAAATTTGTGCAGAGAAGTCCAAGTAGTCACTTCAATGCTTTGGGCTAATACAGTCATGAAAAAGGTTGTCTAGGTGGCTGTTTCTCTGGTACAGTGAGCATTACTATTATTATGTATAATCGCTGCTGTAATTCCATACCTGCCACACATCTATAACTGTAGTGGGTACTGTTATTCAGTCACTAGTGACTTCAGCTCCTTACAATTGTCCATGTTTCATCCTTCCTCTGTGCCCACTGAGATTCTGAAGCACGTGATGGTGGCTTCCCTTTCTCAGAGGAGCATGCTGGGTCTCCAAACAAAAGTACCCTTTGAATCACAAGGGCTGCTCATGCCCTGGCGACTGGAACAGCTGCCGCACTCCACTGTACTGCTGCTGATTTTTGGGCTGGGTAATGTGTCCAGATGGAGGACTTACTCCCTCTATCTTGCCAGCTTCCTGTAAACTACTGCAAGTTATGAGGCATGGACTAGGTGTGGTGCCTCCTGCCTTTAAAGGAGTCAACATCTCCCAGTGCCTACCTGCATGCCTAACTTAGCTTCTCATTATTCCACTTACCTCCAGCAAAGGGTAGCAGCCATACATTTCAGCACGTCAAACCACCCCTGCTCTCCCAGAAGAGGCAAGCAAGCAAAGCCGTGGGTCTCACATCTTCTATAGCAAGTAATCAAATCACTAACTATATTCAAACTGCCTGGGTCACAGTCAGAGCTTTATTCCTCTAAGTCAAAGTAGATGGCAAATAATATAGTAACACTTTAGAAGTCTTCAGAAATTTTCTATACTTTCATAACAGAAGGTGAAACAGTCAAATAACCACTTAGCCAGGGTTTTTTCCTGGGAAACTGGCCCACCCTCTTCGCCTAGCATGAAAGACATGAGATGATGACCTGCCAGTGTGACCGTCTTTATTCTTGAAACAAGGCACTTCAGTTGTGAATCCACCAAATACAGAATCCTCTCCTCTTCATTCTGTGGACTAGGTTAGTAACCATTGGAAATGTCGTGACCTGCTAGAGTGAGTCCCAGATTGCAGACACTAAATGCCCTAAAGATCTGACTTACATATACTAACTCTGAGATGCTGATTCTCAGAATATTCCCTTTTCTCTGAAGTATGGTGATCTCAGAGTTGGTATATACAGGTTCAGACAGTGTGGAGAGCTTGGTGGGCATGGGGGAGGGGCTTGTCCCCCCTGCCAAAAGATTTAAAGAGAGAGCAATTTCTAAGATTCACTCTTCTCCTGTGTTTTCAGTCTTTTTTTTTTGGCTTTCCGGCACTTGGTATTTTGAGTACTGACATTTCAATAGGGAGCTAAGCAGGACAGAAAACAGGCAGCTAAACAGTTTGAGTGCCAGCTCAAAGACAACTTTAGTCCTTAAATAAGAACTGGTTCACAGACTTACTCATATTAAGGTCCGAAGTTCAGAGGCTCTTCTAAATGATGCAGCACCCACCAAAAATTATTTTTTTCAGGATAAAAATGTGAGAGCTACTGAGATGCGTGGTTTAAAAGAGCCCATGGTTAACTCTTCAATCACAAAATTAAGAGCCCATGAGAGAGTATTGGTTTCCTAGAAGAGTTCAGATGCGACAAATCTTTTAAATACTAGTCCATGACAGCATAGGATAAAAGGGATGCTCCACCCTGGCAGGGATAACCCAAATGTGATGACTGCAACAGTGAAACATGAAGAACATCTGGTCCTTGAAAGGTCCCTGGCCAGAAAGGCCAACCTGCTACCCTGAGGTTTTAAGACTGGAACCCCCTTGTCTTGGCTTGGAAGTGTACATCACTGTAGAAGCAATAGGGAGAACCGCTGTGTCTGTTCTGATGTTATTTAAAACCATAGTGATAAGATGGATGTGAGCAAATGAATACAGAAGTCCTCCTTACTGAGGAACATTAAAGGCATTTAAGGCCCACTCTTCTTTTAATGGAAACCTAAGGCACCAAACAAACTCTTTTTACATGTCTTCCAGTTTAGAAGTCTTCTTAAAGTTTATCTGAATTAATCTGCTAACTTTTCCCCTCAGGGTTTCATCTGTTATCTCCATTGTTATATCTTCCATCTGCTCGAGGATCTCACCCTGATATTCCATAATATGTGCTTGTCAATAAATAACAATGAAAGGCAAAGTGGAAGAGGCATATACCCTTTTTGTAAAATGATCCAAGACTCTGCTCTCATTATCACTGGGGAGTGGACAGAGTTTAGGGACCAGCGCAGAACTCCATGAAGCTTCCGTGATACCACTACAAGGGTCTGCCACAGGGATTTTATAGAAGGCTTTATATACCTCCCGAACCCTATAAATGTCTGCTTTGTTTGGAGCAGTTAGTTGGGAATCACCATCTCAAATCATCTTCAAAGGCCTGAAACATGAAGGAAACTGCTAGCGGATTCTATGTTCTATGCACAACAGGTTCAAATCACTGTTCTTGGTATCAGACATCTCCTTGGAGCACCATTTTTAATGCTCAAACAGGAAGTTTAATGTTTTCCGAAGTTAAAATTCACAAGAGGAGACCCTATGACGCTGCTTCTTTGTCATCAGTGCCACAGCCAACAGGTACAAAAATATGTGAAGATTATACTCGCTCCTCTTCTTTGAAGTTGGAAATTGAGGAACCTGCTGAAAGAAGATCTCTCCTTCTTTTGAGAGGGGATATACACCCTTTCCCCAAATGGGTGGCTGGGCGTTAATCCTCTGCAATGCTAAAACATATTCCTCAGTAAACCTCTGATAATCGACGTCAGCCAAGAATGTTGTCCGTAAGGATCTTGTCTGGTACTCAGGAACTGCACCCTAGCTTAGTAGAAAAAGATGATCCTTCCGGTCCAGGTAGAGGTTTTCCCTAACATCTCTTCAGGTACACTCTATGGATTTCTTGTGCTAGATATACTAAAATGGTAGGGAAGTCTACCCCCATGAAGAGCAGCCAAAATTCAGAAGTGATGTCTGTCTGTCTCAAGCACCTGAGAATCATTATCAAGCCTGAAGTCTCATGCTTCTTGTTGGAGAACTGTGCAACAGTACCAGCAGAGGTCCCACTGTCTGCCCTAATGGGATCAGGACAGGTGGAGACTTAGAAGAAGTGAGTAATGGGGCTGAGGACACACTAAGGAGAAGCTCAAAGTGTCTTATTCCTCAACCCTTAGTAGTGAAAAAAAAACAGCTAATGATTCAACTGACTTGAAATAAAAAAATGCTAAATACACACAACATGAATTTTAAAAGTAATCCATTTATTCAGTCAATCTGTTTTGGCCATGCACTAATTTGGACTTCTTCAGAACTGACACTGACCAAAAAATCATGTGATTAAATAGTGCACATCCTATCAAATGATTTACATCATGTTACTGCTAAAATACAAGTTACTGAAAATCATTTTAAACAGCATCTAGTTCTCATAGGCAGTCCCAAACCTAGTTAGCATATGGGATCACACAAGATCAGGTACATTTAGGATATATTGCCATACACATCCCTTAAAAAATCACTTAAAATCTGAATATTGTCCTAAAGTGTACATAATGCTTTGCCTCATGTAGGTGTGTTTCTAACTTAGCCACTCTTCAGTTTTAACTCATAGTTAATGCTGTTTCATTCAAACAATGACTTTATCACTTCCAACACCAACTGCCATTTTAGCTCACGATACTTAACCTTCAAATCCCAGTGCAATCCTTCACATTACGCTAGACTTTTTTAAGACTGAAAAACAAAAATTGTTTTATGTTAGAGCATAAAAGGGCATGTCTGCTCAGGGCACTTCTACAATCTCTTTTCTGTATATTATAATATGCTCATTCAGTCTTTACTTCAAAGTTTTTTCTGTCTTTCCAACATAGAATAAATTGTGCATCTCACTGCAATCTAAATAAACTACCCCTTTAGATGCACAATTCATAGTGGGTGCATAACCATGGCTTAACTTTTAATGCCTTTTCTCCCATCTTGGCTTCATTGATCAACTTACACAGACTGCACATAATACATGTTAAAGAACCCCCATAGTGGTTGTTCTGGCTGCATGGTAACTTCACACTTCCCTTATAACAATTTTTAAGTTGGAATTCCTCATATAATCAAAATGTTGTGAGTTTATTTATTGCATTTCTTTACTGGCATAGTCCATTAAGCAGCTTTTGCTCCTTTTTAGTGCACGACTGGGAAGAAAATCTGTGGTGCATAGAAGTTAAAAAGTCATAGTTTGAAACATTTTAAACAGAAAGACCACAGACATTTGCATTCAACAGGATGGAACTCATGAAAATTATATTACGTTTAGAACAGAAATAAACATATAACATATTCATTTTGAATACTCAAAATTTCAAAACAGTGAACCTCTGAATACCGAAGACCAGAGAATTGAAGTTCTGAAATCTCAAAAAAAATAAATAAATAAAAAATAAATCCAAAAACGTGAAAACTACTAAGAAACAGAATACAGTGACAGTTCCTGAAGCCTTTTGAACAGTTCAAGTTTTCCAAAAGTATTATTCTTCTAGCAAGGAATAGAAGTACCTTTTAAAAGTTTTTACATGTCCTGCTCCAGGGCTACAAGCAGTCATGCTACATTCAATTATGGGCCAGATCAGTAGATATAAATATAGTGTCACAACCATCTCTCTGGAGTGACTAAACATGTCCTTTTGTCTGCCAATGTCCCTAGAGCTTTAATGATTGTCATTTTTTATGATTTGACCATTTATTTTGTGCTCATAATTTATGCCCGTTGGTCAAGTCTCATGATGTTAAATCTACTAATATTAAACATAACAGAAGTTACTGCTGCATCATGTACATTCTTTTTTGATCATCTTGAAGAACTTCATCATGTTTTATTTGGTTATTCACAACCCACTGACCATTTTGTATTTGAGAACAGTTCAAAAAGTAGCAAAAAAATGTCGCCCAGTAGGCAGCCCTGTGAGACTCAAGTTCTAACCCCGCATTGACTTGCAATCGAATGCTTAGGCAATGTTTTACCTACTGAATTATGTATTAATTGACATTTAATGCTACTACTTTGTCAATAGCATGAAACTTCTCAGTAAGGTTAAGATAAGCAGTATGCCTTCCATCCATCCATCCATCCACAACCCCTTTTCCCATTTTTGCACATGGGGTCATGGTGTCTCTTCAGTAATGACAATCATCTAGAGCCATGGTTTACACCGATGAGTGGCTAGCCCTGCCATGGTAGTTCATACACACCACACACTCGCATGTACACTCACATGTATGGCCAATTTAGTGTGTCCAATCCACCTACTGCATGTCTTTGGAATGTGGGAGGAAACCAGAGCATCCGAAGAAAACCCACGTGAACACAGGAAGGACATGCAGACTCCACACAGAAGACACATCAGCCAACAACTGAACCAGAGAACCTCTTGCTGTGAAGTGACAATGTTACCTACTGAGTTACTGTGCCACCCAAGCAGTACGCACTATCCTGGAAAAAACAAGATGCATATCATCTGCACAGCTGTGATAACAAAACCCTTGGTTTATTGGCGGCCTGTTTACTATGAAAAGCAATGGGGCCAAAACATGCACTTCAGATGATTACCTGAGGAATAAATCCCTGAGATGACCCTATATGAGTGTCCTGACAGGTAAGTCACAAATCACTCAAGAAACGTAGAACATGCACTGCAACAGGTTCAAAGACATTCCAACAGTATTCAAAATATACAATATTAAAAACAGCCAAAATATCAGGCAGAATTATCAGGAATTGCAATCTATGATTACTAGCCATAAAGGTTTCATAATGTATACTAATCCAAACCCAGAGTGACTAGACTCGAAAAGGTCATGAGATTTCAGTCAGATGTACAGCTAAGCATAAGCTACACTCTCAATAGCCATTATTAAAAAAGAAAAATTTCCAGAATGCAAGGCTCAAAAGATGGTTTCTAAAGGATGCAGTTTACTGAAGACTCTTTTAAACCAGACAGAACCCCGAAACACTTAGTGATGCTCAAAGAATCAGAGAAGTAAATGAGCCCAACAACTACAGGTGGGACTTCATTTTTCTAGAAGAGCAAAGATCCAATCTGCAGCAGGTCAAATATGCATCTAAGTCTACATTTATCTGTTCACCACAGATGACATATCTAAATTCTTTCAGGAGAAGTTCTGAAAGAATATAACTGACCACCATGAGGATCAAAGAATGCAAATAGGACAAAGGTAATAAAGCACCTAACTGAGGCATCCTTATCTGTAAAGAACCACATAACATCCTCACATCTTGAGGAAGTTAAGGATCTTTGAATGGTATGCCATGCTGACTACTACATGAAAGAACTTTGCTCTTTGGTTTGAGGCAGTACAGATCTCACAGAACAAGAACCTTATCTTCCTACATAAGATCTTCAATTACATGACAGCGTAACATGCCTCTAGGTGCAGGTTATCCTTGCTCTAACCCAATCACTTACATAGAGCTTCCAAGTTCTAACTAGTGACATAGTCTACATAGCCCCTGATGACCCTGATAATTTTACCAACACAAGAGGCATCATGCAAACATCTCAGCCATCTGCAGCTACAGCCCCGCAGACAACTCTGTTACAAGTTAGCTCTAGCAGCTCAGGACTGTTAATACTATCCATCTCAAAGAGATACGCAGCAAAATCAATAAGTTCTACCAATGTTGGCTGTGGTAAGAATATTACTGTCAGGTGGCCTCAGACAAAGTGAATTAATTTAGTAACGTCAGCTGTGTTTTCTGATGAGGGATTTTAAACCGTCTTACTAAGGTTTTTTTTTTAATGTACCTGTAGGCGCATGGATTTTATGCCACATACTTAAAATTATGTACATATTACTGGACCCACACACTAGGTTAATGCACTGCTTTAGACTGTGCCAGCTAGATTTTATAAATACAATGTAATTCTTACTGCCCATGTTCTAAATTTTTAGCTGGTTCTGTGGCATAAAGTGATAAAGTCATAACTATAACCCTGATGATCTGGGATGATTAGTAGCCCCAGTTCTAAAGAAATCATCTGGGAGGGGCACAAATGCCAAGGTGGAGCCTGCTTACTTATGCCAGGGGAGAGGGTTGAGGGCATGCATCCTGGGTGGGGTCCATTGTCAGAAGATCGATGTTACAAAAGCCTAAAAATAAGGACATATTTTAAATATTGCTTTTATAAAGTTGAGAATTGTTAGAATAATAGGATTTGTGTTAGCATGCATTTTCTGAAGGATATGATGTCTGAAACAGAAATGTATGTCATTATTTAGTGACTTCCATATTTTGAAGATTTGCCAGAAAACCAAAAATTTTAGAACAGACCAAAATATGAGGAAAAAACCTGGACAGTGGAGAGGTATGCTGTATAATAGGCTTTCTTTTCATCTGACTGCCTTATTATACGTCATAAGCAGAATAATTAAACTGTCATCACTATCCACCTCAAACAGCGAGCCAATACATCAACTATATTAGCTAATCCTAGCAATGCTGGCTTGGGGCAAGACGAATAATAGAGTCAGGTAGACTTGTGAAGTGAAATTCAATGTCAGTATCCTCAGATGACTTTTCTCATGAGAGATTTGAAATAGTTTGGCTCAGAAAGAAGCTTTCCATCAGGCAAATGAAAACAATTGTGATTTTAAAATACTTGTAGGCATGTGAATAAGGTGAGAAATCTTGAATCCAATAAGTAAATATTGCACTTCCAAGTATCACACAAGGCACCATCAACTTCAAGCCTCCAGTGCACATCACTGTCTTTTTAACAAAGCTACACAAAAAAGCCCTGCACAATCACATCTCTGAATATAGTAACTGAGAAATACATTTATATATTGTATCTGCATTTGTTTTGGGTGGTGAAGTACTGATCCATTACGGCTTTTTTCATACTCAGCCTGGGAGTGCTGCCTGTTTAAATGAGGCAAATGGAAGCTGAGGGAATCAAACCTTGGACTACAGGACGCAACTTGTAAACAAATGACTTTCTTACCCCCACAGTTCCACAATGTTCATGAAATAACTTCAACCACTTCAACTATACAGGGGAGTCGATTAAAAAAACTGGTTACTCTTCTCACATGTAACTACAGCATAATATATATTTTTGCCATTTCCTGCTGCACCAACCAACCATCAACCCTCTAACAGCCATGCCCTTTCATTTCCCCATCTGGGATACTCCTTAGCAGAGTGAAAGCTGTTTAATTTAGGGTAGGATATCGTACAGGCAGTGGATTGAGCCCTCAGCTGCTTCCTGACAATTAAGTCATATTTACTTAGGCATAATCCCTCCTTTGGGTTGGCAAGGCATTGTACTTGCATCACCACAGAGACCACGATGTCCTTCCTACTGCAGATGCAAACTACTATGCACTCACAACGAGAGCTACCTGCTGAATAAGCCAAGTAGCCAAATGCCCATCCACAGGACTACCCTCTACAGACCCACCCCTCCTTTAAGGGATGTTACAGTAGACAGACCCACAGTTCTCCTTCGATCCAGGATGGACACATACTTCCTCCCTTGTCAACTCTGTTAAACAACCAAATCTCTACCTGATCCCAAGTCTCCTGAGCTAGAGTCAGGGCTTTACCCTCTACGTTGCCAGAGCTGGCATACTACTGCAAGACATTCATAATTTATCCCAGAAAACTTGGTGTGACTTTGGATAAGGTACAGCTGTGCAAGATCTTATCATAACAGTACATGTTTTACTTCTCACTGTTGCGATATTCTTTACAGAAGGGAGAGCACAAATGCTACTGGAGAATGGGAGGAGGAATATATGGAGGAACCTTCCAGAAACCCATGACATATGCTGGTGAAATCTACCCTGGCTTTAGAAACTACATCTAACTTGTAATGTTTAGTAAAGCTCCACAAATGGATATAGCATCCAGATCCTTGAAAAATAAGCACCAAGAGAGGCTACTCCCCGGTGGAATGTGCACAAACAGAAGAAAGTTGTTTTCCATGAAATGAATAACAAAAAGAAATGTCCTTAGAAATCCAGGAGGAGATAGTTTGCTTAGACACAGCTACACCAAATTTCCTAGTATGAAAGGAAATAAAAAGGTGATCAGATTTCTGGCCATCTTTAGTCTTGAATGGGTAATACCTGACTATCTATGTAGGTCCAGAGAATGAAGAACCCTTTCACTAGAGTTCCGAGGAGAAGGAAAAAAGGAAGGAAGATGGACAGACTGAATTAAGGATAAGTCAGCAACTATGTTAGGCATAAAGTAAGGGTTTGTACAAGGAGACACCCTGTCCTTGTGAAAAAAACAAAAAATGAGGAGCTGCCCTGAGAGTCAACGCTCAGGGAGGTAGAGGTAAGAGCTAGTAGTAAAACAGGTACAGCTCTGCAAGGAAGTGGAAGCAGCAGGCTCAAAAGGAGACAAGAACAAAATTAAGGTCCCAAGATGGAGGAATAGGTTTTCTTGGGGTCTGTTGCGGAGGATGCTTTTCAGAAATTGGTTGACCTTGAAAGTAGAAGCCAAAGGTGGAGTCAGAAACAAACACACAGAAATGGCTAACAAACGAACTTTAAATGATGAATATGACAGATCAGAACTCACCAACTCATACAAATATGAAAGAACCATAGGAATACATGTTTGAGATATGAAACAGAAAAAAGAAGTGAGAGAAAATAAGTAGGCATGAATAGGAACTTTGGAGGTGGAAGAAAAGCCATCATGGAGATGGTCTGAATCCTGGAATCCAGAAACACATGGTCCTGGAATGGGGGCAACATTCATTTTTTTGAGATTTATAGTGAATATCAGACCGTGAAGGAGAAGCATGGTAAATTGGAGATCCTGAAGGTGAAGCTGCTGAAGCTTGTAAAGAGTTACCACAGGGGCCAGACATTTGGTAAAGATTCTTGGAGCAATAGAAAGACCAAAAGGCAAAGCTGAAAACAGATGATCTGTGGAAGAAACAGAGAAACATGAAAACATCCTGAAAATATGTCAATGGGGATATAACAGTAAGCATCCTTCAGATCCAAGGACACTAGAAAGGCCTGAGGAAGTAGTACAGGAAACAAACGTTTGAAGGGACAACATCCTGAAGGAAGGAACATTCAGAAAGGTGGCAAGAAACAAGCGATTCAATACTGGCCTCCAAGAACCCTCCTTACTGAGAACCAGAAACATTCTGGAATAAAAACCTCTCCCTTGTTGAGAAGGGGGGGAGGCAGTCTGAACCACTCCTTGGTCCAATAGCACCTGGATAACCAAGGGGAAAATAAAGAAGTTGGCAAGGTGGGAGTTGAGAGAAGCCTGAGAAAGGAGGAACGAATTCCAAACCATAAAACCTACAGGTTTTCAGCAGGGGTAACTATGAAAAACATGATAGATAGACAATCGAACAAACTGATTGTGGGTTGGTTCCAACATTTGGTGAAGTGTGGTAGATGTAAATGGTGTAGATATATTCATGAAGGACCATACTTAACACTTGATGAATGCGATCGATGTTTGGCAAGTCCCGGGTAGATGTAACTGTGCCACCACTTATGCGGTGTACACTGTGGTATATTCATCCTGTCCAGCATTCTATGTGGGTAAAACAACTTGTAGATTGAGGGAACATACGTATGACATCAAAAAGCTTAACCCCACTAACGCTCTATACAGACATTTGGCAAGTTTTTATTTTTTTGTCGTGGAGATAGTTATTCATTCCCCAACAGGAAGAGATTTGGACAATGTGCATGAATTAAAAGAATTACAGTGGCTGCTGAGATTAGACACATGCAATCCCCCAGGTTTAAATGATATTTCTTTAATCAGTAGTTATTTAAAGTTTAGGGCTAATATGTTGTAATAGGAAGCTGGGCAAGGTTATCCCGATAATTTTATTACTTACACATTTTTTTATCACCAAAGATACTTATTATTTTAAATATATGTTTATGGGATGGGTGTATCTTTATAGTTGTTTAAGATAAATTGGCTTTTGAAGCATTTTTAAAATACTTGCAAGGTTCTATGTTTTATGTATTTTTCAGATATTTGTAATGTTAAGTTTTATTTATTTTTTTAACAGATTTATTTTTGTTTGAATTGATTACTGGCTGATAGTATACACATGTATTATGTTTGTTCGTAGACATTTATGTATTTTTATTTTATTATATTTGTACTTGGGTTTCATGTAACAGGGTTTGTATTTAATTGGCTGAGTCTCCTTGAAATCCTGTTATGACAATGGCTTACACAACTCTGAAGAAGTCCCAGTGTCTTTTGGGACCAATGTGCTAAGCTGTGAGCATGTTTTTTGTGGAATATTTTAGTAAATAAATAAGATGACATTATAGTACCTTGATGCTAGTATGTTTAGTGGGAAAGACTGCTTTACTGTTAATACAGCACATTCCTGAAATTAGTCTTATTGGTTGAGAGACTGCTATTGCCTACATCAACACATTTCTGAAGCCAGTTTTATTGGTGGAGAGAATAGTTTACTGTGCGGAGAGACTGTGCTATTGGTTACATCAGGTATGTGATTGGAGTATTGTATAGGGAGCACAACCAGGAGTACGGACCACTGTCTGGACTTCCTATCTGGTTACAAGTTACTGGTGTTCGTGTTTGTGAAAAGTACAGTTTTGTACCTACCATAAATGTAGATGTTCGAAGATCCACATTGCTGCAGTCCTAACACTTGGGTAGTCCGCTGTCCCAGTCAGCCCGAATACCAAAGTATAAGGCTGACGTCGGTCAGGGCGCATTAGTCTGACGTCAGGACGTCAGGGTACAAATGCGCATGACCGACGTCATATCCTCAGTCTTTTCTTGCCCCAGATGTCAGAAGACCCTAAAAAGATAAGGCCAAAACCAAAAAACACCAAACACTCCTGTACCAAATATATATACAATATATACAATTTACAAAAGTACAACCCCACCCACACAACCACCCCTAAACACAGAGGGGAAGGAGGGAGGTAAATTGGACTGCAGCAATGTGGATCTTGAACATCTACATTTATGGTAGGTACAAAACTGTACTATGTTCTTCATCCCACATTGCTGCAGTCCTAACACTTGGGTAGAATCCCAAAGCAGAGGTAAGGGAGGCTGGCAAATCATAAAGAAGCTGGAGCTGTCAACATGCCCTGCAAAATAGCCGTGGCAAAACCAGCCCTAGATTTAGAGTAGAGAGGAAGGTGGTAATGCTTAGAGAAAGTATGCACTGAACTCCAAGTAGCTGCCTCCAAAATATCCTTAGTTGCCACCCCTTAGAAATGCTGTTGAAGTGGCAGTAGCCCTAGTGGAATGAGGCCTGATCCCAGCTGGAATCTCCTTGCCATGATGGGAATAACAAAATGCAATGCAAAACCCAATCCACTTAGAAATAGTTTGTTTTGACACAGGCTTGCCCTGAGAACTCAAAGCAAAAGAAACAAACAACTGCTGAGACTGCCTAAAATCCTTAGTCCTGCTTAAATAATAACGCAACTGCCTGTGTACATCTAAAGTGTGCAAAATCTTTTCCCCCTTATTTTGGGGATCTGCATAAAAAGTGGGCAAATGAATAGTTTGGTGTAAGGCCACACTAGAGACCACCTTAGGCATAAAGGAAGGATTAGTACGTAATGATACCCTATCCTTATGGAAAATCAAAAAAGGCTCAACCGCCATAAGGGCCTGCAATTCAGAAACCCTTCTTGCAGAAGTAATGGCCAACAAAAAAGCAGTCTTCCATGACAAGTATTTCAATTCAGCAGTAGCCGCAGGCTCAAAAGGTTGTAGAGTAAGTTTCTCCAACACAAAATTGAGGTCCCAAGCAGGAGTAGGAGCTCTACGTGGGGGTCTCATATTCTTTGCCCCTCTAAGAAATTGCTTAAACAAAGGATGAGAAAACAATGGTGGGTCACAATCATAGTGAGCTGAAATTGCTGCAGCATGAATCTTAATGGAAGAGAAAGACAAACCTTTGTCCAATAACTCAGTAAGATATTGAAGAGCCACACTCAAATTTGGCTCAGAAACATCCAAATCCTTTGCTGCACACCAAAATAAAAATCTCTTCCATTTTCCTGCGTACACTTTCCTTGTACTAGGTCTTCTGGCTTCCATAATCACATTCAAAACTTGTTGAGGAAGCTGAGACCTGCTATGGTTCAAAACAGAATATGCCAGGCTGTTAGATGAAGAGAGTAAAGCTTGACATTGAGTAGATGCCCTTCCTTCTGAGACAATAGGTGTGGAATCAAAGGTAAGGGCCATGGAGGCTTCCTTACCAGACTCCTTAGCAATGGGTACCAGTGCTGCCGAGGCCAATCTGGAGCTATTAAAATCATCCTTGGCTTGTCCTGTCTGACCTTTAGGAGTACCTTTGGGAGGAGAGGCAGAGGTGGAAAGGCATACACATGAAGATTTTCCCAACTGAAAGAAAGAGCATCCACTTTCCAGGCTGTGTGATGAAACCTTTTCGTGCAAAACTTTGGCAGCTGGTGGTTTAGTGGAGAAGCGAACAGATCTATGTCTGGAGTTCCCCAGGACACTGTCAATGTCTGAAATACATGAAGATCCAGTTTCCACTCGTGGGGATCCATGATTTGCCTGCTTAACACATCTGCTAAGGAGTTCTGTGCTCCTGGCAGAAACCTTGCTTGAAGATTCAGCTGCAAGCTTAACGCAGTCTCCCACAAAATCATTGCTTGCCTGCATAGAGGATAAGAATGTGTTCCCCTTGTTTGTTGATGTACCACATGACAGTTGTGTTGTCTGTTAGAATCAACACCTGCCCTGGAAGAAGTAAATCCTTGAAAGCCAGTAATGCAAACTGGACTGCTAACATCTCCTTCATGTTGATATGTAGATGCTGCAGTCTGGCAGGCCACTTGTCTTGTATCCACTTTCCATTCAGATGAGCTCCCAAGCTGTGTCTGAGGCATCTGTCGTTAGAATCTGACTCGCCTCTGGCCGGGTCACAGAGAGTCCCTTGTTTAGGTGACATTCCTGAGCCCACCACAAAAATTCCTTTTGAATGCAAGGTATTATTTGAATGACAGTGTCCAAATCCTGGCAGTGCTGTGTCCATACATTTTGAGATACCATTGTAGCTTCCTCATATGCAGTTTGGCATTGGGAAGTACCAGAATACAAGATGCCATGAACCCTAAGGCTTGAAGGACTGTCCTTGCAGTCAGCCCGGACTGATGAGATAGTTGATGGAAGTAAAGAGAAAGATTCTTTTGTTTGTCCGGGGTTAAAAAGGCCATCTGGGATGCTGTATTCAGTCTCACGCCCAGAAAGCACATGTCTTGAGAGGGTACTAGACTGGACTTTATTTCGTTCACAGAATACCCTAGGCATCTTAGCACTGCTATCACATATTCCAAATGCTGAAGAAGCACGTCCTTTCCTTGAGCCAGAAGCATGCAGTCGTCCAAATAAGGATAGATTTGTATTCCTTTTATCCTGAAGAAAGCTATCACTGGAGCCAGAACCTTTGTGAATACTCTGGGCGCAGTAGATAAGCCAAAGGGCAATGCAGAGAACTGATAATGAAAATTCCCAGCTCGAAAACGCAGATACTTCCTGCAAATTAGTCTGATAGGAACATGAAGGTAAGCTTCCTTGAGATCCAAAGTTACCATCCAGTGATCTTTGCCCAGCATAGGTAAAAGCTGTTGTAACGTCAACATTTTGAACTTGGGAATGTCCAGATAAGTGTTGAGGATAGACAGATCCAAAATTGGTCTCCACGTGTTCCCCTTTTTTGGTACTAGGAACAGGCGAGAATAAAATCCTAGGCCCCTTTCTGACACAGGAACCGGCTGAATGGCCCCTATTTGGAGCAACAGAGAAATTTGCCTGTGAGCCTCTTTCCTTTGTTGAGGAGGAATGTCTGGCATGCCTTTGAAAGGAGGCAAGGTATGGAAATAAAACCTGTAACCGTGGTGAATGATATCCAATACCCATCTGTCTTGGGTAATTAAACTCCAGTTTTCTTTGAAGAGTGCCAACCTTCCTCCCAAAAGTGCTGCCAGACGAGAAGATTCTGGCAGCTGAAAAGGCAGGTCATTGGGTCTGTTTACGAAAGGACTGACCCCTGCCCTCACCAGAAGACTGAGCAGGTGAACTCCCTGTTCTAGGCCTAAAAGAACCCTGAGCTCTGCCCCTACCACGTCTAGACCTACCCCTAGACTGGGAATCATAAGCAGGATATGTCCACCCCTTGGAAGGCCAATTTCTACTAAACTTCGGAGGCTGAACCTGCAAAAAATCTTTAACAGTCTGCATAGACTTAGCCTTGTCTTCCATTTTCTTTAGAACTGCTTCCACAGGCGAACCAAACAACACATCAGATTGTAAAGGAGCATCTAAAATCCTTGTCTTCACATGCTCAGCTAAATTCTGATCCCTCAGCCAGGCGTGCCTGCGAAGAACCGAACCAGTGGCAGCCACCCTCGAAGAGGCCTGCACAGCATCAAAACCACATTGCAAAGAATGCTTACCCACCTGTTCAGAAACATGAACTAAATCCTGCAACTCTTTACACTCAATACCTTCCGCCAAAGCATCTACCTTAGACTTTAATTGTGAAAGGAGATAATTTTGATATTTCAACATGTGAAACTGGCAATTCAAAGCTCTCATGGCCAAAGTGGAAGAAGTATACACTTTCTTTCCCCATCTATCCAAAGCCCTTGCCTCTTTATCCGGAGGAACAGGATTTTTAACAACAGAAGCCTTAACACCTTTTGGCCCCTGTGAAACAGTTTCTGGGTCTGCCCTAGGACTCTTAAAAGATACTTATGAGCTTCAGGCACCCTATAATATCTATCCGGTTTAACTGGAGCAGGAGGCAAAGAATCAGGGTTCAGAGAAGCCTCTGCAAAACATCCTCCACCACACCTAGAACAGGAGGTATAGCAAAAGGCCTATCCTGTGGTAGAAACAAAAATACCCTAAGCCTTTTCGTGGAATCATAGAACTGCTGACCTTCCCATTTAAAATGCTCCCTCATGGAATGAAGAGTCTCTGAAAATGAAAAATCCTCAGGAGGAGACGCAGAAGGAGTAGAATCATCCACATCAGAATCAGAGTAAGGGGAATACTCCTGCAAGTCTTCAGCCGAAGACTCAGAAGCATCCGAACACTGCTCAAAACTCCCAAGCTCAGGTTCCACCCTAGGCCTCTTATCAGGAGGGGCATAGAACCTCTAATCATTGTAATCAAATCTTCTGCCATCTTAAGCATATGCTTCTAGGTACAGACCCTGAAGAACTAGGGGTAACACCTGAAACAAAACCTGGCCTGCCCTGGGAGAAGCCTTGGAAAAAGAAGGGGAGGGCCTAACCACCTTAGGAAGGGAGGGAAGAACAGCTACCTGAGAAGCCCCTTCCGCCTGGCCTACCTCCTGAAAGGTCACATCTTGTAGTAATAAAGTCTCTCCCTGGGATTCTAAAGAAATTTCTGGCTGAACCTCTGGCTCCACCGAACCCTCTCAAGAACCGGCGTCCGCACGGACGGTTCTTCCAGCCTAGGCTTTGCTGTTTTGTCCTTGCGCTTTTTGACGAAGCGGCCGGAGCATCCGACGGCATTTTATAATTACACCGCTTCCCAAAAACTAACCTGGCACAATCTAATCTTCTCTTTATCGTGCGTTTGTTAAATCTAGCACAAGAGCGACAGCCAACAACGTCGTGCTCAGGCCCTAAGCAAGGTATACACAAGGTATGGTAATCCCTATGAGGTATCTGTTTCCCACAAGAAATACAGTTATTCACTTTTTCTGACATCCGGTAAAATACTGAGGCAAGAAAAACCAAAATATTCCCCAACGGGTACTTAGCCAACTTGGATTCGGTCTGAAACTCCGACTTCGGAAAATCTCAGAACGCCAACCTGCACTCGCAAAACTGCTTCTGCATCGGACCATGCGGCAAAAAAGACTGAGGATATGACGTCGGTCATGCGCATTTGTATCCTGACGTCCTGACGTCAGACTAATGCGCCCTGACCGACGTCAGCCTTATACTTTGGTATTCGGGCCGACTGGGACAGCGGACTACCCAAGTGTTAGGACTGCAGCAATGTGGGATGAAGAACATCCATAAAATAACCTTTCTAGATAATGGAAGGAACCCAAATGTCTGCAGTGATTTGTTGCCAGACTGGAAATGACAGCATTAATTTGAGGGTCAGAGGAATCTGGCCAGTGTCAAACAGAAGACAATTTTTCAGGGAAAGAGGGTCTATGAATTTTAGACCCCAGGAGGAACTGTCAAGAAAGATTCTCTTGGAAGCCCTTTTACCTCTAGAAGGCTGCCTTCTTGTTCGCAAACAAAGGAAGGGTTAAGAAAGGCAACTGCTCTGAAATTTAGGATCATAGGAAAGAAAGAAAGACTTGTTTCAGATCTTGCATGATTTTGCCCTTATTCTGAAGAGTTTTAAAAAGCTCAGCTGCCACAGAACTAAAAAGGGAAAATGCAGTAATTTGATCTTAGTATCATCAGGAAGAGCCTGTAGGTGCAGCCAAGAATATCTTCTTATTACAGAACCTTGAAGAGGCATCAGCAGCATTGTAACTACACTTAATAGAGTGACAATCTATTTGAGAGGCAGAACCTAGGTTAGAAATTGTTGTAGACTTGGCCTCAGAGTCAGGCGTATCACCTAGAATGCTCTCCAATTTGGAATGAAGGGCAAGGATGTGCCTAATCATCTGTGTTTAGTAACTAATGGCCCTGGAGGTTAAAGTAGCAAAGGTGTACTCCTTTTGCTTATACCTGTCCACAGCCCGAATGTCCTTACCTGAAGGCAAAAGCTTGGAGAAGAACAGAACTTTAGAAGGTTTGTCTGTAGCCACTGCAACTGCTGCAGAGTCAGAGAAGAACTGGGCCTCTGACACCTTATAAAACCTGTCGGGTTTCTAGGGGTGGAGGCTGGGAATCTGGGGCCAATGAGGCTGAAAATAAGGCATCAAGCAGACCACCCTACACTGAAGGCACATCTGACGATCTAGGAAACTCCATTTGTAAAAATTCATAACACGATTTCTGGATGTCAGAAACCTGGGAACAATCCCATTTGAAATGTTCCTTTATATGAACCATGGTAGTACCAAAGGACAATTACTCAATAGGGGAATCCTCTTAGGATCACATGATCATAGAACATTACCAGAATATTGGCCCTGAGACTGTAATAAGCCTAGCCAAGAGTTTAGCCCATGTTTAGCCAAGTCAGTACCCGATGCCCCAGTCCAGCAGGGACACAGGTGGAATCCCAGGGGAGTATTTTCCGTTTCCCATCCAGTTATCCAGGTTGTGCTTAAAAAGGGTTAATGAGGTACTCTGCTGGACATGGAGAGGGAGTCTATTCCATATAGGTTCATAGGACGGTACTAAGCTATCGGCCCTAGGCCCTATACAAGCCTAGCCATAACAATTCCCTGGATATTTCTTCCCACGATATTTACTTCCCTGGACTCCTGTCTAGCAGGGCGACTGACATGATCCCCGGGGTGAATTTCCTATCTCCCATCTAATTGTCATGGTTCCTTTTGAAGAGGGCCAAGGAGGCGCTCTGCTTGACATGTATGGGTAGTATATTCCTGAGTATGGGGAGTCTTTGGGTCAGGAACATATCCCTCCAGCATGTTTTGTTCATTGTGATGACAAGGTTTAGATCCCTGGAGAACGTGGCTCTAAGGGATTGGGATTTCTTTAACTGGAGCATGTCCAACAACTCAGGGTTTGACATCGCCTTGTATGTTAGGCAGAGATCACCTCTGAGTAGACGATATGTCACAGAGTATAGCTGGAGTTTTTTTTTAGACGGTCAGAATAGGGCATTTGCTTTAGGCCTGTGATTCTTTTTTAGTGAGGTATTTCTGCGGCCTTTCCAGCTGCTGCAGATGTCTTGTGAGGTACATACCAAATGGGGCGTTGTACTCTATAATGGGTTAAATGAGGGATGAGTACAGTAGGGACAATGACCTCCTTTTTTCTGGATGAAAAGCCCTTAGTGATGAGGTGTGCCACATAGAAGGATTTCCTGACTGTTGTGGCAATGGGTTATCGAAGGTGAGACCACTGTCCACCTGTGTCCCTAAATCTCTCATCACACTAGTGTACTGCCACCTATGTGGTAATTCATGGGTACATGGTTTTTCCCAAAGGGGATAACTATACATTTCTTGGCATTAAGCGTGAGAGCATGGCTCTGACACCAAGCATCTGTTTCTGTAAAGCCCTTTTGTACATTTGGGGATTCAATAATGGCTCCCAGTTTGCAGTCATCTGTGAACTTTGTTAGCCAGAGTCCCTTAGTGTTGGCCTGTACTTCAGAGATGTAAATGCCAAACAAGAGCAGTCCCAGAACTAAACCCTGAGGTACTCCACTTGTCACTTGTCTGGAGCTGGATTTGAAGTCGGCTACTTTTACAATCTGGGTTCTGTTAGTAAGCCAGTTGGCAACCCATCGAGTGATGTAGGGATTTATGCCCAGCTTAGTAAGTTTATCTATGATTCCAGAATGGGGAATGGTGTCGAAGGCCTTGGCAAGGTCCAGATAGGCTGTGTGGACTGCCTTACCCTTGTCCACAGCTCTGGAGACTGATTTGAAGAAGTCAATCAGGTTCAGGAGACAAGATCGGACATTCACGAACCCAAACTGGGTGGGGTCCAGTGTTTGAAGGTTGCCAATGTCTTTGTTTATAAGTTCCATGACAATGTGTTCCATGCCCTTGTACATCAGGCTCATCAGACTGATGGGACGGTAGTTCCCGGGATCCAAGTTGGATCCCCCCTTGTGGAGTGGGATAACTGTAGCTATGCGTCACTCAGTGGGCACAAAGCCTGAGGTGAGGCTATGATTAAACATGACACTTAGGTGAGGTGCCAGTTCATTTTGTAGCTCATGTAGTACACAGCCCGGGATGTCATCTGGTCCCATGGATGCTGTATTCTTTGCTTTGGAGAGTACAGGTTCTACCTGTGTGGCCATGATTACCGGAATTTGGAAATCTTTTGGCACTGAGATGGGCCCTTCGACCTACCAAGATATTGGCAATATCCTTGGGATCAGTATATTTAATGCCATTCTGTTGTAGCTCAGAGCAGATCTGAGCATTGCCGTTTAGATTCGTGATATAATTATAGAATGCCTTGTGATTGTCTTTGAAATCTTTGTCAATTTTATTTTCGTTAACTAGCTTTGGAGGATTTTATGAGGGATCTCAGCTTCTTACTGAGGCTGGTATGGGAGTTTTTTGCATCCTGGGATTTTCCTCTTTTCTGCAACAGTTTCTTCCTTCTGTTGTATAGTTTGTTTATGGCAGGGGACCATCAGACTGGCTTCCTTTTTTTGGAGGAGAGCATCTTGGTTCTATTTGGGATGGCATGATTCATGCACAAGTGGATGCGCTCGTACAGTGCCTTAGTGTAGGATTCAGCAGTCAAACTTTCATATCCCATCTGCATGGGTGTCATGAAGTTTGTCACTTCTGAAATGAGTAGCATGGAGTTGGCTTTGGAGAAGTTTTTTATGGAGGTTTCCTTACTGGGGGGTGAGGGTGAGATGTGGATGTCAAGGGTGATTTGCTTATGGTCAGACCTGACCAATGAGGGGGTGACCACTGTTGTGGAGCATCTATCTCCCATGTTGGTAATGACCAGGTCTAGGATATTGGAGCCCCTGGTGGGACAATGGATTAGTTGATCCAGGGCGTTGGAATTTATGAATTCCAAGAACCGTTGGGAAAAGGTGTTGGTACCCAAGAAGTTTTCCCAGTTAATGGCAGGGTAGTTGAAATCACCCAGTATTAGGGTGTTTGATTATATCTTAATATTTTCCAGTATGTTTAGAAAGGTGTATTGAGAATCTTGGGGCATGGTGGGATCTGTAGCAAGCTGCAATTTGGATTGCAGTCTTATCTAGTGTTAGTTGCACCTGGAGAATTTCAGATGCATTGTATTGGGCAACCAGCCTGGAGGTGTGACTATCCGGTTCCCCATCATATGATCAAATTTAGAGAAACTTGAACATATGAAAGGGAGAAAAAAAAAATTAACACCTTTCAAATGTTTTCGCAAGGGGGTTTTGTCCTTCAGTGCCCCCCACACACCCCCTACTTAAATATACCTACTCTGAGATCGCACTATAGTGAAGGAAAGGGAAATCTCCCATTCCACGCTATACGTGTAAGCGCAAAACGGAAGATTTTCCATTCCTCCGCTATAGTGCAGTCACGGAACATTCACATTTAAACTGCTAGGGTACAGGGGACCTGCCCCCCTGCAATAAGGTAAGTTAACTTTTTAATTTTTTAAACTTAAGGCTCCCATTCACAATTTCGAGTGAATGGAAGTTTGAGATTCTGGTCTCGAGATTATGAATTTCGAGATTCCATCCATTTGATCTTGTAAAGGGGAACCGAATATCCTTGGTGAATATGGACACTCCTCAACCTTTAGTGTTTCAGTCATGGTTTGGTGGCCGAAAAGTGTGGTAAGAGTTGTAGCCTGGTATTGCAGGCATGCTCTCTGGAGCCTTGTACCAGGTCTCAGTTACTGCACAGATATCGATGTTCTCCATTTTTAGGAGTGTCTCGAGAGGGTATATTTTGAGGTTTAGACATCTAGCATTGAGTAGCATTACCTTCAGATTTTGAATGCTTGTATCTGTTACGGTGGTGGTTTTGTCCTTTGAACCTTGCCTAAAAAAGGCACTATAGGGGTGGCAAGAGCTTTAGCCAGTAACCTGAATCCCATGGGTGACAGGTGCAGACTATCCCTGGCAAATCATCGTGGTTTGTCGATCATGTCTTCCCAGGCAGAAAGATACTGGATCCCCTTTGAATGACACCAGAAGCTTAGCCAATTGTTGAAGTCAATCATTTTGTCCTTATACTGTGGTATCATTCTGGGTGAAGGCAGGATGCTACTCAGGGCTAGGGTCATACCTCAAGTGTGTTTCTTGGACTGTATTTCTTTCACGTGTTTCTAGGGTCATATCTGCCTGGGCCACATAATCCGAGAGGTCTTTCATGTCTCTTTTCATGTAGTCCAGGGAGGTACGTCAAGTCATTCACTCCAACATGGACAATGACAGAGTCGTATTTGTACTTGTTGTGGAGTGACTTGAGTGCATGCTTTATGTGGTGAATCCTGGCACCCGACAGGCAGCTGACTGTAATTTTCTCCTTGTTCAGCCTGGTGAGTGGGGGAGTCCCTGGGACAAAAATCTGTCTTGCCAACAAGTCCTATTGATGTCACAGACCAGGTTGAAATCGCACCTGTGAGTTACTCGACTGGAGCTTGACTTGCGGATATGCAGCAGTCCCATCAAGGCAGGGTCTGAGATTGCTTTGTATGCCAGACAGAAGTTTGTAAGAAACTCAGTAGAGGGACAGGGCTTTTAGCCTGTCAGTGTTGGATAGATGTTTGAGGCCGTGGATTCTCATGATGAGGAATCTCTGTGGTCTCTCCAGCTGCTGCATGTGCTTTGCAAGGTACATGTCAAAATGGGCGTTGTACTCAATAATGGGCCTTATAAGGGAAGAATACAGGGATATTATGACCTCCTTGTCCCTGGATGAGATACCCTTACTTATAAGGTGGGCCATGTAGAAAGCTTTCCATACAATGGAAGCAACATGGTGGTCAAAAGTTAGGCTGCTATCAACCTGGATGCCCAAATCCCTCACGACTGATTGCGTGCTTAGGATGTACACAAATGCATGGATCTCGCCATACCCACTAGAACCAAGATGCTCTCCTCAAAAAAAAGGAAATCAATCTGGTGGTCTCCTGCCATAAACAAACTCTACAAAAGAAGGAGGAAACTGATGTGGAATAAGGCGAAGTCCCGTGACTAGAAAAACTCCCTTATCAGCCTCAACAAAAGATTGAGATCCCTCATTAAATCCTCTAAAGCTTGCTATGAAAATAGAATTGCAGAAAATAGTAAAGACAACCACAAGGCCTTCTATAGTTATGTAAAGAATCTCCACAGCAATACTCAGATTTGCTCTGAGCTACTGCGCAATGGTACCTCCTATACTGAGCCAACAGATATTGCCAATATACTGGCTGACTGATTCAGTGCTAACTTTACCCCCCCCCCCAAAGGACCAGTCACAATACCAGTAGATTGCCAGGCACCTAGTATTAATGCTGCACAGGTTAAAACAGCACTGTCCAAGGCCAAGAATACAGCTTCTATGGGATCTGACAATATCCCTGGCTGTGTTCTACATGAACTACAGCGTGAACTGGCACCTCACTTGTGTGCTCTGTTCAATCACAGCCTCACCTCAGGCTTTGTCCTTACCAAATGGCGCACTGCTACAGTCATCCCTCTCCACAAAGGAGGAGAGACTACAGACCCCAGAAATTATCATCCAATTAGCCTGACGAGTCTGATATGCAAAGCTATGGAATGCATCATCATGGACCTAATAAAGAAGGATATAGGGAATCTCCAAACTCTGGATCCTACACAGTTTGGTTTTGTGAAGGGTAGATAATGCCTGCTCAACTTGGTCAACTTCTTTGAGTCAGTCACCACAGCTGTGGATGAAGGCAAGGTGGTTCATACAGCCTACCTTGATCTGGCCAAGGCTTTTGATACCATTCCCCACTCAAGAATCAAAGAAGAACTCACTAAGCTAGGCATCAACCCCTATATCACTAGGTGGGGTGCAAACTGGCTCACAGATAGAATCCACAGTGTGAAAGTAGCTGACTCAAAGTCAGACTGCCGATGAGTCACGAGTGGAGTCCCACAGGGTTCGGTCCTGGGTCCTCTCCTGTTTGGAATCTACTTCTCTGAAGTCCAGGCCAACACTAAGGGACTCTGGCTGACAAAGTTCGCAGACAATTGCAAGTTGGGAGCTATTATTAACTCCCCAAGTGATGTTGACACCCTACAGAAAGGTCTCAATGACACCAACGACTGGTGTCAGAACCATGGCCTTAAGCTCAATGCCAAAAAATGTGTCATCATCCCCCTTGGCAAAAACCCGTTTCCCTTGAATTACCACATTGCTGGTAGTCCACTGAACACAGAAGGCGTTATGAGAGATCTGGGAACAAACCTCTCTTCTGACCACCACATTGTCAATGTGGTCAGAAAGTCCTTCTGTGTGGCACATTCTCATTACTAAGAGTTTTGCATCCAGGAAGAAAGAGGTCATTGTCTCCCTCTACTCTTCACTCATTAGGCCAATCATCGAGTACAATGCCCCAGCTGGCATGTACCTCACTAAACACCTGCAACAACTGGAGAGGCCGCAAAAGTACCTCACAAAGAGGATCCTAGGCCTTAAACACTTGTCCTATATGGACAGACTAAAAAAAACTCCAACTACTCTCTGTCTCATATCGCCTACTTAGAGGCGATCTCTGCTTGACTTACAAAGCCATGTCTGACCCAGCTCTGTTAGAAATGCTACATCTAAAAAAATCCCAATCCCTCCGCACTACATGCTCCAGAGACCTCAACCTCATTACCACAATCAACAGAACATGCTGGAGGGATAGGTTCATAACCCAGAGATTGCCCATGCTATGGAATAGACTTCCCATACATGTCAAGCAGAGCACCTCACTGGCCCTCTGCAAGAGAAATCTTGATGAGTGGATTGGAAATAGAAAATTCAACATGGGGATCACTCCAGTGGCTCTACTCGACAGAGGCACTAGGAACTACGGTCAGGTGGCACGATGCCAGGGTAATCCTATGGTCTAGGCTTGTAAAGGGCTCCAGGGCCATTAGCCTAGTACACACCTATGAACCTATGTGATAATTTGTGGGGATATCACTCTCCCCAAAGGGAATGATGTATTTTTTTTGGAATTCAGCTTGAGGCCATGTTTCTGGCACCAGTCATTTGTTTGGGTGAGACCCACCTGGAGAATGTCTACATCACTAGGGGAATTGATGACAGCAGCTTGCAGTCATCTGCAAACTTGGTCAGCCATAGCCCATTGGTTTTGGCTGCACTTCAGAAAAGTATATCCCAAATACAGGCCCTAGGACCGATCCCTGGGGTACACCGCTCGTTACGGGTCTAATACTTGAGGAGGCTTCCCCTATTTTGACTAGGTGGGTTCTATCAGTGAGCCAGTTTGCTAACCATCTGGTAACATACAGACTGATGCCTACTTGAGACAGTTTATATATTATACCTATGTGGGGAATAGCGCCGATGGCTTTGTCCATGTCAAGGTATGTGGTGTGCACCATCTTTCCCTCGACCATGGGTTTTGTGACTGTCTCAAAGAAGTTGAACAAATTTAACACACATGACCTCCACTTGACGAAGCCAAACTGTGTGGGAACGAGTATTTGGAGGTTGTCAAAGTCCTTGTTAATAAGGTCCATGATAATCCATTCCACAGCCTTGCAGATCAGGCTAGTTAGGCTGATGGGTATATAATTTCCCAGATCGGTGGACGCCCCACCTTTGTGCAAAGGGATGACAGTGGCTGTCCTCCATTCAGCTGGGATAAAGCCGTTACTCAGGCTTTGGTTGAATAGGGCGCATAATGGTATTGCAAATTCTTGCCTGAGTTCATGTAGGATGCAGGCTGGGATGTTATCGGGTCCCAGGGAGGCTGTATTTTTTGCCTTTTTGAGGGCAGTGATGATCTGTTGCCTAGAGAAAGAGAGAGACAGGTACTGGGGATGTCCTGATTTACTAATGGAGGTACAGTGGGGTGAAGTTTTTGCTGAATCTGTCAGCCAGCAAGTTACCTTGCTGGCTTCCTTGAGATTCAAGGTAAATGGGAATGGAGTTGAGAGGAATAACTTAAGGATTCTGTCCCAGAGTCTAGGTCCAAGTCTTTCTCAAAGGAAACAAGTTCCCTTGGACGTTTAGAAGTAGATCATCAAGGAACAGTAGCAAGAACAGACAAACTTTGTGGAGGCTTTAGAGCCAGAAGACACTGAAAAGCCCCTGAGTAAAATCCTGCCATTCCTCGTGAGGATCCTTGGCTACAGCAGCCACATGTATAGTTTTTTTTTTTTTTCCAGAGAGAAGAAAGATGACTTTGGTGAGTCTTAGGGATAAACACCTGACAGATCTCACATTCTGTAAGGTCATCAGTAGGACAAATGGAACATGCACAGTTTGTGTCTTTTTGGGGAATCTGCCACCCACAATCACATTTTCCCTTCCTGAATGATATTTAATACACAACAGCAAAAGAAGACACAGCAGGAAGATACTCCAATGGGGCACTTATCTTTAGACGACTACGTACTTGAAGCAGCACTGGGATCAGCATGCAGACCAAATTCAAGGTAACATTCAGACTGGCAGCATAGAAATTCTGAGGAGTAAGAGCGAACACGTTCCACATGTACCTTACGCAGTGGATGTAGGGCATACAACTGATGTATGGCGCCAGGAAGGTATAAAGGCTTTGGTATTCTGGCAATGTTTGACTACCCTCTGTAGGATATCTTTTCTGTAAAGAATACTGCAACAGTGATAAGTCCCAGCTAAATCATCATGCATTCACTAAATATATGTTAATGTACTTAGTCCTGTATGAAGAGACTACTGCTTGATTACAGTCTGGTTGAATCATTGGGTTCTAACACCAAAGGGTCACTGGAGGTTCCTAAAGTGCAGTCTGAAACTTCAGTGCTTGCTACTTTTGTCGTCAAGCACACATCTTTAGTATCTCCTCCACCACTGGCTGAGAAATTGCCCCGCACTGGACAGTTTTAAGCACTACCCCAAGATGCAGCTTTTCATTCTAGCATACAAACAGTTGTAACTTCTAAAGCTTCAATGCATTATAAACTTCTGCACTATTTATTACCTTTGTTGTGTCATATTTTTCTTACATATTGTGATAATTTGGTTTTATGTATAGTGTTTCATATTAAGCACTTAAAAACCTGAACTATTCATGTTCTTTTCTATCAGCCCTGTTGCATATCTCCATGTTTCAGAAAAAAACACATCTTTCCTTCCAGACAAGGAGAAAACAAAGTATTTGTGGAAAAAATTGTTGTAGATGTTTAGTTCGATAGGTGGTACTTAGAAAAAAAAATACACACACTTTCTCATGGTGCAAACTGAAAAGATTTGCTGCAAAGCCTGGCAGGGAGCATATGTTTATGCAAAACTTTGTTCACATCTATTTCTGGAACTGAACAGAGTGCTTCATTCTCAAAGTGGTTGCCTTTACAGATTCAAAAGCAGCCTTAAGTTCTGTCTGAACCTATAAAACTGCTCAGACAAAGTTTTGTCATTATTGTCTGTAAGGCTTGCTGGTTACACTCATAAGTGGATGAGGTGACTTTAAACCTCGCAAAAGGGTTACTAAACAAGGCCTTTCATTTAACTCTTTCTCTATAGGTTTTAACAACCACCACGGTCTTTACAAGCCTAACATTAGACACTTGCACAAATGAGTATTATTCAAGGCTGAACCAGTTAAGGCACACTTTGTCCAGGTCCACAGTAATTATTAACAAACTGATGACAATGATGCTATCTCAAAACAAAGGAATTCTACACACCAAGTTATTTCCATGACTGCAGAAGGGCAGATATTTTAAATCATGTAACAGCCTGCCAAAGAATGAACCAGTCTTTACAACATTACAAAAGACAATTACTCTGCCAATCTCTTTCAAAAACATGACTATGTTCTCTCTGTCACTGTCAAAAACTTAAATAACTTTAAGTATCTGATCCTAGCTGCTAATATATCCCTGGTATGCATTCCTGTTACATAGCCAGACATTCCCGTCATTTACTGTGTAACTGTAACTTTGTGTAACTGAATGCATCTGATGTAATTTCAGTAGCTTATGACACAGCATGAGTTTATGTATAACTGTTGCTTATTTACTCTGAAGCTTTCAAAAACAAATGCATGCCTGAAGGATTGGAAATGGAGGAATAAGTAAAAAAACTTCCACTGGACTTCTGCACACTGCCTAACAAACAGCAGTGTAAAAGAAATGATCTAAATAAATTCAGAAAGAATGGACAGAAGTCAGTCTATAATGACCTTAAAATGAATTTTGACAATGTTAAAGATGTGTTAAGACAGCACTCTGGTAAAAAATTGACCAAGTTTAATAGACAAGATTATAAGAAGGGACATGCTGTAACATATATCATGAAGGGAAAGAAACAAAAGTTATATACTCACCATAATGATGCATCTGTGTTGTTCCTTTTTATCCTTCCTCAACTGATGGGTCCTGGATCCAACTTTGACCACTTGCACATACTTTGGCTCCATAACTTGAGCTCCTTCCCTCACCCACAATCCCCTCTCTAGCCTGGATGACCACAGATCGAGTTTGGCTTCTATTCGCCCTCTTATCCCACCCATAACAAAATAATTAGTAACAAGACAGTCTAATTAAAAATTAGATTCCAGTTAGACTAGAAGGAAAGGAAGAGAAAATCTGGAGTTCGTCAGAAGACAGGCAGGACCACACTGTTCAGGATACAGTAGGATTCCAAATGTAAAACTTCCAAGAAGGAAGGGTGTTGGAGGGTGGGAAGTTAAAGAAGGATGCAAACAAACACAGATGCATCATTATGATGAGTACATAACTTTCGTATCTGATGCTGTCTTTTTCGTCCATTTCTCAACTGCTGGGGCAGAGTCCCCAGCTAGAGAAACCACAGTGTGGTCCTCAAGGAAGGATATTCTGCAACAAGGTGGAGCAAAACACTGCTATCCATAGACAAAATGTATAATTTGTAATAAGAAATAAAGGTATGAGAATTAGACAAAGTTGCAGGTGCACAAATGTCATCTATGGAAGCTCTGGACCAGAAAGTGGAGGATGTGTCCACAGATCTGGTGTAATGAGCCTTAGGAGGTTTAGGTAGTGTCAATCCTTTCTTCCTATAAACAAATGAAACGCAATCAGTGACCCATTTGGCCAAAGTTAACATTGAGACTTACTTGCCCAATGTAACTTTAGAAAAGGAAACAAACAGCTGGTCTGATTTTCTGAAATCTTTAGTTCTGTGGCGACAGAATCTAAGCTGTCTATGAACATCCAAGACATGTAGCATGTATTCTCCTTTGTTGGAAAGATTTGGAAAGAAAACAGGAAAGCTGATGAACTGATTTATAGCGGTTTGTGAAACCACCCTGGGTAAAAAGGAAGGACTGGTACAGAGGGACATCTTGTCTTTGTGAAAGATCAAATATGGTGACTTGGAAGAGAGCCTGGAATTCTAATACCCATTTGACTGATGTGATTACAACCAGAAAAATGGTTTTCCAAGACAAAAACATTAAGTCCACCTTGGCAGATGGTTCAAATGAGGATGGAGTCCGAGCTTGAAGAAGTATTGTTAAATTCCATGGAGTAATAGGATTCTTAATATGTGGTCGTAGTAACAAGGCACCTTTGAAAAAGGCTAGACTTTATGATACCAAGGACGAATGGTTTTCTCCTATGTGAAAATCAGAGATAGTTGCAAGTTACAACTTTATCACAGAATAACAAGCTCTGCTATTTAAAATGGAAGCAAGAAAATTAAGGCTGGAACAGATGCTGAAAAAGGGTCTAGTTGTTTTTGGAGGACCCAAAGGAAACAATCTTTTCCATTAGCTCTTATATATCTTCTGAGAATATGTAAGGATGTTTAGAACTGGGAAATAAAGCCTGGACTGACTATACATCAATGGAACTGGACCCTGAGAGGCACTGGAAAACTCCTTGATCAAGTCTCTCTGAAATCTAGTTACGTGAGCCAAGTAGTTCAGCTACCTTACGGCAAAGGCCGCTGAAGAGTAAGCATGCTTCCCAAATCTGTCCAATGCCCTGGATTCTCTGTTGGGGGGATGGACAGAAGAACTCTGTTCAGCAACTTCCTTCTTGGTAGCTGCAAACCCATAGCACCTACTGGGGGACCCTTGCTCCAATGGGCATGATCCTTTGGCATCATTAGGTACTTGTCAGGTCATTTTGGGATTGGATCTGTGACATCTGGATACCCCAAGCCCAGAGGGAGATGAGGTCCACCACTTCATCTGCCAGGACTAGCCAGGCTGTAGCTGAGCCATCTCCGAAAGTCTCAATAATCACTGACTCTGTCTGGGTGGGGGTCGGAAGACCAACCACCTTTCTGTCTCAAAAGATTGAGTATTGCACTGAAGCAGACTTCCTCAAGGGGGGATCTGGGAGACCCCCTCACCTTCACCAAAGTTGGTGCCTTTTGTTAAGGATTAATGTGGGGAATCAAAAGTACTCCTTCTGCATGTATGCTTCTGAATGGGCACCCTGGTGGGATGTTTCAGGGAGGACTCAAAAGTGTGAGCCAAGTCCTGGATGAATACTGTCTCCCAGCTTGAACAGGCCAGCTCTCCTGGTGGGACAGGATAAAGAGACTCAGTGGCTAAGGCAGTCAGCTATGAGGGGGTGGATCAGAGAGGGCATGGACACCTTGTCCACAGAGATGGAAAATGTTCTCTCCACTACCTCCAAGGCAGAAGTCATGGCAGACACAAAGGCTGCCCTGCCAGGAGCCAAAGCCATCGGCCCAGGACGGCTCGGAGTATCCCCATGATCCTGCCTTGGCAAAGAGGTTGTCCAGCACAGAGGCCTTAAGAGGAAAGGACAGCTCCAAGAACATCGTTGTCGAGTCGAACCCCAACCCCCCGGGATCAGGCACCGATGCTACAGCTCAAAGATCCCTTCAGCACCAACAATGTCAGCGCCGACTGCATCAGAGATACAGTCAGAGTTGACAAAGACCCAGCGTTTGGATCCAACACACACACAAACTAGGAACGCCTGGTCCAATGACTCTGAAACCACGGGACAGACTGTAGTAGGAGTCAACATTTGGATCTGGGCTGGTGGTAAGCTCACAGATCCAATGGCAGACAGAGATGGTAAGGCTTCTAACTGAATCGGAGTCCTGAGAAACTTTCTCATCATCCTGTCCACATCTGCTTCCATTAAGCTCCTAGTTATCCTGAGGAATGAGGAGGTTGAGGGTGGCCCGGAAGCTCTTCAAGTTGTCTCCCGTAAGAAACAAGAATGGATTCTCGAGGGTATAGACTCTGCGGTGTACCTTGGTGAGTGGTGGACCGGAGACTTTGATTTAGCTCTAGTCCGATCCGAGCAGCCAAAAGGATCCGACAATTTTGAAACTTTCTTGGGAGGAGCAAAACCCGAAACAGAGGAAGAGAATGATCAGGGGATCGCTTTCTAGAATCTTTGGCTTTCACAGATGAATGCCCCTTGGTCTTCTCTGATGATTTTTTGGAAGAGGGGGGAGCTTCAGCACAAGTAGCAGTAGAAGGAGCAATCCTTTCAGAACCAGTTTGTTATGGTGCTCACCAAGCACACAATAACTGAAACCTGCAGAGGTATCACACTCCACACTGAGGTGAGCTGATCCAAGACAATAACATTTCTGGTGGGCATCTGAGTTGGGGATCTTATGCCCACATCAGGAACATTTCTTACAATCAGTTGGCTTATCAGCCATCTTGTATCAACAATAACAGAAAAACAGCAAAATCAGGGGAAAGGGAACATAAAATAGCAACAATGGTACAAGAGGAAAAGGTAAGAATGGTAATCCAGACATACCCACAACAGGTGGCAAGAAAGGGTAAACTGGCAGAAAACTAAAGCAAGGTACGAGGCCCCGACAACAAGATGAAACTCTCATTGACTATTATACCTCTCGCTGCTGCTTTGTTTTTTCTCTCTATTAATCTACTTAAGAAATGCACTTCCTATGGTACCAGTAGGCTGATAGACATGTGTGTATATGTATGTATAATGTGTGCATGTATGTATATGTGTGTGTGTGTGTATATATATATATATATATATATATATATATATAAAACACCTAAACAGTTTTTTGTATCTGTTTTGTATAACTATCAATGACTTGTATATTGCTTAGCATGTAATCACTTTGTAAGTTTTTAGTAATGTTTTGGAGCTTTTCTCCCCGGGCTTCCGCTGAAAATGGGCATATATCCAGTCGGACTATCCCGGTCAACAAATGTAAAATAAATAAATAAAATCATTGAATTAATCCTGAAAGTAATTTTTTTTATATATTATACAAGAGAGAAAAACGGGAGGATGGTAAAGAATATAGGAAGAACCCTACAAAAACTAGATAATAGCAAAAGCACAACTGGTCTGATTATACACACCTGAGCTACGGTGGACAACATCCTTATGCTGAAGCGACAAATGAGATCTGCGGTAATCCAAGCTAAAATGGAGATTACAAATAAGGGAAGCAGCTTGAGCTACGGAGCCAAAGTCTAAGCAAGTGGCTGAAGTCAGATCAGAGAGCCATTGTTTAAGGAACGGACAAACAAGACAACATCAGATAATAATTTGTACTGAAATCAAGAGATGTAGAAAAATAACCGAATGCTAAAGTTTGGTTACTACGAAATTAAAGTAATATTAATTTGCATACCATGCATAACATTTATAACAGGAATGTACTCTCTGACATTAATGGGAATGTAAAAAGAAATTGGGTTAATTACTGGACATAAATAGACTAGACAGGGAACTACTATTTTACATAGTTAAGTTTAGTACACGTTCATGTAATTCATCTTGGAATAAAAAATGTAATTCCGAAATGTTTTACACAAATGTATTCTTTCAAGTCTTGTGGATTCAGTGTGAACTATTTTCGGTCATGAAATGGGATGCATGTAAGAGAATGCAACAGTACATTAAAACATGTTTCTAACAACTTATAACAGTATGACTCATTACAGGTGGTGTGAGCACAGTCTACGGCTAGCTCAAAGTACGAGATGGCTCCTGCAAACTTAAGTTCTAAATGTGAGGCTCAACATTGAAAGCTGCTCCCCAGTAATAGGTGAGAGAATTTACATGCAACACAGGTTCATGGGTAAGAACTAGGTTAGCTGCTCTTCTGGGCCATTTTAAGCCTTGCCACCTTCGCAAAGGGGAGAATCAAACCTTGTACCTTGTTTATGATGTAAACACCTTAACCATTATACCAACCCTCATCGAAATGTTATTTGGGTTTGAACCCTGCATCACCTGTGTTCCGTCTCTAAATTCAGTCTACTTACACCTTGTGCCACTGAGACATCCAAACATTATGACCAACCAGAGAGGATTTACAACTAATTTCTTCATTATGCAGATTATACAATTCAAATATTATTTTTCTAAAAACACCTTTACTGAGTTATCACTTAAAACATAGACATACATACATTAACAGAAAAAACATTAACATTTTTATTTTTAATCTGTTATACATTACATATTACATTACATTCCTTCTATGTAAAGCATCTCATTACTAAGGGTTTTGCATCCAGGAAGAAAGAGGTCATTGTCTGCCTGTACTCTTCCCTCATTAGGTCAGCCATCGAGTACAATGCCCCATTTGGCATGTACCTCACTAGACACCTGCAACAACTGGAGAGGCCGCAAAAGTACCTCACAAAGAAGATCCTAGGCCTTAAACACTTGTCTTACATGGACAGACTCAAAGAAATCCAACTATTCTCTGTCTCATATCGCCTACTTAGCGGCAATCTCTGCTTGACTTGCAAAGCCATGTCTGACCCAGCTCTGTTAGAAATGCTACATCTAAAGAAATCCCAATCCCTCCGCACCACACGCTCCAGTGATCTCAATCTCATTACCACAATTAACAGAACATACTGGAGGGACAGGTTCATAACCCAGAGACTGCCCATGCTATGGAAAGTACAGTTTTGTACCTACCATAAATGTAGATGTTCGAGTGTTCACCCTGCTGCAGTCATCACAATTAGGTTATCCTGCCGTCAGGCAGTCCTGCAATCAGCCCGAATTCCAAAGTCTTGGTCCGGCGTCGGTTGCTGTCACTTCTTCCCTGACATCAGTGCGTCAGGGGTATATAAGAGGCATCCGACGTCATTTTCTTCAGTTTTTCTTGCCCCAGAAGTCAGGTGCCCCCAAAAGGTAGGCAAAAGATATATATA
Source organism: Protopterus annectens (assembly GCF_019279795.1). Classification (NCBI taxonomy): domain Eukaryota; kingdom Metazoa; phylum Chordata; order Ceratodontiformes; family Protopteridae; genus Protopterus; species Protopterus annectens. Next base: position 1,706,488,667 of record NC_056729.1, on the reverse strand, counting down.
TATATATATATATATACATATATATATATATATATATATACATATATATATATATATATATATATATATATATATATATATATACATATGGTTATATAAAAATAAAACAAAACCCTTGGGTACAAGCAAATACACCACACAGGTAGTATAGGATGAAGTTGTAGAGATGAGTTAAGCTAGTTCAGAGGGAATGGAGGGAGGGTAACCTGGACTGCAGCAGGGTGAACACTCGAACATCTACATTTATGGTAGGTACAAAACTGTACTATGTTCATCGTGTTACCCTGCTGCAGTCATCACACTTGGGTTGAATCCCAAAGCTAAGGAGGGGAGGTGGAGTCAAACAGGGTTAGAAGAGGCTAGTAGGCCCTGCAAAACTGCAGTGGCAAAACCAGCTCTAGTCTTAGAGTAAAGAGGTAAGTGATAGTGTTTGGTGAAGGTGTGCACTGAACTCCAAGTAGCAGCTTCCAGAATATCCTTGGTTGGCACTCCCCTGAGAAAGGCTGCTGATGTAGCTGTAGCCCTGGTGGTGTGGGACCTAATGTTAGCAGGTACTGGTTTCCCATGATGTGTGTAGCAGAAACATATGCAATGTCCTATCCATTTAGAAATGGTCTGTTTTGAGATAGCTTTTCCTTGTGATCCTGTAGCATAGGCTACAAAGAGCTGGTCAGTTTTTCTGAAAGCCTTAGTTTTATCCAAGTAGTAACGTAATTGCCTGTGAATGTCCAAAGAGTGCAGGAGTCTTTCTCCTTTATTCTGGGGATTTGGGAAGAAGGTGGGCAAGTGAATGGTTTGGTTTAGGGCCACACTGGATACCACCTTTGGCATAAAGGAAGGATTAGTCCGTAGAGAAACTCTGTCTTGATGAAAAATGAGGAAAGGTTCCACTGCCATTAGTGCCTGTAGCTCTGAGACTCTTCTAGCTGAGGTTATTACTAGTAGTACGGCAGTTTTCCATGAAAGAAATTTTAAATCAGTTGAAAAAGCTGGTTCAAAGGGCGGCAGTGTAAGCTTTTCCAGGACAAAGTTGAGATCCTAAGTAGGTGTTGGAGCTCTCCTTGGCTGTCTTAAGTTCTTAGCCCCTCTGAGGTACTGTCTTAGGAGTGGATGTGAAAATAAAGGAGGATCCGTGCTGTAATGAACTGAAATTGCTGAGGCGTAGATCTTAATAGATGAAAAGGAAAGTCCTTTGTGTAACATCTCAGTTAAATATTGTAGAATCTGAAGAATGTTCGGCTCCAGGGGATTTAGGCCTTTAGCCTGGTTCCAGGAGCAAAATCTTTTCCATTTGTCTGAATAGGTTTTCCTGGTGCTGGGCCTCCTGGCCTCCAGAATGACATCCATAACAGCTTTGGATAAAGGTGTTGGTTGGTTGTTTAGGTAATTTGCCATGCAGCCAGGTTTAAAGTCTTGAGCTGGCTGTGTAGAATCAGATTGTCTCGCTGGGTGAGCAGGTGTGGAATTTGTGGCAAAATCCATGGTGGGCCCTGGGCCATGGTCCTTAAAATTGGATACCAATGTTGGCGTGGCTAATCTGGTGCAACAAGAATCATTTGTGGCCTCTCTAATCTGACTTTCAGCAGTACTTTTGCTAGAAGAGGCAGTGGAGGGAAGGCATACACTGTCAATGTTTTCCAACTGAATGAGAGAGCGTCCACTTTCCAAGCTAGTGGATGGAAGGTCCTTGTGCAAAATTTTTGAAGTTGGTGGTTGTGGGAGCTTGCAAACAGATCTATGTCTGGGCGTCCCCATTTTTGAGCTATCATTGCAAATACTTGTGGATCTAGTTTCCATTCGTGTGGATCCATGATGTTTCTGCTTAGGTCATCTGCCAATGTGTTTTTCTTTCCTGGCAGGAATTGTGCTTGTAATTGAACCTGGTAAGACAGTGCAGTGCTCCACAAGGTCATTGCTAGCCTGCATAGAGGGTAGGAATGTGTGCCCCCTTGCTTGTTTATGTACCACATAACTGTGGTGTTGTCTGTCCTTATTAGTAGTTGTCCTGGGTGTAGAAGGTCCTTGAAAGCTGTTCGGGCATTCTGCACTGCTAGCATTTCTTTTTGATTGATATGCAGGTGTCTCTGATCTGTAGTCCATATGCCCTGAATGCACTGTCCTGCCATGTGTGCTCCCCAGGCATAGTCCGATGCATCTGTTGTCATAGTTTGTCTGGCTGTGGGTAAGGTGAAAGGCTGACCCTTGTTGAGGTGACATGCCTGTGCCCACCATAGAAACTCCTGTTGAAGGCAGGGAATGAGTGGAATCATGGTTTCCAAGCTGTGGCTGTGCTGAATTCATACACTTTTCAGGTACCATTGTAATTTCCTCATATGCAGTTTTGCAAATGGTATTAGTAGTATGCAAGATGACATGAATCCCAAGGCCTGCAGAATTTTTCTTGCAGGGAGTTGGGTCTTTGTTGCCATTATTTTGAAATATTGAAACAGTTGTCGTTGTTTGTCTGGCGTGAGATAAGCCATCTGGGCCGTTGTATTCAAGCTGGCACCCAGGAATGTTATGTTTTGTGAGGGCACTAGTTTTGATTTATTTTCGTTTACTGTGTACCCTAGGCAACTTAGAAGGTGTTTGACAAATGCCAGATGCTGTAGAAGAATGTCCTTGCCTTCTGCTTGAATAAGACAGTCGTCCAGGTATGGGTATATTTGAATTCCTCTTTGTCTGCAGTATGCAATTACTGGTGCCAGACATTTTGTGAAGACCCTGGGCGCAGTAGATAAGCCAAAGGGCAGTGCAAAGAATTGATAATGTGTTGAACCTGCAATGAAACAAAGGTATCTTCTGCAATTTTGTCTGATAGGGACATGCAGGTATGCCTCCTTGAGGTCCAAAGTGACTAGCCAAGCATTCTTGCCCAGCATGGGAAGAAGCTGCTGTAGTGTTAGCATCTTGAATTTTGGTACTTGCAGATAGGTGTTCAGAATTGAAAGATCCAGAATGGGTCTCCATGCTTTGTCCTTTCTTGGAACTAAGAAGAGTCTTGAGTAAAATCCTTGTCCCTGCTCCTGTGTATGTACCTGTTGAATGGCTCTCATGTTCATGAGGGCTGTAATTTGTTTTTGTGCCTCTGCCCATTGATTTGATGGCAGGTTTGGCATTCCTTTGAGCCTTGGTAAGGTATGAAAGTGGAATCTGTATCCTTGAGAGACAATGTTTAGAACCCATTTGTCTTTTGTGATGATGTGCCAGTTGTCTGCAAAAAAGGTTAGTTTTCCCTCCCAAGGGTGTTGCCAGGAGAGATTTGCTTGGTAGTTTGAGGATAGAGTCATTGTGTCTGCCTTCTGCTAGCTTGGGGCCTTGTCTTCTCCTACTTTCTGGGTAGCAGAACCCCATTGGCGAGGTTTGTAAGGGCCCTGTGACTGACCTCTGCCCCTTGGGCGTCTGTATTTGCCCCTCTGTGATCTTTCCGAAGCTGGAAAGGACCAATTTTTTGTTGGCCAATTTCTGCTGAAGCGAGGGGGTTGTACCTGCAAGAAATCCTTGACCGTTTGCATAGATTTAGCCTTATCCTCCATTTTCTTTAAAACCTCTTCTGCTTTGACACCAAATAATACCTCCTGTTGTAAAGGTGCATCGAATAATTTTGCTTTAACATGGTCAGGGAGGGTTTGCTCTTTTAACCAAGCATATCTACGAATGACTGAGCCAGTAACAGCTGCTCTACAGGAAGCTTCCAGTGAATCAAATCCGCATTGTAAAGTATGCTTGCCCACCTGTTCAGCTGCATGCAACAGATCCTGCATTTCCTTGAACTCAGGCTGTTCTGAGTGTGTGCTCATTTTTTGTTTTAACTGAGACATCAGGAATTGTTGATATTTCAACATGTGAAACTGGCAATTTCATGCTCTCATAGCCAGAGTTGCAGAGGTGTATATTTTCTTTCCTCATCTAGCTAGGGCTCTGGAATCTCTTTCAGAGGGCACAGGATTTTTAGCCATAGAAGCCTTTGCTCCCTTAGGACCCTGGGAAATGTTTTTTGGGTCAGCTACAGGGCTTTTATAAAGAAATTTGTGTGAGTCAGGTACTCTGTAGTATCTGTCTGGTTTGGCTGGAGCAGGAGGTAGAGAGTCTGGATTTAAACTAGACTCCAAGTAGACATCATCCACAAAATTTAAAACAGGAGGAATAGCAAGAGGTCTGTGCTGGGGTAATAGAAGGAACTCTCGGAGCCTTTTCTTAGAATCTGAGTAATCCTGGCCTTCCCAGTGGAAATGTTCCCTCATGGTATGTAATGTTTCCCCAAAGGAGTAGTCTTCAGGGGGAGATGCTGAGGGAATAGAGTCTTCAGCATCAGAATCCTCATAAGGTGGAAAAGTGTAATCCTGCTCCTCAGAAGAATCTGAGGAGAGAGAAACCTGGTCAGAGGATGCATAATCCTCCTCTTGTCTTGGTCTTTTATCAGGAGGGGGATGGGAACCCCTGATAAGGGTAATTAAATCTTCAGCCATCTTAAGCATCTGTTTCTTAGGCATGGGGCCTTGACCTGTAGACTGATGAACAGTTTGCTTAGGTTTTAAAGGAGTTTTAAGTTTAGCATAAGATTTAATGGTGAGTGTAGTTGATCTGAAGACACCTTCTGCCACCGAAGGTGTTTCCTCTGCACCGGTGTCTAAATCTGCTCCGGTGTTGGTAGATGACTGCGTCGGCCTAGTAGACTCCGCGTGGGAGTCGGCAGCTGTCTGGGGTTCCAGCTCTGCGGTCATCAGGGGCTGCGTAGGCACCTCACTGAAAACCGGCGACAGGCCCAGCTGAGGCCTCGGGGTCTGGCTTATTCCTAGGCTGCCTGTCCTTATCCTTGCGTTTTTTTATGAATTGCAGTCGTCGGCTGCTCCGACTGCATGATATAATTGAATTTCCTACCAAAGTAACGCCATGCAAAGTCAAAACGGCATTTGATAGTGCGTTTATTAAACCTAGCGCAAAACTGATAACCTGTGATGTCATGGTCTGGGCCTAGGCAAGGAATGCAATAGGAATGGAAGTCCTTATGAGGTATTTGCTTCCCACAAGAAATGCAATTGTTAACTTTTTCTGACATCGGACTGAGGCAAGAAAATGTTCCCCAATGGGGTACTTAGCTTTATTGAAGACTTCGGACTGAAATTCAAATCGAAAATCTCAGGTGTCGGCCGACCGGCACTTGCGAACTGCTTCTGCTTCGGGCATTGCGCGGCAAGAAAGACTGAAGAAAATGGCGTTGGATGCCTCTTATATACCCCTGATGCACTGACGTCAGGGAAGAAGTGACAGCAACCGACGCCGGACCAAGACTTTGGAATTCGGGCCGAATGCGGGACCGCCTGACGGCAGGATAACGCAAGTGTGATGACTGCAGCAGGGTAACACGATGAACATCAGACTTCTTATTCATGTCAAGCAGAGCACCCCACTGATCCTCTTCAAGAGAAATCTTGATGAGTGGAGGGTAAACAGAAAATTCACCCTGGGGATCACTCCAGTGGCTATACTCGACAGAGGCACTGGGAACTAAGTTCGGGTGGCAAGATACCAGGGTAATCCTATGGCTAGGCTTGTAAAGGCCCCAGGGCCATTAGCCTAGTACACGCCTATGAACATGTTTTTGTTTCAACAATTATTATTCACTTCAACATTACATAAATTGCTCAATTCTTGCTTTCCCTTAAACATCACCCCCTCCTGAACATTATTCCGTATGTATTTTGTTTGCACAAATTAAATTATTTCTATGCTGTTTTGCTCTATCCTTTTACTAAAGATCGACTTCTAGTTGTTTTTTATCCTCCAGAATATGAAACTCTTTGCGTAAATACAGAAATTTATGTTTAAAATAAATTCAAAAACACGGTATCACGAAAAAAGGTAGAAGGATTGAACAAGCATCACATTACACCCTGTAACAAACTACAGATTGATATGCCTCACTATGCTACCTCAGCTACGGCAGCTATCACTAGTGAGTTTCCCTAATGACTGTTAAGCAGTCATTAGGGGAAGTCACTCATCAGGAGTCTAGGTGTCATGGTTTAAAGGTTCTATCAGACAGTTTTAAGTTCCAGAGTTAGAAAATCATCAAAGACCTCTAGTGTGAAACCTGCATTTTTTTCAGAATTTATGAACGGTTTCACTTGATACTTATGTTTCCTCCCAAACCATCCACTTATAACACATTTACCTTTGCCCTTTTGCCTGGACTCTTGACAGAAGGAACAATTCAATGCCCAGGTTAATATATGAACCATTTAATAGTATCATCTCTGAATTATAAGAGACTATGCAAAACAGGAAATACACCAACAGTGACCAGAAAAGAAATATATTAATTGAAAAAAAAAACTGTGAAGTACATGAAGAACAGCAATTATTTTCTGTATGTTCCTCCTTCACAATCTTATACTCTTATCTCTGTACATTCATGAATATCTGACAAATCATCAAAAATGTAATCCACTGAATGGTAACTGATCTACACAACCTGCCAATCAGCAGCTGATCAAAAATAACAAAACAAAAGAACAAACTTTGTTTTTATTGCAGGGGGCAAGTCCTCCTGCTTATTATATATATATATATATATATATATATATATATATATATATATATATATACCAACCCACAGATCATAATTCAGTGGGAAAAGGGTAAATTCTCTGATCACTATCAGATCCAGATCTCAGGAAGTAGAAAAGCCAGTACATTCGATCAGGTGTACTGTCTGTTTTGAAGTTCCACCAGTCAACTTGTTGATAGGTTGAAGGGAACACACACACAGACAAAATCACCGGATCTCTTCCCCTGTCTCACGATTTACTGAAGATTGACCCATTTTAGAAACTAATGTATATATTGTACATTACACTTTGCTTGATTGTACATTGCACTGTTTTTGTTCACTAGAATGTATCTACAGATTTACTTCTATGTAATCAGTCTGAACTACTTTGTTATTGCTTACATTTCTGTATTTTTTGTGAAATGGTTTGTATTTCACCCGGGCTGAGGCCTGAAATTGTTCAATACTGATCAGCGTACTACTCCCGTAAACAAATATAAATAAATAAATAAATAAAACCTACATCAAGTCTAAAATCATCAAAAAGTACAAAAAACAGAAACAATATTTTTGCAGGGTGCAAGCCCCCCTTCACCCCCCCCCATATGTACCAACTCCAAGATCAGACATCAGCAGTATAAGGGCAAATTCAGTGACCCGCTCTGCAAAGTGATCTTGTACAGAGAGCAGTTGGCAGGCTGCAACACAAGCAAATATCGAGTGTTTTCTATTCATTACCTATCAAAAAAGCATTCACTCTTACAAACTGACCCATACAAAATGGAAATCAACCGCAGTTCTTCCTCTGTCCTCCTGCCATAATCCCTTCCTTTCAGTGTAGAGTCAGATTGAAAGACTGCATCTTTGCAATCCACCATTTATCAGCATAATGAATACTGCTGAATGCCTACTTACTTAGAGGAATAATGTTTAACCAAGACAAAATAAAACAGAAAAAGGTAATTCTTAAGGAAGTAAAGGAACACCTTAACCCCCCACACACACACACATACACACACACACACACACACACACACACACACACACACACACACACACACAAACTATTCACCACCTCTCTGGCTATGAATAGCAGGTCCAGGAATAAGGCAATCCTTCCTGTAGGCAATTTAACTATGTTATGTACATGTGCTAACATTCACTTACCTGCATCCAGTTAGCCTTTACTGCAATGACAATATGTGATACTCTTAATGCAGTATCTTTTGCTCTTCACACTAGCCAGTATGCCTTTAAACTAAAGTTTAAGCTCCATTTCCAGATCCTTTGGGTAAACACTAATCCTCAGGTTTACCATTCTGAAATCACAGTCAAGCACCCAGGCTACTAAATGTTAAGCAGACTTTTTTCTGTGAAGTCACAAATATGCAAACTTTCTCTGAGCCAGACACATTACCCACACCAACTGCCTTCGAATTAACAAATTTCATAATCCTATTGCTAAATTTTGTAAGAACACGTTAAGCATGTTCAGAAGTCCCTCTGTGCTTATCAAGGTGCCCCTAACCATCAGCCAGAGTCAAAGGTCACAGGACCCACCTAGCACCATATATCTGATTTTCTTATGCTTGTTCATCAGTCACTGAACACCAACATAAGAGATGCCTCCAAATAAACTTACCAATGGCAACAGTTTAAAACAAGTATAAATGCAGCAAAAATGTATCATCACCATCATCCAGAAATGTGCTAAATGTGCTTATATATATATATATATATATATATATATATATATATTACATACAGGGGGAGAGAGAGCTGTAAGATAAACTTTGTGCTTAGTGTGCTAATTGGACTTCCCTGACCAACAAATATAAAATGAAAATGAAGTAAACAAACAGAAGTACCAAAGGTCAATACCCAAAAAAGATACACAAAAACTTTCAGCACAACGACTCAGGCAACAGAAAGTGGAAAGGGCTGTAACCAAGCTTAGGGAGCCTATAACAAGGAAGATAACAAGGGATTCTGTAGAAGCATTAGAAATATTTCAGAAATTCTATGAAAGTCTGCATAAAGCACAGAAATATGGAAATTAAGAAACGGTACAAATGGAAATGTTTATGGAAGAATTAAATATGCCAAGGCAAGGGGTAGATGAGGCACATAGGAGGATAGGAGGAGATGAGATAAAAAAAAAAAAAAGTGATGTATAACCAATCTACAGGAAAGTCCCCAGGAATAGATGATATTCATGTGGAAGTTTAGAAGCTAGGAGGGGGAAATGGATAAAGATCTGGAAGGTTTTGTTTAACAGTATTTTAAGAGAAGTACCAACATCCTGGAAGAAAGCCGTGGTAGCTGTAATACCTAAAGAGGGTAAAAATCCATCAGATCCAGCTTCATACAGACCCATTTTAATACTAAGCCATGATTATAAAGTGTTTATGTCTATAATGGATGAATAATGGCAAAAGGGGTTCCAAAATTGATAGATATGAACCAATGTGGTTTTGTGGAGGGGGAGGCAAATATTTGACATCATTAACAGAACACTGATTTTCCTGAGGGAAGCAGAATGTAAAAAAATACCACTGTTGCTGGTGGGTCTTGATGCAGAGAAACCATTTCACAGAGTAATCTGGGACTTTATGAACAGGGCAATGGAAGAATTTGCATTCCCTGATAACATTATAAAGTTAATTAGGAAGATATATGAGGGATCGGAGGTGAAAATTTAAGTGGGTGGGTTTCTCTCTTTTAATTTCTGCTTGAGCAGAGGAACCAGGCAAGGGTGTCCTCTTTCCCCTTTGTTATTTGGATTATATTTAGAACCACTGGCAAAGAAAATAAGGGATTCAGAAATTCAAGGACATAACTGGTATGGTAGTCAAGAAAAGCTGGCTCTAGTTGCAGGCAATATTATTTTATACCTGACAAAACCAGAAATGGACATTACAGTGTTATGAAACATTCTGACACTGTTTCAAATCTTTTTGGAATAAGCAATTAATGAAGTTAAACAAAGGCAAAAGCTATAAATTATGTATCCACATGCAAATTGGTTCAGCAACATCCATACTTATGGGGGCATGATAAAATGAAGTACTTAGGAGTATGGATTAAAAATGATTCTGGTATGGCAGCTAAGGATATATGAGAAGAGACTAAACAAAAGACAATACAAAAACTGAGAAACTGGAAACACTGTTACATGGATATGGACAGTAACATACAATCAGTTAAAATGTTTTTAGTCCTGTTAGTCTTATACACAGGTCAGGCATATGTTATCAACCAGAGGAGAAGTTGTGGATAGCGATTAATAAAAGCAGAAGGATTTTATCTGGGAGGGGAAGAAAGTAAAAGTTAAGTGTGATAAACTAATTCTTCCGATAGAACAGGGTGGATTGGGATTACCCAATCAGAAGGTGTATTTCAGAGCTACACAGTTAAGACTCCTATACATAGCACAAGCAGATACCTAAAAATCCAAGTGGAAACGGATGATGATGAATCATCATACAGATTATTAAATTCATAAAGTAGCAGAAAGTATTCTAAGAATTAAGCCAACACAGGAATGGAGAAAGGAGATTCTGCCAATAGGGATGACTGCAATTAGGGATACACACAATATGCAAGAGGGGACTGGAATTTACTGCAGAAAGCTGGCAAAGGAACCAAGGTATTCGGGGCAAATAACTAGAGAAGGAAAGGTAACAGAATGGGAAGAGACTAAATTTATTTCGACTGCAGGTTAGAAATTGTCTTCCCTATCAAGGACTGACATCAGTGTATAGGCAAAGAGAAAGAAATAGGGGGGTCCTAAATGAAAGACCAGAAATGGTAGAGTTTTTAGTGGAATCAAAACCAGAAGCTCTTGCTAAAAAAGGAAAAATTAATACAGCGAATAAAATATTGCATGATAACTATGAAAATCTATTTGAGGAGGTTTGAAAGGATTGGGATGAGATTAGACAAGCAATTTACAAAAACATCAATGGGGGGATATATGTACGGCTCCCAAATATGCAAAAAAATCTAGGAGTTTTAGGATTTTTGGTTGGAACTGTTTACACAGTTATTTTATACCCAAAGTAGACTCCAAATACTTTTTCTCTCTGGTAGACTGCAAATGTTGGAGATGTGATGGGGAAGAAAGAGATAACTGGGAACATATTTTCTGGGAGTGGAATGAATTGGCAGACTTTAAAGATTCCTTGCAGACTACTCTATCAGAGATACTGGGTGAGCAAATTGTAACTAGGGAAATAATTTGTCTACGCTATGATACAGAATCAGAATTGCCTTGACATAATAAGACCTTGCTGAGTCTAATCATGATGGCTGCCAAAAAAGCAATTACTAGAAAATGGAAATCAATGTCTAAACCAACTGTACTAGAAGTAATGAATATAGTAAGAGATAAAGGAACTGGAATTGGGAACTTTAGAAAGGAGTAGGAGCAATTTACATAGAAAAAATGTGAATTGTTGGAACAATACATGCAAAGGAGGAGCAAGGTTTAAAGAAGGCAGGAGTTAAATGAGTTATTTGACTGACAATGACTGGACAGATTACAAGTGATGTATAATGTTTACAACTAAAATGATGTCACTAAGGTTTGTGATATACGTTTGCAACTAAGATTATGTCAATATGGTTTATGTTCATTTATATAAATGTATGATTGCCTATGTCATAAATGATAATTTAATAAATATGTTTCTTGTTAAGAAAACATAGTATAACAACTTTTATGAATAATTTTACAATCATCAAAAATATAAATTATCTACAGTTTAATTACACTATGTAATAAAAAAATAGTTATTTATCATATTATGGTACTATACTTCTTCTGTATTATAACTCTCTGTATCTTTGGAACTCGTGTATAATTATTCTCTATATGTGCTTGCAATATTTGTACTGTAAAGTGTTTCTTTTGGAGTTTTTCTCCTCGGGTCTCCACTGAAAATGGACTTTTGGCCCAGCTGGGCCATCCCAGTTAACAAATGTCAAATAAATAAATAAAATAAATAAATAAATTAGACATAATGTGAAAACATTTGTTAAGAACAGATACTACTTATATGACAATTATTTAATATTTAAAAACATTTTAGCCAGTTTGCAGGAAATGCAATATGAAGTGAGAGAAAAAAACAAGGCTATGGTATATTTAGAAAGAAATTGATTGAAGCAGGTAAGTGAATGAAGAAGGTAGAGTAAGGAGATGTAAAGTATGAATAGGCAGGTACTTGTTCGTGTTTAGGGATATAGTTTAACCTGAGGCTGAAGAAGAACCAAGCCAGATTTCAATTAGGAAGTGATTCATACTGGTTTTAAACATTGCTCAGCTCAGTAGCCAGCCAGAAAGAGTAAAACTGTGTAGCAAATAATCAGTTAAAGGATTACAATGCAACCAACTGTATCAGAACACATGCTTAACAGCACAGGCTTAACCAGAATATATGGAAATGTGCACCAACTTCAGAAATGTAGAACCCCCAGCCCAACCATGAAGGCAATGTTTCTAGACAGCATACATATGTGATACTGCCATTTAACAAAATATTTAACCTGATCAAATAAAACCACTGTAAACTAGCACATCCGACTGCCCAAAATGAATAAATATTTTTAAAAACTTTACATGATCACTGCATGATGTGTGCCTGGCTACACCCTAGTATAACAATTCCATGTTTCACTACTAAAAAAAGTCAAAAGAGAATTACATTTGATTGTAGAAGTTGCTCATACCTTATAAAGTTGATGGAAACCAAATGTTATGCCAGCCAGGATGACAGCTACAGCACCATAATCTCGCCATCTGGAATTTGGAGAAGCTTGAAAATAAATAAAGATGTGCTTAAACTGCAGAAAGCTACCTTACTCTACGTTTAAAAAGTCTCAGAACATTTTATACAACATATATCCTATCCAAAAAACCTGCTACAAAACATTTTTCCTACTCATCCTTCAATGTTAGGTACAGTATGGAGAAACTGGCTGTAATCATGCAATGCATAAGAGGTGGACTGTAGAATACCTTCCAGTAGATAAAACAGTAAGCAGATTCATTTCTGTTTGCTTAAATATCTATATTTGGTAACTGTGTGAAGTGTCTGAGCCTAAAACGATCAATGTCAGGCACAACTTAAGATGCAGTAACAACATAAAAATTAATAATAGGAGTACAAGAATATAAACTTTGATACAGGTAACAACTAGCCTACAACACTCAAAAGATTAAGTCTGTATGTATGGTACGCATAGACTAGTAAGGGAGAAAGAACACAAGAAGGCAAAAGAAAATTATAATGATAATGAAAGTGGACAAATGCAGCTTTCAAAAGTAGTGAGCCAGTTCTTAAAAAAAAATAAATTAACTCTCTATACTAAAATACATCTAAAACAAATACTACTATTCTACAATAAAATAACTACATATGACCTGCCAACTGGGCAATATTTATGTGAAGGTAAGCATCTTGGCAATACAGTGAGCACATCCATTCATTCCGCTCTGTACTGGGTAGGATCAACTGCACCATGACCATTCTGAATGGAATCTTCCAGATAAACCTGTTTAGGTGGGTGAACTACAGTATGGGTCTGCAGTACTGAGGTTTCTTCAAAAACCTGTAAAACCTGGAAAAAAATCCTGACCCCCTCTGGTCTAGGAAGACCTCTTGGTTAGCTCTTGTGGACAGAGGTGAAAGACTGGAGCTCTGATGCTACTAAGCTGGATTTGACAAGCTGCTTGAGGACCCATATGTCAGATCAGACAGACTGAATGAATGAATACAATACTGTAATAATGGTAACAACTACCCTACAACATCCAAAAATGAATGTTGTAAGTTTGGAATGGATAAACTAGTAAGACACTAAAGTGAAGAAATGCAGCATTCAAAAGTAGTAAACCAGTTCTTAAAAAATAAACAAGAACTCTGTGTACTACAACACATGTAAAACAAACACTAGAATTCTACATTAAAATAACTGGACAGGACTTGCCAACAAGGCAAGAGCAGCTTTGTCTGCTACTCAGTTAAATGTTAAATGGCCTTGAGTGCTACAGTAAAGTAGTGGTGTTTTTCCACTGTATTATGCACTAAACTATGAAAGTTCTCCTGGTGATATTTACCTTACACAATCAGTCTGAAAAGCAGAGTATGGAAGCACAGGATAAGGGAGTAAAAAAACCAAATACAGGCAGTGGATTAGATAAACCTACAAATAGAAAAAGCAGGTCTGTCTGTAATAAGGAGCCTATTAACTTTTGGAGATGCTCAGTGTGTTTAAATGGTGGGGCAGTAGGTTACTAAGCAAGACACTACAGATTTTGTTCAGAATGTTTTGTAGCCTACAGGCTGTGGAACTGGAAGCAATGAGGAGAAAGTATTTGATTGAGAGGATCGGCACACGCTTAGCAAAGGGAGCTTGGGTTTTGGTGAGAGAAACCAGTGAGTACTGGAGGCACCTCAAAACTGACATTTAAGACGACATGAATACTGGACAAGAGACAGATTGACACAGAGGAGACAAACCCAACAGAGGTGTGCGTTTATATACATGCTTCCTTTATGACAGACTGGAAAGAGACTTTAAAATTATTTCCACAATCTTAACATGTTGATACCTAATGATGGAATTCATGGCAACAACACAGATTGAAAACATTTTTTCGGGTGGCTTGATTTCCGCCCGTCAAATTTATAAACTTCATGGTCATGCAATTTTGAGGAAAAGAAGAAACTCCCCAGAATAATACATTGCACACCCCAGTCTCAAGCAACTGTTGTTTTTGCTTCAACAAGAGCATGCAAGTGATTTCTAAATAAATGCAATCTGAGGAAACACAAAACAACATGCGAGTGCATGTGTGCCTTTGTAACCAACGTCAAAAAGGGTGGGTTTTATACAGAAATAACGGGCTATCCAGTGGTGTTCTGAAGCTTAGTGTTGCAGGCACAAAGCCTCCTCCTCCTCTGAAAGATCTGAAATGTGGAGCTTGGGAGAAATTAGTGCAATCAGAAAGTGTTTTTTTGTTTTAGCAGACATCTGCATTCTATAAAACACTGTTTTAGTTTTTAAAGGGCATTTGTGAGGAAAAACAAAACAGTCCTCTTCCTTCTTTCTTACTTTTTGTTTAATAAGGATTGCTTAAGCTACTGTTAGTATAGTGTGAATTGGCCAAGACTTGCCCCATTTCAAAGAGCTATATGCAAAAGAGTGTGGTTGTGTTGTGTTGTGTGTGTGTTCAACAAGACAATGTCAGAGATACATGAGCCAAGCAAAGAAAACAGCTTGGACCTTGAAAAGTCCAAAGGAGCTATATAATTTGGGACTAGTTAGGAGGGTAGACAAATCTGATACAGATTCTTTACAAAAGGCTCCTGTAATTAAGATAACAAAAAAAAGTCAGACAATAATGGTGTCACAGTTAAGAAACCACAAAAAGAAGTAGTGGTGGTAACTTAGAGACAAATGAATCTCAGACCGAAGTAAAAGGGAAAAAAGGCACGTGGACATGGTCATAAGTTTCTCCCTGTCATAACAGAGCAGGAAATCAGACAAGAACAGAAACAAAATATTAAAGGTAGAGTAAGTAGGCAACTATGAACTGGACAAACCATCAATAATTGGGGCAACTCGGGATAAATATAGCTAGGCTTGTAAGGGCTCTAGGGCCATTAGTCTAGTAACCTCCTACGAATCTATGAACAAAGGGGAACCATAAGTAGCCACTGGCCAACAAAAGTATTTGCAAGGACTACCCTTTTGAGATAATGAATTAGATGATGGGGAAAAAACTGCACAAGTCTTTGTAGGAAAACAGCCTACCTCCTCCACGTCTTGTCAGGTTACTCACAAAAGTAATGCTAAGCAGGATGATCACCACATAAGCCATATCAATTTCAAAAAGACCTGGGGGAAAACAACCTAAGTGGATGAGCTAGGGAGACTATTATGAGAGCAGAAAGAAAGAAAAATTAACCACAGACTGAGACCACTGAGTATTTCAGTTAGTGCCAAAGCCTTTCAGAACAATTATAATGACGTTGGCATACAGTCACATTTTGGATTGCCATTTAAAGATGATTAAGACGAATATTATTTAGCCAGATTTTACTGGCATGGTATTGTGAAAGAAGTAGAAATCTTTTTTGTGATTTCCCAGAATGCCAAACAGCAGCACCTAACCTATTGTTTAGGAACGTTACTTAAGGTAGAAATTCCGTCTGTCTGAATAACGGTAGACATTATAGGCATAACAATGGTAATCAATAATTATGTAACATTTTCTACGGTAGTATCCTTACAACTGTAGTAACAAGATTACCTCGATCAGGATGGCCCAAGAAGAGTCCTGTGTCGGACCCTTACACTCAAGCAGATGCAGGGTATGAGTTAGGCAACAACTGAGTCAACCTCAACAGACAGAAGCCCACGATTAGCACCAAAACCAAACCAGGTCAGTGAAAGGATCCAAAACAAAGTGTTCTGTTTAATCTGGAACAAATCTTAACCGTAAAGGGGTCAGATTAAGAAAAACAAGCACAGGCCAAAATTACCATCTGCATATTTGTCTATCTTGCTCAAAAGTAAACTGAGACATAATCACAACTGATATAGAAGCCAGAGCGGGGCTGATCTGACGATCAAACACAAACCAAGTCCCTTACTTTTGAAACAAATTATGGAAAGGTCACTGCAGGTCACAGACAAACCAACATCTACATATTTAAAATGCTAAGAAAATATTTGTTAGAAGAAAGCAGACTGACCATTAGACTTTGTCAACAAACTGTTTACTGTAGTCAAGGGTGCAGGTTTTAATGAATTCCACCTCTTATTTATCTACTTTAACTCCTTGATTTGGGATTTGGCACAATATCAGCAATGCATTGCGAAAGAGTGATAAAACACCTTCTAAAATAACCGGTAACCTGAGGTGCTGGGAGGCATGACTTTACTAACACATGGCAAAATCAGTCTAAATAGGGGTCCTTCTATGCACAGAACTGTGGGAAGAGAGAGGCGGTTTGGGAAAGTTTTAGGTGCCAAGCTGCCAGAGTCCTGCTCACCTTGAGTTTTAGACGTAGAGGAAGATGTAGCAGTCCTACTACATCCTACAGCTTTATGACTTCTGATGAAGAAAAAAGGAGTTTAACCAGAATACAGACGTATAAACTCAAAAAGAAGGTACATCTGAAAGACATGGTTGTCGCTTATGCAAAGGTGAACTAGGAAGCCACTTACAGCACTGCTCAGCTACAGGAGTTTTTCTGACATTTATTTACTTCTTAAAGTAAAGAAATGCAGTGTTTCTCTACTTGGAATGAAAGAATAAATAAATAAAATTAATAAATGTACTGTTAAAGAAGTTGCAGCTGTCCTGCCCTAGTGGGGGAGGGGGTGCTGTACACCTGGTCACTCAACTTGCAAGCCTTCATCTCCATCCCACTCACGATCTACTGCAGGTGGGATAGAGAACAATGTGTGTAGGTTCATAGGTGTATAGTAAGCTAACGACCACTAGGTCGCTTATAAGCCTTGCCGTGCGACTCAAATGTCTCACAAATGTGGTTTATATAGGGGGTGAGTTATTGACTGCCTCTGTCCATCAGATGCACAAGAACCAGACCAGGGTTGAATTTCTCAGTACCCATCTGTTGGTCCAAGTTGTGCTTAAATAGGAATAAGAAGGAACTCTGCTTCACATGGATTGGGGGCTTGTTCCAGAGAATGGGAATTCTCTGAGATCATATCTGTTCCTCCAACATATCCCTACTTATGTTGCAAGGGAAATTTAGGCCTTTTAATCTAGTAGTTCTGACGCTGTTTGCTTTGTGGATGTGCAAAAGCTTAATTAAAACAAAGCCCAGGGATGTCTAGTATGCCAGGCAGAGATCACCTCTCAGAAGTCTTTATTACACCAAGCAGAAAGACAGGACTTTGAGGTGGATCAGCGTAGGACATTGTGTTTACTCCCTGTATTCTTTCTGTAAGGAACCTTTGTGGATGTTCCAGTTCCTGCATGTGTCTAGTCAGGTACATACCGAAGGGGGCATTATACTGCATGATTGGTCTGATGACGGCCAATTACAGTGGTATGATGACCTCTCTGGACCTAGACACCATGCCATTGCTTATAAGCTGAGCAACACAAAGATTTTCTTACTACCTAGGACACATGTTGGATGAAAGCTAGTTTATTACCTACGTGACTTCCCAGATCCCTGAGACAGTGCAAACATAATCCCCCGCTACCATAAATTATGCAGTTCAGTTTCCCACATTGGGGGAAATCACAGAGATCAACCGAACAGCAATGGAAGGGCCTTACCCTGGGAAAAGCACCTTTCTGATCGTGGCACTCCCCCGCCAAGTAAGTGTAAATGTTAAACTTTAAATTGAATAATATGGGTGTGATAGGAACAGAAGCAGAAGTTTTTTAGTGTAGATGTGATTTTTTTTTTTTATGTCAACAGGTAACCAAATGAGAGTGGACAGCTTTGTAGCACTGGACTAGCAACTACATTCTTTTTGAGAAACAGAGTTGTATAGCAAAACTGTAACACTTATTTGATTTAAAAATAAAAAACAGTGGACAGCCACACTTCTTCAGAATCTAAAATGACTAAAACAATTAGCATTTACATATCCCCCTCAGCCAATCACATGTTCTACTAGAACCAATGAAAAAATTCATACAAAATTAACTGAATATATAAAAGCTTACACCAACATAAACACTTCACACAACATGTTAAAAACTTCATGCAGACGTTATTTAGGTGTTTACATCAGTAAGGATATGGTAATTAAGAGACTGACAGTAATATATTCAGGAAACCAACATTATTCTAGCTGAAATCCTGATCATCAAAAGAGGGCAATTGTAAAACAGCAGTATGTCCGATTAGCCCATATGGTATCCAAGGATGAGACTTTTATGTTGGAAGGTCAAAAACTGAGTATTATTTTTTGCTCTAGAGAGTACCCCTTATAATGTTTTAGAAATCTTTGAAGATGTTAGTCTTGACACAGTCCGCAGACTCAGTGTGCCACTGAACCACAGCCAATAAGGCAACCATGCCGTGAGGTTCAGAGAAGGGAGGAAGCGGTGCAACTGACCCGACTGGTGGGTCAAGAGGTCTGGAACTGGGTCCAGATGCCAGGGTTGCTCCAGCAGATAACGGTGAAGAAATGGGAACCAAATCTGTCAAGGCCAGTAAGGGGCAATGAGGATCATGGAAGCTTTCTGAGCGATGGCTTTCTGTATTAGTCGAGATATCAGCGGAAAGGGAGGGAAGGCATACAAAAGTCCCCGGGGCCAAACATGGACTAGAGCATCTCTGCTGGGATGGCCTGGTTGGGGAAAGAGGGTGAAATAATCGTCGCACTTGCTGTTTTGGGGAGTAGCGAAAAGGTTGCAGCAAGGCCGGCCCCACTTTCGAAAGATTTTGTCCAACACTGAATTTTTCAGAGACCACTCGTGAGGCATGAGAATAGCTCTGCTCAATTTGTCCGCAATTACATTGGACTTCCCGGGAATGTGCGTTGCTAACAGAAACCGCTGAGAAGAAATCGCCCATTGCCATAGTCTGATTGCCTCTCGACATAGGGGGTAGGATCTGGTTCCGCCCTGTTTGTTGATGTACCACACTACAGACATATTGTCCATCCGAATTGCTATAGTCCCTTTGGGAAGAGAGTCTTGTAGGGCTTGCAATGCTAGAAGCACTGCTCTCATCTCTTGGACATTTATGTGCAAGTGGCTTTCGAAAGGTTGCCATATGCCCTGGACCGTCCTGCCCTGGTAATGCCCCCCCCACCCGATCAGGGAGGCATCCGTTGTCAGTGTAGCAACCGGAGGGGGAGGAACAAAAGGTCTTCCTAGGAAGAGCTGGGGGGATGTGATCCACCAAGAAAGATGATTCCTGCACGATTGTGTTATCGCAATGGCATGGGACATTGGAAGTTGTTGGTACGACCATTGAGTGAAGAGCATCCATTGTAAAATTCTCATATGGAACCTGGCTAAAGGAAGAAGAGGGATAGCAGCCGCCATTAACCCTAAGACCTTCAGGACTAGTCTGACTCTGATTTTGCTGCTTTGCAAGACAAGAGAGACTTGTCTGTGTATGTCCGCTATTCTCTTCTCTGTGAGTCAGGCTGACATGCTGACTGTGTCTAGATTTGCGCCTATGAAGGTAATAACAAGACAAGGCGACAAAACAGACTTTTCGTAATTTATTGAAATGCCTAATGTCTGACATGTGTGAAAGGTATAGTCTCTGGCGAGAAGCAGAAGATGCTTGGTGGGGGCTGTAAGGAGCCAGTCGTCTAGATATGAAAACACCTGGAATCCTTGATGTCTCAGATGAGAGGCGACCACTGCCATACATTTGGTAAACACTTGGGGGGGCTGTAGTGAGACCAAAGGGCAGGGCCCTGAATTGAAAATGACTGGTTCCCAGCCTGAAGCGGAGAAAACTCCTGGAGCGTCTGCTCATTTTGATATGGTAGTACGCATCCTGGAGATCTATAGAGCACATCCAGTTGTCCCGCCCCAAAAGGGGTAGAATGGACTGCAGCGTGACCATCCGAAATTTTGTTTTCTTGACAGACTTGTTCAAGTTGCTGAGATCCAAAATGGGTCTCCAGTCCCCTGTTTTCTTTGGAACCAAAAAGAATTTGGAGTAGATTCTGGATCCTTGTTGGTCTGCTGGAACTGGCTGAATGGCTCTTTTTGCAAGCAGCTTTGATATTTCTAAAGCTGCTTGCCCCCTTTGACTGGGTGGAACGTCTGGAAGGGATTTTTTTTGCTTAGTTTGGAAAGCGAAAGAACGGGATTGTATAGCCTTCAGAAATGATAGTCTGTACCCACTTGTCTTGAGTTAGGGATTGCCAGGCTTCTGGGTACAGAGATAATCTTCCCCCGACTGCCTCCGAAGGTGGACAGTCGGGCAACACCTCAGGGATGCTGAAAGGGCTTGTCGGAAAAGGTTTCTCGACTGCCCTGATTCTGCGGGCACCTCTGCCTCTAGGGCGGCGTCTACCATTATTGTTCCCCCCTCTGCCTCTAGAGGGGAACCGACTCTGTGCGTCAGGCAATGCTCCTTGAGATTGTTTGCGGAACCACATCTTTCCCCCCTTCTGGCCTTTGGGGTAAGGCCTAGAAGGGGTAGAAAAACGGACTCCAACGGCAGAAAGAGTCTTGCCTTCCGTCTCGCACCTAGTCTGGGTTTCCTTCACTTGAGGACCAAAGAGGGATGATCCATCAAACGGGGAGTTAGTGAAGGATGCCTTGAAAGGGTCTGCAAAATTACATAGCCGCATCCAGGTGTGCCGACGTAAGGCCACACCTGTACCTGCCCCTCTACTCGCTCCATCAGCCGCGTACGAAAGGAGGCACATGGAGGAGTTAACTATTGAATGGAGGGTAGCCATGGCAACAACAGAAAGGCTTTCAATGTTGGCAATTCTTTAACAGTATGCTTATTTAAGCTTACTTGCATCTTACGATCTCAGACAAGCTTACCTGATGGTCATTAAAGCATTGCTACTTAAACACAAAGCAACAGGCACTTTGAGTAATAAGCATAAATCAACAGTTCAAACATATGACAAACCAGACAATTCTGCAAAATCAAGGACAGATGAAAAGCCACTGTAGTACTTGTGTCTACCCTGGATGGGAGGATACTCTGCACATTTACACTGCATAACTACTCCTTGCCTTGCTTGGACACATCCAGAGTCACTACATGGGGGAGTGGGGTGCAACAAGTATGTCACAAATTGAAATGTCTCTGGCTGACTGTGATGGCCCTGACACATTAGTCATACCTCTCAACCTCAGAGCAAGAAATCTGGAAAAAGCCATACATAGAAGTGGGACAAAGTCCCCAAAATATTTTAAATATTGCTCTTATAAACTTAGAAAGATAATAGTATAGGTCTTGCATTGGTATGCATTTTCTGAAGGGTATGAAATCTGAAACTCAAATGTCTGCCATTATTTTCTAACTTCCGTCTTTAATGATTTGTCACTAATTTGCCAAAAAAACACAATTTTATGAAAAATGGACCAAAAATGTGATGCAAAAGTATAAAATATCCACACAATACAGCTAGGAACCTGTCAAAGAAGGGACACTTTAATATTAGTACTGCTAACTTGAGCAGCTGACAAAATAAAAGAATCTACATGCATTTCTGAAATAAAAGCAATCTATAACTCTGATTATTACAGTTATTTCTTAATTGTAAACCCTCCATGCTTTCTTCCAAAATTGCTATTTTGCAGAGGGATTATTAGGGGGAAGATCAACATTTTGAGCCAAATTCAGGGACAGTTGAGATGTTTGGCTATGCCTAATTCTATAAAGCAATTTATTTGCATGTACCTCTCAACTTGTTAATACAATAAATCTGGACAAGGCCAAATATATGGGGGGGGCATATAAACAGTACTAAAAATTGCTCTTGTATAAATTGAGGCAGTTGACAGAACAACAGGTCTTACTTCAGCATGCATTTTTCTGAAGGTTATGAAGTCTGAAACTCAGTGTGTAATTATTTAGTGACTTAATTCCTAAATTATTTGCCAGAAAACCACAAATTTTATGAGGAACAAACCAAAAATAAGAAGCAAAAATCTATTCATTCTTTGAAAATCTGGACAGTTGGGAGGTATAGTTCAGCTGGGCTGTCTGAGTTTGCCACCCTTCCCCCTCAGCCATTCCAATGATCCATTACTTGGCTATTTCACTCCATTTACCATAAACACTATTATGCATACTGCTTTACTTCTATGATGATTTGAATTTCATTTGAAAGTTTTATTTTGCATTTACACTAAGACATCTGATAAACAAAGCAATGTAGTCTCACAATGAAAACAGACTTAGCATTAAAACTTCTCTGCCCTTGAAACTCACATTCATTGAAACAGCATTGAAACCACATTCAAAGAAAATACATTTTGCCAGTGGCAGATAAAGATTAATTCTGGGCTGTTTTCAAATCATAGGCCCCTTGCATATGAAACATACATGTGCTCTTTGATGCACCTTCCTGATTGTACTAAATTATATTCCTTGTACAATACAGTACAGTTGTTAGAGGGCGTTTTAAATTTATTAAACAATGAAACAAAATGCATGCACCAATAATGACAAAATTGCCCAATTCAGAACATTTTTCCAGTAAACAATGAAACAAAATGCATGCATCCATAATGACAAAACTGCCCAGTTCAGAACATTTCCATCATAAAAGTCTACTCAAACTTCTACAGTCCACCATCATCAGTAAATATGCACAATTCTACAGTCCACCATTATCAGTAAATATGCACAATCTCTGAAGAAGTAAAAGTTATCTAAATAATTCCACATTAAAGAAATCTGTAACTAATGAAGAGGTTGCTGGTAGCAAACACCTTTATATTTCATGGTTTCATCTAAAAATAAAGTGTGTGTTGACCCTGAGGAATAAATTGCCTATATTACATTAAAAAAATAATAAGCTAGTAATATTGCAATAGGAAATGGATGGCAAACTGATAACAGGCTCATAGTTAGTATCGTCGCCAAGGAAGACATTCTCAGTACGGCAGCATCCACTCCTTGTGGGAGTAGAACCCACAGCCTTCTGCATCAAAAGCAAGTACACAACCTGTTGTGCTATTATCAATGCAAGCA
Organism: Protopterus annectens; assembly: GCF_019279795.1. NCBI lineage: Eukaryota > Metazoa > Chordata > Ceratodontiformes > Protopteridae > Protopterus > Protopterus annectens. The sequence continues at coordinate 1,706,465,417 of NC_056729.1, read as the reverse complement.
GACTTAGCATAAGCAGCACTAAACATCTCTTCCCCTGCAGCTCTCAGCTCCTTGTAAAATCTACTCAATACTCAACTGCATCTCAACTTCGTAGCACAAGAAATCAGGAAAAAGCCAAAATTTATTGGGGGGGGGCAAAAGCCCCAAAACCAGGGACACATTAAACATTGCTTGTATAATCTTGGAAAGTTGCTAGAATAAAATGCTGTGTTACCACCATACATTTTACTGCCAAGGTCCCTGTGCAAAACAGTCGGAGCAATATACCACTACGCCAAATCAGCTGCTTTGTGAAAGGAAAATGCTGTGTTACCACCATACATTTTACTGCCAAGGTCTCTGTACAAAACAGTCAGAGCAACATAACACTACACCATATCAGCTGCTTTGTGAAAGAGGAGGAAAACTGAAACTTAAATGGCTATCATTTAGTGAATTCAGTTCTCACCACAGTGGTCAACCTCTTAGCACAAAACACCTGGACAAACCCAGTAATGAGGGAATACAGCCCTCAAACATATTCAGTGAATTCAGTTCTTGTCATAGCTGTCAACCTTAGCACAAAAAACCTGGACGAAGTCAATAATGGGGGAATACAGTCCCAAAAATAGGGACAAATTTCAAATATTCATCTTATAAACTTAGAAAATTGCTAGAATAAAAAGGTTGTGTTACTATGCATTTTCTGAAGAATATGAAGTCTGAAATTCAAATGCCTGTCAATTTTACTTCTGACGGAACAAAAACAATTTTCAGTAGATACCCAGGAACAACACTGCAGACAAATCTTTGTAAAATGGCAGGACACCAGAGCAAATCCACACAAACACAGGGAGGAGATGCAGACTCCACAGAGAAGGCACCCCAGCCAAGAATCAAACCTAAGAACCTGCAGCTGTGAGGCAACAATGCTACCACTGCACCATCAAACATCAAGCATTTAAACATTCAGAAACCTGAAGTCTGAAATTCAAATGCCTGTCTATTTTATTTAACATTTGTTAACCAGGACAGTCTGACTTGGGAACAAAAAAACAATTTTCAGCAGAGGTCCAGGAAGAAATAATGCAGACATGTGTTTGTAACATGGGAGGACACAAAAGCAAACCCACACAAACACAGGGAGAAGATGCAGACCCCACACAGAAGGCACTCCAGCCAAGAATCAAACCTAAGAACCTGTAGCTGTGAGGCAACAATGCTACCACTGCATCATCAAATATCAAGCATTTAAACATTTAGAAACCACAGATATTATGAGGAATATTACAGATCAAATATGAGGCAAAAATCTGCAAATTTTTTACAAATGGTGGTGGGTAGGGAATTCAGGCCCTTAACACCTGCATACAAGGTACAGGGTTCAAGCCTGAGGTATTCCCTACCACACCACCATGAGTTTGCTCTAGCCACCAGTATATAGCAACTGGGGCATCTCACACACACACACACACACACACACACACACACACACACACACACACACACACACACACACACACACACACACATCTACCTATCTGTTTAAATGTGTCCGATCCAAGCAGCAGCAGTACACTTCCAAGTCCACTAAGTAGCCCGCTCGACATCCATGAAGCAGCAGTACAATTCGACATCCAAGTCCGCGATGAAAGCCCAGAATCCATGAAGCAGCAGTAACAAGTCCACCCTCAATGAAGCAGCAGTAACAAGTCAACCCTCCATAAAGCCCGCTCGAAATCCAAGTCCGCGACTAACAAAATCCCCCGCGAGAGCTTAAAACTTACCTCACCTCACTCCTGATTGGTCCTGTCTGCTGATGAAGCAGTCTGGAGCTCCTCTGTTCTGTGCGGTCGTCACTGCACAGATTCCTGGGCATCTGCGGGGCAGAAATGCCTTCCCTGTATCCGGACTGCTGACTCAGGCAGTCTGACTTCCCACAGATTCCTGGGCATCTGCGGGGCAGTCTGAGTGTCTGCACATGTGCAGAGTTAGTTCTGGGACTTGTGAAAAAAACAATTTTTGTTCTCTCTTTTTTTTTAGTTTTATGTTTCACGTTTTTTTTTTTTTTTTTGTTTGTTTGTAGGTGTGAGGGCTGCAGTCCTATAGCATGAGCCACCCCTGGCAGGGACTCAACACAATAAAATGCCACATTGTGTAAGTTTTTGTAAATGTTATAATCTTGCCGCTCTCAGCTTTAAAACTGGGGCCAGGGATAAACCACTGTTTAGTCCAGGGAACCTACTGGCTTCCCCAGTTTTAAAGCCGAGAGGTAACATTCCATGTCTGATGAAGCCCTGGCACTGATAGTGTTATGTAATTTGACCTGCTTTTGTAAGGGCCCCATACCCAAATACTTTGGAGGTTCCTAACCTGAAAAGAATCCACATAATGAGTCCTAGTGAAACAACATATGTTTTAGCCTCTCCCTTCTCCAAAGTGAAGTTATATGAGCTAATCTTTTCCTGCCTGCAGAGCCTTTTAGTACCCCGGGTATATTAACTAACCTCAGATAATGACATCACAAACTAAAGGTCACCAACAGCACCATCACTACAACATTTAAAAACCTTCTTTAGTGCAAAATGCTATACTACCATCTTCAATGCTTTTCAGATATTTGAAGGGTTGTGCCAAACCCTTCTCTTTTCTAAAATAAGCTGTCTCTCATAAGCACAAACATATATTTATGAAATAAAATAAAGACGGGCAAATGATGTGCAAAATTATTATTTTCTGTTCTGGTTTAAGCTCAATTAACTAGAGCTGCACCCTTTGCCAGAGGTTCGGAGTGCTTCTGCCTGAATCCAAGCCACCCAAAGCTACAAAACAAGAAATTAAGCTTATTTTGAGTTTGATCTGCCTTTTTCATCTGTATTTTACTTTTACTGCATTAATTTGTGCCCTTTTAACTGTTTTACCGTTTGTGCCTGTTTATTACATGCAGTTGTTTTGCAGTGAAATATTGCTTAGTTAGCAAGGACTAGATCCAGACCTGTTGAATCAAGCCTATTTTTCACACAAACTCAAATCCAGCCATCACATTCTAAAGACATGCGTCTAGACCGTTTCTCCCCAGGCCTCTGTTGAAAACAGACACTGTCCTAGTCGAACTTTCCCGGTCAACAAATGTTAATTAAATAAATAATGCATGATTTCCAATTACTAGACTAATTTAAACCTGTTTCATTTTGAATGTATGCAAGTCTCACGTTTGTGAACAGCTGCGCACAGCACAACGGCAGTATGCGGTGCCTAGCATAGATGTAAACGCCTAGAAACTATTTTTTCCCTAGACACCAGTGAAACCTTCCCAGATTCCCTGCTGCTCTGCGGGCAATGCAGCTGCCCACTTCTGCACTGCAGGCAACTCAGTTGAGCACTGAGAAGCATCGTCCCACTTTCCATCACTGATCGTTTACAGAATACGTCCCCTTGTTAATCCCAGAGCAATAGCTGATCTAATTTGCCCTCTCAGAAATTAGTACTTAAGAATTACCTGGTACTATGGACAGTCAGTTTCCCAACATTTCTCCAGCCATCCTAATTGACATGAGTATCCTGATGCAATGCAGCAATTGCCTCATGTATACTGACAACCACCTGATCCTAAAGCAAACAAATGCAGTATGTGAGAGATGTAACTATACCATGAAACTAGAGTTACTTCTATCATGCAACACTAAACAAGATGTCAAACAGGTTGTCAACAGGCACACCTCTCCACTCACACAAGTTAAGGTCAAGACACATAAACCCACATACACAGAGGTACTCACTAAGAGCCTACCAAAAGACCAGAGACCTCCCAAGTGCAAACAACCTACACATACTGGTACATGAACAGAAGCCACCACTACATATAACAACATACATACCAGTGTCTCAACAATTATGTCCCTAAGGCAAAACATCTCAAAACCTAACATCCTAGTCATGGGCAACTCAGTAATGAGACACACAGATGTCCCCCTCACCAGGTTGGACAAGGAGGTGGTCATGGTCAGGTGCCTGTCAGGTGCCAGCATCCATCAAATCACTCATACACTGAAGTTACTCTGCAACAATTACCATTATGACTGTCATACTACATATTGAAGTAAATGACTTGAGATGTACCTCTCTGGACTCTATGAAGAGACATGACTGAACTCTCAGACTGTGTGTCCCAGGCAGGTATGTCCCTATCCCTAAGCAGCATTATACCTTCACCTAGGATGATGCCACAATACAGAGAAAAAAAATGCCTGACTTCAATAATTGGCTTAGCTTCTGGTATCACTCCAGCAGCATCCAGTATCTGACAACCTAGGAAGACACAGTCGACAGACCATGCTGCTTTCTCAGAGATGGCCTTCACCTGTGTCCTCAAGGCTTTTGGATACTGGCAAAGATGCATGCCTTCCCCATAGGACCATTTTTAGGCAATGTCAAAACAAAACTTCTGACGTAAATAAATCCACTAGAGACAAACTGAAGGTGATGCTACTTAATGCTAGGAGCCCAAACAGTAAACTGCACTCCCTGGAAGCACTCCTCACCTTGGAAGATGCTGACATCTGTGCAGTCACTGAGACTTGGTTCAAGGCCACAGAGATCACCCCAGTCATACAATGCTGCAATGCCTTTCACACGTTCAGACCACAAAAAGAATGAGAAAGAACCAAACGTGGAGGTGCATCCATCTTCATTAAATCCAAATACACCTTGAGAATGGTAACAGTATGACTCTTTTGAGTTACTCCAGGTCCAAATAACTACAAGCAAAATATCCTGTCACACCATCGCTAGCTAGAGTTCCCCCACCAAGAACCAGGGGAAGCACGTCGCTTATGTGGACTTGCTAGAGTCACTCGGTGCACGGCCGAACACCTTGGTCATGGGATATTTCAACTATTCCTCCAATGACTGGGTGACTTACACAAGCAAAAACAGGATTGCTCTGAGGTTCCTGGATTTTGTTAATTAAAATGCCCTGGAACAGTTGGTCTGCACTCCCATAAGAGGCTCAAATGTCCTAGACCTAGTGCTCACCAACATGAGGAGATGTCACTGCACTACTCCCTGTGTATTGCCCTCCCTGGTAAAGTAAGACCATATATATCAGTCTCATTTGCAATAAAGATCAGACCCGACCATCCTCATAGGAGCAAAAAAAAAAAAAAAAATTGAAACATTTCTCCAAATCAAACTACAGCCTGCCAAGCAATGGTGTAAAAAGTTTCAAAGTCCCTGCTGACACAGCCAACAATGAGGCCTATGCAGAAGAGTATGAAAATGCTCTATATAGCCACTAAAACAAATGTATAGACTCAGCTGTACTTGACAGGACTAAAGCCAGGTCCTCCCAAAAAACAAGCCACCCTGGTGGACTGTAAGTATAAATAAGTTATATAACAAAAGAAATAAACTGATATCTAAGAACAAAAGAGAACTTACTCAACAGATGAAGAATGCCCTCCACAGCTTGAACAAGCAAATCAGATGTCTTGTAAAGTCCTCTAAGGTTAGGTATGAGACAAAATTAGCATGCCTATCTAAAGACAGCCATAAGGCATTCTTTAGCTACGTTTGAAACCTAAAAGGGAATCCCCAGATGTGTGGCAAACTTATAGTGGACTTTTTAACCATAGCCTGAGTGCTGGTTTTGCTGCAGCAGAGTGGAGAACAGCAACAGTAATCCCCCTGCACAAAGGGGGTCCATCAACCGACCCAGGAAACTATCGACCCATAAGCCTAATCGGCCTTACCTGCAAGGCCATGGAAAGAATCACCATGGAACTTATCAACAAGGACACAAGCCACCTTGAAACTCTTGACCCAACCCAGTTTGGTTTTGTCAAGTGTAGATCTTGCTTATTAAACCTGGTGGACTTCATTGAGAATGTCACCAAAGCCCTGGATGAGGGAAAAGCAGTATGTATCACCTATCTTGAGTTAGCCAAGGTGTTGGACACAATCCCTCACTCAGGGATCATTGAGAAACTCTTCCAACTGGGGATTAACCCATATGTCACTTGATGGGTAGCCAACTGGTTCACCGACAGAAGGCACACTGTCAAAGTTGGAAAGTCCACCTCCATACCAGTTACCATTAGGGTACAAGTAACTGTGCTGGCCTCTCTTCTGTTTGGAATCTATTTTTCTGAGGTCCAGGTGAAAGTAGATGGCCTGTACCTTATCAAGTGTGTGATGACTGCAAACTGGGTGGAATTATTGAGTCCCCCAACAATGAAAACACATTACAGAAGGGGGTGACTTAGACAAATGATTGGTGCCAAAGTCACGTACTAAAACTTAACACAAAAAAATGCCTCATTTTCCCCTTTGGCAAAGAAGTAGCCCCTGCTAATTATGATATAGACTGCACCCCTCTAAGCTCAAACCGAGTGGTGCGAGACTTGGGAACACAGGTTGATAGCAATCTAAACTTCAGTCACCATGTGTCCATAGTGCAGAAGTCAGTTTTCCTGAAATCCATAGCAAAGACAGACACTAAAGAAACCAAAACCTTGAACAAACATAAAAGTTTCCAAAAAGTTTAAAAATTACCAGCAGTAGCCACATGGTGAAGAATGAAGCTGCAGTCCAAGATAATAGAGCATATCAATTTCCACCTCCTTTGTCACCTCAGCTAGCCAGAATTCAGCCATCTTACTATCTCAAAACTCTGCTTAGATCATAACGTACTTACATCTCCCAAATGCTGCCTACATATCCCATAGCATTACATGGATAGCAAATCTAGTGATTTAACCATACTGAAGCCAAGGAACAACTCCTGGAATTCAATATTTGCTGCACATATTAGCAAACAATGCAACAAACTACCATTCAACATATGATCAAACCTCAATAATATTTAAACAGAACAACCACGCTTTTGTAAAACAGGACTTATAAATGCAGAATAAGTTATTAGTCCTGTTGTTTCCTCTGGAAATCATCCATGCCTTCTTACACTCTCAAAGAAATGAATGCTCAAGCATTTGCAGAAACGCTAGGGTACACTGTGTACTGGACCAGTCTCTACTCCACTTTATTTTAACTTACAGCCATGTAATTATGTGAATCTGTATGCATATATATGCATTGTGAATTGTGTTTAGCTGCACAGTGTCAAGTCAAACTGTGCATTGTAACATTGGCATAAAAATCCTCTATTAATATTCATGAACACTGTCTCCTTATTAAAACAATTGTAATACCTTTACTTTCTGTAACAGCTGCTTCTTGCAAATAACAGACAAAGCAGCTTGTGCCGCTGATAAGGACAAGATACTGATAATACCTCTCCATAAAAAGGTGGCTATGACCATGCTGACTTCATGATGACAGGGTGTCTTAACCTCAATTTAGGAGGTTTGGGTTGAAGTAGCATACTACATGACTGAAAGCTGGGTTAGGGGAAAATGTTGAGCAGTGGATGTCACTGACTTGCTTTTCTCACATTAAAAGTAACAGCAGCAACAACGTTCCTGTGGGAGACCAGAGTGATACAGGTGTTTACTGTAAGCATTCCCTAAAGAAGACACAGCCTTTTATGCTGGACACAGATGTGGATGCACAAGCATATATGGTTGTGGATGATACGGATGTAGTTGCAGCAATTCTCTTGTCACAACAGGGCTGCACTGGCTGCCATTAATTTTGTCCCTGTGTGAGAAAGAATGGAGAAGGGGAAAAAGGGTAGAAACAATCTCTTGAGGTACAGGGAGAAACAAAGGTAAGGATTTGAGCAGGGTGGAAGGACAGCAGCACAAACTAGCACTTATTTATTTGCATTTACTACTCTGGGTACAGCACTGATCACAACTGACTGATTGTCAAACAGCAGCCAAATGAAGGCTGGGGAATCAAACCCTAGACCACAGGAAGCAGTTCATTAACAACTCACAGTCTTAATCCTGTGTGCTAACAGCCACACTAATAAACAAGTATGAGAAAAGCTTACATGAGCCATGGCAAAAACAGCAGAGACTGAAAAACATCACAGCAGGACATGAAAGTACTGCGGGCATTCTGCTGTTACTAAATACTGAAGGGTATGGGACAAGGTCTTCAAACAAATCAGTAGCGACTACAGTCTAGGTGTGCAGATATGCAATACAGAATGCTAAAAAGTATGTGGCAAAGCCAGAGGACTGACAAAAGTGTTGAGAAATACATAAGGAAAACCCCATGAAAGCAAAGAGAAAGAAGGTGGAACCATCAGATACCTCTCAACTCTACAGATTTTCAAGGAATGCCCAGATCTTTACTTCATATTTTTGGTCTGTTCCTCATATAGTCTGTGTTTTTCTGGTAAATCATTGAGAACTGAAGTCACCAAATAATGACAGACTACTGAGTTTCAGACTTCATAGCCACCAGAAAATTCATACTAACACAAAACATGTTATTGCTAAGTTTATAAAAGCAATATTTAACATATGTCCCTATTTTGGGGCTTTGTTCCCCATTATTTTTGACTTTGTCCAGATTTAATGAATTAAGAGGTATGAATCATCAGCATACTTTTGCCCGTATGAAATGGAAAGACAGAGTTAGCCACTCACAAAATAAACTCTTGACACTTCATGTGGCAGGCCTACACAGTGAGGCCAGCAGATGTATGAACAACATTGGCTGCTGAAATATCAGTATACAACAAACATGCTCCAAATGATGATGTAGGCTTATGATACTTTTGAGAAGAAACAGAAAAGAAACTTGGTGGTTCTTAATAGAAAACAGTGTCCAGGTTGCCTATACTTCTAGATCTTTACAGACCTTTAGGGACATTATTCCTGTTTCTAATCAAATATAGCATGCAGTAGTGCAGAGAGCACTGTGGTGGCTCTGTGGCAGAAACAAATGAAACCGTGTGAGAAGATGAGTATGAAGGCTGAAACCATACATGACAGCAAGACAAACTACAGAACAAACAAACAACAATAAACAGATAACGCAACAGTAACCTGTCATCTGCTAATGTACTCTGCTTTCTAAGGAAGCCATGACTTCCAAACACTAAACAGAGATCTGGGATCCTCCTCCAAATAATTAAGTGATAAAAGAAGCTTTACATCACTGAATATAAAAAAAAACACATACTTCATGGTACTTATTTATTCATTTAACACACCGGTTACTGTAATAGCATGCGTTGCGGCAGAAACTGAGAGAAATGTTTTCTATTCCCCATGACATCGTCCTGATTATGCACAGGCTCTGAGTACTAATTGTGTTTGGTTACACAAAAGAACCCATAATTGCTGTAACAAATAAGAAATGAAAAAGAATTTCTCAAAACATAATGGCTTGGTGAGTCTGGGGAAGGGCAATGTTTGTCCTGAGTGTTTTCCATGGCTATGCTACAGTGCACACAAGCATCTGCAAAACCTCTACTGTTGTCTTACTCCATGTGATCATTCTGACCTTGGATTTGGTTAGTGCTGACCTCTATGCAAAAAACATTGAAATATTCTATGCAACTATCACCCTTCACCTTGGTAATGACTTTCTCTTTTCCTGTAACGTTTGCAAAAAGAAAATTTTATTGCCTTTGCTGTGCATTATTAATGCAAATGGATTAAGAGCAATCTTTTTTAAAGTTCAAATAGTCTATAAACACAAGGAACTAAAATGCCATTTTATTAATTCCAGTTATGTCTTGCAACACTGTCCTATGGCAAAAAGACATTACATTTTTAAAATACGTTTAAGGGCAATCTACAACATACTGTTGACTGCACTATTTATAATTTAAAATGCCTGTAAGATATATGCATAATAAAAGTGCAACTTCTAGGACTAGTGGCAGCTTTTTTTTTTTTTTTGGACTGCATCATTCACTCAGGAGAACATAAAAAGACCTACTCTGCTTATTATAAATGAACTTCAAATTCCTGTAAATTCAAATAAAGAACATCCTATATACAATATCAATACTAACAGTGCTGAGTCAGGACACATCTCTAAGAAAATACTCAAAATGAGAATGCCTCATCTCGAACTTGGCTCTGTCACACGTTATGCAGGAATGGAATTATAAAAATAACATACTGTGAATGCTATCACCTCCATTTATAAAAGTAATATATTAAAAAGTGCACACACACACACACACACTGAACTGGTAGAATTAGGCCATTCACAAAGAAGACACTCAGCTAGATAAACTGGCATGTAAAACAGAGTGAAACTCAATATCTGTAACCTTGTTCTAATATTTTTTCCTTTTACCTTTATAATATGCAGTATTTATCTCTGCTGCAGAGATTTTAATGACAAATGCCACCTGTCTTTACTTAATAGCACAATTCGATACTTGTGACTTCTCGCTACAAAGTTATGAGAGCTTAGGTACCATCACACAGTAGGTATTGTACTGTGACAGTACACAATGCAGTATTATGGGATCAGAAATTTGCTACCTGCCTTTGATGCCTGGAAGATGAGAAGACTGTGGGTTCTGTCTCCATACCTGTAGCTTGGATTCATGATCCACCAGTAACACTGCACTGTGCAACATTACAGAGGTACTACACTCCAGAGATGCCATCTGAGAATAAGACGTTATACTGAGGTCCTGTCTGTAGGGTGGTAAATGTTTAAGCCTATGTTAAAGATTTCATGACACTTGCTGAAAAGTGTGTGAACATTCTACAGGTGTTCTTGTCAAATTTCTTCTGGGCTTGTGGGAATTAGCCCATTAACAACACTAAAAAAGAATAAATGTCTTTCAAATACAGAAAGAAATGATATTAATGGATTAATTGCTGGATTTGTAAACCATAGTGCAACCTAGAGTGATTTTATTAATTCCAGTTATGTCTTGCAAAACTGTCCTACAGCAAAAAGATATTACATTTTTTAAATATTTTATGGGCAATATACAAAACAGTTGATTGCACTAATTATAACTCAACTTGAAACTGCTGATGGACAAATGAGGAAACAGCACAGACAGAAACATGAGCATCACAGCAGATCTGACTTAGCAGTGTACCAGCTGCCACAGATACAGTAAAGCAGCACAGAGTACACACTGCAGTACGGTTAGGTGCACATGAGAGTACATTTTCATAGGAATGTTAAGACAATCGAGTCTCATAGACATTTACACCTTGTCAGTACCCACCATTAAAGTGTACCCCCTTCACTTGGAAAGCTAGGTCAATCTTGCCAGGGGTGAATTTGAGGGTGCCCATTCAATCATCCAAGTCAAACATGAAGGATGCTAGTGTATCGAGCATTGTTTAATCTGTAGTGGTAGCCTTTTCCAGAAGTGGGATAGGCTCTGTGTGATGAATCTCTCTCTCTCTCCCATGCTGTTTATTTATCTGCTGGTGAAGATTTGGTTCCCTAGTTCTCCTACTTGTGAAAGTATTACACTTGTGGATATACAACAGTGTAACTGTTTTTAACAGCATGAAAGGAAGGCACAGATCTCCCCTCAAAAGTCTGTAAGGTTCCGACTTCCAAGATGGTTGAACACCTATCAAAAGCTTAATTTTAGCTCTCCCAGTGTGAAAACAGAAACTGAGAAAAACGAGTACCAGCAAAGAAGAAATTTAGTGAACCTAAAAGAAAATCAACCAGAAAAGGTGAAAAGAATGCTGGTTTAGAATTCTGCAGCTGTTCAGCAAAAAGCAGTTCAAGTTTCAGTTTTGGTACAAGAGATGGCTTCCACTAATTTGGAGGAAAGAATAAATCAAATGTACTCAGAGGTGATTAAAATAAAGGAAACACTGAAGGAATATATCAACTCAAATAACAAAAAGGCTAAAAAAATAGAAGTTTTAGCTAGCTATTCACATAAACTGATAAAACTGCAAAAAACACGTTAAAATGAAGAAAATGCTGGCTGAGTTTGAGACTTCTCAGAAAGAGCTGTTTCAAAAAAAAGTGGAGTTAAAAGACAGAATACACAGAGAAAACAAAAGAAAAAGGATAGTGCCGTGCACTCAATCGACTCAAAACCAAAGAAATGCCAAAGTGTGAAAATTGCACCAAGATTCACAGCAAGCAGATTTTCAGATGCACCAGAGAAATTGGAAATAATAGACTATATTAATGTTATGAAAGCACAATTAATCAACTGGACTGGTATTCCATAGCAGGATTTGTTCATAGGTGATTAGTAAGCCAATGACCACAGGGGACTTTATAAGACTAGCCATGTTTCCCAGGGTGAGAATCAAACTTTGTACCTTGTGCCTGAAAGGTAAACACTTTAAACATTATGCAAACCTCTAATCTAATGTTGTTATAGGTTCATAGGTAAGTACCAAGCAAGCTGCCCTTGCATGCTCTACTTTAATCCTAGCCTAATTCCCTTCAAATATAAGAATCAAAGCCTGTATGTTGGGACTGTAAGGCAAAAACCTTAACCATTATGCCAACCCTCCAACCACTACATGTCAATCCCCCCAACCCCTATTATTACTTGAAAGAGCATGCACATCAAGCGCATGCCCCAAACCTGGCCATGAGAGAACAGCCAATACCTGTAGAAGCTAAGATGAAATTACACCAGCAGAAAGAGTTGAGCATGACAAAGTGGCTAAAGGGAAGAGTATTAAAAACTGGAGACAGCAGAGTGTTTGATTATTTACTGTACACCAGACATAAGAGAAGCACATGTATTCCAACAATCAGGGAATGTCGAGAGGCAGGTACAAGATTCAAAATGCCCAGCTGTCTTTAAAATATTTTTTCCTGTAGGATCAAATACTTTTTTGGGTGCAGAACAGGCTAAAGAAGAAATAAAAAAAACTTTATACAACAAAAATGTGAGCCAGAAAACAGAAGGGAACTCTGTTTCTGTTTCTGAAAATAGAGAGATTTTGCCAGAGAAACATTTTTCAGTGTTCAAAGAAAAATGCTTGAGACACAGAGAAAATCACAATTCAGGGTATGAACACATTTTCCTATATGGACTGCATTAAAGCCCTATTTCTATACTCTGTCTCTACAGGTTACTGAGAGGCGATCTATGCCTTGCATACAAGGCATCTTTGGATCCAGTTGTGGTAGACTGTTTGCACATCCTCAAAAAACAGCATCAGCACCACTAGAGCCAAAGACTTAAATTTATCTTGTGACATAAATAAGCCATGCTAGACAGGTATGGGACAGGTTATCCATCAATGTGAAACAGAGTCCATCCCTAACTAAGTGTTACCTTGACCAGTGCATGTGAAATTGGAAATTCACCCCGGTTCTGGACCCTATGACCCTGATGGAAGCAGACAGTAATGACCAAACTAACATACCCATCCATAACCTCTAAAAACTTCCTAAAATACCATCTCTTAATAAACAAGCATGATACATAGGGACACAATTAGGGTGGACCACATATGCTAGGTTTATAAAGGCCCTGGTGGTTGTTAGCATAGCATACACATAAGAACCCATGAACCAGTGTTTTTCTTGTGTAAGTAGGTTTGAAAAATAAGACAAAATGATAAAAAGATATGAAAAATGCTAAGTTTCTTCCATCTTCAGAGATATTAGCTTTTTTCCATTAGCAGATGTTCAATGAGAGTCAAGAAGTCTGCAGTTGAAGGCAGTTGGACATTTTGTTCTGACTGAAATTTACAAAAATTCCTTTATGCACCTGCAGAGTTGTTAGCTGTTTTTTTTCTCATTGCACACTTTTACATGGAGATGAGTTGTCTATAGATGCAAACGATTAAGCTGGTATTCATAGTCCAGGACTTCGCACACTGATATGTTAATAAGTTCAGTGTATGTCATATTTATTTATTTATTCAATCCAGTTTGATTACCGGGGAAGTTCACTGGGTCAACATGGCCCACTTTCAGTGGAGGCCCGGGGAGAAAAGCTCCGAAAATGCATAAAAATTATTACATACAGGATTTCAACACAATCAAGAATTTAGAAAGCATTAAACAGTTTTCAGAAATACGATTTCAAGGAATACAGGACAGTATGAGAGTACAATTCATACTGAAATTGAATAAATTTTTTTTTTTTTACATTAAGTTATGGTTATTACATTTGCATAGTATAGCAGTATTTCTTAGAGATTCCTAAAAGATAGTTGAGGTTGAAGGAAGGAGAAATAGTGGTAGCGCTTTGAGTGAAAGTATTAGAGATAGAAATTAGTACTTCATATTTACAATATTTACATGTTTTGTTGAGCAGGTATAGTTATGGGAGTAGAAGGATTGTGTAGTATTTACAAGTTTTGTTGAGCAAGTATAGCTGTAGGAGTAGAAGGATTAGGTAGTATTTACCAGTTTTAGTGAACAAATCTAGCTCTAGGGGTAGAAGTAGAAGTAGTTAAGTAGAGGGATAAAGCTGCAGGAGATTGCAGAGAGAGATAGATATAGTTGTAGGAAAATGTCTACAGGAGGAGGATAGGGTAAATGTATCAGAATGAGGAGACTCTTGTACTAGAAGTGGTCCCAGATTAAGTAGGAAGGAGGCAGGGGCATTTCCGTTTAGTAGACAGGTGTTTGAAAAGTAGGGCCTTGAAATTTTCAGTGTTTGGGGTGGTTCTTAGTGGGGAAGGGAGGGAGTTCCAATTGTTGCCAAGGGCATAGGAGAGGAGCAGCTGGCTGGCAGGATGTTTAGGTTTGTGGATATAAATTAAGTTCTGATGTTCAGATCTAAGGGCTCTGTTGGGAATATAAGGTGGAAGGATATTAGTTAGAGCGGGGCATTTAGTAGGATAAAATATGAGTGAGCGTGCTATGGAGAGTTGTAGGTAATCTAAGTGATTTGGTAGTTCTAGCCAGTTCAGGGATTGCAGGGGTAGGCAGTGATGAGTGAAGTTTTTGGCTTTGGAGGCAAATTTAGCAATTTTATTGTAGCAGCTTTCTAGTTTAGAGGTGGTAGAGGAAGACAGGTTGGTTAGGAGAGGTGCACCATATAGTACAGAAGGAAGGAGAAAAGTAGAGGCCAGAGTGTGCCTTGTTGTGTTACAGAGAAAGTGGTTGTTCCTATACAACATACCTAGCTTTTGGCGTTTTTTTTTTTATGTTTTTTTGTACTTGTATATCGAACTTTAGTTGTTCACCAACAATTATGCCGAGAAGTTTGGCGGAATGGACGACTTCTATAGGTGTGTTTGTTTGGCTGAGGATTTTGAAGTCATTTTTGTTGAAGGAGTAGTTCTTAGAGGGTGAGAATAGAAGAATTTTGGATTTGCTAGCATTAAGAGAGAGGTAGTTTTGGTGGATCCAGTTTTCAGTTTTGGAGAAGGCAGTTTGTGTTTTAGACAGCAGTTCAGGGAGGTTTGAGGCAGAGCAGATTAGGGTAGAGTCATCTGCATATTGAATGATTTTGATGTCGGGAATAGCAGTGTGGTAGTTGTTGATGAAGATGTTAAATAGCATAGGACCGAGGATGGATCCCTGTGGGACACCAGTGGGGGTGGGTAAGAAGGAAGAGTTGGTGTTTTTTGACAGCCTGAGATCTTTCTGACAGGTAGCTGGAGAACCAGGAAAGAGTTTTTGGTTAGATGTGAAGGTTAGAGAGATGGTAAAGAAGATGGTTGTGGGAGATAGTTTCAAAAGCCTTGGACAGATCGAGTAGAACAGTAGATACTAGGTGTCCTGAGTCTCTGGCTTTATTAACGGTATCTAAGAAAAAGATTAGGGCTGTGTTGGTGCTGTGGCCAGGGTGGAAGCCATGCTGGGTCTGTGTGAGGAGGTTATTTTGGGTGAGGAATGGCATAAGTTGGAGGTGGATGCACTTTTCAAGGATTTTAGAGATAGGGAGAGTAAGGCAATAGGGTAGAAGTTTGAGATGCAAGTACTTTTTCCTCCCTTGTGGAGAGGGAGGATGAAGGCTGAGTGCCAGAGTTTGGGGACGTAGGATTCTTTTATTGATCTGTTTATAATGATACTGATTGGGAGAGCAATCCCATCTGCGGCAAGTTTTAGATAGGATGAGGGGATGTTGGGTGCATTAGAGCATGGTTTGAGTTTGGATAGGAGTTTTATTATGAGAGTTGTAGAGACAGGTTTGAGTTCAAATAGAGGAGGATGGTTGTTTGGTGGGATTGGCTGGGGATGGTGAGGATTGGCTGGGTTATTATTAGGAAAGGATTTAGTGAGGGCAGAAATGGTTTCGATGAAGAAAGAATTAAATTCAGAGCCTAGTTCAAGGTCAGTTTTGCTAGGGTTGGGGCAGGGATTAGATTTTGAGCCTGGATGGAGAAGTGAGTTTATAGACTTCCAGAATTGTTTAGGATTATTATGGTTGTTAGACTGGAGCTTAGTGTAGTAGATTTTTTTTGTCTTTGTTGATTAGCTGTTTAGCAAGGTTGCGAAGCTGTTTGTATTGAAGTAATGTGTTGGGCAGGTTAATTTTTTGGTGAAGTTTCCATAGTTTGTCCCTTTGGTGCATAATTTGTTTGGTCTCTTTGGTAAGCCAAGGAGCTGAATTATATTTGATCATTTTATTTCTTGGGGGAGCTACGGAGTTTAAAGTATCAAGGAAGACAGAGTTGAAAAGGTCTATAGCTTTATCAAGGGGTAGGGAGTTTAACATGTGCCAGCTCATTTGTTTGAATAAATTAGAGAAGGTAATGGGGTTGAAGTTGCTAAAGTTGCGAGTTTGGATAAACTGATGCTGGTAAATGGAAGAGGTAGTAGAGCGATGGATAAAGGCAGGGAGATGGTCACTAATGGTATCAGGGATAGTGCCAGAGTTGGTTATTCTGTTAGGGTTAGAGACAAGAATCCAGTCTAAGTTGGATCCTGGGGGATTATTTTTGTTAGGTCGGGTGATGGTGAGGATAGTGAGTGAAATTATAGAGACTGATGGATAGGGAGGGGGAGGGGCAGTTGAGTTTGTTCCAATCAATATTTACATCTCCTAAGATGCAAGTTTCATAGCTGATTTTTGTGGAAGCCCATAGGAGAATTTCTTCTAGTACTGATATATTATTTCCAGGGGAGATGTAGAGGTCAATGAAGCAGATATTTTTGTGCCTGTTTAATTTTAGTAGTCCAGCAGTTAAGTTCAGTGTTGTAGAATTGTGGGATTGGAATTTGGAGCGGTATTATGTTGAGAAGATTGCAATATACTAGGGCAGAGCCGCCACCTTTTTTATTAATTCTGTCATTTCTGAGAATGTGAAAACCGTGGGGCAAGATTTCTGAATCAGAGATTGAAGGTTTGAGCCAGGTTTCAGATATAGCTAGGATATCAGGTTGGTTATGGCTTAGCCAGGAGTGAAATAGGTGAGATTTATTACTAAGACTTTGAGCGTTAATTGTAAAGATCCTTAGGGTATTATGTGGGGTGGAAAGGGTTGTGGGATTATTGGAGTTGTTACATGTAATTGGGCCAGGATTAGGGTGGATATCACCTGCTAGCATTAGTAGGAAGAGGGAGACATCCTTTTAGGTTTGTAAGGTGTAAGTTTGGGAAGGTTATAAATTAGGTGAAACATTACCTTGGCTTTAGAGGAGAAGATTTTAGGATGGAATAGGAGCAGAGGATTTGTTTGAATGAGGAAAGGTGAGATAGAGTGGAAATGAAATGCAGAATGAGGGTAGGGGATAGTATGTGTGGAGGTAGTTTTTGTTGGAAGTATACGGAAAGTCTGGGAGGAATATGAGGTAGCTTGGTGCAATGGAATTAAGAAGAGAAGAAGGAGGTAGGGGGCATGGGAGTAGTGATGACTTAAAGAGAACATGTTACAGAAGAGATGGGGAGGTAAGGATTATGACGAGTGAGAAATATTGACTTTAAAAGAGAGCGTAGGATTGAATGAGGGAGGAATTTATGTGGGAGAGTGTAGGAGTATATGAGGGAGGGATTTATGTGGGAGAGAATGAGCAGAGCAAAGGTATTTGCTAATTGAGCTGTGGGTGTGTGGTAGTGGGAGAATAAAGCTGAGAGCACTGGGGGTGGGTGGGAATTGGGGGCAGGGTAGGGGAGCGGAGTGAGCCCGCAGGGCAAACGGAGCGGGTAGAGACAGGTACCGAAAGCAGCTAGAGAAGAAACAATCAGCGGTACCGACTACAGAAGGTAAGTTTGATAAATCAGAAGTGGGAAAGAGAGTGATATGTGAGCCTAGAATGGTAGTTATAGACAGTAGTAGAGAAGGGTTAATTGAGAGGAGAAAATGTATGTTAGATATAACAGCTACATTGAGGTAAGTAGGCTAAGAATAATAGAGGATAAGTAGGAAAGAGGCAGAGATAAGGGTGCCACCTAGTGGATAAGTCCGGTATTGCAGGAAGAATAGGAGAAGGGAGTTAGCTGGAGAAAACTGAGGAGGAGGAGTGGGTGTTAGAAGAAGAGGTTACTATGGATGATCAGGGAGTGGGAGTTAGGGTATAGAAAAGGAGGGGGTTGGGGTAGAGGCTGCTGGCTGTCCAGGGTCAGGATGTGCTTTAACACCTGTAGCTATGATCCAAAGGTGGAGAATTGTTACTAGCAGGAATTATTCAGCAAAACATACTTTCTTGAATCCTTGAAAAGGAGTTGCAGGGTAATAGGCTGAGAGGTAAACCACAGGTATTTTGAGAGGGTCCATTAGGTACCTAGACACTAGTGCCGTAAGCACAAGAAGAGCAGGGTAACTTTAAGGAGGCAAAAGAGACAAGGAAGTGGAGAGAAAAAAGAAACAAAAAAAAGGGTTAGCACATTGCAAGGAAAGAATGGTCAATTTACACAAATCATTCACAGAGACAACATATAAAGAAAGCAAATATACAAGTCAAAATTCTTAGTAGCAGCAATGATAATCAGTTTATAAAGCACAACTCTATACCCCTAGGTAAGAACAGTGTAAACTGAGTTTAAAATAAGCATTTCCCCTATTTGGCAGTAGCGTTAGAAAACCTTTAAATACAAGATCTTCAAATAAATGCTGTAACAGGACACTACAACAGTACTGCAAACAACACCTTAGATTAAGGTATAGTAGTGTAACATACAGAGATTCCCTATCTGGGCTACTAATCGTGAAAAGAAAAATAATAGACTACAGGGCAATGTTCTGAGTAATGCCGAATGTGCAATGAGTCTCGTGGGACACTACCATGCTAGAGGAGCACTTGCCGTAGTACAGTATGAGGAATAGACCTAGTACAGGCAAAAACAAGTATAACAGCCTCTACAGCTCTCATTTTCCAGAGGAGGCATTTAAACACCAGGTCTCAAGAACAGCAAGAGCTCACTAGAGAGTCTACAAAATGGCTCAGGCTAAGGAAACAGAAATTCTAGCCGTTGACTCAGTATTCATAAAGAAATAGAATATATAGTTAATCTGTAGTCTCTAGATATGATTACAGACTAAGAGGGAGTAGAATGCTGCAAAGGAGGGTACATGGAGGATAGCGTTGCAGCAATCAAAGGCTCAAACTCTATTATCTCCACGTGGGTGTCGTAGTTCATTAAGCCATTAACAGGCTTAGGCAACGTTGATAAAATCAAACGCTACCAAAGGGAGATATGTAGAGATGAGCAAGAGCTCAGATTGAGCGCTAAGGTAGCGCGGTTCCCAAAACCAAGAGCAGGTCAAACAGGTAGGAGTTTGTAGGCATACTCTGAAAGGGATTCACAGGACTGGCGTTACAGTAGAATAGCCGATAACGGCTTACTAATCCTCCAGGGACAGTAGCATAGAGCAAGCACAAAACCAATATGAGACTTAGCACAGCTAGGCATAAAAGCTAGCTCTAAGTACTCAAAGTGTCTTCACGTGGTTGGCGTAGTACAAGAGAAGCCGTTTCAGGCTTGAGAACGAACCATAAGTAAGGCACATTCAAAAAATAATATCCCTATCATACGTAATACAAAATAGCTATATCCAGTTCACTAATCAGGAGCTTAAATTAAATCAAACCTAACACAAGTCAACAAACCTATCACCCCTAACACAAGTCAGTAGAGTACTAGCATGATGTAAAAAGGCTCTACAGTGGGTCGAGAAGCAAGGTAACCAATAACAGATGTACAACATAAGCTAAAACAAATATAGCAACAGCAGGCTTGGGTCGTTAAAGGAAAAGCATACAATAGATATTTCAGATGCAGCAGATAAGGAGATGGTTATTAGGTTCGCAGTTCCCAGTTGAACAAGTAAAAACAACAAGCAAGTGCATCAGTAAGCATAATAACATGGAAAAAAAAAACAGTAAGCAAGTCTGTTACATACCACAGGCAAGAGACATCGGGAGAGGAGCAGACAGCAGCCAGGGCTTTTCCCAATTAATAGAGATGACGCACACAAAACCCAGGGTATTTATGGGAGTCCAGAGGAAAAAAAAGGTGGAGAGGGGAGTAAGTGAAAAGCAGGGACAGGTAGGAGGGGCAAGAGACAGACAACCTCAGTAAAGAGGATTGGACATGCTGCGAAATGAGAAAATGGTATAGGATGCAAGAGAAGTAGGAATGGCAAGGGCA
This sequence comes from Protopterus annectens, assembly GCF_019279795.1. NCBI lineage: Eukaryota > Metazoa > Chordata > Ceratodontiformes > Protopteridae > Protopterus > Protopterus annectens. The sequence continues at coordinate 1,706,445,049 of NC_056729.1, read as the reverse complement.
GGAACAGATAGGGAACAAAAAAGGACAGTGAGAGACACAGGCAGGATAAAGGTGAGAAGGAGATAGGTTCCTAAACAGAAGACAGGTACCGAAGCAGCTAGAGAAGAAACAATCAGCGGTACCAACTACAGAAGGTAAGTTTGATAAATCAGAAATGGGAAAGACAGTGATATGTGAGCCTAGAATGGTAGTTATAGACAGTAGTAGAAAAGGGTTAAGTGAGAGGAGAAAATGTATGTTAGAAATAACAGCTACATTGAGGTAAGTAGGCTAAGAATAATAGAGAATAAGTAGGAAAGAGGCAGAGATAAGGATGCCACCTAGTGGATAGGTCCGGTATTGCAGGAAGAATAGAAGGGAGTTAGCTAGAGAAAACTGAGGAGGAGTGGGTGTTAGAAGAAGAGGTTACTATGGATGATCGGGGAGTGGTTGTTAGGGGTTAGGGGTAGAGGCTGCTGGCTGTCCAGGCTCAGGATGTGCTTTAACACCTGTAGCTATGATCTAATGGTGGAGAATTGTTACTAGCAGGAATTATTCAGCAAAACATACTTTCTTGAATCCTTGAAAGGGAGCGGCAGGGTAATAGGCTGAGAGGTAAACCGCAGGTATTTTGAGAGGGTCCTTTAGGTACCTAGACACTAGTGCCATAAGCACAGGAAGAGCAGGGTAACACAAGCAAGAGACATCAGGGGAGGAGCAGACAGCAGCCAGGGCTTTTCCCAATTAATAGTTGCAATAATTGCAATGAATGGGCATAAGCAAAGCTATTTTAAAACCATGCTCATTTACAGAGTAAAGTATGTAAAATTCATGATCAGGAACTTGTGAAATAGTATGTAAAAGCCTTAGGCTTCATATTAATTCTTTTACTTGACAGTATCATGGGAGAGTATGGCTAAGCACACTCTTGCTTGGAAGGTATAAAGCAAGCAGCTGAATGAGGATCAATTAGAATGTTTTATATTAAGGTATCCTTATGTGGAAACCCTGATGGTTTTACTAAAGAACAGAAAGAGGGAAGACAAGAAAGACTGAAAAAGGGGAGACAAACAGAGAGGGGAACATACAAGGAAACCATCAAGATGGTTTGTACTACAGGAGATGGGAGATGACGTGCACCATGTTTTTGTTAGGGAACAAACCCCCCCCTCCCATTTTTATACTTTTTTATTAATACAGTAATGTTGATGGGCAATACGTAAGAGGAGAATGGACATAGGGTAAGGGAAGAAGGACTGAGGAAGAGATCGTGCATGAGTCCACAGTCCAGACAGCCTCAATCACCTCCATTGCCAGATGGTGGTGCAGTGGAGGACCCTGCTGTTGAGGGGTAGGTGTCTCTGGTGGTGCAGTAGTTGGCACCAACTATGAAAGAATATCTTCAGCACAAAGAAGAGAAGCTTCAACAGGCTAAATCTGCCTGTCCACTACCTGCACCTGTACATCATCTACCAAGCTCCAAAACCCCCTTTCTAAGAGGCTTTCCAAGCTGCCACACATCAGGGTGACTGCAGAACTGGTGACACCTCCCTGTCCCTGCATAGCCATCCCAAGATGGGCAGAGGGTTAGCGCCCCCTAACCTGGTAAGTATATGCCTGGGCCACTCCTGAGAGATTTAAATCTGTACAAAGAGTAAAATAAATGACAGAGAAACAAAACAATAAAGGAGAAAGAACTGTATAATTAAATTAATAAAAACAGGGAAAAAGGGGCGGGGAGAGGCAAAACAGAAATGTTACATGGCACTTCATTTCTTACAGCAATTCTACATTATAATTAAATTTTTATTGAAGTTGTGTACAGGAAGTGCTTATGTTAACAAAGGGAGTATTCATATGGGAAGTGCTTGTGTACATGGGAAGAAGGACATCTGCAGTGTTTATGCAGACTTCAAATTAATTTGTATGGGAAGTGCTTGTGAGTACTTGGAAGGGCAGTGTGTTCCTCTGAAGTTCTGTACAAGATTCTCTATAAGCACCAATTATAAATATTACAGTTAATCGCTTAAAGTCAAAATGATGCACTTTATTATAAGGGACTGGAATTTATTGGAAAAAACTGGAAAAGGAACCAAGGTACTGGGAGTAAATAACGAGAAAGGGAAAGGTAATAGAATGGGAAGAGGCCAAGAATTTATTTGGACTGCAGGTTAGAGACTGCCTTTCATATCAAGGATTGATATCAGAGTATAGGCAAAGAGAAAGAAATAGGGGGTGCCTAAATGAAAGACCAGCACTGGTAGAGTTTTTAACAGAACCTAGAAAAGAAGCTGCCATTAAAAAAAAAATAATTAGTAAAGCATATAAAATACTGCATGAGAATTATAAGATTCAATCAGAGGAGCTTAGAAAGGATTGGGAAGAGAGATTGGATAAGCAATTCACAAAGAGACAATAGGGGATATATGTATATCTCCCAAATATGCAACAAAGTCTAGAAGATTTAGGATCTTTGCCTGGAAGTGCTTACAGAGGTATGTTATGCCCCCAGTAGACTCCAAAGAATTGTTCCTTAGGTGGATAGCAAATGTTGGAGGTGTGAAACAGATGATTCTCATCAGTTTTCCTTTCGAGTTATGGATATTGTATCCCCAAATATTAGATGTGGTGATTTGGTTAATAAATTAGATACAAAAGAATATGAGTGGATCATTCGGTTACAGGCTTTACCCTGGTTTAAATAAGCAAATAACACTAAAACCAGTTTTTAAACAGCAACAAATACGATAGAGAATTAAGGATGTCAAATTATTATTATTATTATTATTATGGTATACTTTTTAAATTGTTTCACTTTAAAAGTTTTTTAATTAATGCTTTTTTAACTGATGTCTTGTGATAGGTTTGGGCTGTGTCATATGATGAGGTTTTTATTGTATAAAAGGACAACTGTTCCTGTGACTTTTTATGAACACTGAAGGACATATTGTCTGAAAGCTTTGTTTTTATTCTCATTAAATTCATTCAAAGTTGTGGAGTTTGCTTTTTGCACTTTTCTTTTGCTAAATCAGGACATCCCCAGTACCTGCCTCCCACCAGGGGACGCGATAACATCCCTGGCTACATCCTACATAAACTCAGGCATGAACTTGCAGCACCATTAGGCACCCTATTCAACCAAAGCCCGAGTACCGGCTTTGTCCCAGCGAGTGGAGGACAGCCACTGTTATCCCTTTGCACAAAGGTGGAGTGTCCACTGATCCAGGAAATTACAGACCTATTAGCCTAACTAGCCTGATTTGCAAGGCCATGGAACGGATTATCATAGACCTCATTAACAGGGACATTGGCAACCTCCAAACACTCTACCCCACAAGTTTGGCTTTGTCAAGGGGAGGTCATGTCTGTTAAATCTGGTCGACTTCTTTGAGAAAGTCACCAAAGCCATGGACGAGGGGAAGATGGTGCACACCGCCTACCTTGACCTGGCCAAAGCCTTTGACACTATTCCCCACTCAGGCACAGTAGATAAACTCTCTCAACTAGGCACCAATCCATATGTTATCAGATGGGTAGCAAACTGGCTCACTGATAGAACCCACCTAATCAAAACAGGGGAAGCCACCTCAAGCAGTCGACCCATAATGAGTGGCATACCCCAGGGATCAGTCTTGGGGACTGTGTTATTTGAGATGTACTTCTCTGAGGTGCAGGCCAAAACCAGTGGACTAAGGCTGACCAGGCTTGCAGGTGACTGCAAGCTGGGTGCAGTCATCAATTCCTCAAGTGATATGGATGTCCTCCAAGAGGGTCTCAACCAAACAAATGACTGGTGCCAAAAACATGGCCTCAAGCTGAATGCCAAAAAATGAATTATCATCCCCTTTGGGGAGAATGACATCCCCACATATTATCACATTAATAACAATGTGCTAAGTACACAATCAGTAGTGAGGGATTTGGGCACCCAGGTTGATAGCAACCTGACTTTTGACCACCATGTTGCTTCCATTGTATGGAAAGCTTTCTACATGGCCCACCTCAAAAGTAAGGGTATTTCTTCCAGGGACAAAGAGGTCATTACATCCCTGTATTCTTCCCTTATAAGGCCAATTATTGAGTACAACGCCCTCTATGGCATGTACCTCACAAAGTAAATGCAGCTGCTGGAAAGACCACAGAGGTTCAGAATCCAGGGCCTCAAACATCTACCTTACACAGGATAGGCTAAAAGCCCTGCCCCTCTACTCAATTTCACAGAGACTCCTCAGTGGTGACCTCTGTTTGGCATATAAAGCAATCTCAGACCCCACCTTGATGGGACTGCTGCATATCTGCAAGTCAAGCTCCACTCGAGCAACCCATATGCGCGACCTAAACCTGGTCTGTGATATCAATAGGACTTGTTGGCAGGATAGATTTGTGTCCCAGAGACTCCCCCATCTGTGGAATAGACTCTCTCTCCACATCAATCAGAGTACCTTATTATCCGTTTTTAAGTGCAACCTGGATAACTGGATGGGAAACAGAAAATACAGGGGCTTTGGGTGCTGACTTGTCTAAACATGGGCTAAACTCTTGGCTAGGCTTATAAGGGCCTCAGGGCTAATAGCCTAGTAACCTACTATGATCAAAAAAATCACATTGCCAACATCTTAGCTGACAGGTTCAGTGCAAACTTCTCCCCCCCCCCTCCCCACCAAAAGGGCTAATATCTATCCCAGCAGAGTGCTGCCCCCCTGACATCTCAGATGCTCAGGTAAGAGCTGCCCTCTCCAAAGCAAGAAACACAGCATCAATGGGACCAGACGGTGTCCCGGGCTGCGTCCTACATGAACTCCAAGAAGAGCTAAACCCAAACCTAAAACTACTGTTCAATCTCAGCCTTACTACAGGATATGTACCCAAAGAGTGGCGTACAGCAACAGTGGTCCCTCTCCACAAAGGTGGTGCCTCAACGGATCCTGGAAACTATCGCCCCATAAGTCTCACTAGCTTGGTCTGCAAAGCTATGGAAAGGATCATCATGGATCTTATAAATAAAGATATTGGGGACCTACAGACACTGGATCCTACCCAGTTCTGCTTTGTTAAGGACAGATCCTGCCTCTTAAACCTGGTCGATTTCTTTGAAACAGTCACCAAGGCCATTGACAAGGGGAAGGTGGTACACACAGCCTACCTGGACCTCGCAAAAGCCTTCGATGCAATACCCCACTCGGGCATTATAGATAAGCTCACCAGCTTAAATATAAACCCCTATGTCACTAGATGGGTTGCAAACTGGCTCAAGGACAGAACCCACATGGTTAGAATAGCTGGAGCCATGTCAGACTCCAAACCAGTTACAAGTGGCGTCCCACAAGGCTCAGTCCTGGGACCTCTCTTGTTCGGTATATATTTCTCGGAGGTACAGGCCAACATGGAAGGACTGTGGCTGACCAAGTTCGCAGATGACTGCAAACTGGGCCATAATAGACTCTCCAGCCGACACAAGCATCCTCCAAAAGGGCCTCATAGAAACAGACAACTGGTGCCAGAGCCATGGCCTCAAGCTAAACGCCAAAAAGTGTATAGTCATCCCCTTTGGCAAAAACAAAGTGCCCACAAATTACTACATAGGTGGTAATCCATTAAGTACAGAAGAAGTAATTAGGGACCTGGGGACCCAAGCTGATAGCAATCTCTCATTTGACAACCATGTGGCCAAAGTGGTTAGAAAAACATTTTATATAGCCCACCTAATCATGAAGGGATTCACATCTAGATCAGGGGAGGTCATCGTGCCTCTTTACTTATCCCTCATCAGGCCCATAATTGAGTACAATGCCCCTTTTGGGATGTACCTTACCAGACACCTGCAGCAACTGGAAAGACCCCAAAAGTACCTCACCAAGAGGACCAAGGGGCTCAAACAGATGCCGTATGCTGCCCGGTTAAAGAAACTCCAGCTCTACTCAGTGGCATACCGCCTGCTCAGAGGCGATCTGTGCCTGACGTATAAAGCCATGTCCAACCCGGAATTAATGGACATGCTGCACCTCATAAAATCCAAATCCCATCGAGCTACGCGTTCGAGGGACTTGAACCTCAGCACTGAAATAAATAGGACATGCTGGAGGGACAGATTCATAACCCAGAGGCTCCCTTCACTCTGGAATAAAATCCCAGTCCAGGTTAAGCAGAGCCCCTCATTGACTCTCTTCAAGAGGAATCTTGATGAGTGGATGGGAGATCGTAGGTTTACCCCGGGTATCACTTCTGTGTCACTGTTAGACAGAGGCACAGTATACTAACCTCGAAAAAGGGCATAGCAAAATTAATTTAAAATGGGTGGCGAAAGCCATACACACTCTGGCTAGGCTTATAAATGCCCTAGGGCAGATAGCCTAGTATGAACCTATGAACCTATGCACAGATATCGATGTTTTCCATGCTAAGGAGAGTTTCGAGTGCATGCATCTTGAGGTTTAGACGTCTGGCGTTGAGTAGCATTACTCTTAGTTTCTTATCCCTTGTGATACCTATGGAGGTGGGTTTGTCTTTTGAGCCTTGCCTAAAAAAGGCACTATGGGGGTAGCAAGAGCCTTTGCCAATATCCGAAAGCCCAGGGGTGACAGGTGCAAGCTGTCCCTAACGAAGCATCGTTATATCTTTTCAAACATATGCGTGCATGTGTATATATTGGTTTCTGACTTCCTTTGCATTAACATAACAGTATTACAGATAAAATTTTAATTTACACATACCTTTCTCAGCAAATACTTCTACTTATGCAAACTTGTAATACTTTTGATGTTGAATATGATACAATAAAACAGTGGCCATTAAAAAAATTAACTTGCAATAGAATTCTGGTCTTCTCTCCACTACCTGTTCTATCCAGTCCCGCTTCTGCAAGTCATCATATCAGTGATAGCACTGTTGGCTGGAGTGAGTGAGTGAGTGATACCTGCCAAAGATGCCAAATTGTCATCACCCAACTCCTGCCAGATATCAATCTTTTTCCAGGTGGTAGTTTTTGTGCATACCTTAATCTTTTTCTGCTATGACTCCTTGAGAAGGTTAATAAGGGGTCTCTTTGTGAGCCCAGCTTTGAGCACATCCGTGTGCCTTCAAAGGTGAAGTCATGACGCAAAGTGCGAGAACCAAAATGAGAAAAGTAAGAGAAGGGCTATAGTTCAGAGGTTCAGAACCACACTCTCTGGGGTGTGACATCACCTTAACCAAACCCAGTTAAGTAGCAGGGGCAACGTACCAGATATTGTTATTACTGGAAGTTTGGATTAACCAAAAATGCTTGGTCACATACATTTTTTATTAAAGGAAACCAATCACATTTCATTTACATGCTAAAAAATAAAATGAAATATACTTGATTTATAATTGCTGCTGCTGTTGGTCATTGCATAATGTGCATTTTTTAGAGTAAAACACCTGAATGCCATATATACATGCCTCATGTAGCACGTCAGCAATTATACCTTTTTGGGGACATAAAAATATATTTATACTACAGTGTGTGGGTGTTATATACAACTATTAGGAACTTAGAAGTTGTTTGAGGTGCTAAGGTGTTACAGATGATTTTAGATGGGCAGGGATTACACTATATGTTGGTGCAAACTGTCATTCAGATGACTTATATATTTATTTATTTATTTTAATTATATTCTTATTTAGGTTAGTCTAGGTCCATTTGCACATTTCTACAACAAGCTTGGGACTGCTGGGCAGTGCTGTGGGATTCAGAGCTGTCCAAAACACAGTCATGTCATTATGGGCCCACGTTTATGATCATCCAAGGCCAATGTATGCCCATACATCGCTGTATACTTTTGTGTATTACTATGATTTATAGAAATACATGAAAAAAGGCCTCATTTGCATAAGAAAATGTAAATGGCCCTGAAGTTATAAAGAAAAGTTGTACATTGTCATATTAATTTGCTAATAATCAAGTTAGGTGGCAAATGTTTTAGGATACCACAGACTGCTTAAAGTACGCAAATAATTCTAAAAAAAATTACAATTTAATAAAAGTCTCTTAAAAATAAGTAGAATTACTGAGTTAAAGTTAAGAAATGTTACTGTTTGCATGGATGATGTGCCTATTATGATGGCAATGAATGAGTGCTGCAATTACTGCCATTTACAAATTGGATTTCAGTACAGTAACAGTGGAAATGATTAATGATCACTGAAAATAATTTGGTATCATTTAGTGATTGTGCATACATGGTAGTAATACAGTTATTTAACTGTGAAGTTCTGCAGTGGTAAGGATGTCAACATGCAAGTGCCTTTACTGGGAGATTACAGAGTGATTGTGTTGAATTGAAAATGACAGTACTATGAACACATGACAATGGTAGAGGGTAGGGAAAAGATGAATTTTGTCATATACAAATTTTTATGAGAGTGGCAGGTGCACTTTGCCAGTGTTTTGCAGTTTAAAAGCTGATTATACAAAAAAAAAATACTTTTTTTGCACATGCAGTAATGGTGGAACATAAGGGATCAAAGCAGAGAAAGAATAACTTTAGCCACGAGAACAATCATGTCCTCATAGCAGCCCTCAGGACACATGGGAAACTTCTATTTGGTAAAGGAGGGTCCCAACAAGACAAGAGGACCAAAACTTGTAATGGACTACTTCTCAACATTAATGCAGTAGGTGGCAAAAAAATGAGCATTAGGACAGCGTTTGAAGACGTTAAATTATATGGCAGGACATGCTAGAAGAAAGGCTAGGCAGAATTCAACTTCCTGTATCACTATGGGGGTCCTCCGATAATTAGTCAATCAACACTTTTATCCATCCATGGGGATGAATAGGACACAGAACATGTTGACACTGGAATAATGGCTGCAACAGCAACATTTGCCTCCTCATAAAGGTTCAAAAACAGTAACATATATATCTATAGAGAGCTTAATGCTGACAAGGAATGATCACTTTAAACACATGACACTTCATCACTAATAGGTGAACCTTGTACATCAGCACAGAATGGCAATAACTGCAGGGTGTATGGCAAGTGTTCCACTCACCCCTTTATAAGCATACAGTAATGCAGGGTGTATGGCAAGTGTTGCACTCACCCCTTTACAAGCAAACAGTAATGCATGCTATTTCATCACAAGTTGTTGTTGTTTGTCTTTCAGCTTTTTCCCAGTAAGGGGTCGCCACAGCGGAACTCCGGTCCGCTAATGATTGGCAGTAGATTTTTACGAAACGCCGAGGTGCCAGCTCGACGCCCAACCTTCAACGAAGGCAAGCCCATTTACGCACGCATGTCTTTCAAACGCTACCCAACCGCGGGGAGGACATGCGGACTCCGCACAGAAGGCACTCCCAAGCCAAGCCGAGAATCGAACAGGAGAATCTCTTGCTGTGAGGTAACGCTACCGCCGTACCACCGCGGCATTGCTATTTCATCACAAGTAATGTTTTAACATTATTTTTTACAGGAATACCATCAGAAACAAACAGTTCCACTATACCAATAAACTGGGATATCAGTAGCAGAAAGGGTGTTGGAGAGGATAATGATGATGATAACAGTTATCTTTATGAGGCATCCTGAGGAAAGGGGCAGGCAGTTGTCAAGTTTAATGGCAGGATCTCAAAACCCTACAACACGCTGGTAACTCTACAGAAAGTGATGGTGCATCACAAAGTCGTGCACATGATGACATTACACTCACCCCTGTACAGCAGGAACCATCACACACCTCAGCACGAGTATCTCCAAACCAAGAAGAACATTTTCAGGATAATGGCAGATACTCAGTGGTAGCAGTTTCCACAGAGACACCTTTACAAAGAGAAGCCAGGCACTGTTACATCTACCCCAGGAAACACATAAAGCATTGGCTGCCCAACAGGAAATGTGCTGTGACATTGTAAGGGCTCAGGGCACTGCCATAGAGAGTAGCTGGAAATGGTCAGAGTCCTTCAAGGTATGCATGGAGATTTCCAGCATTACCTCGAAATGGCAAGGACTAGGGATAACGCCATTATCACACTACACTGCTGCATAGCATGGTGGCACACCAAGCATCAGTGGTTGCCTCCATTTGTACACTAGTTAGGCCATACCAGAGTTAAGCTGGAGTCAGTCTTGCAAAGGGAAGAGGATGAGTACTGTCCAAACATGGAGGAGAGAAAACAAAAATACAATTAGTTCTCAGGAAAGTACTGTACACAATCTGTGTGAACAAACACAACAGATTTCATGCAGGCAACATCAACATTCATGTACATCTAAGCAAAGCCTTCCATCTCAGGTCATGGTCATGGTCATGCAACACTGCCAGATTAGTGTCTGCAGGGTCAACTGAATCAAGTATGTCACAACACTGGACCTGCTCACCTTACAGTGCTCATAGTAGCCCCTCTTCAAAATTACTTACACCATCAACTAGCCTCTCTTTCAGAGATGTGTAGGACTCATTTGATCATGAACTACTGTGAGTCATGTCTGACAATTCTGTAACTTTACACTTTCAAAGACAAGTGAAAAAGAATAAGATAACAACAAAAAACACACCTATATATACATTTTTTTTGGAGGGGCAACCTTGTAAATGTACCACTTTCATCCCTGTAATCCTACTACATATATCATCAAGGAAAGGTGGATATAAAGCTGTATGACATGTCATTGCAATCATTAACAGCAATGCTATATTTATTAACATTGTTACAGGTAGCAGTTCCCTACCATATACAAGTATTAGTGCACAAAAATGTTCAGGAAAAATATAACAGCATTAATAATTAAAATGAATATCCTGACATGTAAACTTTAAATGCTGCCACTTCACCTTCTCCACTGAAAAATGATATTTTTGTCTCTGAAGTGAAAAATTATTGTGTATGACAACATAAAAATAATCTGATGTGCAGTACTGTAACAAAGAGAATCTGAAAATAAATGGCAAAATATAAAAAACAACATAACATGTTTTCATTCAATTGCAATGCATTAACTCATGAAATATTAATATTCAAGTAAAGCACTATAGCAGAAGTTATTCATCAAAACAGAGAGAAATGTGATTATTGTTTGCATACCTTACATCACTGAATAGGAGTCAGTCAGCACTCAGGCATGACTTTAACAATAAAATGAGTAGCTTTTGTAAAAGAAAAGATCATTTTAAAATGAGAGTGAGAGAATGTCAGATGAAAAGTGACAGCAGACCATGCACAACACAGCATAGCCCAGAGATATCATTGCATGCATCACTTATACGCTACGTGTTTTTTTACAAGAACTGAAACACTTAACATGAATGTCATGGTCCATAGTTCTGAACTAGATACTGCCTCTTTACCTGCAGAGCTGTAAGCTGTATGCTATGCATGAACTTACAGCATGGAATCCCTTACTACTGCTGCTGGCTGGTCATCAATAGTCATACTGGGACTGGAACTGGGAGCTACAGTGACAGCTTGTGTCACATCACCACCAGACCTGCACATGATCATGCTGTGTAGAATGCAGCAGGCAGCAAACATCCTGAATGCAGTAGCTGGGTCATACTGAAGGGCACCCCCAAACTCATCCAGGCACCTGAAACAGCTCTTCAGGAGGCCACAGACACACTCATTGACAATATGGGTCTAGGACTAGAATGTGTTCTAGGTCTCCTCTGCAGCTCCACTTGGATTTCTCACTGGTGTCATAAGCCATAGCTTCAGAAGATATCCAGCATCACCTGAAAACCATAAAAAAGAGATATGGGGGGGCAAAAATATTTCTATTCAGCAATACATTTTAGCATGAATAAGTACTTAAATACAATATAAAAAATATTTTTCCACTTGCCAACAAGATGTCCACTGGGCATCCTACCATGCATGAAGAAGTGATACAGTGAGCTAGTTTGTCAGATATAGAAATCATGTGCACTGCCAGGATAGTGGGTCAGCGTGCTGATGATGCACCCCTATGCATCACATGCTAGGTGGCAACTGATGGAGTGGTAGCACTTCCAATTGCAGGAACACTGACCCTGTGGACCAGGAGGAGTCCTAATTGCAACATGGGTGCAATCTACCCCACCAAGTATCTCAGAAAAATGTGCAACTCCATAAAGACATGCAGCTTAGTTCTGAGGTAACACTGGGAAATAGATGTATTGATCAGTATGTGCCAAGAGTACGTCAGGAAATGCTGCAGTATCCTTATAGCAGAAGGCTATCTATCTTAAAGTACCTGTGGATACTGCAAAGCAGCACAAAATTTTCATTATAAATAGCAAACAGTGCAGATAATTCTTCATCAACATATGCTGAATTATGTCATTCCTAATTTAAATCTCATTATGGGCTCATTTGAGGTCATCAAGCATTTGCTTAAATGTCCTCTATGAATCATAGCTCAGCTGTGTTCATACTCTGATATCACAGATAGCCTAAACACTTTTGCGTAAACAACTATGAATACTGACCAGAGTCTTGAGCTTTCTGAAAATTCTTTGCTCAGGAAAATGCAAAACTGAAATATACAAGGGCAAGCAGTTCAATGAAAAATAAAGATCAAAATTATGTGAAGTGAATAAGAGATAGCAGCCTTGCTAGCAGCCTTAGTACATTACTGCATTTAACAGAACAGTGTACAATTTAGCTTTATTTTAAGATAGTGCACTTTTTCTTAAGGCTAAAAGTTCTTTTTTTTCCTGAAAGCATACATTTGTTTTTTCACATCTGGGAAGGGAACAGAGATAAGAAAAGAACAAACAGTGAAGTGGGAACACAGGCTGTAGCATGCACTTTAGCATGGGTTACCTTAATTTTAGGTTAGGTAATGCCTGTAGGTACAGGTGTCAATTTGGGGCTTCCTACATAGAGGGTTAAACTTCATTTTTTGTTCATGAAAGACAAAAGTGGGAAATGCACATTAAAAACTGTCATGTTTAATAGGTGGGAACAATAGCTTTTTATCATAATGGCTATACTATTTATATTATCTTGGAATGTAACTGGCCTTACAGGTAAAGACAAAAAGCAAAGAACACTGAATTATATTAAGAAATATAGAGTGCCCAGAGCAATGTTGCAGGACACACATTTGGAAAGAAATGACCCAGTAAATTCGACAAGGAAAGGATTTCAGGATGGATATTCAACAGAATATCGGGGACAAAGGAAAGAGGGGAATAATTAAAGTGATTGCTAAAAAGGCTCCAATAGTGATAGAAAAGGAAAAATGACAATAATGGCAGATTTGTGGCAGTAAGGGGCACTGGCAAGGGAGGAGGATTACACTATCAGCTTTCAGCAGGGAATATTACTTATGGGAGGGGACTGGAACTTGATTTGCAATAGTAAGGTGTTGCGGGAGGGAAACTAGAAAGGAAAATATAAACAAGTTTCATGTCTTTTTGGAATATAAAATCAATGAAGATAAAACAAAGGCTATAGCTATAAATTATATACTCACACATGAACTGGCTCAGCAATACCCATATTAATTGGTATTATGCCTCTTCTACGTCTCACCTTTACCTGCCAATTTAAACAAAATTGAACTTAAACTCTCCAGCTGCTATAATAACATAGCTAGATTTGCCACTGGCCTGCCTTACAGAACACATCACTGTAAAAACCTAAAAAATCTCGGATGGCTTGAACTACCTAGGCAGATTCAGTATAACCAACTCATTGTGGCTCATAAAGTACTTAATCAATCTGAAAATACACCTGCACTGAAAAACTCTATCTATCCCCACTCCAACCTCAGACCACTTTGCTCCTCTAATAGACTGGTAGTACAAACTATGAAATCCAACAATTCAGCCGGTGACTCCCTGTTCGCCAACTCTGTTGGCAAAACTTGGAACTCACTACCTGCCGACAATACCCTAGATACTACCCTATCTCAATTCAAGAAAACTCTCAAGCAGTATTTCAAGTCTCAGTGGTTATGTCCTTGCACCAAGCCTGACTAAATAATTAATCTTACTTGTGTACCAACACTATTTTTTAATAGCACTCATTTGTGTTTTAACTGTTAACCCATATTAAGTTTGTGAGATTGTATAACTTTCAGTGTCTGTAATGGTGTTTAATCTGTACTATGTTAAGTTTGCCTGTGTAACTAACTTTGGAGCTTTTCTTCCCGGGCCTCCGCTGAAAATGGACATGTATCCAGTCAGACTATCCCGGTCAACAAATGTAAAATAAATACATGATAAAATAAAGTATTTATGGGTATAGGTCAAAAGGGCTTCTGTTATGGCAGCTAAGGACATGTGGGAAGAGACTAAACAAAAGACAATACATAAACTTAGAAACTGGAAGCTCTTGTTTACGGAAATGAATAGTAACACAAAGGAGTAAGGATTAACAAGATGGCTGTTCACTTATTAACAGCTTAATTTCAGCTCTCCCAGTGTGAATAAAGCAACAAAAATATTAGCTAGTAATTCTGACAGCTTGAGTAAAATTCAGTTACTGGCTAGTAAGTACACTGCCTGGATGTCAGCAAAGAAGAACTATGGAGTACATGAAAGAAAAACAACTAGAAAAGATTATGAGAAAACAGCGACTGGGAAGAATTCTGCAGCTGTTCAGCAAAAATAAGACAAAAGCAATGAAAATATTTTTTCATCACTTTAGTTTTATATATATGGGACAGGAATATTTTTATCAACCAGAGAAGAAGTTGTGGACAATAATTAAAGAAGATTCAAAGGAATTTATCTGGAAGTGGAAGAGGACAATAGTTAAGTGGGATTGGCTGATCCTTCCAATAAACCAAGGTGGTTTAGGATTATCTGATTTGAAAGGATATTTTAGAGCTATACAGTTAAAGCTCATAACATAAGCAGAACATTTGAATTCAAAGTTTAAAGGTACGATGATGAAGCAGGGGAGGGAGGAGTAGGACTTCAAGAAATGAGAGAGTAATATTCTGGATGCAGACTCTTAAGTAGGCTAACAACCACCATACAGTAAATTATATTCAGAAAGTGGAAGAAAGTATTCCAAGAACTAAGATAACTCAAGAATGGAGAAAGGAGAATTTGCTAATATGGATGACAGCAAGTAGGGGTACGGAAAACAGGCATGGGGGGATTTACTGGAGAAAACTGTCAAAGGAACCAAAGTATTGGGAGCAAATAAAGAGTTAGGGAAAGGCAATATAGTGGAAATAAGATACAGAAGATGTTTGGACTGCAGGCTAGAGACTGCCTTTCCTCGTAGGATTTGACATCAGAGTACAGGCAAAGAGACAGGAAAAGGGGAATCCTAAGGGAAACAGCTACTCCAGTAGAGGTTTTAGTTGAATCTACAACAGAAGCTGCTGTTAAAAAGGGGGCAATTAACTGAGCATACAAAATATTGAATAATAGCTATAAGAAGGGAAAAGAGTGGAAAAGCAATTTACAAGGGAACAATGGGAGGACAGATGTTTTAAGATTTGTGCTTTGAAGTGTCTGCATATTTATTTTTATAACCCCATTCCCAGCAGACTTAAAATAATTTTTCCCCAGGTTGACAGATGTGATAGGAAAGAAAGAGGTAACTGTGAAGTTGTGTTTTGGGAGTATAATTTGTTGGCAGATTTTAAGAATTCCCTACAAAGTACTCTGTCAAAAATATTGAGTGAGTTCATGGCTGTAACTAAAGAAATTATTCTTTTGAGCTGGGACGCAGGATCTGAATTGCCTGGACACAGTAAGACTTTGTTATGGTTAATTCTGTTGGCTTCCCAAAATAGCAATTACTAGAAAATGGAAATCAATATTAAACCAACTTTATTTGAAGCAATGTATACTGTAAAATAGCTAACAGAAATGGAAAAGGGATCTTTATAAAAGGGAAGTAGCAAATCACTTCAAAATAAATGGAAATTGTGGGAACAATACATGCACAATAATGTTCAAGAAGAGTAGTGAGGTTTAAGGAAAGGCAAGAACTGAGCAACTTATGTAATGCTGGATTGCTGATAGGTATAAATAATGAAAACGTGATGTACAACACATGCAAATGGAAAAATGTTAATATGGTTTGTTTTCTTTTCTGTTAATGTATATTTGCCTATGTCTTAAGTGATAATTTAATAAAAAGTCTAAGATTATGAATAAAAGGATAGTGCTTCCAGCCTTTCTTGCTAGCTCACAGTCTTTAAGCCTGTGATCTTCTTCGTTAGGAACCTCTGAGTCTTTCAAGTTGTTTGATATGTCTAATGAGGCACATCATTAAGAGGGTGTTGTACTCAATAACTGGCCTAATCAATACTGAATACAACAGAACAGAGACCAAAACAGCAGGGCAGAAAAGACACTCATGAGAGGAAGCAAAGGAGGATTATGGCTCTGAGCTGTTAAATGATCTGCTTCCTTGAACTAAGAGTAGAGGGTTTGATTCCAACCAGCTGCAGTTATTTGCTATATGAATCTGACCAAGTCACTTAATCAGACATTGCTCAAAGGTTGCCTTGAAAAGCCACACTTGTATCCAGTAGGCATGCCTGGTTAACAAATATGTAAAGAAAAACAAAACACAGAGCACACATCAATAAAGGATGTGATGATAGCCAAGATATGGTTCTCCAAATCTTGCTTGTTGGCAAATACAATGTGCAAACTGCATACCTTTCACACAAATTCCAGTTTATTCACACTGCAGAAGGCATTTTGGTCAATATGGGTGCAGATGAATTCTAAGAAGTGACATATATGGTTGTAGTAACTATCCACTGAAAATGGACTCTTGTGACCAGTTCGGACTTCCCTGGTAAACAAATGCCAATAAATAAATAAATATATGAAAACTCTAAGAAGCTGGCAACTCCAACCTTTGAATTCATGCATTAAAATTGAAGAATAAAAAGTTGCAACCCCCCAAACTGACCTTGAATGCTGTATTACACAGACACTGAGATGAACAAGCCACTAGAAGAGGACCAGTGGTTTTCAGTCAACAAGGTCTCCATCACAACAGCCAGGGCTGGCTCAAGCGACAAATCAAATATAATACCTATGTTATTACAAAATGATCTGGCATCAGCCTACATTACTCTCTCCATTCCTGTAAGCAAGAAAGTGCTCTCTAACAGTCCCAGATTGTCTAAGACACCTGGTTAAATCACATAGAGCAGAGGTAAGTCTTAACTGTGCAATGTCCCTTCTCAAGGTGGTAGCCACTAATCATGAGCACTACCTGCAAATCAGGCCCTGCTGTCCCCCCATTACCAGTAGAAACAGACACCAGCCCTGTTTTTATGACAAGTTCCTAGCTTCCTGCAGATGGTCAAATGGTAAATAATTTGTTATACTAGGTTGAACCCTGCTGATAATACATTAAATGAACTACTAGATAGCATTGTGTTTCTGATTTTAAAAATAAAGGGTATAAAACTGATTGCTTGGTACAACAACAATGATAAGATTACTAGGGAACATCAGAATGCAACTAAACCAGAGTTTTCTGCTGACATAAGTAATGATTCCCAAGGAGAGGTGAGTAATGGTATCAATACAAACATGAGGAGTGTCAGAAAAACTTTAACTTGTGATTGCCATACAACTAAAATTCAAGAGATCATAAGGAAACATTGGCATATTTTGAACGGGCTTGAAGCAAAGTTTATGTCATAAAGAATAATAAATTTATAAATATAATGCTAGGATCAGCATAAAGGAAGGCACATTTACAGGGTCTATATCACCTTGTCGAATGATGAAATGAGTGAACGCTCTTTTATTGATATGACAAGGTCGGAACCCCTAAACAGCGAAGACACTGGCCATCGATTTTTTTCCCAGGGAAAACAAAAATTAGTGGGTTTTCTTTGGGACTTTGCCATTTCCTCCACTATGGTGCAATCTTGGAGGGGGGGTGTGGGGGGCACAGCCCCCCTCCCACTTCATTTTGTGTTTAAACTCTTTTTTTTTTTTTTTTTTTTTTTTTTTTGCAGAGCAGTGATTTTTTTCCCTGGGAAAATATTGTTGTTCAGTGTCTTCGCTTTTTAGGGGGGTTTCGACCTTATCGGATCGAAGAAAGAACACTCACTCATTTCATCATTCAATAAGGTAATATATACCCCATTTAAATGCTATAACTGTTCATTCTGAAAATATATTTATACACATTGCCTTGGACATCCAATTACTAAGATGATTTATAATCTAACCACATATGCAGATTGCAATACTAGAAATGTTGTATATATTGCTGCATGTCATTTTTAATCACTCCAAGACTTTTGGGTTTCTAATACCATGACAGGAATGGACCCCTTTCCTAAGTCAAAATATGATTAAAGCTCATGAAATTAGTATTGTTTTAATCTTTGATGTTAGCCAAAAGTGGTGGTCTCAGCACCCAGAATGACTCCTGAAATTCATACAAAGTTATATGTACTGGTAACATATGGAAATGATTATAAATTCTTTCTTATGAGACCCATTGCTCCTAATACTACTGGAACTGTCTGGGTATCTTTCTTCCATATTGCCCTTGTTTCTGCCTGAAAATCCTTGTATTTTATGACTATGTTTCTCTGTATGTAAGACACTGTAATTACTTGGTGTAGCAATTTCAATGATCAGTGCTACTTTTTTCTTTTTCTGGACTAACTTATCTGGTTTTCTCACATCTATTTGTTGAACTGTTGGTAGTGGGTGATCCCATGTGATATAAACAACACTTTCTATTATGCTTTGTGGTTAATGTTTCCAGTGCTTCTCGGCTACTTTAATACTATAATCTTTGCACAATCCCCAATGCAACTTCTGCCACGTTATTATGAGTTTCAGCACACTCCGCAACAAGATGTGTGGCTGTTTCCAGTTCTGTTTTAAAAAAATCTGCATTTGTCTGTTTCTCTGACATATTCAATGGATTTTGTAAACCAACGTGTACACAGTCCACTGTCCTGGGCAGCCAATATTAACCTTTCATCTTTCAGTTTAACTTCACCTCTCCTTAACCATTCTTGTGTTAAATACTGATCAACATGAGGTTGTTCCAGAGGTTTAATGTATTGGCAACTATATTTATGCATTTCCACATTTCTCGCTTTCTCATCTGATCTTTCACCTTATATTTGTTTTGTTTTTTGGCACACTCGGTTGCTGCCTGATTTGTATCTACTTCTGGTTTGATTTCCATTCCCACTTGACACTGACACCTGCTAAACTATGCAAGAAAGTCATCTTAGACTTGTTATCCTCATATTTTAAAATGTTTTCTGTTTGGGTCTTGTAAGGTCAGCAAATATGCATGCAGTCCTACAACTGTAGATCTATACACATAATCAATTTTGAGGAGGCCCTCCTTTAGAAAGGGGAATATATAATCTTGGTATACACTGATTTTTATAAATCACTTGATAAGCAGGAAGCATTTTTTTTTGTTTTCCTGTCCAACTGATCCAGTACCTTTTGGAGCCAGTCAATCACCCCAAAACTATAAGTTAGAACAGAAAGAGCAAATTGGTTTATAGCTTGGACTTTATTCCTAGATGTCAAGAACTGTTTTTAGTATTAATTTTAGTCTTCTAAAATATTCCTTATTAAGTTTTATTTCCATGTGTTCACGTTTTATTGTTTTTTTCAATAAACATCTTTATTAAATTATCATAAATTATCACATATTACATAGATAATCTTACATTTATATCAATGAAAAACAAAACACTTACACCACTTTAGTTGCAAACATACACAGACACCATTGAAGCAACTGTAGATGCAAACATTATACATCACTTATAATCTATCCAATCATTCAGTTAATTATCATGTGGCTCATTCAAATCCTGCTTCTTATACCTTGTTCCTTCTCTATATATATATTGTTCCCACAATTCCCATTTTTTCCTGGGTAGTTTGCTCCATCCCATTTATAAAGATCTCAATTCCAGTTGTTTTACCTCTGTTACTATATTCACTACTTCTAATAAAGTTGGTCTAGACTTTGATTTTCATTTTCTGTTCATGTTTTATTGTTGATCCTGCATCAATTCCCAAATATTTATACACTCCCTCTTGCTCAAGATCTTTTACATCACATTCCTGTCCGACACTGATATTTTCTTGGTGCTGCAGCTTTCCTGCTTTAAAGGTTGCATTTGCACATTTATCAAAACCAAATGGCATTCTTAGATCATCTGGGAAAATTTTGACTACTTGCAGTTGTGCTTTCACTTCCTCATCTGATGAACTATACAGTTTTAAATCATCCACAAAGAGAAGATGAGAAGTCTTTATACCTTGGTGTTTTCTAGGAGTCAAATTTTAGTCATGACCTAATCTAAGTAGGTAGCTTAACAGGTTAAGGGCAAAACAGAAGAGCAGCAGTAACAAGGAATCACCCTGGAATATGCCCCTTTGAATTTTTATCCCTGAGATAATAATTTGTCCTTCATCATGGCTTAACTGCAAAGTGGTTTGCCACTGTTTCATGGTCACTGTAATGTAATAGATCAATATAGGATATACTTTATGCATGTATAAGCACTATTTTACCCATGAATATGGGATGTTTTCAAATGCTTTTTTATAGTCTATCCATACCATATTTAGATTCTTCCCCTTTTATTATTCTCCATTATGACTTTAACAACAAATGATCATTTGTTCCATATTACCTTCTTTTGTTACCCTTTTGTTCTATTGCCATGATTGAGTTTTCTTCTAAATGACTATAAACTCTGTTGGCATCAATTCCAGTACATAGTTTATACATCTTTATATATATTTTATATAAGGGCAAGTTACTGGCATACAGTTTTTAGGATAGCTTGCAGGCTCACTCTTAAGGAGTATAGTTTTTCCTGTTGTTAATCAGGTTGTTGTCTGTTCGGGATGTACATATAAACACCTCCATGGCTAAATCTTCATGTAAAGATGTTAATACTTTTAACTAGAAGTTAGGTACTGCATCTGGACCTGGGGTTTTTCCACTTAGGAGCTTTTAATTTTGATTCAGTCTCTCTAGCTGTTACTTCATCCCATTTCATATCTTGTAAATCTGAACTTCTTATTCTTTCTTTTACTTATTCTGTCCATTTAGCATCTTTATATTCCACAGGACCTTCATAAATATTTTCTCCACAATGTCTATTCCTTCTTTTTTGGTGATGTTTCTATTGCTTTTGCTGTGTTTCCCAATTCTCTATAAAACTTTTTGGGTCATCTATAAAATGCTTATTTTGATCTTCATAGCTTCTAAGCTTTTCTGCCTTTGCTGACATCTTTAGTTTATTATTTGCAATAGTGTACAATAGATCCTGGTCTGACACTATGCATTTCTATCATTCTGATATTTTTCTTGATCTGCTTCCTCTTCTGTACTCTTCTAACAGCAACACTTCTTATATAAATTGCTTTATACTTTTCTCTATTTGATACTTCCATGATGACATTTGATTTCTCCCCTTCCTTTCCTTTACTGCCTTGTGTTTATGTGGTAAGACTTTATCTGTTCTTAATTTAGTTGCACAGTAACATATCCTATTTACTTCTGTTACATCGCATGAAGTTCTATGAACAGTCTTAATTACTGTGCTCATTTGTTTGATCAAACTTGTTTCACTGTGGGTCTCACTGACTTTCTGTTGTCTATTTGTTTCATTGATCTTACTATGTCTATCCATCTCTATTATTAAGTCAAGCAATTCTTCCCTCAGATCATTTTCTTCTAAAATCAGATAATAACAATAATAATATAATAAGTAATGTTCTCTTCAGCTTCACCCTGTGTTATGTACTTCTGTTTTATATGGGAACTCGTTTGCCTATCACTCTACAACACTGTTTCCTTTTCTTTCCCTTGCTGTGCAACTCCAACTGAACTTTTATACTTGTTTCCTACTGAAGGCTCCAAAGTATCTTCATATGGTAACTGATCAGATTGTTTCCCGGTCCACTAGTTTCTCCTAATTTGGGGATTCATTATTCTATCATGCTGTGATGTTACCAGTGTTAGATTTTATTTATTTATTTGCAGTTGGTTTACCAGGATAGTCCATTGGGCCAATAAGAACCCGTTTTCAATGGAGTCCTGGGGAGAAAAGCTCCAAAACAAAGGTTACAAAAGAGATTACAGCAGTTTACAATTTCAATCATTTGTAAGTTAAAGACTAAAGCCTTCACTTTGCGGGTAATCCATAACTTCATTTTGTATTTCTTTAATTTCTCCATTACTAATCCTCTCTTCTACTTTCCCCTTCATGACCTTATTTTTTGTTCTGTAAAAATTTCCATATCTGGATGCATTTGCCTGTATTTCTCTTTAAATATCTTTGGTACTGCTTTTTGTATTGATTAGTTTTGTTTTCTACTTTGCATAAATATTGCACCATATTAAATCTCTTTTTCTTTCCAGTACCCATATTTCTTCAGATGCCGCCCGCTCCTCATGATTCTCCTTACTTTGGGGGCTCACTGTTCCATCATGCTGTGACATAACATGTGTTAGACTTTCTACACTAAATCCTTATTTCACAGGTATTCCATAACTTCAGCTTCTATTTTTTAACTTCTACTTTACTAATCTTCTATTTTATGTTCCCCTTTGTGATCTTATTTTTTGTATGCTAAAATTTTCCATATCTTTGTGCCATTGTCTGTATTTCTCTTCAAATATCTTTGGAGTTGCTTTTTTGTATTAATTAATCTGACTGTTTCCTTTGCATAAATACTGCATGATATCATCTCTCTTTCTTTCCCATGTCCACATTTATTTTTTATACCTTTCAAAAATCTCTATAGACTTTGTTCTTTATTTTTTCACACTTCCTCAGTCACTTGTTTTTTCAAACAGCCCAAGGTTTCCTGGTCTATATGTTTTCATAAATCTGTTGTATTAGCAAACACAAATTTACATTTGAAGCTTTTGACAGTTTTTCTTCTGCAAGTATTTTTCTTTCTTCTGATTTCTCTCAATCTTTTTGTACATCTTCTGTCTGGAAATTTTGGGTTTCTTGCATACATAATTTATTTCTTGTCCTCAGTGGTCCACTCTGTCATCTTTATGGCTTTCTTTTGGCATGTCAGTTTTTGTGATTTTTGTGGACTGCTAGTTCCTCCTACAACTGAGGGGAGGCATTCTCCCCCTAAGCCTGGCCTAACCCCATTGTAGGAATTTTTCCATATCTTGAGGATTCTACACTGTCATTTTTTTCCAGTCCTGGCACCAGTGTGCCTACCAGGATTGAGCATTTTTTTTATCCTGGGATTTATGCACCAATCTATCTTTTTTTGTTTTTTAACCTACTTCTGTCCGTGATACACAATTTATAAAATACAGTCTCTACATCACTGTCGTCTTGGTGAGATTTTGTAAAAACAGGGTCCACTTCATGAAGGTACTCACCAAGAGCATAAATTCAATTCCAGCAATAGCATTGACCCCTCACAGCAAGATGTTTTCTGGTTCAATTCTCTGCTGGGGTGCCTTCTGTGCGGAGTCTGCATGTCCTCCCTGCATTCGTGTGGCTTTCCTCCGGGTGTTCCAGTATCCTCCCACGTTACAAAGACATGCGTCTGGAGTGTTTCTCCCCGGGCAAACTCTGAAAATTGGCTTTGTTCCAAGTCAGACTTTCCCAGTAAGCAAATGTTAAATAAATAACATTAAATACTACTCTCCTTTGCTTGATGATTTTATCATCTCTCCATTTGGATACCCAAGGATGTATGTCAGCCATGTGATGCACATTAAGTTGTGAAACATTTAAAATAAGGGTCAGAGATCAGGCTACTGAAACAGAAAATGCTGAATGTAAGTGAATAAAAAGATTACTTGAAATTTTACTAGGTTTAAAAGAAATATCATTAAGCAAATGTTAAAACTAAAACAGCAAAAGCCTTCGATACAATACCCCACTCGGGCATCATAGATAAGCTCACCAGCTTATATATAAACCCCTATGTCACTAGATGGGTTGCAAACTGGCTCAAGGACAGAACCCACATGGTTAGAATTGCTGGAGCCATGTCAGACTCCAAACCAGTTACAAGTGGCGTCCCACAAGGCTCAGTCCTGGGACCTCTCTTGTTCGATATATATATTTCTCGGAGGTACAGGCCAACACGGAAGGACTGTGGCTGACCAAGTTCGCAGATGACTGCAAACTGGGCGCCATAATCAACTCTCCAGCCGACACAAGCATCCTCCAAAAGGGCCTCATAGAAACAGACAACTGGTGCCAGAGCCATGGCCTCAAGCTAAATGCCAAAAAGTGTATAGTCATCCCCTTTGGCAAAAACAAAGTGCCCACAAATTACCACATAGGTGGTAATCCATTAAGTACAGAAGAAGTAATTAGGAACCTGGGGACCCAAGTTGATAGCAATCTCTCATTTGACAACCACGTGGCCAAAGTGGTTAGAAAAACATTTTATATAGCCCACCTAATCATGAAGGGATTCACATCTAGATTAGGGAGGTCATTGTGCCTCTTTACTCATCCCTCATCAGGCCCATAATTGAGTGCAATGCCCCCTTTGGGATGTACCTTACCAGACACCTGCAGCAACTGGAAAGACCCCAAAAGTACCTCACCAAGAGGATCAAAGGGCTCAAACAGATGCCATATGCTGCCCGGTTAAAGAAACTCCAGCTCTACTCAGTGGCATACCGCCTGTTCAGAGGCGATCTGTGCCTGACGTATAAAGCCATGTCCAACCCGGAATTAATGGACATGCTGCACCTCAGAAAATCCAAATCCCATCGAGCTACACGCTCGAGAGACTTGAACCTCAGCACCGAAATAAATAGGACATGCTGGAGGGACAGATTCATAACCCAGAGGCTCCCTTCACTCTGGAATAAAATCCCAGTCCAGGTTAGGCAGAGTCCCTCATTAACTCTCTTTAAGAGGAATCTTGATGAGTGGATGGGAGATCGTAGGTTTACCCCGGGTATCAGTTCTGTGTCACTGTTAGACAGAGGCACAGTATACTAACCTCAAAAAAGGGCATAGCAAAATTAATTTAAAATGGGTGGCGAAAGCCAAACACATTCTGGCTAGGCTTATAAATGCCCTAGGGCAGATAGCCTAGTATGAACCTATGAACACAGAAACTGAAGATATACTTCAGTTATTTATTTGTATATGTTTTAAATTATTTTATTAGTTCTTTGAAAAGTTTGTAAGGTTTTCAAAAAGCTCTATATGTCTTTAAATATAGTACCATGTGATTATATATGTAATCTAATGAATTAATTTAAATCAAGTCTGTACTTCTGTAGTGTTATTTGACATTAAATAAGTGTATGCGAAAGCTGCTTTTAGCTTGTCTGACCTGTGACTATAGCGCTACTGTGGTTGTATTAGTCCTATCTTGTACTTTATTTTCTTTGGATACATTTCTTTGGGGCTTTACCTTCTTCCACTGAGCTTCCCTTTGCTGTTTCATTTTCGTTCTGAATACAGTATGGAAAACTGTGCGCCACCAAGTTCTTAGGCTATGTGTACTCACGTCTGACAGTTAGGTCTGTTAGTAGTAAACTGTTTTCTTCTATCTAACAACATGCAAGATGGACTAAACACATTTAGCTGTGAGAGAACCCATTTCAGTACTTCTGGCAGCTGTCTACACACAAAAGTAGACAGTACACAGTAAATCTAGCATTCATTAGTTAATAGTGGTTTAATAAAACATGCCTTCAACCTGTTTTGCAATTACAGTTCATCAGGATAACACATTTGAATAGACTGTATGAACTATTCCTGCACTAATTCACTCACTCAACAATTCCTTGACTTCATCAATTCTAAGGCACTAGACCAGCTTGTCTCATCCCCCACAAGGGGAGATAACATTCTGGACTTGGTTCTCACCAACATGGGTGCCTGCTGCACCACTCACATAGTATGTTCTTCCCTGGTGAGATCAGATCATCGGACTGTCCAATTCGAAGTTTATATCCCACCCATCACTGTAATCAAGCTAAAAAACTTCTCAAAAGCAGACTACAACTTCCTAAGGGAGGGTATCTTTAGCTTCACACCACCGCCCCCCTCAGAGGATGCAGACAACTATATTAAACAGTATGCCAATGCAGTATACAAGCACCTGTACAAATGCATGAACTCAGCCATACCCAACAGAACTGAAACCTGCTCCTCAAGGAAACAAAGACCTGTTTGGTGGACTTCCTCTGTCAACAGGCTTTACAACAAAAGGAAGAAACTGTTGTCCAAGGGTAAAAAGGAACAAATTCCAAATTGGGAAAACTCCCTCCTCAGCCTCAACAAGCAAATTAGATCACTAATAAACCCCCCTACGGGCCAATTACGAATCCAAACTAGCCTCTGAAACAAAGGGAAACCACAAAGCTGTCTTCAGTTACATCTGGAACCTCCATGGCAAAGCCCAGGCTTGTTCAGAATTACTACTTAACAGTATCACTTACACTTGACTTCGCCAACCTGCTAGCAGATAGGTTCAGTGCAAACATCATCCCCCTTTGCTCCCTCAAAAGGCCCATTCGACATCCCCGATAGTTGGCCCCCACCTCACATCTCCATAGATAAAGTGTCCAAGGCAAAGAACACAGCTTCCATGGGACCTGATAGTATCCCAGGCTGTATTCTGTACCATCTCCAGCAAGAAGTGGCTCGCCACTGAGCACCCTATTCAACCACAGCCTAAGTACAGGCTTCATCCCAGCAAAGTGGAGAATTGCCACTGTCATCCCCTTGCACAAAGATGGTGCCACTAGTGACTCTGGAAACTATCGCCTCATTAACTTGACAAGTCTGATCTGTAAAGCTATGGAGCATATTATTATTATGGATCTCATAAACAAAGACATAGGCAGTCTCCAAGCACTTGACCCCACCCAGTTCGGATTCATCAAGGGAAGATCTTGCCTGTTGAACTTGGTTGACTTCTTTGAGACTGTCACCAAGGCCCTGGATGAAGGAAAGTCAGTACCTACAGCTTATCTTGACTTGGCCAAGGCCTCTGACACAGTCCCCCACTCGGGCATCATCGAAAAGTTAACACAACTTGGCATAAATCCCTATCTCATCAGGTGGGTGGGCCAACTGGCTCACCAACAGGACCCTTAAGGTCAAAATAGGCACCCCCCACCTCCGATAGCAGACCTGTCATTAGTGAAGTTCCCCAGGGATCTGTCCTGGGACCCCTACTGTTTGGCATCTACTTTTTGAAGTTTCAGGCAAAGACAAAAGGCCTGTGGCTGACCATGTTTGCGGAACTGTAAGTTGGGTGCTGTCACTGACTCCCCAAATGATGTTAACATACTACAAGAGGGGCTCACAGCAACTAAGGACTGCTGCCACCGTCATGGCCTCAAACTAAAAGCAAAAAAATGTAGCATACCATTTGGCAAAAACACAGCCCCTAATGATTACCACATCAACGGCAACCCCCTAAACACACAACCTGTGGTGAGAGACCCGGGTACTTAGGTTGATAATCTCATATTTAACATTATGTATCGGCAGCAGTCAGAAAAGCCTTTTATTTGGTTCATCTCATAAGTAAAGGGATCGCATCCAGAACAAAGGAGGTTATTACCTCTCTATAGTCCTCCTTCATTACACCAATAATTGAGTATAATGTCCCATTTGGTATGTACCTCTCCAAACATCTGCATCAACTGGAAAGGCCACAGAAATACCCCACAAAGGGAATCCATGGCCTCCAACACCTGTCTCAATCACTATCATTATCATGTGATATGCGAATATGCTAATAATAATAAGCTAATATGCGAAATCAACAAAACCTGCTGGAGAGGGGTTTGTCTTCCAGATTCTGCCCTGTCTCTGGAACAGACTTCCCATACATGTAAAACAGAGTACCTCGCTGACCCTCTCTTCAAGCGCAACCTTGATGAATGGATGAGAAATGCCAAATTTGTTCCAGGGGTTCCACCTGTGTCCCTAACTGACAGGGGCAACAGGTGCTGACTGAGGTTTATTTTTGGAGATAAATTCTTGGCTAGGCTTGTAAGGGCCCCAGGGCCATTAGCCTCGTAACCTCCTATGATCCTATGTACAGCTTCATTACTTTAACCAAAAGTGCAACATGTTGGGGACTTCCAAGATG
Source organism: Protopterus annectens (assembly GCF_019279795.1). Classification (NCBI taxonomy): domain Eukaryota; kingdom Metazoa; phylum Chordata; order Ceratodontiformes; family Protopteridae; genus Protopterus; species Protopterus annectens. The sequence goes on along the minus strand of NC_056729.1, from coordinate 1,706,417,050 downwards.
GCTACACATTGAGTAACGGCTTAATTACAGCTCTCCCAGTGTGAAAACACAAACTCAGAAGAGAGCGCCAATAAACTCATATTTCTGGGGAAGTTTCAGTAACTGGCTAGTAAGTGCACTGCCTGGATGCTTGCAAAAAAGATATTCAGAGAACTTGAAAGAAGAAAGAAAATCAATCACAAAAGGTAATGAAAAAAAAAACATTGACTGGAAGAATTCTGCAGCTGTTCAGCAAAAAGCAGTATAAGGTCCATGACATGATTTCCAGTAACCTACAGGAAAAAAATAAGTAAAATGTACATAGAGCTGAATAAAATAAATGAAACACTGAAGGAGTATATAAACTCAAATAAAAGGTTGGAAAAAATGGATAAAACTGCAAAAATCAGAGGATGAAACAAAGAAAATGCTGGCTGAATATGAGCCTTCTCAGGAAGAGATGTTTCAAAAATAATAGAATTAGAGGACAAAGCACAGATTTTCTGCTGTACCACAGAAGCTGGAAGGAACAGACTATTAATTTTATGAAAGCACAAATAAGCAACTGGATTGGTACTCCACAGCAGTTGTTGTTTATTGAAAGGGTACATCGGTTGTATGCTCCTAGCCTGGCCATGAGAAAGCAAACTACATCTTCAGTAGTAAAGATGCAATCCTGCTAGCAGAAGGAATTGATTCTGACAAAACTGTGGCAGAAGGACAAAGCATAAAAAGTGGGAGGCAGTAGAGCTTTTGTGGAAAATAATGAATCATTATACACCAAGCAGAGGAGGAATAGATTAATTCTACTAATAAGGGCATGTTGAAAAGGTAAGAGGTTCAAGCTGTTGTACCAAGCTATTCTCAGAATATTGCGAACAAACAACCCAAACTTGCACCAAACTGATGAAAAACGCCGAAGACAAGTTTGAAAACTTGTCTTCGGCATTTTTCATCAGTATTCTCAGAATATTCTTTCCTAGAGGGAAAAAAATATTTTTGATGCAGAACATGCTAAGGAGGAAATACAAAAATTTGTCCAACAAAAAGTGACCTATGAAAACAAAAGGGGATATGACAGGGGAAGAGAGAATAATGAAGGAGTTTAACTGCAAGTAAAACAAAATGTTGTTCTTAACAGACATATGTTTATAACACATGATATAATCTGCATGCTATAAAGTAAAGTTTTCTCAGTTATTTTTGAGTGTAATGGGGATACTATTCTTTCTCCTTGTTCAGTTTTTCATAAATGTAGGCATTACAGTGTAAAATAAAAAATAAAAAAAGAAGAAAAGTCTGGTCAAAAGGGCATGACACAAGGAACTTTGACATGCTTTTTCTCACTCTTGCATAGGGGAATGAATGGATTAATGCCCTTGACTTAATCTAGTAACAAGTTTTAAGAGAAAGCAAATAAATACAAAAAACAATGAAACGTTTCCCCTAGCAAATAAATGAGTACTTGTAAAAGCAGCTGTGTTATCTGGTTCTCATGTTTCCACGAAAACAATCTGATAAAGAGCAAAAAAAAAAAAGAATACTTTTCTTTCTTTCAATGGCTAGGAGATGTTTTATGAAACCATTCAAGTGTTTCCCAATCTGCAACAGTAAGGAAGATAAGACAAAAACAGACAGCACTTAGTAGAAACACAGGCTGTACCATGCATCTTACCATAGATAACCTTCCTTTTAGGTTAATTCAAGTCTGTAAGTGTGGCTGTCAGTCCGAGACAATTGTTTCTGTTAGGGATGTAAAACATCAATATTTGAAGATATAGTTTTCTGTTAGTATTAAGTTAATAGATTTCCAAAGTGTATTGGGGATGCGTTTTTTTTTTTTTGTTTCAGGGCTGTCAATAAAACAAAAAACTTGTAAGATGTGTCATAGGCTGAAAATGGATATGAGAAGAAACAACTGTATAAAAGATCAACCTGCCAAACATTAGTGTATGCATGTAATACAAAAGCTTGAACTAGACACTAAACAAAAAAGTTGTTACACATAAAAGGTGGAAATAATAACTTTTTAACAATGACACATTCTATATTATCTTTAAATGTAAATGTCTCACACATACATACAAAAAAGGAAAGAGTAGTGAACTATATTAAAAAATGTACAGTGCAAATAGCTATGCTACAGGATACACATTTGGAAAGAAGAGCATATGAATTTGATAAAGAGAGATTTTTCAGAACAGTTATTCACCAGAACACCTGGAACAAAGGAAAAGAGGAGTTCTTATATTACTTGCAAGAGGAGGTCCAATAGTGAAAGAAGATGATAAAAAAGCTAATAATGGCAGATTTGTAGCACTAAGGGGCTACTGGCAAGGAAGGAGGATTACAATGGCATGTATTTATATTCCATGTAAAACTGCTATAACAGAGCTTAAGAAATTTCTGAGAGAAATAATCGGTTTTGGCAGGAAATATTATTTATATGTTTTGAATGGAATTTGATTTGCAGCAGTGAAGGTATATCTGGAGGCCCAGAACAGAAAATATAACAAAGAAGGGTAGAGTTTTGAAGACATTTATGAAAATATTTGGCATGGAGTATGTGAATTCAGTCGTAGGAGTTTGGAGTGAATTTACTTATTCCCCAAGATACAAAAACTGGGCTAGGCTAGACAGAACTAATATTCCACATGAACATGCATTTAAATGAAAGTTTTTTTTCTCAATTTTTTTTATTTTTCAAATACATTTGAATGAATTCCATAGTATTTATACATAACATCTTAGATAACTATGTGCACTATTTACACTAGCCTGACACTATAACAGATATTAATGTATACAGTTACTTTATAAGTATGTCCAATCCATTATCAGTGTCTGATCAATTATTGTACAGTGTCAATCAATGATAAGACTTTTCCCCAAGGGTTGTTGATAAATGGCTTTGGATAAATTCTTAGTTCTTTAATTTTAATTTCCAATAATGCTGTGGTCTTCAGTAGGCTGTAGAAGTCTTCCAAAGTTGGTATTGTGTTTGTATTCCATCTTCTTGTTATACACTTCCTTGAAATTGCAAGTATAGTCCATACTAGATACATGTTTGCCCTATTCAAATGAGGACCTTTGTTCACAATTAATAATACAAGAGCTTTAGTTAAATAAAATGATTCATTAAATAAAGCTTGTAGAAAGTTAATTAATACCATTCCAAAATGGCTTAATTGTAGCTCACGCAAAGAAAATGTGGTATCTGTATTGTGTACTTGCTCACATCTCCAACATATTCCTTTTATGGAAGAACTAATTTTACTAATATTGTCTGAGGTTATGAATACTCTGTGCATGCATTTCCAATTAAAAAACTTTCCAGTATTGTCTAAAGGATGTATGTTTTATTGATAATAAGATAGGTGTGTTAATATCTTTAGTTAACTGCATTGAGTGTCCTTTTGTTACATATTTCCAATATGAGACTTTAGGTGTTTTATAGTTTATCAACATTTTGTAAAATTTTGAAATAATGTTTCCCATGTCAAAGTCATTATATATGTATTTCGTACATTTAGGCATTTCTTTAAATGAAGAATAGTTAATTACTCTACTTAAATCGTGCAAATATGACAGAATGCTCTGTATTAGCCAGTCCTGTTAAAGGATGTATGTTTTACTGATAATAAGATAGGTGTGTTAATATCTTTAGTTAACTGCATTGAGTGTCCTTTTGTTACATATTTCCAATATGAGGCTTTGGGTGTTTTATAGTTTATCAACATTTTGTAAAATTTTGAAATAATGTTTCCCATGTCAAAGTCATTATATATGTATTTCGTACATTTAGGCATTTCTTTAAATGAAGAATAGTTAATTACTCTACTTAAATCGTGCAAATATGACAGAATGCTCTGTATTAGCCAGTCCTGTTGTGGAATTTTGTATGTTGTTTTTATTACATGCATATCTAAAACTTTTAGATCTTTGATACATTGGAGCCAACAAACAAATCTTTTCTGTTAGCAGGAATTAATAATTTCTCTATATATTTTATGTGGAAAGTTCTTTGTGACTATAAATGGTGTTAAACAATCAAACCAGATTTTTAAATGTATATTTGCATTAATAATCTTCCTAAATAAGTCAATGTAATAATTAATCATATGAGTTTTAATGGGTTTAGTTATGTTATATTGTATACTAATACATATGTGCCATGGCTAATTGTTTTTATCTGTTATTTGAAATTTTTTTGTAAATCAAATTCATTTATTGATATTACAGTTAGTATTTTTTTTCCAATTTTCAGAGTAATTTGGACTTATCCAATCTGAAATTGTTTTAGATATTGATGCTTTTATACATGTTTCTATATCAGGAAAGTTTAATCCTCCCTGTTTCCATGGTCTGATATGATGCATTAAAGCTATTTTGTTTCTTTTGTGAAACCATAAAAATGTTATTAAGCATTAAGTATATTATTTTCTGGTAACAGTTGCATTGCCAAGGCTATATACAGGATCTTGGGTAGTAAAACCATTTTTATTAACTGTAGTCTATCCTCAAATGTTAATATTATTTTGTTCCATTTTTCCACAGAAATTTTAATTGTATTGATATTATTGTAGTTTTCTGAGACTAATTCATTATTATCCTTGCATAACTCAATTCCTAGATGTTTTAATGTAGATTCTTGTTTCCCTATGATGTGATCCCCCTTAGTCTACAGTTCTTTTTTTTATTTAAAAATACAAATTTTGATTCTGATTTATTGAAATGGAGTCTTGAAGTCATGTAAAATTTGTCAATTAATATATGTAATTCTTCTAATGTCTCTTTTGTATTAGATAATGCTAGCAATATGTCATCAACAAACAGCATTACTTTAGAATTGTATTGTTCATAAACATCTATTCCTTTGATTTTTATACTGTTACAAATTGAATCTGCCAATATTTCAATAGCCAGAGCAAACAGAATCGGTGACATGGGACATTTTTGTTTAGTGCCTTTTGTTATATGTATAGATTCAGAGGTAAAAGAACCTAACTTGTCATATGCTAAATTATTTGTATATATATTCTTTAGGAGATGAACAAAGGATGCAGGAAATTCAAAATAGCATTAGGATTTTGAATAAATAGTCCCAATTTAGGGAATCAAAGGCTTTCTCTATATCTAAGCCAATTATGAGGGTGTCTTTATTTTCTTTATTAACATAATCTATAAGAGAAATTATCCTTTTAATATTGTCATGTGTGTCTCTATGATATATAAATCCAGTTTGATCATTATTTAATTGTTTTGGATAGTGGTATTTTCATTCTGTTAGTTAACATTGTCATAAATATATTATAGTCATTATTTAATAACGATATAGGTCTATATGAGGTACAGAGGTTTGGGGATTTGTTTTCCTTTAGGACTGGTGTAATTAAGGGATATCTCCCACGTGGTGATATTAAAGCTTGTGACTGAATTTCTAATAGAGTTTTATGGAAGAGGGATAGTATCTTTGAAGGAAAAAGTTTATATAGTTTCATAATTATTATGTCATCTATACCTAGAGCTTTATTATTTTTACCCTCTTTTACTGTATCTGTAATTTCTTTGTAGGATATGGGTGCTTGCAGATCTAGTTTTAATTGTTCTGGTAATTTTTTTATATTAGAACATTTTTCATCTAGATTTAATTGATCAATATATTTTCTTTTTGGAAATGTTCCATATAGTGATTTCTATAGGCATCAAGAATGTCACCTATATCCAAGACATTTTTCCCTTTCTTTTCATGGCAGATACTTTTAATGTTATTAGCTTTTGATTGCATTTGATTCTTGTGGATACATTATGTAGATATCTGAGAGAAGTGGCCAAGGTATTAATTTTTAGTTTTTCTAAAGCTAAACTAGTTTTATCTGTTAGAATTTCATTGTATTTATTGTTTAATACTTCTACTTTCTTTTCATCTCCAAATGATTTTGAATTTTTTCAGCTTTTACTGACAAAAGTTTGGATTGTAGATCTAATAATTCAGAATCTCATTCTCTGATTTTTTTTTTATACCAAGTTAGGGGTTTTACCATATATGTACGCGTTTAATGAGTCCCATATCATTATTTTATTTATCTCTGTGAAGTAATTAATATCTAAGAACGACTGTAATTCAGATAATAACCAGGGTTTGAACTCTTTAATTTTAGTTGTACATGCTGGAATTCTGGAGTTAAAGATTAATAGTTTGTACCCATTTTGAAGTTTTAGTATCAATGACTTGTGGTCTGAAAAGGGGCAGAAGTGATTGAGAAATTAATGATTTTAGAGTGTAAGTCATGGACAGCAAACATTTTATCTATTCTGGTTTGGGTACCAAATCTGTGATCATCATAGGAAAACGTCAAAGATTTATCTTCTTTAAATTTGAAAGTATCTACAAGATGAAATGATTCTACCCATTTGTTTAAAGCTTTTGATACAGCAGATATACACAGTGGTCTTTTATTTCTAGTTTCAGAAATATCAAATATACAGTTAAAATCTCCTCCTAATATTAAGTTGCCTTTATAATTATTGGAAATGAAATCTAAGTGTTTTTTAACGGTTCCTGTTCCAATGCCTGGGAACCAGTATAGATTGGCTAGGGTCATATTCTATTACATTTAACTATTACTAATGCCATAAGGCTTTCTTTACCTTCATACTTGTAAATGATTTCTGGGTTAATCACATTTGTTTTCCATAAAATTGTTACCCCTTTTGTCTTTGTCTTATAAGTGGATTGCGCCAATATCATATAGGTTCATAGGTTGGTACTAGGCTATCGGCCCTATGGCCTATGCAAGCCTAGACATAACAATTCCCTGGAAATATCTTCCCACAATATTTACTTCTCTGGGCCCCTGTCTAGCATGGTGACTGACATGATCCCCAGGGTAAATTTCCTATCTCCCATCCAATCATCAAGGTTCCTTTAGAAGAGGGCCAATGAGGCGCTCTGCTTGACATGTATGGGCAGTCTATTCCAGAGTATGGGGAGTCTCTGGGTCAGGAACCTATCCCTCCAGCATGTTTTGTTCATTATGATAAGGTTTAGATCCCTGGAGTGTGTGCCTCTGAGGGATTGGGATTTCTTTAAGTGGAGCATGTCCAACAGCTCAGGATTTGACATGGCTTTGTATGTTAAGCAGAGATCGTCTCTGTGTAGACGATATGCCACAGAGTATAGCTGGAGTTTTTTTCGACGGTCGGCATAGGGCATCTGCTTTAGGCCTGTGATTCTTTTAGTGAGGTATTTCTGTGGCCTATCCAGCTGTTGCAGATGTCTTGTGAGGTACATACCAAATGGGGCATTATACTCTATAATGGGTCTAATGAGGGATGAGTACAGTGGGACAATGACCTCTTTTTTTCTGGATGAAAAGCCCTTAATGATGAGGTGTGCCACATAGAAGGATTTCCTGACTGTTGTGGCGATGTGGTTATCGAATGTGAGACCACTGTCCACTTGTGTCCCTAGGTCTCTCATCACACTTTCGATGTTTAGTGTCCTGCCACCTATGTGGTAGTTCATGGGTACATGTTTTTTTCCAAAGGGGATAACTATACATTTCTTGGCATTAAGCTTGAGCCCATGACTCTGGCACCAGGCATCTGTTTCTGTAAGGTCCTTTTGTAGAATATCCACATCATTTGGGGATTCAATAATGGCTCCCAGTTTGCAGTCATCTGCAAACTTTGTTAGCCAGAGTCCCTTAGTGCTGGCCTGTACTTCAGAGAAGTAGATGCCAAACAAGAGTGGTCCCAGGACTGAACTCTGAGGTACTCCACTTGTCACTTGTCTGGAGCTGGATTTGGAGTCAGCTACTTTTACAGTCTGGGTTCTGTCAGTAAGCCAGTTGGCAACCCATCGAGTGACGTAGGGATTTATGCCCAGCTTAGTAAGTTTATCTATGATTCCAGAGTGGGGGATGGTGTCGAAGGCCTTGGCGAGGTCCAGATAGGCTGTGTGGATCACCTTACCCTCGTCCACAGCTCTGGAGATCGATTTGAAGTCAATCAGATTCAGGAGAAAAGATTGGCCCTTCACAAACCCAAACTGGGTGGGGTCCAGTGTTTGAAGGTTGCCAATGTCTTTGTTTATAAGTTCTATGATAATGCGTTCCATGCCCTTGCAGATCAGGCTTGTCAGACTGATGGGACGGTAGTTCCTGGGATCCAAGGCGGATCCTCCCTTGTGGAGTGGGATAACTGTAGCTGTGCGCCACTCAGTGGGAACGAAGCCTGAGGTAAGGTTATGATTAAACATGACACTTAGGTGGGGTGCCAGTTCATTTTGTAGTTCATGTAGTACACAGCCTGGGTTGTCATCTGGTCCCATGGATGCTGTATTCTTAACTTTGGAGAGTGCTGTTTCTACCTGTGTGGCTGGGATTATCGGAATTTGGCAATCTTTTGGCACTGAGATGGGCCCTTTAGGGGGTGAGAGGGGGGTGAAGTTGGCACTAAATCGATCTGCCAGGATATTGGCAATATCCTTGGGATCAGTATATTTAATGCCATACTGTTTTAGCTCAGAGCAGATCTGAGCATTGCCATTTAGATTCTTGACATAACTACAGAATGCCTTGTGGTTGTCTTTGGAATCTTTGGCAATTTTATTTTCGTAACCAGCTTTTGAGGATTTTATGAGGGATCTCAGCTTCTTACTGAGGCTGGTGAGGGAGTTTTTTGCATCCTGGGATTTTCCTCTTTTCTGCAACAGTTTCTTCCTTCTGTTGTATAGTTTGTTTATAGCAGGGGACCACCAGATATATTCCTTAGGATTCCATTTGCAATTGTCATTTGTTTTGAAATGAGTTTCTTGAAGGAAGACAATTTGTGCTTTGTTCAGTTTTAAATATTTCAGTAGATTTGATCTCTTGCTAGGATTGTTTAAGCTATTGGTATTTAAAGATAATAAAGTTAAATCCATCTTAGGTTAGACTATGCATTTTTTTGTTTTATTGTGACTATCAAACATTTTCCTCTGATAACTATAAAGTATATGTTTGAGCTTTTAAAGGAAATTATCAGTTTTATACTTGGGAGTGTTCATCAATAAAGTAATGTTTTGGTCAGGCATAATAAAAATGTTTTTGTGAAATAAATTTAAATAAATAAATGTTAACAAAACTAAGATCCGCACTAACCATGGAATGAAAATCATTCCTAATCTGATGGATAAACCTAAATCCATCAGATTATCACTCATACCTTGACAATCCAGAACATCTGAGCTCCATAAATTGAATTATCACATGGAGAATATTTGTAATAGGAATAAGCAATATTTATATTATTTTGAACAGATATAGTACTATTGTAGATTAGACAGAATTCTAATACAATATAAATGTCTACTTATTGTATAAGCAATTAATATTTACATGAAATATAGACAAGCATTCAATCATAGTAAAGTAGGATGTATCATACATAAAACCTCAGTAAAAGATTATAGCACACCGTTATTTAACATATTCTCCCTTATTGAAGTATTTCAAAAATTACTTAATATAAATAGATGGCAATAATATTTATACCTGTTTATAATACAATGTATTTTACTGGATATATCAGAAGTTATATTTCATTGCTTGCCAGCATTTAAGTAATCACTCTGTTTGTTGCTAACTTACTTAAAGCACCAAGTTTGTTTTATGTGAACATTGATGAAAGTTAGTGCATTTTAATTATCAGTGCATCCCTCTCCTCCCCCCCTTTTTCTGCACATAAGGATTTTCATATCTGTCATTTCTTATTATAAAATGAGTAAAAGTATAGGTTAAAAACAACAAATTCACTTATTGTGATTAATGATTACAAGCTCCCTTTCCATATTCATAAAATGCCACATTATGGAATATACTGAAAGGTTTTAAATTTAAATGGCAACATTCTATTTTGTATAATCAGCAAAGGTTAAACTGAGTGATTATTGTCAATTTAATACTAGTTGTTCAGAATGTGATTGTTACATTCTGTGACATTCCTAGTTCAGGCTTCTGTGGTTTCCCTTGAACAACTTTTGTCAGTTTGATGTCATGTATAAAATAAGAAGTTATGTACCTACCATAACGTTCCATGTTAGTTGTCTTCTCTCGCCTTCTTTCTTGCTTGATGGGTTCGGAGCCGATCCCTCGGCTCCGACTCGGCACTTGCTAAGCTCGAGAGTCACTTTTACCAGCTCGAGGCAGCCCCATATCCCATGATGCAAGGCGGTAAGTACCCAGATCTCGTTTGTTGACAAAGGGCAATAGCACCAAGCATAAAATACTTCCCAAAGGAAGAAGAAACTTACAGATGGAAAAAGGACCAGATCTGAATGGTCTTTAGCATAATAGTTTCTTATACAAGGTCTGTCCAGGCCAGGGGGAAGGAGGGAGGGTCGCAAGAAAGAAGGCGAGAAGACAACTAACATGGAACGTTATGGTAGGTACATAACTTAATGTTAAGTTGTCAATCTCGCCTTCATTCTTGCTTGATGGGACCGCGTCCTAGCACCTCTATCCTGGGTGGCTCAATGGAACAAACTCTTGAGGACTGTAGAGCCAAAACTGGCTCTGTCCCTGGAGGCCAAGTCCAATTTGTAATGGGAAACAAAAGTGTGAGGAGTGGCCCAAGTGGCCGCTGCACAAATAGTGTCCAAAGGAAGTCTAGCTTGAAAAGCTGTAGAAGTAGCTAAGCTCCTAGTTGAATGTGCTTTAGGTTTTGAGCACAGCTGTTTTCCCCTGAGCGTATAAATTTCAGAGATGACCGAAGAAAGCCATCTGGACAAAGTCACTTTAGAAACAGGAAGGCCTTTTTTATTATCCGCATAGGAAACAAAAAGTTGATCAGATTTTCTAAATGTTTGTTCTGTCCAAATAATATCTAAGTTGACGATGGACATCAAGATAATGTAGCTTTTGTTCAGCTCTATCTGAATAGTTAGGGAAAAAAACCGGGAGATCAATGGATTGATTCAAATTGTTCTTTGAAGCGACCTTAGGTAAAAAGGTTGGGTTAGTTCTCAAAGATACTCTGTCTTTGTGAAAAACCAAATAGGGGTCGAACCGAAGAGCATGAAGTTCAGACACCCTCCTGGCAGATGTAATAGCCACTAGAAATAACGTTTTCCAAGAAAGATATTTCAGGGAACAAGAAACAGCTGGCTCGAAGGGGGGAAGAATCAAGGATGTCAGCACTAAATTTAGATCCCACTGAGGAGGAGGATTCCTGATTGGAGGTTTTAGTAGGAAAATTCCTTTCAAGAAGGCCCTGCAGAGCCTATGGGACATAATATTATGATCTGCTATCCCGACATGAAAATTGGAAATAGCAGCCAATTGAACTCTGACTGTGGAAGAAGAGGAGCCTGCATGAAAAATCTCTGCTAAGAAGTCCAGAACTGCCTGAACAGGGGCAGTAAAGGATCAATATTTTGGGCCTTAGCCCAATAAGAGAAACGTTCCATTTGCTTGTGTAAATCCTCCTGGTAGAGGATTTTAGTGAAGCTACTATGATGTCTCTAACTGGGTTAGAGATCAAAGGAAGCCTGGCTAAGGAAGGAAGTGGAGCAACCATGCTGTGAGGTTGAGAGAAGGGATTGACCGGTGCAGCTGACCGGATTGGTGAATCAGAAGATCTGGCACTGGGTCCAGATGCCACGGCTGCACCAAAAGGTGATGATGGAGGAACGGGAACCAAACTTGTCGAGGCCAGTAAGGGGCAATGAGAATCAATTTGGCTCTCAAACGGTAGCTTTCTGGATCACCTGAGGGATCAGAGGAAATGGAGGGAAGGCATAAAGAAGTCCCTGGGGCCAATCCTGGGTCAGAGCGTCTCTGGGGATGGCCTGATAGAGGGAAGAGGCTGAAGAAGTCTGGACATTTGCTGTTTTGGGGAGTAGCAAAAAGATCGCAACATGGACGACCCCATTCCAGAAAAATCTCTTCCGCTATAGATTGCTTGAGAGACCACTCGTGAGGCATGAGGATAACTCTGCTCAATCTGTCCGCTATAATGTTGGTTTTCCCAGGGATATGCGTTGCTACCAGAAACCGATGAGAGGAGATCGCCCATTGCCAAAGTCTGAGCGCTTCTCGACACAAGGGGTAGGACTTGGTTCCGCCCTGTTTGTTGATATACCAAACTACAGACATGTTGTCTGTGTGGACTGCAATTGTCCCTACGGGAAGAAAGTCGTTGAGGGCTTGCAACGTTAAAAGCACTGCTCTCATCTCCAGGACATTTATGTGCAGATGGTACTCGAACGGTTGCCACGTCCCATGAACCATCCTGCCCTGATAATGACCCCCCCACCCCACCAGGGAGGCATCCGTGGTGACAGTGGCTACCGGGGCGGAGGTACAAAGCACCTGCCTTGGTGAACCTGAGACGATGTGATCCACCAAGCAAGATGCTCTTTGCATGTCTGTGTCACCAGAATCTGGTGACGCATTGGAAGTTGCTGGTATGACCACTGTGTGAACAGCATCCACTGAAGAAGGCGCATGTAGAATCGAGCCAGGGAAGAAGAGTAATGGCCGCAGCCATGAGACCTAATACCTTTAGAACCATTCTGGCCTGTATTTTCTTGCTGGCCAGAATGATCCTGACATGAGTCTGAATGTCTGAAACTCTTTGTTCTGTAAGGGTAGCTGACATCCGAACAGTGTTTAAGTTTGCGCCTATGAAGGTAATAGACTGGCAGGGCGATAAGGATGACTTTTCGAAGTTGATTGAGATGCCCAAATGAGAGCAAAGGTCTATTGTGTAATCCCTGGCTTGTATAAGCTGATGCCTGGTGGTGGCTGACAGGAGCCAGTCGTCGAGATATGGAAACACCTGGAATCCTTGACGTCTCAGGTGAGCCGTGACCACTGCCATGCATTTGGTGAACACTCTGGGGGCTGTAGTGAGACCAAAGGGCAGGGCTCTGAACTGGAAATGACTGGACCCCAGCCGAAAGCAGAGAAATCTCCTGGAGCGTCTGTGAATTTTGATGTGATAGTACGCATCCTGAAGATCTATTGAGCACATCCAGTTGTCCTTCTGTAAGAAGGGCAGAATTGACTGAAGGGTGACCATTCGGAATCTTGTCTTCCTGACAGACTTGTTGAGTCTGCTGAGATCCAATATTGGTCTCCAGTCTCCCGTCTTTTTGGGACCAAAAGAACCTTGAGTAGATTCCGGCTCTGAATGGTCTATTGTAACTGGCTGAATGGCTCTTTTTTGCAGTAGTTTTGCGATTTCTGACTCTGCAATCTCCCTTAGACTGGGTGGTACATCTGGAAGGGAACTTGAGGGGAAGGGACTTTCCTCGAAAGGAATTATGTAACCCTTGGATATGATCGACTGTACCCATCTGTCTTGAGTGAGGGAATGCCAGGCTTCTGGGTACAGTGATAATCTTCCCGACTGCCTGCAAGGGGGGACAGCCGGGCAACACCTGAGGGATGCTGAAAGGCCTGTTCAGAGAGAGGCTGCCTGTTTCCCTGGTTTTGGACCCCTCTGCCTCTAGAGCGGCCTGTTATTGTTACCCCTCTGCCTCTAGGGGTAAACTGATCACGTGAAGTCGTCGTGACTCCTTGGGATGTACGGAACCACATCTTCCCACCCTTCTGTCCTTTGCTATAAGGTCTAGAAGGGGTGGAAAACGGACTCCAACAGCAGAAAGAGTCTTGCCGTCCTGCTCGCACCTGGTCAAGGTTTCCTTCACCTGAGGGCCAAACAAAGCTGACCCATCAAAGGGAGAATTTGTGAAGGACGCCTTAAAGGGATCCGCAAAATCACATAGCCGCATCCAGGCTTGGCGCCTAAGAGCCACACCTGTGCCTGCTCTACTCGCTCCATCCGCAGCATAAGATATTAGCCGCATGGAGGAGTTTGCAATGGAATTGAGGGTTCCTAGCTGAGAAGCAATTTTTCTTGAGCCCCTGCAGCTGTAGGATCCTGAACTACTTCTCCCAGCTCCTTCAGGATATCCCTCTGGAGTCTGGTGAAGTGACATAGGTAATTCAGCAACGCATAGCAAAGGTCGCTGAGGAAAACATCCGCCACTGCATCTATCCATGATCCTAGAGTCCTTATTAGGAGGATGGACGGGCACGGAAGGATCTGCAAGTTCCTTTTGGTGGCCGCAGCCACCACCATGGCATCAGCGGGACACCCTTAGTAAGGAATTGTTTGTCACTCGGGGCAGTGATAAATTTTGAAGGCCTCCTAGGGACTGGCTCTACAGAGTCAGGAGCTGCCCACGCCTTCGTGCAATCACCTGCATAAGGGGGTCGAAGGCGGAGATACCCAGGAGGTGGAGGGCCGAGATCCAAACGCCTCTAGGTATACTGACTCATCCTCAGAGGGATTGTTGGTGGGCCAGTTTCCTCTGTTTCAGAAGTTCTAGGATGTCTGAGAAGGAGACATCCTCAGAGGGGATCTAGGGATCCCTCTGACTCATCAAAGTCAGTATCCAGTGACAGACTCGGGGAGTCTACATGCTTCCTCTTACAAGTCCTCTTCCTAGGAGGATCTCCAAACATCAGGAGAATCCTCGGAAGAGGGGAAATTCCCAATGGGGAAACCTGAGGCGGAGGATCTCTGGCTCCTGTAGCAAGAGAAGTGGCAGAGATGTCAACAGGTACTATAGAGGGAGGAGCTACGGGAACAGACTGCTGACTGATACCAGTGGCCAGTACACTCTTCATCACCTCGAATGCTCCCTCCCAGGCAGGTCCGAGAGAACCCGCTCCGAAGAGCTAGGAACTCCAGGGACCACCGAAGAGAAGTCTCCGAGGCAGATGTCGGAGCCGAGCTCACCAAGGCCGAGGCTCCAAGGGAAGAGCGGACTGGACAAGGGTCCGATGCCACTCACCCCTCGGAGGAGACCATGGAAGCCCGACCACCGAATCCCTCTAAGGAAGGTCTCGAAGAGGAGATAAGAGTAGAGGCTGAAGGAACAGAAGGGGGTATCCGTCCTCCAGCCGTAGCAGTAACCATTCCGAAGACTCCAACCCAAGGTCTGGGGTAGAGTTGAAGGAGGAACTGTAACGGGGTGTGGACCCACAGTAGTCTGTTGAGACGGACTGTGTAACATTTGGGCCAGTACCTGTGACTTGAGTAATCTACTGACCACTCTCTCTAGGTCATGATCTGACAACCTGGATGACCTTGAAGATCGGCTCCGATGGCTCCGTTCCGATAGAAGAGGTGAAGCCGAGCGAAAGTATCGGCTCCAAGGAAGGAGACCTCGACCTCTTCCTGGAATGAGCCTCGGAGCCGATACTATAGATCCTATCGGAGCCGACCTCTCGAGCCGACAGGACGCTTCGATGTATCGGCTCCAGCCGGAGCCGATACAGCCACCAGTAACGGTGTCGGAGCCGATCGGAGCCGACACCGATGCCTGTGCCACATGGGTGTCGGAACCGATCGGAGCCGACATCGGTGGTCAATACAGATTCGCACCGATAGCCATCGGTGCCGGGCTGTCAAGCCAGAATCGGCTCCAGCGGAGCCGATCTCGACTCAGCACGAAGTCGGAGCCGAGGCCGCAGGCTTAGATACAGAAGCCTGGGCCTTGAAGGTTTTGCTGATTTTGGTGGAGCCGACTTAGCCGGAGAGCCCTCCGGCTTAAGAAGGCCCCTAAGAATCAGCTTATTCCGTCTCTCCTGCAGGACTCTCTGGCTGAAGGAGTGACAAATAGCACAGGAGTCCTGCAGGTGAAGAGGGCCCAGACAATACAGGCAAGAAGTGTGACCGTCTGTCAGAGACATCTTCTGACAGCACGAGTCACACTTCTTAAAACCTGAGACCCTCTCCTTTGACATGGTGCTGAAAAAACACACACACACACACCAGTCAAAATTAACTTAAATAAAATACCAAAAGGTATTCTATAAATCCAAACACACACACCCTAACAGGGGGGGGATGGGATAGGGAAAGATTGACTAACAAAAAATTAAAGGAGACAGGGAATTTCTGTCAGAAAAAGTACAAAAATAACTTAAAACTATCAATAAAAGGTTTTTAAGTAAAAAGGGGCTTAAATATCACAAAAGTGAACAACTTACCAGGAGCTGGTAAAAAGAAGACCTCCTAAGCGAAGCGGCAAATGAGATCTGGGTACTTACCGCCTTGCATCATGGGATATGGGGCTGCCTCGAGCTGGTAAAAGTGACTCTCGAGCTTAGCAAGTGCCGAGTCGGAACCGAGGGATCGGCTCCGAACCCATCAAGCAAGAATGAAGGCGAGATTGACAACTTAACATCATTAGTTACCTTGGTGACTCCTTAAGTAACATATATGGTCAAGATGGGTTACAAAAACTACAATTCAAGTTAAAGCAATTACATGACTCGTTATGCATATTTACTTATATAAGAAAATCATAATGCTTCCCATGTTCAATGTAGTGTATGTCATTTATGACAAGTTAAGACAGCAGTGTTCTTATACACAAGCCCATGTTATTAAATCATGTCTATAATATCTAAATTCAGCAGACTGCTTCATCTTATATGACGATTATATATTTTATGTCTAGATTTACTAAAATCATACATTACATAACTATTGTGTGTTTTTTTTTTTTTTTTTGGCTGTTGCTTAGTTATTTGAGAGACCACAAGCTGTAATGCTTATTCTTATTATTAGCTCCTTCCAAGCATGTTTATACAGTCCATAGACTTTAAATTATGAAACTCTTCTAGTTTCTTATTTGTTAAAAGTATATTTCCATCCTTACATACACTCACATCAGTACTTCACACACGGCCAACAATCCCCATCCAGTTTTGCTAGAATACCATTCAATAGTTCATGTAGTGTGTTAACAGGCTGTTTTTAAAATATCCAAAGCAATATTTGTCCTGTTCCATTTTGCCAGCCTGTTCCATGCAGTGGCCACTCTGCCAGTGAACCACTCAACACACCTTTCATTCCCACAGATATTTCCACGAAGGAAAACTGATGACTCTCTAGCACTTCCCAGCAACACCAAACATCCCTAGAATCAGCTATCCCCATACGCCCAACACATTCGAGCAAGCTCACCTCCCAGACCACTGCAAAGGGTACTGACTTCCACTCTTATGTAAGTCTTATGTAAGTCCTTAATGTGCTTGGACCAAAATGCATTTTAAAAAATAAAATTGCATTTTTTTTTTATTTTTTTTTTATCAAGAATCAACTTAATGAGCTAAACGAAGTGTTGGGAGACCATCAATATGTGTACATGTGGTTTAAAACAGCCCTTTTATTATTTATATATATATATATATATATATATATATATATATATATAATTTTTTTTTTAAACCAAAAACTTAATTGCCGAGAATCATCTCGGAGGCTCCTCAGAGCCGTTAAGCATCATCATCACTCTGTCTCCGTTACCATAGCAACCTGGGAGTGTCTATGTACTGCAAACCAGAGGCTTGCGATGCACCTGAAGCAAAGCTTCACTTCACTGCAACTTCAAGTCTAACTTCCCTCCCTTTCATTGAGGCAGCAACCAGGAAAAGAACGAAGAGCAAACAGATAAAAAAAAAAAAAAAAAACCTCACAACAAGAGATAACACATTCTTCCAGCCTTCCAACCTCTCACTCAGCAGATGTATAAACAAACTATTCTCTGCCAAAATATCCCAAATCACAGTTTTATCCATCCCCTTTCCCCTGGATCCAGGCTAAAACACCAAATGTCTCTTCCTAATACACAAGCGTCAGTAAACCTCGATCACAAGCTGCAACCCACAGCTTTCAGGAGATGAAAACGACAACATACAACAGTTGCCAGACGCAGCTGCATCCACACACACCATGTCAGGCTTAATCAAACAGCACTCAAAGCTGTGATACCTGCCATAATTGATATCAACTGTTGTGACAGAATAATAATGACATTTGTACTAGCTGCCAGACACGGCTGCATCCACGCACACCATATCAGGATTGATCAAACAGCACTCGAAGCTATGATACCTGCCATAACTGATATTAACTATGTTTAGACAGAATAATAATGACATTTGTACTAGCTGCCAGACACAGCTGCATCCACGCCCAACATATCAGGAATGATCAAACAGCACTTGTAGCTGTGATACCTGCCATAATTGATATTAACTATACTTAGACAGAATAATGATGACATTTGTACTAAGAGCTTGCTACTACTATTTAACCAGGATATACATGACATTTCTAAATCATACTTTAACTGACGAAGGCATTAGTCTCCATGACAGCATATTTGTTTTTTCAAAACACTCTACTGTTAATGCTATTACATATGATGTTAATTTGTTACATATGAGTCTGAACTCTGATGAATAGTACCTTGTTGAATTAGTTAATTACTTAAATTATAAGTAAAAATCAATGAAAAATGAACAAGATAAGTATTCATTGAGTTCAAGTAGGGGAATAGAAACTTCTATGTTTCTATTGTATGTTGCTTTGTCTGACTTATATATAATGTAAATAGTAACCCATCTTGACCTACCTTTGTTTGGGAAGAATTATTGGACTCTTTGAGCATTCTGAATAAATAATTACTGTTTCTCAGTTGTTTAAAAAACCCTCCTTTTTTAAATAAGAACAGATGACAAGTGATGTACCATATCAGCTGATACTTTGAGAGATGTAGTTGCAAGAGTTATTTTATTTATTTATTTTTTTGAGACAGCTATCTTGGAATCAGTTTTTTGTTTCTTCTTTCTAGCATCAGTCCAAGGATTTGTTTCTTTTATTCTTTTAAGAGTAGGGGCCATCCATTCCATTTCTTCTGGGATAGACAATATGTTGTTGCTTTTGATGAATACAGTAGTTTCTTCTAAGTTATTAAAGGTTCTCATCTCATTGGCAAAAAGTATTTTTATCTTGGCTGGAAAGGCTAGCTGTGCTTTAATGTTGTTTTGTTTCAACAGTTTTATTATTGGCCAGACTTTTTCCGTTGTTCTAGTATTGTGGAAGAATAATCATTGTCAAACCTTGTCAGGCTTTGATTGTATTTTAAGGGTGATTTTCTCCAAGCAGATTTTAATATTAGTTCCTTGTCCAGAAATGAAAGAAATTGTATAACTATGGATCTAGGTGGAGTATTTGTTGAATTAGAAGCAAGTTTCCTCAGTGCTCTATGCCCCCTTTCAATTCCAAATGAAAGTCCCTCTTTCAAGTCTAGGAATTCAGGTTAAGAATGAAATAATGTCTTCTCCTTTAGTGTTTTCAGGCAGACCAAAGATCCTTATGTTGTTTCTCCTTTCCCTGTTTTCTAAGTCATCTATTTTGCCAAGCAGCCATGTATTCTGTTTAAGCAGAAACTCTTTTTGGAATTCTTCCTCTTTGAGTCTCCCTTTAATGTCATTTAGAGAAGTCTCTATATTTATTATTTTGTATGGTGTTGCTGTAATAGTTTTGTAAGTCATTTTTAAAGCCATTCATCTTCAAAGATAGTTCCTGTAAGGTAGGTGTCATCAACTGCAGTTCTTTTTTACAAAGCAGCATCTGGATGAGAATTCCTTGAGTTGTTCATATTCAGTGACTCAATATATCTCCAAGTTACTTGACAGGAAAATGTTTGCATATCTCCACCAAAATTGATATTTATGTAGTTTAGTAGTTTATCTGTAGATTTCTGATGTTTTAAACGTGAAAATAATAACATTTTCCTATATTTTTATACTAGTTTATCTGCAATGGTGGTGCTCCGGTAGCATTGTCACCTCACAATACAACGCTGTCCGGTTCGATTTTCAGCTAGAGCATCTTCTGCGTGGAGACATGCGTGAATGGGCGTACCTTCATTGAGGGTTGTGCGTCAGGGCTGGCAACTCGGCACATAAAAATCTACTACCAATCATTAGCGGACCGGAGTTCCGCTGTGGCGACCCCTAACTGGGCAAAACCGAAAGACACACACACACATTATACTAGTTTATGGAGCTCTCAAAATTCACTGCTCTCAGTTGGCCATCTAGGCTCTGCCCCCTTAAATGAAAGTTTTGATACGCATCCAATAACCATTTCAAATCATGTGCCAATAATAACTAAAATAAAAATAAAAATAAAGAGTGAAGAAATATAAATGAGACACAGGATCTTTCTCATCTATCTGCTGGAGAGAGAGAATTTAAGGAATGGGTAGTGCAAATTACTCAGGAGTTACTACAGAAGATCAACATTTCTTTTGAAATTATAGTTATGGACTGGGAAAAAAATTAAAGTGGAGCTTAAAAATAGGGTAGCAATAAAAGAAAGAGAAATATGGTTAAGAAGTAACAATAATTATCTAGGGGGACCGACAAAGGTTAAAGTATTTCAGAATAGGGGGGATAGAGAGAAAAAGATATACATACACAAAATTTTGGATAAGACAGTTTTATGTCCTTGAAAGGACGAAGTTTTCTAGATGTAGTTTAAATTAAAAATTATATTTAACATCTAACGCATTAATGTTAATAGAAGTTTGCTTTGGTGTCTATTTAAGATCAAATTTATTATACATATTATTATTATTATTGTTATTATTATTATTATTGTTTTTTAATTTAGTATAGAATGGACATTATTAATATAATACACATTTAATTTTATAATACATAAAGACAGTGTTTGGTAATGTTGGTTTGGGATGGATTTGTGTGCAAACAATTTTACATTTGCTTGAATGTACCCTTTTTTTAAAGTCAACTTTTGTGTGGTTGCTGCTTTGTTGACTTAATTGAATGAATTAATGTAATTACTCAATTAATTGTGGGTTTGGTCTAAGTACTTTATACCATATAAAAATGTAAGGTGCTTTATTTTACTTTGTCTGAAGAAGTGCAGGCAGTGTCCTGCATGAAAGCGCTAACTAAGTAAAAAGTTTGGGATTTTATCGACTGGCGTTATTTGTTCAGCCTCCGTTTTTTTGTTTTTTTTTTGCTTTTCTGAGTTTGTGTTTTGAATTTTGGAATCTCAAAGAACAACAAGAGGAGCAACTGCAGAATGCTTAACAAAAATTAAGGGATTACCTTGATAATATGGATGAGTTTAAAAAGACTGTTGTTAAACAACTGCTTTTTTGATAATTACTCCAGAGCACAAAAACTTTTAGCACAATGGCTCAGGCAACAGAAAGCAGAAAAGACTTGTCGACAAGCTCAGGAAGCCTATAACAAAGGAAGGTGATAAGAAATCCTACAGAGGTACTAGAAATATTTTGGAAATGTTATGAAAATCTGTATAAAGCAGAGAAATATGGAAATCAACAAAGGGTACAAATGGAAATGTTTATGGAAGAATTAAATATGCCAAGGTTAGAGGTAGTTAAGGCTCAATTACTAAAAGTTAGTATAGGAGGAGTGAGAAAAATGGTGATGTATAACCAATTTACAGGGAAGTCCCAGAAACAGATGGTGTTCCTGTTTGGAAGCTAGGAGGAGAAAACTGATAAAGATCTGGAAGGTTTTGTTTAACAGTATTTTAAGAGAAGGAGAAGCACCAACATACTGGAAGAAAGTGGTGGTGGCTGTACTACCTAAAGAGGGCAAAGACCCATCAATTTGAGCTTCATACAGGCCCACTTCAATTCTAAACCTGTAAAGTGTTTATATCTGTAGTGCCTAAAAGAATGGCAAAGGTGATGCCAAAATTGATACAACATTTGACAACATTAACAGAACAATGATGATTCAAAGGGAAGCAGAATGTAAGAAAATACCATTCTGGGAACCCTTTTGGGGTTAGAAGGGTGTGGAAGGAGAATTTGTACCCCTGAGACACAATTTTCAAAACCCACTGGTCCTTGGTAATCGTGACCCAGATGCTTGAGTTAAAGGAGAGTTTCCCTCCTAGGGGTAGGTGAAGGTGGGCAGAGGCAAGGTTGGGAGGAGGCGAGTCATTGTGAGTTCTTACCATAAGGGGGTGGCTTAGAACTCCCTAGTTTTGAAGTGGAGGTAATCCACTGCTTAGATCTCTGCAACCCCTGGGGTTGCTGTCTGGGGGTCTGTTTCCACAGGGCCTACACTGGGCATGTTTACTCGGAGCAGGAAAGGACCAGTGCTTGAAGGGAAAATGCCTGCTGAACCTATGGGGTTGGACCTGTAAGAAATCTTTACCAGTCTGCATAGATTTTGCTTTTTCTTCCATCTTTTTTAAGACTTCTGCTGCTTTAGTGCCAAATAAGTCATCTTTGTGCAAGGGTGCATCCAACACTGGGTTGTTCCTTAAGCCATGCATGTCTTCTAATGACAGATCCAGTGACTGCTGCCCGACAAGAAGCTTCTAGGGTGTCAAAACTACAGTGCAAAGTGTGTTTAGTTACTTGACTTGGAGAATGCATTAAGGCTTGTAATTCTTTTGATTCTGCCCATGCAGGAAAGGAGGACATTTTTTGTTTAAGGAGTTCCAAGGTATGTTGCTGATATTTAAGCATACGGAACTGAAACTTTAGTGCACTGATAACAAGAGTAGCTGAGGTGTATACTTTTTTACCCATTCTGTCCAGTGCTCGGGAGTCCCTGTTGGAGGGGGTGGGATTCTTAGCAGAGGTTGCTTTAATCCCTTTTGGCCCTTGAGAAATGACCTCAGGGTCAGCTGTTGGATTTTTAAACCAATATTTGTGTGAGTCAGGGACTCTGTAGTACCTGTCTGGTTTTCTGGGAGTAGGAGGGAGGGCGTATGGAGTCAAGCTTGATTCAAGGAAAACATCATCCGCCACATCCAGGACAGGGGGGATGGCTAAAGATCTGTGTTGTGGAAGATCCAGAAATTCCCTGAGTCTCTTTTTTGACTGAGGGTAATCTTGACTTTCCCACTGGAAGTGCTCCCTTAAGGTATGTACGGTTTCCTCAAAAGAAAATTCTTCTGGGGGAGAGGCTGAAGAAATGGATTCCTCTGCATCAGAATCCTCATATGTGGAGAGGGGATACATGTCTTCATAGCCAGATGCACCGGATTCATCTGACTCTTGCTCAGACAAAACTACTGGAGACAGATCTCTCTTCCTTTTTGAGGGGGTGGCTTGGCTTCCCCTAATCAACATGATAAAGTCTTCTGCCATTTTAAGCATTTAAGACTGAGGCAAGGGAGCAGGCACCTGAAAGTCGGTTTCTTGGGTGTGGTTCAACCCCTGGGCCTAAGGAACTCGGTAGTTTTTGAAAGAACTGTAGTCGAGAAAGAAGGTGTCAGTTTATGTCAGGATTCAGTGTTGCGAAGGACTTCCTTGGAAGCCAGTGCCTGCACAGTGGCTCCGGACCCATCCAAGGTAGAGACGACCACATGATCCTTACATGAAGAAGAGTTCTTCGGAA
This sequence comes from Protopterus annectens, assembly GCF_019279795.1. NCBI lineage: Eukaryota > Metazoa > Chordata > Ceratodontiformes > Protopteridae > Protopterus > Protopterus annectens. The sequence goes on along the minus strand of NC_056729.1, from coordinate 1,706,393,795 downwards.
TAGCAGACTCCGAAAGGGTCTCAGTAGCAGCCTGCGAATTAACTGAAGCAGGCAATCAGGGGCTGCGAAAGCTCCTCACTGAGCTCCATAGGACTGACGAATAGCTTAACGGTAGCATCATCGGAACGTTTGGTCCTGTGCTGTTTGTCTCTCTCTTTATCTTTACACTTTTTTGGAAGATCTGCTGTCAGATGGCTTACTGAAGCCATATCGGAATTCAAGGACTGTAAATGGAAATATCTGGCTACAATAAGGGCCCGACGATGGATAGTTTTAGTGTTAAAGGACAAAAAACAATGAGGGATGTCGTGGTCTGGCCCTAGACAAGTGACGCAGTAAGAGTGGAAGTTGCCGTGTGATATTTGGTTTCCACAGGCAAGACAATTATTAACTTTTTGGTTAGTGCAAGAAAAAAGGATTCCCAATGGGGTATTTAGCTTTCAGAGACTTCAACTTCAATTCGAAAATGAAAACACAGGTAGCGGCCAACCGGCACTTGTGCAAACTGCTTCTGCTTTGGAGTGCCTCTGCCCTTTGATGATGTGGCAGGTTTGGCATGCCTTGTCTTATTGGTAATGTGTGGAAGTGGAACCTGTAACCTTTGTCTATCAAATCCAGAATCCAATTGTCTCTGGTTAAGATATGCCAGTTTTGTGAGAATAAGGCTAATTTTCCACCCAAAGGTGCTTCTCTTTGAACCTTTGTAGGTGGTACGAAAGTGAAGTCATTGTGATTGTCCTTGTGGTGCAGCTGAACTGTCTGCGACACTTCTTTGATTTGGAGGTTGCCAGTGGCGGCCCCTGTAAGATCCTCGGTATTGCCCTCTACCCCGTGCACGTTTGCTTTTTCCCCTTTGAAACTTGTCAGAGCCGGGGAAGGACCAATTCTTTGAGGGCCAGTTTCTGCTGAATCTGGGTGGCTGAACCTGAAGGAAATCCTTGACTGTCTGTACTGACTTTGCTTTTTCCTCTATGGATTTCAATACATCTTGTGCAGTAGCACCAAAAAGCTTTTGTTTTTCCAAAGGTGCATCCAGTAACTTTACTTTAACATGGTCAGGCAAAGACTGATCCTTCAACCAAGCATGTCTATGTATCACAGCCCCAGTCATAGCTGCCCTACATGAAGCTTCCAGTGCATCATAACCACACTGCAGAAAATGGTTATTACCTGCTGAGTGTTATGTATATGATCCTGCAGTGCCTTTTTATCAATAGGCTCAGGAGAGGCTAACTTTTTCTGTAAATCATCCAGGAGAAAATATTGGTACTGAAACATGTGAAAAAGGCAGTTAAGAGACCTCATGGTTAGGGTAGTAGAGGTATATACTTTTTTACCCCATCTCTCCAGGGACCTTGCTTCTCTGTCAGCTGGCAGTGGGTTTTTGGCAGAGGAGGAAGCCACTCCCTTGGAGCCCTGTGAAATAGTTTCTAGATTCACAGAGTGGGCCTTAAAAAGGTGCTTGTGAGTGTCAGGGACCCTATAATATCTGTCCGGCTTGACAGGGGCAGGAGGAAGAGAATCAGGGTTGGCACTGGAGTCAGAGAAAACATCATCCAAAACATCCATAACTGGAGGGATAGCCAAAGGTCTGTGCTGGGGAAGCTTGAGGAAAGTACGAAGCCTTTTCCTGGAGTCAGAGAATTCCTGACCCTGCCATTGAAAATGTTTCCTCATGGAATGCAGGACTTCCCCAAATGAGAAATCCTCTGGAGGGGAGGCAGAGGGAATTGATTCCTCAGCATCAGAGTCCTCGTAGGCCTGGAAGGGTTCTTCTTGAGTATCAGAATTCTCAGAATCCCCAGAGGCTTCATCCGAGGAGAGGTCGTCCGCCTGCTCAGTTCTAGGCCTTTTCTCTGCAGGTGGCTGAGAACCCCTGTCCGGATGAGGCTGAGATCCCCTGATAAGGGAAATAAGATCTGCAGCCAGAGACATGATCTGCTTATCAGATGAAGGGGCCTGGGCAGGTTTAGGATGGGCCTTGGCCTGACTGGCGGCCTTAGCACATGCAAAGGCCTTGATGGACATGGATACAGGAGGCCTAGCAGCCCCACATGCAGGCGTTACCTTGTCCACAGGAATGGTGTCGGGTAGATCCAGAACTTCGGTTTCCATAGGAAAATCAACAACCGGCACCGGAGAGATCTCCGAGACCGAAGCTCGTGTTAACGCTGTGTCGTTGGCCTGGAGCGGTAGATTTACCACTTCCGAAGGGACCGGAGCGCTAGCAGAGGGTTTAGGAGTAACATCGGTAGTGGACGCGGGCCGAGGATGTCGGTCCCGGTCCTTGCGTTTTTTAGCAGATTGGGTTGTCGGTTGATCTGACGGCATGATATACGCAAAAGATTCACCGAAGAAGTCCTCAGCGAATTCTGCCCGGCGCCTGAGAGTGCGCTTATTAAAGCAAGCACAGGCAGCACAGGCCGAGACGTCGTGGTCTGGGCCCAGGCAAGGAAGGCAGAGAGAATGGAAGTCCTTATGAGGTATTTGTTTACCACAAGACAAACAATTATTAACTTTCTCAATTTGTTCTGACATCGGCTGAGGCAAGAATAAATGTTCCCCAACGGGGTACTTAGCTTTTAGATGACTTCGGTACTGAAAACACAGGAGCTGACCGACCGGCACTTGCGAACTGCTTCTGCTTCGGGCACTGCGCGGCAAGAAAGACTGAAGAAGATGGCGTCGGCCGATGCCTTTATACTCCAGCCATTGTGACATCGGAGAGGAGGCAACACCAGCCGACGCCGGACCCAGACTTTGGAATTCGGCCGACCGAGGGCTGCCTGAGGCAGGACAACCCATATGTTATGACTGCAGTTGCATTCTTGAAGGACATCTGATGTAATGGCGTCGGCTGCCTTACTTTATACCACTGACGACCTGATGTCAGTGTTCAAGTGACAGCAACTGATGCAGAAATACTAAGTCTCTGGTATTCAGGCCAGTTGAGGGCTACCCTGGCAGGGATAACCCAAATGTGATGACTGCAACAGTGAAACATGAAGAACATATACCATTGTTGTTATTGGGTTAATACAGAGAAAGCTGGGAGTTTATGAGCCGGGCAATGGAAACATTTGCATTCCCTTATAAAATTATAAGGTTGAAAAATTGTACGGTTGATTAGGAGACTTTATGAGGGATCAGAGGTGAAAATTAAAGTGGGTGGGTCTCTCTGAGCAGAGGAACCAGGAAGGGGTGTCCTCTTTCCCCTTTGTTATTTGCATTATATTTAGAACCATTGGCAAAGAAAATAAGGGATATAATTGGTATGGTAATCAAGAAAGGTTGGTTCTATTTGCAGATGATATTATTTTATACCTGACAAAACCAGAAAGAACATTTTAGTGTTGCGAAACATTCTGAGACAGTTTCACATCTTTTCAAGACAGAAAATTAATGAAGCTAAAACAAAGGCAACAGCTGTCAACTATGTATCCACGCGCTACTGGTTCAGCATTATCCATATTTATGAGGAAATGATAAAATGAGGTACTTAGGAGTATGGATTAAAAAGAATTCTGGTGTGGTAGCTAAGGATATGTGGGAAGAGACTAAAGAAAAGACAATACAAAAACTGAGAAATTGGAAGCTATCATTTATGGATATGGATAGCAAAATGCAAGCAGTTAAAATGTTTTTAGTCCCTTTAGTTTTATACAGGTCAGATATATTATAATCAACCAGAGGAGAAGTTGTGGATAGCAATTAATAAAGAGTTGAAGGATTTTACCTGGGAGGGGAAGACAGCAAGAGTCAAATGGGATAAGCTAATTCTTCCAACAGAGCAAGGCAGTTTGGGATTACCCAATTTGAAGGGGTATTTCTGAGATACACAGTTAAGGTTCACATACATAGCACAAGCAGAAAGTTATAATTCAAAGTAGAAGGAGATGATGATGATGGTGAAGCAGGGGACAAGATCAAGAAACAAGGAGAGACTGTGATTCTGAATGCAGATCTTTATAGAAAATAACAATAACCATACATGTTATTATTATATTCATAAAGTAGCAGAGAGTATTCAAAGGACTAAGCCAACACAGCAATGGAGAAAGGAGATTCTGCTGATAGGGATGTCTACAATTAGGGATACACATAATAAGCAAGAAGGAGATAGAATTTAATGCAGAAAACTGGCAAAAGAACCAAGGTATTGGGAGCACATAAATTGAGAGGGAAAGGTAATGGAACTGGAAGAGGGCAGGAATTTACTTGGAATGCAGGTTAGAGATTGATGTCAATATCTGATAGGGAAGGTAAAGTATTGGCAAAGAGAAAGAACTAGGCTGATCCTAAACAAAAGACCAGCACCGGTAGAGTTTTCAGGAGAATCTAAAACAGATGCTGCTGTTAAAAGAGGATAATTAGTACAGCATAGAAAATATTGCACAATAACTAAAAGAATCAATCAGAAGAGGCTAGAAAGGATTGGGGAGAGAGACTGGATAAGTAGTGAAAACTGAATAAAAGCCTGGAAAAACCACCATGATGAGAATCACTTCCTCCTTTAATAGAAAAACAGGTAAACGAATAAAATCCAAGAGGTCCAGTAAAGTATGAGCGCTTTCGGCTCTTCAGCCTTCATCAGATCTAAAAATGAGCTCTATTCACTAGTTTAAAAACATAGTCCCATCCAATCATACGTTTGTCATTTAGTGGCATCATACTGAGTAGGTGTAACACACGTTTTAACATTTTAAAGCTATAGCTCTAGCTGCAAAAACTAGGCCTTCCTAACATTAAAATAAAGTCATGAAGAAAACTTTCAGAAATTTTTAAAGTGTCTGTTTTTAAGCAGAGGCTTCAGTGGTACTATATTGTTTATACCTGGATGCCTGTCAGCTCTAAGATTTATTATTCACTCAGTTTCTCGTATTTTTGTAAGATTTTTAAGGTCACCTCCACGAAAATTGGGTACGATGTGATCCAAGACCATAAAAGTAAATGAGTGCATGGGAAACTGTATAACGTGAGTGGATAATGCATTGTTAGTATCAGCTTTAGTGATGTTTCGCAGATGTTGCATAATCCTAGCTTTAAACAACTGGCTAGTTTTACCTACATAGAAAGCTGCACATTTCTTGCAGTTAGCTAGATAAACTAAATTTCGGGAAAGGCAGGTAGCATATCCATTAAAATGGAAGTCTTGGCCAGAAATAGGATGTGAGAAGCAGTGGCTGGTGTTTATATAAGGGCAAGCTTTGCATTTGCCACATCGATATGTGCCTTTCTTAGATGTCTGGAATCCAATTCTTTTTGAAACTCCATCTTTGAAGCATAGTAGCCTTTTTATGTTCTTTTTGTTCTTGTAAGTAAAACGTAGTTTCTCCCCTACTATCTCTTTAATTTGTTTCATTCTCTGTCAAGACTGGCCAGTACTTGCATATGGTGTCACATACTAGTCAAGAGTCAGAACTATAGGTCAGCAGACAATTTAGAGTCTTATTGAGATCCGATGTCTCTCTCGAATTCCTTTTTGTTTGCCTCATCACATCTTTTTTCCTGAACGAAGGACATCCATTTGTTTTCCTAATATTTTCCAGCTTATCTGCTCTCATAACAATTTCTCATTCCAAATAGCCTCTATCCTGTAAGAAGCCCTTTATCTGCTCAGTTTCTTGTGTTAAATCACAGTCTCTTGTACAGAGCCTGGAAGTTCTAATGATCTGATTTTCTAGGATATTTTTTGAAAATGTGATGAGGGTGCATGCTATCTTTATGTAGGTAATGGTTCTTCCATGTCTCTTTGCGATAAATGCAGGTGTTTTATACCCAAGTCTATATCATAGGTGAGTCGTACATCCAAGAAATCAATTTCTTTACTTGAATAATTAAGAGTGAACCTAAGGAAATCAGTGGTCCCATTCAAATATTCTTGAAAATCAAGTAAATCTTGGACATTGCCATCCCACAAAATAAACACATCATCCACAAAACGTCCATAGAATTTTAGTTTATGCAACCAAGGATTTAATTCATGTAGGACTTTGGTCTTCTCCCATTGGGCTAATACAAGATTTGAGTAACTGTTAGCACATGGGGTACCCATCGCTACTCCCCAGTTCTGTAAATAGTAAGCACTGCCGTATGTGAAAATGTTCGATTCAAGTATTAATCTCAGCAGTTCACAGATAAAATCATGCTTAGCATTCAAGTCTGTTAAAAACGTACTGATGGCGTCTATCCCATATTGATTAGGGATAGCCGTGAAGAGGTTGCAAACATCCATAGCTACAAAGAGTAAATCTTTGGGAATTCCTTCAGCTTCTTGTGAACAATGCAAACGTTCTAAAAAATCACCTGTATCCCTCTAGAAAACAAATGGATGTCCTTCGTTCAGGAAAAAAGATGTGATGAGGCAAACAAAAAGGAATTTGAGAGAGAGCGGATCTCAATAAGACTAATTGTTTGCTGCCTAGAGTTCTGACTCTCGACTAGTATGTGGCACCATGCGCAAGTACTGGCCAGTCTTGACAGAGAATGAAAAAAATTAAAGCGATAGAAGGGGAGAAACCACATTTTACTTACAAGAACAAAAATAACTTAAAAAGGATGCGATGCTTCAAAGATGGAGTTTCAAAAAGAATTGGATTATAAAATAGAAATCAAAGTCTAAACCAACTGCCCCTATTAGTAGTGAATATAGTAACAGAGATAAAACAACTGGTAATGGGATCTTTAGAAAAGGACAGGAGCAAATTACATAGGAAAAATGGGAATTGTGGGAACAGTACATGCAGAGAAGGAATGAGGTTTCAAAGAAGGCAGGATCTATCGTTGGATAGATCATAAGTGATGTTTAATGTTTGCAACTAAAATATGTCAAGATGGTTTGTTTTCATTTATATGAATGCATGATTGCCTATGTCATATGTGATAATTTAATAAAGATGTTTTTTGTTTAAAAAGAAAGCACAACAATTTAGCTTAGTCTTAAAAAAATGTTCCTAATGCATTCCACCATTAAAGTGTAGCTTTCTTCTGTTGTATTTTGTTATACATCCTGTTTAAATTTGAGCAAGTTCAGAACAGCTGAGGCTGTATAAGTACAAAACCAGTAGTACAATGTTACTTGGGGTAATTACTTTTTTCCAGGGATGGGAAATGTCCTTGATTCCCCTAAACAGAGAATAAATCTAAATGCAGATGTAAAAGTTCATTCAAGTCAATGAAAGACATTAATGCTAGTTTAGAAGCACATGCTGAAAATTGCAGAGTTGTGACAGATCACCCTGACCCATAACACTGAAGTTTTCTTACCTAAACTGGAAAAAAAAATCTGAATTCTACTTTTTTCATAGCACTTTTTATTTCAGCATGTTATATAAACTTATGAATTTTACATTTTATTTATTTATTTAACATTTGTTAACCGGGAAAGTCCGACTTGGAACAAAGCCAATTTTCAGCGAGAAACGGTCCAGACGTATGTCTTTGTAACATCAGAGGAAACCCATGCTAATGCAGGGACGACATGCAGACTCCACACAGAAGGGACCCCAGCCGAGAATAGAACCAGAGAATCTCTTGCTGTGAGGCGACAATGCTACCACTGCGCCGTCTATTAATAAATACATTCCATACATTAATAAAGCTTCTACAATAGGCCCAAAAGACTTCATGTTGTTCTGAACCAAAATGCCTTTTACACTTGCATCCTGCTCTGTAATGGTGATTTATTTTAAAATCCATGTTAATATACTTTGATAACAGTACCAGAAAAGGCTCTTTGGTTTTCAATTTTTCTTAGAAAACCATACTAGCTCTGTGTGGATATCAACATGGGTTACTGTAAAATGAGTGATTCCAGAGCAGTTTAAAATGGTTCTCTTCTAAACTGCATAATACTGAAAGATGGGGACAAGCAAACTGTCAAATAGAGGTGCGTGCATTTGACCTATTGATGTTCTCTACTATAAGAACAGAAGGAGGGAGAGTTCCAATATTATGTGGTCTGAGTCCTTCTGCTGAGACTGACATATATGCGTTTGTAAAGATCTTATGAGGCTAGGTCACAGGAAGCAGCAAGAGTGCAGCCTTCATTTTGTAGAACACCTGGGCTTAAGCTGTTCAATTATTTTTTTTTCTGCAGGGTATACCTCTAGGTTACAACACATCCAAAAATGCAAATTTAAAAACTGAATGTGACAAAATAATGCATAACAACCAAATAAAACTCTGAAAAAGAATAACAGGACGAGCAGTACACTGGAACGTTAACCGTATAGCAAAATGCAGTTGTACTTGGGCAAGAAACCACGTAAGTAAGCCCCAAGGCAGAGTACAGCAGAGTGACTTTTATCGAAAATCCACAGTGAAGATCTATCCACCCCCCACTCTAGTCCATGTAGCAGAAAAAATAATTAGATGGTTTCACACACACACACCGATGAAAACCTGCACTCTGCAAAATGAATCAGAGGGCAGTTCCCCATAAAATAAACTAGTTAAGTATTGAAATATGTACAGAGAGATGTTACCATTTGCTGTACACATCCTACTAACTCAAATGCAAGCATGTTTCCTCAGAATCACTTATTCAATTCACTTATAAAAGTAGTGGACACAGGGCTGCCACTGCATTATCTTAGCAACAGCCCATTATAAACAAATAAATTATTACACCCTACAGGCTGCCGTAGTATGTGAAACATAACTGTGTTATACACTCCAGCAGCCTCTACTTTTTCAGAATGGAAATTACCTACAGGAAAGTCATCCTCATGAGTTTAACTACTCAGTGACTGGTGGGAAATCAAATGTAAATTCCATAAAAAACACCAGCATTACAAAAGCAAACAACTACACTGTTAAGTACGGCCTATCAAGGAGTCTGTGAGATTATCAGGAAACAACTACACTGTTAAGTAAGGCCTATCAAGGAGTCTGTGAGATTATCAGGAAACAACTACACTGTTAAGTAAGGCCTATCAAGGAGTCTGTGAGATTATCAGGAAACAACTACACTGTTAAGTAAGGCCTATCAAGGAGTCTGTGAGATTATCAGGAAACAACTACACTGTTAAGTAAGGCCCATCAAGGAGTCTGTGAGATTATCAGGAAACAACTACACTGTTAAGTACGGCCTATCAAGGAGTCTGTGAGATTATCAGGAAACAACTACACTGTTAAGTAAGGCCCATCAAGGAGTCTGTGAGATTATCAGAAAACAACTACACTGTTAAGTACGGCCTATCAAGGAGTCTGTGAGATTATCAGAAAACAACTACACTGTTAAGTACGGCCTATCAAGGAGTCTGTGAGATTATCAGAAAACAACTACACTGTTAAGTAAGGCCCATCAAGGAGTCTGTGAGATTATCAGAAAACAACTACACTGTTAAGCACGGCCTATCAAGGAGTCTGTGAGATTATCAGAAAACAACTACACTGTTAAGTAAGGCCCATCAAGGAGTCTGTGAGATTATCAGAAAACAACTACACTGTTAAGTACGGCCTATCAAGGAGTCTGTGAGATTATCAGAAAACAACTACACTGTTAAGTACGGCCTATCAAGGAGTCTGTGAGATTATCAGAAAACAACTACACTGTTAAGTAAGGCCCATCAAGGAGTCTGTGAGATTATCAGAAAACAACTACACTGTTAAGTAAGGCCCATCAAGGAGTCTGTGAGATTATCAGAAAACAACTACACTGTTAAGTAAGGCCCATCAAGGAGTCTGTGAGATTATCAGAAAACAACTACACTGTTAAGTAAGGCCCATCAAGGAGTCTGTGAGATTATCAGGAAACAACTACACTGTTAAGTAAGGCCCATCAAGGAGTCTGTGAGATTATCAGGAAACAACTACACTGTTAAGTAAGGCCCATCAAGGAGTCTGTGAGATTATCAGGAAACAACTACACTGTTAAGTAAGGCCAATCAAGGAGTCTGTGAGATTATCAGGAAACAACTACACTGTTAAGTAAGGCCCATCAAGGAGTCTGTGAGATTATCAGAAAACAACTACACTGTTAAGTAAGGCCCATCAAGGAGTCTGTGAGATTATCAGAAAACAACTACACTGTTAAGTAAGGCCCATCAAGGACTCTGTGAGATTATCAGGAAACAACTACACTGTTAAGTAAGGCCCATCAAGGAGTCTGTGAGATTATCAGGAAACAACTACACTGTTAAGTATGGCCTATCAAGGAGTCTGTGAGATTATCAGGAAACAACTACACTGTTAAGTAAGGCCCATCAAGGAGTCTGTGAGATTATCAGAAAACAACTACACTGTTAAGTATGGCCTATCAAGGAGTCTGTGAGATTATCAGAAAACAACTACACTGTTAAGTAAGGCCCATCAAGGAGTCTGTGAGATTATCAGAAAACAACTACACTGTTAAGTAAGGCCCATCAAGGAGTCTGTGAGATTATCAGGAAACAACTACACTGTTAAGTAAGGCCCATCAAGGAGTCTGTGAGATTATCAGAAAACAACTACACTGTTAAGTAAGGCCCATCAAGGAGTCTGTGAGATTATCAGAAAACAACTACACTGTTAAGTAAGGCCCATCAAGGAGTCTGTGAGATTATCAGGAAACAACTACACTGTTAAGTAAGGCCCATCAAGGAGTCTGTGAGATTATCAGGAAACAACTACACTGTTAAGTATGGCCCATCAAGGAGTCTGTGAGATTATCAGAAAACAACTACACTGTTAAGTAAGGCCCATCAAGGAGTCTGTGAGATTATCAGAAAACAACTACACTGTTAAGTAAGGCCCATCAAGGAGTCTGTGAGATTATCAGAAAACAACTACACTGTTAAGTAAGGCCCATCAAGGAGTCTGTGAGATTATCAGAAAACAACTACACTGTTAAGTAAGGCCCATCAAGGAGTCTGTGAGATTATCAGGAAACAACTACACTGTTAAGTAAGGCCCATCAAGGAGTCTGTGAGATTATCAGAAAACAACTACACTGTTAAGTAAGGCCCATCAAGGAGTCTGTGAGATTATCAGAAAACAACTACACTGTTAAGTAAGGCCCATCAAGGAGTCTGTGAGATTATCAGAAAACAACTACACTGTTAAGTAAGGCCCATCAAGGAGTCTGTGAGATTATCAGAAAACAACTACACTGTTAAGTAAGGCCCATCAAGGAGTCTGTGAGATTATCAGAAAACAACTACACTGTTAAGTAAGGCCCATCAAGGAGTCTGTGAGATTATCAGAAAACAACTACACTGTTAAGTAAGGCCCATCAAGGAGTCTGTGAGATTATCAGAAAACAACTACACTGTTAAGTAAGGCCCATCAAGGAGTCTGTGAGATTATCAGAAAACAACTACACTGTTAAGTAAGGCCCATCAAGGAGTCTGTGAGATTATCAGAAAACAACTACACTGTTAAGTAAGGCCCATCAAGGAGTCTGTGAGATTATCAGAAAACAACTACACTGTTAAGTAAGGCCCATCAAGGAGTCTGTGAGATTATCAGAAAACAACTACACTGTTAAGTAAGGCCCATCAAGGAGTCTGTGAGATTATCAGAAAACAACTACACTGTTAAGTAAGGCCCATCAAGGAGTCTGTGAGATTATCAGAAAACAACTACACTGTTAAGTAAGGCCCATCAAGGAGTCTGTGAGATTATCAGAAAACAACTACACTGTTAAGTAAGGCCCATCATGGAGTCTGTGAGATTATCAGAAAACAACTACACTGTTAAGTAAGGCCCATCAAGGAGTCTGTGAGATTATCAGAAAACAACTACACTGTTAAGTAAGGCCCATCAAGGAGTCTGTGAGATTATCAGAAAACAACTACACTGTTAAGTAAGGCCCATCAAGGAGTCTGTGAGATTATCAGGAAACAACTACACTGTTAAGTAAGGCCCATCAAGGAGTCTGTGAGATTATCAGAAAACAACTACACTGTTAAGTAAGGCCCATCAAGGAGTCTGTGAGATTATCAGAAAACAACTACACTGTTAAGTAAGGCCCATCAAGGAGTCTGTGAGATTATCAGAAAACAACTACACTGTTAAGTAAGGCCCATCAAGGAGTCTGTGAGATTATCAGAAAACAACTACACTGTTAAGTAAGGCCCATCAAGGAGTCTGTGAGATTATCAGAAAACAACTACACTGTTAAGTAAGGCCCATCAAGGAGTCTGTGAGATTATCAGAAAACAACTACACTGTTAAGTAAGGCCCATCAAGGAGTCTGTGAGATTATCAGAAACAACTACACTGTTAAGTATGGCCCATCAAGGAGTCTGTGAGATTATCAGAAAACAACTACACTGTTAAGTAAGGCCCATCAAGGAGTCTGTGAGATTATCAGAAAACAACTACACTGTTAAGTATGGCCCATCAAGGAGTCTGTGAGATTATCAGGAAACAACTACACTGTTAAGTATGGCCTATCAAGGAGTCTGTGAGATTATCAGAAAACAACTACACTGTTAAGTAAGGCCCATCAAGGAGTCTGTGAGATTATCAGAAAACAACTACACTGTTAAGTAAGGCCCATCAAGGAGTCTGTGAGATTATCAGAAAACAACTACACTGTTAAGTAAGGCCCATCAAGGAGTCTGTGAGATTATCAGAAAACAACTACACTGTTAAGTATGGCCCATCAAGGAGTCTGTGAGATTATCAGAAAACAACTACACTGTTAAGTAAGGCCCATCAAGGAGTCTGTGAGATTATCAGAAAACAACTACACTGTTAAGTATGGCCCATCAAGGAGTCTGTGAGATTATCAGAAAACAACTACACTGTTAAGTAAGGCCCATCAAGGAGTCTGTGAGATTATCAGAAAACAACTACACTGTTAAGTAAGGCCCATCAAGGAGTCTGTGAGATTATCAGGAAACAACTACACTGTTAAGTATGGCCCATCAAGGAGTCTGTGAGATTATCAGAAAACAACTACACTGTTAAGTAAGGCCCATCAAGGAGTCTGTGAGATTATCAGAAAACAACTACACTGTTAAGTATGGCCCATCAAGGAGTCTGTGAGATTATCAGGAAACAACTACACTGTTAAGTATGGCCTATCAAGGAGTCTGTGAGATTATCAGAAAACAACTACACTGTTAAGTAAGGCCCATCAAGGAGTCTGTGAGATTATCAGAAAACAACTACACTGTTAAGTAAGGCCCATCAAGGAGTCTGTGAGATTATCAGAAAACAACTACACTGTTAAGTAAGGCCCATCAAGGAGTCTGTGAGATTATCAGAAAACAACTACACTGTTAAGTAAGGCCCATCAAGGAGTCTGTGAGATTATCAGAAAACAACTACACTGTTAAGTAAGGCCCATCAAGGAGTCTGTGAGATTATCAGGAAACAACTACACTGTTAAGTATGGCCTATCAAGGAGTCTGTGAGATTATCAGAAAACAACTACACTGTTAAGTAAGGCCCATCAAGGAGTCTGTGAGATTATCAGAAAACAACTACACTGTTAAGTAAGGCCCATCAAGGAGTCTGTGAGATTATCAGAAAACAACTACACTGTTAAGTATGGCCTATCAAGGAGTCTGTGAGATTATCAGAAAACAACTACACTGTTAAGTAAGGCCCATCAAGGAGTCTGTGAGATTATCAGAAAACAACTACACTGTTAAGTAAGGCCCATCAAGGAGTCTGTGAGATTATCAGGAAACAACTACACTGTTAAGTAAGGCCCATCAAGGAGTCTGTGAGATTATCAGAAAACAACTACACTGTTAAGTAAGGCCCATCAAGGAGTCTGTGAGATTATCAGAAAACAACTACACTGTTAAGTAAGGCCCATCAAGGAGTCTGTGAGATTATCAGGAAACAACTACACTGTTAAGTAAGGCCCATCAAGGAGTCTGTGAGATTATCAGAAAACAACTACACTGTTAAGTAAGGCCCATCAAGGAGTCTGTGAGATTATCAGGAAACAACTACACTGTTAAGTATGGCCCATCAAGGAGTCTGTGAGATTATCAGAAAACAACTACACTGTTAAGTAAGGCCCATCAAGGAGTCTGTGAGATTATCAGAAAACAACTACACTGTTAAGTAAGGCCCATCAAGGAGTCTGTGAGATTATCAGAAAACAACTACACTGTTAAGTAAGGCCCATCAAGGAGTCTGTGAGATTATCAGGAAACAACTACACTGTTAAGTAAGGCCCATCAAGGAGTCTGTGAGATTATCAGAAAACAACTACACTGTTAAGTAAGGCCCATCAAGGAGTCTGTGAGATTATCAGGAAACAACTACACTGTTAAGTATGGCCCATCAAGGAGTCTGTGAGATTATCAGAAAACAACTACACTGTTAAGTAAGGCCCATCAAGGAGTCTGTGAGATTATCAGAAAACAACTACACTGTTAAGTAAGGCCCATCAAGGAGTCTGTGAGATTATCAGAAAACAACTACACTGTTAAGTAAGGCCCATCAAGGAGTCTGTGAGATTATCAGAAAACAACTACACTGTTAAGTAAGGCCCATCAAGGAGTCTGTGAGATTATCAGGAAACAACTACACTGTTAAGTAAGGCCCATCAAGGAGTCTGTGAGATTATCAGGAAACAACTACACTGTTAAGTAAGGCCCATCAAGGAGTCTGTGAGATTATCAGAAAACAACTACACTGTTAAGTAAGGCCCATCAAGGAGTCTGTGAGATTATCAGGAAACAACTACACTGTTAAGTATGGCCCATCAAGGAGTCTGTGAGATTATCAGAAAACAACTACACTGTTAAGTAAGGCCCATCAAGGAGTCTGTGAGATTATCAGGAAACAACTACACTGTTAAGTATGGCCCATCAAGGAGTCTGTGAGATTATCAGAAAACAACTACACTGTTAAGTATGGCCCATCAAGGAGTCTGTGAGATTATCAGAAAACAACTACACTGTTAAGTATGGCCCATCAAGGAGTCTGTGAGATTATCAGAAAACAACTACACTGTTAAGTAAGGCCCATCAAGGAGTCTGTGAGATTATCAGAAAACAACTACACTGTTAAGTATGGCCTATCAAGGAGTCTGTGAGATTATCAGAAAACAACTACACTGTTAAGTATGGCCCATCAAGGAGTCTGTGAGATTATCAGGAAATTTACTTTCCTAAGTCTGGAATTTGTACACCTCTTTATCATTTGGCTGATGAGGGTATTCTGTAGTGGGTCTCCTGACCTTAATGTCTAGACTTTTCCACTATGCCTTCACCGATATCTCTTTCTACTCTGTCTATTAGTCCATAGTCTGCCTTCTCAATTAATCCTCATCACTCCCCCGCATGGCCTTGCCTGTGCCATAGCCATATCATTATGTGCCTACAACCAAAAGGCCAACAGTCCAGGACTGGGATACAACTATGTATGACTAGAACACTAGTCCTGCTCATACCTCTCAATGTTTCCTGATTTTGCAGAATATCCATGATTTTGCTTTACATTTTTGCCCTACCCTAGTAAATGTTTTGATTTTCTAGTAAATCACCGAGATTTTAAGTCAGTCAGTAATACCAGACCTGACATTTCCTACTTCTTACTGCTCAGAAAATGGACATTGATGCATTTCCTGTTCTATTGACTTTTTAGGTGAACTGCAGTAATTCTGGCTATTCTTTAGTGTAATAACCTGCCCCACACACAGACATACAAAGTTTGTGCAAGCTTTGGCATTCCCACAGTGACTGACAAGTGATGAGGACAGGTCGTCATTGATGGGCAGACCGTTAAAGAATGTCATGTGTTCATCATGAGCCATATATACATTCTGTATAGCACATTCATTCAATTTCATCCCATTATATCAATTATGTCCTGTCTCATCTAGACAATATATTTCTTTTTCCTACTGTACACTAAACTATATTTACAGTACAGTTTGTATTGTCCTCAAGGTGCAATGTTAATTTTACATGGAAAGAAATTGTGGCATGAATTAGTCTTGATTCCTTGTATGTAATATACTCCTTTGTCCTGTGCCACATGAAGATTACAGCTCTACTTCTTTTTTATAATGTAGACAAAGTACAGTACACTTACCATAAATGTAGATGTTAGAGTGTATTCACTGTTGCAGTCATTACATTTGGGTAATCTGCTGGCAGGCTGCCCTCAGTCGGTCTGAATTCCAAAGTCTTGGGTCCTGCGTCGGTTGCTGTCTTCTCTTCCATGACGTCAGGGGTATAAAACATGCAGCCGACGTCATTTTCTTTAGTTTTTCTTGCCCCCGATGTCAGGTGCCCCCAAAAAGGTAGCAATATTACATATCTATATATACATGCATCAATATAAACTTTACCTTTATCTACAAGCAAATATACCACATAGGTTGTAGAAGATAGAGAAGGAAAGATAAACTTTAGAATGACAGGGGAATGGCGGGAGGGTAACCTGGACTGCAAAACTGAATACACTCGAACATCTACATTTATGGTAAGTGTACACAACTGTACTATGTTCTTCGTGTTTCACTGTTGCAGTCATTACATTTGGGTAGAATCCCAAAGCTATGGTTGGGAGGCTGGAGCTAAACAGCATAAGGTGCGGCTATAAGGCCCTGCAGCACTGCAGTGGCAAAGCCTGCCGTGGACTTAAGTAGAGAGGCAAATGGTAATGCTTTGTAAAAGTGTGAACAGAACTCCAAGGAGCAGCCTCTAGAATGTCTTTGGTTGGTACTCCTCTGAGAAAGGCTGCTGAAGTAGCTGCAGCTCTGGTGGAATGAGACAATGCCCTTGGGCACAGGTTTACCATGGTGTAAGTAGCAGAAACGGATGCAGTGGCTTATCCACTTTGAAATTGTCTGCTTTGAAATAGCCTTTCCTTCTGATCCTGTAGCATATGAGACTAGTAATTGCTCAGTTTTTCTTATAGTTTTAGTCCTGTTCAAGTAGAATCTTAGCTATCTGTGCTAAGTCCAAGGAATGCAGAATTCTCTCCCCTTTGTTCTGTGGATTTGGATAAAAAGTTGGCAGATGAATTGTTTGGTTAAGAGCCACACTGGAAATCACCTTAGGCATAAAAGTAGGATTTGTTCTCAAGAGACACCCTGTATGGGTAAAATATGATAAAAGGCTCTACAGCCATGAGGGCCTGTAGCTCTGAAACTCTGAAGTAATTGCTAGTAGCAGACCTGTCTTCCATGATAAGAACTTTATATCAGCGGTAGCAGCTGGTTCAAATGGAGGTAGGGTGAGCTTTTCCAACACATAATTGAGATCCCATGCAGGTAATGCTGATTTTCTAGGAGGCCTTACATTTTTGGCTCCTCTAAGATTCTGCTTTAGTAAAGGATGAGAAAAGAGTGGTGGCTCAGTATTGTAATGAGCCAAAATGGCAGAGGCATGGATTTTGATTGATGAGAAAGATAGGCCTTTGTCAAGCATCTCAGTCAAGTATTGTAATATCTCAGGAATATGTGATTCTGCTGTATCAGTTCCTTGTGCTTGATTCCAAGCACAGAATCTCTTCCATTTGTCAGCATTAGATTTTCTAGTACTAGGCCTTCTGGCTTCCAAAATGACATCCATCACAGCTTTACTGAGAGGTGTCGTTTGTATGGTTACATGACTAGCCATGCTGCCAGGTTCAGAGTCTGTAGCTGATTGTGCAGGATCTGATTGTTTTGCTGGGACAGTAGTTGTGGTCTTTGAGGCAAGGTCCAAGCTGGGTATTGAGACAAGTTCCTTAGGATTGGGTACCAGTATTGGCGGGGTCAGTCCGGGGCAATTAGTATAATCTTTGGCTTCTCTTGTCTGACTTTTAGGAGGACCTTGGGTAGACGAGGCAGGGGAGGAAAGGCGTAAACTGATAGGTTTTTCCAACTGAAGGATAGGGCGTCCATTTTCCAGGCTTGCCTGTGATAAGTCCTTGTACAGAATCTTTTCAATTGATAATTTTGAGGAGAGGCAAATAGATCTATGGCTGGGCTCCCCCATTTCTCTGTTATCATGCTGAAGACTTGTGGATTTAGTTTCCACTCATGAGGATCCATAAGGTTTCTGCTTAAATCGTCTGCCAGAGTGTTTTGTTTTCCTGGCAGGAATTGAGCTTGAAGACGTATTTGGTAGGTCAAAGCTGTGTCCCACAGTGCCATGGCTAATCTGCAAAGGGGGTATGAGTGTGTTCCCCCTTGCTTGTTTATATACCACATAACAGTGGTGTTGTCAGTCTTTATCAGTAGTTGTCCTGGATGAAGTAAGTCCTTGAAGGCTGTTAGGGCATTTTGAACAGCTAGCACCTCTTTCTGGTTGATATGTAGATGCATTTGTTTTGGTGCCCATATGCCCTGAATGCATCTTCCTGCCATGTGGGCCCCCCAGGCATAGTCTGATGCATCTGTTGTCAAGGTTTGGCTGGCAGGGGTAGAGTGAAGGGCCATCCCATGTTTTGGTGACAGGCCTTTGCCCATCATAGAAACTCCTGTTGCAGGCAGGGAATGAGAGGAATCATTGTTTCCAGAATCTGTGAATGTTGACTCCATAAACGTTTTAGGTACCATTGAAGTATCCTCATATGCAATCTTGCATATGGAATTAGTAGGATGCAGGATGCCATGAAGCCCAGAGCTTGCAGAATTTGGCTTGCAGAAGACTAGGGTTTCTGTTGCCATCAGTTTGAAGTAAGTAGTCAGTTGCCTTTGTTTGTCTGACGTGAGGTAAGCCATCTGGGCAGTTGTATTCAAGCTTGCACCCTGGAATGTTATCTTTTGAGAGGGTACCAGTTGTGATTTCTTTTCATTTATTGTGTACCCTAGGCATGTTAGAAGCCTTTTCACAAATGCCAGGTGTCGAAGTAGAGTGTCCTTGTTCGCTGCTTGAATGAGACAGTCGTCCAAGTAAGGATATATTTGTATACTTCTTTGTCTGCAAAATGCAATTACTGGTGCCAGGCACTTTGTAAAGACCCTGGGCACAGTAGATAAGCTAAAGGGCAGTGCAGAGAATTGGTAATGCATTAAGCCAGCCTTGAATCTGAGGTATCTTCTGCACGACTGTCTTACTGGGACATGCAGGTATGCCTCTTTTAGGTCTAAAGTCACCAGCCAAGCATTCTTGCCCAGCATGGGCAGAAGCTGCTGCAAAGTCAGCATTTTGAATGTTAGAATGTCCAGGTATGTGTTCAGAATCGATAAATCCAATATTGGCCGCCAGGCCTTGCCCTTTCTGGGTACCAAGAACAGTCTTGAGTAAAAAAACATGTCCTTTTTCCTGTTCTGGCATTGTCTGAACGGCCCCCATATCCATGAGGGATGTAACCTGTTTCTGTGCCTCTGCCCATTGATTTTTTGGCAGATGTGGCCAACCATTTGCTATTGGCAGAGGGTGTAAATGGAATATGTATCCCTGTGATACGATGTTTAGTATCCACTTGTCCTGGGTTATTAACTGCCAATTTTGAGCAAAAAGTGCTAATTGTCCCCCTATGGGTGCTGCCAAAAGGTAGGTGCTTGGTGTAGGCAGAGGGAAGTCATTGGGATTGCTTTCTGTATGTTTGTGCTTTATCTCCTCCAGATTTGGAGGTGGATGCGCCCCATTGCTTTGACCTGTATGAATCTTGCATCTGGTATCTGGAACCCTTAGGGTGTCTGGATTTGCCCCTTTGAGCTCTGTCTGACACAGGAAAGGACCAGTTTTTTGTAGGCCAGTGTCTACTGAATCTTGGTGGCTGCACTTGTAAGAAGTCTTTAACAGTTTGCATAGACTTAGCTTTGTCTTCCATTTTTTTTAAAACCTCTTCTGCCTTAATACCAAACAGAGAATCTACTGTAAAGGTGCATCTAGTAATTTAGCTTTAACATGATCAGGCAAATTCTGTTCCTTTAACCAGGCATGCCTCCTAATCACAGATCCAGTAACTGCGGCCCTGCAGGAGGCCTTTAAAGAATCAAAACCACATTGCAAAGTATGCTTTCCAACTTGTTCAGCTGCATGCAATAATTCCTGCAATTCTTTATTTTCTGCACATTCTGAAATCATCATCATTTTCTGTTTCAGCAATCCCATAACATGTTGTTGGTACTTAAGCATATGAAATTGACAGTTTAAGGCCCTGATTGCCAAGGTTGCAGATGTATAAACCTTTTTTCCCCATCTGTCCAGTGCCCTTGAATCTGTCAGAGGGGGTAGGATTTTTTGCTGCTGAGGCCTTAACTCCCTTTGGACCCTGTGAAATAGTTTCTGGAACAACAGCAGGGTTTCTGAATAAGAATTTATGTGAGTCAGGGACCCTATAATATCTGTCAGGCTTACTGGGAGCTGGAGGTAAAGAGTCAGGGGTCAAGCTTGACTCCGAAAACACATCATCCACAATGTCTAAAATAGGGGGAATGGCTAAAGGCTTGTGCTGAGGGAGAAGAAGGAAATCCCTGAGCCTCTTTTTTGATTCTGCGAAGTCTTGAGTCTCCCAGTGAAAATGTTCCCTCAAAGTATGCAAGGTTTCTCCAAATTAATAATCCTCAGGAGGAGATGCAGATGGAATAGACTCCTCAGCATCAGAATTTTCATAGGGAGGTATAGATAATTCCTGATCAGAAGAGAAAACAAAAGAAATAGAAACCTGATCTGAAGATTCATAATCAGTGTCTTGCCTAGGCCTCTTATCTGGAGGGGGATGGGTACCCCTGATCAAGGTAATAAGGTCTTCAACCATTTTGATCATCTGTTTTTTAGGCATAGAGGCCTGTGCACGTGGCTCAATCATCAGTTTATTAGTTTTAGAAGTTGCCTTTGTCTTTGGTTTTGCAGCTTTCGTCGGTTTGATGTACAAATGTTGAGGTCTGAATACACCCTCAGAAACCGGTGCCTCCTCAGCGGCTCCGGACCCATCTGAGGAAGATGCATCCTTCAGTCCAATACCTTGAGTATCTTGCAGCATTCTGAACTCCACATGGGTGTCTGTAGAGGCCTGCGACTCGAAGGTAGTGGGTATCAGGGGCTGCGAAGGTGCCTCACTGAGTACCGGCAAACCGGTGACTGGCTTAGGAGAAGCTTTGTTGTCAGTTTCGGATCTCGACTGTCTTGCTCTGTCCTTTTCTTTGCGTTTTTTATGTACTCCGGTAGTCGGATTGCTATCCAACAACATCTCTAGGTAGTTAAATCTGTTTCCAAAATACTTTAATGCAAAAATATACCGACGCTTAATAGTGCGTTGGTTAAATCTAGCACAAAACCGACAGTCAGGCATGTTGTGATCAGGGCCTAGGCAAGGAATAAAGTATAAATGGAAATCCTTATGAGGTATTGGCTTCTCACAAGTAATACAATTATTAACTTTTTCTGACATTGGTAAATGGTAAGAAAAACGTTTCCCCAACGGGGTACTTAGCTTTAGTGAAGACTTCGGTTCTGAAACTCAAACTCGAATATTTCAGCAGTCGGCTGACTGGCACTTGTGAAATGCTTCTGCTTTGGGCACCGTGCAGCAAGAAAGACTAAAGAAAATTACATCGGCTACATGTTTTATACCCCTGACGACCTGACGTCATGGAAGAGAATACAGCAACCGACACAGGACCCAAGACTTTGGAATTCAGGCCGACTGAGGGCAACCTGCCAGCAGATTACCTGATTGTAATGACTGCAACAGTGAAACACAAAGAACATCACTATAATGCTTTTGATAACACTTTGTGCCACATCTGTGACTTTCCACGGAGAAGGTGCAGCATATTGATAACGACTGCAGTAGAGCCTGAAAATTTACAATACTGTGTTTAATCTTTGATGTGTATCCAGACACTGATGCCTGCACTAAGAGGGCTAAGGGAAAATTGTACAGTACTGCATTGTATAAAGACTGCTTTTGAAGCCAAACTTGTTACATTTTATTTTAACTGGTGGCACTCCGCTCCATTCGTTTCTAATTTCTATTACTATTTTACTGACAAACGTGGGAATGCTTCATTATTACTGCGGGCACATATGTTAGCACAGTTAACTATACTGTTGTATAGTTTGCTACTGTGCATCTTGGGAGATATTATACTACACAATAACCATAATATTTAAAAATTACCCCTGATTTTGGACCTTAGTCTCACATTAATTTTAGCTTTGTCCAGAATTCTCGAGCAAAGAAGCTGATTAGTAGAGTCACATTAATACTTTCCTCTAACTACTGCACACAGATTGTTTTTTGGAGCACACAGCATAAGTATTACAAGGCAGGGCCAGCCAATAAACCAAGTTGAAAGAGCTGCAAGATTTGTAAACAAGAAATCATATTTTAAAATGGCTAGTTTGTATTTCTTGACAGTATGTCACGAGGTTGAAAAATGGTACTTGCTGCTGAAAGTGGTACAGTTGACAGTTATGATTTCGTGTAATGACTAGTCACTACCTCAAAAGAATAGTAGAGGATTTGTGCTTGTTTGACTTTTCAGCTGCTAACTTATCTGATTGACTTGATATTTTTTGCCACTTATTTTCCTTTGCTTCCCTTGTGATGAATCTTTCCTCTAGAAGAAAACTATTTTAGCTTATCTTTTTTCAGTTAGATAAGACAAAAGATCTTTTAAATGTAGTTTTATTACAGTTTTTATAAAGTTCAAAAATCTATACATTATGTTCAGACCCAAGATTAACCTTTAGTTGATGTCCTATTACTACACTATCATCTTAAACTGAATTTGTACATATCTGTTCTTGCAGAATAGCAATTTAACTTGTGCTTTCATGTGAATGTCATATGACTTTGGGATAATATGCTACAGTGTTTGCATAATTTTATTTTTGACTTGCCACTTGCAGTTTTTCTCCTGGGGATTAAACATGAGTTCTCTACCTGGACATTCCCAGTCAAAAAAGCATAACAATAGAATTCTCCAAGCAACAGCAAAATGAAAGAACCAGTTCTACAAACTTTGGCAACCAAGGATCTGTGTGTAGGTCTGCAGAGATGTATCTAGTGCAAGATGGGACACAACTTGTGATGCTTGCCAGCCTTGCATGGCAAAAAAAGGTTTCATCCCCTTTTTGGGTTGTCTGGTTGTATACAAAGATGATGCTAGTAGGATCAAATGAATGATAAAGTGGCAAGGGCCTGTATCCAGCAGAGCATGTCTCATTTAAAAATGAGCCTCCAGAATATTATTCACTCATGAAGAACAACATTTTATCCACAGCTTTTCTAGTTGGGGTCTACTCAAGGGATATTGTGGAAAAGGCCTTTATTGCGGATGACACAATGCTCACAGTATGTGAAGGAGAATTTCACATTTAAGGAGGAAACATAAAAGATGAAAGGGCCACGACGCATCTTTTTTGTGACAAAATATTCTCATATGCTTATGATGATATTCTACAAATACTTAGATGACACTGGCACATACAACTTTTGGATGCTAAACTACAGCAACTTCTCTCCCCTTCCCATAGGATCTTCTTGTAAAGGACCACCCATAAAAGGCAGGTTTGGTTTCTATTTTTCCAGACATTGCAAAAATAAAGTTAGCGGACTTTAATACATGCAGATTTACTAGTTCTCTTCTTATGGTCAATTAATAAGGGCCGTTTCCTTTTTATTGTTATTCTGTCACAATTTGTGTTTGTAGTCTAATAGTCCTACTTGCATGTAAATTACAGTACGTAATCCAAGAACACATGAGAGTCCACTGATTCCATCTATTCACCCACAACCCCCTTTTCACATTTTTGCACATGGGGGTTGGGATGTCACTTTAACAGTGACAATCATCTAGATCCACGTTTTTCACCACCAAGTTATAATATGCAAAACAGCACAGCACAACACAAATGGTCTATTCATCAGGGAAAGGGAAACATTTCTGCAATTAACATGCTTTGAAATAACAGATGCTCCTTTTTCATACAGAAATACTATAGCTTTTAAGAAAAGCTACTTTAGAAAGAAAAGAGTCCCTATATATTTTGTAATATGGTAGAGCTGTTCTACAAAGGGAGAATAAAGATGTACAACGGTCCTTATTGGGAAAGGATAACTGATTAGCTCATGAGCAATTTTCTCTCTTTTTTTAATGATTTGTAATGTTACTTGATTTATACATTTGAAGAATTTTTCATAACTTGAGGCATGTGGTCTCACAACAAAGGAATTTTCTTTGCAAGGAATCTCATCTCTAAGATGGCAGTTTAAGAACTTGACTCATTTGCCTCACGGTTTATGTAGGGCATCTATCCTTTTTTTTTGGGGGGGGTCACAGAAGAGCAGTCAGTATGCCTTCAGGCTGTCAAAACATCATCCTTAATAACTGCCTGGAATGGGGGGGGTGACACTGGGTTCTTCTTCTTTTTCCCCTCACAAACATTCAGTATTAACTCTGGGAAAGGTATGAACACCCCCAAGCCCAAGTCCCAATGGACCACTTGTCCTCATGGGCCTTAAAATTTCTATAAGCTGGGGAATATATCTTTCCAGATACAAAGATACATATAAAGGAAAAGTACAAAATAAGCAATTTATTGATAACCCAAAAAAGTTTTACAGAGAATTGGGAAACAAGGTAAAAGGAACTGAAAGACCACAAAAAAAGAAGAAATAGATACATTTTGGAGATGTATTTATGAAGATCCTATGGAACACAACAAAGATGCTAAATGGATAGTAGTAGTAAAAGAAAGAAGACAAAGTTCAAATGTACAGGATATGAAATGGGATGAAGTAACGGCCAGAGAGATTGAAGCAAAGTTAAGAAAAGCCTCTAATTGGAAAACCCCAGGCCCAGATGCAGTATCCAGCTTCTGGTTAAAAGTATTAACATCTCTGCATGAAGATTTAGTCATTAGTAAGAACTATTTATATGGCCTCACAAGATCCAAACATAGTGCAAGTTTTGAGACATGAGGAGAATAAATCTAAGATGACTCCCCTTCTTAGTCTAGCAGAAGCATATTGGCATCAAGAGTCTATGTTATATATTCAAACGCTTAAATGTTTGAATCACTAAAGATCGAACTTTAGTGATCGAACATTTAAATGTCCGAATATTTAAAAAAATAAAAAATAAATAAACTAATAAAAACAAACAAAAAAAAACTAAAGGGTGTAAGCAGGGGGGCAAGCCCCCTGGTGCCCCCCTGCTACTTAAATATACCAACTCCAAGATCGCACTATAGTGTAGGAAATGGGAAATTTTCCATTTCCGCATTGCAGCACACTGAAGTGCGATCTCAAACCAAAAGAGGAAAGGTTAATTTTGGTGGCCCAAGATAGTGGGCTATGTACACGGTGGTTTACAAAGTCCATTGTACATATGGGAGAAACTGACAAATGTAGGTTTTGCAAAACAGAGCTGGAAACAGTTGCACCCCTTGTTGCTGGTTGTGATATACTAATGGCAGAAGGACTGTATACTGAAAAGCATAATAATGTGGCAAGACTGTTGTACTCATGATTGTGCAAACATTATAATACTGAAGTAGCTGAAAAACACTGGAAACATGAGCAACAAAGCATCATACAAAATGAAGTCTACATCACATGGGATCTCACATTACCAACAGTTCAAAAGACAGATGCGAGAAAACTAGACATAGTGGTCCATGAAAAGAAGACAAAAGTAGCACTGATCATTGAAATCACTCAGTGACTACAGTGTCTTGTGTACAGAGCACGTCTGGCTGGCATCAAAGATTGAAACAATACTAATTTCATGAACTTTAATCATACTTTGACTTAGGAATGGGGTCCATTCCTCTCATGGTATTAGAAACCCAAAAGATTTGGAAAAATTTATAAAAAAATAAGGAATAACCCATACATCACTATATGGGTAGCCAACTGGCTCATCAACAGAACATATACTGTTAAGGTTGGGGATTCCACCTCTACCACTACACCAGTTACCAGTGGCATACCATAGGGATTTGTGCTGGGCCCTACACTGTTTGGAATCTGTTTCTTAGAAGTACAGGTGAAAGTACATGTCCTGTGGCTTACCAAGTTCATTGATGATTGCAAAGTGTGCTCAGTCATTGAGTCCCCAAACAATGTTAACATATTACAAAAGCTAACACAGAAAATGATTGGTGCCAAAGCCATGGACTAAAACTAAATGCAATAAAGTACATTATTATCCCCTTTGGCAAAGAGGAAGTCCCTGCAATTTACAATATTGACAGCAATCCCCCTAAGCTCAACTCCAGTCCTGCGAGATTTGGGAACACAGGTTGCCAGCAATCTACACTTTGATCACCATGTGTCCATAGTGGTAAGGAAAGCTTTCTACATTGCACATCTCATAAGTAAGGGTACTACATCCAAGACTAAGGAGGTTATAACTCAGGTCTATATCAAAACTTCAAAAGAGCGAACGCTCTTATATCGACACCAAATAACTGAAACCACACAATGTCAAACGTACGGAACAGCGATTTTTTTTCCCAGGGAAAAAAATCGGTCCTCCAAAAAATAAAAAAACAAACAAAAAAAACAAATCCACAGACAAAATAAAGTGGGGGGCTTTGCCCCCACACCCCCCGATGTGGGGGACTGTGCCCCCCACACCCCTCTACTTAAATATACCAACTCTGAGATCGCACCACAGTGGAGGAAACAGCAAAGTCCCAAAAATGGCCCAGCGATGTTTTCCCTGGGAAAAAAATCGCTGTTCCGGCTGTTCCAACATTCTGTGGTTTCACTTATTTGCAGTCGATGTATGAGCGTTCACTCTTTTGAACTTTCAACTTCCTAATATAGACCCTATAACTCCTCTGTACTTGACCCTCATCAGATCACTAATAGAGTACAATGCTCCCTTTTGCAAGTACCTCACCAGACACCTGCATCAGCTGGAGAAACTACAGACATTTCTCACCAAGAATATTTAGGGCCTCCAAAACACAACCTACATTGAAAGACTGAAAGCCCTGTCACTGTAGTCTGTAACCTATAGGCTGCTGAGAGGCAACTTATGCCTGGTCTACAGAGCAGTCTCTGACCCTGCCCCTAATGGTAATGCTGTACATCTGCAAATCAAATGGGACAATAGTCACTCACTCCAGGAATCTCAACCTAGCCTGTGACATTAACAGAAAATGCTGGAGAGACAGATACATCTCCCAGAGACAGTGATGTCTGTCTTCATATAGTCCAGAGACCAGAGAGAGATGTCTCCCAGAGATTGCTGCTCCTCTGGAATAAACTGCCAAGCCATGTGAAGCAGAACTTCTCAATAACCCTATTCAAACGCCACCTAAACAACTGGATAGGAGACTGTAAATTCTCCAAGGGTGACACCTATGTCCCTCATGGACAAGGGCAGTAGGTGGTGATCATAGATTTAATGACCATCTAACCAAGGTCAGTTAGGATCATGTGTATAACAGGGCTAGGCTTGTAAAGATCCTAGGGCTATTAGCCTAGTAACCTACTATGAACCTATGGATGTACTATGAAGAGCCAAGCCATCATCCTTTCAGTGCTGAGTTCCAGTTAAAAAGAAGTTATGTACTCACCATAACGTTCCATCTGAGTAGTACTTCATTTGTCTTTAACTTGTGGGATATGGATCCGTATCAGATCCGAGCCGGCAAATATTACTAGCATTAGCTCCTAGCTCCAGACTCCTCCCCTTACCCATAATACACCTCCACTGCCTTCCATCCCCAGATCGAGTTTGCTGAACTTATACTGATAACCCGACCTGATAATATACTTGTGACCTATACTGCAGCCCC
The DNA here is from genome assembly GCF_019279795.1 of Protopterus annectens. NCBI lineage: Eukaryota > Metazoa > Chordata > Ceratodontiformes > Protopteridae > Protopterus > Protopterus annectens. The sequence goes on along the minus strand of NC_056729.1, from coordinate 1,706,366,187 downwards.
ATAGGCTGACCATGTGCCAAGGTCCGGGGGAAGGAGGGAGGAACGGTTGAAGACAAATGAGGTACAGCTATTCAGATGGAACGTTATGATGAGTACATAACTTCTTTATCTGAAGTAGTTTACTTCATTTGGTCTTCAACCTGTGGGATAGAGTGCCCAGCTACTAAAAATCCTGGGAGGCCCTCATGGAAGCATATTCCGGAGCACCGCGGAACCAAAGGATGCTCTCCTTCTAGAAGTCAAATCCAGTTTGTAATGAGAAATAAATGTAAGCGATGAGGACCAAGTAGCTGCAGAGCAAATGTCATCCAAAGACACTCTAGACGAGAAAGCCAGAGACGTAGCCATGGACCTAGTGGAATGAGCTTTTACCTGACCTGCAGGAGACATGCCTCTGTTCTTATAGATCTGCAGGATGCATGAAGAAATCGATCTAGCTATAGTGACCTTGGAGATAGGTTTCCCCAAAAAGGGTTTATAGAAGGAGACAAACAATTGCTCAGATTTACGGAAATGTTTTGTTCTGTTTAAATAGAAACATAACTGTCCATGAACATCCAACGTGTAGTTTGCATTCCTTCTTGTTCGTAAAATTGGGAAGGAACACAGGCAAATTTATCATCTAATTAATATTGACTGGTGATGCCACCTTAGGAAGAAAGGATAGACTGGTTCAAAGGGAACCTCTGTCTTTATGAAAAATCATGAACGAAAGTTTGATGGACAAGGCCTGTAATTCTGAAACCCTTCTAGCAGAGGTAATAGCCACCAGAAAAGCTGTTTTCCACGATAAAAATTTTAGATCTGCAGTTGCGTCAGGCTCGAAAGGCGGAGCGACCAGAGCTTGGAGAACCATAGTAAGGTCCCACGGGGGAACAGGATCTTTAACCGGGGGGCACAGCAAAAAGGTGCCTTTGATAAATGCTTTACACAGTCTGGAAGATGCTAAGGATGCAGAATTCTCACCCACATGAAAATGGGAAATGGCAGCCAACTAAACTTTGACAGTAAAAGAACTAGCCCCATGCTGGAAAATATCAGCTAGAAAATCAAGAATAGCAGAAACAGGAGCTGTGAAAGGGTCTAAACTCCTCTGAGAGGCCCAGAAAGAAAAACGTTTCCACTTGCTGCGATAAACCCTTCTGGTCGAAGACTTATGAGCAGCTACCAAAATAGATCTAACTGAGGAGGATAGTCTGGGAGTCCTAGCAATTACAGGAACTGGAGCAGCCAAGTCGTGAGCTTCAGGCTGTCCAGACTCGGATGAGGCACCCCTGAACGGTGTGAAATCAAATCCTGAATGGGATCTAGGATTCAAGCTGGAGCCAGAACGTGAGACCAAAGGAAGGGGAAACCATACCTGGTGAGGCCAGAATGGGGCAATGAGGATCACCTTGCATTCCAGTTGACAAGCTTTCTGCAGAAACCTCGGAATGAGAGGTACTGGTCGGGTAAGCATACAGAAGACAGGGAGGACAAGCTTGAACTAGAGCGTCTCTGGTGGACTCCCTCAACAGGGGGTTCAGAGGGAAAAAATCACTGCACTTCGCGTTGGAAGGAGATGCGAAGAAATAGCAGCAAGGTTGACCCCACTCGCTGAAGATCTGTTCCGCTACTGACAGATTCAGAAACCACTCATAAGGAATAAGAATGGTCCGACTTAGCCTGTCCGCTAAGATGTTGGACCACCCCGGAATGTGCATTGCGATGAGAAAGCGACTGGTGGAGATCGCCCATTCCCACAGTCTCATGGCCTCACGACAAAGGGGGGTAAGATCTGGTCCCTCCCTGTTTGTTAATAAACCAGACTACTGACATGCTGTCTGACTGAATGGCAATCGTCCCCAGAGGAAGAAAGGCATGAAGGGCCTGCAACACTAGAAGGACCACCTTCATCTCTAGGACATTGATATGCAAGCTGGTCTCTATGGGGGACCACAGGCCTTGGACTGTCCTGCCCGAACAATGTCCTCCCACCAGAGCTGGGAGGCATCCATGGTGACTGTGGTTTGGGCTGGGACTGGAACAAAGGGTAGTCCCTCCAAAATGTCCGGAGAGCTCATCCACCATATGAGGGACGACTGACACACTCGACTTAGGTAGATAGGATAAGTCAATGGCAGTGCCAACATGGACCATTGAACCGCTAGAGTCCACTAAAGAATCCGCATGTGTAGCCGAGCACACGGAAGAAGAGTTATGGTCACTGCCATTGAGCCTACAGCCCTCAACACCGATTCCGCTGTTGGGAGGTGAGAATGGTAGATCAGGGAGACATGCATCCTGAGGTTTTGACCTCTCTCCGAGGTCAGGAATATTTTGCACTGAAGAGTATCTATCCTGGCACCAATGTAGTCTATCACCTGTACAGGATCAAGGAGAGATTTGGATGTGTTGATTGTGATACCCAAACTCTGGGCAAGTGTCAAAAAATAATGCCTGGTTTGGGAAAGTAGATGCCTGGTGGGAGCAGTGTGGAGCCAATCGTCCAGGTACGGATAGACCTGAATCCCCTGGAGCCTCATGTGAGCCGCTACAACTGCCATCACTTTGATAAACACCCTAGGGGCTGTGTTGAGACCAAAGGGTAGGGCTCGAAATTGATAATGATGGACTCCTTCCCGGAAGCGGAGGATCCTCCTGGAGCTTCTGTGCACTTTTATCTGATAGTAAGCATCCTGAAGGTCTAACGAGCACATCCAGTCGCTCTCTTGCAGGTACAGCATGATGGACTGTAGTGTGACCATCTGGAACTTCTCTTTGGCAACAGACAGGTTCAGGGTAGAGAGGTCCAGAATGGGCCTTAAGTCCCCTGTTTTCTTTGGCACCAAAAAGAACCTGGAGTAGAAGCCCGATCTGCTGATCCGGACTGATTTGGGGGGGGGGGCGGTTTCGATGGCTTGTTTAACTAGCAGCTTGGAAATTTCCTGTGCTGCTGCCTCCCTATGTGTGGGTAAAACATCCGGGAGGTGTCTGGTAGATATGGGGGCACCCACGAAGGGGACAGAATATCCCTTGAATATGATTTGAAGCACCCAGCGGTCCATTTGTATGGACTCCCATGCTGCTGGGTGCAAGTACAATCATCCCCGACTGCCTCCAGAGTACAGCAGTCGGGCAACCCCTCAGGGTTGCTGCCCGGGTCTGTCCGAGAATGGTTCTCGAGACTCAAAGTTCCGCAGACCCCCTCTGCCCCTGAGCCAGCATCCATTCTGTCCCCCTCTGCCTCTGGGGGAAGAAGAGCCCCGAGTGTCCCGGGAATACTGAGACTTCCGGAACCACATCATCTTTTGCCCTCTCTGGTTCTGAGAAAAGGACATTTGAGGGTTAGAAAAGCGGATTCCGACAGCAGACAGTGTCTTCCCGCCTTTCTCACTCTGGACTAGTGTCTTCTTGACAGTCTTACCAAAGAGTGTAGAGCTGTCATAAGGGGCATTGGCAAAAGACACCTTAAAGGGTTTGGAAAATTGACACAACCTGAGCCAGGCGTTAAGCCTCATGGACACGCCGGACCCAGCCGCCCTAGCCACTCCTTCCATAGCATGGGAGAGGAGTCACATGGATGTATTAGATACCGCTTTTAGAGTGGCCATTCTCGTGGAGAATGAAGCCTTGTCCACCTGCGACATGGACTTGAGGGGAGACTCCTCCAGCTCCTTTAACAAGGTCACGTTGGAATCTAGTGACATGGGCCAAGTAATTCAGCTCCCTGATTGAAAAGGTAGCTGAAGCACACACCTGCTTCCCTAGGCGGCCCATCATCCATGACTCCCAGTCAGAAGGGTGGACCGAGGAACTCTCTTGAGCAAGTTCCTTCTTAGTGGCTGCTACTACCACCATGGTGTCCATGGGGGAGCCCTTATTCCAGGATGGCCTGTCAATCGGGGGGGGGGGCTTAAAATTTTATCGGGTCGCTTGGGGATAGGCTCCATGGTGTCCGGTTCCTTCCACGCCTGCGAGGTGACCAAAACCACTAAAGGATCCACAGGAGGGGACATCCAGGAAGTACACGGGCCCATGCTGAAAGCCTCCAGGAAAACAGACTCATCAGAAGAGGGCTTGGGGCAGACCAACTTCCCTGCTGGAGAAGACATCCTCGGGAGGTGATCTTGGGGAACCCTCTCCATCATCTAAATCCATGTCCTCAGTGAGGGACTCGGGGGAGTCCAAGTGCCTCCTCTTGCACGTATGCTTGCGAGGCACATCTCCAGTGGGGTCTCGGGGGGGGGTGCTTGCAAGCCATTTCTTCCTTGGGGGGAACCATCTGGGGCTCTTCAAGCATGGGCTGTCCCTCTGGTAAGACAATGGGGAACGTAGACAGAGCCAAGGGGGTCTGGGAAGAGTCCGAGGGGGTGGTCAGGGGTCTTGATCCAACGGAGAGGACCCTTTTTACCACATCGAACACCGAAGGAGAGCGGACCTCCTGGGAAGCTAATAAGGAGGCTGGTCTCCCTGGGTCCAATGCGAGAATCAGAGCCAGGCCCGAGGTGGAGGAGCTCCGAGGGAGGGGATCTGACCCGACAAAGTCAGAGCCCATGGAAAACGTTCCACTCCCTCGGATCCAACACCCAAGCTCCAGCTCAGAGAGTGGCTCGAATCCAAACTGGTCGGATCTGAAAAGCTCCAGGCAGCCGACGGCATTGAGGAAACAAGTACCGTCAACACCGACCCCCTGACCAAGGCCAACCTCGGATCCGAGTACTCCGAAGCCAAAGGTCGGATCGGAGAAGGAGAAATGGGTTGAAAGAAACGAAGCTCCCCCCTCCAGAGGGAGGGGGGCTGGCAAGACCCCCATCTGGATATGTGTATGGATAAACCATCTCATCATCTTATCCAGATCCGTATCCAATAAGGAGTGGGTTGACCGCAATGAGGCCACAGACTCTGACCTAGTGGGTCAGGGAACAGAGGCCTGAGAGACTGGATGTGCCTTCTCCCACTCCGGGGAGAACCTCGGAGATCAGAGCCAAGGGGAGTCAACGGTCCGAGGGGTTTTGCTAGGTGAAGAGAGGTCCGGGGACCTCTTCCTCTTCTCCATCTTTGACTCTCTCTCTCTCCCTTTCTCTACCTTTCTTCTACTCTGCTACCACAGGCTTAGAGGCAGGAGTTTGAGTCCCAGCCTGGGAGGGAGGAGTAGCCAGAGGAAGAGAGGAGGGAGAGGCAGTCACAGAAGAGGAAGACAAGGAAAGAGTCGGTAGGAGGAAGAAGACCTTTGAGGGCCAACTTGGCCTTCCTATCCTTTAAAGCGTGGGGGTTGAAACCCCGCACAAATATTGCAATCCACACTAAGGTGTGCCACACCCAAGCACAACACACACAGAGTGTGGCCATCCGCTGGGGAGAGCTTATGGCCACACTCTGTGCAGCGCTTAAAGATATGCTTTTCAGCCACACTAAAGGGAAAGAAAGCCTTAAAAAAGACAGGCAAATACTTTCCTAAAATCACTCACACACAAACCTACTCACCACACTAGACTAAAGAACAACACTGAAGGGGGGGCACCACAGAACATACTACTCTAACATTTTACCTAACAACATTAACACTTGACGCCAAAGCGATGGGAGGGGAGAAGAGGTACCTAAACTAATCTAACTTGACGAACAAAGCGAAAGTTTTTACTTACAGAAAGTTAAACAACCCACTGCTAGTTGTATCTCAGAAGACACGATGTATAGCAAATCTCAGCAAACGAGATCTGGGGAGGGGAGAAGGGGTACCTAAACTAATCTAAACTGGCAAAAAAAGTAAAAGTTTTTTACTTACAGAAAGTTAAACAACCCACTGCTAGCTGGAGCTCAGAAGACACAATATATAGCAAATCGCGGCAAACGAGATCTGGGGATGGAAGGCAGTGGAGGTGTATTATGGGTAAGGGGAAGAGTCTGGAGCTCGGAGCTGATGCTAGTAATAGTTGACGACTCGGATCCGCATCCCACAGTTTGAAGACCAAATGAAGTAAACTACTTCAGATCTACTTTTCATCAAGCTATGGCTATAGTACAGACTACAGGCAAAGGAACGCATGACTGCCAGACTCTTCTAAAGAGGTACAGTGGGCATCATCAGCTTAACAGTGAAAATCCAAGCCTTTCCCAGGGACAGCATGTATGTAGTGAATAACGACAGGCCCAGTAAGCAGCCTTTTGGAACTCTACAACACATATAACAGGGGGAAACAATGTATTAACATCAAGCTTCTCCAGCTGAATCCACCATGAAAAGTTAGGAGGCAAATCAATCCAGTGTAATAGCACAAGTGCAACAGGACTGAAGTCTGAGCATACCACGGTCTGGCCAATGTAAAAGCAGCAGAGTAATCAAGAAGGGCCAGAACCAAACACCAACACTGGCCTCATGCCAGTAGGCAATCATTCAGCATCATAGTGAGGGCAGTTTCAGTAATACAGCAAGTCTGCAAACCAACAATTAAAAAAGATGCCAACCAGTGGTAACCAAAAACTAGTAACCAAACAAATACAACTGATAACAGACAGCTAGAACCAACATTTACAAACCAGACTGAAATGTTTCAAGGACAGACTGTAAATCCTTTAAGAAGGGGTAGCAATTAACAAGGACGTGTGTCCCTAAAGATTTTTTTTTTAAACCACAGTGGGGTAGGGTAATGAAGCATGCTTAACTGAAAATGGAAAAATTCCAGTCTGCACTGAAGATCAGAGTATCTGATGAAAAAAAAAAAAAACTGGATCCACCACCTCTCCAAGTAAGCTAGAACCAGTCAAGAACATAGGTCCAGAAGAAATAGTATCTGTAACTTGCACCAAGGCCAAATGACAGTAACTTAAAGGCTACTAGAACTTCCCTCAGTACACTACAAGAAATCTCCATCCTAAGAAAGGCATGCCTTCCTGGAACAAAATAAGTGACTACCTCACAATCAAAAGATGAAAAAGCTTTACATGTGTAAGACAGACTGGACTAGATAACCTATCTACTACTCTGAAAAGAAGAGAACGGCTGGCCTATTTGATGCAGCTGAGCTCTCTCAAAGGAGATGTCAAAACTACAATTAAACATAACAGTCAGCCAGTAAGTATATGCCTGATGTCCAAGAACTGAGGAAGCCTTCACTGGTGCTCCAGCATTTGCCTGTCACTTCTGAAGGCAAAAAACAGAAGCTCAAACCATGAATAACTTAACTGCGTGGGGACCAGGTTTACATGAACTCGGGTAGAAACATCCATAGCAGATATATTATCAAATTATAAGTGACTCACAAAGGCCTGACCATCTTATGTAACCTTAATGTTCTGCACCACCAGCTCAGGATCATTACAAACTACTAGTTAGCGTTTTTAAATGCCCTATACAGGTGGAAAAGCTATTTTATATGCTCTTACCATACTTTTCTACAGTGTTAACGATTTGTTCATCTTGAAGAATCAAAGCGCTTCATGACAAATACTCATCTGAGAGTGCTTTTAGCTTCTTGGTATAGCCACAATCTATACTGTATTTTGGAATTCATTTACAAAGCATAGATAGATTTCTACACCTATGCCTTGCACATGGAACCCAAAAATATGCCTTCTTAGTGCAGATCAGTCACAGATATACCAGCAAACCAAAAATATACAAGCTATCACATTGCGTTCTGCTTGTGTTAAGATCACCCATAATTCTGAAAACTGCAATGCCATAATTTAATCTGCAGCTGCTCAATGGAAAATAAAACTTCACATTCTCAATGGCAGCATGCAAAGGACAAATGAAACTGTTTCATTTTTCCATCTGTAAAGTACCAAGGTTCTTATATTAAAAAATACACTCCAAGCAGGCAGTTTACCAGACTTAGAAGTTGATAAGATAACCAAGTCACAAGTACTTAGAGAACCAAAGGTTATGGGGAAAGAGAACTATTTTTTTTTTTCAAACCTGCAGTGATGATTAATATTTCTGTAAAAGAATACAGATGCATTTGAGCTTTGGCCCCTCCTAAACACGTTGCAAACAGTTTAACAGCATTTGCTCTGGTTGGTTGTCATGCAGTGTTCAAGGATCTTAAACTGATGTTCTGTGTTTGACTGCTTTCCAGATACTGCACTACTGTGTATTCAGTCCTCATCATGTCTTAAATCACCAGGATTGACTGCATACTGCATTACAAAATGCTATTCATTGTCCAAGGGAAAAAAAATCCAATAGGAAACATGACAGTTTGGCGCGTCTATACTGTCGTACCCTGAGATTTCAAAAGTCTTAAAGGTTTTCAGTGCCAATATTTTGAAATTGGAATGGTGCAGCAATGTTAACAACAGTATATATATATATATATATATATATGTGTGTGTGTGTGTGTGTGTGTGTGTGTGTGTGTGTGTGTGTGTGTGGGTGTATGTATGTATGTATATATATATATATATATATATATATATATATATATATATATATATATATATATATACGCATATATATATGTGTGTGTGTGCTCGTGTGTGCATGTATGTATGTATTTATAATTATGTTGTGTATTTTGGAGCACAATGGCAGGGAAAACTGACAGGAAATGAAAAAAATTTGGCATTAACCCGGAGTTGTTCTTTAACCTGTATCACACAACACATTTAAACACTGAAATTACAACATTAGGTAAATTAATCTTACATTTAAAAGACTGCTGGTGACATGTCAAACAATGTCTAAAGTGGGAAAACAAACGCTTTCATGCCATTTCCCTTTGTTAACAGCTACCTGCTCAGGTACCCCCAAACTAATTTGATCCCAGAGATGGGCATCACTTGCACCCCTGATACTAAACTTGTTCTACTCATTTATTTCTTGATCAATACTTGACAGTGCCAAAATATTAAACCCTTAAAGGCTGCAGCAGTACTGTACCAATATTTAAAACATGTTAAAGCTGGTTGGGAGGGTGGCCTAATGGTTAAGGTGTTTGCTTTACAAGCACAAAGTGCAGGGTTTGAATCTCGCAAGGGATAATTTGGCTAGACTTAAAAAGGCTTTCAAGGGCAGTTAGCTTAGTACTAATCTATGAATCTATAAGCTGGAGGCAGATTTTTTTTATGCAGAAGCATAAATATATATCTTCCCAGGTGATGTACTTAATATGCATCTACCCCGATGTAGTCTGGGTATACCACTGAGCTTTTGCTTGTAAATCCAGGTATTCCACAACTCCTAAACAATGGCTTAGGCAAGTACCTCTATGCATTTTTATTTATTTATATTGTGTTTTACTACCTTTGTTGCCTTTTGCTTAACCTTTCATTGAATAATTACCTGGGAACCATAACAATGGTAAACTCACTTTGCAGGTCATTATGCATTTAACATGCAATCGCACATTGAGCTATACAAAAATTTAAATTGTGCAGTACTGCAGAAAATGAAAAACACTCAACAATTTAAGTCTGCCAGCAGTCATTGGCAAATTCATTCAAGTCTTATACTATGTAGGGAGTTTAGTCTTTAACACTGACTGTAATGCAACACTGAAAATGCCTGTATATGAAGTAATTTTTCTAAACACTTACTGCTAAATATTTTAAAAGAAACCAACTATCATTTTCATTTGTATATGCATCCTGATATTTATTTAGCACAATTATATTGTTACAACTGTGCTTACTATACGGACACAATACACTTAAATCTACACAAAGAAGGAAACAAAGCACTACAGAGTGTTCCACATTGTGAATCAGATGGAACAGAAGCTAGTTACACAGTTAGGTATCATTTTACGACAACAGACTTCTGAATGCACCAAAAGTAGTACATTTTACAGTGCTCTGTTTTAAGGCACTGCTATTGCTACAATACTTTTGCTGTTTAGCACATGTATAATGGAAAAGCACAATTTCTGAAAGAAAAAAAAGAACTAATATACAATATTTTGCTTTCAACCTGGTAATGTAGTCAAATAGTTTGTACACATTCTAGAATGCCACTTTAACTATAGCTTGAAAATTATTACAAAGTTCCTATGTATCACCACAGTATTTCTGGCATTTGTTTTTGGAAATAAATGTATGCAGTGATCTGTGGCACTGTTGACATCTTGGCCACAGTGTCCTTGCTTAGGGAGCAATACAGCAATTGCTAGCTAAAGCAATCCAATGCAGACAAGCAATGAGAAATACTGTGCTCACTACACAATTGCTCTAGCAAACTGTATAATCACTTAAAGTATGGAATTATATAGCAATAACCCATGCCTGGGTGTGGGTAATGCTGGATTTACCCACGGCTGGTGTGATTTGGTCATGAGGGCGAAGCCCGATTGGCCAAACAAAGACAACCGTGGATAAATCCAACATTACCCACACCCAGGCGTGGGTTATTGCTATTATACAATGACATTATTTAAGAAAAAAAATAATTACTTTTCTTAAATAATGGCATTGTATAATGCCTCCTTACTGCCCTTCCGCAGCTGTCTGGTATTCTGCGGCAGTTCTGATGTATTGCGCATGCATATGCTTATGCAGTACATCAGAGCTGTGGGCAAAAGCAATGGAGAAAGCAAGATCTCCGTTGCTTTTTACAAACTGTCTCGCTATGTTAAAGGAGTTTAACATAGCGAGACAGCTTTAAAAAAAAGCAATGGAGAATCTCCATTGCTTTTTTTAAAGCTTTCTCGCTATGTTAAACCCATTTAACATAGCGAGACAGTTTTGAAAAAAGCAACGGAGAAAGCAAGATCTCCGTTGCTTTTTACGCACTGTCTCGCTATGTTAAACAAATTTAACATAGCGAGACAGTGTGTAAAAAGCAACGGAGATCTTGTGTTCTCCGTTGCTGTAAAAAAGAGTTATACTAATGGAAAAAGTCCGGGCAACCAGACCTTTTTCCATTATTATAACTCTGATTTACAACGTGCATGCTGACCAATCAGCCTGCAAGTTTTGGAATATTAATGGGGGGGGGGGGTCGTTGTATAATGTATTTTAATCAATGGCCGAACAGAATAAATAGATGGCTCACCAGAAACAGTTTCTGGATGTGAGAAAATACTTTCACACCACTCCCTTTTGTTAGCAGTTACCTGCTCTCCAACTCCCTGAAATACTTTAATCCTACTGTGGTCCCCACTGGCAGAGTTAATGTACTATGGAGGGTCCCGGGCATCCGTTGGCTTCAATGATGTTTTGAGCACAATGATTTATTTCTTGATCTGTGCTGAATGAGATCAAATATTCAAATTTTCAAGGCTGCAGTAGGACTTTATGAATATATAGTACATGTCAAAGCAGTAGATAGCTTCTTCCTGTGTAAAAATCAATCAGTCTAAGTTGTGAATTAAAATTTACTCTTCCCCACCTCCATTCCCACCCACCCATTGAACACCTAATTAGATTACAGGTCTCAATTTCAAATTACTTGAGAATCATGTGAGGTTAACTACACCCTGCTGGCAGGCCATGACCAAAAGAACATACATCTTATGAACAACCCCAAACAAAAACTGAAATCCTGGAGTATTGCAGAAAATGAAAGAGTCAACAATTTTAATTATGACAAAAAAAACCTAGAACAAGCCTCCTCCCCAAAAAAACAACATGTAACAGGCTTAACCATGTTTTTTAATCTTCTGAACCATCACTCATCCAGATGATGCATAAAAGCTACACAACTACATATGGCAAGAAAACACCACTGTCAGGCAAGCAGTTCCACTTCATACATTCCGTCTTGTTTTCAGTACCACTGCAACAGTCCTTCGGTTGTATAGTGAATGTAGGTCAGCAAAATTATTCTTAAAAGACATTAACAACTGACACTGCTCTAGCAGGAGCCTGGATACAGTAAAACACAAATATGAGTATGGGCACAAACCTTCCAAGCAGCAGCAATGGGATATAAAACTTAAACAAAAACACAAACATTGGTAATACAAGTACTATGAAGAGGCGGAAGGATAAATCAAGCATCAGACACTAAATTTTAAATAAGAACAAAAACCAATGAGGACACAACCACGGCTGCTGCTGCTTCCAGTATAAAAACTTTATTAGTGCACAGAACAAACACACGCACCTTCACAAAGTTGCTTCATAAGGTGTAATGAAAGTACACTTCAGAAACATTCCTTTTTTAAAACAGTTAATGAAATCACATGACAACTCCAATTAATAAATTAAAAAAAAAACTCATTAAAAAGTGAAATACATTAATGCATAAAACATGTATATAAAAAACATCCATAAAAATAATAAACACGATCTCATGAACTCACTTAAACAGGACTACCTTCTAAGGGGTCTGGACTTCAATTTAGGTGTAAGTGGTATACACTCATTTAATCCACTCCCTGCATCAGCTCTCATCCTAACTATCCATGTAGACTCTAACTCTTCTTTTCTTAGCCGTATATCACCTATTCTAACATTTTCATAAACTCTTCCTATGACTAAAAACTTTAAATGATGCGTAGAATTAGTACTGTTAACATGCTTGGCTAAGGCATTGACACAGTTTAGCTTACTGATGTAATAAATATGTTCCTTAATATGATCTTTGAATGGCCTGTCTGTCTTGCCAATATAAAATTTACTACATTGTATGCAGTGGGCAAGATATATAACATGTTCAGTCGTGCAAGTGGCTGAGATATTAAATGTATAAGTCTTCTTTTGGTCTGGATTATAAAAACTACCTCTGGTATCCAAAAATTGGCAATATTTACATTTGCTACACGGTGTAGTACCCACACACTCCACACTCTGGATAGCACAGGCTCCTCCTTAGAGACCTACTATTTCTAAACATAAATTTGGGCTCAGAATCAATAAAATTAGCCACATCAGCATCCATGGTAAGAATATTCCAGTGCTTTCTTATTATCCACATCCAAAGTATAACATAAAGAGACTAAGTTTAGTACTGTTCAAGCTCTTTTTTGTTTTTTAAATCTATTCATAACTCCATCCCTTGCAGAAAAACATGGTAAAGCATATGTACATCTTTTCTCTACAACTGCTAAAACATTATGTTGAATCACTTGATCATTATAGCCCCTTTCCTGTAAATGATCCAGAGCTACATCAACTTGCTGTGTAAAGTCAACGTCCCTTACATTCAGTCTCGAGGCCCTAAAAATTTGATTGCGTTATGACGTTCTTGAATATATATGGGGGTGTGTACTCTCTCTATGTAAGAGATGATTAACATAACATTCCTTCCTATATAATTTGGTATATATCTCACCTGTATATTTCCTAATAACTTTGACATCAAGAAAATCAATCGCAGACATAGAATACTTATAAGTAAAATGCAAATACTGCGTTGTATTGTTCTGTTGACTTCAGGTCCAGAGAGGTCACTCATGTCACCGGGACACATCTCCGGCGATGATTGTTTGACCTCCGGGGCTGCAGGTTCTGCCATTGGCTTTAGTCAGAGTTTCATTACCCCTTTTAGTATTGATGCTATTTACCTTAAGGAAATTTTACATAAAAATTGGAACCTATTGCTGGATGATTTTAATTTAAATCAGAAATTGGGTTATCATCCTACGGCTGTTTTTAAGAAAGGTACCAATTTTAAAAATGTATTTGATTCTAAATATTCATTTGATTTTAAGAAATTTCCTTTAACTAGATCCCTTGGAATGTATAAGTGTGAAGCTTGCCCTTATTGTAAATATGTTGATGCTGGCAATAATTTTACAGTCCGTAATATCAATTATGAGATCAAGGGTATGTTTAACTGTAACTCTGAAGGCGTTGTTTATCTGGCTATGTGCTTGTTCTGCGAAAGTTTTTATATAGGTAAAACAGCGCAGATTTAGAGAATGATTATATGAGTATAGTTATAGCATTAATAAATTGCATGTTCATAATACTCTAGCCAGACGCATTATGACCTTCAAAGGACATCATTTTAAATTCAAAATAATTGAGCAAGTTTTGCCTGATGCAAGAAGGGGTCCTTGGACTCTTAGGAATCACCATCATTCTCACAGGCATCAAAGGTAGTTTGTGTTCCTGCCAGTGTCCTGACCATAATATTCATTTTCATATTCATCTTACTTCTACCCCTGGTAATGACATGCCCACCCACATCAGTATAAGGGCAGACTGTGCTCCCACTATTCATTTGCATTCCTTCCCATGGGAAGACAGGAGCTACCATCACAGGCTTGGACAGCCACAGAAAACTCATTTCCTCACTGATCAATGCTTTTTGGTACTATGTGCAACCTTCGCCACACCACACTAGAATGGCAGACACAGCCAGCTAAGTTCCGCCTCTCAATCTCAACCTGCCATCCTGTCAGGGACCCAAGACACTAATCAAACATGGGTCAACTGTTGTAATCATGGCTTTATCCATCTATACACCAGGGGCTCTTTCCTAAGGGTAAGCATGCTTCTGCCTGCTAGAGTTTCCTTAGCTACTCAGTACAAATGCAAATTTACTCCTATTCTCTCCAGCCAACTCTTTCAGGCACCAAAGCAAGTCACCTGTGCCATATTTAGCAGGATCTGTCTACTGTTTATAACTAGAAAGATGCAGGAACACAGGAATAGGTAGGGTAGCTAAAATAATTTCGTTAGGAAGGGGCAGGAAAATGCAATAAGATCATAGGGAATGCTTGTTAAATTACTTTTATTAAGCATAACCTGTTGTTTACAAAGGACAGTTCTTTCAATGTTTAGAAACTGGCACATTTCTTATGTACCTATGTTCACAGAGGTAGCCTTAACCTTAAAGAATCAGGCCACCCCCACCCCTTCAAGGTCATCAGTGAAGGCTGTGTGAGTGCTGAGTGGGAAGTAAGTTTAAGCAGATCAGGATTATATCTACTGCACTTAAACCACCATTGTGATTTCAGGACTCCAACCTTGGAGATTCAACATAAGTTAGAATCCACACCTGGGGATTTACCACAGGGACTAGGGAGTAGTCCAGAGTCAAATCAGTCAAAGTACGAGTGAAGGGTAGCAATGAGGTGATGGGGATAATTTTCTGAGACTTTAAAAGGAAACTGCACTTACGATTCATGCCAAAATTATTTTGTTTTTCAGGAACTGAAACTGAAAGATTTGAGTACGAATAATGTATGAGTAGGGGGGAAGGAAGAACATTATTAAATTGAGTCTCTCAAAGATTTGAGAACAGACAAAACTGAAAACACACTTTTGATACGTGAGAAGGCTGGAGTGTTAGCATTCACCTTTTTTCCTTGACATGTTAGAAGATGACTGTTTAGAACTACTGAACACTGTTACGCTTCACAAAGGATAATCAGTAATGTCAGACCAAAGAACGAATCCTCCGTTGTTTCAGGAAGCACTTGCCAGACACACGATCGCCACAAAATGAATGCAGTTCTTTTTTATGCTTGCAAGTTGAATACAGACACAATATTTTGTTCCAACAAGCAACATGAGAATAAGCTGCTAATCACAATAGTAAATTCTGACATCACAAACGGCAACACCTAAATCAGCCAGAAACAAGACAAGTATTTTTTATTTCTTTACTCATAGGTTCATAAAAGGTTGCTATGCCAACAGCCCTAAAGCCCTTACAAGCCTAGCCATATTTATCCTGAGTTGCCCCAATTATCAGTGGTTAGGTGTGTGAAGTTCACACAGGTAAGGGTCTATGGTAGTTAATACTTACTTCCTCTGTCCAGAAGGGACATGGGTGCCAACTCAGGAGTGAATTTGCTGTCACGCATCCACTGATCTAGGTTGCATCTAAAGAGGGTCAGGGATAGGCTCTTTTTCACATGAATTGGAAGCTTAAACCAGAGAACTGGCAGTCTCTAGGAGATTTATCTATCTCTTGAACATGATCTGTTCATGTCGGAAGCTAGTTTAAGATCCCTGGAGCAAGACCCTCATCAGCGCCAGGTCAGAGACTGCTCTGTAAACCACACACACAGGTCACCCCTTAGCAACCTGTAGGAGGCAAAATACATTGACAGGGCTTTCAGTCTTTTGTTGCAGGTGTCTGGTGAGGTACATGTAAAAGGGAGCACTGTACCCAATTACTGGTCTGATGAGGGCCAAGTATAACAGAATTATAACATACTTAGATCTAGATGTGATGCCTTTACTTATAAGATGTGCCACATAGAAGGATTTCCTTACTAGTGTGGACACATAATGGTCAAAGTTCAGACTGCTATCAACCTGAGTACCCAGATCACATACCACTGGGTCTACACTTAGGGGGATCGTGTGTATAATGTAATTAGTGGGGATGTCAGCTTTTCCAAAGGGAATGATAATGCATTTTTTTTGCATTCGGCTTTAATTCATGGCTTTGCACCAAACATCTGTCTGCATTAACCCTGTCTGCAGTATAACATCATCACTGGGGACTCAATCACTGCTCCCAATTTACAATTGTCAGGAAACTTGTTCAGCCATAGGCTATTCAAGTTTGCCTGGACTTCTGAGAAATGAATTCTGAACAGTAAGGGGGACCACCACAGAACCTTTTGGTACACCACTGGTGACTGGTCTATTGCTAGAAGTGAAGTTACCCACTCTGATAGTATGTGTCCTGTAGATGAGCCAGTCAGCTACCCATGTGGTAATGTGGGAGTTAATTCCCATTTGGGAGAGTTTCTTTATAATACCTGAGTGGGAGATGGTGTCAAATGCCTTGGCTAGGTCAAGATAGTTGGTATGCACTGTCTTTCCCTTGTCCAGGGCCTTGGTAACTTTCTCAAAGAAGTCAACTATGTTTAACAGGTATGATCGACCTTTAATAAAAAATTAAATAAAATAAATAAAAATGTAATGAATCCAAACTGGGTTGTGTCTAGAGTATGGAGATTATCTATGCCCTTTTAATAAGGTCCATAATGATACCCTTACATTCCCTGCTGCAGTATTCTTAACACATGGGGATTCCCTGCTGTGGAAGCCCGATGTCTGGCCAGTCTAAAAATGACACCTGTTGCTATAAAGGCACGCCAAACATCACCCAAATGCTCCTTGCATTGCACAGGACATAAAGGTGACATTCAGGCCTAACATAGTCTGAACTTCGTTGCCACCAGTCTGAACATATTTGTTCACCATCGGCCTGTTTACCTGCATCTGCTTTCTGCCAGGTGAACTCATTTTCGTTCTCCAGTGACTACATAATACCTGTTTGCTGACTCCTTTGCAGATGCAGATAAGTGTCATGTTGGGGTTTCGTTGTTTCCTGTCTTGTTTTGTACTCCTGGATTTAATGTCATCCAGGAAGGGTAAATGCCAGTGTGGAAAAAAGATTCCCCATAAAGACCACCACAGTAAGTGTCTTTTTTTGCCTAGGAGCTTCTCATGACCATACGTCTTGTTCAATTTGTCAGGCATTTGTCCCGAAACCCCTTCACAGTAGACTTTCTTCCCTTTCCTTATATCTTGAGAACCAGCGTCTTAAGCTTCTCCCTACAGACACGGTGGAAGGAATCCCCACCCCAGGTGTCAAGTGTTAGGGAAGAAGAGGGTGAAAACGGCAGTACCAGGATCTTCTGCTGTCCAGCCTCTGCCAGGTCTCTCTCCTGAAGTTGTTACAAACCTGGAGGCTCGCCTGGCTGTGTTGTAGGATTAATCTGCCGTGATCGTGTTGGAGGCCAGTGAGGATCTGGCTGTCAGCACATACAAAGAGGCTTTGCAGGCATCCGTCTCAGAGTTCAGGGGGAACCACAGTTGATTTTTTCTGAGGGGACTAGGGGAGTTCCTCTGTTTTTATTTGGGGAAGAAGTTCCTACTACAGTTCTTGACTGTTATCCTGGGTCTGAGCCTTCTCAGTTTTTTGGAGGGCACATTCCCTTAAAAAAGAAACAAAAATTTAAAACATGTTTCTTTTATACCTAGGGATCCACAAATTGACTGGGAGGCTATTTACTGCTTTAATTTCCTTAAAGTCTCCTCAAGGGGTTTCTATTCCTGTTCCTCCACTCCCCGTTAAAAGCCTAGAGAACAGGATTCTTCTGAGAATGAGTTAGAGTCTGATGATGAATCCCTGACTTATTCTACTCAAATTCCTTCTCTTTTGACTGTGGATCAGAGGAGGAGGAATCTACTAGTCCCAATGTTTCTTTTGAGGAAATTTCCTTTGCAGTCACACTCTCGAGGATTATGGATTTCTTTTTTAAGTGGGCTTGTGCTCAGGTCTCAGATATCTATAACAGGTACTAATAGTTGCTGCAGCTGGAATCTCCTAAGCCTACAGCTATTCCTCTTCTTTTGGCTGCTTTGCTGGATGCTTTTTCCAGTGCGCCTCATGCATCTGATTCTTTGCCCCCTGTTCACAAGAAACCTGACAGGTTTTATAGGGTGCCTGCGGATTGTTATTTTTTATACAAATGTCCTGCTGCTGACCCCTCTGTAGTGCCTGTAGCCTCTGATAAGCCATCTCAATTGTTTTCTTTGCCCAAGTTATTGCCTTCTGACAAGGACAGCAGAGCTATGGAAAGGCTGGGTAAGAAGGTTTACACTTCTGCTACCCTAGCTTTTAGGGCTATTAATTGTCAGACACATATGTCTAGGTATGTGTAGGCTTTTCTTTCTCTAGCCTGTCAATGTATTTCTGATTTTCCAGATTCTGAGGGTAAAACTTCCATTCTTGCCTTGCTACGGACTTCCTCTCAAGTTGTTCAGCATTCTACTAAATGTAGTTGTGATGCAGCAGATGCCTTTTCTAGGGCTGCTGTTTTTGGTTCAGTAATGAGGAGGTATTCTTGGCTTAGGCTTCAATCTTTACCTGATGCCATTAAAGCTAAGCTGATGGGTGCTCCTCTGGATTCTAAGCTTTTGCTTGGGGAAGTTACTGATGGTTTAATTCCCATCAGGTATGGGTAAGACCTTACACGACCTTAAAAAGAGTTATGTACTTACCATAACATGGAATCTGTGCTATCCAGTGTCATTATTCATCACGGATGGGTCTCGGATCTGAGCTGGCAAATGATGGACAGATCCAGAGCTCAAGCTTCCCCCTTCCCATAATCCCCTGCTGACCTGTAACCCTCAGATCAAGTTTGCTGGATAAAGAAAAAGCAGCACCACCTAGCCAGGAGACCAACTATCCCCAAGAAGAAACATCCCTCCAGCTCTACCAGATCTCCAGGAGGAAGGGGGAAGGAGGGCAGGAATGTGATGAATAATGGCATTGGATAGCACAGATTCCAAGTTATAGTAAGTACATAACTCTTTATCTGATGCTGTCCGTGTCATTATTCAAAATGGATGGGTCAGAGTCCCCAGCTACTATGAACCCTAGGTGGCCTCAGGGAAGGATATGCCGGAGCACAGAGGAACCAAAGGAAGCCCTGTTCCTAGACATTAAATCCAACTTATAGTGTGAGACAAAGGTGTGGAGATTAGACCAAGTAACAGCAGCACAAATCACATCCAAAGAAAGCTTAGCCAAAAGGCCAAAGACGAAGCCACAGACCTAGTAGGGTGAGCTTTAACGGGTCTGTATAGCTCCATATGCCCGCTATCATAAATGTAGGAAATACAGCTAGCAATCCATCAGGAAATAGTTACCTTAGCAACTGCCAGACCTTTTTTGGCCTGAGAAAAGGCTATGAAAGCTAGTCCGACTTCCGAAATTCCTCAGTCCTCTTAAGATAAAAATGTAGCTGCCTATGGACGTCTAAGCAATGTAAAGTATATTCCCCCTTATTAGAATAATTAGGAAAGAAAACTGGTAGCTGGACAGATTGGTTGAGGTTAGCTTCTGAAGCCACCTTCGGAACAAACAAAAAATTTGCCCTGAGGGTTACCCTATCCTTGTTGAAGACCATAAAATGGGACTTAATGCTGAGAGCCTGCAACTCGAAAACTCTCTTGGCAGAAGTAACAGCCACTAAGAAAGCCATCTTCCAAGAAAGAAATTTAAGATCACCCTGCCTGGGATGACATGATCGACAGACCTCAATGTTTGCTAGAAGTCTAAATCTCAAGATGCACTCGCTCGAAGCTCTTCTCAAAATGGAGAATGTTGACATCTGTGGTGTAACGGAGACCTGGTTTAAAGAGGCAGAAAGCACCCCCGCACTCCCAGGCTACAACTCATTCCATACCTTTCGGCTTCAGAATGCATCCGGAAGGTCCAAAGGTGGTGGTGTCTCCATATTCTTAAAGAATACACACACCTCTAGACTGATAGCCCAGCATAATGCATCCGAGATACTTCAGGTACAACTAACACTGGGTAAGATGGTGATACAAGTCATAGCCTGCTACAGAACCCCAAACATGTCCCTAGACTCAGAAGCCAACTTCCTAAGCACCCTGAAATCTAGCAAGGTCCAAACCAATACTCTCATACTGGGTGACTTCAACTACCCTTCCATCAACTGGGAAAACTATTCAAGTACCAATGTACAGGTCCAACGCTTTCTAGAAATACCTTGGACCAACTCATTCTGACCCCCACTAGAGGAAACAACATCCTTGACCTGGTTATCACCAACATGAGAGACCGTTGCTCCACTATGACCAAAAACAAGAAATGTCCAGCACCAAGGGTGAAATTCCAAACAGTTTGATGTGGCAGCTCCAAAATGAAGATGAAATAAACAGCAGACTGGTTTCGGCCAAAAAATTAGCTTTCCTCAGTGCTATAATAACAACAAGCACACACACAAATATATAGAGTAAGTCTAATAACAAAATAGCATCTCACTGGATGTTTAATTAACCTCATTCAGGCCAGGTTTAAACAGACATCCCAACCTAATAATCCAACTGGATTCTTTTTTATTTAACATAGTATGCCAACCAAGTTTAGGCATTCTGTTTCCTGTGATCCTATCAATAATAATACATTTAAACTGGGCAGTAGTGTGGGTCACAGTGTGTTTAAATAATGAACTTGACATCCTTTTATTTCTTATGTCACTGAGGTGCTCAGAAATACAAACCCTCAGTGACCTACATGTTTGCCCCACATAAAAGGCAGAGCAGCAGCAAGTAGCCAGATATATGACCCAGTCAGTGCTGCAGTTTCCAAAACATAAATATCATAAACCTTAGAAGTGTTGCTGCTAGTAAATGCTTTGCTCTTTAATGCAAGATTACATGTTGAACAATGGCCGCAGGGAATGCACCCTACCAATTTATCCCCAAATAAAATTATCTGATGTGTATTGGAAGGCATCTTGTGTTTATAATGATTAAAATATGAGCCCTGCATAGGACCTCTATTGTATGAGAGAAGACATTTTGAGGAAAGAGTCTGACAAAGCTTGTCATTTGCCATGATAATGTCCCAATGGTGATTAAGGATATGCCTGAAAGTATTGATGGTACACTCAAATGTGGTAACAAGATAAACTGGCTCAATTTAATTACTGTCCTTGGGAATATATTGTAACAAAGAATGTCTCAATTGTTGTGAAGCAAATTGATTCGCCTCATTTATGTTATGAGTATCATATTCCCTCTGAAAAAATCTGTTTTTCAAATCCTGTTGGTAAAAATCATAGGAGTTTTCAGAAGAACAAATACGTCTTATCCTTATAAATTGGGATTTGGGGATGTTTTGGATGATGTGTCGAGGATGATGACTGTTGGCATGGAGTAAGGTGTTGTATTGAGGATGTTTACGAAATACTTCAGTCTTGAGTGTGTGATCAACCTCTCTAGTGATAGTCGCATCCAAAAATGTAATTTGATTGATGTCAAAATTTAATGTAAATTGGATGCCCCACTTATTCTCATTGAGGTACTGTACAAATTCCTTTACATATATATCATCCCCCTCCACACCATCCAACAATCATCCAGATATCGCTGTCAAGTATCTATTTTATCAAGATATAAATTATGACTGACGTCATAGATAAGTTGTTCCTCGATATAGCCCATGAAAAGGTCTGCATAAATGGGGGCAAAGGAAGCCCCACATAGCGGTACCTTTCACCTGCCAATGACATTTGCCATGGAAGTAAAACAAGTTCTTAGTTAACACATGTTTTGTAAGGCAAACAAGTAAGGTGTTAAATCCAGGGGAATATAAATTGGCTTTGTCTAACCAAACCTGGATGGCCTTTAGCTCCGCCCAATAGGGAATGTTGGTGTACAGGACGGTCACATCCAATGTGCGCATTAACCAACCAGAATCCAGCTGTGTATCCCTCACAATCTGTAGGAATTGAGTAGTATCTTGTATCCTGGCCCTGACCATGGATAGAAGGGGTTGAAGATATTTGGTCAGAAATGCAGCTAAAGGTTCTATGAGTGACCTTCTGCCCAAGACAATTGGTCTCCCCAGTGGTTTACATAAATCTTTGTGAATTCTGTGCAGTAGCTAGAGATATTGGGACTGGGGATCAGACACGGTCAAATGATACAAGATTTGCTTACTAATAATACCCTCTTCCAGGGCGAGGTTCAGGAATGCATCTATTTCAAATTTGAATTTTGGTGTTGCATCTAGTAGCATGTGCATATAAAATTGCCCATCAGATAGCTGCCTTTCGGCCTCTACAAGATACACTGACCAATTCATAACCACAACCGCCCCACCTTTGTGGGCTGGTAATAAGACAACATTGGGTCTATATTAGAACACCGAACATTCAAAATGTTGAGTGTTCTAATATCGAACCCTATGAATCGAAAATTTAAAACATCGAACATTCAGAACAGCAAATTTTTTTCCTAGGGAAAAAATTTGCTGTTCCAAAACACATACACACAACACAAGCACACCAAACAAACAGCAATCGACACACATACACCTAAACTCTAACACCTAACCCTACACTAAACTATACATACACCACTAACTATCCACTTACCTTAACCCAAACCCCAACCCTAAGGTCCATCACTATCGCACAGTCATTTCACCCGCGCCCTAACCCTAACTCACCTACCCTGCCCTAACCCTCACGTCCACACAATCGCACACTTACCTGACCCGTGCCCTAACCCTAACTCACCTAACCCGCCCTAACCCTCACGTCCACACAATCGCACACTTACCTGAACCCGACCCATAACTTTCCACCACAGCACTGAAAATACTGAACCAACAGAAACGGACAACCGAATTCTTTCCCTAGGAAAAAATTCAGTTTTCTGTTTATTCGATATTTTCAGCATTCGCTGAAAACAGGTCAATATTAGAACACTCAAAATTTTGAACGTTAGGTGTTCTACTATAGACCCGAAACGTCATGGTTATTCCTAAGCTTAGTTAACACCTCCTGTTCCTGCTTGGTGAGGCTGTGTTTCACGTCAGTAAGAAAAAACTTGTTAAATGTAGATCTTTGAGCACAAAATCTTTAAATATAGCAACGTGTTTGTCCATGGGTGGCATAAAAGAGGATTTCCGGAAATGAAAATCAGTGGATCTTTGAGCCTGTGTATCATCTGCAAAAAACAATTTTAAATTCAACAATCGGCAAAAATTTGAGACATCATTGGTAAACAAAAAAAAAAAACAGGGACGAAGTTAAGACCCTTGTTGAGTAATTTTATTTCAACTTCGGACAATGAGTAAGTGGAAATGTTATGCACATTACTGGTATCTCTTAGTGTGGCAGAATCAGATCCAAAAGATGTTGAACAGTATTTCTGGAAATGGTGTTTCCTACCCCCTCTGTGCTTGCCCCCACTAAAGGGTCAGTACTTAGGCATCTCTTAGCTGCCGGTGAGTCTGAAATGGGGGTGATTTCAATATCAGTGGCAGAGGATGAGTCATCCCCAGATGTGCCACTGTTAAATTTGTGGGTCTTCTTAGTTTTGAGCTGTTGCTCTAAAGTAAGTTCTTGGCTAATTAGTTAACATATTTGTCAAAAAAAGGTTCCCCCTCAAAAGGTCTGACCTCCTCACATATTGCTTTAACTTCAAGAGTGAACTTGTCAATTGTCCGCTCATAATATGGAATAAGAATTTCAACAAGGGCCATAGAGGCCCTGTGCTGGGCTTGAGCCCATTCATCTAGTAGCAAATCATCTACCAAACTCACCAAGAGTTGAATGCAAACCCTGAGGCCATGTGGAGAGATTCCCCGTACCTTGTATGCCTTAAACAGTTTGAGATGCCAAACATTAGTCCTTAGGGACTTCATACTCTTGGTCAATTTAAGAAATAATGTTGAGCATATGTTTTCAGGATCATTAGGTCCTGGTATGGAATTATCTGTGGAGGTATGTCCCAATCCAAAGACATTCAGGTCATCCCTGTCTGGGGGAGACCTTGTAAAAGTTTTGTGAGGTCCATAGTATTGATGGGACAGTCCTGAAAATTGGTGATTAAATATAATCTAAACCCAACAAAACCACACAGTATAAATAACAATATTGAAAAACAGTTTACCCTAATTGCATGAATTCAGTTGAGAAAACAATATGTTCCAATATCAAATATTCAGTTGCTGTTGCAATCCTAGTACAATATAACCACAAATATTCCTCTGATAGCATGAAACATTTAAAACATACAAATAATTAGTTGTAAACTGTAATCAATATATATGCCCAAAAAAGGCAACCAAGGAAGGTATATAAACCATAAAGTTGTGAGTCATGTCACAAAAAGAATACCCATGGTAATGTCACAGATAAAGAAATAATAAATTGTCCAGTATATCACATGAAAGACATAATGGAGACCCAATCTACTCGGTCTCACCAAGAATTCCACAGGAAATGTCTAAACAAAGAAAAACAAAATCAACCAAAAAAGGCCCGCCAATAAATGATAATTATCATACTAAAAGTCTGATTAAATGGAAAATATCAACCAATACATTCAGATTGTAACATCCAAACTAAGATGACGTCCCAAAATGTCTGTTATCTGTTCAAAATGTTAATAATAAATGTCCAATATTGATTTTTGATCCATAGAGTTAGATTTGTTGATTATGCTGAAACAGACCAGCCCAAGATATGTTTAAAACAGTACCTGTAATAAGTTCCCAGGGACAAAAACCACAGTTGCCAAGCAGCCCCCAAAAAGTATTGCATCTACAACCCAAGCCATGTGGATTCCACTGTAAGAAAGCTGGCCAAAAAAGCAAAGGTTCACTAAATTCACGGATACCGGGCGTGTTTTTAAAGGCAAATCCAATGGCTGACCTTTGTCACTGCCACTGGTTCCGTTGTCTCCTGGTGAATGTCCTCCTAAAGCAGACACAATACTGATATTATGCCCATTAACCCAAACAGGCCCCCTGATACGTGATAATTATCATACTGAAAAGGCTGATTACATAGAAAATACCAGCCAATGAATTCAGATTGTAACATCCGAACTAAGATGGTCGTTGCTCCACACCTACAATCAGTTCCTCCCTGATTAAATCTGACCACAAACTGATCACCATGAAAATATCCATCTCACCTACACCCCCCCGCTAAGGTGACCACCCTGAAAAACTTCTCTAAAGCCGACTTTGGGCTCCTAGAAACAGAGGTGGCTAACTTCTTGGCACCCATGCCAATGGAAAAGAGCTGCATGACTGCCAAATCGTACACCAATGCACTGTACGAGCATGTACACAAATCCATGGACCTTGCCATACCAAATAGAACTAAGACCCTCTCCTCCAAAAAAAGGAAGCCAATCTGGTGGTCCCCAGCCATCAATAAACTCTACAACAGAAAGAAGAAACTGTTGGAGAAAACAATGAAGTCACAAGACTGGAAACTTCCCTTATAAGTCTTAACAAAAAGCTGAGATCCCTTATCAAATCCTCTAAAGCCAACTATGAAGGCAGAACTGCGCCTGACACCAAAAACAACCACAATGCCTTCTATAGCTATATCAAAAACCTCAAAGGCAATATCCAGATTTGCTCTGAGTTATTGCACAATGGCACCTCATATACTGAGCCAACAGATTCAATGTCAACTTTACCCCCCCCCCCCCCCGGCCAGGGCCATATCACAATACCAGATGAAAGCCTGGTACCCACCATTTCTGTGGCACAGGTAAAAGCTGCATTGTCCAAAGCCAAGAATACAGCATCCATGCGACCTGAAAATATCCCTGGCTGCATCCTGTGTGCCCTGTTCAATCACAGCCTTACCTCAGGCTACGTCCCTAATGAATGGCACACTGCTAGAGTCATCCCGCTCCATAAAGAAGGAGCAACTACAGACCCTGGGAACTATCACCCCATTAGTCTGATAAGCACCTGGTATGCAAAGCTGTGGAGCGCATCA
This sequence comes from Protopterus annectens, assembly GCF_019279795.1. NCBI lineage: Eukaryota > Metazoa > Chordata > Ceratodontiformes > Protopteridae > Protopterus > Protopterus annectens. The sequence continues at coordinate 1,706,340,049 of NC_056729.1, read as the reverse complement.
TCATGGACCTGTTTAACAAAGACATAGGCAATCTCCAAACTCTTTACCCCCACACAGTTTGGCTTTGTCAAGGGGAGATCCTGCCTGCTGAACCTGGATGACTTCTTTGAAGCAGTCACCAAGGCTGTGGATGAGGGTAAGGCAGTGCATACAGCCTTCCTCGACCTGGCCAAGGCCTTTGTGACCATTCCCTCCTCAGGTAAACTCACCAAACTAGGCAGCAATCCTTACATCACTAGGTGGGTTGCAAGCTGGCTCACAGACAGGACCCACAGAGTGAACGTTGTAGATTCCAAGTCATACTGCCGATCAGTCATGAGTTGAGTCTCACAGGGCTCAGTCCTTGGCCCTCTCCTGTTTGGCATCTACTTCTCAAAAGTCCAGGTCAGCACAGGACAACTCTGGCTGACCAAGTTCACCGATGACTGCAAGCTAGGAGTCATTATCAACTCCCCAAGTGATGCAGACATCCTACAAAAGGGCCTCTCTGAGACCAATGATTGGTGTCGGAACCATGACCTGAAGCTTAATGCCAAAAAAATGTGTTATCATCCCCTCTGGAAAAAAAATCAGTTCCCATGAATTACCACGATGGTGGGAGCCCACTGAACACTGAAGGAGCCATAACAGATCTGGGCACCGAGGTCGATAGCCACCTCACCTTCGACCACCACATTGCCACTGTGGTCAGAAAGTCCTTCTATGTGGCAAACTTATAACCAAAGGTTTCGCATCCAGGAAGAAAGAGGTCATCATCCCTCTCTTCTCATCCCTCATTAGACCAGTCATCGAATATAATGCCCCGTTTGGCATGTACCTGACCAGACACCTACAACAGCTGGAGAGGCCACAAAAGTACCCCACAAAAAGAATCCTAGGCCTTAAACACATGTCCTACATGGACAGACTCAAGAAACTTAAGCTGTTCTCAGTCTCTTATCTACTTAGAGGTGATCTCTGTTTGACTTACAAAGCCATGTCTGACCCAGCCCTACTTGAAATGCTACACCTAAAGAAATCCCAATCCCCCCGCGCCACACAGTCCAGAGATCACAACCTCATTACCACAATTAACAGAACATGTGGGAGGGACATGTTCATCTCTCAAAGACTGCCCATACAATGGAATAAGCTTCCCATTCATGTCAAGCAGAACACCTCACTTGTCCTCTTTAACAGATATCTTGACGAGTGGATGGGTAACAGTAAGTTCACTCCAGGGATCATTCCAGTTGCACTACTGGATATGGGAACTGTGAACTAACATCGGGTGGCACGGTGCCTGGGCAATTTTTTGGGGGGGCAAGGCTTGTAAAGGCTCCAGGGCCATTAGTTTACTACAGACCTATGAACAAGATGCAGCCGGTTCAGAGGGCTTTTGTGTCAAAGACTGCAAATCCCATGGTTGGGAAGAATCTTTGATAGGAGGTCTAAGAAGAAAGACTCCTTTGAAAAAAAGCTTTGCATAGTTTAGAAGAAAAGGTGGGACTCTCACTCAAATGGAAATTAGAGATGGCCGCCAACTGGAGTTTAATCATGGAGAAACTAGCACCTTCCTGAAAGAGAGAAGCCAAGAACAGCAAAATGTCAGGAATCGGGGCTTAAAAGGGATCCAAACTGCATTGTCTGGCCCAAATAGAAAATCTTTTCAATTTACTGGAATACACCTTCTTAGTAGATGGCTTCTGAGATGCCAAGATGATATTTCTCAAGGGAGAGGGCAGCCTGGACTGGGAAAGGATCACTGGAAATGGAGATACCAAGCGGTTAGACACAGAGTCTGGTGGTTGGGAAGAGGAAGCCCCCAGGGATGGAAAATGAGATCTGGAACAGGAACCATTATCTAGGGAAGATATTTCAGATGAGACTGAAGAAGGAAGAACCATGCCTGATGAGACCAAAAGGGGGTAACGAGGATGAGAGGGGTCTTCAGGAAGAGAGCTTTCTGCAAGAACCATGGGAATTAGGGGAGTAGGGGGGAAAGCACAGCGGAGTCCTGATGGCCAGTCATGAACCAGAGCATCCCTGGGTGACTCCCCTGTCGGTGGGATCAGGGCAAAGTAGTTGCTGCATTTGTGTTTGACTGGGGAGGCAAAGAGATCTCAGCATGGTTGACACCAATGTTCGAATATCTGAAGTGCCACCGATGGTTCAGGCACCACTCGTGAGGACTCAAAATAGACCTGCTGAGTTTGTCGGCCAGCATACTGGAACTGCCAGGAATGTGAGTTGCATGAAAAAAAGTTCCTGGAAAACATCACCCATTTCCACAGTCTCATGGCCTCTCTGCGCAGGGGATAAGACAGTGTTCCCCATTGCTTGTTGCTGTACTAGAATATTGCCATGTTGTCCATTTGAACTGCTACAGTCCTGAGTGGGGGACACTCCTGAAAGGTTTGCAAAGTTAGGACTGTTCTCATCTCCAGGACATTTATGTGCAATTTGGTCTCTGTGGGGGACCATGTGCCTTGAACAGTCCTTCCCTGAAAATGCCCCCACACCCCAACATGGAGACGTCCATGGTCACCATAGCCTTGGGGTGTGGAAGACCAAAGGGTCTGCAGAGAGTTAGGCCCTGAGACTGAAGCCATCAAGCAAGGTGCTTCTCCACACATGTCATCCTGACAGGCATGGACATGGGATGAACCTGAGGGGACCACTGAACAGCCAGAGTCCACTGCAGGACCCATATGTGATACCTGGCGAGTGGCACTAACTGGATGGCAGCCACCATTGAGCCTAATGTTTGTAGAATTAGGTGGGCTACTGGACATTCTAAAATCAGCAAGCGATATACCTGATCCTGAATAAGCTGAACTCTGCACAAGGATAGTGCTGCAGTCTCAGAGACCATGTTCAGTTGAACCCCAATAAACTCTGGGTTCTTGCATGGAGAAAGATTGGGTTTGGGCAGATTGACCATGACACCAAGATCCTGAAAGACGGTGAGGGTACAATTGGTGGCCATTGACAGTTGATGCCTTGTGGTGGCCATGAGGAGCCAATCATCCAGGTACGGAAAGAACTGGAAGCCTTACAGCCCGAGATGAGCTGCCACCACTGCTATACATTTGGTAAACACCCGAAGGGCTGTGATGAGTCCAAAGGGCAGAGCTCTGAACTGGTAGTGACTGGCCCATAACGAAAAAAGTGCAGGTGTCCCCTGGAGTATCTGTCGATCTTCAGTATGCATCCTTGAGATCCACTGAGCACATCCAATCGTCAGTGCGCAAGAGAGGCAGAATGGACTGAACAGTGGCCATCCAGAACTTGGACTTCTGGACTGACAGATTCAGTTCATTGAGGTCCAAAATTGGATGCAGGTCCCCAGTCTTTTTTGACACCAAAAAGAAGTGACAGTAAGTTCCGGACTCTCATTGTCCTGTTGGGACCTCTTGGATGGCTCCTTTTACAAGAAGGTCTTGAACCTCAAGATGGGCCAACTCCCTTTAACAGGGTGGAATATCTGGGAGAGATTTTGAAACCAGGGGGACTGAAAGAAGGGAATGAAGTAACCCCTGTAAATAACCTTTAACACTCACTGATCTGAGGAGATATTTGTCCAGGCTAGTGGGTGATGGGGAATTACCCCCTGACTGCCTCCAGGGCAGGACAGTTGGGCAGTGCTTCAGGAGCACTGAAAGGGCTTCTCCGAGAAGGGTTCTCGGGCGCCCTGATTCTGCAGACCCCCTCTGCCTCTGAGGCAGTGTACAACATTGAATCCCTTGCCCTGGTTTGTGGAAGATGATTCTTAAGGAGCATCCTGGAAGGAGGACTGGGTCCTGTGGAACTAAAGCTTCTTACTATGGAGTAGAAAACTTAATTCCCACCGTGGACAGAGTCTTACCCTCCTGCTCACTGAGTCAATGTTTCCTTGATGGAAGGTCCGAGCAAGGTTGAACCGTCAAAGGGAGCATTGGTAAATGCCACCTTAAAGGATTCTGCAAACCTGCAAAGGCAAAGCCAGGCATGCTGTCTAATGGCAATTCCTGTGCCAGCAGCTCGAGAGGTGCCTCCACCGCACTGGAGATCAACTTAATCAAAGCATTACCCAGGAAAATCAAGAGTGGACAACTTAGGAGAGACCAGCTTAAGACTCTCCAGAGGCAGCAACTCTGTAAGGGAAGTGTGAGTTCTAATACCAAATCCCTCTGAAGTCGGGTAAAATGTGCTATGTAGTTGGTTGCCCTCAGTCCGAATGTAGCTGAGACAAACACGCACTTTCCAAAACTGTCAACCACCCAAGACACACTATGTGGGAGATGGACCAAGCAGATCTGCTCTGCTAGCTCCTTCTTAATAGCGGCTGCCACCACGATGGCATCAATGGGGATGCCCTTACTCCAAAAAGCCTTATTTTTGGTGGGACTGAGGAATTTGTCTGCCTTTTTGAGTAGTGGTTCCACTGTATCTAGCTCCTTCCAAGCCCTGTCGGTGATGAGATCCACAAGCTCTTCAGCAGGTAAGAACACCCAGATTCTTTGGAAGACGGGGTGGGAGAAGACCAACTGCCTCTTTGCTTGAGAATTTTGAGGATGTCCCCAAAGGACACTTCCTTAGGAAGAAGCCTGGGGGACCCATCTCCCTCCTTGAAATCTGAGTCTTCTGTGAGGGGACTACTCTCTAGGGGAATCTAGGTGCCTCCTCTTGCTCATTTTTCCCAGTCCCCCCAGAGCCCACTGTGGAGGAACCCTCTCGGAGGAGAGACTGGAACCCCAAGTGGGGTAGTTCCCATCTGAAGGCACTAGGTGGAGGGCTGACCTTGGAAGGATAATGAGGCCTCGCTGCCCAAAGCTGAGAGGGGCTGGGGAGGACCTAGAGATGGAGAGATGACTGCCAAGCTGAAGATGGTACTCTCTACCACCTGGAAGTCCAGCAGACTGGACAAGGCTCCCCTCTCCTCTCCTGCACCCGCTTGGGAAGGGAGGAGGGACCCCAATGCAGCACCAAAGTCTCCAGACGATACTGACTCCAAGCTGTCCAGCACTGACACCCCCAAGGGAAGGGAATGGTCCAAAAATTCCAGGCCTGACCCCAGCCCCAGGGAACCAGCACTGACCCTGCGGGGCAGAGGTGTAGCATGTTTCAAGGGCACCGGAATGGAGCCCGCCAGGGACCCTGGTGGTGTCAGGAAGGGAGGGATACCAGACGCCACTGGCCTCTCACAAAGAATGCTCTGATCCTGGCGTTCCAAACCCAGTTGGGTCAGAAGAGGTGAGTGAAGTCCAGTGGATGGAGACGGTTCCCTAAGCAACTGCGCTGGGGATGGCAACAAGCCGACTCGATTTGGGCCTTGAGGAAACTCATCATCCTATCCATATCTGTGGGTAGCAAACTTCTGGAAGACACAGAAGAATGTCCCGACCTTGCTGGAGATCCTGCCAAAGCCCTGTGATCCTGGGAGGGGGACCTACTCCGAAGTACTGGATCCAAACTCATGGACCTGGAGGGGGAACATTCAATAACTATTGGATCCGAAGCCCTAGTAGGATCAGATACTTTAACTGGCACACCAGACGGATATGACAAATGGGTCAGGATCCAGAGAAGGTTTGTGCCGAGTCAAATCCAAAGGCCTCCAACGCACCGAGGCCTCAGATCCAAAAGATTGATTTGAGGCTGTTAGAGAAGAAAAGCCCAGATTCAAAGCCAAAGACGATGGGCTTGGATCCAGAGATCTGATTCAAGAGCCTTGGGTTTTTAGAAGGACATTCCTTGGAAGGAGAGGAAGGCCTCCTCTTAGGATCCGAGCAACAACGTGTTCCTATGCTCTATGAGAGCCCGGAGGTTGAATGCAGCACAAATGTATTCAACCTCCAGGTGAGGCACTCCTAAACAATAAACACACTCCTCGTGCAAGTCGTAATGAGGCATATTCTGACTGCACAAGGAGCATATCGTGAAGCCAGAAGGCTTGTCAGACATGCTTCAGCAACACTCAAGCACACCCCCTCCCCCAGCAGATATGAACAAGGGAGCAGAAAGTAAGAAAAGTAAGAAACACTGTAAAACAAATTTTTTTTTTAAATTACACAACTAGCTATGGAGGGGGGCCCCACGGGGAAAAAAAGGCGGTAACCCAACAGACAAAACTAGTTAAAAGTACGGAGAGGGGAAGAAACAGAGAACTAACTGCACTATAAACCTAAAAAAAACTGAAAAAAAACTATAGAAACCAAAAAGGTAAGAATAATCCGAAAAAGTAAACATTTATCTTACAGAAAAGCTTGAGCTACCAGAATCATGTCCTTAGCGTTTCTGTGGCAAGTGAAACCTGAGGGTTACAAGTCAGCAGGGGATTATGGGAAGGGGAGGAGCTTGAACTCTGGATATGTCCATCAGTTGCCAGCTTGGATCCTAGACCAGATCCAAGACCCACCCATGATGAATAATGACATGGATAGCATCAGACCATGTGTTTGTTTCTCCTGTGCCTTCATTTCAGAGAAACTAACTTGTTAATCCTGCTTTTGTTCATAGGCAATGCTACCTTCTACTAAAGGTAAAAACAGTGGCAAACGGGTTCCTCCTGCTAAAGCTCCTCAGTTTTCAGGGACTCCAAAGCCTTCCTTTCCAGTCAATCCAGGTGCTGTATGACTATCCATCCCTTCCCAGCTATATTCCTCTTTTTCTTTACCTTTCTTTTCTCTTCCTTTGGCTTCAGATCATTCAGGATTCTTGGGTTCTGTCACTCATTCATCAGAGGTAATGCATGGTGTGGAAATCCCATCCTCGTTTTACGGGCATTCCTCAGCCTCCTCGGGAACAACTTCCCTTTTTCCCCAGAGGTTCTTCAAAATCTCTTGACTCAGGGTACTATATCAAGAGGTGCCAGTGTCCCAGAGGGGGAAAGGGTTCTACTCCAGGCTATTTATAGTGTCCAGGAAAGAGGGCACTTGGAGACCTATTCTAGACCTCTCTCAACTAAACACTTTTCTAAAAGCGCCTTCCTTTCAGATGATATCCCTTCAGATTTTGTTTCCTCTCTTGCTCCCTCAGGCCTATATGGTGTCTCTAGATCTCAGGGATGCCTACCTCCATATTCCAATCCATCCTCTTTACAGGAAGTTTTTGCATTTCTCTGCTGCTTCCTGGCATTTTCAGTTCTCTGTTTTGCCCTTTGGCCTTTCTACTGCCTCATTGCCTCCTATGATTGCTTTCTGCAGGCTCCAAGGGATCAAAATAGTTCCTTACTTGGATGACCTGTTGATTCAGGTGTCCTCTCCAGAGACCCTTTTGCAAAAATCTTCATTTTGCTGTTTCCCTTCTTCAGAGTCTGGGGTTCACTAGAAATTTCAAAATGTCTTCTCTGAATCCTTCTGAGGACCATGTTTTTTTCTGGGTTGCAGGATTCAGACAGTGCCAGTGCTGGCTTTCCTGCCCTCTCCAAAGGCTTTACCTCCCCATTTCTTTCTTTCACACTCTTCTTCTTCTGGCTTCCATTACTGCCAGGGAGTTTCTGACAGCTCTGGGTTTCATGGCATCCACCATTCTGATGCTTCCTCTGGCCAAATTTCACATGAGAATGTTTCAGTGATTTCTGAAGTCAGTGTAGCTTCAACGTGCGCATTTTCTAGAGTTTGCAGTTCCTCTTCCTCCTTGTCTCAGACAGGAACTTCTCTGGGGGATTCAACAGTTGTCTCTGAATCCAGGGATCCCATTATCTTCCCTCTGTGGAATTGTTCACAGATGCTTCAGACATGGATGGGGGGGGGTGACATTTGGCTCCTTAAAGGTTTAGTGGGTGTGGTCACCTCATCAGCAGAAGGCGCATATTAATGTCAAAGAGATGAGAGCTCTTTTGCTGACTCTTCAGACCTTTCATCGTCTTTTCTCTCCAGGGCATCTCAAGGTGTTCACAGACAACACCCACAGTGATGTGGTATATCAACAAATAGGGAGGAATGAAATCTTAACTTTGCCAGCTGGCTCTTCTGGTATGGGATCTTGCTGTCAAGTATCCCTTCTGGTGAGAACACTGTGGCAGACACTGAGCAGTCCTTAACTCAGTCCCATGAATGGATGCTTCACAGGGATGTGTTTCTGGACTTTATTCACCAGTGGGGTACTCCTCAAGTGGATCTTTTTGCCTCCCTTCTGAACAGACAACTTCCTCTGTCTTGTACCAGAGTCCCAGGTCCTCTGGTGTGGAAGGTGGACATCCTCTCATTTTGTTGGAAATCTTCTCTTTCTGAAAGTCCTGTTCAAAATTCAACAGGATGCTCCCAGAATCTTGTTGGTGACACCCTTTTGTTCACGACAGCACTGGTTCCCTCTTCTTCTGCATTTAGCCAGGGACAATCATTGCAAGTTATCTCACAGGGTGGATCTACTCTCACAAGACTAAAGATCTCTAATCCATCCCCACCTGTTCACACTTCAACTGACACTGTGGGTGATAAGATTTTGATTCCTCATAGACACCTTTTTTCTGAGGATGTGCTGCAAGTCCTGCAGCAGGCCAGAAAACCTACTACTAGGAAATCCTACTTATCCAAATGGAAGAGGTTTTCTGTTTGGTGTTTTTCTGGACACATTTACTGTGGATGATATTTTGGTTTTCTCTTATTTGTGTGAGTTGTTCAATGCTGGTTTGGCCTAGTCTTCTATTAAGACCCACTTATCAGCTATCTTTGCTTGCCTGCATTTTTCTCTTCCTTTAGCTTCTAGACTTGAGATGAAACAGTTTCTTAAAAGTGTCAATAATATTAGACCTCCAAGGAAGCCTGTTCCTCCTCCCTGGGATCTTAATTTTGTTTTGGAGAAGGTGAATTAGGCTCCTCTTCAGCCTGCTGTTTCAGCTTCCTTGTAACATTGTTCCTGGAAAACTGTTTTTTTTTTTGTTTGTTCTTACTTCTGTCAGATGGGTGTCCGAGTTACAGGCCCTTATGGCTTGTCCTCCCTTTTTTGATCTTTCATAAGGACATAGTGTCCTTGCAGACTAGCCCTTCTTTTATGCCTAAAATGTTTAACGAGCTATCACTTAAATCAGTCTATTAATCTGCCTACTTTTTTCCCCTCTCCGCAAACTGACAGTGAGAGGGTGCTGCATACTTTGAACGTGCATAGGCAACTCAAGGTTTACTTGGATAAGACTAAGGCTATAAGAAAATCTGATCAGTTATTTGTTTCTTTTCATCCTAGATCTTTGGGACCTGCTGTATCCAAGCAAACTATTTCTTCTTGGATTTCTACGGCTATTTCTTCTTGTTACACTTTTCATGAAAGAGTCACCCCTCTTCAGTCAAGGTTCATTCTACTAGAGATGTGGCTTCTTCTGGTACTTTTTTTCAAGGCCTAAGATACTAATTCTATTCTTGAAGCAGCTACCCAGACTTCCATGCCTACTTTTACCAAGCACTCCAAGACGGAAGGTATCTCTAGAGCTACGGCTGCTTATCCTAGTGCCATTCTTCATGGCTTTTTAGGGGACTCTTCTGCTCCTTCCCCATCCTTAGTTTCTTCTTGAGCTTTGGCACTCTTCCATATGTTAAGTATATTGCAGCAGTGAATGTAAGGGCACAGTACAGTTATCTAAAATCTTACCATAATGGCAGATGTCCTTGCCTTCACTGCTGCAGTACAGTTGTCTAAAATCTTACCATAATGGTAGAACTCCTTGCCTTCACTGCTGCAGTATTCCCTCCATCCCTCCTTCCCCCTAGTCCTTTGCCTTCTAGGATGTACAGATTACCTCTTGGGCTCCTTGGACTGGTGGTACTACTAGGGCAATCAGTTCTTAATAATGGTAGGCTTGAACATCACATTTAGGCCCTACAGTACACAAGGAGCATTTGGGTGACATTCAGCGTACCTTTAAAGCAACAAGAGTGTTTGATAGACTGGCTGGAAGTTGCTCTTCCATGGCAGGGAATCCCTATATGTTAAGAATACTGCAGCTGTGAAGGCAAGGACATCTACCATTATGGTAAGATTTTGCACAACTGTACTATTCTTTCCATGGCCTAGCAGATAAGGCTAGTCAAGCTTATAGGTGAACAATTTCCAGGGTTGGTTGCTGGTTTCCCTTAGTGCAAAGGGATTACTGTTGCTGTCCTCCCTTCCTACAGAAAGTATAGTTGTGTAAAATCCTACCATAATGATAGATTTCCTTCTCTTCACTGTTGCAGTATTCTTAACATGAGGGATCCCCCGCCTGGGGTAGCCCGACATCCGGCCACTATACCAAAGCCTTTTACAACCTAAGGTACACCGTACATCGCACGTATGTCCCTCACGTACGTAGGGCATAAAAGTGACCTCCGGACGTACCATCTTCAGAACTGAATACCCCAGTAAGAAAGCCAGTCCAAAGAAAAGAAAAAGTAGTTAACAGTACATCCAGAAGAGAAAAAAGACCCGGGGGTAGGAGGAGGGGATTGAATACTGCAACAGTGAAGAGAAGGACATCTATCATTATGGTAAGATTTTACAAAACTATATTATGTCCTTCTTTTCTACTGTTGCAGTATTCATAAACATGAGGAAGAGTGCCATACCTCAGGAAGAAACTTGGGAGGAGGAAGGACCTGTAGAGCTCTCTAGAAAGCCATGAAGGATAACCCTAGCAAAACCAACTCTAGCTCTGGAAATTCCATCCAACTTGTAGTCTTTGGTAAAAGTATGCACTTACATCCAGGTAGCTGTCTCAAGAATGGAGTTAGTGTCCAACTCCTTTAAAATGCACCAGAAGAAGTCACAGCCCTAGTAGAGTGAGCTTTAACAGAGAAAGGAAGAGTCTTGCCATAAGAAACATAACAGAAAGAAATAGCTTTAGAAATCCAGGAAGAAATAGCCTGCTTGGAAACAGCCAATCCCAAAGACATGGGATGAAAAGAAACAAAAAGCTGATCAGATTTCCTGATGGTATTCATCTTAACCAAATAAAATCTTGAGTTGTCTATGCACGACCAAGGTGTGTAGTATCTTCTTGCTAGGAGATTGAGGAGAAGGGATAAAGGTGGGTAAATGAATAGATTAAGTCACAACTCATTCACCACCTTGGGCATAAAAGAAGGATTAGTACGCAAGGACACCCTGTTCTTATGAAAAAACAGAAAAAGGAGAACAAACCATAATGGCTTGAAGCTCAGACACCTGTCTGGCTGAAGTAAGGGCTAACAACAAAACAGTCTTCCGTGACCTACGTTGCAAGGAAGCTGAAGCTGCAGGCTCAAAAGGAGCAAGAGTCAGTTTCTCCAAAACAAAATTAAGATCCCAGGGAGGAGGAGGAACAGGCTTCCTGGGTGGTCTAACATGAAGGACACCTTTTAGAAATTGTTTAGCCTCAAACCTAGAAGCTAAAGGAGGACATAAATGTTGACAAGTAGAGACAGTGTGACCTGACACAGGAATAAGTCAAACCAGCATTGAGCAACTCATACAAATAAAAAAGAACCACAGGAACATCAACAGAAAGTGGAACTAGATTACGAGAAAGACACCAGATGGAAACCCTCTTCCATTTGGAAATGTAGGATTTACTAGTAGTGGATTTCCTGGACTCCTACAGAAACTTAAGCATGTCCTCAGAGAAAAAGGTGTCTATAAGGAATCAAAATCCTATCACCCACACAGTCATTTGGGGTACACCTATGTCTCTAATGCAAACAGGTAAGCTGTAAATGTTTCATCTCCCAGGCCCATACTTATACTTATCAAGGGTATCAGAACTTGTCAGAGATTTGAGAGCCATGGCTAGTCTTAAAAATGCCCCTGTGGTCGTTAACCAAGTAAACACCTATGAACCTATAAAAGTGGACAGGTGGGGATGGATTACAGATCCTTTGTCTTCTGTGAGAAAGTCCACTCTGTGAGGTAACTTGTGATGACTGCCCTTGGCTAAATGCAGAAGTAAAGGGAACCAATGCAGTCTTGGCCAAAAAGGAGTCACTAGCACGATTTTGGGTTTGTCCTGTTGAATTTTGAACAGAACTTTCGGAATGAGAGGAAGGGGAGGAAATGCATATAGAAACATGCCCTTCCAAGAGAAAGAAAGGGCATCCACCTTCTAAACCAGAGGACTTATGACTCTGGCATAAAATTGAGGAAGTTGTCTGTTCAGAGGGGAGGCAAATAGATCTATTTGAGGAGTACACCACTTGTGGACATTATCCAGAAACACATCATTGTGAAGCATCCATTTGTGGGATTGAGTCAAGGACCTGCTCAGAGTGTCTGCCACATAATTTCAACCTGAGGGAATATAAACTGCATGAACAGTCACATGCTGAACCACAAACTCCCATACCATAAGAGCAAGCCTGCAGAGAAGTTAAGATTTTGTTCCCCTGTTTGTTTACATACTATGGGACTGTGGTGTTGTCTGTAAACACTTTGTGAGGACCTGCAGAAAAAAAGAGGATGGAAGGCCTTCAGAAGCAGCAGGAGTGCTCTCATATCTTTAATACTGATATGCTCCTTTTGCTGAAGAGGAGACCAGACCCCCTGCACTCTTACTTTGCCAAAGGCTGCTCCCAAACCTACCTCTGAGGAGTCTGTGAGCAGTTTTTGAAATGGAAGAGGTGGATGAAAGGGAAAGCCTGGGTTTAGAGACATCTGCTGAATTCACCACTAAAGCTCCTTCTTTATACAGGGAAGAAGAGGAACTGCAAATTTTAGGGGAACTGTATGCTGTTGCTAGACTGATTTCAGGAACCACTGAAATTTCTTAATTTGGAGTTTGGCTAAAGGTAACATAGGGATAGTGGATGCCATAAATCCCAGAAGTCTCAAAAAACAGTCTGGCTGTGACAGAGGTCAGAGGAAGAAGATTTTGAAAGAAGGAAATCAGAGTTGAGGTCTTTGGCAGAAACAGGGATGCCAGCATAGGCACCGTCTGAATCCTGCACCCCAGGAAAACATGATCTTCAGAAGATATTAAAGAAGACTTTTTGAAATTTACTGTGAACGCAGACTTTGCAAGCGTAATTACAAATTGAATGTTTTGCAGTAAGGTCTCTGGAGAGGATGTTTGAAACAGGAGATCATCCAGGTAATGAGTAGCTTGTACAAAAAGCAATCACAGGAGCTGGGCATTTGTTGAATACTCCTGGGGCAGTAGAAAGGCCTAAGGGCAAAGCAGAGAACTGAAAATGCCAAGAAGCAACAGAGAAATGTAAACATTTGCTGTAAAGGCGATGAATAGGTATGTGAAGGTTGGCATCCTTGATATCCAGACAGGCCATAAAAGCCTGAGGAAGAAATAAAGGGAAGAAAGTCTGTAGAGGCAGAATTCAAAAGGAAAGACATTTCAGAAAAGAGTTTAGGTGTGAAAGATCCAGAATGGGTGTCCAAGGACTCTCCTTCCTGGGAACCAGAAACATTCTTGAATAAAAACCTTTTCCCCTCCCTTTGATCCTGGGGAACCTGTGGAATAGTTCCTTGATTTAACAGTTCCTGAAGTCTCTCTGAGAATAAATGTAACAGCCTCAGAGGTAGTTAAGGAATGCTTATGGAAGGCAGAAGGATTTTGAAAACTGTAAAGTACCCTTTTTGAATTATGGAATGAACCCATGAGTCTTGGGTAATGTTTGACAAAACTGGAAGAGACAGAGAGGAACAGAAAGAAGAATGAAGCTGAGAGAAGAGTGATAGATACTACCTGGTTTGTCAGGAAAGGCCTGCTTCTGTGCAGAAGAAGCCTGAGTAGTCTTAGGTGGAGGATACCTCCTTCCACTTTTCTTACTTTTAGGAGAAGGACAGGTCTGTCTCCAAACAAATGCTGGCTTGGAAGGATAATTCCTTTGGAACTGAGGGACAGGTGAAACCAAAAGATGTTTCAAGTCGTGCAACTCCTTGCCTTTCTCCTGCAAAGACTTGAACAAATAAGCAGCAGCAGCATAAAACAAGCCATTGTTGTCTAAAGGAGTGTCCATCAACTTGGCTTTTATGTCATCTGGCAGTGGTTGAAGTCTTAGCCAGGAATACCTCCTCAACACTGATCCTGAACCAGCAGCTCTAGATGAAGCTTCCGCTGCATCATATCCGCACTTAATAGAATGGCAAACCACCTAAGAGGAAGCTCCTAACAAAGACAAGGCAGAAGTTTTCCTCTCAGAATCTGAAAGGTCAGAAATGGCTTGACTTGCCTCTGACAGGAGGGTCAAAACATATCTAGTCATAAGAGTTTGTTAATTAATAGCACGAAAGGCAAAGGTGGCAGAAGTATAGACCTTCTTTTCCAGTCTTTCTATTGTCCTGCTTTCCTTATCAGAGGGAAGAAGTTTAGTGGTGGGCAGGAATTTTGAAGGTTTATCTCAAGCTACAGAGACCACCGAATGGTCAGCAGACAGGCACTTGTAGAGAAATTTGCAATCAGGACCCACAAAGTCAAAATAGGTGCCTCCACCTCCAACAGCAGACCTGTCACTAGTGGTGTTTACCAGGGACCTGTTTGGCAGTTACTTCTCAGAGGTCCAAGCAAAGACAAAAGGCATGTGGCTGACCAAGTTTGCGGACAACTGTAAGTTGGGTGCCATCATTGACTCCCAAATGATGTTAACATACTACAAGAGGGTCTCACAGCAACAAATAACTGGTGTCAAAGTCATGGCCTTAAGGTAAATGGAAAAAATGTTAATATCATACAATTTGGCAAAAAACATGGCCCCTACCAATTACCACATCAATGACAACACCCTAAGCACACAACCTGTGGTGAGCGACCTGGGTACACAGGTTGACAACAATCTCTCATTCGAACATCATGTAGTGGCAGTGGTCAGAAAAGCCTTTTACTTGGTTCATCTCATAAGTAAAGGGATTGCATCCAGAAAAAAGAAAGTTATTACCTCTATGTACCCCTCCCTCATTAGGCTAATTCTTGAGTACAACGCCCAGTTTGGTATGTACCTTTCCAAACACCTGCACCAACTGGAATGGTCACAGAAATACCTCACAAAAGAATCCATGGCGTCCAACACCTGTCCTATGTGGATAGGCTCAAATCACTATCACTCTACTTGACATCATACAGACTGCTCAGAGGTATTCTGTGTCTCACCTACAAGGCAATCTCAGACCTTGCTCTACTAGAGATACTCCATATCCGCAAGTCTAACTCCTCACGCATTACCCGATCAAAAGGCCTAAATATGCGACATTAACATAACCTGCTGGAGAGACAGGTTTGTCTCCCAGAGGCTGTCCCATCTCTGGAATAGACTCCCCATATGCATCAAACTACATTGCTGACCCTCTTCAAGCACAACCTTGATGAGTGGATGGGAAACCACAAATTTGTCCCAAGGGTTCCACCTGTGTCCCTCAGTGACAGGGAAGACAGGTGCTGATTGAGGTTTCTTTTTTTGGGGATAAGCTCTTGGCTAGGCTTGTAAGGGCCCCAGGGCCATTAGCCTACTAATCTCCTATGATCTTATGATCCTATGATAGGTCAATGATTCCTCATCTGAGGAAACCTCTTCATCAAAAGAATCCTGCTCCCTTGACCTCTTGTGAGGGGAAGATGTCCAAGCTGGGGTAGGAAGAGTAACCCCTGCCAAAGGAAGCTTCAGAGCCATAAGGGCATTAAATAAGCCCTGGGTGAAATGCTGCTACTTTAAGGGTCCCTGGAAGAAGAAACATTTGTCTTTCACTTTTTCTTTAATTGGACGTCTGCCTTATGAAAAGGGGAAGGGCCCAACGTCGGCCTACATTCGATGACTGTCGAAACGTCCTCCCTCACCAGAATGTGAGGACCCCCCCCCCCGGCCTTCAGCAATAATAAGTCTTTGTTCCCCCTGACCTTCCAAAATGGACATCTGCAATGTCATCAAGGACGTACCTGTTATCAGATCTATGGGGGCCCCCAAAGCAGTAGTAGCAAAAAATTCTGACCCCAAAACTGGGTGACCTTCTCGGCTTTAACCAGCCTCAAGAGAAAAGTCCAATGTAGGAGGCGCAGTGGAATATTCCAACTGTGGTTTTTTGGCCTTTCTCTTCTGTGAAGACTCAACATCAGGACTAGAAGTTCCCTCCACAGCGTCTTTTCCTAAAAGTTTAAGACGCTGCTTTTCCAAATAAATCATGAGAGAAAACAGATGACTATGTACAGTCTTGGGTACAAAGGACTGACAAATACTGCAAGATTTGTAATCATGAGTAGGCCAAAGCAAAACAAGCACTGCTCATTCCTATCTTTACAGTGAATTTGTCTCCCACACTGGCACTTGCCTTTTCTGAAAGACATAAACCCACAGCAAAAAGCAGCAGTAAAGAACAAGACGAAACCCTCAACAGGGTACTTAACTGAATGGCTTGATACACCAGCAAATGACTCGGGCAAACAGATCAACAAATAAAAATGGTGTTTGGACTGGCAGCAGACAAGTTCTGAGGATGGTACGTCTGGACGTTGCTTTTATGCCCTACATACGCAAGCAGCAGGCATTTGACATACGGCGTACCTTAGTTAGTAAAAGGCTTTGGTATACTAGCTGATGTTGGGCTGCCCTATGCGGGGAATCCCTCCTATTAAGAATACTGCGACAGTAGAATAGGAGGACATCAAAACCAGTTCAGAGAATGTGGTAAAATAGGCATCCAAGTGGATCTGCTAGGTCATGTTTTAAGTTTTTTAATAGGCAACCTGGGAAGTTGTCTGGTTCCACTGTTGCAGTGTTTTTGGCCTTGGAAAGCGCCGAGATGAGCTACAATCTTGAGATAATGGGGGCAGGTGTACTTTGGGGGGTGACTGGTGGGGAAAGGATGCCATACTCAGGAGTACAGCCCCTATGCTGCATTGCTGTGTCAGCAACCGATCTACCTGGTATGGGAACAGAACCCACAGCCTTCTGCATCAAAGGCAGGTATGCTACTTGCTACATCACTCACACTTTTTCTTTATTTTTTATACAAATGGATGAAACAAATATTACAGAAACAGATCAATAATAGGAGAAGCAAAAAATAAAACACAACAAAGTGAAAAAAAAACCCTGCAACATGGATTCTGCTTAGTTAGATGTTAGCAAGGCATGTGACAAAGTATGACACAACATGCTCATTCTAGATTGTTAGAATGGGTAAAACGCTAAAACATCTTGCAGAGACTGTGCATGACACAACATGCTCATTTCTAGATTGTTAGAAAGGGTAAAACGCTAAAACATGTTGCAGAGACTGTGCATCATTTGTGTTGCATGCTGCTGGGAAATGCACCTACCTTGTCTTTGTTTGCATAGTGATGAGGTCTTCAAAACTCCACTGAGTGTTTAAAAGTACATAGTAAAAGAAGTTTAGTGAAATGCAGTGATGGTGCCTAACTGAGTATCAAAGGGGTTGATCCTTTTCAAAATTAATGTGATACTGTGGAAGGATTAGAAGAAAAGTCTATCTTTTTAGCTCATGTCACAAAGTTGTGTAATGAGTTTTGAGCAAACAGGTAAAGAAAGGAATAGAAAAGGCATAAGAGACTGGAAGAACTGCCCAAGAAGCCGCAGGTTACATTTTAAAATGAAGAATAATGCACGTGGAAAGCAAAAAATATCCACCTACTAACTCCAAAAAGTAAACTCAACTGCAGCGACCATGCGTTCTCCATCCTAGCACCTAAACTTTGGGACTCAATTCCTCTCTCAATCCGAGATGTCCAAAAGTACTCGGACTTCAGACATAAGCTGAAGGAGTACTTCTTCACCCAAGCAAAGTGCAGCTGCACTCACTCGGGTCATGTTACATGAACCCTGCAGCTCTCTCACACACCCCTTTATTTCATCCTTCCTCATCTTATCTTGCTGTCCCCTTTATTTACTGCCTTTCATTCATCCTACTTTCCTGTTCTCTTTGCATCCCTTTAACAATTCTTCTGCTTTCTAAACCTCTTCCTTCCGCAAGCCTCTCACACCTTTTTCTGTCTTCTCCCCATGGTATCCTTTCTTGCAACTATTCTCACTTGCCTCTTCTAATGTTTTCATACCTCTCTATATAAGCACATGCTGATATTCCTGTAGCATAAGCCATCTCAGTCATTATGGCTACATCTTATACATAAAGCTCTGATAAGCTTAATTCTATTTTGCCATACATGTTATGACACTGTTAACTGCTTCTTAAACTAAATGTTGTAGCATATTCTGGCATCTATAAACATGCATATATTTGTTTTTAGCATATCCTCATATCTGTAAATATGTTTTGTTCATTTCTTATGTGCTCCTTTTACTTGCGTTGTGTCTGCAAATGGTCCATCGAGATCAGTGCAGTACCCCAGAAATAAAAACATAAATCTAGGAAAACCGTACACAACCAGAAGGCAAAAAGCAGCAAAAACAAATAAAGAAAAGGACATGGAAGATACCATGTTAGATGACCTGAAAGGAAGCTAGCAATATGAAACAGCAGAATGGAAAATTGTCATTTGTCTGGTCAGAAAGCTGGCATGAAGATCGCATCAGTACTGAAACACAAACAACATAGGTGCATCTCAGACCAGCATTCAAAACAAATGGTGCACACATTATACAAAAAGTCACAAGACAGACTGACTAGACAAGCCAGCAGAATTCTATCAATTTTCGGTTTTCATTACCAAGTTTATTTACAGAGGTTTGGGTTTCTATCCTAGCAAGCAATGCAGTAAATGAAGAAAAAGACCCACAAAATGCCAAAAAAGGGGACAGAAGGGGCAAAACACG
The DNA here is from genome assembly GCF_019279795.1 of Protopterus annectens. Classification (NCBI taxonomy): domain Eukaryota; kingdom Metazoa; phylum Chordata; order Ceratodontiformes; family Protopteridae; genus Protopterus; species Protopterus annectens. The sequence continues at coordinate 1,706,321,414 of NC_056729.1, read as the reverse complement.
ATAGAAATTAAGTACCTTAAAGGATCCATGTGAATATTATTTTTCTAATAAGTAGAAAGGTCTAGAACAGTAATATACTTTAAAACGGCATTGGGAAGACAAAAGGTAAATCATACGTGAGCTTATTTTTCTCCATCCCTAATGAGGAGGATTATTCTGGATATCATCCTTAGACACTATCAAAATATATGAAAGACAACAAAAAATAGGCAGGCAACAGTAATTCTGAAACTTTTATGGTTAGCTCTTTCGTCAAGTATTCTTACACTCAACTTCATCAGACATTAGTTAAAAGAATGGTAGCCATATTTAAAACCAGATTCATAGTCACATGTTCAGTCACCTCACATGACACCTGACACAATTCCTATTTTTATAACACATGTACCTAAAAGTTGTATAAACAATTGCGTAAAAAATGTATATACACTTTCCTATTGACTTAATACTCAAATTTATATGTACATATACAAATAATACATAAATATAGATGAAAAAGCCAGCTAAAACATCCAAAAAACAATATTAGTTATTGTGTACATAAAAATTGTTACATGTCACTAATCATAAATGCATAAATGTGTCTATTCACCTGAGTATTAGCCTTGTGTTAACGTTTTAAACTAAGTAGCTTAGAACCAGGGCCTATGTGACACCAGGGTTGAACGATGTATGCTCTTTGGCATGTGTCTTGAAACTGAGGAGTTTAAAATGTTAACACAAGGCTAATACTCAGGTGAATAGACACATAATTTGGGGCACTCTTTATGTTTGTTATATACACACAAACTTCTCCACCCCCTTATGCACAAGTACATGCATTTATGATATTCAAGTAATATTGTTTTTTGGATCTTTTAGCTGGATTTTTCATGTATATTTATGTATTCTTTGTATATGTACATATGAATTTGAGTCAATAGGAAAGTGTATATACATTTTTTACAAAATTGTTTATATAACTTTTAGGTACATGTAATATAGAAATGAGAATTGTGTTAGGGGACATGGTGTCATGTGAGGTGACTGAACATGTGACTATGAATCTGGTTTTAAATATGGCTACCATTCTTTTAACTACTGTCTGATGAAGTTGAGTGTAAGAATACTTGACGAAAGCGCTAACCATAAAAGTTTAAGAATTACTGCTGGGTGCCTATTTTTTGTTGTCTTTCACATAGTTTGTTTGCAGTTTGACACTATCAAAATATATGTTTCCATGTAAAAATGTTTATTATTTTGTTAAGTAATAACATTCTTAAAGAAACAAAAATATAACATTTTAAGTCTGATTATTAAACTCAGATCAGTTATTTTCAGTTACTGAAAGAGAACAGACTGGGAAAACAATCTTCTGACTCTGTAATATAAGATGCCTGTTTTCTAGAAAGGAGTTCAGACCCTGTTACATATTCTGAAACAATGTGAGAAAGCAGAAAATTGTTATAATGCTTAAACAGCATATAAAGTTGCCACTGCACACATTCTACTCAAGGACAAGCAGTTATATTATCAGATGAAAGTCACCAATCAAAAATATTTTAACTAAGCAGACAAGGTGTCTTCATTAAAGTCACTAATTGAAAATTATATTTTAGGCAATCATCAATATTTTTGTGCAATCTAAACCAGCTATTTCCCTTCTTAAAAATAATAGGTTCTCAACGGTTACTGTATAATTGGTTTTTACTAGCCAGAGGCATTCCTTTTGAATAAGGCAGCTCAAAAATCAATAAACTATTGGTAACAAATCATAGGTTTTGAAGCTGCCTGAAATATGTAATTACATCTTTTCTGGTTTTACAGCACTCACCAAGTGATTTCTGAAAGCAGGAAGTAAACTAATCAGTGGTAATAAACGTCAGAGCACCCAAGGTAGGGTGTCCTGCTGGGACGACTGAAGGAGTAAAAGGCTAGGAACAGGCAAACATGTAACCACAAGCATTAATCAGTATTCAGAATGACTCTTACTTGCAAAATAAAACAAATCAGCATATCTTTTCATGGCTGTACTACAGTCAAGAATGACTTTCGACTCCAAAAGTAAGAACTATTCTGAAAAACAGTGCAATAACTTACTATATGCTAAAGGTGTATGATGGGGGGGCTGCATTTGCAGTTGTGCCGAAGGAACCAGTGACTGGGGCTCGTCTGCTGTGCTGCCCGACTGCTGAAGAGCCAGGTCAATTTCTTCATCTGTCAATCCTAAAGGAAACAATAATTGAAATCACGTTAGCATATGATGACCTTCTTTCTTTAATTTCTTTCCTTCAATTACACCATGGTAGTTGAAGATTAAATTGGAAATAATGCTACATTTAAGTCTTTAAAATCTCTTTTCATCACAATTTAACCTTGAGCAATGGAAAAAGAAAACTTTCCACTACTCCAAAAAGGGCCCTTCTCTATTTCCTTAATTTGCTACTGTGGTTAATGCAACTTATTGCTACTCTATTTTCCTCTGAAAACATCAGCTGCAAATGTAGTAAAATTCAATTTGTGGCAGCAGTAAAAATGAAGTATTATGCTTGAAAATCACCACAAAATCTTTTAGTAAACTGACTAATTAGGCTAAATGATTTTAGTAAATGGGCTTAGTTTCCTTTATTTCACTGCAAATGATAGAACACACATAACAGGGCCAACTGTAATTAGTATAAATGAGATGAAAAAAATGTTAAAACTGTAACACATTAAAAACACTACGCATCACAATCAGGAAAAAATGAGACCCTAAGAGGGAGACAAGTCAGCTCTGAAAGAGACAGAGTTTGCAGGAAAAAATGATTTATATATACATATATATATATATATATATATACAGACAAATATATATATATATACAGAAAGATATATATATATATATATATATATATATGTATATATATATATATATACACACACACACACACACGTATGTGTGTGTGTATATATATATATATATATATATACACACACATATAGAGAGAGAGAGAATGAGAGATATACGCTTCTCTATCTGTATACACACATATATACACATATATATATATATATATATATAATACATACATAGACATACGTGTCTATACAAATTATATACACACACATACATAGACATGTAATCAAAGCTATGAAACATTAGTATGCTACTTTCTGAAATATATGTGTATGTGCGCACGAGAAGGCACATATTGTATGAAATCAGCATTGCCTTCATAACATTTCAGTACTGCAGCTTTAGTTCTGAGCAGCTAATCTTAAGTAAACTTCCAAACTTCTGAATTTGCAATGAGCTAATATATAAAAACAAGTGAAACAGGTGTAATGAGTAAAGATACACAGCAGAACAGGATGTTAACCTTCACAGGAGTCACCAGATGTTTGCAACAAAAAAGTGTGCCCAACACTTCAAAGACTTAACTTTATGGGAAAACTCCTGTGGCTCATCAGCTCTCCAAGAAAGTAAGTACATTCAAACATACAAGAGAATGTTTTGGGGAAGGTGTCGTGTAACTGGAGCAATGTGCAGTTCTGTATTTTTGCAGATTACACTGAAAATATCAAATAGATCAAAGGTTCTGTCCATTTACTAACACAAATATCACATTCATTTTCAAGCATACAACTACTTTGAAAACACTGACCTAACAAAAGCCTTTCTCATAACTACTCTGACGGGTATGTTGACACTGACATAATAGCAACATACAACATTTAGCCAACTGCATATTTTATAACAAAAGGAGATCACTTTAACAGGTCCTACATAGCACCTGCCCATACTGTCAGATGGGGGGAAACATTATAGTTTGTATCAACCAGTTCTGATGCAGCTCTCAGTATGAAAAGTCTGCCAATTTGAATTACTTTGCACAATGAAAACATGGTATTAAGGCATATGTATTTAGTGCTATATAAGACAGCATAATTACTTGGTCTTGTATCTCAACATGCTTTGGGTCTACTCAATCAGAAACGCATAGCGGCTGGTTTATCAGTGGCAATAAACATGTCACGGCAGGATACAGTAATGAACTGTAATTCGGGAAAATATGTCCTTGCAAGGGGACTGCACCCCCTTAACTCCTGATAGGAAGAGATTACCCAAAACCCTAAACTCTTGACTCTTGTTCTATTGCCGCCTGGGCCTGGGGTTTTCCAGTTAGGAGCTTTTCTTAGTTTTGTTTCAATTTCTCTGACCGTTGCTTCATCCCACTTCACATCCTCTACATTTGAGCTTTTTACTGTTTCTCTTAATTTTCCTATCCATTCAGCATCTTTGCTATGTTCCACAGGGTCTTCACAAATATTTCTCCAAAATGTGTTTATTTCTTCTTTTTTTGGGTGGGGTTTGTATTCCTTTTGCTTTGTTTCAGTTCTCTGTATAAAATATTTTTGGATAATCAAATAGATCAAAAGTTCTGTCCATTTACTAACAAAATTATCACATTCATTTTCAAGCTTTTCCTTTATATTTACCTGCAGATTTTTCAATTTTTTTTCTACTTGTGTTGATATCTTTAGTTTATTATTTGTAATATTGTACGAGTGGTCCTGGTCTCTCTTAATTCTGTGCATTGATTTTATCATGTCTATCTTTCTAAGTATTTTGGTTGATCTGTTCCCTCTTCTATACTCTTCTAACAGTGACACTTCTTAACTTAATTGCTTTATAGTTTTCTCTATTCATTGTTTCCATTATGGCATTTTATTTTCTCTCTTCCTTTTCCCTTACTGCACTGCATTTTTATTATCAGTTATTAATTCTGCTGCAGAATAATATATCCCATGAATTTCTATTCAGTCTTGATTACTGTGTTTATATATTTTATCAGCCTCTTAATATTTGAGTCTTCCGTTTACTTTCTGCAATCTATCTTTCATTGACCTTCATTGCTCTCTTGTTTCCTGTGGCCATTCTACAGAAAGTTCCAGAATGTCTTCTTGTGGCATATCTTCAGTAGAATCCTGCATCATCCGTTGCTCCTTCATATGGCAACTCATTAGCCCACCACTCCATAACATTGCCTGCATCAGAGTTACCACTCTTTCCTGCTCTGTCCCTTGTTGTTCAACTCCAACTCAACTTTTTTACTAGTTTCCTACTATAGACTCCATAATATCTTCCTGTGACAAGTGATCAGATGCTTCTAGTTCCACCTGTTTCTCCTTAACTTGGGAATTCACTGTTTCATCATGCCTTGACATTACCTAAACTGGATTTTCTACACTGAATCCTTTGCTTTGCAAGTAACCCATAATGTCAATTTTTATTATTTTTTTTTAATTCTCCATTACTAATCCTCTTTTCTACTTTCTGCCTTTGTTTTCTTATTTTTGGTATTGTGAAACTGTACATATCCAGGTGCCTTTGCCTGTATCTCTTCAAATATCTTTGGAGCTGGTTTTTTTTTTTTTTGTATCAATTAGCTTTGATTTCTCCTTTGCATAGATATCACACCATATTAAATCTCTTTCTCTTCCCCACATCCACATTTCTTCTTCAAATGTCTCCCATCCCACCTGTTTCTCCTTACTTTGGGGACTTGTTGTTCCATTGTGCTGTGACATAACCTGTGTCAGACTTTCTATAATAAATATTTCACTTTGCAGGTATTCCACCAGCTTCCATTTGTTTAACTTTTACTGTACCAATCCTATGTTCTGCTTTCCCCCTTTGTCTTATTTTTTCCATTGTAAAATTTTCCATATCTGGGTGCCTTTACCTATATTCCTCTTCAAATATCTTTGGAGCTGCTGTTTTGTATTGGTCAGTTTGGCTATTTCATTCACATACATACTGCACCATCATCTGATCTCTTTTTCTCTCTCATGTTCGTGTTTCCTTTTTATATCTTTCAAAAATCTCTGGATTTTCATTCTTTATATTTCTGGATTTCCTTTGTTGCTTCTTTTTCCAGGCAACCCAAAGTTTCTTCATCTATGTAATGTTTTACTTGGGTCTGCTGTATTAATGAACATAAATTGCATATGAAGCTTTTGACAGTTTTCTTGTCCAAGTATTTTCTTTCCTCTAATTTCTCTCAATCTTTTTCTGCTGTGATAAACATTGCTTGCTGGCTTTGCAATGCCCCCCCCCACACACACACTATAAATTTAATCTGGGGCACTCCTCCCAATCAAGTGTCATTAGCTCATTCTACCTAATACAGAGAGATCATTTGAGAAGGCCAACCCACTTAGGTTCTTTACCTTGAATCATCTTCTGTTCCTCCTTTCTCCCTTTCCACTTTAAATGAAACACACTTAGCTAGAATATACCATTGCTAGAATCTCCTTGTGTTCTGATTATGCATCTCAAACAATCTGGAAATAAGTATATTTTTAGCACTTTTAAACTGTTCAGAGTTCTGCACTGTCTTAATATTTGCTTGACTGAATTATTTATATATTTGCTGGCATTGTTTTCTGACACTCCAAGTGTCTCCATTTTGATTTTTTCCTAATTTACTGCGTTCTGCACTTGTTTTTAGCCATTTCATAATTTAATTGCAGTTATTCAAACTTTATTTTCTTTAATATTGCTACACACTCAAGTGTGCTAACTTGCACTGCATTTGAATTGTTTTTGCAGCTGTTTACCTGCTTTTCTATTAAAAAAAAAAAGTTCTAAGCTTGTTTCCCACCTTTCTTGCAATTAGTCTAGTCCAGACACAGATATGCTGTGTCCAGGACTGTTTGTAAGCTTCTGAGCCCCCTAAGCCTTTCTGTGTTGGAGGGAAGCCTTCTAGCTTATCGGTGGGAGTGGTAAGCACTAGGTAGTCTATCACAAGAGGAGTGGTTTCTGGCCCAGAAATTGTAGTTTATTGGCCGTTTGGGCAGTTATTCCATCCCTTTCAACTTTCTAGTTTAAAAGCCCGCATTTGCACCTCTTTCCCATCTTTTTTGTAACTAGTCTAGTCTTGGTACAGATTTGCTGCATCCAGAACTGTTTGTAAGCTTCTGAGACACCCCCCCAAGCCTTTCTCTGTTTGAGGGAAGCCTTCTAGCTTATCAGTGGGAGTAATAAGCACTAGGTAGCCTATCTACCACAAGAGGAGTGGCTTCTGGCCCAGAAATTGTAGTTTATTGGCCGTTTGGGCAGTTTTTCCATCCCTTTCAACTTTCTGGTTTAAAAGCCCCTGTTTGCACTTGTTTAAGCTCTGGTCAGCGGCGCCGAGATGAGGTGAATTATTACTGGTGCCAGAAAGTCTGCTGTTCAGTTTTTCCCTTAGATCTTGCTAGTTCTTTCTCTCTTGCACTTCAAATACCCTAATCGCTTTGTACTTCAACAGGTTTTTGTACCAATTATTATAGCACACCTAAGTGTCATCAGCACTAGTCATTCTTCACAGAAATAGCTCCAGTACTTAGTAATTATGAACACCCCACCTGGCATGATTAAAGGGCAGTTTCCTGTGCTTTCTCCTATTAACCTGCTGCACTTGGGCATTCTGACGCAGGGTAGCAACTGCCTCATGTACACAGACAATCCTCTCCTCTTACCTTCCAACACTGACTTGTGAGACATGTATTTATATCACCAAACAGGAAGCTATGCATTCTCCAGCCAAGACCGGACTAGCTGGTCAAGAGGAGAAGGTCAACACCTGAACCACAACACATGGAACACATAACCTTCCAGAACATCCACTATCACAACTCTGACATAAAAACAAACCATATATTCACCTTCGCGGAGGCTCTCAACAGAAATTTACCGAGACAGCAGAGACCTCCAAGACAAAAATGCACTCGACCACGAAAACACAACACAAACCACAGGACACATAGCTCATCTCCACAGTGTGCACTAAACCTAAGCCTCTAAGGCTAAACACCTTGCCCAATACACTAATCATAGGTGACTCAATAGTGAGGCACACAGATGTCCCACTCACTAATTTGAATAAGAAGGTAACAGTCAGCTGTCTATCAGGTGCCAGAATCCGACACATAATACACATACACACTCAGGTCACTCCGCAACAAATACAAGTATGACTCTGTCATTGTCCATGTGGGTGTGAATGACCTGAAACGCACCTTCCTGGACTACATGAAAAGAGACATGGTGGAGCTCTCGGATTATGTGGTTCAGGCAGGTATGACACTAGCCCCGAGCAGTATTCTACCATCACCGAGAATGATACCGCAGTGCAAACAAAAAATGATTGACTTCAACTGGCTAAGTTTCTGGTGTCATTCTAAGGGGATCCAGTATCTTCCTGCTTGGGCTGACATGACTGACAGACCTCAATGCTTTCCCAGAGATGGCCTGCATCTGTCATCCCATGGGTTTCCGGGTACTGGCTAAGGCTCTTGCCACCTCTATAGTGCCTTTTTAAGGCGGTGTTCAAAGACCAAATTCCCACCCTAACAGCTATAAATAAATGCAATCTGATGGTCATGCTGCTCAAAGCTAGATGTCAAAATCTCAAGATGCACTAGTCTGAAGCTCTCCTCAAAATGGAGAACACTGACATTTGTGCTGTAAAGGAGACCTGGTTTAAAGCAGCAGAAAGTACCCCTGCGCTACAAGACTATAACTCATTCCACACCTTTTGGCCCCAAAACATGGACCAAAGCTCCAAAGGCAGTGGTGTCTCCATATTCATAAAGGATATGCACACCTCCAGACTAGTAGCCTAGCATAACACATCTGAGATACTTTAGGTACAACTAACACTGGGTAAGATAGCGATCTAGATCATAACCTGTTATAGGTCCCCAACCATTTCCCTAGACTCAGTCCATGTTCCAAAGCACCCTGGAATCTATCAAGGTCCAACCCAACACTCTCATACTAGAAGACTTCAACTACCCCTCCATCAACTGGGAAAACTACTCAAGCACCAATACACTGGCCCAACGCTTCTGGAAATTCATCAATTCCAATGCCCTGGACCAGCTCATTCTGACCCCCCACTAGAGGAAGCAACATCCTTGACCTGGTTATTAATAACATGGGTGACCGTTGCTCTACACCAATAGTCAATCCCTCCCTGGTCAGATCCGACCATAGAAGAATCACCATGGAAATCCACATCTCACCCCCACCCCCCGCAAAGGCAACCATGTTGAAAAAATTCTCCAAAGATGACTTTGGACTCCTAAAAACAGACGTGGCTAACTTCACAGCACCCATGTCAATGGAATATAGCTGCATGACTGCCAAATCATACACCAATGCACTGTACGAACATGTACATAAATGCATGGAACTAGCCATACCCAACAGAATCAAGACGCTCTCCTCCAAAAAAGGAAGCCAATCTGGTGGTCCCCTGCCATTAATAACCTCTACAACAAAAAGAAAGAAATGTTGCAGAAAAAGGTGAAGTCCCAAGACTGCAAAAACTCCCTTATTAGCCTCAACAAAAAGATGAGATCCCTCATCAAATCCTCTAAAGCTAGCTATGAAGACAGAATTGAAGCAGACACTAAAAACAATCACAAAGCTTTCTATAGTTATATTAAGAACCTCCATGTCAATACCCAGGTATGCTCTGAGTTACTGCACAATGGTACCTCCTATACTGAGCCAACAGATATTGCCAACATACTGGCTTGACAGATTCAGTTTATAGGTTGGTACTAGGCTATCCGCCCTAGGGCCTATACAAGCCTAGCAATAACAATTCCCTGGACATTTCTTCCCACAATATTTACTTCCCTGGAACCCTGCCTAACAGGGTGACTGACGTGATCCCCGGGGAAAATTTCCTATCTCCCATCCAGTCGTCAAGGTTTGTTTTGAAGACGGCCAAGGAGGCACTCTGCTTGACATATATGGGCAGTCTATTCCAGAGTATGGGGAGTCTCTGGGTCAGGAACCTATCCCTCCAGTTTGTTTTGTTCATTGTGATGACAAGGTTTAGGTCCCTGGAGCACGTGGATCTGATGGATTGGGTTTTCTTTAAGTGTAGCATGTCCAACAGCTCTGGGTTTGACATGGCCTTGTATGTTAAGCAGAGATCGCCTCTGAGTGGACGATATGTGACAGAGTATAGCTGGAGTTTTTTTAGTAGTCAGTGCCAACCTTACCTCCCCCCCCAAGGACCAATCACAATACCAGAAGAATGCCAGGTACCCAGCACAGATTAAAGCTGCATTGTCCAAGGCCAAGAATACAGCTTCTATGGGAACCGATAATATCCCTGGCTGTGTTCTACGTGAACTACAAAGCGAACTGGCACCACATCTGTGTGCCCTGTTCAGTCACAGCCTCACCTCAGGCTTTGTCCCTACAAAGCAAACTGGCACCACATCTGTGTGCCCTGTTCAGTCACAGCCTCATCTCAGACTTTGTCCCTACTGAATGGCGCTCTGCTACAGTCATCCCTCTCCATAAAGGCGGAGCAGCTACAGACCCTGGGAAATATCGCCCCATTAGCCTAATGAGTCTGATATGTAAAGCTATGCAGAGCATCATCATGGACCTGGTTAAAAAAGAAATAGGAAATCTCCAAATTCTGGACTCCACGCAGTTTGACTTTGTGAAAGAGAAATCATGCCTGCTCAACCTGGTTGACTTTTTTGAGTCAGTCACCAGGGCTATGGATGAAGGTAAGGCAGTGCATACAGCCTACCTTAATGTGGCCAAGACCTTTGATACCATTCCTCACTTGGAAATTATTGATAAACTCATCGTACTAGGCATTAACCCCTATATCACTAGGTGGGCTGCAAATTGCCTCACAGATAGAACATACAGTGTGAAAGTAGCAAACACAAAGTCAGCCTGCTGACCAGTCATGAGTGGAGTCCCACAGGGATTGGTCCTGGGTCCTCTCCTGTTCAGCATCTACTTCTCAGAAGTCCAGGCCAACACAAAGGGACTCTGGCTGACCAGGTTCGCAGATGACTGCAAGCTGGGAGCCAATATTAACTCCCCAAGTGATGCAGACATCATACAGAAAGGCCTCACTGAGACCAATGACTGTTGTTGAAACCATGGCTTTAAGCTTAACACCAAAAAATGCGTCGTCATCCGCTTTGGTAAAATCTCAGTTCCCACTAATTACCACATTGATGGGAGCCCACTGAACACTGAAGATGTTATAAGATATCCGGGGACACAGGTTAACAGCAACCTCTCGTTCAAACACCACATTGCCATTGTGGTCAGAAAGTCCTTCTATGTGGCACATCTCATTACCAAGGGTTTTGCATCCAGGAAGAAAGAGGTCAACATCTCTCTCTACTCTTCCCTCAGACCAGTCATCGAGTATAATGCCCCATTTGGCATGTACCTCACTAGACACCTGCAACAGCTGGAGAGGCCACAGAAGTACCTCATGAAGAGGATCCTAGGCATTAAACACATGTCCTACATGAACAAACTCAAAAGACTCCAGCTATTCTCTGTCTCATATCGCCTACATAGAGGCAATCTCTGCTTGACTTACAAAGCCACGTCTGACCCAGCTCTGTTAGAAATCCCAATCCCTCTGCACCACACACTCCAGAGACCTCAACCTCATTACCAAAATCAACAGAACATGTTTGGGGGACAGTTTCCTCACCCAGAGACTGCCCATGCTCTGGAATAGTCTTCCTATACATGTCAAGTAGAGCACCTTGCTGCCCTCTTCAAGAGGAATCTTGATGAGTGGATGGGTAATAGAAAGTTCACCCCAGGGATCACTCCAGTGGCTCTACTTGATAGAGGCACTGGGAGCTAACGTTGGGCAGCACAATGCCAGGGCACATCTATGGGCTAGGCTTGTAAAGGCTCCAGGGCCATTAGCCTAGTACACACCTATGAATATCTTCTATCTAGAAATTCTTGGCTTCTTGTATAATAGCAACAATACATAATTACTTTTTTATCCTCAGCAGTGCACTTTATCATCTTTATGGCTCTTTTTTGGCCTGTCAGTTTTTGTGTTTTTGGTAGATTGCTGCTTCCTTCTACAACAGGGGGGCCATCCTGGCCTAACTCTTTTGTAGGAATCTTTCTGTGTGTTGAGAATTCTACACTGCTATTTTTTGCCAGTCCTAGCACCAGAATTGGACATTTTTTTTTATCCTGGGACCTGTGCACCTAGCTGTCTTTTTTTATTTTTAACCTACCTCTATCCATGACATATGCTATATAAAATACAAGTCTATACACCAGTGTCATCTGGGTGATGTTTTGCGAAAATAGGACACACCATGCAAAGGTACTTGAGGATGAACTCTGTTTCAGCAATACTACTCACTTTTTCTTGTCAATTTCATAATCTCTCCATTCACACCAACATCACCATTATTTTATTTATTTATTTATTTATTTATTTATTTAACATTTGCTTACTGAGAAAGTCTAACATGGAATGAGCGAATTTTCAGCAGAAGCCCGGGGAGAAATGCTCCAGATGCATGTCTTTGTAATTATGACTGTTCTGATGAGCTGTAAATCAGCTGTGTGCTACAGTACAAGTCAGTTCACCCTAAATGGCTGAAACTTAAAATGCTTGCTAATAAACACAGACACGAACATATGTGGACATTTAAGAAGTATTGAGAAAAACAACTGATACTGTCATTTCTCAGCGCTTGTGACCACACAATGTTCTGTCACATCATCAAACCGTCAATGTTTAAAAATTTCTACAATGATTTGCAGTACTGGAGAAAAATGGTACTTCTGCTGCTGCCATCTTGTGTGCAAAAGGTTCATAGGTGAATATTAGGCTAACAGCCCTGAGGGGCCATTTAAGCCTAGCTAATAACTTGTCAGACTTAACCCCTCTACCTGTGTCCATGACGTGAAGGTGTTAACTATTATGCCAAACCCAACCTAGGAGGAGGAAAAAAATGGATTCAAGAAGCCTGTGGAGAATGGTTCTAGGAAAGCCAGGCCTGGATCCAGAGAAAGAATCTAGGTTATAATGTTTTGTAAAGGTAGCAATCGACTTTCAGTAAAAAGAAGTTATGTACTCACCATAACATTCCATCTGAGTAGTTAGACTTCATTTGTCATCAACCTGTGGGTTCGGATCAGACATGGATCCGAGCTGGCAGCTTTCCAAGCTAAGATCCGAGCTCCAAGGTCCTCCTCTTACCCATACTACACTGCAACCTCCTTCCAACCCTCAGATCGAGATTGCCACCCACAACGTGACACACATCAACCCAAGAGAAATAACCTGACCTGATCACACAGACTAAGCTTACAATACCCAGTAAGTCTGAGTCCAAGGACTATTGCAAGCCAGTAAGTTCAGGGGGAAGGAGGGAGGGAAGGTTGATGACAAAAAGTCTAACTACTCAGATGGAACGTTATGGTGAGTACATAACTTCTTCACCTGAAGTAGTTAACTTCATTTGATCAATTACTGCAGAACCAAAAGAAGCCCTTCCTCTAGATACCACGTCCAACTTATAATGAACAAGTATGTGAGAGGAAGCCCAGGTAGCTGCTGAACAAATGTCATCCGGAGAAACTCTGGACCAAAAGGCAGCAGACGTAGCCACAGAATGAGTAGAATGAGCATGAACCCCTTGTGGTTCTGGTAATCCATGATCCTTGTACACCTGCAAGATACAAAGTGAGATCCACCTAGCAAGAGTCACCTTCAAAACTGGTTTCCCCAAAAAGGGCCTGGCAAAGTAAACAAATAACTGATCAGACTTACGAAAGGGTTTAGTCCTATGTAAATAAAAGTGTGGACATCCAACAAATGAAGTTTGTATACCCCTTTGTTTTGAAAATTAGGGAAAAATACAGGGAGATTAAAAGACTGACTGATATTTGACTCTGAAACAACTTTAGGGAGGAAAGAAGGATTTGTCCTTAGAGAAACCCTGTCCTTATGAAAAATTAAGTATGGGGGTTTTATACACAAAGCTTGGAGTTTGGATACCCTTCTAGCGGAGATGATAGCCACCAGGAAGGCCGTCTTCCACGACAAAAAATTTAAATCAACTAACACTGCAGGTTCGAACGGAGGCACATCTAAGGCCTGAAGAACCAAGGTCAAATCCCACGCAGGGGAAGGATGCTTAATCAGAGGTCTCAGAAAAAAAGTGCCTTTGATGAAAGTTTTACAAGTCCTAGAAGCAGCTAGTGAACCTGAATTTTCTCCTACATGAAAGTGGGATATAGCCGCCAGTTGGACCTTAACAGTGGAAGAGCTGATCCCCTGCTGGAAAATCTGAGACAGAAATTCTAATACCGCTGGAATTGGGGCGGTAAACGGATCCAAATCTCTCTGAGAATCCCAGATGGAAAAACACTTCCATTTACTATGGTACACCATTTGGGAGGAGGACTTGTGCGCCTCCACCAGAATGGACTTAACAGGAGAAGAGAGTTCGGGAGTCCTTGAGGCTGTCCAGATTCGGTGGAGGAATTCCAGAGGGATGACAAATGAGATCCGGAATGGGATCTAATATCCAGGGTGGAGCTACTAGATGAGACCATAGGCAAGGTAACCAAACTTGACGAGGCCAGAATGGGGCTAAGGGGATAATCCTGCTCCCCAACCGACAAGCTTTCTGCAAAAATGTTATCATTAGAGGTAGCGGGGGATATGCATAAAGAAGACCAGGTGGCCAAGCATGGACAAGAGCATCTCTGGGGACTTCCCCCAAGGGGGAGTCAGAGCGAAAAACTCGCTGCACTTTGCATTGGACGGCGATGCGAAGAGATCACAGCAAGGCTGACTCCACTTGAGGAAGATCTGTTCCGCTAAACAAGGGTTCAGAGACCACTTGTAGGGTAAAAGGATAGTCCTGCTCAGTTTGTCCGCCAAAATGTTGGACCGACCCAGGATGTGCATTGCTATCAGAAAATGGTTGGTGGAGATCGCCCATTCCCACATTCTCATGGCCTCTCGACAAAGCAGGTAGCACCTGGTTTCCCAGTTCGTTGATATACCAGACCACTGACATGTTGTCTGACTGAATTGCAATCGTTCCCAGAGGAAGAGAAGCTTGAAGGGCCTGCAACGCCAGAAGGACCGCACTCATCTCTAGAACATTGATATGCAGAACGGTCTCATTTGGGGATCACAGGCCTTGGAGAGTCCTGCCAGAGAAGTGCCCCCCTACCCTAGACAGGAGGCATCTGTGGTCATATTGGCTTGAGGCTGGGTTGCAATAAAGGGGTGTCCTTCTCGAAGATCCTGGGATTGAAGCCTTGCACACCTGGCTTAGAGGAATCAGGTAATCGGGTAACTTAAGGGCTGGTATAACAGAGACCACTGAACTTGGAACATCCACTATAACACTCTCATGTGTAGACGTGCACAAGGAACCAGATTTATAGCTGCTGCCATAGACCCTAAGGCCCTCAGAACTAGTTCTGCTGGGGGTGAAGATGTCTGAAGAAATGCCAAGACATGAAGGGTCAGGTTCTGAAGTCCGCCTGGAGTCAAGCATACCTTGGCCAGGACAGAATCTATTCTTGCCCCTATGAAGTCCAGAATCTGAATGGGCTGTAGAGAGGACTTTGCAATGTTTATCGTGATACCCAATAAATTTTACAGTTGAAGGAAAGAATTTCTGGCTTGAACAAGTAGATGCCTGGAGTGGGCGGTGAAGAGCCAATCGTCCAGGTACGAAAAGACCTGAATGCCCTTAAGTCAACTGCCATGACCTTGGTAAACACCCTGGGTGTTGTGGTGAGACCAAACTGTAGGACCCGGAACTGGTAGTGATTGGCTTCATGCCAAAAGCAGAGAAACCTCCTGGATCGTCTGTCCATCATAATGCGGTAGCACGCATCCTTAAGGTCTACAGAGCACATCCAGTCTTCCTCCTGCAAGAACGGCAGGATGCATTGTAAGATGACCATCCAAAACTTCTCCTTGGCAACAGACAGGTTCAACGTGGATAGGTCAAGAAACGGTCCCAAGTCCCCCGTCTTTCTTGGCACCAAAAAGAACCTGGCATGATCTGGGGGGACCGGCTGGATTGCTCTTTTGTTTAGCATCTTTTCTATTTCCAAAGCTGCCACCTCCCTTTGAGTGGGTGGAATGTCTGGGAGGTGCTTTGGAGGTAAGAGACTGGTTAGAAATGGAATGGAATAACCTCTGGATATTATCCGTAGCACCCAGTGGTCTGACGTTATGGACTCCCATTGAGCAAGGTGCTTCAAAAAAATGCCCCCGACTGCCTCCAGAGTGGAGCAGTCGGGCAACCCCTCAGGGCTGCTGCGCAGGTCAATCCAAGAATGGTTCCCGTGACCCAAAATTCTTCAGTCCCCCTCTACCTCTAGGCTGGCGTCCACCTTGTCCCCCTCTGCCTCTAGGGGAAAAGGAGTCCGGAGTGTCCCGGAAATGCTGAGACTTCCAAAACCACATATTTTTTGCCCTCGCTGATTCCTGGAAAAGGATCTTTGAGGGTTAGTGGATACCGATGGCCGACAGCGTCCTCCAGTCCTTCTCACTCTGGACTAGCATAGCTCAGACAGTCTTCTCGAACAGGGTCGAACCATCAAAAGGGGCTTCCGCAAAGGACGCCTTGAAAGGTTCCACAAAATCGCAAAGCCGGAGCCAGGTGTGATGCCTCATTGCAATGTCAGACCCGGCCGCCCTAGCGGCTCCCTCGGTGGCATGAGAGAGTAGGCACATGGACTTGTTAGTCAGAGTGGCCATACGTGCCAAGAATGAATGTTTATCCTTGGCCGAAATGGACAGAGTACTCTTTCATGAGGTCGCGCTGAAGTCAGATCATTTGGACCATGTAGTTCAGCGCCCTTATGGCAAAGGTAGCTGAAGCATACATCCGCTTTCCGAGTCGATCCATTGCCCTAGACTCCTTGTCTGGAGGATGGACCAAGGAACTCTCCTGAGCCGGTTTCTTTTTAGTGGCCGCCACCACCACAGCATCAACTATGGAACCTTTACACCATGCAGGTGTATCCATAGGAGGGCTCAAAATCTTGTCTGGCTTTTTTGGTATAGGTTCTACAGTGTCCAGCTCCTTCCAAGCTCTGGTGGTAATGAGGTCCACCAGAGGATCAGCCGGGGGGGGACACCCAAGAGGTAGATGGGCCTGCGTCAAATGCCTCCAGGAATACTGACTTGTCCGAGGGAAGGCTTTTGGGCGGACTGACCTCCCCTCTGGTGGGGGATTTCCATTATGTCTCCAAATGCGACATCCTCGGGAGGTGATCTGGGAGAACCTTCCGTTTCCTCCAAGTCAGCATCCTCTGTGAGGGACACGGGGGAGTCCAGGTGCCTCCACTTGCATTTGCATGGAATCTCCTCAAGGGGGCTCAGAAACAGCTTCATATTCCTCAAGGGGAACCATCTGGGGCATATCAGACACAGGCTGCCCCTGAGAGGATGGAATGACAAAAGACACACTCAGAAGCAAGGGACGGATCCAGAGGAAAGAATGAGGGGTCTCGATCCTCCTGAGAGAACTCTCTCCACAATGTCTAAGGCCAAAGGGGAACCGGCTTCTCTAAAACTAGAAGGATGAGTAACAGTGCCCCTCGGATCTGACGAAGGGATCAGAACCGAACCCGGAACAGACGGACCCAGAGGAATGGTATGTCCCGACCATAATGGAATCGATGATACACTCATCCCGCCAGATCTGACACCCAAATCACGGCTCCGAGAGCTCGGATCTGAATCCGTAGAATCTGACATACTCGAGGGCATGGCCAGCGTCAAGGTAGGGGGAACCATTGGCGTCGACCCCCTGACTCCGGGTCTCCTCAGATCCAGGGAATTCAAAACCCATGGATAGATCGGAGAAGGAGCTATAGGGGCAAACATCGAAGCCGAACTCCCCGCTCCAGCAGGAGAGGGAGCCAGCAACACTCCCATCTGCAACTGAGTCTGTATAAACCTTCTCATCATCCTTTCCATGTCAACCTCTGAGAGGCTTCTTGTAGATCTGGAGGACGCCACCGACGCCGGCCGAGAGGTCTGATGCATGAATGACCTCAAAGCAGGCATGCGTGGATGACCTCGAAGCAGGCCGAACCTCCTCCTCCAGCTCCGGAGAAAAAATATAGGGGATCAGAGCAGAGGGGAAGACAGCTTAGAAGTCTTGACCGGGGTAGTGACAACTTTAATAGGAGGACCCAACAGATCCGCTGGTCTCTTACGAGCCCTAGCTTTTTCTCTATCTCTCTCTTTTTCTCAGTCTCTCTCCCTATGCTTTTCCTTCCTGGCCTCTTGGTCACCCTGTTTTGAAACGGCAGTGTGAGTCCCGGACAGGGGAGGAGGACCAGAAGCTGATACAGCCACAGCCGTGCCTGCAGAGGAAGGAGAAGAAGAAGAAATACTTTCTGCCGGGAGAAGCCCAGCCAAAATTAACTTGGTCCTGCGGTCCCACAGGGCCCGTGGATAAAAGGCTGCACATATTTTGCATTCTGAAGAAAGGTTGGGAACCCCCAAACACACGACGCACAGAGTGTGGTCATCAGCCAGGACAACTTATGGCCACACTCTGTGCATTTGGAGAAAGTTGGCTTTTGTGAGTCCGACATCTCAATCCTCACAACAAAAAATAAGGCTAATTAAAGCCCTACCTACAATCACACCACACACAGCAAAGGCGGGAAAGGGAGGCCTACACTAACTAAAACACAAAGTTTACTTTTTTTTTTTTTTTACTTTTTCCGAACGGAAAACCTGAAGGGAGGAAAAAGGGGAACGCAAACACTACACACGCACACTAAACTAACTTTTAAACAGCTGAAGTAAGGAAACCCTACTCTACCTGCCTGGAGCTCAGAGATCACGTCTTGGCGAAGCCGCGGCAAACGAGATCTGCTGGTTGAAAGGAGGTTGCAGTGTAGTATGGGTAAGAGGAGGAGCTTGGAGCTCGGATCTTAGCTTGGAAAGCTGTTGGATCCGAAACCCACAGGTTGATGATCAAATGAAGTTAACTACTTCAGATTTAATGTTAATCCTTACCATTTGGGAATAGTACTTCCTATTACTTATGTAAGGATTTCAAATAGATTAAAACACAGAAGGGAAAACATAAATGTGAGCATCTCAAAGCTTGCAAGGTACACAATTTCAATGGCAGTTATAGAACATTACTCCTAATTTTTCTTCTACAAAGTGATTTTAGAGCTCTTTGACAAAGAAAGTCGTGCTTTTTTTATTTTCATTTACTTTGTTAAAGTAAACCCACTGGACTCAAGTGCCCCTCTTCAGGGGAGACCTGACAGCACTGTCTGGTTAAGTGATATTTCTGTTCCAACTAATCCAAGATAGCATGACAACTATCAAAGATGCACATCTAGGAAGTGCTACGTCATAGATGGTGGTGTAATTTCTACTCAACTTAGACTTGTTAAAAATTAAAAGCTAAAAATTTCTGTTATTTCTGCGTATGCCTATCGCACATGACTACTGTGTTGTAATGTATGCTTTTGCTACTGTGTACACTCCTATACTGTACAGTCTTTAATTTCAACATGTGTCTTACCCATTCATTATTGCATCATGTATATATTTAACTGTATATTATCAATATATTTTTTTCTCTTTGAGCTTTTCTTCCTGGCTCTCCACTGAAAATGGGCCCCTGGCCCAGTCGGATATGACTCGGTAAATAAATGTAAAATATTATTCAAAATAAAAATAAATTTAGGCTTGATGTGTAACATGTGCCAAAAATGTCCTTAAAAATGAAAATATTTTAAGATCTGTGCAATGAAAGTTAACCAATGAACACTGCAGACCTACACAAAAGTGAGCTGGTGTGTGTGTGTGTGTGTGTGTGTGTGTGTGTGTGTGTGTGTGTGTGTGTGTGTGTGTGATGAAGATACAACCTGCACAGGGTGGAATACAAAACTATGCGTTTCCTACATTTTGACCACAACTTTAAGGGATATGTATACATGTAAGCAAACAGAGAGACGCAATTTAGCAGTGAAGAAAAGTACAGTTGTGTACCTACCATAAATGTAGATGTTCGAGTGTATTCACTGTTGCAGTCATTACTCTTGGGTTATCCTGCTGGCAGGCTACCCGCAGTCGGCCAGAATTCCAAAGTCTATGTCCAGCATCGGTTGCTGTCGCGTCTTCCCTGACGTCAGTGCACCAGGGGTATAAAAGATACAACCAACGCCATTTTCTTCAGTTTTTCTTGCCCCACATGTCAGGTGCCCCAAATAGGTAGGCTGAAAAATATATCAATAAGAAATGCATACTCAAAAATAACATTTCCTTCATCTACAAGCAAATACACCAAAAAGGTTGTATAGGATAGAGAAGTGCAGATAAGTCCCAGCAAAGTGAAGGGGGAAGGTGGGTGGGTAACCTGGACTGCAACAGTGAATACACTCAAACATCTACATTTATGGTAGGTACACAACTGTACTATGTTCATCGTGTTTCACTGTTGCAGTCATTACTCTTGGGTTGAATCCCACAGCTGAGGAAGGGTGGCTGGGCTAAATAGGATTAGGAGAGGCTATGAGGCCCTGCATAACTGCAGTGGCGAAGCCTGCTCTGGACTTAGAGAGGCAAGTGGTAGTGCTTTGTAAAGGTGTGCACTGAACTCCAAGTTGCAGCCTCTAAGATTTCTTTGGTTGGTACTCCCCTGAGGAAGGCTGCTGAAGTGGCTGTTGCTCTGGTGGAATGAGGTCTAATGCCCTTAGGCACTGATTTGCCATGTTGAGAATAGCAGAAACAGATGCAATGCCCTATCCATTTAGAAATAGTCTGTTTTGAGATAGCCTTTCCTTGTGATCCTGCAGCATATGACACTAGAAGTTGCTCAGTCTTTCTGAAAGCTTTAGTCATGTCCAAGTAAAAACGTAACTGCCTGTGTATATCCAAAGAATGCATAATTTTCTCCCCCTTGTTCTGTGGATTTGGGTAAAAGGTAGGCAAGTGAATGGTTTGATTGAGGGCCACACCGGACACCACCTTAGGCATAAATGTAGGGTTTGTCTTCAGAGAAGCCCTGTCTAGATGAAAAATGATGAAAGGTTCCACAGCCATGAGTGCTTGTAACTCCGAGACTCGCATTGCAGAGGTAATGGCTAAGAGCAGAGCTGTTTTCCAGGATAAGAATTTAATATCCGCTGTTGATGCTGGCTTGAAAGGAGGCAGTGTGAGTTTTTCCAAAACAAAATTGAGGTCCCAAGCCGGAATTCGTGCTCTCCTTGAAGGCCTAATGTTTTTGGCCCCTCAGAAATACTGCCTTATTAAAGGGTGAGAAAAGATAGGTGGTTCCGTATTGTAATGTGCAGAAATGGCAGAGGCATGAATCTGAATTCATGAGAAAGAAAGGCCTTTGTTCAGCATCTCAGTCAGGTATTGTAAAATCTGAGGAACGTTTGGTACAGTCGAGTCAATGCCTTGTTCCTGGTTCCAAGCACAGAATATCTTCCATTTTTCTTCATAAGACTTTCTGGTACTGGGCCTCCTGGCCTCCAAGATAACATCCATAACAGCTTTTGAAAGAGGAATGTTCAGGATGGCTACATTATCCACCATGCTGCCAGATTTAAGGTCCTGAGTTGGCTGTGCAGGATCTGATTGTTTTGTTGGGTCAGCAAGTGAGATGTTTGAGGCAATATCCATGCTGGACCTTGAGACAAGCTCTTCAGGATTGGGTACCAGTGCTAGCTTGGCCAGTCTGGTGCAATCAGAATCATTTTTGGCTTCTCTTGTCTGACCTTTAGGAGTACTCTGGGAAGGAGAGGCAGTGGGGGAAAAGCATATACTGTTAGATTTTTCCAGCTGAATGATAGGGCGTCGGCTTTCCATGCTTGCTTGTGGTAAATCCTTGTGCAAGATCTCTGTAATTGACAGTTGTGAGGGGAGACAAATAGATCTATGTCTGGGCATCCCCATTTCCTTATTATCATCCAGAAGACTTGTGGATCCAGTTTCCATTCGTGGGGATCCATGAGGTTTCTGCTTAGTTCGTCTGCCAGAGTGTTTGTTTTTCCTAGCAGGAATTGTGCTTGCAGGTGAACTTGAAAGGCCAATGCTGTGTCCCATAATGTCATTGCTTGTCTGCAGAGGGTGTAGGAATGAGTACCTCCCTGCTTGTTTGTACCACATGACCGTAGTGTTGTCTGTCTTTATCATTTATTGTCCTGGATGAAGCAGGTCCTTGAAAGCTGTCAGGGCATTTTGAACAGCTAGCATCTCTTTTTGATTGCTGTGAAGATGCATCTGGTTTGCAGGCATGTGCCCTGAATACATTTTCCTGCCATATGGGCGCCCCCAGGCATAATCTGATGCATCCGTTGTCAGTGTTTGTCTGGCTGTGGGTAAACTGAATGGCAGACCCTTGTTGTGGTGACAGGCTTCTGCCCACCATTGAAACTCCTGTTGTAGGCAGGAAATGAGTGCAATTACTGTCTCCAGGCTGTGGCAATGCTGAGTCCAAACACTTTTCTGATACCATTGCAGTTTCCTCATATGCAGTTTGGCATATGGAATTAGTAGAACACAGGATGCCATGAAGCCCAAGGCCTGCAAGATTTTCCTTGCAGATAAGTGGGTTTTTGTTGCCAATTTCTTGAAGTAAGTTGTTAGTTATTTTTGTTTGTCTGGCGTGAGATAAGCCATCTGGGCAGTTGTATTTAAGCTTGCGCCCAGGAATATTATCCCTTGAGAGGGCACAAGCTTTGATTTATTTTCGTTTACTGTGTACCCTAGGCCAATTAGTTATCTTTTTACAAACGCCAGATGCTTTAGAAGAGTGTCTTTGTTCTCTGCTTGAATAAGGCAATTGTCCAAGTAAGGATAAATTTGAATTCCTTTTTGTCTGCAAAATGCAATTACTGGTGCCAGGCATTTTGTAAAGACCCTGGGCGCAGTAGATAAGCAAAGTGCAGTGCAGAGAATTGGTAATGCATTGAGCCAGCTATGAATCTGAGGTATCTTCTGCAAGATGGTCTGATTGGGACATGCAGGTATGCCTCTTTTAGGTCCAAAGTTACTAGCTTGCCCAGCATGGGCAGTAGCTGCTGAAGAGTCGACATCTTGAATTTTGGAATTTCCAGAAAACATATTTAGTATAGACAGGTCCAGAATTGGTCTCCAGGTTTTGTCCTTCCTGGGTACTAGAAAAAGTCTGGAGTAAAATCCTTTCCCCTGCTCTTGTTGTGGTACTTGCTGAATGGCCCTCATGTCCATGAGGGCTGTAATTTGTTTTTGTGTCTCTGCCCATTGATTGTGTGGCAGGTCTGCCATGCCCTTTGACCTTTGTAGGGTGTGAAAATGGAACCTGTAGCCTTGGGACACTATGTTCAGGACCCATTTGTCTTGGCTAATCATTTGCCAATTTGATGAAAAAAGTGCTAGTTTTCCCCCCAAGGGGGCTGTCAAAAGGAAACTGCTTGGAACTGGTAGAGGAAAGTCATTGGGACTGTTTCCTGTAAGGCTGTGATTTGTCTTCTCCGCTTTTGGAGAATGGAGCACCCCATTGTTTAGGCCTGTATGAGCCTTGGGGCTGAGATCTGCCTCTGGGACGCCTGTATCTGCCTCTTTGTGGTCTGTCTGAGACTGGAAAGGACCAATTTTTAGAAGGCCAGTTCCTGCTAAACCTGGGTGGCTGCATGGATTTTGCTTTATCCTCCATTTTTTCAACACCTCTTCTGCTTTAGTACCAAAGTATCATGCTGTAATGGTGCATCAAATAATTTTGCTTCAACATGATCAGGCAGATTTTGTACCTTTAACCAAGCATGCCTTCTAATAACAGAACCTGTAACAACGGCCCTGAAAGAGGCCTCCAGTGAATCATAACCACATTGCAAAGTATGCTTTCCCACTTGTTCAGTTGCATGCAATAAATCCTGCAATTACTTGTTCTCTGACCATTCAGTATTTGTCAGCATTTTTTGTTTAAGTTGTGACATTAAATATTGCTGATATTTAAGAATATGAAATTGACAATTTAAAGCCCTTACAGCCAGGGTGGCAGAAGTGTATACTTTTCCCCCCCATCTGTCTAGAGCCCTAGAATCCCTATCAGAGGGGACAGGGTTTTTTGCAGTGGAAGCCTTAACCCCCTTGGAACCCTGAGATATAGTTTCTGGGTCAGCAGCGGGGTTTTTATATAGGAATTTATGAGAATCCGGGACCCTGTAGTATCTGTCTGGGTTAGCAGGTGCAGGAGGTAAAGAGTCAGGGGATAGTCCGGACTCTGAAAATACATCATCTACAATGTGTAACACAGGAGGATGGCAAGGGGTCTATGCTGAGGAAGAAGCAGGAAGTCTCTGAGCCTTTTCTTAGACTCAGAATAATCTTGGCTCTCCCAGTGGAAATGCTCCCTCATAGTATGCAGTGTTTCCCCAAAGGAATAGTCCTCAGGAGGAGAGGCTGAAGGAATGGATTCTTCAGCATCAGAATCCTCACAGGGAAGCATGGAGAAATCCTGTTCAGAAGAGAAATCAGAGGAAATAGATACCTGATCAGAAGAATCATACTCTGTCTCTTGCCTAGGCCTCTTATCAGGAGGGGGATGGGAGCCCCTAATCAAAGTAATTAGGTCTTCAGCCATTTTGAGCATCTGTTTTTTAGGCATGGAAGTCTGAATAGAAGAATGCTGTGCTTGTTTCTTTGTCTTTAGAGCTGCTTTAGCCTTTGAAGCTGAGGATGACTTAATATATAGTTGAGTAGGTCTGAAGACACCCTCAAAAGCCGATGCCTGCTCAGCGGCTCCGGACCCATCTGAGGGATTGATTTCCGAGTGTCCAATACCTTGAGTATCCAGAGGCCCAGTCGGCTCCACGTGAGAGTAGGTGGCGGCCTGTGGCTCTGAGGTAGCGGGCGCCAGGGACTGCGAAAGTGCCTCACTGAGAACCGGCGACTGGTCTAGAAGAGGCTTCGTCATCGGTTTTGTACCTCGGATGCCTATCCTTGTCCTTGCGTTTTTTGTAAACTCCGGTTTCGCCGGCATTATATAATTAAATCTTTGGCCAAAGTAATGAAAAGCAAAATCGAACAGATGTTTGATAGTGCGTTGGTTGAATCTAGCACAAAACCGACAGCTAGCAACATTGTGATCAGTGCCTAGGCAAGGAATACAGTAAGAGTGAAAATCCTTATGAGGTATTTCCTTCCCACAAGAAATACAATTGTTAACTTTTTCTGACATCGGTCTGGAGCACGAAAAAAGTTTCCCCAATGGGGTACTTAGCTTTAATGAAGACTTTGGTTCTGAAATTCAACTTTGAAAATCTCAGGAGTCGGCCGACCGGCACTTGCGAACTGCTTTTGCTTCAGGCACCACACGGCACGAAAGACTGAAGAAAATGGTGTCAGTTGCGTCTTTTATACCCCTGGCGCACTGACGTCAGGGAAGACGCGACAGCAACCGACGCCAGACCTAGACTTTGGAATTCTGGCCAACTGTGGGTAGCCTGCCAGCAGGATAACCCAAGAGTAATGACTGCAACAGGGAAACACGATGAACATCACAGAGTTTTGGCAGTCTTCCTCTATAACAACCCTTTTTCAGCACAACCATGCTACAAAATATCTAAAAGGTCAGTCAAATAAATACAACATTTTGGTGTGTACAGTGCAGGAGTGCGGAGACAACTTACGACAATTTACTGCGTGAATGAAGACATTTCTATGATGTTAAGTGGTCAGTATTCACAGACACCTGTGTAATTCCAAATTGTAACTTCACCGTATCCACAAATGAAGACTTGGATCTGCTATCAGTTAAAACACAGAAATGAAGATCCCACATCAGAGAGTACATAGCCAGTGTCTCAGAATTCCATAAGCCTTTCTTCAGTGGCACATCTCTTAAATGCCTGTATAACTGTATGTGTTACAAGTAATACAGGATCACTTTGTTTCACTTTAGCCCAGACGTTAGAGTGGTATTTGGTAGTAAACATGACAATGGCTATCATATTTCGACATATGCAGGCAAACCATTACAGTCTGTGGAACACAGTTTGGCAGTTTTCAAGAACATGTTATGGAATGCCAGGAAGCTATGTGGATGAAAAGCAAGAGAAAATCATTATAGTACTTGGCATTAGCCTCATCATCCTTGCTATGGCTGGACAGCTGACATGGTGCTCAAGTCTGTAAACATGTATGCAAGTAACTTGTTGCTATCTGAATTACAGTAAGTCAACCCTCTTTGTGTATGGTGTAAAAATGATGTTCTCTTTTAGAAGTAGTACACATGAAATGGCATATTTTGTTTAGCACACATTGGGAATTTTGTACATTTGGCTACTTTTACTAAAAATTCACACTATAACCCAGGGACAGGTACACCTTTTACAAGCAATGTTTTAGCCTCCTTGGTTTGCAGTGTAGATACAATGTAGCACACTTTTAAAAGGCCCTGCAACTGTTTATGAGTTTAGCGGACACGAGTAGTTAAGTGTAAAAGTGCAGGATTCAGCAATAAATCACCGGAATTCAGCTACTGTTTCCAAGTGTCCTCCATTGGGGGACTGTAATAATCACTTCAAAAGGCTTTTGCAAAACTTTACTGTGTTCCATAAAGAATGGCCTTTAGTCTTTTCCACCTGGACACTCAAACCCTTTACTATGTTTTATTATACTTTATTTCCATTGTTAACTATGCAAGTAAAAATCCAGGGATTCATGAAATGTTTTGTGTCTTCACCAAGCTACCAGCTGTGGGGACATACTTATTGTAATAGCCCTAACCCCACTCCCCTAGATCAGGTAGGGTGGGGGACAAGTTACCTGCATCACCACTGAGACTCACAATGGTTTTCCCTTGTGATTACATGCTCTAATAAAGTCACCATGAAGGCTACCATTAGGCAGAGACCTTTTGGACTGAATGCTCCCTCCATGAACACACATCTGCATCATCACCCTTCCTCTGAAGGGCTGTGGTAGTGTGTGTCATGCTCCATCCCATCCCATCCTTCTCCCTCCAACATGGACTCACCAATTCCCTTTTCTCACCCTTGCCAAGTGCCTGAGTTGGTAATCACACTCGAGTTGACTGGACTTTAGTCAGTGTGTTTTTTCCACTCTATCACTGATGCCGGTTCAGTAAGAACAATTGTAATTAGCAAGGCTAGTCCTCCAGGGTAGAACCTATTTACAGTGGGGATTTGGGATGAAATGCACCCAGATAAGCAGAGTACCTCTTTACTCCTTTTTAAGTGCAACCTGGATAACTGGATGGGAAATAGAAAATACATCCCTGGGATTCCACCCATGTCCCTGCTGGACAGGGGCATCGGGTGCTGATTTGTCTACACATGGGCTAAACTCTTGGTTAAGCTTATAAGGGCCTCAGGGCCAATAGCCTAGTAACTTCCTATGATCAAAATAAATCAGCATTGTAAAAAGTGAAAATCAGCATAATGAAAAGAGTTGATACATTAATATTCAAATAATAAAAATATAACAAAGGATAAGGGCGAAACACAGCTCTAAAAAATAATAAAATAAAATGTCACTAGTATATCTCATCCAATCGACACTGTTTCTTCAAGAAAATAGGCATCCAAGATAAAAATATCCGTTCTTCTTTATTGTAAACAGGTACCAGAGTTAGCGCTTTCACCTTGCGGTTTCATCAGACTCACCACAAAGTACAAACCAATGAGTCTTTAAATACTTATAAAGGCGGGAAAAAACACTTAATTAAGGTTCTTAACAACAAATTCAGTACTTAGCAACCAACTCATCCAATAAATTCATCTATAAATCAATATATACACATCATTAAAACATCATTAATAAAACATATTAAAGTCTAAAAACTTTCTGACTATCAATCTATAATAAAAACATATCAATTTAATACTTCATTTAACTTTGAGTCTTCTCATCCTTAAAAAAGGTTTTAAAGAAACCTTGGCATTAAGTCCAGGCGCCAAATCTGATCTCAGCTTTAAAATCCAGGCATTTTCCCTACTCTCAGTAATAGCCCAAATATCCCCACCTCTATTAGAAACATTAATCTTCTCTATAATCCTAAAACTAAATGTATGTGTACAATCTGTGTCCATAACATGTTTGGCTAATGCATTTGTAACATTTTTTACCCTAATATTGTACAAATGCTCTCGTACACGATCCCTCAAACATCTGTTCGTCTTGCCAACGTAAAATGACGAACAGACATGGCACATAGCCAGATAAACGAGGTCCCTGGACATGCAATCACCTCTAGCCTTAAAGGTGTAAGAAACGTGGGTTGTAGGATGTATAAAAACTGAATCCCCACAAATAAAGTCACAGAAATTGCATTTACCACACTTCATAGTTCCAAATGGAAGTGTGGTTCCAGGATTATTGGGCATCCTGTCACATAACAACCTCTTAATGTTTCTTTTATTCTTATACCTAAATCGTGGGCTATCACCAACAATGCCATGGATGTGTGGGTCCACCAACAATATATCCCAATGCTTCCTTACCACATCCTTAATACTACCCACATCTTTAGTATAAAACAAAGAAAAGGCAGTGGAGCCATAAATATTGGTGTTAGTGTGACCTCGTGTATTCATCCCAAGGCTTAATTCAGAGAAATACGGGGCAGCTGCTTCAGATCTCAACTCTAATATATTCTCATGCCCTTTTATAATGTCATCCATCTTATAACCCCGTAAGGCCAACCTCCTATCCAAGTCTGATAAATCCTGGCGAAACCCTTGCTCAGTAGGGTTATACCTAGAAGTCCTCATACTCTGTCCCCTGACAATATTATGAAAAATATAACCAGGGTGCATGCTATGTCTATGTAAAATAGAATTTTTATGACATGGCTTTCTATAGACCCCAGTATTAATAATGCCATTAGAAAGGCGCTCAACAAATATGTCCAAAAAAGGAAGCTTGTGGTATGAAAACTCATAACTAAATCTAAGATACTCAGTACAAACATTCAAATCAGTTATATAAGATACTAGCTGTTCAGCTGACCCCTTCCATAGCAGGAAGAGGTCGTCTACAAAGCGCCTATAGAACGTAACATGAGCTGCGAAGCTAGGATGGGGAATCATGTAATCAGCCTCCCATTCAGCCATGAACAGGTTGGCGTAGCTATTGGCACAAGAAGTGCCCATAGCTACGCCATCCAACTGTATAAATAACTCCTGTTCAAAGCCAAATACATTAGTGTGTAAAACAATGTCCAGAAAAGTTAATAAAACACTAATCCTGTCTTCACTATATCCTGAATGGTTACTAAGATGTCGCTTAATATAATCCAAACCTATTCGGTTGGGGATAACAGTGAACAGGGAATTCACATCCAAAGTAACAAACAAATAATCTTGATAATCAGATACATTCCTCAGATGTTCATAAAGATCAACTAGGAACTGCTTAGTATCTCTCAAAATCAATCGATGGGCATCGACAACAGGTCTCAGAAACTTCTCTAAGTATAGGGAAAAAGGCTCTGTCAACCACCCACCACCTGACACAATAGGTCGAAGTGGTGGGCTGACTAAGCTCTTATGAATCTTGGGAAGCCCCTTAACAACCGGGACTAAAGGATGGGGTACTTCCAAAAAAGAATGCAAAGAATCATCTATAAGACCCCTATTCAACAAATCCTCCAAAACACCACAGATCTTCACACTATAATTAGCTAAGGAATCATAAGAGACACGTTCATAAAACTTACAATCATCCAGCATTTTTCTAACAGCATCCAAGTACTCTCGTGTGTCCATCACCACAATTCCTCCTCCCTTGTCCGCTGGCCTCAATGTAATAGAATAATCATTCATCAGTGTTCTAAGGGCTGTTCTTTCACTATGTGTCAAATTGTCCTTCCTTCTATGTCTCATATCATACATCTTATAAATATCTTCCTCAACCAATTTACTGAAGGCTCCCAATAATGGGTGCATAGGGGGGATATAGACACTAGGTTTCTTAAAACTGCTATGAACAATTCTATCATCACTGTTGCTATTAAACATCAATTTCAGTGATAGATTCCTGACAAAAAGTTTAAAATCACGTAAGGATTCTTCAATGGTACTATATGTGGTGGGGATAAAGGATAACCCCTTAGCTAAAACAGATTCCTCAGCACCGGAAAGCACACGAGAGGAAATGTTGAATACTAGAGAGTCCCCCTCCCCTGCCACATCTTCTTCAAGTTCATATTCATTGGGGCTCCAGCCGGCAATTTCCTCTTCTGCCTCCCCCTGCTTTGAGACCTCACCCTCACATCCCTCTGATCTGTCCTGATGGGAAAAGGGTGTGACTTGTCAAAGCGTAAAGATGGCTCAATGCCATGGGGAGGTGTGGAGAGAGGAGCTTCAGGTACAAAACCTGGTCTCCTCGTCTTACTCCTCACTACTGGATCCACGGTAGTTGTAACACTAACATTGTTGAAATTACTGCCAACAGATGCATTCTTAACATTATTCACTACAGATACAACACTAGCAACCTTAGTATTATGATTCACAGTACCTTCAGGTCTCATACATTCATTAACAACATTCAAATCTGAATTATCAGTAACAATAGTCCCAGAGACATTGTTATCAGTTCTAATATCAGTATCAGGAACAACTCCATCACTTTGGAGTTCCACTCGTCCCATAAGTCCAGATTCACGTGTATCCAAAGATGTTTTAGTTAAGCTGTCACGTGGAAGCAATGCAATATTCAAATAATGTTTTATTAATGTATATGCTAGAATCATATCTAAACTGGACCGACAAATAGTAGTAATGAAATCATGCACAGCAAGGAAATAAAAAGCAATGACACATTTCTTTTATAGAGAATATTAGATAATATCATATTTAACCTGGTTTCTTACAACATCTATGTGAGGATAAGGTTTGGAGGTAAAAGTTTTTAAAAGCATTTTTGAACTTTGCTTTACAAATCTAATGTCATAAGGAAATTTATTCCATTTTGCAGCTTCTAAATAGGTGTTCTGTCCACCAACTTTAAGCATGATCCATCAACCTGAAGCAATTTCCAGTTGGCTGACCTAGGCTTTTTCAAGGATCTTTGCCACTTTTAATACATTATCAAGGGCAGGAAATTTGTTGTGCAGCAATATGAAAAACCTGGATTCAAAATGTATCCAATTTACAGCAGATAAATGAAAGCAGGTTTATTGCAAACTTGGTAATGCAATATTAGCAACCCTATTTCAACAAAGTCTGAGTGTACCAACGATATTTTATGCATAGGCTTCCCATAGCTACAGTTTCTTACAATAGTTTAGGAAGAAACAGAGGACACATGCTAGTGTTATTGTGGTATATGGCATTAGGAACCATTTTTCTCTGGACAAATCACCCAACTTACATTCAAGATCTTTAATGACAACATTAACATGTTCCCTGAAAGACAGGTCTTTTGTTGTTTCCAATTCTCTTCTCCTGAGAAAAGGAACGGGGTAATACATTTTCATCCTGACCAGGAAACATACTACCAGTATGACTCTCACCTTGGTAAGGGTAAAAAGGGGGTGGCTCTCACTCTCAGGAGGAACAAAAAAGTCTACAGGCAGTAGAGAGGAGGGAGGATTAAAAATGTTAACAACCTAGCAATTAGACCAGAACAGGAAATGCACAGTTGAAAGATGGAGGTAAGATACAATACTGACCACAGGATGCCAAAAAAGAAGATGATAAATTGGTAAAAGGATGGATAAGAACCTGGGGCAGGAAAAATAAATTTGTTGCAATGGAAGACTTGAACCTCCCAGAAGCATACTAGTACATTTCCCTGTAAAATCTGCGAAAGAAAATTAAACAGTGAAGGCATCAGATCAAGGGGATTTCATTCAGCTAGAAGAGGAAGGCAGAAGTATGGGTACAATACCTGGCACTGACTGACTGGGACAAAGCACCAATGACCAATATGGGTTAATTTACCAGTGATAAGGAGGACAAGAGGCAAAGAAATAAAGCTGAAGTGAGGGATTAAAGAAAGGCAGACTTTGTTAAGGCAAGATAAGTTCTCAGATCATATAGGAAAGAAGCAATACGTACAGGGGAAAATCAGCTAGTGGAAAAAGATAGAGGATCACACCACTACCAAAAATGAAAATTAATCTTCAATCAACCCTCAAATCAAAACCATCTTCCTGCTACAATAAAATCTCTAAGTTTGCCAACGGATCCAAATCCTCTACCCATCATTGTAACTCCCACCATTCCGTAAACTGGTTGGAACTACCAAACTATCTGACTTACATTCAACTTACAACAGCACATAAACTCATTTTCAAACCTTCTAACGGTCCTTCCCTCTCCTCCTCCCTAAATATGCATCAGCCTCATAGAATACTCAGATCCAATAATCAAAATCTCCTCGAACTATAAAAACCCACATGTGGCCCAGGGCAACTCTTACTATCTTTCTCACTTGCCAGATCATGGAATTCACTTCCACCACACATTAGAACTATCCATAATCTATCCACCTTTAAGACCTCACTCCACTCTTATTCTTCTCTCTTTGGGAATGCTCTTGGTCTCACCCCATCTGATGGAGTATATCTATCTGTTGATCATATATATTTCCAGTTTAATTGTTCATTTATATGTCTCCGTATATTGTGTACTACTTGACTTGTTTGTTACTTTTATTATTGTTGTTGTTGTCTTGCGGCTTTTCCCGGTTAGGGGTCACCACAGCGGAACTCCGGTCCGCTAATGATTGGCAGTAGATTTTCATGAACGCCGAGGTGCCAGCTCAACATTCAACCTTCAATGAAGGCACGCCCATTTACACATGTCTTTCGAACACCCACCCAACCACAGGGAGGACATGTAGACTCCACACAGAAGGCACTCCAGCCGAGAATCGAATGGGAGAATCTCTTGCTGTGAGGCAATAACGCTACCGCTGCACCACCACGGAATTTGTTACTTTTATTATTGTAAAAATTGAAAATTCCATATTTTGGAGCTTTACTGTTGATAATGAATATACTTGTATTTTGGAGCTTTTCTCCCTGGGCCTCCATTGAAAATGGGTCCATCTTGGCCCAATGGGCTTTCCCGGTTAACAAACTGCAAATAAATAAATAAAAATAAATAAAACACAAGCGCTGCAATATCACCACAAAACACTTGGGTTTTAAAGGCACCAACTCCATTTAGGCCAGGGCTCCTGCCTGCCTGTAAATTTTGTTATCCAGGTTGTTTCCAAGACTTCAGTTTTATTTGCTAGAGCTCCACCTCTTATATTATCTAGCATTCTTTCCAAGGCTATACTATAATATAAGCGATGGAAATCTATCAAATAAAACTGAAGTCTTGGAAACATGCTGGATAGCTGATTTACAGGCAGACATGAGCCCTGGCCTTAATGGAGTGGTGCCTTTAAAACCTACACTGAAAAGCAGGATGCTCAGGAGATGACTTGACTGAATTAGCAGCAATATTCAAAAGGGAGGTGTTTTAGTGTGAAAAGGATCTGATGAAGACATAGCTGAAAGTGTTCATCCTGTTTATTTGTGAGGATTTACATCCTGTTGTTTGAAGGATTTTATCTGTTCATTATTAAATTGTGCTGCTTTTAGTTTGATTTTATCTGCTGAACATGCATTCTGCTCTTTCTTCGTGGTGATACTGAAGTGCTTGTGTTTAATTTTCAGTCATTGTTTTAGCACTGCAGTCTTCAGTGGTTAGTGTTGTTTGATTGTTTGTACTACCAAAAACAAGGTAGGAAAAAAAAAGGAAGACGGTGGTTTAACAGGGATGTTAAAGAGGTAGATCATGCAAAATGAAGGGTTATTTCAGGAGCTAAAGAACAGCAGAGATGATGTATGATGTATAAGAAAGATAAAAAATGGGCCACTACATCCTGGAGTGATATGGCCCTGACTACAGCACAGGTAACCAGAGTTTGAAAAGCCTGTAGGAGCTGGTAGAAGAGGATGGGACTGAATGGCCACTTCCTGCTCACCCATCCGGGGGGGGGGGGGGGGGTGTCTCTGACTTACCATATGGTGTATGCCATTGAGCTCAGGCATATCAAGACTGCACTACCATATGCATTTGCACCATGAGCCAAGGGAGAGCCATTATGTGGGGGGAATACTCCCTACCATTTAACTCTTGCTGTGAGCAGCTGAACTCTTACCTACCCAGGAAACCCTGCCTGTCATGTCTCTAGAACAAATGGGGCAACTGGGTGCAGTTAGAGGAGGTACTGGGCTTAGTCCTGTGGGAGTAAAAAAAAATTGCCCCCCCCCCAAAAAAAACAGCCAAATGGGCAAAAACAAATCGAAAGAAAATCAGAAAAGTCTGTAGTCACAGCCTGTACACCAACAGGGATAATCCAAGCCCTGACTATGATCCAGCCCACCAGAGTTTGAGTAACAGCTCGAGTACTGGAGGTAACAAGTGTGTGTGTGTGTGGGGGGGGACAGATCACTGAATGGCTTATAACAGTTTGCCCATCCGGGGGGGGGGGGGGGGACTGAGGTGTCTGCTATCAGCTGAGGCACAGACTAGTGGAAGGTACAACATGCTTCCCTAGTTACTGGTAGGCAACCAGTTTATCTGTGACTGGGTTGTCTCAGCGTGCAGGCATCATTGCCAGTGATGGCTCTGCAGCTATGCTCACTCCACTCACTTAGGGATTCCACTTCCCTGCAAGCCAAATGCCTCTGCCCAAAGCCATGTATTTTATTTTCACCCCTCGATGCCTCTCTTCAGTGGATGGGTTGGCAGGTTTAGGGTCTGTAGACTGAAAGACCATTCTCTCCTTGGAGAGAGACGGTCACCCTCTAGGGTTAGAATGGTATTCGGCCACTCCTCAGTACAACAAAAAGAAGAAAAAGGAGTCCGGTGGTTTTAGGGGAACCAGGTAACAAGGTCATTCTCTCCCTGGAGAAGGACAGCCCAAATGCAGGGGGGTACAGAAGGATTTGTTCAGCTGCTCTCCTGAAAAATGAGGTAGATGAGAGGAAGCCACTCATTCCTCACATCTCTCATTTTTCAGAATGGACTTACAATTGGCAGCTTGGGAGCAGGACATGAGAAAAGTTTAAGGACATTAAATAGGCAGTAAATTACCAAGGGAAAACACACAAAGAAAATGCAAGGTGGTAAGAGCAGACATTGTGCAGGGTCTTGAATACCCTACAGGACTTTAAAGGACCTGAGAAGGTTTACTTACAGATTTCTGACAGAACTCAGCAACCATAAGGTTACAGGAAACAGAAGGGAAACAAAAAACGATGGCACTGTACAAGCGGAAACTAGAACTGACGCTGTAAATTACTCCCTCACAAGCCTGACTTTTGGAGCAAGAAAAGTCTTAAAAAGGCTACTTAGGAAAATACAAGTTGGTTTTCTGAAGAACAACAAACGGCAGGAAAATTAACAACAGGGATTTGTCTGTCATCATCAGAAAAGCAAACACGATTTTGCACTCTTAAGATGTACACAGACAGATGAGATATAGTCATTGAAGGTTAATTCTGAGACGAGTAAGAAGAAATGTCTTGCTCTATGGATATGCCAGTTATTATTACTACACTATATAGCAACAGTTTCTTACAGAAAATAACAAAAGTCTTGCTCATCTTGCTGTTTACAAACAGACTTGAAATTTTATGCTAGTTTTCAAAACGAATTGATTGAAGTTGGGATTTTTGGGTTACTTCTATAATGGAATGAATTATGATTCTCCAGAGTGCATCCATATATTGGTAATACATACTGAGCATTATAACTGGCACTGTCCTTACCTTTGCGATACTCTAGTCTAGAGTCTTTTCAGATTAAGAGAATGCATCATTCTATCTGACTACTTGGATTTTGCTGTTGAGACAACCAGAGCACCAGTTTACGGTATGCTGATTAAGGCACAGTAAAGATAACATTTCACTTAGACATTTCTTGTCCAAAGTGGACCACTTTCAAGTTCACCTCAGTGTTTTATAACCAACAGTACACAAAAACATAATTTACAGGAAAGAGTATACAAGCAGATCATACATAGGCATTAAGAGACCTACAAGGAATGGCTGACAGCAATGAATGCCTTGAAGTCAAGTAACACTGAGGCTATAGCTAGAAATGAAAAGTACAATCATGTACACAATTTACTAAACAACGGATGCTCCAGTGCAATCGTTGTAGTCATAAAGTAGGCAATCTGTTGCAGGATGAGTCTGAAGTCTGGATAAGTATTCAGACCTGAGCATCCTTCCCCCCTTTGGCTGGGCTGACGCCACCTTACTTTAGATACCTTCACATATGTGATATATGAGTAGCATCTTCTCACACTCTCTTTAGTTCAGTGCCGAGCCTAAAATATACAAAAGTGAGAAATTCCCAGGGTCAGGTTCTGTGATCTGGAGAATCTAAGCCCTTCTTTGGGATCTAAACCAGGGGAAGGAATAGACCAAGCTGTATGGGAAAGAGGGATGGGGAAGG
Organism: Protopterus annectens; assembly: GCF_019279795.1. Classification (NCBI taxonomy): domain Eukaryota; kingdom Metazoa; phylum Chordata; order Ceratodontiformes; family Protopteridae; genus Protopterus; species Protopterus annectens. The sequence continues at coordinate 1,706,285,131 of NC_056729.1, read as the reverse complement.
ATAAAGGCTACCAAACCAGCCCCTGAGCACTCCAAGCAGTACAGTGAGAGAGAGAGAGAGAGAGAGACAACACAAACATCTACTATTATGACAGTCAGCTTACATATCTGTAGTATGTTCTTTATGTGGATCACTGTTGCAGGCATAACCTTACAGAAGGTTCCCACTGCTGGAACAATAAGTAGGATGGTTGGTTTACAACCAGGAGGAGGTTGGCTTTATCATGAACTTCAATACAGCAAAGTAAACTCACCATTGTTCTGGAAATTATGGTCAACCTATAATGTTTTGAAAAGGTGAGAAGAAAAGACCATGTGAATGCTTCCAGGATGTTCTGGAAATTAATCCCTTTGAGAAGGACAGTAGTAGGTGCAGTAACATTTGTAGACTGAGGTCTCACCTTACCTTACACAAAGCCCTACCAAATCTTTGTAACAAAACTTAAAACCATGTGTTATCCGTTGGAAATTGTCTGCTTTGTCACTATTTGTCACTAGTAGCCTTTGCCTTTTCTCTACAAAGCAGACAAAAAGCAGTTTTATGTTCCTAGCATCCTTTGTCCAATATTCTCTACAATATTCGGACTACAGAAAAAATAGGAAGCAGGATGCTCGATTCAGGGCCACTTCAGTAATGGCCTTTGCCATGAAAGAAATATTAGTGTGTAGGGTTGTCATATCTTTATGGAATATCATGTATGGCTCATTACACAGCACAGCCTGAAATTCCAAGACTCTTCTAGCTGACGTAGCTGCAATGAGGACTGCAAGTTTGCAGGTTAGGAATTTTAAGGGTGTAGAACCAGCTGGCTCAAAGGGAGGTATGGTCAATTATTTCAAAACAAGGAAATCCCTAGTATATGCTATATTTCTCCTGGGGCCTTGAGAAGCAGGATGCCCTTTAGGAATTCCTGACTAGAGGTCATACCTCTCAAATGCCCAGATTTTTACCTCATATTTTTTTGTCTGTACCTCATAAAAATTGTGCTTTTTCTGGCGAATCACAGAGGACTGAAGTCATTAAATAATGACAAACGTTTGAATTTCAGACTTCGTATACTTAGAAAATGTATGCCAACACAAATAATGTTATTCTAGCAACTTTCTAAGTTTAGAAGAGCAATATTTAAAACCTGTTCCTATTTTTGGGCCTTTGTCCCACCCTTATTTTAGACTTTATTCAGATTTCTTGTGTTAAGAGGTTGGGAGGTATGCTGGAGCTTTGGATGCCAGTGGGGATCTAAAGGTAGGCAGACACACCCACTTGCTTTTGCATCAGATGGAAAATATTTTACGTTTGGCTAGATATAATTTTCTTCTACTTGATCTTCTAACTTCCCTCATGATTATGAGCACATCAATAAAGTAAAGCATCCAAATGGGGAATAAGGTTATACACTGCACCTGGTGGGTTCTTTGTGAACAGACTGGGATATACAAATGACCCTTCCGCTGTGTCAGAAAGTCCACACGGAGTGGCAAGATGAGAGGTTGCTCTCTAGCCATTTGAAGACGGTGGGAGATCCGGTGTTGTTTGGGCAAGAAATAATCAGAATCATTTCTGGTCTCTACTCCTTTAGCTTTTGAAGTATGCGGGGAGCAAGGTTATAGGAGGGTAAACGTACAGAAACTGGCCTGCTGAATTCATGGAGGAGACCTACACTGTTCAAGCTTTCTTGTGTGCTGCTCTGGAGTAGAATTTCTTCAGCTGTCTGTTGCATGAAGACCATTCACTACTGAATTTTGACCTTCCTTTTTGGACAGTTCCTGCCACACTACGTTTCTTGGAGACGCTACTAGAGGAAACTCTATCCACAATTCACTACAATCATAATTCTCACAGTGTGTTTGTTCCCATGACAGCACCGACTGCATACATTTCAACCTCAGTGCAAAAACAATGTGTACAAAGTCTACAAAAATGGTGGGAGCAAAGGGCCAAAAATTGGGACACATTTTTTAAAATACTGCGCTTAAAAAGTAGCTAGAATAAACATGGTTTGTGTTAGCATGCATTTTCCAAAGGGTATGAAGTCTGAAACTCAAATGTAGCTCATTATTTAGTGACTTCAATCCTTACTGACATGTCAGAAAAACACAAATTTTATGAGTAACAGATCAAAAATATGAGCCAAAAATCTGGACAGTTGAGAGGTATGACGTCTAGCAGTCCTTTCTGGAAGTTCAGTGTTTCTGTGTTGGATAAATGTCTGAGATTCGTCATAAGCCACTTTACATCTTCCTAAACACAAAACTTTGGTTCAGCTTCATACTGCAAAACTTCTCATGCCTTTGATATTCTTACTCTGCCTCTATCTTGTGAATATGATAGATGTGTAGTTTCTTTCAAAGTAGTATTTCTATCATTGCTGATTTTTTTCTCCAGCATTTCCTTTGCTTTGCATTGATTTACTACTGTAGCATATGTATTTAATCTGCATTGCTATCTTCGGCCCTAAAACAACTCAGATAGTAAAGTATAGTTATGTAATTAAACTTACAGTAACAGTAGATGTTCAAATGGTCACTGCTGCAGTAGCCTTAGCTGTGTGTGTTATATTCTGCATAGGATGGAACAGCCTGCCAGCTGTCAAAGCTTCAGGGCACCTTCCATGAGCCCAAACTGCTAAATAAAACTAAGCTGACTAAAATGACAGATTTGGGTGCCAAGTCCTTCATAGTGTTTATTCCAATAGACAGAGGGAGAGGGACGCTGAGTCCTGAAAGGATTATGCTAGGAACAACAAAAAAAATTATTGTCCACACCCTGGCATACACAATAAACCAGAAAATAGGAGGGAAGGAGGAAGAAATCATCACTGAAACATCTACTGCTATAGAAAGCTTACTTACACAACTGTACTATGTTCACCATACTGCTCAGTGTTGAAGAAACCTTAGCTATTTTGGTATAGTAACCTAGCTAAGTACATTTAGGAGGTAGAAGAAGAAGAAGGGTCCAGGAGCCGCTGGAGAATGGTGCTAGCAAAGCATGATCTAGACCCAGAGAAGAATGAAGCTTACAGCGCTTTGTAAAAAAATGTACAGAGGACCAATCAGCTCCTTCTAGAATACTTCTATAAGCCAACCATTTCCAAAAAGCTACAAACGAAGCTGAGGGTCTGGCAGGGGGCCTTTAACCTGCCTTGAATAGTTTAGTTGTGGTCAGTATAACAAAAGGTAATGACACATACATTTGGAAACAGTCTGCTTTGACACAGGTTGTCCATCCCTGTTACCTTCCAAAGAAAGAAACAATTGATCCAAAGATTTGAGAGATTCATTTTTGTCAAGATAGAACCTAAGTCATCTGTGGACATCCAAGGTATGGGTTATCCTTTCTCCTTAATTTAGGTCAGGAAAGAAAATGGGGAGATGGATAGTTTGGCTTAAAGTAAACTGGGATATCACAAGGATTAGTTCACAAAGAAATCTTATTTCTGTGTTAAATGAGAAAGGGTAGATTCACCGTAAGAGCTTGAAACTCAGAAACCCTTCTTGCAGAGGTCAGAATAGTTTTCAATGTTAATAACCTCAAGTAAGCTAGGTTAACTGACTCAGATGGAGCAAGTGTTAGCTTCTGTAACACAAAATTAAAATCCCAAAGAGGGCCAAAGAGTTTTCTTGGAGGACTTTTATGCAAACCCCTTTCAAAGATATCTTGACATGGAGTAAGTATTTCAACTCAAATAGCAAAAGGCTGAAAAACAGAAGAAGTTTTAACTAGCTATTTAGATAAACTGATAAAAAGTCAGAGGCTGATATGAAGAAAGGGCTAGCTGTGTATGTGAACTGTCAAGAAGAAACATTTCAAAAATGGTAAGAATTGGAAGACAGAGCATACACAGAAAACCTGAGATTTACTGGTGTACCAGAGAAACTGGAAGAAACAGACTGCATTAATTATGTTCCAGACCTGGCCATAAGAAAGCAACCAAGACCTGTACAAGTACAGATGCAATCTTACCAGCAGTCAGAGTAGATCTTCACAAAACTGTGGAAGAAGGGAAGAGTTATTAAAAACTGGAGACAGCAGAGGGTTTGTGGAGAATAATTATTCACTGTACACCAGTTAGAAGAGGAGCAAATGTATTCAGCAATCAGGGAGTGTCAAAAGGCAAGTGTGAGATTCAAGCTACTGTATCCAGCTGTTTTCAGAATATTGTTTCCAGTGAGGATCAAATAAATTTTTATGCAGAACAGGCTAAGGAAGAAATACAAAAGTTTATCCAACAAAAAGTGCGCTATCAAATAAATGGGGACTTGTTTCTCATTCTCCTGACAATAAAGCTTATAGAGAGAGCCTTTGCCAGAAACACCTTTTCCAATGTTCCAAACAAAAATACTTAAGAGACAAAAAAGCATAGTTTACTGAAAGACTTGGGGTTACCTTAGACTTGAACCAGTGACTGGTGTTGGGAGATGAAGATGAACAGGAAGAAGACCAACAACACTGAAATTAGTGAATAAATGTGAGATTAAAAAGCATCCATCACATTTGTGAAATATGACTTTGCAAGAAAAAGTGGCTGAGAAAGATTGGGCTTTTGTTGACTTTGTTAATATTGTGGGTGGACTGTAAAGCATATACTGCACTTTATGATGTTAATGTTTAGAAGGACACTAAAAGGGAAAACGTAACTATAAATACAACATTTTTGTTCTTAATAGTGTGTACATAAAACCTGTCATGATATAAACAGCATGTTAAATAGTAAGGCAGTTTTGTGCAGCATGCAGTCAGGGGTATTTTAAATGTGGGCTTGAGGGTCAGGTCTTTTCAGTGATTGTTGTATGTGATAAAGATATTACAGTAAACATATTTTCTTTTAGTTTTAAGAAAGGCAAGCTTAACAATGCAATAAGAAAAGAAAGGCTGGACAAAAGCAAGTTTTAGTTAATCTTGGGCTGCTGGTGTGGGGTGTAAAACTGCACTGATTATATACATGTACAGTACAGATGTTTGCTCTTATTGTTACAAGGGTAAATGTCTGTACTGATGCCCATCAAAAAACAAGTGTTTTACGTAAGCAACTAGACTTGAAAAATAAGACAAAATGGTGAATGCCATGAGAAGTGCTAAGTTGTATGCATATGTAATGACATTAACTTGTTCTTTTTTCCTTTAGCAAATGTACAGTGGGACTATGTTTCCATGTTGATGAGCTGTCTGCAGGTGAAACAATTTTGAGAGTTCTGAGAATTACTAGCTGAGAAAAATGCAAACTTTAAAGATACAAGGGCAAATAGTTCAGTAAAAAATAGAGTTTAAAATTACTGGAAGTGAATAAGAAATAGCACCTTCCCTTGCACCCTTAACACTTAATTTATCAGAATAGTATATAATTTAGTTTTATTTAAAGATAGCCAGTGCACGTTCCGTTAAGGCTAAAGGTTAATGTTTTCTAAAAGCTTATAAGCTGTTTTTCATTTTGGGGCAGGAACAGAGGTAAGAAAAGAACTGGCAGCAATCAGTGTAAGTGGGAGCACAGGCTGAAACATGCACTTCAGCATGGGTAACCTTAATTTTAGGTTAGGTAATACCTGTAGGTGCAGCTGTCCATTTGGAGGGTTAAACTTGATTTGTGTCGATGTATATAATTTTGTGTGTGTGTTTGTTCTAAATTATTAAGTTATGGGGGTGTTCTGAAAATGTATTTGTGAGGTTTTCATTAAAACAAAAAGTTTGAAAAATGTGACATAGGTTCAAATGGAGATGACAAGAAACACCTGTACAAAAGAGCAACCTGTCACACATTAGTGTGTGAATGTAACACAAAAGTTGAAAATACACATTTAAAAAAGCTGTCATACATTACAGGTATGAATAAATTATTATACTGACCATGCTATCTACATTATTTGTGAATGTAAATGGCCTTCCAGGTAATAGACAAAGGTAAAAGTACTGAATTATATTAAAAGGTAAGAATGCAAATAGCAATGCTGTATGGGAAGCACTTAGAAAGAAATGAGCATGTGAATCTAATAAAGAAAGGATTTCATGACAGAAATTCAGCAGAACATCTGGAGCAAAGGGGAAAAGTGGGGTAACTATACTAACTGCTAGAGCTCCAATAGTGATAAAATAGGGGAAAAAAGCAATATAAATGGTAAATTTGTGGTAGTAGGGAGCTACTGACAAGGGGGAGGATTACTCCAACATGTATTTAAATTAACATCCAAAACTGCTACTATAGAGTTAAAGAAAATACTAGGAGAAATAATCATTTTTCAGCAGGAAATATTACTTATAGGTAGGTGCTAGAACTTGATAAGCAACAGTGAGGATGTACCTGGGGGACATAGAATGGAAAATATAATAAACATAGTTAATTGGTGAAGAAATTTATGAAAATATTTGGTAAGGAAAACATGAATTCAGTCACAGGAACTCAGATAATTTTCATATTATTCCCTAAGGAACAATAATTGGGCTAGACTAGACAGAATTATATTTCACAGGAACATATACATTTAATTGAAACCTTCAACATACAGCCTATAACTATTTTAGATCATACAACAATAAAAACTAAGATAAAAAAGAATGATGAGTTAAAATTGAAACACTGGTGCTTTCCCAGCTACCTGTTAAAAAGACAGGAATTTAAGGAAAAGGTAATGAAAATTAGTCTTAAGTTATTAACAAAAATAGAATTTCTTCAAAGTTATAGATATAGTAAGATAAAATGAAAATTGAGTTAAAAAGGGTAGAAATAAAATAAATGTGGTTAAGAAGTAACAGGAATTATTTAGAGGGCTGACAAAAGTTAAATTATTGCAGCATAAGGGGGGTTTCAGAGAAGAAAAAGCTCAACTGCAGAGTGTTAAAGAGAAAATTAGAAGTACCTGGACAATATGCATTAGTTTACAAAGACTGCTGTTAAGCAATGTTTTTGGATAATGACTCCAGAGCACAAAAACTTTTAGCATAATGACTTAGGCAACAGAAAGTAGAAAGGGATGTCGCCAAACTTAGGGAGCCTATAACAAGAAAAATAACCTGAGATCCTACACAGATATTGATATTTTGGACATTTTATGAAAAATTTTATAAAGCAGAGAAATGTGGAAATCAAGAAAGAGCACAAATGAAAATATTTATTTTAGACTTAAGTATGTCAAGAGTAGCAGTGGATGAGGCTCATCAATTAACAGTTAAAACAGGAGGAGATGAGATAAAAATGGTGATGTATAGTTAATCTCCAGCAACATTTCCAGAAATAGACAGTATTCCTGTAGAAGTCTGGAAGCTAGGAGGGAAAAAAGTGATAAAGATATGGAAGGTTTTATTTAAGGAGGGGAAGCACCAACATCCTGGAAGAAAGCTGTAATATGTAAAGAGGGTAAAGACCCATCAGAACCTGCTTCATGTATAGATCCATTTCTATTTTAAACCATGATTATAAAGTGTTTATGTCTATACTAGCTACAGGAATGGCAAAGGTGTTGAGAAAATTGATAGACATGGATTAATGTGGTTGGGGAGGAAAAATTTAACATCATTAGTAGAACAATGATGATCCAGATAGAATTCGAATGCAAGAAAGTACCACTGTTGTTGGTAGGTCTTCATGCAGAGAAAATATATGACAGAGTATGTTGGGATTTTATGAGTAGGTCTATGGAATCATTTGCATTCCTTGTTACAATAATAAGGTTAATTAGGAGGATATATGAAGTATCAGAGGCAAGAATTAAAGTTGGGCACTTCTCTTTGAGAAGCTGTCTCCAAACAATGGAACAAAGTAGGGGGTGTCCTCTTTCCCCTTCATTATTTGCTTTATATTTACAGCCACTGAAAATAAGGGACACAAATTAAAGGATATAACTGGTACAGTAATCAAGACAAGTTGGCTTTACTTACTGATGATATTTTGTACCTCATAAATCCCAGAAAGGACACCTCAGTGTTGTGGAACACTGAGACAGTTTCAAGTCTTTTTGGGATATAAAATGAATGAAGGTAAAACAAACTCTATAACTGTAAATTATGTACCCACATATGACTTGGTTCAGCAATGTTCATATTTATGAGGGCACAATAAGATGGAGTATTTAGAAATATGGATTAAATGCTTCTGTTACGGCAGCTAAGGATGTATGGAAAGAGACTAAACAAAATACAATACAAAAACTGATAAATGGAAGCTCTTGTTTAAGGATATAGTTGATTCAAGCAATGAAAATGTTGTTAGTCCCATTAGTTTTACATACAGGTCAGGCATATTTTTATCAACCAGAGGAGAAGTTGTGGACAATAATTAATAAGGAGTTGAAGGACTTCATCTGGAAGGGGAAGAGGGCAAAGGTCAAATGAGATAAGGTGATCCTCCCAAAAGAAAAAGGTGGTTTAAGATGATCTGACGAAGGGATATTTCAGAGCTATACGACTCACATACATTACACAAGCATTGAGTCACAATTCAAAGTAGGAAATGATGTTGATGAAGCAGGGGAAAGTTCAAGAAATAAGAAGAGTGGGATTTTGGATGCAGACCCTTGATGAGAATAGCAGCCATATAGAATATTATATTCAGACAGTAGCAAAAGGTATTCTAAGAACAAGCTACACAAGAAAGGAGACAGGAGATTTTGCAGACAGGGATGACTGCATGTAGGGGTACACAAAACAGGCAAGAGGGGGCTGAAATTTCCTGGAGAAAATGTCAAAGGACGCAAGGTATTGGCAGCAAATAACTAGACAGACAAAGGTAAAAGAACGGGATGAGGTCAATAAGATATTTGGATTTTAGGCTAGAGATTGCCTTCCTTACCAGGGATTGATGTTATAGTGCAGACAGAGAGAAAGTGGTATGGGTATCCAAAGTGAAAGACTTGCTCTGGTCGAGTTTTTAGTTGAATCTAGAACAGAAGCTGCTGTTAAAAAGGGAAAATTAGTAGGGAATATAAAATACTGCATAATAACTATAAGAATCAATCAGAGGAGGTTAGAAAAGGCTGGGAAGAGAGACTGGATAAGCAGTTTACAGTGGAACAATGGGAGGACACATGTATTCTTCCAAGTATGCAAAAAGTCTAGAAGGTTTAGGATTTTTGCTTAGAAGTGTTTGCATACATTTTTTATACTCCAAGTAGACTCCAAAGAATCTTTCCTCAGGTAAATAGCAAATGTTGGATGTGTGATAGGGAAGAAAGAGGTAATTTTTTATTGAGTTTCAGACAGCAACAAATGCAGAGAAAAAGCCAAGAGTGTTAAAGAAGCAAGGCAGAAGAGACAAAGAGACTTTATGTGAACAATCTACAGTGGGTTACATGAGTGGACTAGTAGTGACTAAGTATTAAGGTGATCAATAATAATGGGAATGATCTAATGTATGATTAGATACTGCAGACTGAAGGACGAATGTCAATTTGAATATGAACCAATTTGCTTACTATCAGAAAGTTTGGTTCAGTGTTGTAGGTATAATATAGCAATAACCCATGCTTGGGTGTGGGTAATGCGGGATTTACCCACGGTTGGTGTGGTTTGGTCCCGAGGGCGAAGCCCGAGGGACCAAACAAAGACAACCGTGGGTAAATCCCGCATTACCCACACCCAGAAGTGGGTTATTGATATTATACTATGACATTATTTAAGAAAAGAAATAATTACTTTTCTTAAATAATGGCATTGTATAATGCCTCTTTGCTGCCCTTCCACAGCTGGCTGGTATCCGCGGCAGTTCTGATGTACTGCGCATGCCTATGCAATACATCAGAGCTGTGGCCAAAAGCAATGGAGAGAGCAAGATCTCCATTGCTTTTTACTGTTTCGCTATGTTAAATGGGTTTAACATAGCGAGACAGCTTTAAAATAAGCAACGGAGATGTCCGTTGCTTATTTTAAAGCTGCCTCGCTATGTTAAACCCATTTAACATAGCGAGATTTAAAAAGCAACGGAGAAAACAAGATCTCCGTTGCTTTTTACACACTGTGTCGCTATGTTAAAGGAGTTTAACATAGCGAGGCAGCTTTAAAAAAAGCAATGGAGATCTCTGTTGCTTTTTTTAAACCTGTGTCGCTATGTTAAACTCTTTTAACATAGCGAGACAGAGTTTTAAAAGAGACTTATACTAATGGAAAAAGTCCGGGCGACCGGACCTTTTTCCATTAGTATAAGTCGATTTACAACGTGCACGCTGGCCAATCAGTGTGCACGTTTTGGAATATTAATGGGGGGTCATGGTATAATAATGTTTTCTTTATGTGTATAAGCTTTATGATCAATTAAAACATTTTAAGTAAATATTTTCTTAGACAGTCTAAACTTGTGTCAGGTTAGCGCTTAAGCCGTATAGGAGGAATATAATCAGAAAAAAGTAACAGCCAAGCGTGAGCAGGTACAAACCCTTTTATGCCAGGTCAAATAAAGCAGGATCCAAACTTGTAAAAAGAAATATTTAATCCACAAACAACTGACAGAGAGATAAGCGCTTTCGCAGTGATGCTACTTCAGATCTATGACAAACACTAAAACTGCTTTCACCATATATACTGTTCCCAATCAGTGGCAAGCAATTAGTAAAACATTCCAAAGAATTTTAAAGAGACAAGAACTGTTGCAATAAAAATACATGGAATAAAATGCAAAGAATCAAATGTATATAACATTCAAAAAGCGTGTGTGAAAATCTTATATAAAAAAGCATGTTTTAGGAACATCTATAAAAACAAATATAGACAAAATAAAAACAAGTGTGCTCTTAAGACATATTAAAACAGTTGGTTCACTTAATATTCCTTCTCTGCCTTAATTTAGGTCTAATTGAGGCCCTTTAATTCAGGCCACATCTTTTATCTGCTTTTAGTAATATGATCCATTCTGTTTCTTTGCCCTCTGTATAGACTTTAATATCTCCACCTCTTGGATTAGGAGTAATCACCTCCAGTACCTTAAATAAAAATACATGATGTGTATTGTTCATCATAACATGTTTGGCCAAAGCGTTATGTATTGTGCCCTTTCTCATATGGTAAACATGTTCCCTCATTCGATCCCTCAGTGGGCGGTTAGTCTTCCCAACGTAGAATGAGGAGCATGTTTGACAGACAGCTAGATAAATAACATGTTGTGTCATACAGTTAGCCTCTGCAGATATATAAAAACTTTTCTGTAGGTCTGGATGGAAGAAATGGGGAGTACTATCTATATAAGAGCAACAATTGCAATGTCCGTTGGGCTTAGTACATCCTTCCTTCCTATCTCTAAAACTAGGTGTGGGGTAACATAACTTCCTTTTTAAATTGTTTTTATTCTTATACAAGAACCCTGGTTGTTCACCAACTATCAGTTTAAGGTCATCATCCACATGTAGGATTTCCCAATGTTTTCTAATAATTTCTCTGATTTCTAAATGGTCTGACGAAAAATATGTAATAAATTTGACATATTGTGATCGTTCAATATGACTATTTGGGACTGTTATAGATTCATGCGGTCCAAAATAAGGTTCACCCTTAGTATGTCTTAGTTCATGTATATCATTCAGGTGTGTGTTTATCTCCCTAATGCCATAACCCCAAGTAGATAACCTGTCTTTAAGGCCATTTAGTTCAGTTTCAAAGCCATCATCTAGAGGATTCAGCCTTGATGCTCTGATTGCTTGGCCTCTCATGATATTTCTGAAAACATGGGGTGGGTGCATACTAGATCTAAGCAGTAAAGTATTGCTGTGGCAGCTCTTCCGAAATACACCTGTATTTATAAGACTGTTATGAAGTCTTTCAATATACATGTCTAAAAAGTCAATCCTATACAGTGAATGTTTCATGGTAAATTTGAGACAAGTTGTCAAATTATTCATGATGGTAAGCATACTGTGAAGTTGGTCTAGTGAGCCCTTCCACAAAACAAATAAATCATCAACAAAGCATATGTTGCAGATTACTTAAAAGAACATAGTGATTACCCCTTCTGTAACCATCGATCTAATTGTGCATTTCCTAGAGTTAGTCCTGGAAAATAATCTTTTTATGTTCCATGACAGAATTTACAAACAGAGGGATGGCGTAGCTATGGGCACACCATGTGCCAATAGCTACGCCAACATGTTCCTGGCCTACTGAGAGGAGCACATACTATTTTGTGAAGAGATGTTTAAACAGCATGTCATTTTCTATCGAAGCTTTGTTGATGATTTATTTGTTTTGTGGAAGGGCTCACTAGACCAACTTCACCAATCTTATAAATACAGGTGTATTTCGGAAGAGCTGCCACAATTCAAGGCTGAATCCTCTAGATGATGGCTTTGAAACTGAACTAAATGGCCTTAAAGACAGGTTATCTACTTGGGGTTATGGCATTAGGGAGATAAACACACACCTGAATGATATACATGAACTAAGACATACTAAGGGTGAACCTTATTTTGGACCGCATGAATCTATAACAGTCCCAAATAGTCATATTGAACGATCACAATATGTCAAATTTATTACATATTTTTCGTCAGACCATTTAGAAATCAGAGAAATTATTAGAAAACATTGGGAAATCCTACATGTGGATGATGACCTTAAACTGATAGTTGGTGAACAACCAGGGTTCTTGTATAAGAATAAAAACAATTTAAAAAGGAAGTTATGTTACCCCACACCTAGTTTTAGAGATAGGAAGGAAGGATGTACTAAGCCCTGCGCACATTGCAATTTTTGCTCTTATATAGATAGTACTCCCCATTTCTTCCATCCAGACCTACAGAAAAGTTTTTATATATCTGCAGAGGCTAACTGTATGACACAACATGTTATTTATCTAGCTGTCTGTCAAACATGCTCCTCATTCTACGTTGGGAAGACTAACCGCCCACTGAGGGATCGAATGAGGGAACATGTTTACCATATGAGAAAGGGCACAATGCATAACGCTTTGGCCAAACATGTTATGATGAACAATACACATCATGTATTTTTATTTAAGGTACTGGAGGTGATTACTCCTAATCCAAGAGGTGGGGATATTAAAGTCTATACAGAGGGCAAAGAAACAGAATGGATCATATTACTAAAAGCAGATAAAGTATATGGCCTGAATGAAAGGGCCTCAATTAGACCTAAATTAAGGCAGAGAAGGAATATTAAGTGAACCAACTGTTTTAATATGTCTTAAGAGCACACTTGTTTTTATTTTGTCTATATTTGTTTTTATAGATGTTCCTAAAACATGCTTTTTTATATAAGGTTTTCACACACGCTTTTTGAATGTTATATACATTTGATTCTTTGCATTTTATTCCATGTATTTTTATTGCAACAGTTCTTGTCTCTTTAAAATTCTTGGGAATGTTTTACTAATTGCTTGCCACTGATTGGGAACAGTATATATGGTGAAAGCAGTTTTAGTGTTTGTCATAGATCTGAAGAAGCATCACTGCGAAAGCGCTTATCTCTCTGTCAGTTGTTTGTGGATTAAATATTTCTTTTTACAAGTTTGGATCCTGCTTTATTTGACCTGGCATAAAAGGATTTGTACCTGCTCACGCTTGGCTGTTACTTTTTACTGATTTTAAGCAAATAACTGTGAGATAGTAGGCATGTTAGCTGTAATGCATTTTGCAGTGGGAGGATGGTAATGCCATGAGCGTAGGATGGGTTAAATGTTCCAATACTAGTTGCTGTAATATAGGCATTGAAGTAATATATCTTGGTAATGTAGCTAAGAAAGCAGTCAGGAGGGATATGACTAAGTCATGAGAAACAATCTACAGTGGGTTAAATGAGTGGACTAGTTGTGACTAAGTATTAAAGTGGGGATATCTAAAGTGTTATGATTAGATACCATGGACTGAAGGATGAATGTCAGTTTGAATATGAACTGTTTTGGATGCTATCAGAAATTGTGGTTCTGTGTTGCAGGTATAATACTGTTTTCTCTATGTGTGTAAGCTATATGATCAAGTAGTCAGCATGTAAGTTGCTGTGTGATCTGTAGTGAGGGATAGTACTGTCATGAGGGCAGGATGGGGTAAATGTTTTAATACTAGTTGCTGCAATGTATGCATTTAAGTAATATATCTAGGTATGTATCTAAGAAAACAGTCAGGTGAAGTATGAATGAGTTGCGAGTATGTGGCAACAAAAAACAAGTGAAAGAATAAACAACTGCTTTGTGAGGGACTGATGGGAAACTGGCATATAAAGACATATATAAGGCTACTGTACAGAAATGGCATGGAATCTGAAATAGGTGAGGGGGTAAGGGGTGGACCAGCCTTGCATGCTTTGAGCAACAGACATAATATTGGCTAGAGAGGGTGGTGGAAGGAGCACTACAGGATAATTTGAAGTTCCGACCTTTGGAAGAGATAACGTATGTATGTATGTATGTATGTATGTACGTATGTACATACGTACATATATATATATATAGGTTTGTTCTCTGGTAGAGAAAGGGTGGGGAGAGTAACTTCAAGTTGCGGAAATTATGAATCCTGTTATTTTAGGGTGGAGCAGTCCGTTCTAAAGTTGTATTAAAGGGAGGAAGAGGCAAGATAGCTACTGAACAGTATGAAATGCTAAAGGTGAGATGGTATGGAGGAGTTCTGAGAACTAAACCAGGGAAGTAAATAGTGTGGGACGAAACCAGGGAAGTAAATAGTGTGGGACGAAACCAGGGAAGTAAATAGTGTGGGATGAAACCAGGGAAGTAAATAGTGTGGGAAGAAATAGCCAGGGAATTGTTATAGCTAGGCTTGTATAGGCCCTAGTGCTGATAGCCTAGTACCAACCTATGAACCTATAAGGAATATCAGTTGTATATAGCTGAGGAATGTGAATGGTGTTAATTAAAGCAGGATAGGATAAGGCAGTATCTTAAGAAGAAAAGGGGACATGCATCGTGCTGGTGAAGACTCATCTAGGGGCAGAATAGCATAGGAAAACAGTGAGGGGAAGATATGAACTGATGGCATCTGCATCTGCATGTCTTCAAGGGAAAGGGGTAGAGAGGTAGTGGTTTTAGTGAGGGAGATGTGACAAATAAGGGTAGAGGACATGTTAGTAATGGCATAGGTTCTTTTGGCTTGCTTACATTTTGTTTTAAAGGGAGGAAAATAACATCTGTAGGAATTTCTCCCACCAAAATTATCAGCAGTTATAGAATTTCAAGAAGGCCAACAGTGGTGGAAGGGTACTGGAACATAAAGACAAGTAAACTTGATTTATGGGGGGGTCCAAGGACAAGGATGATCACAAGTCAGGGGAAGTTTCTGTTGAAATATAGGATGACGATGGGTATGAGAGATGTTTGGCACACTGAATGCAACGTAGGACAGAGGGAGACGTACACATATTATTCTCACAGGTTTAAAGTGTGGTCAAGGATAGACAAAGGACATGTAAGTGCAGAAGATGTGGCCAGAGTGAGATGGGTTTATGCAGAACCAATCTGATCATGCACTTCTTGGTATAGTGTGTGAGATGGTTGTAGGAGAGGAGTTACCCATGAGAAGGAAATTTCCTACTTATTTACTGGAAAACAGAAAGATTGGAGTTGGTTAAAGGAACTTCTCAGCAAAGAGCTACAGCAGGGATATGGGTGTAACACTGAAGGTTGGGATGAGTTTAAAGGATACTATGGCAATGCCAGTTGAAGAAAAAGTAGATGGGGCCAAGAGAAAAAGGAAGGAGTGGTTAGGTGAACTGGAAAAATTATAAAAAAAGTCGGGGGTGAAGGGAACTTCAGTGAGAGAGATAAAACAGTTGCTTTAGGAGAATCTGGATTAGGAAAATATGGGTGCTGAAAGTGATGACAGAAAGGTTGTTTTTTAGTGATTCCCAAAACGCAACTAAAGTTTCAGTAACAAGGGTAAGGCAAATATAGGTTGAAAGAGGAATTTTTGGATTACCCTCAACAAGGAAGAACAAGCATGTGATGTTGCTGGCTGACATCTCAGGGGAGTTTAGGGACTATTATCTGGATCTCTATGCTGGTAACCAAGAGGACAAGTCAAATGTGATGGGAAAGCAATTGGATTGGGAGGACTGGTAACTACCTAGACTAACAGATGAAGGAGGAAGTTACAACCAATAAAGGCCAAGAGTGAAAATGGCAAAAGGTAAACCCACAGGGATGGGTGATTTTCAGACTAAGCTGGAGGAGGTGGTCAAGATGGAGATGCTGGATGTTTGGAGTGAATTATTTAACAGAATATTACAAGGGGAGGATCCCCTTAGAACGTGGAAAAAAGCACTAATACCTGTAGTTTTAAAAGAAGAGAAAAATGTAGAATTACTGACATCATATAGAGCCATACTGGTCTTAAATCATGACTACAAGATGATCATGGGGAATACCGGTGGCAAGGGTAGCTTCTGTTCTCCCGAAGCTCATTTATCAAAATTAATGTGGTTTTATTGGGGGCAGAAGGGCAGCACACAGCCTATTGTCCATGTTAATGATAACGCAAGATATGCAAGGGACAAGGAGGAAGCTACTGATTCTTTCTTTGGATGCTGACAAAGCATTCAACAGGTTAAGACGGCAATTTCTATTTGAGGTACTGGATAGGATATGCCTTCCTTATCAATGGGTACAGTTACTAGGAAACCTATACAGTGACCTAAAGCTAGGATAAATTTCAAGTGAGGCTGTCTGCAAGACTCATTCTAGAGAGGGGAACCAGATAAAGGTATCCGATGGCCCCCATATTACTTGCACTTTATATACAAACACTGGTGAGGATGATAAACAATCAGAGATAAGGGGCTAAGACTGGATAGAGAGAGAGACATATATTTATATATATATATATATATATATATATATAGAGAGAGAGAGAGAGAGAGAAATATATAATTATTTGTGATATTTTCCTCACGTTGTTATACCCACAGGAAGATATGGAATGGTTGTGGTGAATTATGCAGAGATTTGGAGAGATATCTGGATACAAAATCATTCCAGGCAAGACACAAGTTCTAACTTATAATTATATCCCAGACAATTCTTTGCATCAGAGGCATCCATTATTGGGGAATTAAGCACTTGGGCTAGGGCTCACTCAATTCACTCTACATTTAAAGGGACCTACAAGGAGATTTTGAAGATTCTGAATAAAATACATGATTCATAGATTAGATTAGTACACTAAGCTAACTGCCCTTGCGAGCCATTTTAAGCCTAGCCAATCATCCCTTGTGAGACTCAAACCCTGTACCTTGTGTTTGTAAGGCAAACACCTTAACCATTAGGCCACCCTCCCAACCCCTCAATTGAAACCCCTCCCTCAATTGAAAACTTGGCTTGCATTACCCTCAGATTTAGATGAGAAGGTTAAGGTGTCACAGATGTTTGTGTTGCCAGACTTTTTGTATGTGGGACATGCTTTTTTTGGTGGTTGTGAGAACTTATTTATTTAAAAAAAAACAGTAAAGCAAGAGATGAGTAAATTTTTGTGGGATAATAAGAAACCAAGGGTGGCTTGGGAAAAAGTCACTGATTTGACAGATAAAGGAGATTTTGGGGACCCTGAGATTAAGAAGTACTTGGAAGCAGCCATTTGGGCTTTAAAACTGACAGGAATGTACCCTGACTATGAAGCAGATGATATGGGAATCAAAGTATGGAGGGGAACAGGAGATTAACAATGATGGTTGATAAGAGACAAAGGACAAGAGAAGAGGGTGTTGGAGGTCTTGGTAACATCAATAAGGAAAGAAATGGCAAAATGCATATAAAACATGGAGAGAAGAGTTACTGAAGATTGTATTAGCAGACAGGGGCAGATCATCTCAAAATATTGCCTGGAGGAGGACGGGGATTAAATACTGGGCTCAAATGAGAAAGGAAGATGGGTTCATAAAATGGGAGGAGGTTTGGAAGGAATTCTAATTGGATGAGAGTTGTCAGACTGATTAGTTAGGTATAAGACGGATGATACAAAGGAGATGGGGAAGAGACTCACCAAGGAAGTCTCTGGAGTTAATCCAATTACTGGATGGGAAAAGAACAGGAACAATATAGGTTTGTAGACTGTTGTCAAGGACACAAAGTTCTGCAGGAAACTTTGTCACAGGCAGAGGATAAACTTAGAAAACAATGTGGGGATCGCTTCCTCATGAAATATTAGAAAGGGAGTGGGGATGACAGTGAGAATATCCAGGTATGCGACCATGTCAAGGAAATTTAGAATTTGTGCTTGGAAATGTCTACCTCTATTTTTAGATGTTACACAGGTTAGCGAAAATGTTTACAGAAGCTAAGGAGGATTGCTAGAGATGTGGAGGAGAGGAAAGGGTCACATGAGCCCGTATTTTTTGGGGACTGCAGAAGGTTAACTAGATACACTGATGATCTATAGTGATGGTTAAAAGGACACTACTGATATGCTGGGCTGGTCAAAAGAGGTGAGAAAGGAAGAGTTGAGGAAATTATGACTGATTATGATAGTGATGAAAAAAGTAATTATAAGGAGGTGGAAAAGAAGGGAGGAACCGAAGGGAAAGGAAGTGGAAGCATTAATGAAGGAGTAGCTGAGGGATGTAGAGGAGAATGAGAAGAGAAGGGCAAAGTATAATGCAAAGTGGTCCTTGTTGACAAAAGAGGAAAGGGGGGGGGGGGGAGAATGAGCAATAAGCCATAGAATGAGGATGACTTTGCAGTGAGTAAAAGGCATGCAAGAGAATCTTCCCAAATTAATTTGAAACTTAGTTAGTGGATGGAGAAAGGATGTTTCATTTTCTTTTCTCTCCTTTTGTATGTACTGAATCACAGAATGTTCCTCAAGAGTGGAAGAGATGGGGAAAATAAGTGTCTGGTTATAGAGAATCTAGGGGTGTATGCAGGCATGTAGTCTGGTGGAAACATTAAAATATGGGTGGAAAAGGCAAGGATAACCTCTTGGCAGAAGTGGCATGGACGATTAGCAACATAGCAGTGTCTACACAAGCAAAGCTATTATAACCTAATTCTAAAAGTATGACCTGCATTAGTTATGGATGAATGTACACCTGTTATAACATATAATAAATGTGATTACAAATTTAATTACTCTGTAGGGCTGCTGATTGACTACGTAATGTAAAGTACATTTTTTTCTGGAAATGATAGAGATATTATTAAAATGAATCGTATAAAACTGGGGTGAAGACTGGACAGTTTTATGGTACAAATGGATTATTTTTTCCTTTCATGTGAGCTGTGTAGCCATTATTTAAAGTTTTTGTTAGAATGCTACATACATATTGAAATCAAATACTGAAAGACATTGCTATGTTTTTTTTCTTGTTTGACTTTTACATCTTTGTTCACAGTTATTCTGTTTTTCCTGTTGTTCAATAAAGTGTATGAATATAAAAAAAAATAAAAATAAAATTGTCAAACATCTGTCTCTTTCCTCCATAAATCCACACTGATCCAAGGCCCGTGATCTTTTTTCTTAGGAACCTTTGAGGTCTCTCCAACTGCTTGATGTGTCTAGTAAGATACATCCCAAAGGGGAACTGTATTCTATAATGGGCCTGATCAGTGTGGAATATAGAAACTTCTTGGGATCTAGAGGAGATACCATTTGCAATAAGCTGTGACAAACACACAGGTAGAGAGGATTTCCTAACCACTACTGTAAGATGATGATCAAAGAGCAGGGGATTATCTTCTCACGTTTCAAGGTCTCTCACATTATCTTCATTTTGGAGTGGGGTTGAGGTATTGTTTATCAAATGTGACAACATTGCACCTTTTAGCATTTAGGTTTAGCCCATTTTCTGAGCACCAGCTATTAGCATGTAATCTCAAGTTGCAGTTTATGCGTGTCCTCAAGGGATTTTAGGATGACAGCCAGATTACAGTCATCTGCAATCCTGGATCTGCATCAGAGATCCCCATTTTTGATTTGGAGATCAGAAAAGTAAATGCCTGAGATCCTAGTATGGATCCCTGTGGGACTCCACTGATTACTTTCATGCTGTCTGAGGACACACCTCTCACCCTCACTGGATGGGTTTTGTACCTCAGTCAATTTACTAACAACCTAACTACAATCACAACAATTTGGATTGCATTTAGCTTGCTATTTAAGTTAGCATGACACCATGACCACTGTCTGAAACTTATATTACTCTCTCAAAGATATTTACCATGTTCATTAGGCAGGATCCACCCTTAACAAAGCGATACTGCTGGGGGTCAAGACTTCTTAGATTTTTGGTATTGTAATTTATCAGGTCAGTTATGTACTGCTCCGTGGTATTGAAGAGGAGGCTTATTTTTATTTTTATTTTATTTTATTTTACATTTGTTAACTGGGGTAGTCCGACTGGATACATGTCCATTTTCAGCGGAGGCCCGGGGAGAAAAGCTCCAAGCAAGACAATACAAAAAACATAAAAGAAGTAACAAAAACATATGCAGTTAAAGCAAGGTGAAGTTAGTCGTTACATGATATGTAATTAAAAGCATGATTTAGTTAGTATACTTAATTATTATACATGATAACAGCAAATTATTATAATAAGGATCACTCAGATAACCAGGATCTGGGAGCAGTGTATTCAGAGAAATGGCTAGATATCTAGAGAGATAGCTAGCCAGGGTTGAGACAATGGCAGGTACGTGTAGACCCCAGGTAGCCTTTTAGTTTAGTTTTAAATTGATTTAATTGATTCTTATCAGACTAATGGGGCTGCAGTTTCCTGGGTGACTGGTGGAGCAGCCCTTGTGAAGTGCCATTACAATTGCTAAGTGGAATACCTTGGGAACAGAACCAATAGTTAAGCTCAGGTTGAACAGATGCAGAGCCGGTCCACCAACAAGTTTACTGCTGGTCAGCAGAAAACAGAGTATGTTATCAGTTCCCATGGAGGATGGATTTTTTTGTTTTGGAAAGTGCATTTAGCAAGTGTTCTTTTGTAATGATGGGGGTTTAGGTTCAAAGGTATAAACTATGCTAATGATGACCACCAGGGCCTTTATAAGCCTAGCCACTCAACCTGACCCAATTATGTTCCTATGTATCACAGGCATTTATTAGTCAGTTCTTTGACTATTTGGTCCAGTGATTTCTTGTACATGAAATTGAGGAATTTCTAAGTATAACCTACATTTGAGGTGTAGGTATTCCAGTTTAGTAATTAAAGTCTCCCAAGATGATGGACTTCCTGCATCTTTAAAATTCATCCAGTATATTTAGGAATTGAACATGCTTTTCAGGAGGAATTTGGGGGTCCTGTAACATGCCATGATCTGGCAGTTGTGTTTATTTAGTGTGATTTGTATCTCAATAAGTTTGGTTTGTGGATGTCTAGAAATTTGCCTCTAGTTAATGTGCTGTTTAGCAAATATGGATACTCCACTACAGTTCCCATTGGGTCTAAAGGCATGACAGATGGAAAGTCCTGGTATAGGTAAGTGCACTTTTAAATGGAGTTTCATCAGTAATACACCAACGAATGTGATCCAAATGCATGAGAGCATCACGATCAGACAGTTTAAACCAACTCCTAGTGTGGAGCAGCACTAACATGACATCATTCAATGCTGTATTTGTTTTTTTTTTTTTTATTTTTTAGGTTGGGAGATCCATTAGCTGGACTCTGACTAAATAAGGCACCAAGGCGCCAGCAAACACTTAAGCCACTACGTAGAAGCCTTAGAATGAGATTTGCAAGCCATCCTTGGTGAAGGTCCAGTTGTGTAAAGTCTTACCACAACAGTAGATGTCCTTTCTTTCAGTGTCAGGAGATTCCAGAGGTGATGAAAATTACAATAGTGATATGGAAGGATATCAAATACTCATCTCACATACTCATCCCAAGCTGACACATACTGGACCCCCCTTGAATGACAATTTATTCCTCTAATTCTTGAAGCAAATCATCTTTTCTTTGTATTTCGGCATCATTTTTGGATAAGGAAGGATTCCTGCGTCTTTCATTTGCGACATGCATGGAGAGCTCAGAAATGTCTCTCTGCATATCCTTCGGGATTTTCTGCGCTAGTCATTTCCATCCACATGGACCGCCACCATGTCATAGTTGCATGTTTAACTTAGGAGTCTTTCAGGCCTTGCATCATCAGAAATCTTGGCACCTGAAAGACAACTCAGGGTCACCCTACTTTTGTCCAGCCGTGTCAGAATAGAGTATGTAGGTCTGTATGTCTGACTATGGAGTCACCCATCACCAGTACATTTTTATTAATAGAGTGTTTGGGTGTACTGGGTACAGACATGGTTCTGTTGACTCTCAGTTATGGATCTGGTAGTATGTGTTGTGATGTTTGATTTCCGATGAGTCCTAGTCTTGTTCAACTTTGGAGGCTTCAAGGCAGCCTATATGTGTGTGGTGCTCACAGACTGCACTGATACTTTTTGAAGTAGTAAGTATTAGTTCACTTGTGTATAAGCATCAGGCAATTACTATATTCCCGGAGTATACATAGTGCTGTGAGGCTGGCAACTGAGGGAAGACATGCTACCTCACATTACATTTAGTCCAAGCATACAGAAATATGGGATATAACACTTACTTCTGCAGTATTTGACTTGCCTGAATACATTTTTATGAGAGCAATACATATTAGTTAGTACTATAAAGAATTTTCGGGATAACAAACGAACACTGATGGCAGTTTAACTAAAGCAGAAATAGCTAAAGTAATTTAACTTGATACAAAAGTGAGTTGTAGCACCTTATTGCAGTCTGCTCCAGAGCATGGCTCTAGCTAGTCTCGCATCAATACTAGATCCAAAATCGTCTCAATTTCCGTTTACTCGTATTTCATCAGACCCATTACAGAATACAGCACACTTCTTGGCATTTATTTATCTAAACCCTTCACACAACTTGAGTGAACTCAAAGATTCATAACCAAAAAGATCAGTGGCCTCAAAAATCTTAGCCATCAGGAGAGACTGGTGGCCCTTTCTCTGTACTCAGTCTATTATAGACACCACTGTGGAGATTTATGTCTAGTCTTTCATGCCATGAAAAATCTATCCCATCTGCTATTGCTTTGCAAAACTAATTGGACATAAAATACTTGATTAAAGGAAGTAAACCTTCATCAGTAGATAAATAAGACACTTTGGGAGTGATAGATTCATATCCTAATGTATCCATCTCTGGAACAAACTTCTACTACATGTCAAGCACAGGACACACACCCTTGCCATCTTTAAGTAAACCTAGATAATTGAATGGGCAGCCTCAAATTCTCTCCCCGTCTAGCTTGTCTTGCCCTCATTGAGAGCAGAGGGAAATTTTTAATAGGGCTTTTGGCTAGGCTTGAAATGGTCTGCTGACCGACTGCCTAGTACTTACCTATGAACCTATGAGTAAAAACCACCGTTCATGTATCTGTGTCTATTGAGTACAGGTTTGTGTGGCCAGTGCAATGTAGATGAGCTAAGATGTCAAATAAACCAGTAAAATAGTTTTTGGCTTTAGCCAGTAATGTTAGCTTCCTAGATACAACAGCAGCTCATTCTCTCCCATAAAATAAAAAAAATTCCTGCAACAATAGTTAAGTTGCAAGCAGTTAAAAAGGAAAAGAACAGTACATTAACACCAGGGAACAGTATAGCACTTAATAAATCAGTGAGGTGACTGTGAAAACACAATTTCGTTAAAACTAACAATGATTTTCCCTTCCCGGCCAATTGAGCCATATGGTTGGTCTTGCCAGACATGCTGGAACCCTTACGGCCACTACACGGTCACATTAGACAGCCCAGGAGAAACAGCAGGATGTTCTGGGGACAAAAAAGGCACCTCAGTGGAGTCACTCATCTCAGACCGACTGAGAAAGTGGGTGCCTGTTTACTACCCATCACATCTCTACAATATTTTCTTTTTCAACTAAAGTTGGTCATCAGAGGATCCCACAGCAAGTGCAAACTAACACTGGGAGAGGTTTGTTCTCAAGGTAAATCGTTAGGGTACTGGCTCTACTTCACATACAAAAACCTTTTGCACTGTAGTCGGACCCAGGAAAAACAAACTCTAATGGGAGTCTTTGTAAGTTATCTGACACCCACAGTCAGACATTTTGTTCATTGAAGGAAACTGAGCTGTGTAGCTTGGCTGAACGAATGGGTTTCTTAGAGGAGAAGTGCTATAAGTGAAGAATACTGCAACAGCGATTTTAGGAAGAACATCTACTGCTTTTATGTTTATTTACTGACACTAGTATACTTCTCGATTTTTTGCATTTTCGCATGAAAGACTCTTCAGTAATTATAAGTTTATCACAGACCAGCTATTGCTTACATTGCTGACAGTAGTCTACCTCTTTATTTTTTTTTTGGCTTCCATACAAAAATTGACTGAGTGCATGTGTGCATCTCTCTCTCTGACCTCTACCTCCCCTGCCCATCACCTCTTACTCTCTCTCTCTCACTCAGTGTCAGTAAGTTACTGCAGTTCTCAGTAATCTACTAGACATTTGACCTCCAAACAGATGAAAGCAGGGTTTGGGGGGACTGAAATTTATTTATTTTTATTTGTTGATCGGGTTAGTCCCACTAGGCTAGCAGCCTCTTTCCACAGGAAACCTGAGGTGGTATTTTATACTACTAGGGGAAATTTGGCCAAGACATTGGAGAACTTCCCCTACTCTTTTTGATAGGTGCCTTGAGATCTTTTTACACTCATCTGAGATACCACCATCTCAACCAGATGGGGCCCTCAATAAATCTCATCTGAAAGAAAACACATTCAGGAGTGCAGCACTCCCTTTATGCTGCATTATAGTGTCAGTAATCAATCTAGCTGGTGTGAGAATAGAACTTATAGCCTTCTGCACCAAAGGAAAGTGTGCTACCAGTTATGCCACTGACACACAAAAAAACTATGCTCTTTCAAACAAAGATTTGTGTATTCTGTCAAAATATGCTATTCTAAGGGTCTATATTACATGATCGAACAGTCAAATGTTCGAACACGTAATAATCGACCCCTAAATATCGAACTGTCAGACTGTCGGACGATTCAATGGAGATCTCTGTACAGTGCGGAGATGGAAGTTTTCCATTGTCTGCACTGTACTGCAATCTCGGAGTTAGTATATTTAAGTAGTGGGGGGTGCAGGGGGGCTTACCCCCCTGCTTAGAGACTTTTAATGGTTTGTTTGGGTGGGTTTTTTTTTTTTGCCGTTTGACATTACGGCGTTTCAATAGTTAGGGGTCGATTATTACATGTTCGAACATTTGACTGTTCGATCACATAATATAGACCCCTATTCTAAAACTATAACTAATCAAGGCTGAATGACTCTACCCCTCAAGTTATCACATTCATTCTAATTACCCAGCTGATCCTTATATCAGGAACAAGAAGCAGGTCATGTAACAGACAGCAGATCAAGTCCTGGGATAAATCTGTCTACTTTTCCATCTATATTTGCTATTTGATACCCAAAATCAAACACTGCAAAGATTTCTAATTACTGAAAGTATCTGAATAATAAGAGGGCCAGTACAGGCTTTGGCAGTGTAAAGAACCATGAAAATATATATTTAAAATGGCACTACTGTGGAGGCCGTGCACCAGTGTGCGAGTTCCATAAAAACGTTGGTGAGTGGAGACTCTTCTCTAAAGGAAAATGAATTCTGAGTGATACAGGACCAAATCTTGTATGCAGTTCCAAAATAACTTTTCACTGGTTACAGTAAGGGAATTTTTTACTGCATTTAGCTTCTAGCAGTGCCATGCAAAAGGTAGGGTGAGCAGGACACCAAATCAGGTGATAACTTGTAAGATGCTCTGAACACTTAGCATCTTATAAACTATCAAACTGCCCTATTTTTAAAGGCAGTTAAACTCCCTTAAAACAGAACAGATAGTCTACAAGCTGTCTATGTATGACTGTAATTTGCTTAACTGACAGAGATGCTTTCAAGACTTTTTTAAACATTTGGTGGAGGGGTAAATGTGCCTAGGGCACTGACTTCTGTAGCTGCACCTCTGGCTTCTAGTATATTAACCATGACTAATACATGATTAGTTAATGTCTCATCTTAAATAAGCATCGCATTTTTAAAGAGTCAGAAACTCCCCCATTTGACCAATCCAATATTCAATACTAACTTGACATCATTATTTAAAAAAATACATATGCTGGTTGGATAGGAAAGGGATACAAAATAACAACATATGTAAAGCAATTAAGTTATTTCCTTCCTTTTTGCTCAGTGTCTGAATACTGTCAACTAGTTACAGATTATCCTTGGGGAAGGTGCAAGGAAACAAGTCACAGAACATAACTCTTTAATAGGGCCTACACTAAAGCAACACGGTAAGTAGTTAAGGTGAAGATGGACAGGCAAAGACAGGAATATAATCCTTGAGGAAATGGGCACCCTGAACAGAGGTGACAGTATATGGCAGACTGGGAATAGTTAGACAGGCCAGTCTGAACAAATACAGACAGCAATGAAGAAGATAACTGAAGGCAGCTAAGACAGCACACTGTTTATTTTGGGAATCTTGTCATATTAAGTATACCTGGCAAGCAGCAGTCCCTTACCCTTTTGGCTAAATCAGTACTTTTTCTTTTAAAATAGTATTTATGCAGTTGGGAAATGTAAATATAAGTTGGATAATGACAGAAAAGCAAGCAAGGTATATCTGACATCTGAGCCACAGATAGCATGCATTCCATTGACAGGACTGCAATACTTCTCCTACAGTTCCTTCAAACAACTACCCACCCCACTGTTCAACTCAAAATAAAACAAAGACAAAACATTTTGAAGGAAGCAGTCTACTATTTAATGCTCACACAGTAATTGGTTTTAATTTTTGGTGCAACATTCTCTGGTAATAAGCTTTTCATAACATATTAAAGTTGCAGAATGACCCCTGAGACCCCTATTTCACACTAGCTTGTATAAAATTGAATTTTTTAAACATAAATTACACCTAATGACGACACTGTAAAAACTAACAATAATGGAAAGCTATTGTGTATTACATTAGGCTGGATTCGTTTGTGGCACCTGATACACTGAGGCCTTGTTTATGAGTTAGTGTGCAGGCAAATGCTGAATCGAAGCATTTTCTTCGACCTTGCTCTTCTCATTGGGGCATGAAATTACGGTGGCAGCCCCTTGATATTACAGCCATAAATACTGTAAACTGCAAATTCAAGCTACGTTTCCCATTGTCTTTTGCACATAAACCTGATCAGTATTTATTTAAAAGACAAAAATACTGCACATCAAATTATTTATGGCTCGATTTTCTCCTGCGCATTATTCCATTTTTAAAACAGTACTGCAGTTTTATTGAAAATTTTCCATACTTTCTAACTACAATGTCTTACTGTAGGGAAGCACACACTGTTCAATCATCCACTCAATGTGTTTAAGTTGCAAATAAATGTATCTAACCGGAAAACATGTGACTGGGCTAAGTTCATATCTGTATGTATACGAAGTGAACCTATTGATAGCTGCCTGCCATTCTGTTTTTATTTATTTATTTTTTATTTTTACATGGGACGAAACACAGTTTTATATACAATGCACAGAAAGGGGAAATATTCTGATATCCAAAAACTGCCTGACCCAAACAGTCAATCCCCTTTACAGCGCTAGCGCAAAATATTCTCTTTTTCCCCTAAAATGTCAATTTATTTGTGTCAACCATCCTCCAACACTTCAGTAGTTTTCACCTATACTTGCAACACTGGTAGTGTATTTCAGGACTCTGCCCTTTGTTGTGTGTGAAGACGGAACTGTTCAGCAAAGTATTTGCCATAACAAGATATCATCATGCAGTAAATCCTTGTTGTAAAGATAACAATGAATAGGCAGTCTGCTGTCTGTAGACATTCATCCACAAGGAGAATTTCCCTGTATCTGTCAGATATCCTTCCTCAGCCTTCAGGATTTATCAGGCTTATTCCCCACATCTCATCTGTCCTTCTGTGTAACAATCTCTAAAAGGAATAAAGATAAACAGACCATGTGTGTAGGGCTCACATACTAAATCACTGCTGAATGGATGAGGCACAGGGGTGCATAACAGACTGATACATGCTCTTTATAGCCACCAGTGTTTGTAGTGCCAGGGGTGTCCCCTCAGAGCATTATGGTCACCTGTCTTACTTAAAAAACTGAACCCCAATTGCCATCTGGACTATTTCAAGCAAATATGTATCCTGTATTCTTTGAGAATGATCCTTGTTGCAGTAAAGACAACAATGAATGTGGGTAGATTACAAATCATTAATTAGCCACGGTAAGAGAATTTCTGTAGAATCTCATGACAATACATGAAATCACCATTAACTGTGGACAGCACATTTATCTTGTAATGTTTTGAAAAGGCTTATTAAAGTATATATACCTGCTACACTGATGAATCATTCCTGAAGATGGCAGCTGCAGTATCCTTATAACCAGGCATATTAAGAGCTTTTTGGCCTGGTTAAGGGTGATTTCTAACACAACTCTAAGCTAAAGGAAGGATGCAGAGTTCTCATCAAATAACTGCCTGAAACATGGAGATTCTGCTTGCTAGGGTAAAAGCTACCAGAAAGATTTTTTCTACATCAGAAATATGAGATCTAATGACATTGCTGATCCAAACAGCAGCTGGTCAGTTCTTCAAGAAAAAGGTTAAAGTCTAAGGCCACAGATACACTATGTCAAGGAAAGCAAACGTAGAGTCCCCTCTACAAACTACTTCACTCATCAGACTGGAAAAAATGAAGTAACTTGCCACATGCACAATCCTTGTGCTGACATATGCACCTTAATAGAGAAGTTGGAAAAAATACTCTAAAACCATGAGTCAGGGTATTGTTTATGAGAAACCAGGCCACTGCAATAATATTTCAGGGTATTCACCATTCAGAATTTCATCCATTTATTAATCGAAGGCAGTGATTAGGCATTAGATGTAAATCTTCCATGTTGCAAGTCCGGAAGTCTAGTTTCTGATCTCCCTAACTGCTAAAGGGAGGGTAGATGGATTGTCAGATGCAGCTTTTCTTTTCCAGGTGTCTTTTGAGAAAGAAGCACTGATGTATGAGCCAATGTAACACTTTGAGAGGTACTGAAGTAAACTAAAACTTGATGGCCTACCTCCAGTTCATGTGTCTAGATGCCTCACCTTTTTGCCAGCATTTGTTCCTTTATCTTTGTGCCCACACAACTGCCAACCATCAAGCTACCACATGCAGACTAGAGCCCATTTATTCCCTGGTGGTGGTGATCACTGCCAGATCCACCAGGGCAACAGCCAACCAAGCAACCACCCAGGCAACCACAAGTGTTGCTTGTGCCCCTACCAGAATCCTGGCAATGAGGACATTTTTTATACTAATAAACATAACTCCACTCCTGGGTAGAGGGACATGTCATCTGCATAATCACAAGAGCCCACATCTCCTGGGTTTTAAATGCATGTTCCTCCTCACTGAGCAGCATTTATTATATTAGTGTTATGTTTACTTACTTTGAGGTCATTGTGTAATGCAGATGCCCCCTATCCAGCCAAGATCTGAGGCAACTGTATCAGTGGTCAGGATTTGGGTAGTAGTCTGCCGGGGTAAACAAATTCCTCAAACCTGTGTGTTATTACTGAAATCCATTGCAGCCTTTTTTCAGGAGTGACAGTATTCTGGAATTTCAAGAGGTTCTGCAACTAGGTCCACAGACGCCTTAGGTATTTAGGTGGGACTGGGTCTTGCACTTCTGTAGCATATCGTTGGGCATCATGAGACTGGAAGCTGATGTAAATCCCAGAATTCCTTCTATAAAAACTGGCATTTTCTTCACGCTGCTTACCCGTCATGAAATCCTGACCTGCACAGCAAGCAGCCTCCCAGGAATTTCTTCCACTCTGAGACATCAGGCTGGTCTTCTCAGTTTACCAAGACGTTGGTTTCCATCTCTAGCAGAATACATAGTGAAGTGGCATACCTGCAGAATATGGGAAATGTGGAATCTCTCAGAACTGAGGTGGGCAAATGTCAGTGACAGACATTTTACAAAAGTTCCAAAAGCAGAACACATTCCAAATGGGGGGAGGGGGAAGGACTGAACTGGTAAGTGCATCTATCAGACACTGTGTCAGAAGGCTCTTCTATTAAAATGACCAACTTTTGTTCTTTTGTGCACTTCTGTATCTACTCTTCATCTATTATACTCTTTGTGCAGATTTTACTAACATGATATATCACAGTTGTTGTTGTGTCTTTCGGCTTTTTTCCCGATTAGGGGTCACCACAGTGGAACTCCGGTCCACTAATGATTGGCAGTTGATTTTTACGTGCTGAGTTGCCAGCCCTAATGCACAACCTTCAATGAAGGTACACCCATTCACGCCTGTCTCCACGCAGAAGACGCTCTAGCTGAGAGTCGAACTGGACAGCGCCTTACTGTGAGGTGACAACGCTATCGCAGCACCACCACCGTTGCACAGTATCTAACAAATGTAACTCGTGAAAATTTGTGACTGCCAAAATTTCATGATTTATGGCTGAAAACTGTCTGTGAACCAGTCCACCAACCTGGTTAACAAAGTAAATACACGAATAAACAATCCTTTAAAACAGGAATGTGTCAATGTCCACAGTCGCATTCATGCTTTCCTTCTCCAATAAAACAAAGCTCAAGCTCCTCATTAGCACTCCAAGAAAAATCTTGATGATTGGATAGGAAATAGGAAATTCACCCCAGGGATCACTTCTGTGGCTAAGCTTGACAGGGGCACAGGAAAATAATTTTCTTGGGTGGCGAAAGCCAGGATACCTTTCTGGCTAGGGTTATATAGGCCTTAGGGCCAATAGCCTAGTACCTAACTATGAACCTATGAAGATACAGGATCTAAAGGCTATCTTGAAATCATCATCATCATCAGCCCCCTTTTTCCCATTTTTTTCTACATGCGGCCGGGGTATCATGTTAACTGTCGCCAACTCGCTCACTTCAGTGCTGCACTCCTGCCTTCTTCAACACTCATATCTGACTCTCGCAGATGATCTTTCACACAATCCATCCACCTGCTGGACGTTTTTGCTTTCTCTTACCTTCTTCCTGTCTGTCCCAAATTTTCCTCACCAGACTGTCTTCTGCTTTTCTGCATGTGTCTAAACCACCATAATCTGTTCTCTCTGATTTTTTTCTGCAATTGTAGCTACTTTGGCTTCTGTTCTTAGGTCCTCATTTCTTCATCTGTCCTGCAGTGTGCATCCTAGCACCCTTCTCAGGCACTCCATTTCCATCACCTCTAGCTTCTTCAACTGTTCTGCCTTTACTGACCAGGTTTCTGTACAATACAGTAGTACTGGTTGCACCACTGTCTTGTACACCTTACTTTTCAGCTTCTTTTGCATTCTTCTATCATACATACATCTGGAGCATTTCTCCCCGGGCCTCCGCTGAAAACAGGCTCTGTGGAACCTAGTCGGACATTCCCGGTCAACAAATGTTAAATAAATAAATAAATAAATAAATAAAATAAAATAAAAACATTACACCTGAGGCTCTATGCCAGTTGGCTGCAGCCCCTCTGATTCTAGCTTTGACCTCTTTATTCAGACTTCCCTTCTCCTCAACCATCCCTCCCAGATACCTGAAGCTGTTTACCTTTTCCACTGTCTTCCCTTCTACCTCTATTCTTAGCTTCTTCTGACTTCTCCAGTTTGCTGCCATTACCATTGTATTATCTGTGCTTAGTTTCATCCCATGTGCCTTCAGTTTTGCATTCCATTCTCCTATCCTTTGCTGAAGTTCTAGCTCAGAGTCAACCTGTAATGCCACATCGTCTGCATACAGCAACTTTGTTGATGCATCCCCTCCAGCCTGTTTGCCAATGTAGTCCATCACCAGTATGAACAGCAGTGGGCTCAGAGATGAACCATGGTGTACACCCACTCCCAATGGGAATCCCTCCATAAGGCTGAACACTGTTCATACTTGAGTTACTGGGTTCTTGAACATAGCCTGCACTAATTCTACCAATGTTTATGGGCCTTCAAACCACTGCAGTACCGCCCAGATCAGCTTTCTTGGGACCTTGCCATATGCTTTCTCCAAGTCTAAGAATGCCCAGTTGGACCCTCTCCTCATCTCTAGCTTCTTCTCAAGTATCTCTCTGACTGCAAACATCGAGTCAATTGTGCTGCATCCTGACATGAATTCCAACTGCTCATCTCCCATCTTACATTCTAGTATTCTGCGTATCTGTTTATCAATAACCCTCTCCAAAATGTTCATGCAATGTGATAGGAGTTTGATGCCTCTGTACTGTCCACAGTTGTGGATGTCCCCTTTGTTCTTGTACACTGGCATGAGTTTGCATATTCTCCAGTCATCTGGGATACACCTTTCTCTCCACACTGCTATTAGTACCCAAAAAAGAAGTTATGTACTCACCATAACGTTCCATCTGAGTAGGTAACTTCATTTGTCAGCAACCTGTGGGTATCAGATCCGAATCGGATCCGAGCTCCAAGCTCCTCCCCCTTACCCATAACCCCCTGCCATCCCTCTCTGTCCTCAGATCGAATTTGCTATAGTATCATAGAATACTACAAAACCAAGGATCAGTTAAACATACTAACCTGATGTCATCTGGGAAGGAAGCACAAAGATCCTAAAAGAACGAACTACAGGTTAGGGGAACGGGGGGAGGGGGGTTGGTTGCTGACAAATGAAGTTACCTACTCAGATGGAACGTTATGGTGAGTGCATAACTTCTTTATCTGAAGTAATTAACTTCAATTGTTCATCAACCTGTGGGACAGAGTCCCCAGCTACCTCATGGAAGAATATTCCGGAGCACTGCAGAGCCAAAGGACGCCCTCCCTCTAGAAATTATATCCAACTTGTAATGGGTAATAAAGGTATGGTATGAAGCCCAAGTGGCTGCTGAACAAATGTCATCTAAGGACACTCTGGACCAAAAGGCAGCAGAAGTAGAAATCGATAAGAGTAGAATGGGCGTGAACTCCGACAGGTTCAGGTTGGCCAGAACTCTTATATGCGAGAAGTATACATTGGGAAATCCATCTGGACAATGTAGCTTTTGACACAGGTTTACCCAAAAAGGGTTTAGCAAAGGATACCAGGAGTTGCTCAGACTTCCTATGTTCAGCAGTCCTGTGTAAGTAGAACCTCAATTGTCTGTGCACGTCCAGAGAATGTAATTTGTATTCACCCTTGTTAGATAGCTTGATTAATGTTGGACTCTGAGGCAACTTTAGGCAAAAAGGACGGATTGATCCTGAGGGAAACTCTGTCTTTATGAAAGACCAGGTATGGAGGTTTGGCACAAAGGGCTTGAAGCTCAGAAACCCTTCTAGCCGAAGTGATAGCAAAGAGAAAGGCCGTTTTCCAAGATAAATATTTTAGATACACAGATGCTGCAGGTTCAAAGGGATGGTCAGTAAGAGCCTGGAGAACAAGGGTTAAATCCCACGGAGGGACTGCATCCTTAACAGGAGGTCTTAACAAGAAAGTACCTTTTAAGAAAGTCTTGCAGATCTTAGAAGACGCTAAAGGACCGAGATCACTTCCCACATGAAAGTGGGAAATCGCTGCTAATTGGACTTTGACTGTAGAGGAGCTGGCACCTTGGTCAAATAAATATGACAAAAAATCTAATACAGCTGGTATCGGGGCTGTAAAGGGATCTAACTTTCTATGTTCCACCCAGATCGAAAAATGTTTCCATTTGCTCTTATAGACCTTTCTAGTAGAAAGTTTATGAGCGGCTACTAAGATAGCCTTAACAGAAGAGGAGATGCCAGGAGTCCTAGCTATTATTGGAACTGGATCAACCAAACTGTGAGCTTGAGATTGTCCAGGTTTGGGGTTGTCAACCCTAGGGGGTGAGATATCAGATCCGGAGTAGGATCCAAAATCCATGGAGGATTCACTAGATGAGACCATAGGCAAGGGAACCACGTTTGACGAGGCCAGAATGGGGCTATGAGGATCACTCTGCTCCCCAACCGATGAGCTTTCTGCAGGAATTTTACATCAGAGGAAGAGGCGGATAAGCATAAAGTAGACCAGATGGCCAAACATGCACTAGAGCATCTCTGGGGGATTCCCCTGGTGGGGGAAGTAGAGTGAAGTACTCTCTGCACTTTGCCTTCGAAGGTGACGCGAAGAGATCACAGCAAGGTTGACCCCACTTGAGGAAGATTTGCTTTGCTACTCTCGGGTTCAGAGACCACTCGTATGGTGAGAAGATGGTTCGACTCAGCCTGTCTGCCAAAATGTTCGATCGACCCGGGATGTGCATTGCTATGGGAAAATGGTTGGTGGCGATCGCCCATTCCCAAACTCTCATGGCCTCTCGACAAAGCGGATAGGATCTGGTCCCCCTCTGTTTGTTGACATACCAGACTACTGACATGTTGCCTGTTTGAATTGCAATAGTCCCTAAGAGAAGAACAGCCTGGAGTGCTTGCAATGCTAAAAGCACCGCCCCCATCTCTAGGACATTGATGTGCAACAAGGTCTCCGATTGAGTCCACGTGCCTTGGACAGTTCTGCCCAGGCAGTGCCCCCCCCCCCCGAGGTGAGAAGCGTCCGTGGTCACTGTGGCTTGGGGTGGGGACATTGAGAAGGGGCGCCCTTCCCGGAGATCTGAGGACTGGATCCACCAGAGTAGGGATTTCCTGCAAACCTTGCTGAGGGGGATAGATGCACTTAGCGGATGTTGCAGGATGGACCATTGAACCTGCAAGGTCCATTGTAGGACCCTCATGTTTAGACGAGTTAGGAGTGACAGACTGATGGCTGCAGCCATGGAACCTAGCGCCCTCAAGACCAATTCCGCTGGAGGAGCCGAGGATTGAAGGAGGGCTAGCACATGGAGTGTCAAAGTTTGAAGCCTGTCCGGAGTTAGGAAGACCCTCAACAGATTTGTGTCTATCCTGGCCCCTATGAAATCCAAGATTTGAGTTGGTTGAAGGGAGGATTTCTTGAGATTGATTGAGATTCCCAGATGACAGGCCAAGTGAAGGAAGTAATTCCTGGCTGAACTTAGTAGATGCTTGGTGGGGGCGGTCAGGAGCCAGTCGTCTAGGTACGGAAAGACCTGTATTCCCTGAAGCCTCAGGTGGGCCGCTACAACTGCCATAACTTTGGTGAACACCCTGGGGGCTGTGGTGAGAACAAAGGGAAGGACCCTGAACTGATATTGGCTGTCTCCCAGCCGGAAGCGGAGAAACCTTCTGGATTGTCTGTCCATCAAAATGTGGTAGTACGCATCCTTGAGGTCTATAGAGCATATCCAGTCGTTCTCCGGCAGGAGTGGGAGAATGGATTGAATGGTGACCATCCGGAACTTTTCTTTGGCAACCGAAAGGTTTAGAGTGGACAGGTCTAGGATTGGTCTTAAGTCCCCCATCCTTTTTGGCACCAGAAAGAACCTGGAATAAAAGCCTGATCCGGATTGATCTTGGGGGACGGGCTGGATTGCTCTTATTTCTAGCAGATGCTTTATTTCTGTGGCTGCTGCCTCCCTTTGATTGGGTGGGACATTGGGGAGGCTCCGGGGTCTGAGAGGGAGATTCAGAAAGGGGATAGTGTAACCTCTGGATATGATTCGAAGCACCCAGCGATCCGTTGTAATGGACTCCCAAACTGCTAGTTGCCTCGGGAAACGCCCCCCATCTGCCTCCAGAGTGGAGCAGTTGGGTAACCCCTCAGTGCTGCTGTGCGGGCAGATCCGAAAAGGGTTCTCTCGACCCGAAATTCTTCGGTCCCCCTCTGCCTCTGGGCCGGCATCCACCCTGTCATCCTCTGCCTCTGAAGGATGAGGGGTCCGGAGCGAAACAGGACTGTTGAGATTTCCGGAACCACATCTTCTTTTGTCCCCTTTGGTTCCTGGAGAAGGACCTCTGGGGAGCCGAGACGTGGATCCCGATGGCAGACGTCTTCCTGTCTTTCTCGTTCTGGACCAGCGTGTCGCAGACGGTCTTGCCAAACAGCGAAGAGCCATCAAAAGGGGCATTTACGAAGGACACCTTGAAGGGTTCTGCAAAGTCGCAGAGACGGAGCCAAGCATGCCGCCATAAGACAATGCCCGCTCCGCTAGCTCTAGCGGCTACTTACATAGCATGGGAAAGAAGCCACATAGAAGTGTTCGAAATGGACTTGAGAGTGGCCATTCGAGCTGAGAATGTTTTCTTATCCTCGGCCGACATGGACTCTGGGGGCGACCCGGCGTATTCCTTGATTAGATCCCACTGGAGTCGTATCACATGTGCCATATAGTTCAGCGACCTTATGGCGAAGGTAGCTGAAGTAAACATCCGCTTCCCTAGGCGGTCCATTGTCCGAGACTCCTTGTCGGGAGGGTGGACCGAGGAACTCTCCTGGGCTAGTTCCTTCTTGGTGGCAGCCTCCATCAACATGGCATCTACTGGAGCACCCTTGCTCCAAACCGTCCAATCTGTGGGTGGACTCAGGATTTTGTCTGGTCTCTTTGGTATGGGCTCCACAGTGTCCGGTTCCTTCCATGCCCTGGTAGTGATCAGATCTACCAGGGGATCGGCGGGAGGGGACACCCAAGAGGTAGATGGGCCTGCATCAAACGCCTCCAGAAATACAGTCTCATCGGAGGAAGGTTTTTGGGCTGACCACCCCCCTCTAATACGAAGCATTTCCATAATGTCTCCAAAGGAGATGTCCATGGGGGGTGACCTTGGGGAACTTTCCCCTTCCTCTAAGTCTGTGTCCTCTGTGAGGGACTCGGGTGAGTCCAAGTGCCTCCTCTTGCACTTATGTTTGTGAGGAACCTCCTCGGGTGGGCTGTCCAAAGATGCCTCACCAACCACATTCTGTTCCTCTAAGGGAACCATCTGGGACGTAGGCGCAGGCTGTCCCTGGGGCCGGGTGATGGAAGGTAGGTCCGCCTGAGAGGGAGTGGAGGGTGGAACCGTAGCAGGAGCCTGGGGTCTCAAATCCCTCAACAAGACCCTCTCCACAACACTGAACGCCGAAGGAGAACTGCTCTCTCTAGAACCCGAGAGCAGCCCCTTCGGATCCGAGGCGTGGACCGGAGCCGGCACCGATGCAATCAGATCCGAAGGGCCAGTATGCTCCGACTGAGACGGAGCCAAAGACACACTGACACCTCCGGATCCGAAGCTCAGCTCATGGCTCTGAGAGCTCGGATCCAGAAAAGGACCCGACAAACTTGAGTGTGCGGTCGGAACCAAAGTAGGGTGTACTATCGGCGCCGAGCCTCCCCCGGCTCCGATGCTACCTGGATCCGACAGCTCCGAACCCCGGTAGTGGGTCGGAGAAGGAGCAATCGGGGTGAAAAATGGGGTCGAGCTCCCCCCCAGAGGGGGGGAGGCAGGAGCACTCCCATCTGCAGTTGGGCCTGGAGGAACCTACACATCATCCGGTCCATATCTGCATCGGACAAACTTCGAGTCGATCTAGACGAGGCCACCAAGGCTGGCCTGGAGTGCTGCCTCGAAGGCGACCGGGTCTCCTCCTCCGGCTCCGGGGAAAAACGAGGTGAATGGAGCCGGGAAGGACTATCTGTTTAGCCGGCGGAGCCGAAGAGGAAGCTTCAGCCCGCCACTTGTGGTGTTTCTCTCCTTTTCTCCCTCTTAGATTCCCACTCCTCCTGAGCCAAGGTGGGAGGGTGAGTCCCGGCCAGGGGAGCAGGGATGGAAGGCAGGACCTCTGCGGTCGCAGCCGGTGCCACCGAGGGAGAAGAGGACAAAGTTGAGTCCGGCGGCAGAAGTCCCGCCAGAATCAGCTTCGACCTCCTGTCCCTCAATGCCCTGGGGTTATTGGCTGCACAAATTGTGCAGCCCGAGGAGAGATGGTCAACCCCAAGGCAGATAACACACAGAGTGTGGCCATCCGCTGGGGATAGCTTATGGCCATACTCGGTGCATTTGGAAAAAATTGCTTTAGGGGTCTCAGACATGGTAACAAAGATAGGCCCAACTCGCACACACCTTCACACACACGGGGGGGGGGGGGAGACTAAACTAATTAAAAGATAGAAAAATTACTAACAAGTTTAGCAATTTAACAACACTCACTCGTCTATGGATTAAACTAAAAACTAGGTCAAAAAGGGTATTTTTTTTTGTATAACTCACGAAACCCTACGCTTGAAAACTCGTGCTAGATGCTTGAATAAGCTGCGGCAAACGAGATCTGGGGACAGAGAGGGATGGCAGGGGGTTATGGGTAAGGGGGAGGAGCTTGGAGCTCGGATCTTAGCTGGATAAAGCTGCCGGCTCAGATCCGATACCCACAGGTTGATGAACAAATGAAGTTAACTACTTCAGATGGAGCTATTTCTCCCCTATCTTGCCCAGCATCTTTATCATATCTGCTGTGACCTTATTTGAGCCTGCTGCTTTTCCTGACTTCATTATCCATAGTGCTGTTCTAACTTCTTCGAGGGTGGGCTCCTCGTTTTGTCTCGTTGTAGGCCATTTCTGGGGCAGCACAGCTTCTGTGGGGTTTTCTTCATTCAGAAGCTGCTGGAAATACTCCTTCCTTCCGTCTTCGATGTCCTGTGGACTGGTGAGCAGGTTGTTGCTGGTATCCCTTATGAAGGATGTCTGACTATCTTCTTTATCTTTCTGTATTTGCCTTGCAACCTGATATAGTTTCTTGTGCCATCCACTGAGTCACTTTCTAAAAGTTGGTAGAGTGCCTCCGATGCCCTATTCCTTCCTAGCCTGGTCAGTCTTTTCTGTCTCCCACTTCTTCCTGCACTCCTCATTTCTTTTGATAACTTCCTGGACTTCTGCATTCCACCACCAGCTTTCCTTATGTACCTTACTTCCATACCTGGCTCGGCCACATATCTTGTCTGTAGTCCTAACACATACTGTTTTTAGAAGTTGCCATTCTTGTTCAACTCCACCTATTTCCTCCTCTTCTTCAGGTGCTAGTGACCTGAGTAATTCTTCAAACAGTTGTACTTTCTCTCCAGTCAACTTTCAAGTCTTCAGCCTGGTGTCTGTTGACCTCAGAGCATTCTCTGACCACTGCTTGTGGCAACTAGTGGTATATGCTGTGGGCCGACTGTTTCACTGGGGATGACTTTGCAGTCATGGATTCTACCCCAGTGCCTTTTTCTTACTAGGAGGAAGTCTACCTGAGTTGCATGTTGGCTATTCTTGTATGTGATCTTGTGACTGTCTCTCTTTCTGAACTATGTGTTGGCTACTATCAAGCCATTGGCCAGACAGAAGTCTAGAATGGCTTCCCCTTTTTGATTCTTGTTGCCCCACCCATGTGGACCCAGGCAGTCCTCATATCCTGTTCTGTCTATCCCAATATGTGCATTCAAGTCACCCATTATCAACACCAATTCATGTTGCCCTGCAACTGCTGTTGGAATGCACTCTTTTCCACACTATCACAACCCTGCTGTGGTGCACAGGCTAAAATTATGAATACTGCCCTATCATTATACTGGAGTCTGATAACCATGAGTCTGTCATTAATTCTGATGATATCCCTCACTGCCTTTTGAAGCTTCTCTCTCACCACAATTCCTATACCATTTCTAGCCTGTCACCCTCCTGAGTAGTACAGTCTGGATCCCAAGCCAAGTGGCTTTGCTGCCCTGCCCTTCCATCTCGTCTCTTGGATATATAGGATGTCCAGCCTCCTCCGTATCATTATGTCATCCACTTCCAAGCTGTATCCTGTCAGTGAACATACATTAACTTTAGCAATTCTCAGTTCATGTTTGGCAGGTTGGTTTTACGTCCAGCTTTCGCTCAACAGAGCTATCCCAGGTAACCCAGGCTGCGTAACTCGACACCGGCCGACCAGTACCTTACTGACCCAGAGCTGCTGGGCTTTATGGCAGGTAAATACTGGTGAACAGGGGCACATATACCCCCTCCCACTGTTAGCAAGGGTCCCTGGCATAGGTAAGAGTAGGCCGGGTCCTCAACTCACTTATCACCGGTAACTATCCATGCCCATTTTGGCGACATTAGTCAACATGACTGAATCACCTAGAGACATATTTTACATTGTCGAGGGGTAGCCCTGTCACTGTGCGCAGTCTGTGATCCATGTTCTCTTATCTTGATGATACTGCGCACCACAGTAGATGCCCAAAGTGGTTGGTCTGTACAACTCATCCTCCTATAGGGCACCATGTAGAGTCTGTAATGCTGCCCACAGCTCCGTTCATTGGTGAGTTTGAGATGGAAACACTCAGCATGTTTTTTGATGTGGGAGAAACCCCATGGAGACACAGGGAGAATGTGCAAACTTCAAACAGGCGTTGGTTGGAGGTCAGGATCGAACCTCGTACCCTGTGCTTGGGAGGCGAAAATCTGAACCATTATGCCAACTGGTCTCTCGTGACAATTGGTGAAGGTTATCTTGAAAGCTATCTTAAAATTCTTTACACCTGCAATACAGTTTTTTTCTTCAAACTTCTTCAATATTTCTTTTGACTGTTTCCTTAACAATGAGGCTACATAAAAGGACATTTACCAGTCTGAATTTCATAGCCTTAGGGAAGGGTTATTTCTTAGGGCTGCTTGCGTAGCTTTATTGTAACAAATGCCTCCTAGAGTAAGGCATCCACTGCATCATACATACATACACTTCACCAAGTGTTGGCTTGTCGATGTTGGTTCCTTGGTCAAGCCGGGCTCACAGTCTCCGTTTCAAGGAAAAATGTGATCCCCTGTTTAGTCTGTGTTAATTCTGTCTGAGCAATGTAAACCTATCAGTTAATAGTGCTTGCAGTTAAATTAAGAGAGATATATAGGCCTTCTCTGGGTGTCAGGATCTATGGTGCCAACAGATGAAGCCCTGATGGAGGAGAGGCAAACCAAGCCTCAGTTATCAGGAACAGTACTTCTAGAAAAATGAACTATAAATGGTACTTTGCCAGCCTGCCTATCCTCAGGGGACAGAACGGCGTTTTGTGGAAGGGCTTCAACTCATGACAGACGCTGGGGATTACAGCTCTTCTACAATTAATGCGAATCATCATCAACAAAGATCCACAATGATGCTACTATATATCAAGCACAAGACAGGACAAAGGCTAGGGAGTAAAACAAAATATGCAGATTATGCACGGATGGCAGCTCACCTCAGTTTGGCAGTCACACCAGGTGTTAATGTACAGCAGGGTAATCAAAAAAAAATAGGTCCATAAACTCTACTAATTTGACAAAGGTTTTTGGCTCCTTTTCAGGTGGGAACGGTTTATAAGACCCAGTTTTGACCTTCTAACACAGCTTACAGCTGTATGCGTTAGTTCAGCTCACAGATTCAGTATCTAGTACGTCTAGAAATTTAACATACTATAAAAATCTATTTTATCTTTTGAGGGGTTATTTATGGTATTTACATTTGTTTATCAGGTTAGACCTCTGATCACAAGATACCATTTTCAGATCCAGCCTGGGAGAGTAAAGAACAGATCCAATAAAAGGAAAACATGCATTTTAAACATGTTACAAGAGTATGAATAATGAGGGTGTGAAGAAATAATGAAATCAGCATAACAGGTAGTTTACAATATATACAAAATAATTTGCGAGAGAGTAACAACAGAAAACCTGTAAAGACAGTACAGCATATGAATAATATATAGTATCTGCTAAGTTAATTACAAAATATTAATAACAGGGAGGGAGAAGGGCAGAGGAGTGATGAAGGGGTGAATGAATGTTATGGAAGGTAACAACGTGTCGAGTAAAGAGTGTATGGAGTTGGATAGATGAAAGATGGTCTTGTTGGAGGTTATATGAAGTGACCAGAGGTAAAGCACTTAAATTCTGCTCGTTTCCAAAAGTATGTTTTAAACTGGGTATGAAATTTGTAGTATGATATTAGGGTTTTTAATTTGGGGGTGATTCCCAGAGATTTGAAGCTAGGACATAAAGACAGCAGTTAGTGCACTGAAGTTTTGTTTTAGGGAATTTCCAGAACTGGTGCTCAGTGAGTTTGTTACTTGAGGTTGTAGGAAGGGATTTTTATGACGAGTTTGCTGCTAAAGGGCTGTAGGTTTCTGAATTTAGTAGTTTAGATATTAGAGAGCCTAGCAAAGGATCTGTTTAAGGGTATCCAATTAGTTTACTATGTGTCCGACAGTGATGCTCATGCATAGGTGAATTGGCAACAATTCAAAACATTTTCTTGGAAATGCTTCATGGAAGTTTTGTATCTGCTATTGAGGCTATCACAGTTAGGAGGAGCCAATATTTAAGATAAGCTACAAGCATTTCTTTGTCAATGGCTGATATGGCAGTGAAGGAAAACAAATGTGGTAGATTTTATGACCAATACCGGAAAAGGTTAGTTTTAGTTCTGGTCTTCTCTATACGGAGATGGAAGTTACATTTTGATCAAGCCAGATGCCTAGGTATTTCAAAGAGATAGTTGTTTCAATAGGTAGATGATTAATTTGTAAGGTGTTAGGAAACTTTTGCAAGTTTCTTGTGGATACCAAATAACAATGCTTTGTTATCTGGAGTTTTGCAGTAATTATTTGTAATTGATGTGCTTACTAAAAGTATAGAGGTCTAACTCTTTCTGGGTTTCCATTTCATAATTGTAAGGGACTTCATCTAAAAATAACCATGTCATCAACATGAAGAAATACAGAGAGATGTGGTTGTTGATATAGAGAAAATTAGAAGGGCAGGACTAGACCTTGTGAGACACCTTTGAGTAGAGTACAAGTGCGGGAAAAAGGCTGTTGGTCAAAAAGTTCTGAAACCAAGAAAAGGACTCAAGACTGATACATGGAGCCAAATGATGTTGGATAATGGTGGGATTTGTCAACAAAATCAAACGCTCTTGTTAGCTCAATAAGTAGAGCACTTGTCCTGTGTCTTTCAGCTTTAAGTAATATTTCATCAGACAGGGTCCATAATGCAGTCACAGTGCTGCAGCTTAGTGACCATTTCTGATCCCTGCAGCTGGCCATTAGGAGGCTGTATTGCATAAGATGTATGACCCTTTTCAGTATTCAACCAAGAGTCAGTAAAAATAAAAAAAACAGTTCAGCAGTGGGATGCTTTCTCAGGACTGGGTTATTTCAGTAAATGTTTAAAGACAATTATTTA
Source organism: Protopterus annectens (assembly GCF_019279795.1). Taxonomy (NCBI): domain Eukaryota; kingdom Metazoa; phylum Chordata; order Ceratodontiformes; family Protopteridae; genus Protopterus; species Protopterus annectens. The sequence goes on along the minus strand of NC_056729.1, from coordinate 1,706,242,113 downwards.
CCAGATATTTGGCTTTATATTTTGAGTAGTGCTGAAATCATAATTAAGGGGAGATTATGTAATCTATGCAGTAGTGCATGAATCAGGGAAGAAGCTTACTATGGTCTGGATGCGAGTCAAACAGGATTTGCTCTAATAGGTGTGTAATTTCTTGTCACTTAGTCTGTAGTAGAACAGTAGAATATAAAGGGATGATGACAATGCATGGGGTATAATTATACCCAAACCAGGTTTGAGTCTGGGTAAATTTTTAAATTCAGAAAATCAAAACAGAAGGTTTGGACTTATAAGCAAGATAGGGAACTGGATGAAGTATTGCTGGACTTATTTTTATGACTGGTAAATTGGATTATTTCTTCCAAAACTTGTTAAGGGTTCCGACAAGGAAGTCCTGTTTAAACTGGAAGATAGCTTTGTTGAGGGTTCTTGAGAATGCAGAACCATTAGAGAAAAATTTACCAACTGGAAATGAGAAGAATTTATTACTATGGGAGATACTGAGTCTGACTGACAAAGATTTTATGACTATATTTTTCAGGTCATAAATGAAAATGTATCTTTGATAAATATTAAAGACAAAAGTTTAAAATCCCCATGGTAGAATAGTGTGTTAGGTAAAACTTGTAAAAGATTAAAATTTTTCTGGAACAAGTTCAGGAGGCAACCTAGTATCAAAAATAAAGACAGAGCTAGGAATAGTTTTAGGACAAGTTGAAGGAATTTTGAAAAGAGGCTGGCATGTTATATGCAGTTGATAAAAAGAACCCTTTATTTAGACATTTACGACAAACAAGAGGTGAAAGGTAGAAAATACAGAATTATGGTAAATGAGAAATTAATAATGACAATAGGGTTTTGGGTGATATTTTTTTTTAATATAGTAGTTACTGATTCAGATAACAAGCATGATTTTGATGATGTTGATTTTGAGGGCAGACTGTGGAAAATTATTTAATAATGCTGAGAAAGTGTGAGAAAATTAAACCCAACTAATCTGGCAGCAGAACCAGATGATTTAAATGGCCATTTTGTGAAATCTATTGTTAGCAGTATACTCCCTTGTGTTCAGCATCCTTTTCATAAATCACCGGCATTGGGGTTTGTTCCAAAATTATGGAAGGAAACCATGGTTGTATCTATTACCAAAGGTGGCAACACTGACTGAAAACCATAGACCAATTAGTTTGAATTATGTCCTTTGTAAAAGTTTTGAGAGTGTCATATCAGAATATTTAAATGAATCATTAAGTAATATGAGAGATTGCCCCCAACATTGTTTTGTTCATATTTGATCTTGTTTAATGAATTTCCTTTCCTTCTGCCAAACACTTATGCAATGCTTGGATATGGGTAGACCAGATGATATTTTTAATCTAGATATGGCTAGGGTGTCTGATCCTATACCACATTACAGAATTATTATGTTGTTATTGGAAAATGGTCTTAACTACTATGTGGTGAAATGGATTAAAAACTGGTTAAGTCACAGATCTTGTAGAGTAAAAATTGGTGATACTTTATCTAAGGTTAAAAAAAAATAATGCTTAATGTTAGCATTTTCCAAGGCTCAGTAGTGGACCTAGCCCTAGTATCATTATGGCTAGTTTTCCATGGTCTGACAAAGTGCGGTTATGTAAACATGGAAATGATTCAAAGGTTGACTCAATGGTACAGTATATACATGACTGCTACAGATTAAAAAGACACATGGATGAATTTTTTTTATGCTCTGAATTGAATGGCATGAAATTTAATATTAAAAACACGTGTAATGCATTTTGAAGAACGTAATAATTATTATCCCCAAGCTGTAAAAAATTGTAGAATAGGAGTTGCTGACACTAAGTGATCTGGGTATAAAGACAGGTGACAATTAGAAGGTCGAAGTGGGTTCAGTCGAAGTCTGGAGGCCGAACAGCGACAATGTCAAACCCGACATTGTCTAAGTATGAATCTCGCCCCCATCTTGACCCATGTTAAATCCCGTTCTGAGGTTTAAGGCGAGTCCTATTTTGACAATGTCGGAATTAGACATTGTCGGTTTCGCGGAAGTGGGTCGATGATCCCATCATTCGATGGGGTCAGGTTCAACCTTCTGATGGTAAACCTATAAAGACTGATAAAGATTTAAACTTTGAAGGTCGTTTTCTGGAAATTATTAGAAGATGCTGCTATAAGTTAAGGAATATACTCAGAACTATGATGACTAGACAGAAGGAGAGTTTTGTTGTCTATTTATAAGACTATAATAAGATATATTATTGAATATGGTGGTCCAGTATGTGTGTACAATCACAGATAATTTGAATGACTGAAAAGGATTCAGAAATATTTTAGTAGCCAAGTAAAAGGATTAAGAGGTATGATATACAATATTAGATTAAGGGAATTATCTTTCTTCTCTGTTAATTACAGGTTGATAAGGGGGTGAATTAATATTAATTCATAAATGTTACTATGATAAATATCATGATGTGACTGTTGGGATAAATATGGATAACCACTTGGCAGATGCTAGGAATAAAAATCATTTTGTTAAATCACCAGTTATTAGAACAAAAGTAGTACAAAAGTCTTTTTATTTTAGGTTAAGTAGATCATGGATTATGATTCCATTCAGAATCAGGAGAATAAAATGAATGGAATCTTTTGCTAAAAAATTAGATGCGTGTGCTAGAATAAGGGTGTTTATTTCTGGGAACACTAGTAGCAATTTCTTTGAAGGTCTCTTTAGGCACTGAACATTACACATTGTTAGGATTTACTTTTCAACTATGCCAAGCTTCATTGCACAAGTTTTTTTTTTTTTTGCCTGCACTACCTGCCAACCATCAGAACCTCTCCTGATTAGTCAATTTGTTACCAAGCAGTCATCAGGGTGGTTCAAATATTTTTCAGTTTTCTTCCCGCCCTAATCCGTGCATCCACCAGGAGAGGTATCAGAGATGGGGCATGCAATGATCTGTCAACAAAAGGTGTTCTCTCACTTCTGCAAGTGTCATTTCCATCAAGCAGTCACTACCATCTCCATCAGCATGAGTAGCAGATTTACCGGTCTCTTCCATGGAGATGACATTGCCTGAGGTGCCTATGAGTGTATGCACCCCCACCATGGCACAGCTGAGCAAGACACCCCCCCCCAGCCTCACCTGCCTCTTAGTTCCAAGGTTGCTAAATGCACCTCATTTGGGACTGATAGGCTCCTGAAAATAATGAACAACATTTAGTTCAGCTAGGAAGTACAGTTGTGTAAGTAAACTTACCAGAAAAATAGATGTCCAGTTGATCACTGATGCAATACTCTGTGTGTGTGTGTGTGTGTGTGTGTGTGTGTGTGTGTGTGTGTGTGTGTGTGTGTGCGTGTGTGCGCGTCTTTCGGCTTATCCCGGTTAGGGGTCCCCACAGCGGAACTCCGGTCCGCTAATGTTTGGTACTGGATTTTTACGTGCCGAGTTACCAGCCCTGACGCACAACCTTCAATGAAGGAACGCCCATTCACGCATGCCTCCACACAGGAGACGCTCTAGCTGAGAATCGAATGGGACAACGTCTTGCTGTGAGGCGACAATGCTACCGCAGCACCACTACCGCGGATACTGATGCAATACTCTAAGCTATATAAATTATAACCTGCATAAAGTATAACAGCTTGCCAGTTTCCAAAGCTTCAGGACACCTTCCACATGCCCAAACCATTAGTCAACTGGAACTGAGTTGAATAAACAGCTAGGTTTGGGCTCCAAGCCCTCAAAGCTTCCATGCCAACTTAGAGAGGGTGGTTCTGCCTGAGAGAACATTCCTAGAAACAGCAAAAAAGAAAAACAAATGTCCACACCATGACACTGAAAACACACTATAAAACCAAGGGGTGGAGGGAGGGAGTGACTACTGCAGCAGTGATCATTCGAACATCTACAGTTAGGGTAAGTTTACTTAGACAACTGTACTACATTCTTCATACTGATCACTGTTGTAGTACTCTAAGCAATACATGTAGATTACTACAGCTTAGAACACCTAGGAGGAGGTAAGAGAAGGGTCCAGGAGAACCTGGATAATAATCCCAGCAAAGCTGGGCCTAGACATGAAGAAGGAATCTAGCTTAGTGCTTTGTAAAAGTATGTACAGAGGACCAAGTTGCTGTCTAGAATATGTCTAGAGTCCTACCCTTTGCAAAAAGCCATGGATGAAGCCAAAAGCCCCGGTAGAGTGTGCCTTGACCCTGCCTGGAATACTTTTGCTATGGTGGGAATAACACAGAGAGATGGACAACTGGGGTTAAAGCAAAACTGAATACCACTTTGGGCATAAAAGAAGGAATAGTTCTCAAGGAAAACCGGTCTCTCTGGAAAAATGAGATAAAGTTGATCCACCATAAGAGCTTGCAACTCAGATATTCTTCTTGCAGAAGTCAAACTGTTTTCTATGTTAATAGCCTCAAGTCATTCACATGAGCTGGTTCAAATGGAGCAAGTGTTAACTTTTCTAAAAAGATCAAAAGGAGGAGCCAACCAGTTTTCTTGGAGGTCTCTTATGCAATACCCTTTTAAAAACATTTTGACATGAGAACGTCTTGAAAGAGGAGTATCCATGGGCAGTCACAAATAAATGGCTGACAAATGAACCTTGGTAGAAGAATAGCAGAGGACATAGGAAAGTGAAACTCCTCTCTGTCCACAAACCTATGAAATCTGAGGGGCAATGGTCTATACTCACACCATGTTGCTTATGTCTGAACTCCTTACCTCTATCCATCAGGTCAGTATCTTCCCTCCAGTCCTTTAAAACCCTTCTGAAAGACTTCCTAGTCAAATCTGGCTCTGTTCTTGCTCAACCAAAGGTTAAACTATATCCGTAAATATGAACAAATACCTATTCATATCTTACACCTCCCTACTCTCCCTTATTCACTCACTTACTTGGTTCTATCTACTTCTCTCCTCTGACTCATTGTAAACATGCCATAACCCTATTTCCTCTCACTTCATTTTGCAGTTCCTGTCTGTATTATACTAACTTACCTTTAATTTTTATGAAGTGGCTAACATTTCTGTAAATAATAAAATCATCATCACAAAAGCTGTATCCATTCTAAACAATTTTCGCATCTAATTTGGCATAATTATTTAAACTGTAGATTTTTTCTGTATTATTTTTGAAGACTGCAAAATTATTTCTCTTAAAATGTTTTTGTAATACTTTGGAGCATTTCTCTCAGGGCCTCGTCTGAAAATGGGCAATTTCCCAGTCAGACTATTGTAAAAGCAGAGAAACACTAGCTCTGAATGGGTGCTGGTTGTGTTGCTGGCACCAACTAGAAAACCTTTTCTATTTGCTAATCTATGATCTTCAAGTAGTATGCTTTCTTGCCTCCATTAGTGCTTGCTGCACGTACTCAGTAAACAGGTGCATAGCCTACAAGTTATTAAGACCCGATCGTTCAGGCAGTCAGGTGAAGTTATTTCGTACTGGAATGTGTCAAACACCCCTGTTTCTTGTGAGTAGATGCAGTCTGTGAGAATACTTGTGGTAATTGCCACTTGCCAATTCCAAAAGACCACTTTTGCCTAGGCTAGAAGGGAGTTAAGTTACCACAATGATCTTCGGGGATTCTGGATCTTCAGAATTACTCTGGATAGCAGTGGAAAAGCATACAGGAACACTTCTTGGAGGTTCTGAAAATGCAGCCAGCCAAATCTCCTCAACACATTACCAGTGACAACAGCCCTAGATGTAGTATCTAGAGAGACATAAACACACTTTACACAATGAGTAGTGACTTGAGAAATTGAAGAAACTAAACCGCACAACGTAGATTTTTTTCCCTCACAGGAGGTAACTGTAGATAAAACATCCCTCATACTTTCATAATTAGTTAGAATAAACTTGAGAGCTTATGAGCCTGACAATTCAAAATTCTAAAAACTTAAGTTACAGAAACATATACTTTTTTTTCTCAAACATCACATCCTTGTCAGAAGTGGAAGGATTAGAATTAAAATGCTTGGCAACATCTTTATTAACTAAATCTATAACTGCAAGGTCAGGTCTTGGATGATCACAAATACATTTGAAAGGCTAAGGAACTTTGTACATTCGACCTGCTTTCTTAAAAGGTGCGGCAGGCTGGCTGTCAGGAAAACCACAGGCTGTAACAAACACACCCTCCAATGCTGATAGCACTGGGGGATGTGAAGAGAGAACACAGGCTGTAACACGCACAACCTCCAATGCTGACAGTACTGGGGGGATGGGAGGAGGGACCACAGGCTGTAACAAACACATCCTCCAATGCTGACAGCACTGCGGGATGTGAGGAGGGATCCCAGGCTGTAACAAACACACCCTCCAATGTTGACAGCACTGGGGGATGGGAGGAGGGACCATGGGCTATAATAAACCCATCCTCCAATGCTGACATCACTGGGGAGACGGGAGGAGGGACCACAGGCTGTAACAAACACATCCTCCAATGCTAACAGCAGTGGGGGAAGTGAGGAGGGTCCACAGGCTGTAACACACACAACCTCCAATGCTGACAGCACTGAGGGGATGGGAGGAGGGACCACAGGCTGTAATAAACACATCCTTCAATGCTGACAGCATTGGGGTGATGGGAGGAAGGACCACAGGCTGTAACAAACACATCCTCCAATGCTGACAGCACTGGGGGATGTGAGGAGGAATCACAGGCTGTAACACACACAATCTACAATGCTGACAGCACTGTGGGGATGGGAGGAGGGACCACAGGCTGTAACAAACACATCCTCCAATGCTGACAGCACTGGGGGGTAGTGAGGGGTGACCACAGGCTGTAACACACACATCCTCCAATGCTGACAGCATTGGGGTGATGGGAGGAGGGACCACAGGCTGTAACAAACTCATCCTCCAATGCTGACAGCACTGGGGGGGACTGAAGGAGGGACCACAGGCTGTAACAAACACATCCTTCAACGCTGACAGCATTGGGGTGATGGGAGGAGGGACCACAGGCTGTAACAAACACATCCTCCAATGCTGACAGCACTGGGGGATGTGAGGAGGAATCACAGGCTCTAACAAACACACCCTCCAATGCTGACAGCACTGGGGGATGTGAGGAGGGACCACAGGTTGTAACACACACAACCTCCAATGCTGACAGCACTGAGGGGATGGGAGGAGGGACCACATGTTGTAACAAACACAACCTCCAATGCTGACAGCACTGGGGGGACGGGAGGAGGGACCACAGGCTGTAACAAACACATCCTCCAATGCTGACAGCATTGGGGTGATGGGTGGAGGGACCACAGGCTGTAACAAACACATCCTCCAATGCCGACAACACTTGGGGATGTGAGGAGGGACCACAGGCTGTAAAACACACAGCCTCCAATGCTGACAGCACTGGAGGGATGGAAGGAGTGACCACAGGCTGTAACAAACACATCCTCTAATGCTGATAGCACTGGGGGATGTGAGGAGGGATCACAGGCTGTAACACACACAACCTACAATGCTGACAGCACTGCGGGGATGGGAGGAGGGACCACAGGCTGTAACAAACACATCCTCCAATGCTGACAGCACTGGGGGGTAGTGAGGGGTGACCACAGGCTGTAACACACACATCCTCCAATGCTGACAGCATTGGGGTGATGGGAGGAGGGACCACAGGCTGTAACAAACTCATCCTCCAATGCTGACAGCACTGGGGGGGACTGAAGGAGGGACCACAGGCTGTAACAAACACATCCTTCAACGCTGACAGCATTGGGGTGATGGGAGGAGGGACCACAGGCTGTAACAAACACATCCTCCAATGCTGACAGCACTGGGGGATGTGAGGAGGAATCACAGGCTCTAACAAACACACCCTCCAATGCTGACAGCACTGGGGGATGTGAGGAGGGACCACAGGTTGTAACACACACAACCTCCAATGCTGACAGCACTGAGGGGATGGGAGGAGGGACCAAATGTTGTAACAAACACAACCTCCAATGCTGACAGCACTGGGGGGATGGGAGGAGGGACCACAGGCTGTAACAAACACATCCTCCAATGCTGACAGCATTGGGGTGATGGGTGGAGGGACCACAGGCTGTAACAAACACATCCTCCAATGCCGACAACACTGGGGGATGTGAGGAGGGACCACAGGCTGTAACACACACAGCCTCCAATGCTGACAGCACTGGAGGGATGGGAGGAGTGACCACTGGCTGTAACAAACACATCCTCCAATGCTGATATCACTGGGGGATGTGAGGAGGGATCACAGGCTCTAACACACACAACCTACAATGCTGACAGCACTGGGGGGTAGTGAGGGGTGACCACAGGCTGTAACACACACATCCTCCAATGCTGACAGCATTGGGGTGATGGGAGGAGGGACCACAGGCTATAACAAACACATCCTCTAATACTGACTGCACTGGGGGGTGTGAGGAGGGACCACAGGCTGTAACAAACACATCTTCCAATACTGAAAGCACTGGGATATGTGAGGAGGGACCACATGCTGTAACAAACACATCCTCCAATGCTGCCAGCACTTGGGGTGGGGGTGGGGGGACCACAGGCTGTAACAAACACATCCTCCAATGCTGACAGCACTGGAGGAATGAGAGGAGGTTCTAAGAAATCCAGTTGTAACAATCTGTATTATTTTTTGAGGGAATGAAAAACATCAGTGTTATCCCACTAAAAACTCTGACACAGTCTCCCCCCCCCTCTCCCCACCTTTGTTCTTGTTTTCCCTTTCCCTCTCCTTCCCCCCCTCCCCTCCCTCCTTTTCCTCATTTTCCTCCCTTCTTTCTGCTCCATTTTACCATCCCTTCCATTCCTTCTTTTTCACTTTCCCCCTCCCCTTATTTTTCCTTTACTCCTTTTCTCTTTTTCACCCTCTTTGCTTTCCCCTTCCCATTCTTTTTCTTGCTCTTCTTTCCCCTTTCCTAATCTGGCTATATAACATGTTTGCATTTCTATCAGCTTCTGCATACTGTCAGTTTTTTCTGGTAGGGAAAGCCATCCCCACATGAAATGCAATATGAGGTTCCCTTTAGAATTTACGATATAGTGAACGAAATATATCATGCTTTAATGAAAGATTTTTATATAATTAACTTCTTAACATAGGAATATTAGGAACGAAAAAATATATGCTTAGTATGAACCTAATTGATTGTGCCTATGCATAGATGTTTTGAATGGAAGGGAATTCTATTATATATTTTTTATTATATATTATTTTCTGTTTTTTGTTTTTTGTTATATCAGTGGAAAGGATATTGAGAATTATATATAAATTTTCTATTAATTATGGTATTTGTACTTAATGAAGTTTAGTGATTTTTAAATTTGTGTAGATTGTTTTTACCCGCCCAAATGTTTGTTAATTAGGGCGTATGCCACAACTATATAATGGCAACACTTATTCTTAAGCACTACAACCTGATGAAGCGCACTTGTTAGGTGCGTGAAAGCGCTTGTTCTGTTTTATATAATAAAATCTGTTGCTGCTAATCCATCGTGGAGGTTCCAGTGATTTGTTGGATAACAGTCTCAAAGAAAGAGAGTATTTGACAAGGAGATTCAGACAGCATGCTGTCCTCTGGGTCTGAAACAGAAATATGAGGAGAAAAACCTTTATCTGTCCAGTCACATTCCTCTCCAGATTCAGTTTCTTAAATCTCTTCAGGAAAAGAGGAATATCTTCTTTTACTAGAAATCACCTATTAATAGCCTGTACAACACTCCAAGCTAAACTTAAACTACTCCTCCCTAGTGAAACTGGAACAGGAGAGGATTTATGTTCAGTTTTCTGTACAAACTTTCCTGTCAAAAAAAAAATCAAGCAGGATTATTAACGGCAGTAGCAGCTTCCTCAGCGAGAGGCACAGCATTCTGGCTAAGCAGGGACACCTACCCTGCCCCTTCTCTCAACACCAACAAAAGTGTCACTCCCTTGCTCACTGAGGGGACGCCAACAGCCACAAAGGACATGGCTAACCTCCAATCCCTAGTGACTGTATAAGCAACACCTGAGGGATCTGGGAAAAAAGGTGAGTGGTCTGAAAAAACAGTTTTGACCACAGTAGAGTTGTCCACCTATGGCTTGAGCAAATTGCTACCTTGCTATGGTGGCAAAGGCTGTTTAGTTAACTTTTCTTATTATGGCTAGAAGGACCAGCCATGGAACCAGTACCTTGTTCCATGGTCAATCTGAAAATGACGCTTCTTTCCTGGGGAAACTAAGCAGCAAAAGTCAGTAAAAAGTACAGTTTTGTACCTACCATAAATGTAGATGTTCGAGTGTTCACACTGCTGCAGTCATCACACTTGGGTTATCCTGCCATCAGGCGGTCCCGCAGTCGGCCAGAGTTCCAAAGTCTTGGTCCGGTGTCGGTTGCTGTCGCTTCTTCCCTGACATCAGTGCGCCAGGGGTATATAAGAGGCATCCAATGCCATTTTCTTCAGTTTTTCTTACCCCAGATGTCAGGTGCCCCCAAGTAGGTAGGCAATACATATTGCTAATAAAACATATAAAAGGAATACCTTCAGTTACAAGCAAATACACCACAAAGTTTGTACAGGATAGAAAGGTATAGAAAAGTTCAGCTAGGTCAGAGGGGATGGAGGGAGGGTAACCTGGACTGCAGCAGTGTGAACACTCGAACATCTACATTTATGGTAGGTACAAAACTGTACTATGTTCATCGTGTTACACTGCTGCAGTCATCACACTTGGGTTGAATCCCAAAGCTAAGGATGCGCGGTGGAACTAAACAGGGTTTGGAGAAGCTAGTAGGCCCTGCAGAACTGCAGTGGCAAAGCCAGCTCTGGTTTTAGAGTATAGAGGTAAGTGATAGTGCTTGGTGAAGGTGTGCACTTAACTCCAAGTTGCAGCCTCCAAAATATCCTTGGTTGGTACCCCTCTGAGGAAGGCTGTTGATGTTGCTGTAGCCCTGGTGGAATGGGGCCTAATGTTACCAGGTACAGGTTTCCCATGGTGTGTGTAGCAGAAACAGATACACTGTCCTATCCATTTTGGAATGGTCTGCTTTGAGATAGCCTTTCTTTGTGATCCTGCAGCATAGGATACAAAGAGCTGGTCAGATTTTCTGAAAGCCTTAGTTTTATCCAAGTCATAACATAATTTCCTATGAATGCCCAAAGAGTGTAGGAGCCTTTCCCCTTTGTTCTGGGGGTTTGGATAAAAGGTGGGCAAATGAATGGTTTGGTTTAGGGCCACACTGGATACCACCTTTGGCATAAAGGAAGGGTTAGTTCGTAAAGCGACTTTGTCTTGATGAAAAATGATGAACGGCTCCACTGCCATGAGGGCCTGTAGCTCTGAGACTCTTCGTGCTGAAGTTATTGCTAGCAGCAGAGCAGTTTTCCATGATAGAAACTGTAAATCAGCTGTAAAAGCTGGTTCAAAGGGCAGTAGTGTAAGTTTTTCCAAAACAAAGTTGAGATCCCAAGTTGGTGTTGGTGCTCTCCGGGGCGGTCTTATGTTTTTAGCCCCTCTGAGGTACTGTCTTAGTAATGGATGTGAAAATATAGGAGGATCCGTGTTGTACTGAGCTGAAATAGCTGAGGCGTGGATCTTAATAGATGAAAAGGAAAGTCCTTTGTGCAACATCTCAGTTAAATATTGTAGAATCTGAGGAATATTTGGGACAAGGGGATTCTGGCCTTTAGCCTGGTTCCAGGCGCAGAATCTTTTCCATTTGTCTGAATAGGCTTTCCTGGTGCTGGGCCTCCTGGCCTCCAGAATGACATCCATAACAGCTTTAGAGAGAAGTGTTGACTGGTTGTTTAGGTAATTTGCCATGCAGCCAGATTTAAAGTCTTTAGCTGTGTAGAATCTGATTATTTTGCTGAGTGAGCAGGTGAGGAATTTGAGGTAAAATCCATGGTGGGCCTTGAGCCATGTTCCTTAGTATTGGATACCAGTGTTGGCGTGGCCAGTCTGGAGCAATGAGTATCATTTGTGGCCTCTCTAATCTGGCTTTCAGCAGCAACTTTGCCAGAAGAGGCAGTGGAGGAAAGGCATACACTGTTAATGTTTTCCAACTGAATGAGAGGGCGTCCACTTTCCAAGCTAGTGTGTGGTATGTCCTTGTGCAAAATTTCCGTAGTTGGTAGTTTTTGGGGGGGGGGCGAACAGATCTATGTCTGGGCTCCCCCATTTTTGAGTTATCATTGCGAATACTTATGGATCTAGTTTCAGTTAAATATTGTAGAATCTGAGGAATATTTGGGACAAGGGGATTCTGGCCTTTAGCCTGGTTCCAGGCGCAGAATCTTTTCCATTTGTCTGAATAGGCTTTCCTGGTGCTGGGCCTCCTGGCCTCCAGAATGACATCCATAACAGCTTTAGAGAGAAGTGTTGACTGGTTGTTTAGGTAATTTGCCATGCAGCCAGATTTAAAGTCTTTAGCTGTGTAGAATCTGATTATTTTGCTGAGTGAGCAGGTGAGGAATTTGAGGTAAAATCCATGGTGGGCCTTGAGCCATGTTCCTTAGTATTGGATACCAGTGTTGGCGTGGCCAGTCTGGAGCAATGAGTATCATTTGTGGCCTCTCTAATCTGGCTTTCAGCAGCAACTTTGCCAGAAGAGGCAGTGGAGGAAAGGCATACACTGTTAATGTTTTCCAACTGAATGAGAGGGCGTCCACTTTCCAAGCTAGTGTGTGGTATGTCCTTGTGCAAAATTTCCGTAGTTGGTAGTTTTTGGGGGGGGGGGCGAACAGATCTATGTCTGGGCTCCCCCATTTTTGAGTTATCATTGCGAATACTTATGGATCTAGTTTCCACTTGTGAGGATCTATGATGTTTCTGCTTAGATCGTCTGCCAATGTGTTTTTCTTTCCTGGCAGGAATTGTGCTTGTAGTTGAACTTGGTAGGTCAGTGCTGTGTTCCACAAGGTCATTGCTTGCCTGCATAGGGGGTAGGAATGTGTGCCCCCTTGCTTGTTTATGTACCACATCACTGTGGTGTTGTCCGTCTTTATTAGTAGTTGTCCTGGATGTAGGAGGTCCTTGAAAGCTGTTAGGGCATAGCATCTCTTTTTGATTGATATGTAGATGCCTTGGATCTGCAGACCATTTGCCCTGAATACACTGTCCTGCCATGTGTACTCCCCAGGCATAATCCGATGCATCCGTTGTTATAGTTTGCCTGGCTGTGGGTAAGGTAAAAGGCTGACCCTTGTTGAGGTGACATGCCTGAGCCCACCATAGAAACTCCTGTTGAAGGCAGGGAATGAGTGGTATTATTGTTTCCAAGCTGTGGCTGTGTTGAGTCCATACGCTTTTCAGGTACCACTGTAATTTCCTCATATGCAGTTTTGCATATGGTATTAGTAGTATGCAAGATGCCATGAATCCCAAGGCCTGCAGAATTTTTCTTGCAGGGAGTTGGGTCTTTGTTGCCATCATTTTGAAGTATTGAGTCAGTTGTCCTTGCTTGTCTGGGTTGAGATAAGCCATCTGGGCCGTTGTATTTAAGCTGGCACCCAGGAATATTATGTCTTGTGAGGGCACTAGTTTTGACTTCTTTTCATTTACTGTGTACCCTAGGCAACTTAATAGTTTTTTGGCAAATGCCAGATGCTTTAAAAGAATGTCCTTGCTTTCTGCTTGAATAAGGCAGTCGTCCAGGTATGGATATATTTGAATTCCTCTTTGTCTGCAGAATGCAATTACTGGTGCCAGGCATTTTGTGAAGACCCTGGGCGCAGTAGATAAGCCAAAGGGCAGTGCAGAGAATTGGTAATGGGTTGAAACTGCTAAAAATCGGAGGTATCTTCTGCAATTTTGTCTGATAGGGACATGCAGGTATGCCTCCTTGAGGTCCAACGTTACTAGCCAAGCCTTCTTGCCCAGCATGGGAAGAAGTTGCTGTAGTGTTAGCATCTTGAATTTGGGTACCTCGAGATATGTGTGTAGAACTGAGAGGTCCAGAATGGGTCTCCAAGCTTTGTCCTTTCGGGGAACTAGAAAGAGTCTTGAGTAAAATCCTTGTCCCTGCTCCTGTGTAGGAACCTGTTGAATGGCTCTCATGTCCATGAGAGCTGTAATTTGTTTTTGAGCCTCTGCCCATTAATTTGGTGGCAGGTTTGGCATTCCTTTTATCCTTGGTAAAGTGTGAAAGTGGAATCTGTATCCTTAAGATACAATATTTAGGACCCATTTGTCTTTTGTGATGATGCGTCAGTTGTTTGTAAAAAGTGTTAGCTTTCCTCCCAAGGGAGCTGCCAAGAGGGATTTGATTGGCAGTCTGAGGGATAAATCATTGTGTTTGTCTTCTGGTAGTTTGAGACCTGTTTTCTCCTCCTTTCTGGGTTGTGGCACCCCATTGTCGTGGCTTGTAAGAGCCTTGTAACTGACCTCTGCCCCTTGGACGTCTGTCAGAAGCTGGAAAGGACCAGTTTTTGGTTGGCCAATTTCTGCTGAAACGAGGGGGTTGAACCTGTAAAAAATCCTTGACCGTCTGCATAGATTTTGCCTTATCCTCCATTTTCTTTAAAACCTCTTCTGCTTTTAAACCAAATAAAACATCCTGCTATAAAGGTGCATCCAATAACTTTGCTTTTACATGTTCAGGTAAAGTTTGTTCTTTTAACCAAGCATGCCTACGTATGACAGACCCTGTCACTGCTGCTCTACAAGAAGCTTCCAATGAATCAAATCCACATTGCAAAGTATGTTTTCCCACTTGTTCAGCTGCATGCAACAAATCTTGCATTTCCTTGTAATCAGGCTGCTCTGTATGTGTGGTCATTTTTGTTTTAATTGAGACAGCAAATATTGTTGATATTTCAGCATGTAAAACTGGCAATTTAAGGCCCTCATAGCTAGAATAGCTGAGGTATATATTTTCTTTCCCCATCTGTCTAGTGCTCTAGAATCCCTTTCAGAGGGTACAGGATTTTTAGCAATAGAGGCCTTAACCCCTTTAGGACCCTGGGAAATGGTTTATGGGTCAGCAACAGGGCTTTTATATAGGAATTTGTGTGAGTCAGGGACTCTGTAGTATCTGTCTGGTTTGGCTGGTGCAGGAGGTAGTGAATCTGGGTTAAGGCTAGATTCTGAATAAACATCATCCACAATGTCTAACACTGGTGGAATAGCAAGTGGTCTGTGCTGGGGTAGTAAAAGGAACTCTCGGAGCCTTTTCTTAGAATCAGAGTACTCCTGGCCTTCCCAGTGGAAATGTTCCCTCATGGTATGTAAAGTTTCCCCAAAAGAGTAGTCTTCTGGGGGAGATGCTGAAGGAATAGACTCTTCAGCATCAGAGTCTTCATAAGGGGGAAAAGAATCTGAGGAAATTGAAACCTGGTCAGAGGAAGCATAGTCCTCCTCCTGTCTAGGCCTTTTATCAGGAGGGGGATGGGAACCCCTGATTAGGGTAATTAAGTCTTCAGCCATCTTAAGCATCTGTTTCTTAGGCATGGGGCCTTGTACTGGAGACTGCTGTACAGTCTTCTTTGCTTTTAAAGGAGTTTTCAGCTTTGCATAGGATTTAATAGTGAGTGTAGTCGGTCTGAAGACACCTTCTGCAACTGAAGGCGTTTCAACTGTACCGGAATCTCCTTCAGCCATGGAGTTGGAAGGGCCTAAAGATAAAGGTTGTGGAGGCCTAGCAATCTCCTCTTGGGAATCGGATGCCGCCTGGGGTTCTGAATCAGCGGTCGTCAGGGGCTGCGTGGGTGCCTTACTGAAAACCGGAGAACCGGCGACTGGCCTAGCAGAGGCCTCGGAGTCTGGTTTGGGTCTCGGCTGCCTGTCCTTATCTTTGCGTTTTTTATGCATTCCGGTCGTCGGTTGCTCCGACGGCATGTATCATTAAATTTCCTACCAAAATAATGTTGGGTGAAATCAAACCGACGTTTTATAGTTCGTTTGTTAAACCTAGCACAAAACCGACAACCTGTGACGTCGTGGTCTGGGCCAAGGCAAGGAATACAATAAGAATGAAAGTCCTTATGAGGTATTTGCTTCCCACAAGAAATGCAATTGTTAACTTTTTCTGACATCGGACTGAGGCAAGAAAAGGTTCCCCAACGGGGTACTTAGCTTTATTGAAGACTTCAGTCTGAAATTCGATTTGAAAATCTCAGGAGTCGGCCGACCAGCACTTGCGAACTGCTTCTGCTTCGGGCACCGCGCGGCAAGAAAGACTGAAGAAAATGGCATCGGATGCCTCTTATATACCCCTGGCACACTGACGTCAGGGAAGAAGCGACAGCAACCGACGCTGGACCAAGACTTTGTAACTCTGGCCGACTGCGGGACCGCCTGACGGCAAGATAACCCAAGTGCGATGACTGCAGCAATGTAACACGATGAACATCCTTAAAAGTAGTATAGTTACTTTTCACAATAAAAATACACACTAGTACACTTTGCCAGCTCCAAAAAGCAATTTAAACAGTTTCTCCACAGAGAAAACAGTTTTTGAATGCTTAAATCAACTTTTTAACTGTCAAACACAAAACTGTACTCATGTTTAAAAGTCCAACAATAACGTGACAATCAGTACAATCATACATTCCTAGCTTAAAGCATACTAAAAGACAGGCTTGGGCCACTTCATGCTACTCAAGTCACAAACTTCTTGACACCCATGCAGACGGGAACTGAAAGTTCGACTGCTGAGTCCTACACTAAGGCACAGTACGAGCACATCCACTCATGCATGAATCGTGCCATCCCAAATAGAACCAAGATGTTCTCCTCCAAAAAAAGGAAGCCAATCTGGTGGTCCCCTGCCATAAACAAACTTTACAACAAAAGGAAGAAACTGTTGCAGAAAAGAAGAAAATCCCAGGATGCAAAAAACTCCCATACCAGCCTCAGTAAAAAGCTGAGATCCCTCATAAAATCCTCCAAAGCTAGTTACGAAAATAACACTGCCAATGATTCCAAAGACAACCACAAGGCATTCTATAACTATATCAAGAATCTAAATGGCAATTTCAGATCTGCTCTGAGCTAAAACAGAATGGCATTAAATATACTGATCCCAAGGATATTGCTAATATCCTGGCAGATCGATTCAGTGCCAACTTCACCCCCCTCTCACCCCTTAAATGGCCAATCTCAATACCGGAAGATTGCCAAATTCCAGTAATAACGGCCACACAGGTAAAAAAAACGCACTCTCCAAAGTTAAGAATACAGCATCCATGGGACCAGATGACATCCCGGGCTGTGTACTACATGAACTACAAAATGAACTGGCACCTCACCTAAGTGTCATGTTTAATCATACCCTCACCTCAGGCTTCATGCCCACTGAGTGGTGCACAGCTACAGTTATCCCACTCCACAAGGGGGGATCCACCTTGGATCCTGGGAACTACCGCCCCATCAGTCTGATGAGCCTGATCTGCAAGGCCATGGAACGTATTATCATGGAACTTATAAACATAGACATTGGCAACCTTAAAACACTGGACCCCACACAGTTTGGGTTTGTGAAGGGCCGATCTTGTCTCCTGAACCTAATTGACTTCTTCAAATCAGTCTCCAGAGCAGTGAACAAGGGTAAGACAGTCCACACAGCCTATCTAGACCTCGCCAAGGCCTTTGACACCATCCCCCACTCTGGAATCATAGATAAACTTACTAAGCTAGTGGGAGGTTGGTGTAATGGTTAAAGTGCTTACCTTAGAAACACAAGGTGCAGGGATTGATTCTCACATGGGGTAATTGGCTAGGCTTAAAATGGCCCAGAGGACAGTTTGCCTAGTACTATTCTATGAATCTATGAATTAATCCCTACATCACTCGATGGGTTGCCAACTGTCTTACTGACAGAACCCACACTGCAAAAGTAGCTGACTCCAAATCCAGCTCCAGACAAGTGACATGTGGAGTACCTCAGGGTTCAGTCATGGGACCTGTCTTGTTTGGCATCTACTTCTCTGAAGTACAGGCCAACACTAAGGGACTCTGGCTAACAAAGTTTGCAGATGACTGCAAACTGGGAGCCATTATTGAATCCCCAAATGATGTCGATACTCTACAAAAGGGCCTTACAGAAACAGATACTTGGTGTCAGAGCCATGGGCTCAAGCTCAATGCTAAGAAATGTATAGTTATCCCCTTTGGGAAAAAACATGTACCCATGAATTACCACATAGGTGACAGTACACTAAACACCGAAAGTGTGATAAGAGACTTAGGGACACAGGTGGACAGTGGTCTCACCTTCAATAACCACATCACCACAACAGTCAGGAAATCCTTCTATGTGGCACACCTCATCACTAAGGGCTTTTCATCCAGAAAAAAGGAGGTCATTGTCCCACTGTACTCATCCCTCATTAGCCCCCTTATAGAAAATTGGTATGTACCTCTCAAAACATCTGCAACAACTGGAAAGGCCGCAGAAATACCTCACTAAAAGAATCACAGACCTAAATCAGATGCCCTATGCTGACCAACTTAAAAAACTCCAGCTATACTCTGTTGCATATCGTCTACTCAGAGGCGATCTCTGCTTAATATACAAGGCCATGTCAAACCAAAAGCTGTTAGACATGCTACACTTAAAGAAATCCCAATCCCACAGAGCCACACGCTCCAGGGATCTAAACCTTGTCATCACAATAAACAAAACATGCTGGAGGGATAGGTTCCTGACCCAGAGACTCCCCAGACACTGAAATAGACTGCCCATACATGTCAAGCAGCGCGCCTCTTTGGCCCTCTTCAAAAGGAACCTTGATGATTGGATGGGAGAAAGGAAATTCACCCCGGAGATCACGTCAGTCGCCCTGCTAGTCCAGGGAAGTAAATAGTGTGGGAAGAAATAGCCAGGGAATTGTTATGGCTAGGCTTGTATAGGCCCTAGGGCCGATAGCCTAGTATCAACCTATGAACCTATGAACTTCCGAATCATAAAAGTAAATTTAGACATTAAAAATAATGTGTGGAAGGTTATGCCCCAAATGGGAACTTATTTGCCCAATAATGGAACTGCACAAGCCAACTGTCATTCCTCAAAAGCCCACAGAGGAGTTCACTCTTCAGTGGCAGGAAAACTCTGAAGGGGTTCATGCCCAAGCCTGTCTTTTAGTCAGCTCAGCTTGAATTGACTAATGGTTTGGATGTGTGGAAGGTACCCTGAAGCTTAGGAAGCTGGCACTGGCAGGCCATTACATCCTATTCAGGATACAACCCATACAGTTTAGGCTACTGCAACAGTGACCAATATGAAGAACATATTCTGTGATGTCTGCAAGATGAGATTTAAGACTTGAATCTCCCACAATTATGATTTTATACTTACAGCTTACAGGCTGTTGATGGTATACTATGAGTAATCTTTTAAAACTTGCTGATAGAGAAAGGGGTTGGAAGACAGGCAACTGTTAGCAAGGTTGGTTGCTGATCACTGAAGGCATGTTCCCAAACAGCACGTTAGGATCTAAGTATGAAATGCATTTTGCTTGAACTAATGTCTGGTTTTAATATCAAGATCATATCTGTATAATAGTAGGGTTCCCTCACCTGCTCTTGTACCTGGCATCAAAGGTATCGCCCTGTTGAAAGTTGCATACAATAGTAGCCAAGTTGGTGGGTGGATATTTGAATTCTATCCCAAGTAAATGGTCAAACTGTGAAACTGTTACAGAATCAGAAGAATGACCAGGGCCTTAAGTTCTTTTAGTATCATTAACTCTACTCACCTTTTTTTTTTTTTGGTGGGGGGGGGGGGGGGGCTCAGCAATTTACCATTTGTAGAGGTCTCTCATTTATATATTGGTTGACCATGTTAGTCCTGTTAGGCTTTATCTCTTTTAAAGGAAGACCAAGGTGGTATTCATACTGACGACAGCTAACCTGGCCTGGAAATCATGGAAATTCCTCTTTTCTTTTCAGGGGAGGGGGTGGTAGTGATGCACTTCCTGTGGGAAGGAAAGAATGGTTCCAGAAGAATGTTCTAGAAGAGACCAGCAACTGCTGCACTAATAAAAGAATAAGTACGATCCAGTCAGAAATGAAGGTTGCTACTGCAGTGGTTAATGAAGATGAATTAGCAGTAGAACACATGTGGAAACTGGATACAGCATCCAATTCCAAACATATTTGACAGATCTAAAGTGTGCAGAGTTTTTGTAAGACCTGCAGCACAGAGATAAAAAATGGAACTAGAAAGGCATGCGGACAAGGCATCAACAACAATTTTTTAAAACCACTGGTGTGGATGATGCTAGAAGCAAAGGGGAAGTTAGTGAACATTAGAACATGAACACCTGTCCATCTACCTACCTAAATAAACTATTTGAAATTCAACAAAGCATCTTTATTCCTCCCACACGGACAGCATCAGAGAGACAGTCTCTCCTAGATCTGCTAGCGAAAGTAATTTTATCTAAAGTAATCCTTTGTACCATTTTTCATTAGTCCTGTCACCCTCTGGGTCACAGGTAAAATACTAGACCTGATTCAAGCTTTCCAAAGTACCTAAGCTTTAGAGTAAGGAGACATGAGGAATGGAGTTGAGTTCTGTAAAACTGTGCATTTGATTAAAAAACATGAAATACGTAAAGGTCGAAAAAATTAAATGTGAACTTAAAAGCTGAAAATGAATATACCATAAAGGTAGTGCGGAGGCAGTAGAGAGTTTCAGGTGAGTTGGATATTAAAAGAAGTCAGCCTCTCAAATGTGATATGGATAAATAACCAAGATGTCAGCAGAAATACTGCATGCTATGTGTGAGAAGAAAGGACATTACAGGTGGGAATGTACACCTAAATATACAGGGTGCCAAAACAGGGTTAAATCTGGGTCGCTTAACCAATAAAAGAATGCATGAAGTTCAAGAGAATATGGAAGGTGAAGCATTCACATAAGTTGTAAAAGAAATTATGAAACTATAGGAAATTATAAAAATGCAGGAGGAAAAAAATGCTTTAGTGCTGACGATAACATTACTGTGTTAGAAAATATGAAAAAAAAGGACAGAAGGGACAGAATTCTAAAAATAATGATCTCTGCAATGAAAATAGATTTTCTTTTTAAAAAACACAGCAACAAGACAAGGAAAGACAAAAGGAAATCAGCTACTGAGTAGAAAAGTGGAGACAAATTAAAACACAGGAAAAAAGAAAATGTAGAAAATACAAAGATTTTAATGTAAACAGTATTAGAATTATAAAAAAATAGGCAATTGTCATAAGGTGAGCATGATGCAGGCAAATGTCAGTTACTTGCAAGATACTCAATTCATTTAAGTTTTACAGAGGAAAATGACAAAAACGTAGAGAAATGTACATGTTAATTATGAGAGCAAAAAGAATGTTCTGGGCTTCAGGGTTGCGCCATGCAGTGGTTAGATTTAAAGATAAAAGTATTACAGTACAAGGCAGGTTGACATATGTGTACTGTTTTTAGAAAGCATGGAAAAATAAGACTTGCTAAAGTTTGGGCTTCAACAGGCGCAAATAGCAGGGTACAGTTCTACTTGTTTAAATGAATCAATATACAGCATAGTTGCATGCAAGACGCATTAATTGCAATGCGAGTAGGAAGGAAGGACAATATTTAAGCAATAAATTAAGTTAAATAAGTAAATAATTTTGGTTCTAACAAGAAGCATTTATACAGGAAGACTACTCACACAGAAAGAGTTTCTTCTGAAGAGTGCGATAATGACAATATGAAGTTGGATTACAGTTTGGTATTAAAGTGAAAAGAGAAGAAGTAAGGGTTTGAGAAGATATGTTTCAATACTACTGTAGGAAAATACAAAGCATATTGTGAAGCTTTATGGGAGAAACAGTGCAGTGCTGGTCACCATTTAAGGTAAATAAATGATTATAATGATCACAGCTATACAACTAGTGAAGAAGCCTAATCGATCTGTGGATGATGGTCATCATCACCTTCTTTCGGCTGTTCCCGTTAGGGGTCGCCACAGCGGATCATCTGTTTACATTTCTTCCTGTCCTCTGCATCATGCTCTTTCACACCAACCGCCTGCATGTCCTCTCTCACCACATCCATAAACCTTATTTTAGACCTTCCTCTTTTCCTCTTACCTGGCAGCTCCATCCTTAGCATCCTTTTCCCAATATACCCAGCATCCCTCCTTAGCACATGTCCAAACCAACGTAATCTCGCCTCTCTTGCTTTGTCTCCAAACTGTCCAACCTGAGCTGACCCTCTAATATACTGATTCCTAATCCTTTCCATAATAGTCACACCCAGTGCAAATCTTAACATCTTTAACTCTGCCACATCCAGCTCTGACTCCTGCCTTTTCATCAATGCTACTGTCTCCAACCCATATAACATAGCTGGTCTCACTACCCTCTTGTAGACCTTCCCTTTCACTCTTACTGGTACCAGTCTGTCACAAATCACTCCTGAAACTCTTCTCCACCCATTCCACCCTGCCTGTACTCTCTTCTTCACCTCTCTTCCACACTCACCATTACTCTGAACTGTTGATCCCAAGTACTTAAACTCATCCACCTTTACCAACTCTACTCCCTGCATCCTCACCATTCCTCTACCCTCCCTCTCATTTACACACATATTCTGTTTTAGCCCTGCTGACCTTCATTCCTCTCCTCTCTAAAGCATATCTCCACCTCTTCAGGGTCTCCTCAACCTGGTCCCTACTCTCACTACATATCACAATGTCATCTGCAAACATCATAGTCCATGGGGCCTCCTGTCTAATCTCATCTGTCAACCTGTCCATCACCACTGCAAATAAGAAAGGGCTCAGACCTGATCCTTGATGTAATTCCACCTACACCTTAAATGTATCTGTCACTCCCACCGCAGTCCTCACCAATGTCACACTACCCTTGTACATATCCTGTACCACTCTTACATACTTCTCTGCCACTCCCAACTTCCTCATACAATACCACTACTCCTCTCTAGGCACCCTGTCATATGCTTTCTCTAAGTCCACAAAGACACAATGCAACTCCTTCTGACCTTCTCTGTATTTCTCCAACAACACTTTCAGAGCAAATATTGCATCTGTAGTGCTCTTTCCTGGCATGAAACCATACTGCTGATCACTAATAATCACCTCCCTTCTTAACCTAGCTTCCACTACTCTTTCTCATAACTTCAAGCTGTGACTGATCAATTTTATCCCTCTGTAGTTACTGCAGCTCTGCACATCACCCTTATTCTTAAAGATAGGTACCAAAACACTTTTTCTCCACTCCTCAGGCATCCTCTGACTTTCCAAAATTTCATTAAATAATCTGGTTAAAAATTCCACTGCCATTTCTCCTAAGCACCTCCATGCATCCACTGGTATGTCATCTGGGACGACAGCCTATCCATTCTTCATCCTATTCATATCTGTCCTTACTTCCTCCTTGCTAACCTGCTTCACTTCCTGATTCACTATCCCCACATCACCCAACATTCTCTTTCTCTCATTCTCGTCATTCATCAGCCCTTCAAAGTACTCTTTCCATCTACTCAACACACACTCCTCACTTGTGATTACGTTTCCCACACTGTCCTTTATCACCCTTACCTGCTGCACATCTTTCCCAGCTCTGTCCCTCTGTCTAGCCAATCGGTACAGGTCCTTTTCTCCCTCTTTAGTGTCCAATCTCTCATACAACTCTCTATATGCCTTATCCTTAGCCTTCGCCACCTCTCTCTTTGCCATGCGCCTCATCTCCTTATACTCATGTCTACTTTCTCCATCTCTTTGACAATCCCACTTCTTCTTTGCCAGCCTCTTCCTCTGTATACTCTCCTGCACTTCCTCATTCCACCACCAGGTCTCCTTGTCCTCCTTCCTCTGTCCAGATGTCACACCAAGCACCTTCCTAGCAGTCTCCCTTACTAGCTCTGTGGATGATGGTAATGAAGAAATAGTTAAGAGTGGAAGCAAGAGAACAGATTTTGTCAGGGAAACAAAGACTGTACAGGAGTTTGTAAGAGACAGCAATATGAAAGAATAGGCAAGAAGATCCAAATATGAGCCTGCTGTGTGACAAAAAGGAAGTGGAAGAAGTAGTTTAGAGAATGTTTTATGGACAACCAAGACAACACAAGGCAAAGGTGGGAAGATAATATAGAAAGGATAGGTAGAACAGTAGTTAAAGGAAAAGTCTGGTAGTAAGAGGCAAAGGAAAATGGGGGGCACACAAGGAGGTGTGCTTTGTCCAATGAAGAATGGGGAAACTATCTCCTGTACTTCAAGGCTGGCGGGAAGACTTCTTGCAGGTCCAGTCCCTTGCAGAACTGAGGGACATCCATGACCAGACAGCCCATTACATCCCCTCCTTTCCCTTGCACAGCTACCATGTGTGGGGACATAGAGAAGCAAAACCTCAAACAACCCCTAATGGTTGTCTAAGTGGCAGCCACTCTTGATCAGTTCTCACACTAGTTGACCCTACGTGATGAAGGAATTCATAAGTCAAACAACTGAAAAGGGATAATGATCATTATGCAGTGGGGAAAAAACAAGTATTAAAAAAGGGGGCATTATTTCTCCCTGGTGTGTGTATTCTCAGAAAGCTGCTATGGATCCATCATTCTGCTCTGCTTAGGCTACTAGCTGCTACAGACCCTTCAAGAACAAAGGCCACTGGTCTTATAGGTTGAAATCACTCACTATGCTGATGAACAAGTTCATAAATCTCAGGGCTTCTCTGTGACCCAAGACAGAGATGTGCAGTAATATGTGGTTCTGCACGAGTTTCGCAAACACTGAAGATTAGATATAGATTGACAGAGATGTTACAGATACCACTGGACTGAAAAGAAAGTGCTCTGACACTGTAACTGGGCGATTCCTTATCCCAGAACTTTACATACTGCTATATGTGCACAACTTGGAGATGACAATGTACATTAAGGAGAGGTGGGTGGGAAGCCCCCCCCCCCCCTATAATAATCTGTTGCAGATGATCAACTCTAAGCCACAAGCAGTATGGGAAAGCAGATATATGGGAAAGCAGATATAAAGGAAGTACACAACTGTAATGCCAGCTGACAGATGAAATCTTTTTGGTCTGGTGTTTTCAGTCAGTTCAGTGCTGTTGACAGTTCTGGTTGGGAAAGCACAACAATCTCTCCAAGTACTACATTTTAAAATATTGCAGACAGTATTGTTGGCCTTCTTTAGTTGCTTTAAACAAAAATGATTGAACAATCTACAGTTTTAGGCTTCTGGGATTAGCAAATACAAGAAACAATACCAGTGTAACAGTTACTATGTTTAGACTATAAAACCTGGTCATTAACTGGAAACAGATGATATTTTTTTCAAGGGAGCCTCTAACGTGCAACACTGATTAAAATCAAGTCGCTTTTGTTAATAAAGAAGTTTTAGTTGACCACAGTTCATTAATAATGGAAGGTCAGGGAAAAAAAACACAACCAGTAAAGAAAAATATGCAGTGAAGCAAAAGATGTACCTCCGAAATGTGCAGAGCTGGTGTAATAGTCACCAATTAGACATTACAAAAACAGCTGTGCTCTGAGTTGAACTTGATACTGTGATGACATATTAAAATAGTTCTGGATAGAAGATGGCTGCTCATTGATCAACAGCTTAAATTCAGCTCTCTCAGTGTGAAAGAAGAAACTGAAAGACAAGGGCCACAAACTCTTTCCACATTTAATAAATTCAGTTACTGGTCATTAAGTACACTACCTGAATACCAGCAAAGAAGGAACTAAAACAGCCTAAAAGAAAATTGACTAGAAAAGGTGAAGAGAAAAAATTGACTGGGAAGACTCCTGCAGCAGTTCAGCAAAAAGCAGTTCAAGCTCCAGCTTTGGTACAAGAAAGGGCTTTCAGTAATCTAGAGGAAAAAATAAGTCTGATTAAAATAAAGGTAATACTGAAGGAGTATATCAACTCAGAAACAAAAGGCTGGAAAAAAAGCTTTAAACAGATATTCAGATGATCCACAAAGTAAACACAAAGTCCATGAACTGCAAATGTGAGGCTTCAGAACAGCAGCTTCAGTTTAGTAAAAAAATATACTCCAAAACAGCAACCTCAGCTTAATAAGGTGTATACTCAAATTTCTCCAACCACAGAACAAATATCTGGATTCCACTCGGCTGCAACAGTTTTATTGGTACACATACTCTGGAATATTTTTATGCAAATGTGCCTGTAACATTGGGTGGTTTGTATCATTTAGATATTCAGATGAGCTGATAAAACTGAAAAAAATCAGGTTGAAATGAAGAAAAGGCTGGCTAAATATGAGACTACTCAAGAAGAGATGTTACAAAAAATTATAGAATCTGAGGACAGAGTATGTAGGGAAAACCTGAGATTTTCTGTTGTACTACTGAAACTGGAAGGAACAGACTGTATTCATTTTATGAAAGCACAATCAACTGGACTGGTATTCTACAGCAGGATTTGTTAATTTAAAGGGCATGTTGTGTGTATGCTGCAAACCCGGCCATGAGAAAGCAACCAAGACCTGAATTAGTAAAGACACAATCCTACCAGCAGAAAGAGTTGATCCTGACAAAACGGACACACAAGGGCAAAATATTAAAAGTTGGAGACAGCAGAGTGCTTGTGAAAAATGATTAGGTAGTAGTGTACTTACCCCCTGTTCAATATCAAAAAATGACTTTGGTGCTCCAGGAAGAAATATTCTGAAGACAGCTGGCTACAGCAGCTTGAATCTTACATCTGCCTCTCGGCATTTCCTGATTTGCTGGAAAAAATTCTCTTCTGCCTGGTGTACAGTAAATAATCATTTTCCGCAAACACACTATTGTCTTCAACTCTTACTGCTTTGTCCTTTTGCCACAGTTTTGTCAGGATCAACACTTTGGCTGCTTTCTCAAGTCCATATTTGGATTATACACAGTGTGATCTTTCAATTAACAGTTCCTGATGTGGAACCCAGTTCAGTTGTTTACTTGTGCGTTCATAAAAACTAAAACAATGTGTTTCTTCTAGTTTCACTGGTACAGCAGAAAATCTCAGATATTTCCTACATAGTCCATCCACTATATCTATCATTTTTTGAAACAGTTTTCTTCTTCTGGAGTTGGACCTTTGGATGGCAGCAGAACCTCTACACATAATTTTTTGAAACATCTCTTCTAGAACAGTCTCAAAAAAAAGAGCCTTTTCTCCATTTCAGACACTGATTTTTGCAGTTTTGTCAGTTTATCTGAATAGCTGTTTATAGCTTCCTTCATTTTTTTCCAGCCTTATGAGAGTCGATATACTCATTCAGTGTTTCATTTATTTTAATGAGCTCTGAGCACACCTTATTTTTTCCTCCAGATTAATGAAAGTCATGTCTTGCACCAAAGCTGAAGCCTAAACTGCTTTTTGCTGAACAGCTGCAGGATTCTTCCCAGTTGGTGTTTTCTCTTCACCTTTTCTAGTTTTTTTTTTTCAGATTCTTATAGTTTCTTCTTTGTAGGCATCAAGGTAGTGTACTTATTAGCCCGTAACTGAATTTTACTCATGTTGACAATATCTTTGACTATAGTTTGTCAGTTTCTGTTTTCACACAGTTAAAGTTAAGCTCAAACATTGTGCAGGCATCTTGGAAGTCTATTGTTGGTTCCCTTGGTCTTTCGCACTCTCACCAACACCTTTCACACATCTGCACAACTGGCCCCCTAGTACAATAGTCATATGGCTTCACACTCATTTGCACATCGGACAACCTGGCACATCTCCAAATAAATTACTCAGGAAGCTTTAACAGCCTGTGAAGCATGATTGTAACTCACTACTTATGCTCAACCCAAAAAACAAACTACTACGTTTTTCCCCAAATCCCTCTCATATGGACAAAAACACAATTTAAAATTCTGTCTCTTAATAATACAACAAATTAAGTCACATCTCATAGTAAATTATTAGGGAAGATGGTGGATGATAATCTTAGATTTCACCTGCATATACAAAATTGCATAAAAAATTCACCAAAAACTACGAATGCTTTATAAAGCAAAAATGTTCTCACCAACACAAACAAAACTACTGTTGCCACTACTTACCTCCTCCCCTCACTAGTTTATGCCAGTCTCATCCTTACTAGCCTCCACAAAAAGCAAAACTTGAACAATGCTATAATAAAGTGACTAAATTTGTAGTAAATACCCCTTTCATAACCTTCCATTGTATAGCACTAAAATGTCTACCACCAACTAACAAATAAAGAATTTCTTACTGCCTATAAAATAATCAAGCATTCATGTGCTTGATCAGCACTAAATACCTTTCTACTCAACTGTGTTCCCACTCGGTCATTATACTCCAGTGACCATAAACTCCTCGCTGTCTACAAATCTATCACATCTGCTGGCCATGGTCTGTACTCATACCAGGCTGCTACGGCTTAGAAAGCCTTACCTGTATCACAAGATTATAGGAGGTTACTAGGTATTGACCCGGAGGTAATTTCAAGACTAGCTGTTTCATTCCAATGTAATGCCATAGATACTCTAGTCAATACCCAGGACTGTATTTATTAATGACTGCCCATGTCCAGGATGGTTGTGGGCACTATCCCCAGTAGGAATTTATGGTGCCTGATCCAATCCACTCATCCAGGTTTCTTGTCGTAGAGGTGTGAGCTTCACATGAACAGGCAGCATATTCCAAAGACACGGCAGTCACTGGGAGACAAATCTGTCCTTCCAGCATGTCCTATTCAAACCGCAGGCCATATTTAGGTCCCAGGAACAGGTAGCTCTAGTCCCATTTGATTTATGGATGTGCAGCAAATTCATTAGGTTTGGGTCAGAGATTGCTCAGTAAGCCAGGCAAAAGTCTCCCCTAAGAAGTCTATATGATACTGAGTATAGTGACAGGGACTTTAGTCGGTCTGTGTAAGGCATATGCTGGAGTCCCTTGATCTTCTTAGTTAAAAACCTCTGAGGTCTTCTCCAGTTGCTGCAGGTACTTTGTACAGTATGTGCCGAAAGGTGTATAATACTCAATTATCGGCCTGATTAGTGACGAGCATAGAGGGGTTATAACCTCCTTTGGTCTAGAGGCGATGTCTTTGCTATGCAGACCGCCTTCCTTACTACAATAGATACATGGTGGTCAAAGTTGAGGTTGCAGTCTACTTGTGATCCCAGATCTTTTTCCACTTTGGAGGTACATAGGATATTGTTAATTTGATAGTGTGAAGGGACATTGTTTTTACCAAAGGAAATGATGATGCATTTCTTTACATTCAGTTTGAGACTGTGACTAAGACAACAGTCGTTGGTCTGCGTAAGACCCTCCTGAAGTATACTAACATCATTTAGGGATTCATGAGGTAAATACCTTCCCTTCGGTTCTTTAAAACCTGACAGAATTGCTAGCCAAAATCTGTCTCTGTTCTTCCACACCCTCAGGATAAACTATATCCCTAAATATGAAAAACAAACCTATTCATACCTTACACCTCCATACACCACCTTCTTCACTCAATTCCTTACTTCGATCAAATACTCTCCCCTGCCACTCTAAATATGCCATAACCCTTTTTTTCTCCCACTTCATATTGCAATTCCTGTTGATATTATACTAACTTACCTTTAATTTCTTTAAACTGGCTAAAATGTCTCTAAATATTAAATCAGTGTCATATAATTTGCATCTGTTCTTAACCAATGTTTAATGTTTTCACACCATGTACAATTTGGTATAATTATTTCAACTGTATGTTTTTGTATTATTTTTGAAGATTGTAAAATTATTATAATCCTTTGGAGCTTTTCTCCTCGGGCCTTTGCTGAAAACAGGTACCTACCCAGTCAGACTTTCCCAGAAATCAAATGTCAATAATTAAACACACCTTTAAATGTAGGTTTCACATTGGACTTCGTTTTCTCGTAATAGCATTTTTAGCTGCTATCATCATAACACTGAGCAGTCCTTTATCATGTTTTGATGCTTCTGGACTCCATTTATGGAAACATCAACTCTTTATTCAGGCCAACATATTCTCCTAGTATATATTTTAATATATCATGTTAAGTATATGTAATATCTTCTAGATCTGTAATTCCCAAAACATACTCTCCCAGACTCCACTTTCTTATCTCTTACATTCCCAACTTCTGCCCTCTGCCTCAGGAAACATTTTTGTAATTTACTTGGGGTATAGAAATACTTGTTGTAAGTTTTTCTAAGCAATTATAAATCATTTGGATTTTACTGCATACTTGGCTAAAAGGCAGATGTCCTGCCATTTTTACCCACGTACTCTGTTTAATAACTTTATTTTCCAAATCCTTCCTTATTTTCTCTGTCTGATTTTTTTAGTTATCCTTAAGTATTCTATAATCCCTACTTACTAATCCTCGTCTGAGTGCCTCATTTAATCTAGACTCAGGGTTTCATCTTCCTACTGTCTCATCATTTTTTTCTTCTTTTTTATTATTATTATTCCCATCTCAGTGCCATACAGCTTTCTGTTTCCCAGCGTCCATGCCTGCCCAACTCTCTGATAACGGAACTCCTCTACTGAGATAACTCTAGCACAGCCCTCTCACTGGGTGGCCACCCCCCAACTCCTTGGGAAGTCAGCCCTAACTGTATTTCATTTTGTAGTCTTTGGGAGTGGCGGATCACTTCAGGGAGGTGCATGCATGGAGTCACAGTCCCCGCCTTAGGGAGTGGCTAGTGCAATCTCATCAGAGATGTCATCACCACCACCACTGTTATGTGAGTGGATGACCTGTTAGGTTTATAGGTTCATACTAGGCTCTCTGCCCTAGGGCATTTATAAGCCTAGCCAGTGTGTGTTTGGCTTTCGCCACCCATTTTAAATTAATTTTGCTATGCCCTTTTTCGAGGTTAGTATACTGTGCCTCTGTCTAACAGTGACACAGAAGTGATACCCGGGGTAAACCTACCATCACCCATCCACTCATCAAGATTCCTCTTGAAGAGAGTCAATGAGGGACTCTGCCTAACCTGGACTGGGATTTTATTCCAGAGTGAAGGGAGCCTCTGGGTTATGAATCTGTCCATCCAGCATGTCCTATTTATTTCAGTGCTGAGGTTTAAGTCTCTCGAGCGCGTAGCTCAATGGGATTTGGATTTTCTGAGGTGCAGCATGTCCATTAATTCCGGGTTGGACATGGCTTTATACGTCAGGCACAGATCGCCTCTGAGCAGGCAGTATGCCACTGAGTAGAGCTGGAGTGTCTTTAACCGGGCAGCATATGGCATCTGTTTGAGCCCTTTGATCCTCTTGGTGAGGTACTTTTGGGGTCTTTCCAGTTGCTGCAGGTGTCTGGTAAGGTACATCCCAAAAGGGGCATTGTACTCAATTATGGGCCTGATGAGGGATGAGTAAAGAGGCACGATGACCTCCCTGATCTAGATGTGAATCCCTTCATGATTAGGTGGGCTATATAAAATGTTTTTCTAACCACTTTGGCCACGTGGTTGTCAAATGAGAGATTGCTATCAACTTGGGTCCCCAGGTCCCTAATTACTTCTTCTGTACTTAATGGATTACCACCTATGTGGTAATTTGTGGGCACTTTGTTTTGCCAAAGGGGATGACTATACACTTTTTGGCATTTAACTTGAGGCCATGGCTCTGGCACCAGTTGTCTGTTTCTATGAGGCCCTTTTGGAGGATGCTTGTGTCGGCTGGAGAGTCGATTATGGCGCCCAGTTTGCAGTCATCTGCGAACTTGGTCAGCCACAGTCCTTCCGTGTTGGCCTGTACCTCTGAGAAATATATACCGAACAAGAGAGGTCCCAGGACTGAGCCTTGTGGGACGTCACTTGTAACTGGTTTGGAGTCTGACATGGCTCCAGCAATTTTAACTATGTGGGTTCTGTCCTTGAGCCAGTTTGCAACCCATCTAGTGACATAGGGGTTTATATTTAAGTTGGTGAGCTTATCTATAATGCCAGAGTGGGGTATTGTATCAAATGCTTTTGCGAGGTCCAGGTAGGCTGTGTGGACCACCTTCCCCTCGTCAATGGCCTTGGTGACTGTTTCAAAGAAATCAACCAGGTTTAAGAGGCAGGATCTGCCCTTAACAAAGCTGAACTGGGTAGGATCCAGTGTCTGTAGGTCCCCAATATCTTTATTTATGAGGTCCATGATGATCCTTTCCATAGCTTTGCAGACCAAGCTAGTAAGGCTTATGGGGCGATAGTTTCCAGGATCCGTTGAGGCACCACCTTTGTGGAGAGGGACCACTGTTGCTGTATGCCACTCAGTAATCCTTGTTGCTGTAATCCTTCAGTTCTGGAATTAATAAAGATGATGTGATATTCTTTATTTAATAACATAATGGAGGAGGGTACCAGTAACCTGGAAAGGCTCCTAGTGTCCACCAAAGGTCACACAGGCAGCCACTTAATCTTTTCTCCTCCCTTCCAACCTTACCAAGAGTTTGAATCCTTTCACAAATTCGGGTCAGCTGTGGCATGAACCAATACTATCAGACATTTTCCTGCCCTGCACAGAATTACACTGGTCTAAATCTATTCCTCTGCGATGAGTAGTAGCTTTTCTTTTTTTGCTACAATGGCAATAAGTACCTCATAGTTGTTGTTTAAAATCCAAAACTGGCCTACATGTCTGTTGCCTTGTTTTGTGAGTACTGCCCACTAATGAGTTTTTCCAGGTTACTGGTACCCTCCTCCATTATGTTATTAAATAAAGAATATCACATCATCTTTATTAATTCCAGAACTGAAGGATTACAGCTGGAAGACCAAGTTGATAAAATCACAGCTTTAATGAACAAGGTTAAGCACTTTCTTCCCTCAATGCAGGGACTTCCTCAGAACAAACTTCAGTTTCTTCAGGTCCGTCCGTTGCTCTGCTGCCCTGTTCTGAAGTTTGTTTTTCACCATGATCTTTATTAATTCCTTGGCTCCCAACTTCTAAATCTATCTCTCTGGTTTCCATTCATTCCTGGATGTTTTCTGGTCCTTTGGTTCTGAATTTGGGTTTTTATTTGCTCTCTATAACCGAAAAATGACTTGCTCCACTTCTTCAACGATAATCTCAGATAACTCCAAGGTCACAAATTATCCTTCACATTTCCCTATATATCAACTTTCATTATAAAATCCTTAATGTGTCTAATTTTTTCTATGTCTTTCATTACTTTTCCATTCTTTAGATTCCTTAGTTTGGTTATTGTCCTTTCAACATTCTGTTGCCTAAGATGATTTTGGGCTAGTCATGCCTCTGCTTTTAGGTTATTAAATAACACTGTCTTGTAGTTATTTTCCTGTATTCACTTAAATTGTCCAAGTGTTCATCAATCTTTTCTTTAGCTTGCTTTGATTACTCTTCTTTCTTTCCTGTCAACTTTTCCTTTTTATTTTGCAAGCACTTAACTGTTGTCAGACCTACACAGTAATTATTATCATGCTCCTCCCACATTTCTTTAACTTTCACCTCTATCAAAGTTTTAAATTTTAACTTCGTCTTATCCTAGAAGCTCAGTAGGCTCTTTGATCTGTTGTCCACTCATTTAAAAAGTTCTTATAGCTTATCAATCACAGAGTTCTTAAAAAAAATCTTGTTTAGTAACTATGTCAGCGTGCCTGTTCATTAGCTTACTGCTCTGCGACTTCAGACTAATTAATACAAGTGCATGGTCTGCCACAGATAATGGATACGTCACAAACCTTTTCTAGCAAGTATGCATGTGCCTGCTCCTGCGATATATAATGCCTGTACAGTCAAGCCCAGTTACCGTATCTCAAGAAACTGAGTATTCACGTCACTACATCAAATATTTAATGTACAGTCTTAGGTATTCTCCTTTGCTGAATACAGTTTGCCTTCTTAGGACCCCCCCCTCCCGATGCATTCTCTATATTGCACACCACACACCAGTCACCACTTAATTAAAAGTCCTTGCTAAAAGGCTGTAATTTCATTTAAAACCCTTCATATTTCTATAATACTTTGTATTAGGCAGAATATATGCTCATGCTTTAGTTATTCTCCTCCCTAACCAGTAACCTCTAGGTATTACAAATCGTGCCGGCCTACTCTTTCCGTCCTACTCTGTCTTTACCTGCACAATTTTTTACCAGTATTATTACCTCTCTATCTAAATGGGCGGCCACGGTGGTGCAGTGGTTAGCATTGCCGCCTCACAGCAAGAGGTTCTCCGGTTCGATCCTCGGCTGGGGTGCCTTCTGTGCGGAGTCTGCATGTCCTCCCTGTGGTCGCGTGGGTTTCCTCCGGGTGCTCCGGTTTCCTCCCACATCCCAAAGACATGCTGCAGGTGGATTGGACACTCTAAATTGGCCCTAGGTGTGCATGTGTGTGTGCCTTCTGTGGAAGGTTGGGCGCCGGGCTGGCAACTCGACACTGTAACACTTCACTGCCAATTAATGTGCGGACATGGTGATCCGCTGTGGCGACCCCTAACCGAGAAAAAGCCGAAAGAAGAAGAAGATTACCTCTCTATCTAAATCATTTACACACTACTACATTGCCTTCTTGGAAACCTTTTTTAATCAAACTGTCATGTTCTGTTTGGGCTGTGTGCATCTCCTGCAACATGATTACTTGTACAGTAGCCTTGTTCAGACAGGTAAGCATGCTCATCTCTTATTTTTGGTTATGAAGCCATTGCTATTCTATGTCAAAAGTTTTCAATGCAGTCAACATTCAATTTTAAATATTTTTCACCTCTGAACACCAGCACTTCTTTCAAATACATTATTTACTTTGTTTCTATACTTACATCTAATTTGACAGGCAAGTACATTTCCTGGAACTTCTTGGCATTGTTTCAAATTCCTTACTAAATATGAAAATACCATTTTTTTCCTCCACATGTTCCAGACACAGCAGCCAAACAATTTAAACTAAATAGATTTTTAAGCACAAAGTACTCTTTTCTAAAAGAGGAGGAAATGCTTAGTGCCTTCCACCACAAGCACTACCCTTTACAAAGACTATTTAAATCATGCGAATGTCTGTAGTTGTGCCTGGCCAAACATACACTATAATCTTCTTTCTACAACTACAACCTTGCTTATATCCTATTCAGTCCAGAAGGCTCATGCATATTCTAGGGATCACTGCAGGCTACTAGGCCAACAGCTCTACAGCCTTTTTCAGCCTAGCCAATCATGCCCCAATTTTCCCCAATTATCACTGGCCACTGGCTAGGTTTTGAGACATGCTTGTGACTCAGGGCACCTATAAACTGCTCCTGTCCATAATGGCCACAGGCAAAAAGCCAGGGGTAAATTTTTGATTTCCCATTCATTAGGGAACAGTTCCATTTCATATGAATGGGGAGTCTGTTCCAGAGAACGGGTAATCTCGGAGACACATACCAATCCCTCCAACATGTTTTGTTTATGTCAAAGATGAGGTTTAGATCCTTAAATAGGGTAACTCTAGAGCTGTTTGTTTTGTGAATGTGCAGCAGGTCTGTCAGGACTGGATCTGAGAATGCCTTGTAGGTTAGGCATAGATCACCCCTGAGCAGTCTGTAAGACCGAGTACAGGGACAAGGCTTTGAGGCAGTCTGCACTGTACATATTTACACCCTGTATCCTTTTAGTGAGGAACCTCTGTAGCCACTCCAGCTATTGCAAATGCCTGGTCAGGTACATGATGAAGGAAGGGTGCATTCTACTCAATTATTGGTCTAATGAGGGCTAAATATATAGTGGGACTACGATCTCTTTAGAGCTGGATGCCATACCCTTACCTAAAAGTTGTGCCATGGAGAAAGATTTTCTTACTAACATGGACACATGATGATTAAAGTTCAGGTTACTGTGAACCTCAGTTGCAAGTCCCTTAACAATAGGTATACTCTTAAGGGAGTGTTATCAACGTTGTAATTTTCAGGGGTAGTTTTTTCCCAAAGGGTATAATTAGGCATTTTTTGCATTGAGTTTTAGGCCATGGTTCTGGCACCAGTTATTTGTCTGTGTCAGACCTTCCTGAAGGATATCTATATCTCTGGGGGATTCCATGAATGCACCCAACTTTCAGTCATTACCAAATTTGATCAGCCAAAGACACTTTACATTTGCCTTCACTTCAGAGAAGCATATTCCAAACAGGAGTGGTGGCAGTATCAAGTCCTGTGGAACACCGCTAGCAACAGGCTTCTTAGTGGAGGTGGATTCTCCTACCATAACTTCATCTGTCGTATCTGTCAGCCACATGGCTATCCATTGGGTGACATACGGATTCATGCCTAAATTTTTGAGTTTGTCTATAACACCCAAGTGCAGTATTGTGTCAACTGCCTTTGCCAGGTCAAGGTAGGTAGTATGTACCATTTTTCCCTTGTCCATGGCTCTAGTGATCTTCTCAAAGAAATCCACCAATTTAAGTGGGCATTACCTGCCCTTGATGAAACCGAACTGTAATGAGCCTAGTATTTGAAGATTTCCTATGTCTTTGTTTATTGGGTCCACAATAATTCTTTCCATGGCCTTGCACATAAGACCAGTCAAATGTATGAGTCTGTAGTTCCCTGGGTCTGCTGATGGACTGCATTTGTTCAGAGAGATGGCAGTTGCAGTCCTCCATTCACTAGAGATAAAGCCTGTCTGGAGGCTGTATTTGAATAGAGATACAAGTGGGTCTTACATTTAGGAGGCATCCTGGGACAATATCAGGACCATTTATTCAGTGATTTAGTGCTGGAGAGTGTAGTGATGACCTGTTCTTTAGTGATAATTGGGAAAGAAATGTAAAAGTGTACTTCCTAGGGGGAAATTGGGGATGATGGGGAGGGTGAAACTGGAGCCAAGTTTATTGGCCAGTAAATTTGCTGTATCCCCTGGTTTGGTATAGGAAGTTCCATTTACTATTAGTTCAGCACATTGCTGCATGTTCCCTTTCAGGTTGTGTATATAAATGAAAAATGCCTTATGGTTATCCTTAGTCTGGGAGGCTATCTTTGCTTTGAAGTTAACTTTGGTGGACTTGATTAGTCCCTTGAGTTGCTTTTTGAGACTGACGTGTTCGTTTTTTGTCTTTTGGGCATAGCCCTCCCTATTTTTGGACAGAATTTTCTTTCTTTTGTTGTACAATCTATTCATACTGGGTGTCCACTTTGCCTTTGGAGTTTGTCTTAAGTTTATTTCAGATTGGAACTGCTGTTCCTATGCAGTTATTTATATGCTTGTACAGGATTTATGTAAACACATGAGTGCATGCCACAGGGTTCTCTGAATTTGGAAGTATTGGCATTTAGCCAGGCCTTCACTTAATAGGAAGTAGATAGCTTTGGAAAAGTTCTTAAAGGTTCTGGGGTTTACTTGGAGTTCAGCCTTTATATTTATTTCAAGTGTTAAATATTTGTGATCTGATCTGACCAATAAAGACATTACACAAGGGGGGGGGGGGGACTGCAACATTTCCTCAAATTTGTGAGTACCAGATCCAGGATATTAGCATCCCTAAGCAGGTGTGCAGACCAGCTGATCCAGGGTATTTGCACTGACAAAATCCAAGAATCTTTGAGCTTGCATGTTATTGGCTGTGTATCTATCCCAGTTTATGGCGTGAGAGTTGAAATCACCCATGAATATGTATTCCATACACACTTCACTTAATCCAGCTTTTTTTTTCATTACTTTTACCTGGTTCATACTTGAAAGAGTACTACTTTTTCTTTATGTCTCCAGTATTCATTTACATCCGACTCTAACCTATATAGCCAATTTTCACCTTCTTACCTGTCATGATATATTTTACTGGGATTCTGGCATTACTCTTTTAAGAGCTACATGCTTTGCCTCTCAATCAGCTACCTAGACATCCCATAACTGAATTCTTGGAAGCCCAGCTGCATCAGCTTAGATCTACTGAACTTCCAAAGTACAGACAAACTGTCTGATTTACTCAGCAGTCCATTCGCTCCTAATTAAACACACCCACCTCCTAACAGATTACACAGCCATGAAAGAAACGGGAGCAACAAAAAACTCACATGTATGTTCCTCAGTTGAAATTACACACAATTTCACAATACCAACTGCAAATTTAAGTTGTTTAAGCCTAGAAACAGCCAGCATCTACTTATTGGTTTAACACAGCATGCTTTTTCTTCTCTGAAAAACTAAAATATAACAACTAAAAATCAAGTAGCTACCTCTGTAGAGTCTGAAATATTTCCAACTTGCAACACTGTTTAAAGTTACTGCTTTGCAATATTATTTAATCCTCGCAACTTTTTTTTTTTTTTTTTTTACTTTTATCTAACAAAAGAGGGAAGTGACAAAAAATGTAAAAGTAATGTCTTTCTGCTTTTCCCAGTTAGGGGTCGCCACAGCGGAACTCTGGTCCGCTTATGATTGGCAGTAAATTTTTACAGTGCAGAGGTGCCAGCTCAATGCCCAACCTTCAACGGAGGCACACCCATTTATGCCCGCACCTACCTGCATGTCTTTAAACGTCACTCAACCGCGGGGAGGACATGCAGACTCTACACAGAAGGCGCTCCAGCCGAAAATCGAACCGGAGAACTTCTTGCTGTGAGGCGACAACTCTAACCGTTGCACCACCGCACCCTACTGGAAGTGACAAAAAATGTAATCATTTAAATATACCTTACCTTTCAATGTGTACTGGTAGTCCAACCCACCCAGCTCCTCATACTGTAACAGCTTTAAACAGCATACAGAAATGCTGTGGAATTTATACTTTTTGGTTCTCCTTCTCATTTGTTTTCTCCAAATTCCATTTCTAGCGGTAACAATGCAGAGATCAATTCCAAGCATCATCAGATTTATTCTCATTCTTCTGTGCAACTCATCAAATTCTTTTTTTTTCCTCCCCACATAACATTCAATATTTTAACAACGGAGATATACAGTGAGATTTGCAGTTTTCCCACAAATTCACAGTCATCATTCAACTGTTCTATTTCCAGCGGCACTGATGTACAGTTTGATTCCTAGTGACTTATCTTTTTAATACTTTTTTTTTTTTTTTTGAAAATGGGAAAGGCTTTATAGGTATATTTCTGTTCTGTTCATTGGGCACATGAAGTTTACTACACGAGGCTTGATTCAATGCATCTCCTTCCTCCCAACTGCTCTCTGCATTCTGCTCAAACAATTTAAGCACCTTGAGAGCTTGGTCAGCTTTCACAAAGGTGTTTGTGCCAACTCCCTACTGAAATGTCAGCACTCAAAATGCTGAGTGCCAGCAAGCCGAAAAAAGACCAAAAAAAAACCCAGGAAAGAGAAAATTTTGAAGACTGCTCTTCTCCTTTAAACTTTTTTGCAAGGGGCAAGCCCCCACTTATACATATCAACTCTGAGATTGCCATAACTTGGAGAAAAAGGAATATTATGAGAAATGGTCATCTCGGATTTAGTATACTTAAGTCCATTTTGTGCCATTCAATCTCCATGTATCAGGATTTGCTCTAGTGGGTCCCAACATTTCAAATGGTTACTATTCGTGGCACTTGGAAAGTATTTTTCAATTACTTTGATTAGACTGAAGAGCAGTTCAACTTTTCACCTCATTATGACAGAATGAATTTATTTTTGGCCTTGTAGCTCCATAGTCATTTTCTACTATAAGTCCCTCATTTTGAGTACTTTTCCCTTTTGCCACATTTTAGTTGACAACAGTTCTTTCTGTTGAAATGCTTTCACCTTAATTAAAATCGGCCTTGTTCCCTCCCACCGCAATTTCCAACTCAAATGGCCAAATCTAAGAGGCCAAACTTGAAAATTCCAAAGCATAAGAAAAAAACGGAAAACCAATTGTGAGACTGTGGAACAGTGGAGATCAGAGAACTGGTTCTTTCCCTGCTTTAGTGCCTCATGCTTGCTCTCCGTTGCAAAAAATGATAAAGGAAGTTCTATAAGCATCTCTGAACAGACATTTCTTAACCTAACAGTGATACAAAGCCTGGAAACCCACAAACAAAGCCACTGTTAAAGTCCTTTAAGAATCCCAATAACAGCCCGAATGTTTAGACCCAAGCCCTCTGCACCTAAAAAATATTGGCTGCCTGTGCCCTCCTGAACATCTGTTTAGAAACCAAACACCCACATATGACGATACTATGTAAAGGTAAAATTAAAATTTGAATAAAAGCCTGATATGTCTGCCCTATAGATATGCCTTTGTAACATATCAGTTCCATCCCACTACATCCTGTAGAAACTTATTCAGGAGATGCGATACTGAAGTGTAAAAGTTGCATAGTCTTGGCATTTGACTACCTAAGCAATGTAACTAACAATACTACAACCCAAAATTGAAAAGGCACAGATATTTTTTTCCCAAGAGATTATGTCTACAGCCTCACAACCTAGAAAGAATATGTTACTATGATTTAAGGACTTGTGATCAACTACGGACAGCTTTAACTACTACATAGCCTGCACAAATTTAAGCTATTAAGAAGCAAATATATAATTCATAAGTTACAGGCTCTCATTTTCTGAACCACACTGTCACAAAAAATTCTTGAAAGCAGCTCTCGTCAGACTGGTTTGTAGTTGAGAGGTTAAATGGAAAACATTTCCTAATGCCCCCCACTGCTACAGGAATTGGAATTCCAACATGAATGAATGTGTGCAAAAAGCTCAGTGCTACTGTACTACACTTGTGTCACATTCAGTATATCAGAACAAAAAATGCAACATAGGTTATACACCACTGTGATGATGTGAGGTATTGCCAGCTAGTTGCACCATATGTCCTAAACCTTAGGACAAGGCTTAGGGAGCTCATGTGCTTGGCTCTGAAGAACATGGCAGGAACTCAACAGCAGAAAAAGGTCTGGTATGACAGGAATGCTCAAACCCAAGAGTATGTTGTGGGACAACAGGTGATGGTTCTCATTCCTATCAGACACAGTAAGATGCAAGCAGCTTGGCAGGGACCCTTCAAAGTGGTAAGGAAGGTCAGTAATGTTAACTACATGGTAAACCTGCTAGGCAGAAGGCAGAATACAAACTGTACCATGTTAACATGATTAAGCCTTACCATGAGAGGGAGGCTCTAGTGCTGAGTATTTGCAGTAGATGACAGGAGGAGTCTGAGGGGGATCTATGGCTACATCAAGCCAGCCAGCAAAATGCCAAGTTACTCCAAGACAGGCTCCTTTCTCTCAAGCAACATTTCTCCAAGATCACTTGAGAAACTAACTTGAATCTTCAAAGGAGAGAGAGATGTGATGATGTGAGAAGTGTGTGCTTACCTCCTCTCAAGGGGATTGTCATACAATATTACTGTGCATAATCAAACACAGTCTTGTGTTCTTCAATGTCAGTGACAGTGTCCCTTCATTCTGGACTGTCCAGAAAGATTCTGGACAGTTGGCAACCCTATTTGATGTATCGCCAGCTATATCAAGAGAAGTAGGGCAGTGGATGCGTAACATATGCCAGCACAGCTAGCAGGAGGTTTGTAAATAATTATATTTCATTTGTTTATCAAACTGATTTGTACAGGTGATTTTATTGAAAATGCCTATTCAGAGGTGATCTCTGCCTAACATACAAAGCTATGTCAAACCCAGAGCTGTTGGACATGCGCCACTTAAAGAAATCCCAATCCCTCCGAGCTACACACTCTAGGGACCTAAACCTTGTCACCACAATAAACAGAACATGCCGGAGGGATAGACTCCTGCCCCAGGGACTTCTCATACTCAAAACTACCTATCTATACCAAACAAAGCTCCTCATTAGCACTCTTCAAGAAAAATCTTGATGATTGGATGGGAAATAGGAAATTCACCCCGGGAATCATCTCTGTGGCTCTGCTTGACAGTGGCGCAGGAGAATAATTTTCTTGGGTGGCAAAAGCCAGGGTACCTTTTTGGCTGGGCTTGTATAGGCCCCAGGGCCGATAGCCTAGTACCTACCTATGAACCTATGTATTTGCAAAGCTGCTTGTGTTAAAAATGTACCAACAGTGGGTACTGCTGGACAGAAAAGAAATACACCTGTATGTCAGGCTGTATTGTAACTGTCGAAATGAATACACTGTAACAGAGGATACTGGAAGAGAAGAAGTTAATCTATGTCCAGCTAACTTTGAAAAACAGTCTGAAATTAAATTAACTGGTTTAGGCCATAAAGATTGCATCTTACATTTCTTTTTTTTTTTCAAAGAATTTTATTAAGTTGTTGTATCTTTCTGCATTTCCCGGTTAGGGGTCGCCACAGCGGAACTCCGGTCAGCTAATGATTGGCAGTAGATTTTTACGTACCGGGTTGCCAGCCCTGACACACAACCTTCAACGAAAGTACGCCCATTCATGCAAGTCTCCACACAGAAGACGCTTTAGCTGAGAATCGAACAGGACAACGTCTTACTGTGAGGCGACAACGCTACTGCAGCACCACCACCACAGTAAAGAATTTTATTAAGTAATTATTAAAATGAACAAATATTTCCATGAAATTATAACATTTTTTCTTTAAAGTTAAAAAACAAGAAAATAAAAAAAACAAACCTTCTAATATATAAACCAATGTAACTAAGCTACCACAGCACCACCACTGCAGTAAATAATTTTATTAAGTAATTATTAAAATGAACAAATATTTCCATGAAATATTTTTTCTTTAAAGTTAAAAAACAAAAAAATAAAAAAACAAACCTTCTAATATATAAACCAATATAACTAAACTATGTACAAAGATGTTCATCATGCAAAAAAAATTTTCTAAATGTAGCTGTAGGATTAATAAAATTCATCTGTTTACATAAATGAATAAACTATTTTTCTAGAAGTTCATAGATGATATT
The DNA here is from genome assembly GCF_019279795.1 of Protopterus annectens. NCBI lineage: Eukaryota > Metazoa > Chordata > Ceratodontiformes > Protopteridae > Protopterus > Protopterus annectens. The sequence continues at coordinate 1,706,199,386 of NC_056729.1, read as the reverse complement.
CCATGAATTATATAATGTAGTATTCCTAGATGATCTAGATTTAATAGTTAACATTTCCAAATTACATATTTCAAGGAGTATATTTTAAATTCCAAAAATGTAGATGCTGTACTAGATTTCCAATTCTTAGTGATAGTTTTTCTAGCTATAGATAGTATAGACCAAACCAAAGGGTACTTATTCTCTTTTACACAATCAGGAACAGGAGTATTAAATAAAACAAGTGGTTTAGATATAAATAAATTATCAGTAAAAATTGTTTGCAACAAATTATTGATATCATCCCAACATTTTCTTAAATATATGCAATTATAAAACATATGAGACCAGTCAGCATTCAATTCAATATTACATCTCCAACATGTTATATTCTTTTTAGAAAATATACTTACGAGGAGTGATAAATGATCTATTTAAAAATCTCCATGTGAATAATTTCCATTTTGAAGAAGAAGTAGTCATACTTGCTGATTGTAAAATATTCAATTTGTCTTTCTCAGAAGGGGGATTATTATTAATTAAAGAAAAATATTTCCAATAATTATCTGAATGTGTATCTAAATCACATTTAATTGCCCTATAAATGTTTGATAACTTGTTACTAGCAGGAGATTTATGCAAAACTGATAAAATCATATAATGTATTAGCTTGGGATTTTTTTTCCTAATTATAGGAGACATAGAATCCAATTTATTTAATACATATTGTCTAGCTTCTTGAAGCTCTAACCATAAACAAGAATCAAGTTTATACTCTTCCAAGAGTAAACTATTGGATTTTATCTCATTATTTATCATCATTTGGTGCCAAAATGTTAAATGCTTTTGCTAAAATATAGACATTTTTGTATAATCTGAAGAGAAAATAGATATGTGTGTGTAGGCTATAGGGAAGAGTAAAAAAAGCCAATCCTTATATATATTATATTTAAATATAAATTTTTAAATGATTTTAAAAGGAAAACTATATACTTTTAAAACTCAGAGAAGAAAATTCAAAAATATAATCTTTTAACCTCCAAATAAATGGATTATTAATTATAATGAATAAAGAGGACCAGTGGAGTGAATGCTCAACGGAACAACAAGCTCAAAGATAAATAGTTAAAAACAAACACTGCTGAGCAAAACAATGGAGGATTGCAGTCTCATTTAAATCACAAGTAGCTCCTAAATCCAATAGCCAATGATGTAAATAATCCAAGTGCAGGGATTATTAATTATGTTTAGCTTATATGAACTGTTTATATATTTGGTATTTTGTGACAATACCTCTATAAACTCTTTCCACTTAGCAGTGTATTCCACATCGATGAGATGAGAGATTGTATTGAATACTGATGAAATTGAATACATTTCTAAATTTGGTAAGGCTATACTCCCATTATTCCAATTATACATATGGTATGTTAATGCAATCCTTGGCTTATTTGGCCACAAAAATTTCTGAATCATTGAATTAATTTTTTTAATTATTTTGAAAGATTGAATTATATATAAGATTTTGGGGAGAAGGATCATCTTTATTATTAAAATTTATCATCCATAGAAAAGGGTAATTTGTTCCATTTATCTATTAAATTTTCTATCTGTAATATACTTTTATTATAATTTATTTGAATGGTATCTTTAATATTATTAGTAATAATTATACCTAAATATGCTATTTGTTGAGACTGAACTATATATTCATTATATTCATCAGGTATATTGTATTTTTTGAACCTGTTAAATGAATTTGTGTTTTATTATTATTAAAAGTAAGGCCAGATTTTTTTTGAAAATATTCCATGTTTTTAAAAAGTTTGTATAGATTCCCTTCTACTCCCAAGAGTAATCAATATGTCATCTGCAAACATCTGTATTGCAGATGATGTAGTGGGGTTTAATTTGTATCCTTCAATATCTGTATCGTGTCTTATTAAATTTGCCCATGGTTCCAGAACTAATGAAAATAAAAGAGGGGATAAAGGACACCCTTGTTTAGTACCCTTTACTACTGGTATATTTTGAGATATACTAGTACCAATTTTAACATAAGCTTGGCTACCTTCATATAACAAAGTGATAAGATTGATAAAATTATTGGAGAAATTTAATTCCTTCAATAGAGTGAACAGATATTCCCATGTAACTGAGTCGAAAGCACAATTTATATCTAAACTAACTAGGGTTAAATTTGTTTTAAGATTTTTCACTGAATCAATTAAAGTTAATATGCATTTAATGTTATCATATGAAGTTCTCTTTATTATAAACCCCGTTTGATCACTATCAACTAATTTGGGTAAAAGTGTTTTAAGCCTTTCTGCATAAATGGACATCAATAATTTGTAATCAGTGTTTAATAGGGAGATGGGTCTATAGGAGGTACACTTAGAGGGATCTTTGTTAGATTTTAAAATAGGAGAAATAAAAGTGCATTTCCAAGAAGGTGGAATTATGCTTTTGTCCTGAACAAGATTAAATACTTTATAAAGCAATTTTAGAACATTTATAGGTAGTAATTTGTAAATTTTAGGAATGATGCAGTCATTACCTGGTGCTTTATTTTGCTTTAATTTGGTAATGTGAGTTTGAAGTTCTTTGAAAGATATTTGTTTATCAATAGAAATCCCTTGTTCCTCTGAAAGTCTTGTTTTAATGTATTTACTAATAAATGTTTTTATTTCCTCTTTAGAGTTCATTTCAGTAGTTGTTTGGTTGATGTTTATAAAGAAACTCTCTAAATTCAGTTAATATATTATGAATTTCTGATACCATTTTTCCTTTTTTAGGGGAGAATATTTCATTAATATGATTTAATCTTTTCATTTTATTAGCAAGGATTTTTAAGGATTTAGGGTTAGAAGAGAAATTTATAAACTTGAATTTTTCTATATTGATCATAGTTTTATATTTTGATATTTATTATTTAACATATTTATTTCTTTTCTTTTATCTGATACAGCTTTATCACCCACATTACTAAGTTTTAAAGTGTCTAATTTACATTGTATATATTGCAGCTCTTTATCCCAAGCTTTCTTTTTTTTTGTTGTACCAATTCAATATCCTACCATATAGATAAGCTTTTATGGCATTCCATATGTAAATTTCTGACATATCATTAGTATTAAGTTCTAAAAAATTCTGTACTTCTGTAGAAATGAAATCATTAAAATCTTTTAATTTTGTGATATAAGCTGGGATCCTTTTTATATGAAAATTAAAATTTGGATTGACTACCACTTCAAAAATTATAGAATTATGATCTGATAAAGGACATGAAATCACTGCTGATTTGTTTAAGGAATCTGTTAAATTATTAGAAATAAAAACTCTATCTATCCTCGAGTATGAGTTATGTCTATGAGAAAAAAAGGTGTAAAACAAAGTAGTAGTATCTGCAAAATAATTTATAGCTTTCAAAAAATAAGTATCTGAAAAGTCTTTTAATAATTTAGATGATGTAGATATTCTTCTCTTCCCATTAGTACTAGAGTCTTTGTAATCTAGAATACAACTGAAATCTCCTGCCAAAATAATGTTCCCTTTAGAGAATAGTACAATTTGATCTAGATATTGTTTCACTGTGTTTATCCCTATTCCTGGAATCCAATATATGTTAATCAATGTGAAAATGTTACTGTTTATTTCTATGGTGACTGCACAAAACACTCCTTTATTATACTTATATGTATCTATTATTTTAGGAAAAGGCATTATGCTGTTCCATAGGATAGCTACTCCTCTCTTTTTCTTAGTATGCTCAGAACTTACTAAAATCTTATATGTTTTAGATTCAAGTCTGAATATATCCTCTGTTATTTAAGTGAGTTTCTTGTAAAAATACTAACTGGGATTTATGTAACTTAAAATATCTAGTTAAATTCCTCATTTTATTAAATTATTTAAACCATTAATGTTAACTGATATACCTTTTAGTGTAGTCATTGAAAATTAAATGATGCAAATATAAACATACTGGTCTAAGAAATACACAAGAATATATCTAATAGGAATACTATTATGATCATTAGAACAAACATAGTGTAAGAGTATCATATTCTTAAAATTAAGGTAATTTCCTACTACATAAGATATGAACATCTGAAAAGTTATTAGAAAATATTTATAACATAAACATGAAACAAAATAACCAACCCAAACCCCTCTGGAGTTTAAAACTCCTAACTCGAATGACATTAGTCACTCGAATCGACCTATCAAAAGCAGCATCCAATCAGCACCTGCCTAAATGTCTATAGTCATAACTATAAAAATAAGGCTTCTCATCAATAACATAAACAATTTTTTGTATGAACCAAATATATAGATATAATGTTGTGTCAATTAGTAAACTGATGACAGCTACATTTTAGGAATAAAGTACAGAATTTTCTTACATTAGTTAGAAGGTTATTAAGAACTACTATGATCTATTAGTTCACTCTTCTGTTTTAAAGTAATCACATTTCATAAGAACCTTAAAAAGAGACTATGGCATTCTTTTACTACCGAAATATGGCTAATAAAGGCTGAAGTGTGATATATAGTACTGCCATAAGTGATCAGCTAAATGGAACATAGTTGTAAATGAATCACCTAAGGGCCTTCAATAACCACTAACATTGGTTAAACAAATAAACAAGATGCTAATAAAAGTGATTTTACTAACAATCAACTAACATACTGATTGTTCTGAAAGAAATGAACACTGCATTTCTTTGCCAGAAACCAAATATAGTGATTACTCATCAATAAGTAAAACCAACAACATCCTGCTAGTTTTCTTATAACCAAACACCCTCATAGAAGAGCGACTAATAAACCTTAAAAGTCTGATCTTCCATTCATTGCATTAATTTGAGTTACCTTCAAAGGGTCCATCACCATACTGAAAACTAGCGAAAAGGTCATATTAGTTCAAAGAAGCAAGGTGCTTAAATAGCTCCTGTATACTATATAAAAGCCTTATTTAAATATAATGAGCTTTTTATTATTCAATTATAGCTTATACTATCTTTGAATTTTGAAAAGCTATTTCATTAACAAAACAAACAATGAAAATTTCACATTTTCTAATGATAAACAGATCTAACTATTTTTAATGCACCTGTCCTTGTAATATTATTGCTGCCTATGTGGTACATTCCTATCAGCCTATTACACAAATGCATTCATAAAATAACTGAGATAACCTATTATATACATCTATACATTTAACATTTTGATAAATGCTTCATGAATATTTTCTCAGCAAGTCAATAGTTATAAAAAATGTACATGTAACACAAGTATATAAACAGCTTGTAGCATTATTAAATCTTCCAAAAATGCACAAATCACAACTAGTATTTGTCGTCAAGATATCGGCACCCTTGTCATACATAAAGCAAATATTTTATGAGAATACTATTCGTATATAAATACATAAGGCTCAAGAATACCTATGATGATCAGAAAAAGTATTTAGGCTACATGCATAGTATAATCCCTATTTAAGAGATTATTGCATATCATTTCTTACAGTAAGTTGAAAGTAGTAATCTAGTTATATCTTCTTTCCGTATGCTGTATGAGGAAACAAATTCGATTCAGTAGCTTCCCGGTGAGGATCAGAAGATCAATTTACTTCCGACACCTTCATGATGATGTTTTAAGAAATCTCCAAGCTTTCCAGCCGTGATGGATACCACAGTCTCAAGCTCATCATGAAGATGAAGCTTTCAAAGTTCCGGCAGGAAATAGTACGTAAAACATTACTTAACTACATATAAGGCAATGTCTCGAGACTCCCTCTATACTGAGAGAGATGAGAAAGAAAAAAAAAAAAAACTTGCATACACAACATGAAGCAATGACAGCTATCAAGCAAAGCTTCACCACACTATCAACCAGACTCTCCGGTTAATCTCCGACCAAAGCACACAAGCACCAAAACATACAATTAACACAAACAACACCACACATGTCTCTACAGTGCTAGAGCACCAAACCAGAGCCTCAAAATAAACACACCATCAACTCAGAAATGACAACAAAGCCTTATCATTACTCCAGCAACACTACCACTCACATCCTGGGTCAGAAGTACCATCACTAGCACAGCAATTCTGCAACTATAATTCAGGCCATCATACAAAATTCCTTTATCAAACAATTAACCATAAATCAACTAAAATACAAATACAGCAATTATAACAAAATAAAAGTTTTCCAACCACTATAAGAACCAAAATCAAGATAAACAAATATGCCCCCTAATGATAAGCACCACTACAAGACATCCGGAAGCATAGATATCTGAAACAGGAGAATCACTGCATCCATGAGAATCAAACCAATAAACATTAAGATAATTAATCTTAAACAAATAGTACAAATAAAAAAAAAATCCCAACAAACGACTATTCTACAAAACAAAATAGACAACTATTTAGTTAACCAATTAACATTATATTAAATATAACACCAAAAGCTCACCTGGATGTCCGGTTTCATTTCCCCAACTGAGTGAATCAAGTGCAAATATGTACTTGTTATGATTCATCTTTTGATTTTTTTTTTTTTTTTTTAGGGTCAAATGTTTTCCAAGTGTTGTTCTCAGCATTTCTTTTAAGACTAGGACTGGCCCACTCCATTTCATCTACTTTTTCCAGTATGTTATTAGATTTCATATAAGTTATTGCATTGTCTAGGTTGTCAAAAATTTTAAAACCATCTTGATAAAATATTTTCAGTCTTGCAGGAAAAAGCAAATGGGTTTTTATTTTATTATTTTTTAGTTCTCTGACTAAAGGCAAGAACATTTTCCTTTTTGATAATACTGAAGAAGTCATTATCAAAGCGTATAATATTGTCCTTCAGTTTGATTGGGGATTTTGCCCACGCAAACTTTAGTACCATTTCCTTATCATGGGCTGATAGGAACTTTACAATAACAGATTTAGTATAATTACTCTTGGTGTTTTTAGATGTCATCATTGATCTATGGGCTCTTTCAATACCATATGAAAGAGCCTCCGGCAGTTCAAGTACTTCAGGCAACCAGGAAGATAAAACGTTTTCCATATTATTTCCCTCTATGTTATCCAGTAAGCCAAAAATTCTCACATTATTCCTACAGGACCTGTTCTCAAGGTCATCAACCTTTGTCTGAAGAAGAGAATTTTGCTTTAACAGGAACTCAACATTATGTTCACTCCCCTGAATTCTGTTATCCATATCACTTAATGCAGTTTCCATTCCTGAAATCTGCTTCCTCTGTTGCAATAAATCTTCATGTAGAATGTCCATTTGGTGAGAACACTTTTCTTTGAAATTGTCAATTTTTATATCAATTTTGTCTATTTTGACACTTAGTTCCTGAATAGTAGTTAGTAATGACTGTAGTTCTTTTATGATAGTTGACTCTTGATGAGAAGATTTAGTGAAGCTCATCCTGTTCTTTTACTGTAGTACTTCCAAGTGTAACTTTGACAGTAAAACTTAAAATCTACTTGAAATTTTTTATACACTACCCTAATATATATTTTAAAGAATTAATTAAAATAAAAAAAACTGTTATTAGGGAAGTTTATATCAATATTTCCTGTCAATAAAGTTCTGTAAAGGCAGAGCTGATAAGAAAAGCTGCTACTCTGTGCTCATCTTGGCCACACCCCGTATCTTACATTTTTGACTGCAGACAGAGAAAAAATGTCTGCAAAAACCAGGACTAGGAATCCAACTGTATTGTCCTTGGGGGTGAACCAATTCCTACCCTGGAAGGGTGGAAGTTTTTGAAATGTTTTCATAGCTTCCAGATGCTATAACACATCTTAGCAAAGCTCTGTGTGTGTATGGTAACACGTGTACTAGATTCTGGTTCAATTTCTAGTAAAGGGGGTACTGTGGGAATCAGAAGTCAGATGACCAGATGTATGTGATACCATTCTGTAATCTAGCTCTGAAATGATGTTTTAATACTAGATGAGACAAAAGTCTCAGAGGAGACTGTTTGTGAAACCTGACAAAAGAAGGACCACTTGTCTACATCATCTTGCTTTGCTCTAGTAAGTTAACTAGGGTACAGTAATTCTTTAGATCACTCAGAAATATATAGTGAGATTAGTTAAGTAATGTTTTCTTTATCTGTGTGGATTTATTCATCTGTGTTATTTTTAATATATCCTGTGATTGAAACTCTGGTGTTTATTGGAAATAGATATTCAGTATTTTAATGTTCTTTTAGGATTTATTATTAAATATATTTAAACTTTTCATTGTGGCTGGTCTTTTAGAGAATATTTTAACCTTTGAGAGAACTTATATTTATTATTTGGTGACATTGTGGACACTCATAAAAGCCTTGCTGCATTGGTCAAACACTGCCATTTTTATTAGTATTACTCAGTATAATTGGCTTGCAAGAGACTTAGAATAGCTAGCTTGAGAGTGTTCTGGTGGAGGTGGAACTACCTTATAGTCTAGGCATAGCTGGTAAATCTTTGCCAGCCTTTCCCAGGTGTGTGTATGAAAATCAAATGTGTGTGTGTGTGTGTGTGTATGTGTGTGTGTGTGTGTGTGTGTGTTTGTCAGCTACTTGGAGCAGGGACACACAGTACTGGTTTCACAGAGAGGGTGGTGGAGGACTTGGCTTGGAACACTCGGTTGGGGACTCAACTCTACAGCTGTGGTAACTGTGGAGCCTTATTTAGAGTCTGGTGAGAGAGTGGAAAACCCAGCCCAAGGACAGGAGTGTGTTCCCTGTGTGCTCTTAAGGGAAATTGTGTTTGGCGCACATTAGTTGCATCTGGAAATACTGTGTACATCTAATTTTTGTTTAAAGCTCTATTCCAAATAAAACTTCAGCTGTTTGCCTTATAGTTTTAAAAGGTTAGCAAATAAACAAAATGAAATTTAAGACTGCCTCACTGGTAGTGTAAAGAGATAAAGGCCTAATAAGTTTGATTAGCAGCTTGAATGCTTGATGGCACAACTAAGGAGGATGGGCATATTGCCTACCCCAGGTGGGGAGGGCATGTGCTGGGCAGAATTCTCATGGAGTTTTAGTGGAGGCAGGAGCCCATAGCACAATACACGTCATCAGGGTGAGAATGAGAGAAGGCTGTGAGGTAGACTGCGTTTAAGCACAGCTGTGTGCATGTCCTCAAGCTGCATTTAAGGGCAGCTGTGTGCGCGTCCTCAGGCTGACTTTAAGGACAGCTGTGCGTGTCTACACAGGCCACTCCTCAATGATCGCACAGCTAACCTACAAATATCAGCATACTGGGAGGAGTTTATGGGGTGGGTGATAGCTGACCAGACTCTGTGAATAATTTATTTTATATTTCTTGACCGAGGAAGTCTGGCTGAGCACAAAGGCCCCTTTCCAGCAGAGACCCAGAGAAAAAAGCTCAAGTACATGCAGTACAAACAAAATCTTTTTTTTATGTTATACAATATCTGGGAGAATACAATTAAAACAAAGTTTGTAATGTCAAAAAGATAAGATAGTAACTACACAAAGTAACAAGGTTTCTTATACTAATTATATTCTGTAATATATGATGGCTCACAGTACCGTGTTCAGCGCTCACAACAGAATACCCCACTCCCCAGCTGTTACAAGTGAGCACCATAAGTTCAACTCTCATACGTTCATAACTTCATAGGTGTTTACTAGGCTAATGACCACAAGGGCCTATATAAACCTAGCCATGCATCCCAAATCTTTGACAAGTTCTGATACTCTTGATAAGTGTAAGCATGGGCCTGGGAGATGAACCATTTTACAGGTTACTTGTTTGCATCAGAGACATAGGTGCCAAACCAGGGATGAATTCAAAGTTTCCCATCCACATGTCCACATTGCACTTGAATTGGATTAGGGAGGAACTCTGCTTCACATGGATGGGGAGCCTGCTCCATAGATGGGGTATTCTCTGGGATACATACCTATCTCTCCAGCAGATCCTATTTATATCACAGGCAAGGTTTAAGTCTTTAGAATGGGTAATTCTGGTACTGTTTGTTTTGTGGATATGCAGGAGGTCCATCCGAGTGGGATCTGACAGTGCCCTGTATGGCAGACATAGATCTCCCCCTCAAAAGCCTGTAGAAGACAGAATACAGGGATAGAGCCTTGAGGCGGTCTGGGACATACTACTTACACCCTGTATTCTTTTACTGAGAATCTCTGTGGACATTCCAGTTGTTGGATATGCCTGGTTAGGTACATACCAAAGGGTGCACATTGTACTCAATGATAGGTCTAATGAATGCCGAATACAGTGGAATAATGACTCCCTTGGATGTAGATGCCATACCTTTGTTTATAAGTTGCGCAACATAGAATGATTTCCTCATCACTGTAGACACGTGATGATCAAAAGCTAGATTACTATCTATGTGTCCCTATGTCCCTGACTACTGGGACAACTCTAAGGGGTGTGTTGTCAATACGATAGTAACCAGGGATGGATGACTTCCAAAAGGATAATATTATGCATTTCTTGATATTTAGTTTTAGTCCAGGACTCTGACACCAGTTGTTTGTCTGTGTCAGCCCCTCCTGGAGAACATGTGTGTCAGTGTGAGATTCAATGACAGTTCCTAATTTGCAATCATCTGCAAATTTAGTCAGCCAGAGACCACTGACACTGGCCTTGACTTCTGAGAAGTAAATGCCAAAATGAAGCAGTCCAAGGACTGATCCCTGAGGGACTCCACTTGTGACTGGCCTCTTTGTAGAGGTGGACTCCCCAATTCTAACTTCCTGGGTCCTGTCTGTGAGCTAGCTGGCTATCCACTGGGTGGCATAAGGGTTTGTACCTAACCTCTTGAGTTTGTCAACAATACCTGAGTGGGGGATTGGCCAGTGGTAGGGATATATCAGAGACAGCCTGACAGGAGCAATGGAGGGGATCTGGGTCTGTATGGGGTATGGCTACTAGGAAACAACCTTTTGAGTTGGGAGGGTCTCCTAATGGTTAAGGTGTTTGCCTTACAAACACAAGGTGCAGGGTTTGAGTCTCACAAGGGATGACTGGTTAGGCTTAAAATGGCTTGCAAGGGCAGTTTAGCTTAGTACTAATCTATGAACCCATGAACCTATGAATAAGTAAAGCTGGGGGGTATGAATAAAGAAATTTAAGATAATTTTTATGCATAAGTAATATGTCAATCCTTCCCCTCCACTTCTCTGTATGTTCAGTGTATATTACTACTGAGTTATCTGATTTCACTTAGAGTCCATACAAAGATATCTTTTGAAAAATGTTTTTTACTGATTTTGAAAATATTACAATATAAAACACACACACACAGACACACATACATATATATATATATATATATATGTGTGTGTGTGTGTGTGTATATATATATGTAAACCACAGTGGTGCAGCAGTTATAGTGTTGTCGCCTTACAGCAAGAGGTTCTCCGGTTCGATTCTTGGCTGGGGTGCCTTCTGTGCGGAGTCTGCATGTCCTCCCTGTGGTCACATGGGTTTGCTCTGGGTGCTCAGGTTTCCTCCCACATTCCAAAGACAAGCAGTAGGTGAACTGGGCACTCTAAATTAGCCGTAGGTGATTGTGTGTGTGAGTGAGTGGTACAAGTGAACTACCACTGCAGGGCTAGCCACCAGCAATGCAAAACCTTGGCTCAAGATGACTGTCACTGCTTAAGTGACACCCCGACCCCATGTGGAAAATGGGTTGAAGATGGATGGATGGATTCATTGTAAATATTTCACTTATTACCCTATCTTTCTTGTTTTGGTGCTAATAAATTACACAATATTAGATTTTGCTTTAAATATTCCCTTAGCAGAGCACCCTCCTTTAATAAGCAATATAAACTTTAGAGACTCATAGCTATAAAGAAATATATTACACATCCCATTTGATTGCTTCTACTACTGCACAACTAGAACTTACCAAGAGAGATAAAAGGCCATCATCAATTTACACCATATAGTCTTTTTCTTTTGTTTTTCCCCTAAGAATTTTGTCATAGACACATTTAAAACAAGCACCTTGTTCCATTCATTTCTTCTCTTACTAACTAAACTTAGCAAACTGTAGTGCTTTACAAACTGTGGTTCGATTCCCACAGCACTTACCAGTGTAAAAACATGCCTGACTTTAGTGCCCCGAGACAACTTTACTGGATCCCATCACTCTCTTCCTTTACATTTCATTACTTCTCCCAACATCTATCAAACTATCTTTCTTCAGTAAATATAAGATCTAGCTCCAAGCACAGTAATTACTACAAATGACTCCCAGACCGGGAAGAGTGTAGAGTACTATGCTGTTATACCACTGTTATTTCACTCTCCCCTCACATCCAAATGACCTCCAAATCACTTACCTTGCCAATTTATCATGCCACTTTTGTCTTTCGGCTTTTCCTGGTTAGGGGTCGCCACAGCGGAACCCTGGTCCGCCAATGATTGGCAGTGGATTTTTATGGTACCGAGTTGCCAGCCCAATGCCCAGCCTTTAAAGAAGGCATACCCATTCACACAGGCACCTACCTGCATGTCTTTAACGTCACTCGACTGCGGGGAAGACATGCAGACTACACACAGAACCACTACTACCATTAAATCTTTTACCTGGTCTAACCATTCAAAACAAACAGGAAAGCAGGGCCTTTATTCTCTTGCTACTTACTTCATACAATAACATGGTTAGGCAAGACAGACAGTCACAAAATTACATACAAGTGTGTCAAACATGCAACTCAAGGAGATTCCTCCCAGTAATTAAAGGGCACTGGGGTAGAATCAGCAACTGCAAAGTCATCCCCAGGAAAACAGTCGACCCACAGCATAAACCACTGGTTGCCATAATTAGTTGCAAGCAGTGGTCAGGAAGGGCTCTAACATCAACAGAGACTAGACTGAATACTTGGAAGGTGACTGGAGAGAAAGTACCAAGACTTCAAATATTTACTCAGGGCTCTAGCACCTTGAGAAGAAAAGGAAATATTTTATTTATTTACTTAATTTATTTAACATTTGTTAACCGGGAAAGTCCGACTTGGAATGAAGCCAATTTTCAGTGGAGGCCCGGAGAGAAACACTCCAGACATGTCTTTGTAACGTGGGAGGAAACCGGAGCACCCGAAGAAAACCCACACAAATGCAGGGAGGACATGCAGACACCACACAGAAGGCACCCCAGCCGAGAATTGAACCAGAGAACCTAAGGCAACAACGCTACCACTACACCACTGGTTGAAGATTGTCAGTACCTCAGAACAGCATGTGTGAGGACTACAGAACAAGTATATGGCTGCTCCAGAAATGTACGTAAGGTACATAAGGAAGGCTGATGATTGAATGCAGAAGTCCAGGAAATCATCAAAAGAAAGAAGGATAGCAGAAAAAACTGGGAGATGGAAAAGATGGAGAGGCTACGAAGGAATACTGCTTGGCTAGCACAGAGGCTAAGAAAGGAGGTGCAAAATCAAAGAACAATGTGTAAGTGGCATTCTACCCCAGCTGGAAAGTAACTTGGTAGATGGCACAAAGAAACTGTATCAGGTTGCAAGGCAAAGACAGAAAGATAAATAGAGTCTGACACCCTTCGTAAGGGATGCCAACAACAACCTGCTTACCAGCCCACAGGAAATCAAAGGCAGATGGAAGGAGTACTTCAAGCAGCTTTTGAATTTGGAAAAAACCCACAGGACCTGTACTTCCCCAGGAGAAGGAGCCTACTTTAGAAGAAGTAAGAATAGCACCAAGGAAAATGAAGTCAGAGAAAGTAGCAGGCTCAGATGAGGTTACAGCAGATATGATCATGGTGTTTGGTGAGATAGGAGAGAAATGTCTCTTGAGGAAAACAGTATGGAGAGAAGGGCATCCCAGATGACTGGAAAATAAGCATACTAGTGCCAGTGTACAAGAACAAAGGGAACATCCACAACTCTTAGAAGTGTAGAAGATTCAAACTCCTGTAACAAGCATGAAAGTCCTGGAGATGGTGACTGATGAACAAATATGCAGAGTAGTATAAAGTAAGACGGGAGATGAGCAGTTCAGATTCAGATCAAGATGCAGCAAAACTGCGATCCCAAATAAAACCAAGACCCAATCCTCCAAAGGCAGACGTCCTGTCTGGTGGACCCCAGCCATAAACAAACTATACAATAGAAGGAGGAAGCTACTAAATGATAAAGCAAAATCCCAAAAAGGGAAGGCATCACTGATCAGTATTAGCAAAAAACTACGGGCACACATAAAATTGTCTAAGGCCAGCTTCAAGAGAAAAATTGCACAGGACACTAAGGATAATCACAAGGCTTTCTTTAGTTATGTTAGGAACCTGGGTGGTAATTCCCAGATATGCTCAGAATTAGTCCAAAATGACAAAAAATACACCGAACCCTCAGACATTGCCAACATCCTAACTGACAGGTTCAGCGCAAACTTCTCCCCCCCCTCCCCACCAAAAGGGCAAATATCTATCCCAGCAGAGTGCTGCCCCCCTGACATCTCAGATGCTCAGGTAAGAGCCGCCCTCTCCAAAGCAAAAAACACAGCATCAATGGGACCAGATTGTGTCCCGGGCTGCGTCCTACATGAACTCAAAGAAGAGCTAAACCCAAACATAAAACTACTGTTCAATCTCAGCCTTACTACAGGATATGTGCCCAAAGAGTGGCATACAGCAACAGTGGTCCCTCTCCATAAAGGTGGTGCCTCAACGGATCCTGGAAACTATCGCCCCATAAGCCTGACTAGCTTGGTCTGCAAAGCTATGGAAAGGATCATCATGGACCTCATAAATAAAGATATTGGGGACCTACAAACACTGGATCCTACCCAGTTCGGCTTTGTTAAGGGCAGATCCTGCCTCTTAAACCTGGTTGATTTCTTTGAAACAGTCACCAAGGCCATTGACGAGGGAAGGTGGTCCACACAGCCTACCTGGACCTCGCAAAAGCCTTGATACAATACCCCACTCGGGCATTATAGATAAGCTCACCAGCTTAAATATAAACCCCTATGTCACTAGATGGATTGCAAACTGGCTCAAGGACAGAACCCACATGGTTAGAATTGCTGGAGCCATGTCAGACTCCAAACCAGTTACAAGTGGTGTCCCACAAGACTCAGTCCTGGGACCTCTCTTGTTCGGTATATATTTCTCGGAGGTACAGGCCAACACGGAAGGACTGTGGCTGACCAAGTTCGCAGATGACTGCAAACTGGGTGCCATAATCGACTCTCCAGCTGACACAAGCATCCTCCAAAAGGGCCTCATAGAAACAGACAACTGGTGCCAGAGCCATGGCCTCAAGCTAAATGCCAAAAAGTGTATAGTCATCCCTTTGGCAAAAACAAAGTGCCCACAAATTACCACATAGGTGGAAATCCATTAAGTACAGAAGAAGTAATTAGGGACCTGGGGACCCAAGTTAATAGCAATCTCTCATTTGACAACCACGTGGCCAAAGTGGTTAGAAAAACATTTTATATAGCCCACCTAATCATGAAGGATTCACATCTAGATCAGGGAGGTCATCGTGCCTCTTTACTCATCCCTCATCAGGCCCATAATTGAGTACAATGCCCCTTTTGGGATGTACCTTACCAGACACCTGCAGCAACTGGAAAGACCCCAAAAGTACCTCACCAAGAGGATCAAAGGGCTCAAACAGATGCCGTATGCTGCCCGGTTAAAGAAACTCCAGCTCTACTCAGTGGCATACCGCCTGTTCAGAGGAGATCTGTGCCTGACGTATAAAGCCATGTCCAACCCGAATTAATGGACATGCTGCACCTCAGAAAATCCAAATCCCATCGAGCTACGCTCGAGAGACTTGAACCTCAGCACTGAAATAAATAGGACATGCTGGAGGGACAGATTCATAACCCAGAGGCTCCCTTCACTCTGGAATAAAATCCCAGTCCAGGTTAGGCAGAGTCCCTCATTGACTCTCTTCAAGAGGAATCTTGATGAGTGGATGGGAGATCGTAGGTTTACCCCGGGTATCACTTCTGTGTCACTGTTAGATAGAGGCATAGTATACTAACCTCGAAAAAGGGCATAGCAAAATAAATTTAAAATGGGTGGCGAAAGCCAAACACATTCTGGCTAGGCTTATAAATGCCCTAGGGCAGATAGCCTAGTATGAACCTATGAACCTATGAACCAATGTTTGCAGTGAGAAAGATAGTTGAGAAGAAGCAACATATAAGAAAAACAGTCTAACTAAGCAATCCTAAACATGGCAGAAGCATATGACAAGGTCACAGCTGATTTTGGCAGTCCTGCTGTGGTTTGAATTCCTACAAACATTGGTAGAATTAGCACAGGCTATGTACAAGCACCCAATGACTCAAGTATGAACAGTGTTCGATCTCACAGATGGGTTACCAGTGGGAGTGGGTGTGCATCAGGGTTCATCTCTGAGCCCACTGGGGATGAACTACAACAGAGCGACAAAGTTGCTGCATGCAGATGATGTGGCATTACAGGCAGGCTCAGAGCAAGACCTTCAGCAAAAGATAAGATAATGGAGTGCAAAACTAAAGGAACATGGGATGAAACAGAGTACAGAAGCTGGAAATTAAGATCTAAAAATGGTGGCACTTCCAGTACTATTCTATGGTATAGAAACCTGCAGTGTAAAGACACAGCAGATGAGGAAGTTAGAGGTGACAGAAATGAAGTACATAAGACAGATGGCAGGATTCACACTGTAGGACAGATGAAGAAATGAAAACATCACAGCAGTAGCCAAAGTAGCTTCAACACAGAAAAGGTCAAAGAGAACAGATTACAGTGGTTCAGGCATGTGCAGAAAAGCAGAAGGCAATGTGGTGAAGATTTGGGACAGACAGGAAGAAGGCAAGAGGAAAGGAGGGCAGCCAGCACAGAGATAAATGGACTGTGTGACAGAAGACCTGCGACAGACATGACTGTTGAAGAAGGTGGGACAGTGTAATTGAATTGAGAGAGTTGGCAATAGTTAACACAACATCCGATCCCAAGTAGGAAATGGGAAAAGCGGGGCTGTTGATGATGATGACAATGATGACTATGAATAAACCGACTGGTTAATCAGGTAGGCCCACTACACAAACAGTCCTTTTTCAGGAGTGACCTGGTAGCAATGTCTGGGTTAGTGACTTTCTCAACGTCACATGGTATGCAAACAAGGGCTGAGGAAATAAAACCCTGTCCCAGTAAACCATTGACATTTGAGCTACATTTCACTTTCTACATCATCTTTCCCCCTTTATCAGTCTTGACAACTTAAGACAAACTTATCACAGCTAGCATATATCACTTCATCACTATTATACTCTGACTCAGTTACCATCTCAGGTAGCATTAAATCACTCTTTCTTAGTCAGTATCAACAAATACATATTTTTGTTCTTGGCAATTACTTCCAGATAATTAGTCACCCACCACCAAATGAGTGCTTGCATTTAACATTAACTTAGGACTACCTCATCTGCCTTCTTAATAATATTAAAAGCATTAGTTTCACAAAATGCACACATTTCTGTGATATTAGAACGTACAGTAATATTAACACATGGAATCATTCTTTTAGGACCTAGTAATATTCACATTTGACGTACTTTTTGAACCTATATTCTGCTGCAAAGAACAAGAAATCCTTATTCATGTCTTCCAGGTAACCAAATAACAAATGCACAATTAACATATGAATAATAATTTCCCAATAGTTAGCACTGCATAATTAGATGTACTATTACAAAATATATTAAACTCTTTCAAACAATAATGTATTGTGAATTAAACCTGTCAGCATTACAGCAGAGAAATTAAACAGAATCATAGATATGTTTTGTAATTATGTAGCTAGGTGACTTACACATCACAGGGCCTCTACTTATTGTAATATGTCAACAATTAGTTTCATGGGTGTGCAGCAAGCTAATGACCACTTGGGCCTTTTTAAGCCTAGACATGCATCTCAGATCTCTAACAAATTCAGGCACTCTTGGTAATGTAAGCAGGGGCTTCAGAGATTAAATATTTACAAACGGGGCTGGGAGATTAACCATTTACAGGCTGTGTCCACTACAGACAGACATGTCAAATCAGCGGTGAATTTTCACTTCTCATTTCAGTTATCCAAGCTACACTTGACCTGGGTTAGGGAGGAACTCTGCTTCACATGGAAGGGAAGACTGTTCAAGAGATGAGGTAGTCTTTGGGATACATACCTGTCTCTACAGCAGGACTTATTTATATCACCGGTAAGGTTTAAGTCTTTAGAACAGGTAATTCTGGAGCTGTTTGTTTTGTGTATATGCAAGAGTCATAGATCTCTCCTCAAAAGCTTGTAGGTGACACGGAAAGGGCTTTGAGGTGGTCTGCATACGATGTTATTTACAAAACGGTTTTGCATTACAGCAGTGGCTTCATCTGGAGCCTTTTATAAGGGGATTGACTCCTGAACAATTTTTGAATCAGCTACTTGGTCGCCTGCCTATATTTTCATCAAATATTAGAGTGGATGCCTTTTCTAAATTCAGAGACACCTATGCCAGGTCAAGTCCACTCAGAATTACTAGACAATTCTCCTATCTACCTTCTATCCACCCTTCACACATCTTACATTTTGGAAATCACTGAAAAATTGGGAATACTGCAACAGTAATCTAAGCAAGGACATAATACAGTTGTGCAAGAAAGTGCAAATGCCTAAAATCTTACGATAACAGTAGATGTCCTTTCACTGCTGCAGCATTCTTTACAATAGAGATCTCCTGCCAAGTGCAGTCTGATGTCAGGCCAGTATACCAAAGCCTTTTGGTGGTAAAGGGAATGCCATATGTCTCACACATGCTCCTCGGACACATCTTAGGGCATAAAGGTGACATTCGGAGGTACCATCCTCAGAACTGGAAAGCCTCCGTAGAAACAACAATACAAGGATAGAAGCACATAACGAGCAAATCCAGAAAGGAAAAGGACCAGGGGGAGGAGGAGGGAGTGAATACTGCAACAGTGAAGAGAAGGACATCTACTGTTATGGCAAGATTTTACACAACTGTACTATGTCCTTTCAAATCACTGTTGCAGCATTCTTTACAACAGGGAGAGTGCAATAACTCAGGAAGAAGACTGGGAGGAGGAAGGGCCAGCAGAGCCCTCTACGAAGCTATGGAGAATGTCCCTGGCAAAGCCAGCTCTGGCCCTCGAAATCACATTCAACTTAAAGTGCTTAGTAAAGTTATGCACAGAAGTCCAGGTTGCTGCTTCAAGAATAGAATTATTATCTAAACCCTTGAAAAAAACACTAGAAGAAGCCACAGCCTTAGTAGAATGAGCTTTAACATAAGAAGGAAGGCTCTTCCCATGAAGAGAATAGCGAAACAAAATGCCTTTAGATATCCAAGAAGAAATGCTTTGTTTTGAAACAGCCAAACCCAAAGACACAAGATGAAAAAAAAAAGCTGTTCAGGTTTATGAATAGCTTTAGTCTTATCCCAATAATTTCTGAGTTGCCTATGCAAATACAAGGTGTGCCAAACCTTCTCACTAGGAGAATGTGGAAAAGGGACAAAAATGGGCAAATGAATAGACCAATTAAGAGACAACTCATTAACCACCTTGGGTATAAAAGAAGGATTAGTACAAAGGGACACCCTGTCCTTATGGGAGAGTAAAAAATGAGGAAAAGCCATAAGGGCTTGCAGCTCAGATACCCTTCTGGCAGAAGTAAGGGCTAAAAAAAGAACAGTCTTCCCAGAATAATTCTGTAAGGAAGCTGAAAAGAAGCTGGAGTAATTTTTTCTAAAACAAAATTAAGGTCCCAGGAAGGAGGGACACCTAATGAGAAGGACACCTTTAAGAAACTGTTTGGCCTCAAAACTAGAGGCTAAAGGAGTCAAAGGCAGACAAGCAGAGACAACTGATAGATGGGATGGACCTTAACAGACAAATATGCCAACCCAGCATTTAGCAATTCATCCAAATAAGAGAGAACCAAAGGAACATCCACAGTAAGTGACACCAAATAGAAAACCTCTTACATTTGGATAAGTAAGATTTCATAGTAATGGGTTTCCTGGCCTCCTACAGAACCCAAAGCACGTCCTCAGAAAAAAAGGTGTTTGTAGGGGATCAATTGAAGAGTGGACAGGTTTGGATGGATAAGAGATCCCTTGTCTTATGTGAGCAGGTCCAGCCTGTGAGGTAACTTGTGATGAATGTCCTTCGCAAGATGCAGAAGAAGAGGGAACCAATGCTGACTGGGCCAAAAGGAAGTCACTAGCAAGAGTTTGGGAGCATCCTGTTTTATCTTGAACAGGACTTTTGGAACGGGAAGAAGGGGATGGAAGGCATAAAGAAACATCTTGTTCCGAAGAAAAAAAACAGTGTGTCTACCCTCCAGGGATTCTGGCACTAAATAGAGGAAGTTGTCTGTTGAGAGGGGAGGCAAAAAGATCTACTTGAGGAGTAGCCCTCTGGTGGACAATGTCCAGAAACACATCCCTGTGAAGCATCCATTTGTCGGATACTGTTATGGACCTGCTCAGAGAATATGCGACTATGTTCTGATATGAGGAAATGTAAACTGCATGAACGGTCACCCGATACTGGATAGCCAGCTCCCATACCTGAAGGGCTAACCTGCACAGGAGATAAGACCTTGTTTCCCCTTGCTTGAAGACATACCAAATCACTGTGGTATTGTCTGTGAGAATCTTTAGGGGCCCCAGAAAAAAATGTAAAGCCTGAACAGCCAGCAGAAGAGCTCTCATCTCTCTGATGCTGATGTGGTCTTTCTTTTGTCAAAGCGACCTATGGCCCTGTACCTTCAGTGGGCCAAAGGAGGTTCCACATACCACATCCAAGCCAATTGTGAAAAGTTCCTGAGAGGTGACTGCAGGTTGAAAACGAAGCCCTGGGTTGAGGGACAACTGATGAATCCACCAGTGAAGTTCCAGCTTGAGGCATGGAAGTAGAGGTATTAGAACATCTAAAGGATGAGAATGGTGAAGCAAACCTGACTTTTGAAACCACTGAAGCTTCTCATGGGGAGCTTGGCTAGAGGGAGCATATGAATAGTGGAAGCCCACAGAAATGATCAATCTGTAATTGAAGCCAGAGGAAGAAGCGATTTACAGAAAGCAATGAGAGTTAAGGCCTTGGGAGGACACGGGGCTGCCAGCACTGGAACAGTCTGGATCCTGCAACCCAGAAAAATATGATCCTTTGAAGGAGTCAGGAATGACTTCTGGAAATCTACAGTAAACCCCAGGCTGTGCAAGACAGAAACAGCAATGTGTAGATGCCAAAGTTAGATCTCTTGAGAGGAAACCTGAATAAGCAGATTGACTAGGTAGGGAAAGACCTGTACTCCCCCTTAGCCTGCAGAAAGCAATCACAGGAGCAAGTCATTTGGTGAAGACCCCTGGGGCAGTAGAGAGGTCAAAGGGCAAAGCAGAGAAAATGAAAATGCCAGGACACAACAGAGAAACAAAAGCTTCCTGAAAAGGGAATGAATAAGAATGTGCAGATAAGCATCCTTGAGATCCAGGCAAACTAGAAAAGCCTGAGGAAGTAGCAGAGGAAACAAGGTTTGAAGGGATAGCATCCAAAAGGAAGGGACATTTAAAAAGGTATTTAGCTGACAAAGATCCAGAATGAGTCTCCAGGTGCCTTCTTTCTTGGGGACCAAGAACATTCTGGAGTAGAACCACTTCCCCCTCTGAGGAGTTGGAACTTCTTGAACTGTTCCTTGAGCCAACAAGCCCTGAAGCACCTCTGGAAAAGAGGATCATTGTTCCTTAAGAGGCTGGGGAATGCCAGAAAGGGGGGGGGGGGGCAAACCATGTAATAACCTTGGCAAATTATGGAAAGAACCCGTGAGACTTAGGTGACCTTTAACCAAACAGGAAGGGACAGGAACAGATGCAGAGAAAGAGGAATGTGACTGAGAAGAAAAGGATAGTCAGACAGCACCTGGTTTGTCAGGAAAAGGAGGTTTCTGAGTAAAAGGAGCTTGAATAGCCTTAGCAGAGAGAGCTCTTCTACCACCCATTTTACCTTTGGGGGTAGGGCAAGAATGTCTATGAACAAAGGCATGTTTATTAGGATAATTCCTGTGAGACTCAGGAACACTGCAAAACAAAAATATGCTTCAACTCCTGTAAGGCCTTGCCCTTTTCTTACAAGGGCATAAACAATTCAGCAGCAGCAGCACCAAACAAATGCTTACTATCCAAAGGAGCATCTATCAGTTTAGTCTTGATATCATCAAAGGTTGCAGTCTGAACCAGGAATATCTCCTCAAAATAGATCCAAAAGCAGCAGCCCTAGATGAAGCATCATCTGCATCACAGCTGCATTTAATGGAATGACAAGCTACTTGGGAGGATGTACCAAGCAAGGCAAGAGCAGTGGCCTTCCCCTTAGAATCAGGGAGACTGGAAATAGCCTGACAAGCTTGAAACAGAAGAGCCACAACATACCTAGTCACATGTGTCTGGTAGTTAAGAGCCCTAAAGGCAAGGGTAGCAGAAATATATACCTTCTTACCCAACCTCTCCGTGGTTCTGCTGTCCTTATCAGACAGCAGCAATTTGGTGAAAGTCAAGAATTTGGAAAGCTTATCAGAAGCCACAGGCATCACAGAGGGGTCAGCAGAGGGACACTTATACAGAAACTTACAGTCCTCAGGCACTTTAAAACACCTATCAGTTTTTTTGGGAGCAGGGGTTTGGGAGTCAGGAGCCTGGGAAGCAGTAAAAAAGGCATCCAAGCAAGGCTGCAAGAATAGTAGGAACAGCAGAAGGCCTAAGAGACTCCATTTGTAGAAGCTCATAGCACCTCTTCTGTACATCAGTCCCATCTGAAAAATGCCATCATTCTGGAAACAGTATCACCAAAAGAAATCTCCTCAAAAGGAGAGTCGGGACTGATAGACTCTTCTTCCTCAGAACAACAGTCGAGTGGAGACAGTATCTGGGAGGAATAAGTCAAGGATTCTTCACCAGAATCAGCATCCTCCTCAAAGGAAGAGTCCCGATTCCTGCGTTTCTTAAGAGGAGCAGAAGACCAGGGGAGAACAGGAACAGAAACACCCTGTGGAGGCTTGAGAGCCATAAGGGCATTAAAAAAAACCTTAAGTAAAGTTTTAATAAAAGCAGCTCACGGCCAAAGAGAAAACCAGGAATCCAATGCTATTTATAAAATTCTTATAAAAGTTTAGTTTATTTTATTTAATATAATTATATATATTATATTATTTATATATAACAATAATAGCACTTTACAATTAATATGCATTTTTTTTGTAAATTCAAAAATGATTGTAATAACATAATGAGTAATTTTTTAAACTTGTATTATTTTAAACTTGTATTAGTTTATTATTTAAGTAGTAGTAGGTAAATTTTTTTTAATGCAATGGGGGAGAGGGTACCACATTATGATTGAAATTTAAATTGTGTAAATAATTTGAAACAGATTTCATGAATTATTTTACAATACATTTAGAATATTTCAAGAATTTAATAAATTAGGTTTATTTATAAGTTATTTCATAAATATAAATAAGAGATGCTACATACATTTTTTTTGATGATGTACTTGTGTTATTATTAAAGCAAATACCTTTTGCCCACACACAAAAGGAGTTTTTATCAATTTACAAGTAAAGTTTTGCCATTCACTCTGAGGATCTTTTGGAGCAGGTGAAATAAGTTTAGTTTTTTGCTTCTTTGTAAGTGAGAGGTCAGCCTTAAAAAAATTTAGAGGTGCTGACACCTGATGGCACTCAATAGTGGTAGTCAGAACCTCTTCCTTTACTAAAATTTGAGTAACACCCACTGGCCCTTCAGTAATAACCAGCCCCAGTTCCCCCTGTACATCCAAGGCAGATGTCTGCAAAACCTCCATGAATGTGCATGTTGCTGGGTCCATGACAGCCTCCAAAGTGGTCGTGGTAGAGGAATCCGAGAAAGAAACCGGATGCTCCTCTGGGCTTTCACCAACCTCAAAAGAGATGTCCGGTGGAGGCGGTACAACCGAAGAATCAGACTGGACTTTCTCATCTTTTTTCTTCACAGACAGCTCGCCCTCAGGCTGGGAAGATCCTCAAATGGTATCCTTAGCCAACAGTTTAAGTAACTGGTTCTCTAGGTAAAGTATGAATAAAGAAACTGACTCGGCAACATCTTAGGGACAAAGGACTGACAAATCTTGAAAGACGTATGGTCATGGGAAGCGCCTAAACAGAACAAACACTGCTCGTGATGACCTATATGGGAATCTGTCTCCCGCACTGGCATTTCCCATTTCTGGATGACGTGAAACCCAACAACCAGAAACAAGGCAAACGTAAGATAATAAAACCAAAAAAAAAAAAACAACGGGCCATTTATCTGAAAGCAGTAGAAACCAGAAGAAAAACAAGCATTCAGACTGACAACTGAAGATGGTGTTTGGACTGGTGGCAAAGAAGGTTTGAGTATGGTACATTTGGATATCATCTTTGCACCCTAAGCAGTGGGTGGGGAGAATACGTGTGATGTATAGTGTACCCTTTACAACCAAAAGGCTTTGGTATACTGGCCGAAAGTCGGGCTGCCCTTGGCAGGGAATCCCTATTGTAAAGAATACTACAACAGGGATATGGAAGGACATCTTAGCATAACAGCAGATGTCCTACTGATCACTGCTGCAGTATTTTTCCCTCCTTCCCCGAGTTGTCCTTTCTTCTCCCTCATTGATTGAGGGAGATCACTGTCTTTCTGCCCCTCTCCTTTTAGATGACCAGTGCATTTTTGTCACTAAGTCCTCTTTGGGCTTAGTGGCTTGGACAGTCGGAGGATTTACACTCCTACGTGCTTGTATGTACCCTTACATCTGCAGGCTTAGGTCACACATCAGACATATGGCTCTATGGAAGGTTGGGGCTTTGGTATAATAGCTTGATATTCAGGTTATTTGGTTAGATAACCCAACAGTTTGGAATACTGCAACAGCAATCTAAGGCAGGACATCAAGAGTGTGGTAAATGCACTTTATAAACACAATGTAGGATGTTCCAGATTTAAGAAATTTGTGTTTACAGTGACAAGGTTAATGATGGTTACATGGGAGGGGGCATGAATAATGAAGTGGAGTATATGGAACTGCAGTGGCAAATTAATTTGTAGGCAAATAAACTTCTTGGTTTGAATGGAATATGGAATTTTAAAGCAGATTTAAAAAGAAAATGAACTAGGAAAACTAAATGCATATTTAAGTCTAATATTTTTAAATAGTTTGACATGTATACACTGTTTAGGAAATGATTTTTAATTGTTGCTGTGCCATGTGATCATACTGTTAAACGCATTTAAATGCAGCTTGAGGTGCAACAATTTGTTAAAGTTTTCTGTGCAAGATGAAAAGTCTTTCTTTTTTAGTTAGCTTACAATTTAAAAAATACTGTCCTTTTATGGTTCCATTTCTTAATTTTCCTTTACCTAATGTAGACCACCTGCACAGAAATGCTGTCATGGCTGTTGCTCTCATCAACTAACCACAATATACGGACAAACAAAGGCAGACTACCAACTACTTCAAACAGAGTGACACTATAACCTCCCACCCACCAAGAACGATATTAGGTTTGAGAGTACTGCCAATAGCTCTGCTTCCATCTCTTTGAGTAGGACACAGAATATAAAGAGATAAAGAGATTCTGCCCTTAGGCATTAGTGGCTTTAAACCTTGTGGAAATCCATAACATCTGTCAGGAAAAATTGTGATGAATTTATGGGGAAATCCAGACCATCAGGCAGAAACTGATGGACCCCTGTAAAGTCTACACAGATACCAAAGATGACAGAAGGACATTCCTAGTCATAGGATTGTGCAGACGTACTCCCTTTTTTAGTTCTTTTGCAAATGAAGATGACATTGATCTCACCTGCTCCAATGAATCTGTAACCAGATTCTACTGATTCCTCATCAGCTACCAGGTCTTCCTAATATGCATCACTGCATGTGGAAACATAGTAAAATAAAAACTATCTTCAGCGCACTGTCTTGTTGAAGGGAAAAGGACTGTTGATGTCTGAAGGCTGAAAGTTATTTTCAGAGGCCTTTCATATGGAAGAAAAAGCCTGGAGAATGTATAACTTAGTTATGCATCCAGAAACGTGCACTGACCGAAAGATGACTGGGTTTGCTCATTGTGATCCCAAGGTGGCTGAAGCTGCCAGCTGTTGAAGACCGTCCTAACAGTTCTAAAGTGTCCGCTACAGTTAATGCATTCTGCAGATATGGATAAATGTACATCTGCTGAATACTTTGAAAGGCAGCATTTGGAATCCAACATTTTTCAAAAATTACAACTATGTAATTGCATTACATCTTTACTTTCTGCCTCCCTGGTTAAAGTTATTACCTTAAACATTCCTCCCCATCTTTTGTTTCTCCTCTCTTAACAATGCTAATTCATTGCTCTCTCTTGAAAGAGCATTTTAAGTGACAATTCCAAAATGATTGTGAAACTTCTCTCTTCAGATCCCTCCCATCAACAAACCCTGTGTGTCGTGTTTCGCTAATTCCTTATAGCCCCTCAATAGGTCATCTGTCCCTTTGTGTACAATCGTGTGTGGGTTGTCTAACTCTTCCCTAACAAATCCTTCCACATTTGTGTACATACACAACAACCACTATAGTCTACTCTCCTGCCACTACTATGATTCCATGAAGGAAGCTGTAAAGATCTGTACCAAATATAACTTACACCTGTATGACTTTCCTTACCTTAATGTGCAGTGAAATTTGACTGGGTTAAGAAGAATTCCTTGGTTTTACAGATTCATGTACCCTATGTACTGTTCAGCAGGTTACAAATTTCAAGCACACTTATGAGTTTGCTTTTATTTTTATTACAGGTTTCTTTTCAGCAAAATGAGATGAGGGTGGTTCATAAGAGGCCAGTATAACACAGAGGGGACAGCCCTTCTTCAATCAGAATTTTGCATGTCCACGATGGGACTGCATTTACTTCTTTTTAAATGCTGAACAAAACAACTTATAACTTATTTACTATTCTTCTGCAGCAAAACCTATATGATTATAAGTAACACGCTTTACTTGGAAAGCAATTAAAAACATTACTATAGATTATGCTCATGCATTATGATACAATGACTCATTTCCAGTAAAATGAAAAAAAGTTTAATAAAACAGGTTTGCCTGCTATCGATTGTGATGAATTCATGCAGCAGTGTTAATGTATGATAAAACTAAATTCAAGGCCATTGTGGTGACCAGTAAAATGACAGAGTCCTATACATTACTACACTCATTGATTTTGGCTGTTTTGGAACTGACTACTGTAAAACTGCTTGCAATTACATCACTGAGGATTAGTTTGTGTGGCCATATCAGAAAGGATTAGGAATAGTAATATCTGTGTATGCTAATGAAACAAGACATCCCGGAAGCCTTTACTCTGGTCTCTGATAGGAGCACCACAAGGTCCTATTTGTACTATATAGCTTCACATTACAAGGGCACCACAACCAAATAAGGGTAACAGAATTCACTGGAACCTGATGCATTCCAAAGAAGTACAGCTATAGGACAGAAATGTGTGCACTAAAACATTTACAGAGTGAAGACATCTAACTCAGTCTGACACATACGTATCATCAAATAACCCTAAGTGCCAGAGGCTACTTCAAGTACAATAGGTTATCATAACGAAATGGAGGCAGAGGCAGAGTGGCACAGATATCTTAACACAAGACGGAACTTCACAAATCTCAAAACATGTCGCTACATGCCAACTTCCTAAGTGAGACAAAAAATATCAGTTCTGCAACCTGATACATCTCACAGCTTAATATGCCTGTCTTTTTAATAGGAAAAACATTCAGAGGCTCATAATGACATCATCCTGTTCCCAGTTGCACACTATAACTTGATTTAAAATGATAAACAGTACGGGAAAATGCAGTACACTGATTCATGTTAGTAATTTTAATTTCTTAAATAAAAGCCATATTGGTAAACACACGAACTGAGCAAACAACACAAGGTTCAGGCTGCTCTTCAAATGATCATTAACCATACAGAGAACATTTTTATGCTGGAAAATGTGGATAACTATAAAAATCTTCTAACCTTCACTTACTTAAAATACAGCTTAACTAGACAATGTCGGTTTAGCAGACAATGAACCTCTTATAATAGCACATAATATAGTGATGCAAAGAATCATGGAGCAACAATGGATTTTGTATCCAGTTACTCTGGCTAATCATGCAGCTTCTAGGCTCACTTTTCACTACTTCATTGCTTCAGTGATGGAGCTGAAATCCCAAAGCTTTTATGATTAATTACTCCCCACAGTCATGTAGTTCAAGGAAAACTGTTTCATAGTATTACCATGTCACTGAATAGTGGCTGAACAGTGAAGTTAAAAATAATGCAATATATGTAATGATACCCAATATTGATGTTGCTTCTAACATACTTAAAATCTGCTTGTCATATAAATGGTGTTTAGACTTGAAAGGCACTGCCACGTTCAAAATGAAGCATGGCTGCGGCTAAGGACAGCTATACAAGAAGGAAATGTAGAGATAAATGATAATACACGTCAAATTACGAAGATGCTTAACAGATCACTTTGCCATGTTTATACACAAATATTGTAAAGGAAAGTCATACAAAAGCAGAAACTCTTGGCAGCTGATAACTGTTCTACCTGCGTATTTTGCTATCTGCTGTAATATCACAGGCAATAATCTGACTTGCAGTTTCACACAATTTTTCCAGCACTGAAATTTCCTGCAAGAAGTTTTACTTTCTACTCACTTTATTTTGCTTACTCCATCCTCCCAAGAAGCTGTCTGAGTATCTACTACCCTTTCTATGAGGAAGCACACATTTCATACATACTCTAAGTATATCACAGTTACTAACACCTCATGGACCCTTCTCCCTAACCCAAAGAATCTTTATTATTTAAAATGCCGCCTTGCCTTACATGCCTAGCATTATTTATATCCCTGTCATTCCTGGCTGCCCATCTAATCTTCTCACTCCTGAAGCTATGTATCATTGCGTACAAGCCTTGCCCTCTCTGCCTTTTCCTGGACTGATTCATTTTGTGCTCTTGAAGAAGAAGAAACTTTCAGAATGGGAGAAAGTACTCGTGGTGTAGTAATTTTTATACAACCATTTTACTACTCCCTGCTTCCGGTGATACCCCTCACTTTCTATCTCAGCATTTCATATGCACTAGTTTTCTGGGCTGTCCAGCAACAATTGTGGTTCTTAAAGAATCCTGTGGAAAACGAGGGTACCCTTCTATTTCCTCTACATCTGTAAACCCGCTACACAGCCAAGTTACTAACCCCTGCTCCTGTCATGCCACTGCAAGTTGACAGGTCACCCATAAGAAACCAGTTTAGTGACAAAGGCTAGGCTTGAATAAGAAACAGATAAATAAATAACTGCTACATGGCTCTGGCTATTGCATGACTAACTACAATTAACAAACCCTTTACAGAATCATACTGCCAGGGGCCCTGCAGTCTGTTCACCTTAAGGCTCCACCAATCAACCAGTTCTTTAGCGTGCACACACACACACACACACACACACACACACACACACACACACACACACACACACACACACACACACACACCCACACACACACCCACGCACACTCATTCTCTCTCTCTCTACTAGCTTCCCAACTACAACTGCTAGCCTTACTAATTCTTTATTACCTAGACCACCCACTCTCAACCTGACTGTACAAAGATAGCATAGATAATTCATTATAGTTTCAGAGTTTAGTACTAGGCTATCTGCCCTGGGGCATTTATAAGCCTAGCCATAGTGATGTGGCTTTCGCCACCCTTTGTAGTGGTACTAAAGTGTACAGAATAGATTTAGAATACTGTGCCTCTGTCTAGTAGTGACACATTGAAGGCCCCTTACTTAATATAATTTGTTTACTGTGCCTCTGTCTAGTAGTGACACAGGGATGACCCCCGGGGTAAACCTACGATCTCCCATCCACTCGTCAAGATTTCTCTTGAAGAGAGTCAGTGAGGGGCTCTGCCTAACATGAACTGGGATTCTGTTCCAGAGTATGGGAAGCCTCTGAGTTATGAATCTGTCCCTCCAGCATGTCCTATTCATATTTGTGCTGAGGTTTAAATCTTTAGCTCTCGTGGTTCTGATGGATTTGGATTTTTTGAGGTGGAGCATGTCCATCAATTCCTGATTGGACATGGCCTTGTACGTCAGGCACAGATCACCTCTGAGCAGGCGGTATGCTACTGAATAGAGCTGGAGTTTCTTTAGCCTGGCAGCATATGACATATGTTGGAGACCCTTGATCCTCTTGGTGAGGTACTTCTGGGGTCTCTCCAGCTGTTGTAAGTGTCGGGTGAGGTACATACCAAATGGGGCACTGTACTCCATCATGGGCCTGATAAGGGAGGAGTATAGGGGTACAATGACCTCCTTTGATCTGGATGTGAATCCCTTCATGATAAGGTGGGCAAGATAGAAAGTCTTTCTAACCACTTTGGCAACGTGGGTGTCAAATGAGAGGTCACTATCGACTTGGGTCCCTAGGGCTCCGATTACTTTTTCCGTACTCAGTGGGCTACTGTCTATGTGATAATTTGTGGGTACTTTGTTTTTCCCAAAGGGGATGACTATACATTTCTTGGCATTCGGTTTAAGGCCATGATTCCGGCATCAGTTGTCCATTTCGGTGAGGCCTTTCTGTAGGATGTATGTGTCAGCTGGTGTATTGACTATGGCGCCTAGTTTGCAGTCAACTGCGAACTTTGTCAGCCACAACCCTCCCATGTTTGCTTTCACATCTGAGAAGTAAACGCTGAACAAGAGGGGTCCCAGGACAGAGCCCTGTGGGACACCACTTGTGACTGGCTTTGAGTCTGACATGGCTCCCGCAATTTTGACTTTATGGGTTCTGTTCTTTAGCCAGTTTGCAACCCATCTTGTGACATATGGATTTACATTTAAGCTGTTGAGCTTGTCTATGATACCTAAGTGGGGTATTGTGTTGAAGGCTTTAGCCAAGTCCAGCTTGGCTGTATGGACTGCTTTGCCCTCATCAATGGCTCTAGTGACTGTTTCGAAAAAGTCAACCAGGTTCAAAAGGCAAGATCTGCCCTTTACAAAGCCAAACTGGGTGGGATCAAGTGTCTGTAGGTCCCCAATGTCGCTGTTTATGAGTTCCATAATGATTCTTTCCATAGCTTTGCAGACCAGGCTGGTTAAGTTTATGGGGCGGTAGTTACCAGGGTCTGTATAGGTGCCTCCTTTGTGGAGTGGGGCCACTGTTGCTGTACGCCAGTGTTCAGGTACATATCCTGTAGTAAGGCTAAGGTTAAATAGCATTTTTATATGCGGGTTTAGCTCCTCTTGGAGTTCACGTAGCACGCATCCGGGGATACCATCAGGTCCCATTGATGCTGTGTTTTTTGCTTTGCTGAGGGCGGCTCTCACATGGACATCTGAGATGACAGGGAGGTTACATTCAGCTGGCATAAGTTTTTCTTCTTTTGGGGGTGAGGGAGGGGAGAAATTTGCACTGAACCTGTCTGCCAGAACGTTGGCAATATCTGTGGGTTCGGTGAATTTTTTGTCGTTGTGTACTAACTCTGAGCATATCTGAGGGTTTCCACCCAGGTTTCTAACATAACTGAAGAAGGCCTTGTGGTTATCTTTAGTGTCCTTGGCAATTTTTCTCTCAAAGTTGGCCTTGGATGTTTTTATGAGAGAACGTAGCTTTCTACTAGTGCTGATCAGAGATGCCTTCCCTTTATGGGATTTTGCTCTGTCTTGCAGTAGCTTCCTTCTTTTGTTATACAATTTGTTTATGGCTGGGGTCCACCAGACAGGACGCTTTCCCTTGGTGGAGAGGGTCTTGGTTTTATTTGGGATTGCATGATCCATGCATTCGTGGAGATGTCCGTAGAAAGCATTTGTGAAGGATTCAGCATTGTGGGATGTGGTTTCCACTGGCCCAGTGGGCTTAAAGGATACCATCTCAGTCTTAAGAAGTGTAAAGTCGGCTTTTGAGAAGTTTTTCACTGTAGTCTTTTGTGCTGGGGGTGGAGGTGGGATATGTATATCCAGGGTGATTAGTTTGTGGTCAGATCTCACTAGTGAGGGAATACCTCCGGTGTGGAGCATTTTGTCCCCATGTTTGTGATGATCAGGTCTAGTATATTATCTCCCCTTGTGGGAGAGGTGACTAGCTGTTCCATTGCATTTGAGTTTATGAATTCCAGGAACCTTTGGGCTAGGGTGTTAGGGCTAGAATAGTGCACCCAGTCTATGTTAGGGTAGTTGAAGTCTCCCAATATGATGGTATTTGGTGAGACATTCATATCCTCCAATGTCTTCAGGAAGGCTGAATGGGGTTCTTGAGATTGGGAGGGTGGTTTGTAACATGCAACCAGTTGTATAGAAGTTTTGCCTACGGTTAGTTGCACCTGGATGGTCTCTGATGCTTCATGAGTTGCCACTAACCTGGAGGTGTGGATATCCTTGATGAATATGGACACTCCCTCTCCCTTTGTGGTTCGGCCCGGGTTTTGGGGCCGAAAAGCATGATACGAGGTAAAGCCTGGTAGTGCTGGGGTGCTCTCAGGAGCCTTGAACCAGGTTTCAGTTACTGCGCAGACATCGATGTTCTCCATACTGAGGAGTGATTTGAGAGCCTGCATCTTGAGATTTAGACTTCTGGCATTGAGCAGCATTACCCTTAATTTTTTTCCATTTTTGTTTTCTAAGGAGGTGGGTTCATCTTTTGAGCCTTGCCTAAAAAAGGCACTATGGGGGTGGCAAGAGCCTTGGCCAATATCCGGAAGCCCAGTGGTGACAGTTGCAAGCTGTCCCTTGCGAAGCAGTGTGGCTTGTCCAGCATGTCATCCCAAGCAGACAGACATTGGATCCCCCCTAGAAGGAAACCAGTAATTGAGCCAATTATTAAAGCTGATCATCTTGTCTTTGTATTGTGGCATCATTCTTGGTGAGGGCAAGATGCTGCTCAGGGTGAGGGTCATACCAGCCTGGGCTACATAATCAGAGAGCTCCTCTATGTCTCTTTTCATGTAGTCCAGGGAGGTACGTCTCAGGTCATTCACGCTGGCATGGACAATGACGGAGTCATATTTGTATGTGCTTTTGAGTGACCTGAGTGCGTGTGTTATGTGGCGGATCCTAGCCCCCGATAGGCAGCTCACCGTTACCCTCTCCTTGTTCAGCCTGGTAAGTGGAACGTCAGTGTGTCTGACTATAGAGTCACCTATCACTAGTGTATCAGGCATAGTGTTTGGCCTTAAGGGCTGTGATTGTTTGACACACCGATTTATTGAAGTATGTGTTGCATGTGTTATGTTTTGAGGTGGTGGATTTTTGGGTGTCTGCTTTGGGAGCCTCTGTTGTTTTGGTAAGTTTTTTATTAGAGCCTCCAAGTATGTCTTTGTGTTATTATGTGTTTGATTTGCAGTTGGGGTAGGTCTATGTGTGACTGGGTTTGTTGTGTGTGTGGTTACCTTCTCCTCCTGTCTGGTCTTGCCAGTCCTGAGTTGAGAGAGTTCAGCCTCCAGTTTGGCTATATAGTTGCATCTCTCACATGTATTTGTGTTTGTTGGGAGGAGGAGAGGGTTGTCTGTGTACATGAGACAATTGTAGCATTGTCTCAAGATTCCCAGATTAACCAGCTGAACAGGAGAGGATGCTAGTAATCTACCACTCGACATGCTAGAATATTATAAGAGAGTGTTGTGCCTTTAAGGGAAATGGGTATTCACAGGGGTGGTAGGTGGATGGAGTCCTTACTTTAGTTTGAGAGTGCTTACTTAGAAGAGAAGTTTTGAGAACAAGTGCTAGGCTTATAATATAGCGAGTAGACTGGTTATTCTAAGAGTAGAGCTTTCTAAGGGAAAATTTGAAGAGCAGACTTGGCGGAGCCAGAAAAAGTTTAACCTTGTTTAACTGGTGCTGCGCTATGCGCACAATCGCGCAGAGCCACGCAAACGCGGGTTTTAAACAGGGAACTTCAAAAGAGCTAGAAATGGTCCAAAACAACTAATTACTACAGCTCTTGTGCTGAGGTCACTCCTTCAGGGACAGATAGGCTGCTCAAGGCTCCCCACTCCCACTGGTGAGCAAAGAAACTTCCTTCTATCCAAGTAAGGTAATGGACAACACAGGAACTACACCACAGCCCAGAATACAGCAAAGCCTGTAAACTGGTCTAAACTAGTCGAGGAGAGGTGGGAAAATAAGGATTATTTTTTTGTTTTTTTGTTTCTCAGATAGAAAGCACACAGAAATGCAGAAAACATTAATAAATCAGTTACACAGGCTAGCACACTTTAGTGGGCAGCCTCAACAGTTAAATTAAACAAACAAACAAACTTTTGACCAATTTTCGACCAAATGTAACTAAGTGCATATATTATATAATGCAGCAAACAGCTAAAAAAACAGTTTAAGCTTGTTCAAAGTAAGCAAGAGAAGGCATTTCAAGTAAAAAAAAACAGCAAAAATACTTAAATCAGGAAAGTAGTCGCTTTTCTCAGTTCTCTGTAGCTAGAACCACTCTGCAGGACCACATGGAGGTGTCTCTGAGTAGTATAGCCAGAAAAAAATGCTCAGAGGCGGATTTTAAACAGGGAACTTCAAAAGAGCTAGAAATGGTCCAAAACAACCAATTACTACAGTTCTTGTGCTGAGGTCACTCCTTCAGGGACAGATAGGCTGCTCAAGGCTCCCCACTCCCACTGGTGAGCAAAGAAACTTCCTTCTATCCAAGTAAGGTAATGGACAACACAGGAACTACACCACAGCCCAGAATACAGCAAAGCCTGTAAACTGGTCTAAACTAGTCGAGGAGAGGCGGGAAAATAAGGATTATTTTTTTTGTTTTTTTTTTTGTTTTTCAGATAGAAAGCACACAGAAATGCAGAAAACAGTAATAAATCAGTTACACAGGCTAGCGCACTTTAGTGGGCAGCCTCAACAGTTAAATTAAACAAACAAACTTTCGACCAAATGTAACTTTAAGTGCAGATATTATATAATGCAGCAACCAGCTAAAAACAGTTTAAGCTTGTTCAAAGTAAGCAAGAGAAGGTATCTCAAGTAAAAAAACAGCAAAAATACTTAAATCAGGAACAGTCCCTAGGAACATTACAGTCCCTATGTAGCAGTAGACCTGTAGAAAAGTATTAAATAATCAAGTCAGTGGCCCTAACAAGACTCAATCTATTTCTCTCTGGACACAGTGGCATATTGTGCTTGCAAAAGTAAGCTCATACCTTACTTCCACATCCCACCTCCCCACTAACCCAAATACTATCTGTCTGACAGTTTAGTACAGAAGTGTAAGGCTGTGAGCTGCTAACAAGTGTCAGCCTGTAGTCCTGGGACTCATTTTCTCAGTCTTCATTTGCCTGCCCTGTGACTCTAAGCCAGTCACTTAACCAGACAGTGGTCCTGGGTCTCCACTGCAACCAGACCTCAAGGAGCTGGTACCCTATTCAACAAGATATTTAGTATAAGCAAAAATAAATACTACCCTTCAGTGTATCACCTGCACCACTTTTGTGCAGAACACTGAAAGTATACATTCACAAAAGCTGTTGGGTCCACTCAGCTTGAGCAAGTACAGTCTCTCCTCCTCTCATGAATATCCAGAGAAAGCCACTGTTATCCACTGTAATTTGCTCCCATCCTTCATGATTCATACTGACTATCTGTCCTCCACTCCACTGAGACTTTCCTCTCCTACAAAAAAAAATATATATTAATTGTACACTACATTGTCTGCTCTGTTGCAATTGCTTCTTACTTTTCTAAATTGAAATACTTACCTTTTCTAGCCTGTATCATCTGAAATGTTTACCACCAGATTGTTCTTCCTAAAAGTGTTTGCTCTAACTGAAATGTTAACAGTACTCTGTCTACCACATATTGTATGCTCTAATTGTAGAATTCTTGTAATTATTGTAATATGGATGTAAATCTTACTGTAACCTTATCTGGAGCTTTTCTCCCCAGGACTCCATTGAAAATGGGTTCATTTGGCCCAATGGACTATCCTGGTAAACCATCTGCTAATAAATAAAATAAATACATTTCTCTGCCAGTGTTCATTCCTATGCTGCCTTTTCTCCTAATTTCCATAATTAGCTTCTTTTACAATCCTTAGATCCATCCATAGCAATCCCCTCCTATTCATTATCTTGTCACAAGCCTACTTCTTGAGCTAACTCATTCTAATCTCCTAATCTACAAACCAAGATGGCTTCTCTTTGCCTTTATTTACCTTTAAATCTCTGCTGCTTGCTACTGCAGCTTCACTCATTCAGGAATCTGTAGGGTGTATTAGTCTCTATCACCTTGGAGTTTGGGATAACGACTAATTTGCTTACCTTACATACATAAGATACAGGTTTGATTCTTATCTTTCACCATTGTCTGATTACTCGCTAAGTCTATGACAGTCTGCAGACTGACGGCCTGATATTTACTGGCAGTTGGCTTACAGGTTAAAGTGGAAAGTTGTTATTCTTATAGTACAGGGTTTAATTCTCTCAGCTCTCCTTTAATGCTGGAGAGACATATACGTCTCCCATAGACTGACGCTTCTCTGGAACAGACTTTCTATTCCCGTAAAACAGAGCTCTTCACTGACCCTATTCAAATGCAACATAGACAATTGGATGGGAGACCACAAATTTGCCCCTGGGGTGTCACCCATGCCCCTCATGGACTGGGGTAGCCAGTGTTGATCACAGGCCCAGTTTCTTCAGAAATTTGTTCTCCAAACTACCCAAAAAGAACAAATGAGGACACTTGGGATTAACATGGCTAGGCTTGTAAAGGCTCAAGGGCCGCTAGCCTAGTAACCTGTTATGAACCTCTGAGCCTCTGAACCTCTCATAGCAAGTCCATCAAAAATTTCCATGGATTGGTGAAGTAGCTCTCCCTACATCCCAAGCAAAGAGGTTTACCCTTTCTGCTCCTCACCCTCAATGTAAATGACAAAATATGACATCTTCACCAACGGTTCTCCTACTTGGACATCCTATTCCTCCTGAGTGTTTTCCAGGATAATGTCTAAAATACCTTCACTTCTGGTGAGATCTGGCACCCTCAGCTTAGTTGTCTCTCCAGGACATCTCCTGCTTTTAAGTTGCACTCTGCCTCTAGTGTGTGGATGCCAGTCAATTGACCACGTCTCCCTGCCTGGTCTGTTATCATGTACTAAGAAGTTTCATACCACTCCATTCATTAGGTTTTTGTTCTATTACTCACCACCATGACACTGTCTCACTTTCTCTTCTTTTCTTCTCCCCATCATCTCTTGCACATTCCATAACTCCTCTTTAATCTAGGATGGATGGATATGGAAACAGAAACAGGAAGGATGAAGCAATGTGGTGAAAACACTGTTCAGCCAAGTACATGAAAAAGAATAGCGCAAGAAAGGAAAGGTTTGGAGAAGAGCCATTAACTGTCGGTGTTAAACAAGATTTAGTGCTGGTACCAGTCCTGTTTATCATATCTGCATCACATACGACCAGAGAAGCTGGACAACGATGTCAAACATGCATGCTAATGGCAACAAGACATACCAAGATACAGGTGCAGTCATCAAACATGGAGAAAGCCATGTCCTATGACACTGGGGTGCAGTCTGATGGGGGGACTAAGTGGAAAATGGAATTTAATGCAGAAAAAGGCAACAGTGTGCGTTTTTTGTTGAGGAAATCCCAACACACTATACTTGCATAGAACTATGCCTGACAGGAGGAAACGTATCTAGGAGTCACAATTATCCCTTGGCTGAATCAGACAATGTGAACAAAAATGATGCTGCATGAATACTTGAACACTTTGAGGAGTTAACAGAACAAATGCTGAGTTCATTTTCTTTAAATACAGGGCAATCGTAACTCTACATTCAGACTGTACATTTTCTCTTCCAGCTGTACAGAAAAATACAGACTGCAGAAACATGCAAGATATGGCAACAAAAACTGTATTATAGGAAAAAAAAGACATGCATATGAGGAAAGATAAGACACTTTGGTAGATATACAATTTAAGAGAGGATCAGAAAAGGAGGAAAGGTAGGGAGAGGCTGATTTAAGACTGACTTTAGAAAATTGCTTTTCACAAACAACGTGGTGGGGTCTTTGTGCCTTGCCAGAGGCAACACAGCAACATAGGTGAATGAAGGAGTTTTAAAGGTGCCTGGAACAATTAGGTCAGTGCAAGTGAGACTACCTAAAACACTCAGGTTAGATAAAAGAAAGGAGGTGCACATGGGTTCGAGGAAAAACACAAACAAGAGTTAAAAAAAATCATGGAAATTACTGAGGTCAGTGATGCAGAGGAAACAGATTCACTGTCTACAGACGGATTACATGCAGAATCACTCCACATGAGGAGTTAAAAATAAGAAAACAAGTGAAGATATCTTTAGAAATGCACAGAAGGCAAAGGTATTGCTGGTGATGGGTTACTTGAATATGTGAGCTACTGAATGGTACACAAGTCTACTCGCAACAAAGACCAGGATCATAACTCCCTTTAAGGACAGATCTCAGACGACATTCCTGGGGCAGTTATTACCCAAAGGTTAAGTGGTAGAAAACTCAGATCTGGAAGTAGGCAGACATTCACAAATAAATCATCATTAAACAGAGGTCATCACTATCAACTTAACTACAGACGTCAAACAGATTAAAAGTTGGGGTTCTAGACTACAGTATAGCAAACGTTGACAAAATGAGCCAGTGCCTTAGAAATGTTCTAACAAAAGGCGTAACAATAGTATGGATGAACAGTAATAACCTGTGAATATATCATTATCAAACGAAGCACATCTTTTTGTGAAACAAGCATGCAAACTAAAACGTTAAGAAGGTTATGCTTAAACACCAAATGGCATAAAATGTAAAGGAAAACATACAGTACTTAAGAAATATATAGGTTCATAGGTAAGTACTAAGCTATCTGCCCAAGGGCATCTATAAGCCTAGCCAGAATGTGTTGGCTTTCGCCACCCCATTAGATTAGTTTTCTGTGCCTTGGTCCAGCAGAGCCATTATAGGTTCATAGGCAAGAATAATCAGCCCTTGCAAGTGTCGAACCCAGGACTCTGCACACCATAGCCAAAGTAATTTACCACTAAGCCATGTCAGATACTTATGGAAGCAAAGGAGAATAAAAAGAGAGAATAAGGCCAGGTAAAGGACAGCTAAGTATAATTTTTTATTTTCCATGAGTTTTCCTTCTCTCCAAAATGAACTATTCACTTGCAGATACAAATAAAGCATGGCTTTATTGCTTCTCCCTGTCTGTGCCATGTCTAGGCTGTTCAGCTTTTTCAGTACACACAGAGTAAGTATGCGAACATTTAGGAATCTATGGAAGCTTAAATCATGGTGTCTATTTCATTTCAAACTTTTATCTAAGGCAAGGATCATACAAATAAGGCCTGACTTCTTTCTACTGGGGATATAAAAACTAGAATGAATGTCTGAATATACAGGCTTATGCAAACCCTTACAGTACTACAACTCTTAGAACATAAATGAGCCAAATCTGTTGGTGTGAGCTGTCAGTCACACTTAAGTGGGCATCTTAGGCAACCGTGACAGGAAAGTGGACGTTTCTAACTAGAAAAAAAAGTGTGTGTGGAAAAAGTTAAACAATTATTTTCTTTACAAAAGAAACTAATTTTGTCACACTTTATATCTGAAACAAGAAACGGTTTACCAACGTCTGTTCAGGAAATGGCAAAGAAAACAGATGAAAAGGAATCCCTGAAAAATAAGTGATATATCTTCACAGATTCTCAAATAAGCTCTTAACTTCAAAAGACTCGCTTTATACCAGAAGTTTGCAAGATTCCAAAGAAAAGCAAAGCGCAGGGCAATGTTTTGTAGTAGGACTATTTTTTCTGTGCTGTGAATGTTTGTTAGAGTAACTTTCTGTCAAAGTTCTATTGCTTGTTGTTCCTTGTGGATCAAGCGATACCTGGAAAGGGTCTTATGAACAGCCTCACTTATTTAGTGAGCAAACAAACAAATAAGTCACATTGTAAAAATACAATGTGCAACATCAGAAGAAAAAAAAATAATTTTAACATCCTGCCCCTCAGGTGTAACCCTTGCTGCAAGGTTCTGCCAAAATACTGCACTCACCCTCACCACCCTCTCCCCCCAAAATCAGCAAACTCCCATCCATGTGTAACATGTTCCTCTTGTACCCTCTGAGGTGTAGTTGTGGCAAAACTTTAAAATGTTCAGCATAGGACATCAAGAGACTGTGTGTGTGTGTGAATGTTGTCATATAACAGTTGAGATGGTATGGCCTGCAACATCACTGATCCCAAAGAGGAGTGTTGATAGACTGCAAATAGTTATTGATTTAGTGTGGTTCATACTGCACATAATCCAGGGCAATTTCCCCTTGTGCATGTCTCCTACATAGCATATACAAGGCCAGTAGACATAGTAAGGATGGGTTAAGCTTGGGATGGGAGCCAAAAAGATTGACAGGTTAGCCCACTCCCACACACTTAACTTACACAAATGGGGGTGGGTATGTTTATATGGCTCTTACTCCAGTCAGGGAATAAATAGACATTAAGGTTCTTGCCTTGTCCAGAAAATAAATGGGCACGGCTGTCAACCAGCATCAGTAGAAGAAATGCACTGAACGGATACAGGTAGGACAGGTATCAGACAGATTGTGAAAGGGATTTAAGAAAGGACAGACCGCCATAAAAATAGATGCAAACTTTAAAAAAAAAAGGAAAGATGAAACTAAAACTAGTTGTAAATTGCAACAAATATAGCCAATTTAAAATCTAAAGGAGCAGGTGAAAATCAGAAACTATTTATTTATTTTATTTTACTTATTTGACATTTGTTAACCAGGTTAGTCTGACTGGGCAATAAGCCCCTTTTCAGCAGAAGCCCTAGGGGAAAAGCTCCAAAGCAAAAAAAAAATACAAAAAATATATATTACAACAGAACATAGTTAAAAATAACATGGATATTAATAATAACCAGGGAGAACATAATGTATACTAACAGTAAATAGCATTCTAAACAAAGTCTTCAGATAGTTTTATACAAACAGAGTATGAATGAAGTTAAACACTTTGGCAGTTAAAAAGACAACTTTAAAAAATGAAAGGTAGTTAACATACAACAGGAAACAGTTTTATGAATTTTTTTTTTTTTGCCAGTAGAAATAATGAAATGATTTAGGGGTAGAGCTAACATATCAGAGTATTGACAGAGATAATGGAGGCTGAAAGAAGAGGAGGAAACAGGTCAGGTTGGAACAGGACAGGGGCAAGACCATGCTTTGCGTGCATGTAATCTTTTAACATTTTTCTGAAATTGAAACTACTAGTGGTAGTTCTTAGGTTAAGGGGTAGTTTAAACATTCCAGGAGTTAGCAAATGAATAACTATACAGAAGTTTACCTATTTGTTTCTTGGGTTTATAAATTTCCAGGAAATGTTGGTCTGCACTACGGAGACAAAGTTTGGGAGTATATATATTTCCTACAAAATTATGGAAAAGAATCACCAATTTACTCAGGAAAAGAGAGAGAACCTTGTACAGATACATAAGGGAGCTAAGAAAAAAGAATGAATAGTGAAGTTAAAATGGAAAGGAGTCACAGAGATGACTGGTCAAAGAGAAAGGTTGCAAAATAAATACTTCAGATCACTATACAAAAAAGGAAGTACTTCCGCGGTGGTGCAGCGGTAGCATTGTTGCCTCACAGCAAGAGGTTCTCCCGTTCGATTCTTGGCTGGAGTGTGGGGAGTGCCTTCTTTGTGGTGTCTGCATGTCCTCCCCGCGGTTGGGTGGGCATTCGAAAGACATGCGTAAATGGGCATGCCTTAGTTGAAGGTTGAACGTCGAGCTCGCACCTCAGCGTTCGTGAAAATCTACTGCCAATCATTAGCGGATCGGAGTTCTGCTGTGGCGACCCCTAACCGGGAAAAGCTGAAAGACAACAACAACTATACAAAAAAGGAAGACAGAAGAGACTAAGGAAGCTTAACAAAAAAAAGTCCTAGTGTCCAAGATAGGTTGTGTAATCCAAGTCATTTCAGAAAAGGAAGTGTCATGACTAAAAATTAAAGGTGCATACAGCAATCAATTTTTATTATGCTCCTTCTTCCTCTCTCCTTGCACTTTACTAAAAAAAAAAAAAAAAAAAAAAAATTTGCACTTTACTTTGCTTTTACATCTTCTTACAAGTACTCAATTGTATTTATTCTGCTCCATTTATTACTGCTTGGTAATAGCCTGATTAGTTTGTAACTGTTATTCTAAGCCTTTTGGTTTAAGCACTTGGGCTCCAGACCAGTTGTTTTACATTAAGGTTTGTGGTCTGCACTGTTGTGGCAGGACAGGTAGCTTACATCCTTCTAAGTTGGGAATTGCTGATTGAAGGCTCAGTGTCTGTTATTCTAAAAGTGCATTAGTTCTGGTTTAAGCACTTGGGCTTCGGGCCAGTTATTTTACATTAAGAAGGTGTGGTCTGGGAGAGGGCAGATTCTGCCCTTCTGATCTGGGAATTTCTGGTTAAAGGCTTATTGTGCCTGCTTATCTGAACTGTTTATTTCTGAAATTGGTGCGCCTTATTTGCTGTAGCACAGACTATATTCAGGCATCCTGAACCTAGCTTTGTTTGTATAACTTGAGCACTAATCCAGGCCATCTTTTTTGGAGACGGTTCCCCCTGCACCCTAGTGGCAGCAGTGTGCAGTTAGAACTTATCTGACTGCACACTGCTGGAATAGGGCTCACTTTTGAGATTTTTATTGGTTAATTTGCTTAAATCAGTTTGCTCATTTGCTACTGTTGTATTAAAAAAACAAACACACACTTTATGCATCACCGCTTAGCTAGGATTAAACTATTCCGTAAAGTCTGCTCTTCAAATTCTCCCCTAGAACTAGCCAGTTTTTTTTTAGTTTTACCACTCAAATCTGTTTCTTTGAGCTCAGCACTTGTTCAGAACTCGTAAGCACCAAATAAGCTAAAAATCACTGCAGCACTCAACTTTCCTCACTTGTGTAGAAGAAAACAGTTTTAGTACTTAATAAATAAGCACATATCCAGGCATGTCTAAGGGTCAGCTCCCGGTGTTTTCTCTGGTCTACCTGATTAATCTGGGCATCTTGGGGCAATGCAGCAATTGCCTCAGGTACACAGACAGCCCTCTACTTCTACCACCCAACACTACAACCTGTGAGAGATGCACTTATATAGCCAAACTGGAAGCAAACCTCTCTTCACCCAAGACTGGACTAGACAGTCAAGAGGAGAAGGTAAACACTTGCACCACACCACACTCATCACGTAGTCCCTCAAAATCTACACCACCAAAACAGACACATAGAAACACAAAACATGCACACCTATATTCACGGAGGCTCTCAATAAAAATCTGCTCAAGCAAAGTACAGTTGTGTACCTACCAAAAATGTACATGTTCGAGTGTATTCACTGTTGCAGTCATTATACTTGGGTTATCCTGCTGGCAGGCTACCCGCAGTCGGCCTGAAATCCAAAGTCTTGGTCCGGCGTCGGTTGCTGTTGCCTCTTCCCTGACGTCAGTGCGCCAGGGGTATAAAAGATGCAGCCAGCGCCATTTTCTTCAGTTTTTCTTGCCCCAGATGTCAGGTGCCCCCAAATTGGTAGGCTAAAAATTTATGGCAATAAGTATGCATGCAATACCATAAACATTTCCATCATCTACAAGCAAATACACCACATAGGTTGTATAGGATAGAGAAGTACAGATAAGTCCCAGCAAAGAAAAGGGGGATGGTGGGAGGGTAACCTGGACTGCAACAGTGAATACACTCGAACATCTACATTTATGGTAGGTACAAAACTGTACTATGTTCATCGTGTTTCACTGTTGCAGTCATTACACTTGGGTTGAATCCCAAAGCTGAGGTATGGAGGCTGGGCCTAAATAGGATTAGGAGAGGCTATAAGGCCCTGCAAAACTGCAGTGGCAAAGCCTGCTCTGGATTTAGAGTAGAGAGGTAAATGGTAGTGCTTTGTGAAAGTGTGCACTGAACTCCAAGTTGCAGCCACTAAAATGTCTTTGGTTGGTACCTCTCAGAGGAAGGCTGCTGAAGTGGCTGCTGCTCTGGTAGAATGTGGCCTAATGTCCATGGGAATTGATTTGCCATGTTGTGAGTAACAGAATCGAATGCAGTGGCCTATCCATTTTGAAATAGTCTGTTTTGAGATAGGCTTTCCTTGTGACCCTGCAGCATATGCCACTAAGAGTTGCTCAGTCTTTCTGAAAGCCTTAGTTCTGTCCAAGTAGAAGCGTAGCTGTCTGTGTATGTCCAAAGAATGCAGGAGTCTCTCACCCTTATTCTGTGGGTTTGGATAAAAAGTTGGCAAATGAATGATTTGGTTAAGGGCCACACTGGACACTACCTTAGGCATAAATTGTAGGGTTAGTCCTCAGAGAAACCCTGTCTGGATGGAAAATGCTGAAAGGTTCCACAGCCATGAGAGCCTGTAACTCTGAAACCCGTCTTGCAGA
This sequence comes from Protopterus annectens, assembly GCF_019279795.1. Classification (NCBI taxonomy): domain Eukaryota; kingdom Metazoa; phylum Chordata; order Ceratodontiformes; family Protopteridae; genus Protopterus; species Protopterus annectens. Next base: position 1,706,154,758 of record NC_056729.1, on the reverse strand, counting down.
GGTTATTGCTAGGAGCAGAGCTGTTTTCCAAGATAAGAACTTTATTACAGCTATATTGGCTGGCTCAAAAGGCGGCAGTGTAAGTTTCTCCAAGACATAGTTGAGGTCCCATGTAGGTATTGGTGCTCTCCTTGGAGGTCTTATATTTTTGACCCCTCTGAGGTATTGCCTTAGTAATGGGTGGGAAAAAATCGGTGGTTCCGTATTGTAATGAGCTGAAATGGCAGAGGCATGGATTTTAATTGATGAGAAGGATAAGCCTTTGTCCAGCATCTCAGTTAGGTATTGTAAAATCTGAGGAATATTTGGTACCAGCGTGTCAATTCCTTGTGCCTGGTTCCAAGCACAGAATCTCTTCCATTTTTCTGCATAAGATTGTCTGGTACTTTGCCTCCTGGCCTCCAAAATAACATCCATCACTGCTTTAGAGAGAGGTGTGTTCTGAATGGCTACATTATTCGCCATGCTGCCAGAGTTAGGGTCTTGAGTTGGCTGTGCAGGATCTGATTGTTTCGTTGGGTCAGCAAATGAGGAATCAGAGGCAATGTCCAGGCTGGGCCTTGAGACAAGCTCATTAGGATTGAGTACCAGTGCTGGCGGGGCCAGTCTGGGGCAGTCAGAATCATTTTTGTCTTATCTTGTCTGACCTTTAGGAGTACCTTGGGAAGGAGAGGCAGAGGAGGAAAGGCGTATACTGTTAGGGCTTTCCAGCTGAATGATAAGAGCATCCATTTTCCATGCGTGCTTGTGATAAGTCCTTGTGCAGAATTTCTGTAGTTGGTAGTTGTGAGGGGAGGCAAAAAGATCTATGTCTGGGCATCCCCATTTCTTTATTATCATACTGAAGACTTCTGGATCCAGTTTCCACTCATGGGATCCATAATGTTTCTGCTTAGTTCGTCTGCCGGAGTATTTTTCTTTCCTGGCAGGAATTGTGCTTGCAAATGTACTTGATAAGTCAATGCTGTGTCCCACAAAGTCATGGCTTGTCTGCAGAGGGGGTAGGAATGTGTGCCTCCCTGCTTGTTTATGCACCACATGACTGTAGTATTGTCCGTCCTTCTCAGTAGTTGTCCTGGATGAAGAAAGTCCTTGAAAGCTGTCAGGGCATTTTGAACAGCTAGCATCTCTTTTTGATTGATATGAAGATGCATTTGGCTTGAGGGCCATGTGCCCTGAATACACTTTCCTGCCATGTGGGCCTCCCAGGCATAATCTGAAGCATCTGTTGTAATTGACTGCCTGACTGTGGGTAGGTTGAATGGCTGTCCCTTGCTGAGGTGACAGGACTGTGCCCACCATCGAAACTCCTGTTGAAGGCAAGGAATGAGGGTAATCAGTGTTTTCAGGCTGTGGCAATGTTGAGTCCAAACACTTTTTAGATACCATTGTAGTTTTCTCATATGCAGTCTGGCATATGGAATTAACAGGATGCAGGATGCCATGAAGCCCAAGGCCTGCAGAATTTTTCTTGCAGTTAACTGGGTCTTTGTTGCCAACATTGTGAAGTAAGAAGTCAGTTGCCTTTGTTTGTCTGGCGTGAGATAAGCCATCTGGGCAGTTGTATTTAAGCTTGCACCCAGGAATATTATCTCTTGAAAGGGTACTAATTTTGATTTATTTTTGTTTACTGTGTACCCTAGGCATATCAATAATGTTTTTACAAATGCCAGGTGTTCTAGTAGAATGTCCATGTTCTCTGCTTGAATTAGGCAATCGTCTAAGTAAGGATGCATTTGAATTCCTCTTTGTCTGCAATATGCAATTACTGGTGCCAGGCATTTTGTGAAGACTCTGGGCGCAGTAGATAAGCCAAAGGGCAGTGTAGAGAATCGGTAGTGCATTGAGCCAGCTATGAATCTGAGGTATCTTCTGCAAGACTGTCTGATTGGTACATGCAGGTATGCCTCTTTTAGGTCCAAAGTTACAAGCCAAGCCTTTTTTTGCCCAGCATGGGCAGGAGCTGCTGCAAAGTCAACATTTTGAATTTTGGAATGTCCAGAAATGTATTGGTCTCCAGGCTTTGTCCTTTCAGGGTACCAATTCTACACAAACTACAGAATGAACTGGCACCCTACCTAAGTACCATGTTCAATCATAGCCTCACCTCAGGCTTTGTACCCACTGAATGGCACACCGCGACGGTTATCCCACTCCACAAAGGGGGAGCCATGACGGACCCCGGGAACTACCGCCCCATAAGCCTGACGAGCCTGGTCTGCAAGGCCATGGAATGTATCATCGTGGAACTCAAACAAAGACATTGGTAATCTCCAAACTCTAGACACTACCCAGTTTGGATTTGTAAAAGGCAGATCATGTCTCCTAAACCTGATAGACTTCTTTGAAGCAGTCACCAAAGCCATAGATGAGGGTAAAATGGTTCACACAGCTTATCTAGATCTCGCCAAGGCTTTCGACACCATCCCCCACTCTGGAATTATAGATAAGCTCACTAAACTAGGTATAAATCCCTATGTCACAAGATGGGTTGCCAAGTGGCTCACGGACAGAACCCACACTGTGAAAGTAGCGGATTCCAAATCCGACATCAGACCAGTGACAAGTGGAGTACCACAGGGTTCAGTCCTGGGTCCTCTCCTGTTTGGTATCTACTTCTCTGAAGTGCAGGCCAACACAGAAGGTCTTTGGCTAACAAAGTTTGCAGATGACTGCAAACTAGGAGCCATAACCGAAACTCCTAACGATGTGGACAAACTACAAAAGGGCCTCACTGAGACAGATACCTGGTGTCAAAGCCATGGCCTGAAGCTCAATGCCAAAAAGTGTATTGTCATCCCCTTTGGTAAAAACTCTGTACCCATGAGCTACCACATAGCTGGTAGTCTACTTAATACAGAAAATGTGAAAAGAGACTTTGGGACACAGGTGGACAGTAGTTTCTCCTTTGATAATCACATCACCACAGTGGTCAGGAAATACTTCTACGTGGCTCATCTCATCACAAAAGGATTCTCATCCAGAAAAAAAGAGGTCATTGTTCCCCTCTACTCATCACTCATTAGACCCATTATAGAGTACAACGCCCCATTTGGTATGTACCTCACAAGACATCTACAACAACTGGAAAGACCACAGAAATACCTCACAAAGAGGATTACTGGCCTCAAACAGATGCCCTATGCAGACCGTCTCAAAAAACTACAGCTTTACTCCATCGCATATCGGCTACTCAGGGGTGATCTCTGCCTAACATACAAAGCTATGTCAAACCCAGAGCTGTTGGACATGCTCCACTTAAAGAAATCCCAATCCCTCTGAGCTACACGCTCTAGGGACCTAACCCTTGTCACCACAATAAACAGAACAAGCTGGAGGGATAGATTCCTGCCCCAGAGCCTTCCCATACTCTGGAACAGACTACCTATCTATGTCAAACAGAGCTCCTCATTAGCACTCTTCAAGAAAAATTTTGATTGGATGGGAAATGGGAAATTCACTCCGGGGATCACTTCTGTGGCTCTGCTCGACAGGGGCACAGGAAAATAATTTTCTTGGGTGGCGAAAGCCAGGGTACATTTTTTGGCTAGGCTTGTATGGGCCCTAGGGCCGATAGCCTAGTACATACCTATGAATCTATGAACCTAAGAAAAGTCTTAAGTAAAATCCTTGTCCCTGCTCTTGCTGTGGTACTGGCTGAATGGCCCTCATGTCCATGAGGGATGAAACTTGTTTTTGTGCCTCTGCCCATTGACTGTGTGGCAGGTCTGGCATACCTTTGGCCCTTGGCAAGGTGTGAAAATGGAACCTGCAGCCCTGGGACACTATTCAAGACCCATTTGTCCTGGGTGATCATGTGCCAGTTTTGAGAAAAAAGTGCTAGTTTGCCCCCTAAGTGGGCTGCCAAAAGATAAGTGCTTGGTGCTGGCACAGGGAGGTCATTGGGACTGTTTCCTGTAAGGCTGTGATTTGTCTTCTCCGTTTTTGGAGGTAGAAGCGCCCCACTGTTTAGGCCTGTATGAGCCCTGGGGTTGGGATCTGCCTCTAGGGCATCTGTATCTGCCTCTTTGTGGTCTGTCTGACACTGGAAAGGACCAATTCTTTGCAGGCCAGTTCCTGCTAAATCTGGGTGGCTGCACCTGTAAGAAATCTTTTACTGTTTGCATGTATTTCGCTTTGTCCTCCATTTTCTTCAACACCTCCTCTGCTTTAACACCAAATAAAGTATCATGCTGTAATGAAGCATCTAGTAATTTTGCCTTAACATGATCAGGTAGAAACTGTTCCTTTAACAAAGCATGTCTTCTAATGACAGAACCCGTAACTGCGGCCCTGCAAGAGGCCTCTAGAGAATCAAAAGCACATTGCAATGTATGCTTTCCCACTTGTTCAGTTGCATGCAATAAATCCTGCATTTCCTTATTTTCTGCACAATCAGAGTTTGCCAACATTTTCTGTTTTAGCAGTGACATTAAGTATTGCCGATATTTAAGCATATGAAATTGACAATTTAAGGCCCTCATAGCCAAAGTAGCAGAAGTGTAAACTTCTTTCCCCCATCTGTCTAGTGCCCTAGAATCCCTGTCAGAGGGGATAGGGTTTTTTGCAGTAGAAGCCTTGACCCCTTTGGGACCCTGAGAAATAGTTTCTGGATCAGCAGCAGGGTTTTTATAAAGAAATTTATGTGAGTCTGGAACCCCGTTGTATCTGTCTGGTTTTACAGGGGCAGGGGGTAAAGAGTCAGGTGAAAGGGCGGACTCTGAAAATACATCTACAATGTCTAATACAGGGGGAATAGCAAGTGGCCTGTGCTGAGGAAGTAAAGGGAAATCTCTAAGCCTTTTCTTTCAGTCTGAGTAGTCTTGGCTCTCCCAGTGGAAGTACTCCCTCATGGTATGCAGGGTTTCCCCAAAAGAAAAATCCTCAGGAGGAGATGCTGAAGGAATAGATTCTTCAGCATCAGAATCCTCATAGGGAGGAAGAGAGTATTCCTGCTCAGAAGAGGAATCAGAGGAAATGAAAACCTGATCTGAAGATTCATATTCTGTCTCTTGCCTAGGCCTCTTATCAGGAGGGGGATGGGTACCCTGATCAAGGTAATTAGGTCTTCGGCCATTTTGAGCATCTGTTTTTTAGGAATGGAAGTCTGTCCAGGAGAATGCTGTACTTGTTTCTTTGTCTTTAAAGCTGCTTTAGTCTTTGCTTTAGAAGCTGAAGAAGGCTTTACTTATAACTGTGTAGGTCTGAAAACACCCTCAAAAGCCAATGCCTGCACAGCGGCTCCAGACCCATCTGAAGGAATAGTTTCCGAGTGTCCAATACCTTGAGTATCCAGAGGCCTAACTGGCTCCACATGGGAATCATCAGCAGCCTGTGGCTCTGAGGTAGCGGGCGTCAGGGGCTGTGAAAGCGCCTCACTAAGAACTGGCGACTGGCTTAGCAGAAGCCTCGCCGTCGGTTTTGGACCTTGGATGCCTGTCTTTTTCCTTTTCCTTGCGCTTTTTATAAACTCCGGTCGTTGGTTGTTCTGATGGCATTATATAATTGAATCTTCGGCCAAAGTAATGAAAGGCAAAATCATACCGACGCTTAATAGTGCGTTGGTTAAATCTAGCGCAAAACCGACAGCTAGCAACATTGTGATCAGGGCCTAGGCAAGGAATACAGTAAGAGTGAAAATCCTTATGAGGTATTTGCTTCCCACAAGAAATACAACTGTTAACTTTTTCTGACATCGGTCTAGAGCAAGAAAAAAGTTTCCCCAACGGGGTACTTAGCTTTAATGAAGACTTCGGATCTGAAATTCGATTTTGAAAATCTCAGGAGTCGGCCGACCGGCACTTGCAAACTGCTTTTGCTTCGGGCACCGCGCGGCAAGAAAAACTGAAGAAAATGGCGTCGGCTGCATCTTTTATACCCCTAGTGCACTGACGTCAGGGAAGAGGCGACAGCAACCGACACCGGACCAAGATTTTGGAATTCAAGCTGACTGCGGGTAGCCTGCCAGCAGGATAACCCAAGTGTAATGACTACAATAGTGAAACACTATGAACATCAGAGACCTCCAAAGCAGAAACGCAAGCAACTTCCACCTCCCAACACAACCCAAATGACACATAGCCCACAAACTCAGTGTGCCACACAACCACAGCCCATAACACACAACAACGTACCCAACACTCTAGTTATAGGAGGACTCTACAGTCAGGCACACTGATGTTCCACTCACAAGGCTAAACAAGGAGAAAGTTATTGTCAGCTGCCTGTCGGGTGCCAGGATCCACCACATAATGCATGCACTCAGGTAACTCCACAACAAGTACAAATATGACACTGTCATTGTCCATGTTGGTGTGAATGACCTGAGATGTACCTCCCTGGACTACATGAAGAGAGACATGGAGGAGCTCTCTGATCTTGTAGCCCAGGCAGGTATGACCCTAGCCCTGAGTAGCATCCTGCCATCACCCAGAATGATACCACAGTACAAGGACAAAATGATTGATTTCAACAATTGGCTAAGCTTCTGTTGTCATTCTAAGGGGATCCAGTATCTGTCTGCCTGGGATGACATGAACGACAGACCACGATGCTTTGCCAGAGATGGCTTGGACTTGTAGCCCTTGGGATTCCGGATACTAGCTAAGGCTCTTGCCACCTCTACAGTGCCTTTTTTAGGCAAGGTTCAAATGACAAATTCACCACCGTAACAGGTACAAGCAAGCAAAATCTGAGGATAATGCTACTCAAAGCTAGAAGTCTAAACCTCAAAATGCATTCACTCGAGGCACTCCTTAAAATGGAGAACATCGACATCTGTGCAGTGACAGAGACCTGGTTCAAGGCTCCAGAAAGCACCCCTGCATAGGCTATAATTCATACCACACCTTTCGGCCACCTAACCTGGACCGAAACACTAAAGGCAGAGGCATGTCCATATTCATTAAGGATATCCACACCTCCAGGCTAGTTGTTCAGCATAATGCATCTGAGATTATCCAAGTGCAACTAACTCTGGGCAAGACCGCAATCCAAATTGTAACTTGCTACAGATCCCCCACCATGCCCCAGGATTCCCACTCCTCACTTCTTGATACACTGGAAAATATTAGGGTACAGCCTAACACCCTAATAATGGGCAATTTCAACTACCCCACCATTAACTGGGAAAACTACTCATGTACCAACTCTTTTGCTCAACGTTTTCTGGAATTCATAAATTCCAACGCCTTGGATCAACTTATTCACACCCCCACACCAGGGGCAGCAATATCCTAGACCTGGTCATTACCAACATGGGTGTCCGGTGTTCCACACCAGAGGTCAATTCCTTGTTGATCAGATCCAACCACAAGCTAATCACCCTAGACATCCACATCCCGCCCCCACCCCCAATTAGGGAAACAACCACAAAAAATTTATCCAAAGCCAACTTCACGCTTCTTAACACAGAAGTGGCAAACATCACAACACCCATGTAGATGGACAATAGAGTTACGACTGGTGAATCCTACACAAATGCACTTTATAAGCACTTACATGAGTGCATGGATCTTGCTATCCCTAACAGAACCAATATGCTATCCTCCAGGAAAAGGAAGCCAATCTGGTGGTCCCCTGTCATAAACAAACTCTACAACAGAAGAAACTGTTGCAAAAAAGACTAAAATCCCATGAGTTGTGGAACTCCATGGTCAGCCTCAGTAAGAAGCTGAGATCCCTCATAAAACCTTCCAAAGCTAGTTACGAACACAAAATCGCCACTGATTCTAAAGACAACCACAAAGCATTCTATAGCTATGTCAAGAATCTCAATGTCAACACTCAGCTCTGCTCTGAGTTAGATCACAATGGCACTAAATATACAGAACCAACCGATATTGCCAACATCCTGGCAGATAGGTTTAGTGTTAACTTTACCCCCCTCTCACCCCCTAAAGGGCCCATCTCTATACTGAAAGAATGCAAAGTTCCTGTAATCATGGCTGCACAGGTAAAAAACACACTCTCCAAAGCCAAGAACACAGCATCCATGGGACCTGACAACATCCCAGGCTGCATTCTACATGAACTACAGAATGAAATGGCACCCCACCTAAGCACCATGTTCAATCATAGCTTCACTTCAGGCTTTGTGCCCACTGAATGGCGCACAGCGACAGTTATCCCACTCTACAAAGGGAGAGCCACCATGGACCCCGGGAACTACTGCCTCATTAGCCTAACGAGCATGGTCTGCAAGGCCATGGAACTTATAAACAAAGACATTGCTAATCTCCAACTCTGGACCCTATCCAGTTCAGGTTTGTAAATGGCAGATCATGTCTCCTAAACCTGATAGACTTCTTTGAAGCAGTCACCAAAGCCGTAGACGAGGGTAAGGTGGCTCACACAGCCTATTTAGAGCTCGCCAAGGCATTATAGATAAACTAACTAAACTAGGTATACATCCCTATGTCACAAGATGGGTTGCCAACTGGCTCACTGACAGAACCCACACTGTGAAAGTAGCAGACTCCAAATCTGACTTCAGACTAGTGAAAAGTGAAGTACCACAGGGTTCAGTCCTGGGTCCTCTCCTGTTTGGTATCTACTTTTCTGAAGTACAGGCTAACACAGAAGGTCTTTATTAACGTTTGCAGATGACTGCAAACTAGGAGCCATAATCGAAACTCCTAATGATGTGGACATCCTACAAAAGGGCCTCACTGAGACAGATGCCTGGAGTCAAAGCCATGGCCTCAAGCTCAATGCCAAAAACTGCACTGTCATCCCCTTTGGTAAAAACTCTGCACCCATGAGCTACCACATAGGTGGTAGTCCACGTAACACTGAAAATGTGATGAGACCTTGGGACACAAGTGGACAGTAGTCTCTCCTTTGATAATCACATCGCCACAGTAGTCAGGAAATCCTTCTGCGAGGCACACCTCATCACAAAAGGTATCTTGTCCAGGAAAAAAGAGGTCATTGCTCCCCTCTACTCATCATTCATTAGACCCATGATAGAGTACAACGCCCCTTTTGGTATGTACCTCACAAGACATCTACAACAACTGGAAAGGCCACAGAAATACCTCACAAAGAGGATTACCGGCCTCAAACAAATGCTCTACACAGACTGTCTCAAAAAACTCCGGCTTTACTCCGTCGTATATCACCTACTCAGAGGTGATCTCTGCCTAACATACAAAGCTATGTCAAACCCAGAACTGTTGGACATTCTCCACTTAATGAAATCCTAATCCCTCAGAGGTACACGCTCTAGGGACCTAAACCTTGTCACCACAATAAACAGAACATGCTGAAGGTATAGATTCCTGTTCCACAGACTTACCAAACTCTGGAACAAACCACCTATCTATATCAAACAAAGCTCCTCATTAGCACTCTTCAAGAAATATCTTGATTGGATAGGAAATAGGAAATTCACCCCGGGGATCACCTCTGTGGCTCTGCTCGACAGGGGCACAGGAAAATAAGTTTGTTGGGTGGCGAAAGCCAGGGTACCTTTTTGGCTAGGCTTATATAGGCCCTATGGCCAATAGCCTAGTACCTACCAATGCCATAAGACAAATACTCCAGCCCTTAGTGAAATAAAATAAGAAATAGCACTTGCTGGGTGCTCGACTACTCCATGTTATGTGCACATTTTGTCCCCAGGAGAGAAATACTCAATTTTTTTGTTTTGTTGAGCAGGACATCCACAGTTAGAATTGTTATATTACACATCATGTTATATTATATTACATGCATTAGATTTTTCAAAAATATATGTTAATTCTATTACAATAACGCTGCTGCACATTGATAAATAACTAAGAATACTAGGTTAAAAAACTGCTGCATATGGTCAATATTTTACATATACAATTATAAAAATTCACTTGTATGCATACTTCCCTAGACATGCCTTCATTTTTTTATTTATTTGTTAGCCTAAGTAAACTGATCTTTTTTGGATCCTTTTCATCCACTCACCAGGTCACAAGTGCAAGGATAAATGCAATAGGTTCATAGGTTAGTTCATAGGTTAGTACTAAGCTAACTGCCCTTGCGAGCCATTGTAAGCCTAGCCAATTATACCTTGTGAGATTCAAACCCTGCACCTTGTGCTTGTAAGGCAAACACCTTAACCATTAGGCCACCCTCCCAACCTTATATAAGATTTAGTGAAGTCAGTCAACTAACATGTTTTTGGGAGGTGGAAGGTTATCTGAGTACGTGGAGAAAAACCACAAGGACACAGAGATAGAGAACAGGCAAACTTCATAAAAACAGTGAACAGATGGTCAGACTTGAACCCCAGATACTGAAGCTATGAGGGAGAGATCACTGAGTCACAAAGCTGTCTGATCCCCAAACACAATGACCATTGTCTACTGATAAACAAATATAAATACTATTCTGTGCAATTTACATGCACTGTAAATATTCTAAATCATGATGAAATGCATACTTGCATGGAGGGGTGGTATTGCACTGATTAGCTAAGAGTTATCAGGTCTCTCTTCTTGCTTCTTTGTCAATCTGTGAACCCAGCATCCCTTGACTGGTTGATCCCCAAACTCAAATTAAGCACCTGCACTCTTATTCACCTTTGTATAACCTACCCCCACAATTGTGAAGATGTTCTCTCTCAAAAGGCCATATACAGCTGTTGGAAATAACTGGCTAGTAAACTGCTGTAATATTCCTGTAAATGTAATAATGTAAACATTGCATCCAATTTGCTAAATGACCATTGTCCTGATGGTCAAAGGGATAACAGCTCACATAGTGTACCCAGATGTAAACTGCTGAAAAATATAACAAAATGTAAGACAAAAAACTGAAAGCCACAGCAGCATGTGTCATTTTGCTCTAGTAAGTCGCACCATGTTTTTTCTTTCCATCTTTCGCCCTCCTAACCTTTGGACAATGGCTACACCAGGATTTTGGCTCATTTTCAGTGACTCTTTCATTGGATAACTGTGGAGATGTAGCTACTATGATGGGAACTTTAGAAAATAAACTTTCTATGGTGCGCATAGAACAAACAGACATGTACCGTATTGAATGTTTGAATGTTAAAAGAGTGCCTAAAGTACTCTGTCCTTTTAAATTTCCTAATAGGTTAATTCCAGGGACTAAAGAACATTCTGATTTATTATATATGTTTGACAGACATGGATTGATTTAATGAATGACTGCAAACTGGGAGCCATTATTGAATCCCCAAATGATGTGGATACTCTACAAAAGGGCCTTACAGAAACAGATGCTTGGTGCCAGAGCCATGGGCTCAAGCTCAATGCCAAGAAATGTATTGTTATCCCCTTTGGGAAAAAACATGTATCCATGAATTACCATATAGGTGGCAGTACACTAAACACAGAAAGTGTGATAAGAGACTTAGGGACACAGGTGGACAGTGGTCTCACCTTCGATAACCACATCGCCACAACAGTCAGGAAATCCTTCTATGTAGTACACCTCATCACGAAGGGCTTTTCATCCAGAAAAAATGAGGTCATTGTCCCACTGTACTCATCCCTCATTAGACCCATTATAGAATACAACGCCCCATTTGGTATGTACCTCTCAAGACATCTGCAACAACTGGAAAGGCCTCAGAAATACCTCACTAAAAGAATCACAGGCCTAAAGCAGATGCCCTACGCTGACCGCCTTAAAAAACTCCAGCTATACTCTGTCGCATATCGTCTACTCAGAGGCGATCTCTGCTTAACATACAAGGCCATGTCAAACCCAGAGCTGTTGGACATGCTACACTTAAAGAAATCCCAATCCCTCAGAGCTACACGCTCCAGGGATCTAAACCTTGTCATCACAATAAACAAAACATGTTGGAGGGATAGGTTCCTGACCCAGAGACTCCCCAGACTCTGGAATAGATTGCCCATACATGTCAAGCAGAGTGCCTCTTTGGACCTCTTCAAGAGGAACATTGACGATTGGATGGGAGAAAGGAAATTCACCCCAGGGATCACGTCAGTCGCCCTGCTAGACAGGGGTCCAGGAAAGTAAATAATGTGGGAAGAAATAGCCAGGGAATTGTTATGGCTAGGCTTGTATAGGCCCTAGGGCTGATAGCCTAGTACCAACCTATGAACCTATGAATTTTACTATTAATTTAAATTCTTCGATTTTGCACAAGTTGTTAGAAGAAATTTCTGTTTTTTTTTCCATATTCTTTATTTAATTTTCATACAGAACAAAACATTTAACTGACAGAAAAAACAAACACCAACAATAACATTACTACTTATAAAACATTTTTAAAAATATTTACAAAGGTGCCATCTGTCATCTAAAAAGTAACATATACATAGATTCCAATGCTAGAGTCAGTAAAGAGCAGTATATTGAAAATTATAGTTTCATGGGCCCTCCCATTAAAAGGGTAGATTTGAAGGTACCGAAAGAAGAGGGCAAGGAGATCCAGTGATTTTTATCTATTTCCTCAAGTGAGGATAGGAATTTTTTTTTTAATTCCCTATGAAATGAGATCAGATAGTACAGTCCAGTATTTTATGAAATGTGAGTAGTCTTTATGATTTGTCTTTAGAAATTTATAGGCTGATAGACATTTAACTGCCATCGGTCTGAAGCCTCCCCAACTGAGTAAGGAACTATCTTTCCAGTTTAGTGTTATGTAATATTTTATTAAAGTAAATAATGTGAATAAGGTGAGGGTTTGTAGCTTTGTCAAACCAGGCGGGGGTATGTGTAGTATAATAAATTCCCAAGAAATGGTTATTTTCTCATATTCCATCTTTTTGGAGTTTGGTTTTCAAGGAAGACCAAAATTTATAGGTGCATTTACAACTCCAAAAATGTGGATAAGATCTGCTCTTTGAAACTCACAATAAGAATAATAGGGGGAAAATGATGGGTAGAATTTTTCACAGTAGGGGTGACATAGTTATTGAATATCATGAATTGGGTATAACTTGAGTTTTGTAAAAGGTATCATTGTTGAGGTTAAAAGTACTGAATGGGTGATTTGGTTGCTAAAAGCTATTGGATTTAAGTCCAGTATTTTGAGAACAGAGGTTTGTTTTGGTATCTAATCGAATTAGTCTATAGGTGTTTGAGATCATATTTTTCATTCTTAGTAAATCAGACCACAGAGTTTTACAGATATTAATGTCTCCATTGTTTAAACTAGGGTGGGATAATATTTTGGAACAGAAGTCTTTAATCTGCCTTAAAATAATAGTGTAGCTCAAGGGGAGTTTTAATGAAAATCTCGGTTCCGAGACGGAATGGTCTCGGCAAAAACAAAAGTTGAGTATTCTACATTTTTTAAGACGTGGGAAACTATTTAAGTTTAACATTGAGTTATTCATTTTTAGATATGGGTTAAGATGTAGAGGTTGTAGGATAATAAGTGTATCAGATAAGTTCAATGAGTCAAATGATTTTTGTAAGTTAAGTATATTGTTCTTTAAGGAAGTGTGTGGTTTGGATTTTTTCACACTTTGTTCAGGAAGGGTAGGGCTTTAGGGTTAAAATTAAGAGATTTAATATAGTTATAAGTAAAGTTCTACACAAGAAGGGGACAACTCTTTGCTGTTTGGGTTGCAGTCTGCTATTAATATTAGCCTGCTACCACTATGTCATGGTAGAGTTTAAAATCAGGGAGGTTTACACACCCTCTAATCTTTGGGATATTTCAGTTTTTATAAGAAATTCTGATTGATTTAGGTGACCATATGAATTTAGCCAGGGTAGAGTGAGTTTTATAAAAAAAAAAATAATATTTATTGTTAGATAAGTATTTGTAAAGATATATAATTGTTTTGGTAGTATTGTCATTTTAATAATCTCTATTTTAAACAAGAAGGGGAGCTGAAGTTTATCCCACCTATTACAGTCCTGTTGTAATGCTGACCAAAAATTTGTGATGTTGATCTGCATATAAGATTTAGAGTTTTGTTGAAAGGAGATTCCCAGGTATTTTACCAAGTGAGCTACTTTAAATTCAGTTGTCCAAAGGTACAATAAGAGAAGGTTAGTAGAATTAATCAAGAAAATTATAGACTTATCAAGATTTAGTTTATAGTTACAAAATTTTAAGAAGGTACTGACTGAGTTTAGAATTTTTATGTCTGAACTTGGGAGCATGAAGTAAAGGTTTAGATCATCTGCAAAGGCTGAAAGAACACATTTTGACTTCTAGAACCTTGGTACTTGATGAAAGGTTTTTGACATATAGCTAGAAGTAGAGGTTCAATATACAATTTGAAGAGGTATGGGGAGACAGGACAGCGTTGACGTATACCATTTTTGTTATTAATCTTGTTAGAGATTATCTTATTTATATATAGTTGGGTGTTCATAGATTACTACTAGACTAACTGCCCTTGTGAGCCATTTTAAGCCTAGCCAATTATCCCATCAGAGAATCAAATACTGCACCTTGTGTTTGCAAGACAAGCACCTTAACCACTATGCCAAACCTAAACCCTCAGATAACCTCCTTCGAGCCAGAGTGTAAGCATTAGTATAGAGTGTTTTGACAAGATGAATAATACTGACAGGCAAGCCAAAGTAGGGTAATAGCAAAAGCAAAAATCTTATATTCTGTCTATCAAAAGCTTTGGTGGCATCAGTTGCAAGTGCAAAAACAGGATTGTGGTTTATGTTGGACAATTTTAACAAGGCATCTAATGTGAGTGTGTTGGCACATGTTTGTCTGTGTTGAATGAACACTGACTGACTAGGCAATATAATAAGGGGGATAATTGGTTTTAGTCTGTTAGCCATTATTGTGGAAAATATTTTTAAGTCACCATTTATTAGGGAGATGGGCCTGTACCATTCAGAGTTTTTAGGATCTGCATTTTCAAGAATGAGTATAGTTTTAGAAGAGTTAAAATGGATATCCGTGATAGAGTTATTTACAGTGTAGTTAAATAAATGTAAAAGTATTTGGGAAATTATTGGACAAAAGGTCTTATAGAACTCAGCAGTAAAACCATCTGGGCCTGGTGCTTTACTGGGTTTTAGGCTTTTAATCACAGATATGACCTCTTGTTGGGTAATAGGAGAAGCAATGCATTCTTGATGAGACGGATCTATTTTAGGGAAATGAAGTTGGTCCAGGAATTGAACGGTTTCTTGTTCTTATATTAGGGGGGAATGTTCACCATAGGTTTGCAAGTGTATTTTTCAAAAAGCTGTATAATATCATGGTTGACAAAGTATGTCTTGCCTTGATGTATTATGTCAGAAATAAAGGGAGTAGATTTATTTTAGTTTATGAGCCTTGCTAGGAATGTAGAAGGAATACGTTCCATTCTGAGAAGTTAGCCAGCATTTTGCTTTCATTAAAGTCAATCTGTTTAGCATTAAGTAAACAGAAATCCATTTGAAGCAGATTTAATTGCTTCTCAGTCTCTTGAGCAAAGTGTTTTGTAGATCTAATTATATCTTGGTGATCTTATTTTAAGTGTGCATTCCTTTGTTTTGTTGAATCCTCTTATTTGGGCTTTGGCAGAGGCCCATTCAATATCGAAGGGAAGCTGAGACTTGGGCATTTCTATTATGAGAGTTTCCAGAAATTCATTAATTACTTTTATAATCTCATCATTCATTAATAAAGTGGGATTTAAAGTCCAATTATAGCCTCCCCTTTGAAAGTTAGTTCCATAAGACCAGTTACTAGTAAGGGTAATTTTCGAATGATCAGAAAGAAAATCTAAGTTCAACTTCGAAGTTTATATCAAGATTTATGAAGTATTTATTTATTTTATTTTACATTTGTTGACCAGGCTAGTCTAACTGGATATAAGTCCATTTTCAGTAGAGGCCCGGGGAGAAAAGCTCCAAGCATCAGCAGTGACAAAGAATACAATATATAGTAATAGTCAAGTGAATTATAGTACATTGGCTACATTGGTCAGAACAAAATTGTAGAGAGTCATTTAGTAGGTTTAAGCTAAGATCAAATACAGAGAGCAAAAACATTTTTTTTCCAGTACTATGAAGGAAATTATTAATTACAGACAGGCGACATAGAACAGTAGAGTAGAGAAGTATAGAGAGAGCAAGAAGGGGAATGAGATATCAGTCAGGGTTTGAGCAGGGACAAAGCCAGTGAGTTTTAAGATATTCTTTAAGATGTTTTTTAAAAAGAAGAGTGGAATCAAGGGTGGAAAGTTCAGTAGGAAGCTGGTTCCAGTTTTTACCTACTGTGTTGGTGAAAAGTGAGTCCCCTGCTTTGTTGTTGGATTTAATAGTGGAAACTAGAAGCTTATTAGCTGAGCGTAGTGTTGCAAGATTTTTGTAGGGTGTAATCAGATTAGTGAGGATTGGGGTATTATTAGGGTGGTAAAGGATCTTTTGGGTGATAAGTTGTTGACAAAGTAGTTGGTTCTGCAGTTCTAGCCATCCCAGTTGTTTGAGGTTGAGACAGTGGTGAGTTCTAAAGGGGATGCCAGTGGCAAATCTGGCTATGTTATTGTAACTGGTGGAAAGTTTGGTGAGGGTGTTTTTAGATAGATTGGTATATATTGCAGAAGCACAGAACAGGGTAGAGATAAGGTGGGTCAGGGCAATAGTCATTCTGGCTGAAGGGGAAAGGAAGGGTTTGATTCTGTAAAGGGTGCCTAGTTTTTTGTTGACAGACTTTATTGTAGAATTAATGTGGTCATCATAGCTAAGGTTGTTATCAATTGTTACTCCCAGTAGATGGGTTGTAGTGTCTGGGGATATGTTAGATCATTGTTAGAGGTTATTGTGAAATGCAGTTGAGGTGACTTAGGAGTAGGAGCAAAGAGCAATCATTTTGTTTTTTTGGGGTTCAGGAGGAGGCAGTGTTGCATGAACCAATTTTCAATACTGTTAAATACTGTTTGGGTGAGGGACTGGAGAGAGGTTCTGGACTTGGCTGAACAAATTAAAGTAGAGTCATCTGCATATTGTATGCAAGTGGTTTCAGGAATTTTGGTATGTAGATCGTTAATAAACAATGAGAAGAGTAGAGGTCCTAAATAGAGCCTTGGGGTACTCCAATGTTCACAGGGAGGGATGTAGAAAGATTATTATCCCAAAGTACTGCTTGCTGTCTGTTTTCCAGATAGGATTTAAACCATTGTAATGCTTGTGGATCAAGTGATTAGGCTTTTACTATGTCTATAAGCATATTATGGTTCAAGTAGTCAAAAATTAAAAAAAATCCATCCTAGACCATGCCTTATGACATGGGGAGTAAAATGTATAATTATCTTTATGTGGTTTTCCTTTTTGGAAATTATATGGATTGAAAAGTCCAAAGTAATTTTTTGACTCTGTGATTGCCTTAGTAGCATGAGTACTGAAATGTTTATTTGGGTTTGATCTGTCTAAAAATGGGTCCTGAGGGGAATTCCAATCACCCCTAAGAATAAGTAGTGATTCTAGAATTGTATTAGTGTTCTGTATTTTGACATAAAACATCTTGTTGGTTAGAACAGGGGGCATTATAAGTTAAAAATTAAGACAGGTCTATCTAGATGTGGGGAGTTAAAAGTTATATAGCACTATCTACCCTCAGAGTCAGCATCTTGCTGTAAAATCTTATTCTGAAAGGTCTTTTTAACAATTATGGCTACACCCAGACTATTTAATACTTTACAGGAGCCAATCTACTTTTTCCTAGTGATCTGTCACCAGTGTTCAACAAGCATATGAGTTTCTTGTACTAGTATGACTTTTGCCTTAGATTTAAAAATGAGATGAAGGAAGAGTTTTCTTTTCCTATCCATCTGGATCCCTTTCACATTCCATGAGTCAATCACCCACATTCTATGACAATAAAAAAGAGGAAAACTAGAGTAGGAGAGATTGCATCGTGGTTAGAAATTACATTTAGTTTAGGAGGGACCATTACTTTCTGGAGTGGCAAAAAGCAGCTGTCTGTTCTTACCCCAACCTTTGTCTACCCACAAACTTAGTACGCCTAGAAGAGATTATAAATGTAGAGCATGGAGACATGGATTGGGATAATGCAAAGAAATTTGAGCTAAGTTTGTCTCCACTGCATTTTCCTAATACTACAGTGATCACCAAAATAAAAATAGACACAGAGTAGAACAACACTAGCATATCTTATCTAATAGTGCAGTGGTTATAGTGTACGCCTTGCATGTAGTCATTCCTGGTTTGAGCCTCACTAAAGCCATTTCCATTTAGGGGTTGGGAGGGTGGCCTAATGGTTAAGGTGTTTGCCTTACAAACACAAAGTGGAAGGTTTGAGTCTCACAAGAGATAATTGGCTAGGCTTACAATGGCTCACAAGGACAGTTAGTCTAGTACTAACCTATGAACCTATAACACAAACACCACTCTAAGAAACTCACCTCCTTATAACTGTTGTATAAAACCATGAGTGGTACAAAGCTGAGGAGATGAAAGAGAAAACGATTACCATTGTATAGGACCTGTAGATCCATTATATCCAAGACTGAATATGTTATACATTTATGCGATTTTAAATGATAACTTTACAAAACAGTTTCAAGTTCTGGCATTTGGCACCTTAATTTTACCTATAGCTCAATAAATGTAATGTAGACTTCTTTTACAAAACAGTTTCAAGTTCTGGCATTTGGCACCTTAATTTTACCTATAGCTCAATAAATGTAATGTAGACTTCTTTTACAAAGCAGTTTCAAGTTCTGGCATTTGGCACCTTAATTTTACCTATAGCTCAATAAATGTAATGTAGACTTCTTTTACAAAGCAGTTTCAAGTTCTGGCATTTGGCACCTTAATTTTACCTATAGCTCAATAAATGTAATGTAGACTTCTTTTACAAAGCAGTTTCAAGTTCTGGCATTTGGCACCTTAATTTTACCTATAGCTCAATAAATGTAATGTAGACTTCTTTTACAAAACAGTTTCAAGTTCTGGCATTTGGCACCTTAATTTTACCTATAGCTCGATAAATGTAA
Organism: Protopterus annectens; assembly: GCF_019279795.1. NCBI lineage: Eukaryota > Metazoa > Chordata > Ceratodontiformes > Protopteridae > Protopterus > Protopterus annectens. The sequence continues at coordinate 1,706,135,853 of NC_056729.1, read as the reverse complement.
TGTAGACTTCTTTTACAAAACAGTTTCAAGTTCTGGCATTTGGCACCTTAATTTTACCTATAGCTCGATAAATGTAATGTAGACTTCTTTTACAAAACAGTTTCAAGTTCTGGCATTTGGCACCTTAATTTTACCTATAGCTCGATAAATGTAATGTAGACTTCTTTTACAAAACAGTTTCAAGTTCTGGCATTTGGCACCTTAATTTTACCTATAGCTCGATAAATGTAATGTAGACTTCTTTTACAAAACAGTTTCAAGTTCTGGCATTTGGCACCTTAATTTTACCTATAGCTCGATAAATGTAATGTAGACTTCTTTTACAAAACAGTTTCAAGTTCTGGCATTTGACACCTTAATTTTACCTATAGCTCGATAAATGTAATGTAGACTTCTTTTACAAAAGAGTTTCAAGTTCTGGCATTTGACACCTTAATTTTACCTATAGCTCGATAAATGTAATGTAGACTTCTTTTACAAAACAGTTTCAAGTTCTGGCATTTGGCACCTTAATTTTACCTATAGCGCGATAAATGTAATGTAGACTTCTTTTACAAAACAGTTTCAAGTTCTGGCATTTGGCACCTTAATTTTACCTATAGCTCGATAAATGTAATGTAGACTTCTTTTACAAAACAGTTTCAAGTTCTGGCATTTGGCACCTTAATTTTACCTATAGCTCGATAATTGTAATATAGACTTCTTTTACAAAACAGTTTCAAGTTCTGGCATTTGGCACCTTAATTTTACCTATAGCTCGATAAATGTAATGTAGACTTCTTTTACAAAACAGTTTCAAGTTCTGGCATTTGGCACCTTAATTTTACCTATAGCTCGATAAATGTAATGTAGACTTCTTTTACAAAACAGTTTCAAGTTCTGGCATTTGACACCTTAATTTTACCTATAGCTCGATAAATGTAATGTAGACTTCTTTTACAAAACAGTTTCAAGTTCTGGCATTTGTCACCTTAATTTTACCTATAGCTTGATAAATGTAATGTAGACTTCTTTTACAAAACAGTTTCAAGTTCTGGCATTTGGCACCTTAATTTTACCTATAGCTCGATAAATGTAATGTAGACTTCTTTTACAAAACAGTTTCAAGTTCTGGCATTTGGCACCTTAATTTTACCTATAGCTCGATAAATGTAATATAGACTTCTTTTACAAAACAGTTTCAAGTTCTGGCATTTGGCACCTTAATTTTACCTATAGCTCGATAAATGTAATGTAGACTTCTTTTACAAAACAGTTTCAAGTTCTGGCATTTGGCACCTTAATTTTACCTATAGCTCGATAAATGTAATGTAGACTTCTTTTACAAAACAGTTTCAAGTTCTGGCATTTGGCACCTTAATTTTACCTATAGCTCGATAAATGTAATGTAGACTTCTTTTACAAAACAGTTTCAAGTTCTGGCATTTGGCACCTTAATTTTACCTATAGCTCGATAAATGTAATGTAGACTTCTTTTACAAAACAGTTTCAAGTTCTGGCATTTGGCACCTTAATTTTACCTATAGCTCGATAAATGTAATGTAGACTTCTTTTACAAAACAGTTTCAAGTTCTGGCATTTGGCACCTTAATTTTACCTATAGCTCAATAAATGTAATGTAGACTTCTTTTAACTGTTCTTTTCTCACATAAAATCTCTTGAATATAATACACTGCTGACTTTATCTTAAGATAGTCGCTCATTAGCAGGCAGCAACATTTCAATGAAATTAAGTAATTTCCATCAAAGTATGAAGCTTTACGTGCAGAGACATTTTAACTATTTAAATAAATATCTAACATTTGCAAAGAATAATAAGTCTGTCCCTAGTAACCTGTAGCTTTGGGAACCTTACTTACATTATATTATCAGCTGTGCCTCTGTCTTAATTCCAGATTCACAGTATTGTGAATCGAACTCTGAGCTACATGGAAGACTATACTATTACTGTAATGTTTGAATATAACAATTTTATCCCCTATCCAGGAGACACAACAGAAGTTATGCACATAATAAGCAAATGTCTCTCAGGATATCATCAGGCCAACTTGCATTTAACCATACAGAAAGCTACTTGCTTACGTAAACAAGAACATATGCTTGCAAGAATATGACAAATAATGTTCAGTCTTTACCATCCTTAGTCTGTTGAAACAATAATGCATTGACAGGCTACTGAATGTAAAAGTACTGAAGGTTTAAAAAAAAAAAAAAAAAGTTTCCACTCTTAATAGAGAAAACATCCTGGAAGCAAACTGTCATTTGAATCATATGATGACTGACTCTGTAGCTGGTTATCAGCAGAATCCTGGGTTTTGAATATTATAATGACTAGTACCTCTATAATATTACATTGGGTCGAAACAGCTAGGTTTAAAATGATCTCCAGGTCGATAGCTTAGTAATCTTCTATGATCCTACTTCCTTTTCCTTTCTTCCAGATAGTCTGCTGACTAACTATCCTGAACCTTTCTTTATCAAATTTACATGCTCAGTTACTTTCAAATGTGTCTTCTGTAGCATAGCTATTTACACTCTGCATTATTTATGACAGAATAATGACGGTTATTTATTTAGTTATTAATCGGGATATAACACTGATCATAATCTGGTTCAGACCAGGAGAAAAGCCCACAAGGAAAAACTAAGAGCATATTAATAGTACGTTAATCATCAATCATACAACACAAGAGTTATTAACTGGTTAGCCTATAAAACAATAAATAATATCTCCTCATTCATTCGATAGCGGTCCTAATTATGACTTTATTAATTGTCAGCATCTCCCTTGTGATTATTCATGTAGTACAAATCCAATGTGGGACACAATTGTGCTGACAGATCCCTTTCTTGATGTTACATCCCTCTTCCCTTCCCCTCTGTAGAACAATATCCTCAGGATGGAAAATTAGATTATGCAACTGTTCCTAGTTCCAAGTAATAAAAAGATAATACTTTGAGTTAACTTGTTTGACTTGTGCATCTGAGTAGAAGAAATTGTATGTCGAGGCCACAAGTGTCCATATGTCAAAAGCAGCAGAAATTCAACCCATGTTAAAATTCACTCACTATCTTCCTCCTCCGCTTTGAATTAAAAAGCTGCTTGTTTTTTCCTAAGGCAGTACATTGGAATCATAGAAAACTTGAGGCTGTGGATAAACTGTACATCTTAACTCTTCTTATAGCACAAGAGTGGTATCTGTTTGGGCAAATATAATTATCGTCGTATATAGCCACAGAAGAAACAGTACATAATTAAACATGCATGCAGCCTAGTTTTATCAGAAGCCCCTCATTGTTTACTGAAGTGATTTAGGCTGGACTTTACATATAAAGCCATTCACTTAAGGATTCTCACCTTAGATGTCGAATCATACATTTCCAAATTCTTATATTTTAAGGAAAAAGCTCAGGCCTGCAATTACAGTCACCAGTGTTTGTTCCACAGAAGGGAAGTGCATAAGTGAAGTGATGTTTGACATATTTGAGCCACACTAAGTGTCCCGGTGAGTTTCGTTATTTTCACTTACTGGTTCCTCTATTTTTATGTGAGGCTTGTCGTTCCATTAATGATTCAAGACTGGAGCAATTGCCATTCGAAATTGTAGCCATCTTAGTATGGTTTGGACAATCTTTGCAACGAAGCAGGTTAGATCTTTTTAATTTTAAATGTTCATCAGCATTCACCATTAGTATTCGGAGGCAGCTCTTTAAAGGCATCCATGAAGGCGGACCTTGCCTCTCCAAGTATTGCGATGGAAGATTTGACTTCTTTATAATGGAAACAGAGAGTATAAGGGTATTTCATTTGGAACTTTATATTTTTTGTAATAGGAAAGCTCAGAAAAGGGAAAGAATTTCTCTTGCTTGCTTAATTTGCAGTGGTAAGTCTTGTGAAAAGGTGATTTTATGACCATTCCAGATAAATGGATTTTTCTTTTTGGCAGTTAAGACTTTTAAAACATCTTGATGATTTAATAGTTCAGTGTAGACTTATCTTGGACGATTTGTGAAGGTCTACTCACACGGTGAGCCCTTTCAATTACTTCGGTCACTTCTGCATCACCAAGTAATGAACTTAGAATTTGTCTGATCGTATTTAAAAGGCTAGGTTTGCATATTGCGCAGGAATTCCATGGATGATAATATTTCTTCTTGACCTCATTCTAGACCAGTAATTTTATTTTGCAGATCTTGTACGAGTTTAGTGTGTGTTTCACAGTCTCTTTGCATCTTATCAATTTTATTTTCATTCTCGAGGATCCTTGTTTCTGTTTTTTCCATTCTTGTTATTATTTGATTAAAGGATTCGCCAAATGATTGAAACTGTTTAGGCGGGTCCTGAATGGCTTGCTGAATCGGCTGTAAAGCTCATTTCAAGTCCTCAAGGTTCGCCGGTTGGTCCATTTTCGTTTTGATAGTTATTTTCATGGATTCTTGTTGCTTAGTGGTTCTGGGTTTTTTTGTTATTATTTCCTTTTCTGGGGAGGCAAGCATTGAATATTTTACTTTTGTAGTTTGTGTTTCCATTCATGTGTCTTTGCTTGTCATTTTAAACTATTTCCGTTTAATCCTTGGATTTGGTTAATAGGCCTTCAGTACTTCGTGTCTGAGTCTTGATTTCAGGATATTGTAATCCAGTTGAGTCTATTTCCTTTCAGGATGCAGAGTAGGCAATCCAGTAAATGGGTATTCAGATTGTAAAGTTTAAACTATTAAAGTATAATTATTTAAATTCTAGAGGGCTCAGCACCATTCAAAAAAGAAAATTTTCTTCTGGGAAAGTTTGGAGCTGAGGAGTAGCATTGTTCCACAGGATAGTAGCCATCTTGTTCTCTAGAAGAAATTTCTGTTTTAAATCAGCAAATTACTTCTGACCTTCTTTTTGAGTTTAACAAGGTTAAATATGAACATATTTTTGTAAAAATTGATGGGCAGGTGAAAAACAATACAGCTAGAAAACAAAGGGAATTACATAGGGATTTGAATTATTATTTTAATCACACGGCATATCCACTTCCTAAAGCTTTTCAAACCAACAACAGTTTTTCTAAGTCAGGTACTACAACTCAGTTTCCTAACAACCCAATGAACAATTCTAACTCTGACTCGAACTACAATCTTGATTCTGGTCCTGCTGTTACCTATACTCATGCCTAGTTGCCACAACATACAGAACAATATAATGAGAACTTTCCCCCACATTTAAAGAGATCTGACAGGATAGTGAACCATGCTAGGTCTGTTAACAATAACAATTTATTTTACTCTCCCTACTCACACTGCATGAAGCCAGGGGGATTGGTCATATAAAGGGTTGGAAAAACACCACCAACGTTTTTAGAACTTAACTCTAATCCAACTACCTCTGACATAGAAATTCAATGCTGCCACTAGGGCAAAATGTTATCCTTTAACGGATTAAATATTTACAACTATACTGATGTTCCTATTACGCTAGCACACTTTTCTCTTTTTAGTAAGGGATTCAAGTTTGGCCTCATTTTCAGTTGGATATACTGGACTTAGTTCTCAAATTGAGAATTTTACTAGAAAACTGAATTTTAAACATATCCCCCTCATCACAATGCCAATATTGATTCGACCAATTCAATTTGTAAGAAGAAAAGTATTTTCAATCCTGTCCTCCACCCCATTTTATCGGTCTTTGAATAAAGACGTTAAAGGGATTTTTATTCATTATACACATCCCGTTCTCGATTTTTTTTTTTACAATTTAACTAAAGATGAAAAATAAGTTTTTTCATTTTTTATGATATGACCCTTATTTGAGAATCATGCAACCAGACAAAGGTGGTGGCATTGTATTGGCAGACCGGACAGATTACTCTGGTCATATTTTCAGTTTGTTACAAGATTCTGTTGATAAACATGTTTTTTTTGGGGGGGGGGGGTGTAATGAGCTGGCAAATTTTAAAAACTGCCTACAAAATACTTTGTTAGAAATTGTGGGGGACCAAAAGGTTGCAACTCAAGAAAAAATTATTTTGAGCAGGGATAGAGGATCTAAACTGCCCAGACACAGTAAGACCTAACTTAAGTTTAATGTTACTGGCTACCAAAAAAGCAATTACTAGAAAATGGAAACAAAAATTTAAACAAACTGTAACTGAAGCAGCAAATACTGTAAAGGACATGAAAGGACTGGAGGTGGGATCTTTACAAAAGTGAAGGAGCAAATTACACAGAAAAAAATGAAAATCGTGGGAACAATACATGCAAAATAATGTTAAGGAGGAGGAATGAGGTTTAATGGAAGTCAGGAATAGAGTAATGTATGTAACATCGGAGTGAATGACAAATGTTTACAAGAAAACATTTGTGTAATGAAAGAAAAGAATAAAAAATGTAATTATAATTTGTTGTCACTGTTTAAAATCTGACACTTTAATAAAGGTGTTAAAAAAGAATACTAAATTACTATGCCAGCATACAGAAATACAATAGTAAAAATCTAAAACAATTTTGGTCAACAATCGAATTTGTACAGCTTGGTAAAAAATCCCAACCTTGCTCTTTTTCCCTGATGAACGACATAATATAGCATGTAGACTTAATATGCACTAGATATGTGCAATAAACTCTGCACACCAAACATGACAATATCTGATACAGTATCATTACTATGTTCTCCTACACTTACATAAAAAAATAAAACAAACTAATTTCTGCATTTCATAACCTATGAGTAGAATATCACAGAAGGCACGCAATATCCGTATGTGCATGTTGCTCCTATCAATGAAGGTACAGTTCCCAAATTCTGGAAATACTCCTATGTATGCCTTACATTAATTTGATAAATCAATTCAGTTAGCAAACTTCAGACCTATAGTAATCTTATCCCCTCTACCCAAAATATCTGAAAAGTGTCCACCTAGAGTTAATCAAGTACCTGACAAACAACAAACTTAAACAGCAAAACACAACACAACATTGATTTTGACCAGGCCATACAGCAAAAGTAGCTTTACTAAACTTGATAAGCTACAGGCATGAATAACAAAATCAAGGTGAAATGGCTGCACTTCTACTTATTTCCTATGTCACACTATTAATTAGACTGAAGAAAATGGGCCTCAGAAACAGCACATCAACTGGTTCACAAGTTACTTAAGTCAGAAAGCACAGCCAGCACACTGAGCTGAAGAAATGCAAGCTCCACGAGAAATGCCAGCTGTCATGCCACAAGGCTCAGCACTACAATCTCTACTCTTTAATGCATTCATAAACAAAATGCATGCACCCTTCTCTCCAGGAAATGTATTTATTTTATTTACTTAACATTTGTTTACCAGGAAAGTCCAACTTGGAACGAGCCAATTTTCAGCGGAGGCCTGGGGAGAAATGCTCCAGATGCATGTCTCTGTAACACAGGAGGAGACCGTAACACCCGGAGGAATCCCACATGAATGCAGGGAGGACATGCAGACTCCACACAGAAGGCACACCAGCCAAGAATCGAACCAGAGAACCTCTTGCTGTGAGGTGATAACGCAAACCGCTGCACCACTGTGCCATCCAAGTGCAAACCAATATGCAGATGATACAGCATTAACATATGTAGTCACTTCAATCAAACAATTAAAATGCAACCTACAACTTTCCTTTACAAAAACAGAAAACTGACTACAACAATCTAAACAACTGCAGAATCCCAAACTATAATAACTTAACCGTATCAATAATACAAGAACTGAAACGTTACAAAATAGAATGCTGGGAAAATAAATTCTCTAAAGCAAATTTCACACTCCTCAAAACCGAGGTGGAATCCTTCAAAGCCCCAGAGCCTGTGGAAAATACAGCCCAGACCGCAGAATCCTTTATAAACGCATTCTATGAACACCTTCAGGAATGCATGGATCATGCAATCCCAAATAAAACCAAGACCCAATCCTCCAAAGGCAGGCGTCCTGTCTGGTGGACCCCAGCCATAAACAAACTATACAATAGAAGGAAGAAGCTACTACATGATAGAGCAAAATCCCAACAAGGGAAGGCATCTCTGATCAGTATTAGCAAAAAACTACGGGCACTCATAAAATCGTCTAAGGCCAGTTTCAAGAGAAAAATTGCACAGGACACAAAGGATAATCACAAGGCTTTCTTTAGTTATGTTAGGAACCTGGGTGGGAATTCCCAGATATGCTCAGAATTAGTCCAAAATGACAAAAAATACACTGAACTCACAGACATTGCCAACATCCTAGCTGACAGGTTCAGCGCAAACTTCTCCCGCCCATCCCCACCAAAAGGGCAAATATCTATCCCAGCAGAGTGCTGCCCCCCTGATATCTCAGATGCTCAGGTAAGAGCCGCCCTCTCCAAAGCAAAAAACACAGCATCAATGGGACCAGACGGTGTCCCTGGCTGCATCCTACATGAACTCCAAGAAGAGCTAAATCCAAACATAAAACTACTGTTCAATCTCAGCCTTACTACAGGATATGTACCCAAAGAGTGGCGTACAGCAACAGTGATCCCTCTCCACAAAGGTGGTGCCTCAACGGATCCTGGAAACTATCACCCCATAAGCCTGACTAGCTTGGTCTGCAAAGCTATGGAAAGGATCATAATGGACCTCATAAATAAAAATATTGGGGACCTACAGACACTGGATCCTACCCAGTTCGGCTTTGTTAAGGGCAGATCCTGCCTCTTAAACCAGGTCGATTTCTTTGAAACAGTCACCAAGCCCATTGATGAAGGGAAGGTGGTCCACACAGCCTACCTGGTCCTCGCAAAAGCCTTCGATACAATACCCCACTTGGACATTATAGATAAGCTCATCAGCTTAAATATAAACCCCTATGTCACTAGATGGGTTGCAAACTGGCTCAAGGACAGAACCCACATGGTTAGAATTGCTGGAGCCATGTCAGACGCCAAACCAGTTACAAGTGGCGTCCCACAAGGCTCAGTCCTGGGACCTCTCTTGTCCAGTATATATTTCTCTGAGGTACAGGCCAACACGGAAGGACTGTGGCTGACCATGTTCGCAGATGACTGCAAACTAGGCGCCATTAATCGACTCTCCATCCAACACAAGCATCCTACAAAAGGGCCTCATAGAAACAGACAACTGGTGCCAGAGCCATGGCCTCAAGCTAAACGCCAAAAAGTGTATAGTCATTCCCTTTGGCAAAAACAAAGTGCCCACAAATTACCACATAGGTGGTAATCCATTAAGTACCGAAGAAGTAATTAGGGACCTGGGGACCCAAGTTGATAGCAATCTCTCATTTGAAAACCACGTGGCCAAAGTGGTTAGAAAAACATTTTATATAGCCCACCTAATCATGAAGGGATTCACATCTAGATCAGGGGAGGTCATTGTGCCTCTTTACTCATCCCTCATCAGGCCCATAATTGAGTACAATGCCCCTTTGGGATGTACCTTACCAGACACCTGCAGCAACTGGAAAGACCCCAAAAGTACCTCACCAAGAGGATCAAAGGGCTCAAACAGATGCCATACGCTGCCCGGTTAAAGAAACTCCAGCTCTACTCAGTGGCATACCGCCTGCTCGGAGGCGATCTGTGCCTGACGTATAAAGCCATGTCCAACCCGGAATTAATGGACATGCTGCACCTCAGAAAATCCAAATCCCATTGAGCTACTGGCCGAGAGACTTGAACCTCAGCACTGAAATAAGTAGGACATGCTGGAGGGACAGATTCATAACCCAGAGGCTCCCTTCACTCTGGAATAAAATCCCAGTCCAGGTTAGGCAGAGTCCGTCATTGACTCTCTTCAAGAGGAATCTTGATGAGTGGATGGGAGATCGTAGGTTTACCCTGGGTATCACTTCTGTGTCACTGTTAGACAGAGGCACAGTATACTAACCTCGAAAAAGGGCATAGCAAAATGAATTTAAAATGGGTGGCGAAAGCCAAACACACTCTGGCTAGGCTTATAAATGCCCTAGGGCAGATAGCCTAGTATGAACCTATAACTGACCAGAAATAAAGATTTGATAAACACATCCATTTGATAGTTCAGAAAACTGAAAATAAGAACTTCTTCGTAAATTCAAACCTTTCCCCATACAAAGCAAGCAACACCTCTGTTTCCACCTTTCTTGCCTCAAGTGACACACACTGCCCCCAGAGTTGCAAACTACACACTCCTGACTTTACTCTATATTCTGATTGTAACTGTCAATAAAAAAGTGCCTATTACCAAGATATGACCTTTCGCACCTTCTCGGTTACCAACATGGTGGATATGGGCACCCTGAGGCAATAGAGTAATTGCTTAAAGTTTATTGACAACCCTCTAATTATCAAACAAACTGATAAGACGTGAGATATGTATTTTGTCACTGGAATCAAAGCTCTCATATAAAAGCACTCCAAATGTCAATCAGGTTGTCAGTGGTACGCATTTGCCACCCATAATTTACAGCATGAAGCTGACACACGGACCCAGATATGCTGAGGCACTTAAATGTAATCTTAATAAACCTCAATTACCTCCTAGATGAAGCACACATAACAAATGCCATCAACAGCCCCAAATGCACTCTTTCTAAACAGTCATATCAACGGAGTCACATCTCATTGAAGCCCCTACTTCTAAACTTATAAGGCAAGCCACCACATAACCCAACATTCTGTCATTAGAGACTACATTGTGAGACACACTGATGTCCCTCTCACCAGGCTGAGTAAGGAGAAAGTCAAGGTCAGTTGCTTATCAGGGACAAGGATCCACCATAATGCACATGCATTTAGGTCACTGGACCACAGGTACAAGCATGACTCAGTCACAGTCCATGTGGGTGTAAATGACCTGAGATGCACCCTCCTAGACTACATGAAGAGCAACATCATGGAGCTCTAGGAATATTTCTCCTAGGCTGGTATGACCCTAGCATTGATAGTTAGCAGGAGCACTATTCTACCTTCCCTGATGACTGACTTTAATAATTGGCTTAGTTTGCAGTGTCATTCTAAAGATGGTTCAATATTTGTCAGCATGGAAGGAGATAGTAAAACGGATCACTCTGCTTTGCAAGGGATGGTCTGCCCCTCTCCGTTATAGGTTTTACATGCTAGCTAAAACACTGTCCTCCCCCATAGTGCCTTTTTTAGACAATTCCAGACTGAAAATACTTCTGACATAGCAAATCAAAACAAAGAAAATCTAAAAGTGTTCCTGATCAATGCTAAGAGTCTAAACAAGAAACTCCATTCCCTACAAGCTCTCCTTACCCAAGAGGATGCTGATGTCTGTGCAGTCACTCAGACATGTTTTAAAGTTGCAGGGAACAGCTTGGCAGTACAAAGCTATAATGCCTACCATACATTTAGAACAGCTACTACACAGGCAGAGAGTAAGGGTGAAGTTGTCTGGACTTGCATCAAAAATAAATATTCCTCAAGGCTGGTCAAACAGGATAATATACTTGAGCTTCTCCACAATCAAATCACCATAGACAAAATCCCATACCACTTACCTGCAAATTACGGTCCCCCTCTATGACCAAGGAAACCCATAATGTGCACTTAAACTTATTGGAAATACTCACCATCCAACCCAGTACTATAATTATGGGTGACTAATTACCCCAGTATTAACTGTGAATCGTACACAACACTAAACGTGCAGGCACAAAGATTCCTGGATTTTGTAAACACAAACATCCTGGACCAGACTGTCAATATTCCATCTAGGGGCACATACATACTGGATCTGGTCCTCACTAATATGGGAGAGCACCACATAGCCCCTAGTGTAACATCTTCTCTGGTAAGGTCAGACCGCAAGATGGTCTCCTTTGAAGTAAAAATAAAATGCAGAACTCCAGCTAACCCTGAACTGTTTAGAAACTACTAAAAGGCTAATTTCCTACTGTTAAGTGATAACCTGGCAAACTTTCAAGTTCGCCTAAACCCTAAAAACACTGATGCCTATGTGGCGCTCTTCACAGAAACACTATACAGGCATTTTAATAGCTGCATAGAGGCAGCTGTACCCACCAGTAATATGTACAGAATTTATTTTATTTATTTTATTTTACAATTGTTGACCGGGCTAGTCTATCTGGATATATGTCCATTTTCAGTAGAGGCCCGGGGAGAAAAGCTCCAATGAGTATTACATGGTTTCAGAAGGTGTTACAAAAGAAGTAATAACAAGTATAAAACTAACAAAAAAAAACTAACTCAAAAAAAACAAGACAACCTGGTGCAATCATATCAACAACAGGCTGTACAACAGAAGGAAGAAAATCATGGCAAAAATTAGAACCCAGTAGGATAACAGCTCTCTCATCCAGCTAAATGCACAACTCAGAGGACAAATAAAGTCCACTAAAGCCAAATATGAGGTAATTTTGGCCGTCCTGGCCAAGGACAACAAGGCATTATTTAGCTATGTCTGCAAAGGCAATTCACAACTGTATGCAAAGCTCACTGTTAATGGAGCCGCCTATACTGAGCCAGAAGATATAGTAAATCTACTAGGAGACAAATTCAGCTCTAAGTGTATCCCCCCCCCACCATCTCTCCTCAGGAAATATCATCAAAATTATCTTTCCCCACTATCAGATATATCTCTCTGAGATTGCCGCTCCTCTGGAATAAACGCCCAATTCACATGGAGCACAGCTCCTCATAAACCTATTCAAGCACAACCTAGTCAACTGGATGGGAAAAATACAGTTGTGTACACTTACCATAAATGTAGATGTTCGAGTGTATTCACTGTTGCAGTCATTATACTTGGGTTATGTGCCTGCAGGTAGCCCTCAGCCAGCCTGAATATCAAAGTCTTGGATTCTTGCATCGGATGCTGTCTCTTCTTCCATGACGTCAGGTCATCAGGGGGGTATAAAACATCCAGCCGACACCATTTTAACCAGTTTTTCTTGCCTCAGATGTCAGGTGCCCCCATAATGGGAAGCAATTATATGTTATGTTACACCTCCAACAAAAGGCAAATACACCATAAAACTAAAATACACCAAACAAGAAGGAAAGGTAGAGCCAAGAGAAGTCGGGGCTGGAGGGAGGGTAACCAGGACTGCAACAGTGAATACACTCGAACATCTACATTTATGGTAAGTCTACACAACTGTACTATGTTCTTCGTGTTTCACTGTTGCAGTCATTACATTCGGGTAGATTCCCAAAGCTAAGGAAGGGAGGAGGAAGTTACAGATCATTAGGACCAGCTATTAAGCCCTGCAAAACATCAATGGCAAAACCAGCTCTGGATTTAGAAAAAATAGGCATGTGGTAATGCTTGGTGAAGTATGTACAGAGCTCCAGGTAGCAGCTTCTAGGATGTCCCTGGTAGGGACACCTCTGAGAAAGGCTGTAGAGGTAGATGCAGCCCTGGTGGAATGTGATCTTATCCCCTGTGGGGTAAGTTTTCCATGATGCTTACAGCAGAAATAATAAGTTATCCACTTAGAAATGGCCTTCCCCTCTGCCTCTGCAGCAAAGCCAACTAGCAGCTGTTCAGATTTTCTGAGAGGCTTAGTCCTGTCCAAATAAAATCTAAGTTGCCTGTGCACATCCAAAGAGTGCAGTATTTGTTCTCCTTTGTTTTGTGGATTTGGGAAAACAGTAGGTAAATGAATGGACTGATTAAGGGACACACTAGACACCACCTTAGGCATACAGGTAGAATTGGTCCTGAGGGACACCCTGTCTGCATGGAAGATGATGAAGGTCTCCACTGCCATGAGGGCCTGTAATTCAGACACTCTTCTTGCTGAAGTGATGGCTAGAAGGAAGGCTGTTTTCCAAGAAAGGAATTTCAACTCTGCAGTTGCAGCTGGCTCAAAAGGAGGTAGAGTGAGCTTTTCCAATACAAAGTTAAGGTCCCAGGCTGGAGTAGGGGCTCTCCTGAAAGGTTATAAATTTTTGGCCCCTCTGAGGAATTGCTTTAGCAGGGGGTGAGAGAAGATGGGTAGTTCAGTATTATAATGTGCTGAAATGGCAGAGGCATGAATTTTAATTGACGATAAGGAAAGACCCTTGTGGAGCATCTCTGTTAAGTACTGAAGAATATGCTGTAAGCTGGGCACCATTGTGCCCATCCCCTGAGTCTGGCTTCAGGAACAGTATATTTTCCAGTTTTCAGCATAGGATTTTCTAGTACTAGGCCTCCTTGCCTCCAGAATGACATCTAGCACCTGCTTACTGAGGGATGCTATTGGAGAGCTCAAGGAATTAGCCAGACTGCAAAGTTCCGGGTTTGAAGTTGAGGTTGCAGAATCTGGCCCTCCTGCTGGGACAGCGGGGAAGGGGTTTGAGGCAGGTGCCATGGTTCCAGCAGTGACATACTGCACAAGAGGGGGTACCAGTGCTGGTGTGGCCATTCTGGCCGAATCAGTATTGTCCTTGGTTTGTCCTGTTTGATCTTTAGCAAAACTTTCGTAGGAGAGGCAGATGGGGAAAGGCATAAACTGAGAGGCTTTCCCAGGTGAAGGACAGGGCATCCACTTTCCAAGCTAGACTGTGGGAAGTCCTTGTGCATAATTTGTACAATTGGTAGTTCTGAGGGGAGGCAAACAGGTCTATCTCTGGATTCCCCCATTTGTTTCTCAAAAGATTGAAAATCTTTGGTTCCAGTTTCCACTCGTGTGGGTCCATGAGATTTCTGCTTAGGTCATCTGCCAGTGAATTTAGCTTGCCTGGCAGGAACTGAGCTTGTAAACTTGGTAGCTCAAGGCTGTGTTCCACAGAGCCATGGCTAGTCTGCAAAGAGGGTACGAGTGGGTTCCCCCCTTGCTTGTTTATTTACCACATAACAGTGGTGTTGTCTGTCTTCACAAATAATTGTCCTGGAAGAATGTGGTCCTTAAATGCTGTCAGGGAATTCTGTACAGCTAACATTTCTTTTTGGTTGTTATGCAGGTGCATTTGACTCAGTTTCCATTTGCCGTGAATGCACCACCCTGCCAAGTGAGCCCCCCATGCACAGTCTGATGCATCTATTGTTAGGGTTTGGGCGGTAGGGGGTAGAGTGAATGGGAGCCCCTTGTTGTGGTAGCAGGCCTCTGCCCACCAAAGGAACTCTGTCTTTATACAAGGAATGATATTCTTGGACCTCCAGGAGTAACAACTATTCCAGTAAGAGTGTTCTTCCGTCCAGATTTATTCCCACCACACAAGTGGGTTGCACTCCGACAGGAAGCGGATACCACCCACTATTTTGTTGGTTTACTCAACTACAAGGAATGATAGGAATCACTGATTACAGGTCCTGAGAATGTTGACACCATAGGCTTTTTAGATACCATTGTAGTTTCCTCATATGCAGTCTTGCATATGGAATTAGTAGAATGCAAGAGGCCATGAACCCCAGGGCTTGCAGGATTTTCCTTGCAGATAGCTGGGTTTTTGTGGCCAGTATTTTGAAGTAGGCTGTCAAATAAACTTGTTTCTCTGGCGTAAGGTAAGGCATCTGGGAAGTTGTGTTCGAGCTTGCTCCCAGGAATACAATTTGTTGGCAGGGTACGATACGAGATTTATTTTCGTTTATGGTGTACCCCAGCGAGTTTAGAAGTTTCTTTACAAATGCCAGATGTTTTAATAGCATGTCCTGGCTTTCTGCCTGAATCAGACAATCTTCCAGGTATGGGTATATTTGAATATTTCTCTGCCTGCAAAATGCAATGACTGGAGCTAGACAGTTTGTGAATACCCTAGGCACAGTAGATAAGCCAATGGGAAGTGCAGATAACTGATAGTGCATGGAGCCTGCTCTGAAGTGTATTTTCTGCAAGGTTCCCTTATTGGAATGTGCAGGTAAGCTTCCTTTAAATCCAAGGTTGCCAACCAGGCATCTTTGCCAAGCATAGGAAGCAACTGCTGAAGTGTTAGCATTTTGAATTTTGGAATTACCAAAAAGGTGTTTAGAATAGAGAGGTCCAGGATAGGATGCCAGGAGCTCTCTTTTCTGGGTACCAGGAAAAGTCTTGTGTAAAAACCTTGTCCCCTTTCTTCTGCTGGGACAGAATGAATAGCCCTGATACTTAGAAGGGAGAGAGCCCTCTGTTGAGCCTCTGCCCACTGATTTGGGGGTAGGTCTGGCCAACCGTTTGAGGTTGGTAAGGTGGGAAGTGGAATATGTATCCTTGGAAGACTACATTTAAAACCAATTTGTCCTGGGTAATGATTTCCCAGTTTTTTGCACGCAGGGCAATCTTTCCCCCTAAGGGAGCAGGCAGTTGAGCAGGGCTTGGAAGGATTAAGGTTAAGTCATTGTGACATTTTTGCATAGGGGGGGAGACTTACTACCTTCCAGCTTTGGAAGTGGGAGCCCCCCACTGCTTAGGCCTGTGTGCACCTTGAGACTGTAGCCTAGGTGGTATGCTGTTCCTGGGTTTGGGCTGAGAAGGCCTGGAAGAGACTGGAAAGGACCAATTCTTAGAAGGCCAATGCCTACTAAATCTGGGAGGCTGTACTTGCAGGAAATCTTTTAACAGTTTGCATAGATTTAGCTTTTTCCTCCATCTTTTTAAGGACTTCTTCTGCTTTGTTGTCAAACAGGTGGTCTTGGTTTAAGGGAGCATGCAGTAATTTAGCTTTAATATGATCTGGCAAATTTTGCTCTTTAAGTCAAGCATGTCTTCTAAGTACAGACCCAGTGACAGCAGCCCTGCAAGATGTTTCTAAAGAATCAAAACCACATTGCAATGTATGTTTATCAACTTGTTCAGCAGAATGCATTAAATCTTGTAATTCTTTATGTTCAGCACAGTCAGGAATCAACATCATTTTCTGCTTAAGAAGTCCCATAATATGTTGTTGATACTTTAACATATGAAACTGGCAGTTTAAGGCCCTGATGGCCAAAGTAACAGAAGTGTATACCTTCTTACCCCATCTGTCCAAGGCCCTGGAATCTCTATCAGAGGGGGTAGGGTTTTTAGCAGTAGTAGCCTTAATGCCTTTTGGTCCTTGGGAAATGTTCCCTGGATTCGCAGTAGGATTTGTGAAGAGAAACTTGTGAGAGTCAGGTACTCTGTAATACCTGTCAGGTTTACTGGGAGCTGGAGGTAGAGAGTCTGGGGCTGGGCTAGATTCTAAGAAGGCATCATCTACAATGTCCAGAACAGGAGGGATAGGTAAAGGCCTGTGTTGAGGGAGGAGTAAAAATTCCCTAAGCCTCTTTTTGGAGTCAGAGAAATTCTGGCTTTCCCAGCGGAAATGCTCCCTAAAAGAGTGCAAGGTTTCACCAAAAGAAAAACCTTCTGGAGGAGAAAGCAGAGGGGACGGAATCCTCTGCATCAGAATCCTCACAGGTAGATAAAGGCAAATCCTGGTAATCAGAAAAAATAGAAATTTCAAAATCCTGATCAGAAGAATCAGAAGGGAAATCAGTTCTAGGTCTCTTAGAGGGGAAGGCTGGCTTCCCCTAATTCAAGTAATAAGGTCTTCAGCCATTCTTATAGGTTGGTTCATAGGTTGGTACTAGGCTATTGGCCCTAGGGCCTGTGCAAGCCTAGCCATAACAATTCCCCTGGATATTTCTTCCCACAATATTTACTTCTCTGGACCCCTGTCTAGCAGGGCGACTGACATGATCCCCGGGGTGAATTTCCTATCTCCCATCCAATCATCAAGGTTCCTTTTGAAGAGGGCCAATGAGGTGCTCTGCTTGACATGTATAGGCAGTCTGTTCCAGAGTATGGGGAGTCTCTAGGTCAGGAACCTATCCCTCCAGCATGTTTTGTTCATTGTGATGACAAGGTTTAGATCCCTGGAGCATGTGGCTCTGACGGATTGGGATTTCTTTAAGTGGAGCATGTCTAACAGCTCAGGGTTCGACATGGCCTTGTATGTTAAGCAGAGATAGCCCCTGAGTAGATGATATGCCACAGAGTACAGCTGGAGTTTTTTTTGGACGGTCAGCATATGGCATCTGCTTTAGACCTGTGATTCTTTTAGTGAGGTATTTCTGTGGCCTTTCCAACTGTTGCATCCAAGCTACAGTACTACCCAGGCTATCTTCTAAATAGACTGAAACCTGACCCTATCAGGTCCTCTGGAATTACTATTTAACTGTAGCCTCCTAAATGGGCACATCCAACAATTAGGACATCCACAGAGGCTCCTCTCTAAAAGAATACAGGGTGGAAATAGCAGGTCCTAAGCAAACTGTTTCAAAGCCTTATCCTTGAATTCTGCCTCCTATGTGCTGTTGAGGGGAGATCTATGTCTGGCATACAAAGCACTGTGGGACCTCCTGCAAATCTGCAAAACAAACAGCAAAACAATTACCCATTCTAAACACTTAAACCTTGCCAGTGATATAAATAAAACATGGACAGACAGGTAGTCTACCCCTTCTCAGAAACAGGCTCCCCATGCATGTTAAATAGAGTTCGTCCCTAATCCAATTGAAGTGTAAAGTAGACAATTCATACGTTCATAGGTGTGTACTAGGCTAATGGCCCTAGAGCCTTTACAAGCCTAGCCCAGAGGAGTAACCTGGCATTGTGCCACCTGACCTTAGTTCCCAGTGCCTCTGTCGAGTAGAGCCACTGGAGTGATTACCAGGGTGAATTTTCTATTTTACATCCACTCATCAAGAATTCTCTTGAAGAGGGCCAGTAAGGTGCTCTGTTTGACATGTATTGGAAGTCTATTCCATAGCACGGGCAGTCTCTGGGTTATGAACCTGTCCCCTCAACACTTTCTGTTGATTGTGGTACTGAGGTTGAAGTCTTGTGAGTGTGTGGTGTGGAGGGATTTCTTTAGATGTAACAGTTTTAACAGAGCTGGCTCACACATGGCTTTCTAAGTCAAGCAGAGATTGCCTCTAAGTAGGCGATATGAGACGGAGAATAGTTGGAGTTTTTTGAGTCTGTCCATAAAGGACAAGTGTTTAAGACCTAGGATCCTCTTTGTGAGGTACTTTTGTGCCCTCTCCAGTTGCTGCAGGTGTCTAATGAGGTACATGCCAAATGGGGCATTGCACTAGATGATTGGCCTAATGAGGGAAGTGTAGAGGGAGACAATGACCTCTTTCTTCCTGGATGCAAAACCCTTAGTAATGAGATGTGCCACACAGAAAGACTTTCTGACCACAGTGGCAATGTGGTGGTCAAAAGAGAGGTTGCTGTCAACCTGAGTTCTCAGAACTCTTATAATGGCTTCTGTGTTCAGTGTACTACCATCAATGTGGTAATTCATGGGAACTGGGTTTTTCCCAAAGGGGATGATGACACATTTTTTGGCATTGAGCTTAAGGCCATGGTTCTGACACCAGTTGTTGGTCTCAGTAAGGCCTTTCTGTAGGATGTCATCACTTGGGGGGTTAATAGCTCTCAACTTGCAATCATCTGCGAATTTTGTCAGCCAGAGTCCCTTTGTGTCGGCCTGGATTTCAGAGAAGTAGATACCAAACAGGAGAGGACCCAGGACTGAATACTGTAGGACTCCACTCGTGATTGCTTAGCAGTCTGACTTGGAGTCAGCTACTTTCACACTGTGGGTTTTGTGAGCCAGTTTGCAACCCACCTATTGATATTGTTGACGCCTAGCTTAGTGAGTTTTTCTATGATTCCTGAGTGGGGAATGGTATCAAAGGCCTTGTCCAGACCAAGGTAGGCTGTATGAACCCACCTTGCCTTCATCCACAGCTCTGGTGACTGACTCAAAGAAGTCAACCAAGTTGAGCAGGCATGCTCTACCCTTCACAAAACCAAACTGTGTGGGATCAAGAATTTGGAGATTCCCTATATCCTTGTTTATTAGGTCCATGATGATGCGTTCCACAGCTTTGCATATCAGACTCATCAGACTAATGGGGCGATAGTTCCCAGGGTCTGTAGTCGCTCCTCCTTTGTGGAGAGGGGTGACTGTAATAGTGCGCCAATTGGTATGGACAAAGTCTGAGGTGAGGCTGTGACTGAACAGGGCACACAGGTGAGGTGCCAGTTCACTTTGTAGTTCATGTAGAACACAGCCAGGGATATTGTCAGGTCCCACAGAAGTTGTATTCTTGGCCTTAGATAGTGTTATTTTAACCTGTGCAGCAACAATACTGGATGCCTGGCAATCAACTGGCATTGTGATTGGTCCTTTGGGGGAGGGGCAAAGTTGGCACTGAATCTGTCAGCCAGTATACTGGCGATATCTGTTGGCTCGGTATAGGAGGTACCATTGTGCATTAACTCAGACTAAATCTGGGTATTGCTGTGGAGATTCTTTACATAACTATAGAAGGCCTTGTGGCTGTCTTTACTAGCTGCAATTCTGTTTTTGTAGCTAGCTTTAGAGGATTTGATGAGGGATCTCAACTTTTTGCTGAGGCTGATAAGGGAGTTTTTCCAGTCTTGGAACGTCACCTTATTCCGCATCAGTTTTCTCCTTCTGTTGTAGAGTTTATTTATGGCAGAGGACCATCAGATTGGCTTCCTTTTTTGGAGGAGAGCGTCTTGGTTCTATTTGGTATGGCAAGATCCATGCATTTGTGTACGTATTCGTACAGTGCATTGGTGTATGATTCGACGGTCATGCAACTATTCTCCATTTGCATGGGTGCTGTGAAGTTCGCCACCTCTGTTTTTAGGAGCCAAAGTTAGCTTTGGAGAAGTTTTTCATGGTGGTTACCATTGCAGGGGGATGGGTGGGAGGGATGTGGATTTCCAAGGTGATTAGTTTGTGGTCAGATCTAACCAGGGAGGAGTTGACTATTGGTGTAGAGCAACATGGAACCCATGTTAGTAATGATCTGGTCAAGGATGTTGCTACCTCTAGTGGAGGTAAGAATGAGCTGGTCCAGGGCACTGGAATTAATGAATTCCAGGAAATGTTGGCAAGTGTATTGGTACATGAGTAGTTTTCCCAGTTAATGGAGGGGTAGTTAAAGTCGCCCAGTATGAGAGTGCTAGGTTGGACCCTAATATTCTCCACGGTGCTTAGGAATGTGGAGTGCGAGTCTTGGGACATGGTTGGGGACATACAGCAGGCTACGACCTGAATCGCTGTCTTACCCAATGTTAGCTGCATCTGAAGTATCTCTGATGCGTTATGTTGTGCTACCAGTCTGGAGGTGTGCACATACTTTATGAATATGGAAACACCACTGCCTTTGGAGCTTTGGTCCAAGTTCTAGGGCCGAAAGGTGTGGAATGAGTTATAGCATGGTAGTGCAAGGGTGTTTTCTGCTGCCTTGAACCAGGTCTCAGTTACAGCACAAATGTTCGATGTTCTCCATTTTAAGGAGTGCTTTGAGCGAGCGCATCTTGATATTTAGACTTCTAGCATTGAACAGCATGACCCTCAGATTGCATTTGTTTGTAGCTGTTACAGTGGTAATTTGGTCTTTGGAACACCGCCTAAAAAAGGCACTATAGGGCTAGCAAAAGCCTTGGCCAGTATCCGGAAGCCCAAGGGTGACAAATGCAGGCCCATCTCTGGAAAAGCATTGAGGTCTTTCAATCATGTCATCCCAGGCAGACTGATACTGGAACCCCTTAAAATGACACCAGAAACTTAGCCAATTTTTTAAATCAATCATTTTCTGCTTGTACTGTGGTATCATTCTGGGTGATGGTAGGATGCTGCTCAGGGCTAGGGTCATACCCGCCTGGGCTACATAATCTGAGAGCTCCTCCATGTCTCTTTTCATGTAGTCCAGGGAGGTACATCTCAGGTCATTCACACCCACATGTACAATGACAGAGTCATATTTAGTGCTTCCCACTCCCACTGACAAGCTAGAAGGCATCCCTCTGACACAGAAATTGTATGGAGACCAGGAAATTCACCCCTGGTTTTGCACCCATGTCTCTAATGGACACAGTAAGCCTGTAAATGGTTCATCTCCCAGACCCCTGATTATATTTACCAAGGTACCAGAACTTGCCAGAGAGTTGGGATGCACTGCTGGGCTTAAAAAGAGCCCAGTGTTCATTAGCCTAGTACACACCTATGAAACTAAGACTCCACTGTTCCACATCACTCGTTACTAACTTACAGTAGTCAGACAGCCAAAAGGGACAACATCATAGCAACATTAAAAAATTTGCAAATAATCACAACCACATCACTGCCTTGCACCAAAGACCTTTAAGTGGTTGGAGTGATCCAATATATTAGCATACTGTCATGTGAAAACTGCAACACCCTCTGTCAGTCAGAAAAATGACCTTCCATCAGCCAATTGTTAAAATAGAGCACACCCTACAGAGAACTATGCTCACTAAACCAGCAAGTATTCATTTAAGAATATAAAATTCATAACGGTGACTATCCGTGCATTGAATACATTGCTAAATGTTGACACTAAGTAACAGCAAATCTAAAAAAAGTCATTGCACCTACAAAACCTCAACAAAAACATACCTAGTAACACAATGGTTGTGCCCTTGTACCAAAACATTCCACTGTCCCATTCTTCTCCAACGAAAAAAAAATCAGAAAAATATCTTCTAGTCTTAAAGTTCCACTGATACATTTCTCAAATAAATATGCAACGATTTGGATACAATAAATGCACACACACACACACTGTTGTGCGTGCTAACATTACACCTATAATACTGAACACTGCCACCAAAACAAATGTGCTCCCTGTAGTACAATACTGCTAAATACCTACAATTACTTTCTTATATAATTGTTATAGTATCTGAAGATGATAAAACATTTGTTGAAATATTGAAATCATGCACATGTGCAGTTAAAACAAGCTAAGTGACATACAAAAATGTTATTTTATATTATATATATATATATATATATATATATATATATATATATATATATGATATATATATATATATGGGTCCTAGTCTGTACATCAAAAGTACGTTAAATCGAAACATACTACAGCAAATTCACTTTCACAAAAGTGCATTTTTGTGAAAATTCACTTTCGCAAAAAAAGAAAAAGAAAAAAGACAACACGCAGCTTTTGTGTAGATTTAGTTGTACATCAACATGTACTGTTGATTGTACATCTAAGCAAACTGTTGTTTAGATCGCGGTACAGCAGGATAAGGGAATGTTCCCTTTTCCCCACTGTACTGTGATCTTGGAGTAAGAATATTAAAGTGGGGGGGCTTGCCCCCCTCCTGCATAAACGTGAGTAGTGTTTTATTTTTGTAGGTTTTTTTGTTTTTTTCCGCAAAAGTGCATTTTCACTAAAATGCACTTTCGTGAAAGTGAGTTCGCTGTAGTACATTTTGATTTGACGTACTTTTGATGTAGCAACATAGATCCATATATATATATATATATATATATATATATATATATATATATAAATAAACCATAACTACAGAAACATATTGAATGATCCATATTGTGTATACCATATGGTACTTATGTGTTTAAATGTGTCTAAAACATGTACATGCACTGTTAATTCATACTGTTTCTACAAATGTATGCAATGTGTAGCTTTTCTCTGTAAACCCCCATTGAAAAGGCATTTTTTTCCAGCCAGACTTACCTTGTAAACAGGGGTAAAGACACACACAGACATGCGCACACACACAACAGTCCTTGGACATGAAACAATAATTGGGAAAACAAATCCAAGCAAGGAAGCAACCAACAGACTGCTAAAGCAGTACAAGCAACTGTTCACTTAAGTGTCAAAAAAGTACTGAACTTGGGCAGGTTACGTTTGCTTTTGCTCATGGACTTCCTTTGGGTAGCCAGTGGGATCTAAACGCACGCCGCCTTCAGACATCTGAATGTTCTAAGGATCTGGCTATAAGACGGAAGTCGCTTATTACTAATCACATTCAGTTCAAATGGACTATAACCATTATCCTTTTCACAAGCATAAAAAAAAAAAAATCATAAGCATTTTGCAATCTAACATGTCTGGTAGTTGGCTCACAAGATTAAAGAGTAATTGATGAGCTGCTTCATGTGGCCCAGGGTTTGATTCCCTCAGCTTCCACTGCCTAACTGTGCAACTCTCAGTAAGTCTCTTAACCAGACAGTACTCCAGAGCTGAGACTGAAAAAGGTCCATGTTAATAAGTGCTTTGTAAAGAAATGCAAATAAATAAATAAATACATAAATAAAATAGTAAAAGCATGATTATATACAAAGAAAGGTGTTGTATAAAAGGTAGGGGACAATCTTTGAAGCACTGCTTTCACAGGTGATATCTACTTTTAGAAGGCTGCATGCATTGCATTAGCCAATAGTTCAGTAAAATGCATGCTAGGTATTACGATAACATGAAAATAACTGTCCAAAAACAGGCTTTACAAGAATGCATGTACTTTGATTTATTTACAGTTTGATAGAGAGGTACTGCACTGGTCATAACCTCTTTCAGCTATATCCTGTGCACAAAGGTAGGTAATCAGCTGCCAGCATGTACAAAGTGACTGTGGACAGGGCATCCCAGAACTAATATTTCTAAACACATATGATATTTGTTGGAATAGTATACAGCGTAGTGACTCGTAGGCCTCCAGTGATACATCAAATGATACGGCTGACATGAGGCCTTAACATCCTAATGTTGCTAATGGGAAAGGTACTGCTTCAGAGACTACAATAATGTCCCACACTGAAATATTCATCATGGATAACTCCAAAGTAGCTTAAGCTGTAATATTTTCACTACTGATTCACTAGCACCTTCATTGCCTTTCTGGTTATTAGTAGTTCATACCATCATCTTTTTACAGTGTCATGACATTTTTAGAAATGGTTTCCTTAACTTAAGTAGTTTACCACTTACTGATAGATAATGTGAAATGGCAGGGTATGAGGAATAAAACAACACTAAGACTGTCAGTCTAACATGAACAGCAAGGGAGATATTAGCAACTCACTCATACTTGTTAAACATATTTTCATAAATGCCTGAATTACTCTTTAATGAAAGGTTAGCGAAAATGCATATAGTACCACCATTAGCTCCCTAAGAGAAAGCACAATACCCGATTACAACAGTATCAACACTTTGAAAAGTTACAGCCTGGTTCTGGCAGAGAAACAGTGAATTCCAAAATGTGTTTTTATACTTTTAAAGGGGGACTGTGCACTCCTGATGCTGGGGCAGTGCCCTCTCCTGTACCTCTGTTACTTGTATGCACTAATTCTGACATTGATGTACCTCAGGGTATGGGGAATACTTTTAACATATACTGATCTTTGAATTAGTACATATTCCTGCATTTGCACATACATTTTTGCATTTCTTGGGCACCCATCACTATTTATGCATAAAGTGCCACATACGGGATGTTGTTTATCATTATGAAAATATGCAATTCTTCCTTATTTACATTATTACAAATTAAGTAACTTATAAACAACTGCACATTATCAGCTGAAATCTCAGAAGATACTAAACCAAAAATGTCACTGATTCTGTACTGCAACTTGCACACCAAACGGGCATTTTTTTATCCTTGTACCTGCAGTCAAACTCAGCCTTTTGCTATTCAGTAGCACACTTGCACCCCACTTCTGACGAATGAACACAATGAGGCCATCACTCAGGTACCCATGAATGTTTTTTGATGCTGTTCTTAACCCCACCCCTTGGTTAACTGAGATGCAAGGCCACTAAAATATGGAAGTACCAGTCAGTTCCTCAGGTGTTCACATACATACATACACCCTAAAATGACAGCTACAATCATGTCCGCTGCTTGGCAGAATCCGACACATTTTCTGACCCCTATTTTGCATGCTGTAAGAAAAAGCCTCCACAAAGTGTCAGTGTAACAGTGAACTGAGTTACCTGCCTTATCAATGGCAGATGATTCACAAGTTGACATTTTACTCTCTCACTTCCCAGCACCTTAGTTGCTAGCTGACACTGGACCATATGAGACATTGCCAAGCTTTGTGTAGGGTGGTTCAATAACAAAGAAGGACAAACAGGCATAATGTTCATATTCTGTAAACTATTTGAAAAATAAGCATCTGGAAATAAACTGCTAGAAGCTGTACAAAAGTGTTGCTAATGCTATGTGTTCAGCTTCTGCTGCTAATACTCCATGGTATAGCAGAATAAAGGGGTTGGGGGCTGTCATAATGGTTAAGGTGTTTACCTGAGAGAAAAAAGGTACAGGGTTTGATAGTTTATCCTCATCCATGTGAAACAGAGTCCACCCCCTAACCCTATTAAGTGTAACCTTGAACAATAGATGGGAAATTGTAAATTCACCCTGGGTCTGGCACCCATGTCCCTGATAGACAGAAGCAGAGAATAACTATGCCCAAACTAATATAACCCCCCTCCCTATAAAACCTTTAGGCACTACCTAACTAACACACCCACTCCTAATATACACCTATGATACAGGGACACAAGTGGGTTGAGTTGCATGGCTAAGTTTATAAAGGCCCTGGTGGTCATTAGCCTGGTATATGCCTATTACCTATGATCATGCACTGGACGACCCATCTGAGGAGAGCTGAGGGGAACTGCTGCTGCAAGCTCATCCATCCTAGGAAAAGGCAGCCCTATCTGATACAATACTAATACCCAGCAGACGGTTGGCACTGCAGCAACCAGCATGAGGTTCCAGGGACAAGCACCCAGCAAGAAATACAATCACACACACTGTCTGGGTTGGTATATACAGGGAAGCATGGGTCTTCTGCTTGTATGGACAGTTGGCTTACTTGCCCAGACAATGATGGGGCAACAGGAATTAGGGAAAGTTTAAAAAAAAAAAGCCTCAGTGGGGATGAATGTTGCCAGTTAAGCCGACATGGGGAGTTCTCTGATCTTTGGGCAATTAGTGTCAACCTGATCGTGATAAACTAGGTTTAAGATTCTAAGTCTATATATATGCTGCAAGGATTGAACTTTCCACAGCCACACAGTGTGAATGAGTTAAATATATTTTTAGAACTTAAGGAATAGGAGAGAAGACAGGATAGGAGGCGAGACCTCATGGGGTGTCTTGAAGATTCCCATGGTGGGCCGTCTTTTCTAGTCACTCTATACTTAAAAAACAGTTTGCTCAATTATAGTGGTGACTTTGTTTTGATACTGTTGATGGCTGGTATAGATTTAGCACATTTTATCTGAAATTCCCACAACACGTCAAGCAAACAGTTGATTTTTCTCGGTGTATCACGGAGCAGATGATCACCCAATACAGAGCCAGTTTTGGAGTGAAAAACCTGGATCCTATTACTGTTCTGTGGGTAGCTGGTGGAAATGTCTTCTTGATTATAGCCTGGAAGATGTACAACAGATGAACTCTTACTTTCTGGTGATGTTTGACATGGCATGAAATTAATGAGATGGTTTTCCTACGTAATCAAGCAACTTCTATTTTGTCCTTGAAATAGAAGACCATGGTGTTTAATGATTATTTATCTGTTCTAAAAGTTGGTAGTAAAATGTATTACTATGTTAACCTAACTGCAAGATAAGGCTCTAAGAAAAAAAAGTGTGTGCTACTGTGCCAGAAATGGAAAAAGTTTGGACCGTCATATGTAATGGATAAAAATTGCAGAATGGTCAGAAATGTTTGTTCGCTATATTTTGAAACTAAAATATAGTCATCCACAGACTATACTGGTGACATCTCAGTCATGGTATGGTAAAGAATAGGTTTTATCCCAATTTTGAAAGCCTAGCAGAATCTGTTATATACGTAGATGGCAGATTTTTTTAACGACTATTCAGTTCAAATGGGAGAACAACAAGCCTACCTTTTATGAAGTTTTGCAGTCCCATACCTTTACATACTCTTAGTGCAAGAAATCTGGACAAAGCCTAAAAAAATGAGGGAAGGCAAATACCACAAACTACGGACAGATATTAAAAACTGCCCTTATAAACTCAGAAAGTTGCTAAAAATAGCAGGATTTTGGTTAGCAAGCATTTTCTGAAGGACACAAAGTCAAAAACTCAAATGCACATCATTTAGTGGCTTCAACCCTCAGTGACTTTTCAGAAACCCACAGATTTTATGAGGAGCAGACCAAAACACGAGGCAAAAATCTGGACATTCTGTGAAAATCTGAACATTTGAGAGGTATACGCACGGCTGAAAGAAGCTGAAATTTAAAATTTCATTTGACCTATCCAACTATCCAAAAGTTTTAAACAAGTGTTTTTTTTCTGAATGGACTTGCTATGGAAAAATATTGCAGTCTAATATGTGGGTTAGTAAGTGAGGCTTGGGGTTCAGGGTACTAAAGAAGAACAAGATTTGAGAACATTACTGTCTCACAGGAATGGGAAAGAAGTATAAATACAATTTTGTCATGGTAATGATGACACTTCTTTGTGTTTACTGCACTCCTCCCATAAGAAATATTAGCACTTCTGTTCATTTATAAGCGCACAAATCAGCATTAGCTCTGAGTTTAAAACTGCTGTTTGATTGCATTGAGTTTTGGATTTTCTACATTTAAGGTCTGGATATTTCCATTAATTTTTAATTTGGTATTATTATATTGCAGTTTGTTTTATTTTAAACTCTGTTTTACTGCAAAACTTTTTTTTTCTTGAAGTCTTAGAAGTTGTAGGGTCGGTTAGGAAACATTCCATTTGCATTCGTTGACTGAACAGAATTATATCAAGCTAATTTGTGGGAGGGTGAGAAATAGTTTTCTTATTTAAAGTGTTCAGCTACATTTCTCTTGGTCTACGAGACTTCTTGAGTTTAAAACGGCTGTTTGACTGCACTGATTTTTGGATTTTTTTTCCCCATCTACCCACCTACCTGATTCTTGCTTTTAAACCTGGTGCCCTTTTAGCTGCCCAACCCTAATGTAAATTAAGGTTTGCAAGCCCCTCTCAGTTCTGTTTCTATTCAACAATGACACTTCAAACTGATAAGTCACTGCCATTAGACTCTTAAAGCTTGAGTTAGCCTCAGTTCCATAAAATCCCATTACAATCAGTGCACACTACAATATTCAAAGTGTTAACCTGAATTGTGTATTGTTCGTTTTTGCATTTTCCTTGTTTTAACCAAAAGTCTGCTTGGTCTGGGACCCCAAAATTCTCAAGCTTCCATCTCCAAAATGAGGAACACTACTTCTCATAATGCGGATCAATGGACAAAATGTAGAGCACTTACTAATAGCATATAACGACTTCAACTAGGCGGTTTATATGATTGTTAAAATATGGTATTCTTTACTTATAAAACATCCTTTTCACGAGTTAATAAGATTCAGTTCTATTTTCCTTGGAAATCAGTTAAATATATTCCTAACACTGAATGTATGACAGACCTTTCCAATGTGAAACATAGAGGAGCATGAACTTTGTATGACCCCAAATAATTAAAGTTCCTCATGATGAGGTACACTCGACAGGTATTCTGGGAATTTAATCTTGTAGTATCCCTCATAGTAGTGGGAGAATTATGACTTGCTGCAGAATCTGAAACATATTTCTTTCCATTCTATTACTTTTTACTGTTTGTGTTTTACCTAGTCTTGTAGTATAACTCATAATAGTGAGAATTGTGAATTGCTGCAGAATCTGAGCCTAATTTATTATGTTTCTACTGCATTTTTCTGCTTACTTTTTACTTGGTCTGGGGACCTTTGTCTAGTTGCACGGTGCCACTCATATTGCATGCTTTGTGAATTGCTGCAGAATCACAGCCTCGTGTATTACACTTCTAGTGCACTTTTTCTGTTAGCATTTTACTTAGTCTGGGAACCTTAGTCTTATAGTTTTGTGTGTGTCTTTTGGCTTTTCCTAGTTAGGGGTCACCACAGTGGAACTCCGATCCGCTAATGATTGGTAGTTGATTTTTACATGCCAAGTTACCAGCGCTGACGCACAACCTTCAACGAAGGTACACCCACTCACGCACGTCTCCACGCAGAAGACGCTCTAGCTGATAATCGAAAAGGACTGCGTCTTACTGTGAGGCGACAATGCTACCGCAGCACTCTCACAATAATGAGAGAATTGTGAAATGCTGTAGGATCAGAGCTTGTGTGTCTGTGTGTGTGTCTGTGTGTGTGTGTGTGTGTGTGTGTGTGTGTGTGTGTGTGTGTGTGTGTGTGTGTGTGTGTGTGTGTGTGTGTGTGTGTGTGTATATATATATATATATATATATATATATATATATATATATATATATATATGGGAGCCCTTCATTTGTTCGAACTTTCAAATGTTCAGAACTCATATGGCTGACATCATATGAGCGAACGTTTGAAAGGCCAACAAATGACAGCGGAGATCCCGCTACAGTGCGGGACTGGGAGATTCACCTTTCCTGCACTGTAGTGCGATCTTGGAGTGAGAAAATTTAAGTAGCAGGGAGTGGGGGGGGGTACAGGGGGGCTTGCCCCCCTGCATAACACAGTTTTACTGTGTTTACAGGTAGGTAAATGTTGCTATTTCAAGATGTCGGTCTTTCAGAATGTCGATCATATGAAAGTCGGCATTCTGAAGTAGACCTATATATATATATATATATATATATGTTACTTGCAATGCATTTTTAATGCTTACTGATAGGATTCCTCTCTAACTCATCTCCTACAGCCTGTGAAGCAGTGGTATGCAGTGACCTGTACAGAAGCAGGCACCTAGAGTGGTAATTGTCCATATAAAACTTCCTGTGCTATTTTCTCAAATATCTGGCTGACTATAGAGCAATTACTTTGCTCATTGAGAAGCATTACCCCAAGAGTGTTGTTTTAGATCAATCCTACACCTCTCCTCCCAGCCCAAAAACTCCAAACTCCAACTGCACCACCCATTGCAAAAAAGAGAATCCACAGCCATGGATGTGCATTTTCTTACCGTCTCTGTAGCCAGCTTGGTGGAAATGGCCATCCTGAGAAAATGTAGTGATTGCACCATTTACTGATAACCACCTTATTCTTAAACAGACTGACACAGCGTGCGAAAGATGAAATTACATCAGGAGGGAAAGTTCTTGCATACAAACACTGATAACTCTAAACAGGTTGCCAGTAACACACACACACACACACACACTATGCCTACTATGGATCGGACACATAAATATACACATGTGGAGGCTCTTAAGTGCAATCTACTAAAACCTCAAAGGCCTCCCACATGCTGCCCTCAGCAACCTCCCAGATGCTCTACAAAGAAAGGGCACTCCTTAGGATACATCTACCCACATCTCACAATATCTCAATCTCTAAGCATTAATGCAAACTGAAACACAACCCAATATATTGGTCACTGGAAACTCTATTGTGAGACACACTGATGTCCCCCTTACCAGGGTGAACAAGGAGACATTCACGGTCAGTTGCCTATCAGTGACAACGATCTGCCAGGGTGTTAATGACTTGAGATTTACCTCTCTGGACTATATGATTAAAGACAGAGCTTTCAGATTCTGTGTCCCAGGCAAGCAGGCAGGACCTAGCATTCTACCTTCTCCATGGATGACACCACAATATAAACAGAATATGAATGACTTTAAGGCTTAGTTACTTCATGCCATTCTAAGGGTATCCAATATTTATCAGTCTGGGAGGACATTATCGACAGAACATGCTGCTTTGCCAGGGATGGCCTGCACCTCAACACTAGGCTTTTGGATACTGGTCAAAGCTTTAGCCACCCCTAAAGTGCCTTTTTAGGTGGTGCTAATCTGATAAACCTTCCAATGTAGTAAATTTTTCATAAGATAAACTAAAGGTATTACTGCTCAATGCTAAGAGTTTCAACAAGAAGCTCCACTCCCTGGAAAAGCTCCTCATCCTGGAGAGTATTGACATCTGTGCAGTTACTGGGACATGGTTTAAAGCCATGGAAGGCTCCCTGGCAGTACAAGGCTATAATACCTTCCACGCATTTAGACCAGCTACCTCACAAGAAGGGACAAGGGTTAGAGGTGTATCAATGTACATAAAAAGTAAGCACATCTCAAGATCAGTCAAACAATATGACATGCAAGAGTTACTTCATTTCCAACTAACCACAGGTAAAGTACAATACAATATCCTTGCTAGCTACCTGTTCCTGTCTATGACCCAGAATAACCATGCCACATACTTGAATATACTTGAATCACTCACAATTCAGCCCAACACCCTATACAGGTCCCTTTCAGCTAGTCGAACTTTTAAAAGCTCGACTTTCATATGGCTGAGACCAAATGATCGCACTTTTAAAAGTTCGGTCTGAATAGAGATCACAATACAGCTCAGAATGGGAAGATTTTCCATTTCCGCAATGTAGTGCAATGTCGGTGTTGGTATATTTAAGTAGCAGGGGTGTGGGGCATGCAGGGGGGTTTGCCTCCCTGCTAGCCACATTTATTTATTTATTTTTTTTTACATGATCGATGTTTCAAATTTTTGATCATATGGTCTCGGCCATATGAAAGTCTATCATTTGAGATTTTGATCATGTAAAGTGGACCCTCATATTCATAGGTGATTTCAAATATCCCACCATAAACTGGGATACATAAACAATCACTAACATGCAGGCTCAAAGATTCCTGGATTTTGTCAATGCAAACATCCTGGAACAACTAGTCTGCACACCTACTAGGTGTACTCACAATTACAAGGGAAAGTTGCACCCCCCCCCCACTTGCGTAATGTACTCACTGGTCAGATCAGATCACAAAGTGGTAACCTTTAAAATAAGTAGAAAGGCTGAACTCCCATGAAACCCCAGAACCTTTATGATTTTTTTCCAAGGCTAACTATCTCCTATTAAGTGATGGCACAGATAAATTCCAAGGGCCCCCCCCAAACTCAGAGAACACTGTGGCATATGTGGAAGTGATTACAGAAACCCTGAACAAGCATGTAAATAACGGTATCAAAACAACATTACTAAACAGAAATACACTTAAGACAAATTGCAAAAAGAAGCCCCCTTGGTAGACTCCCGGTATAAACAGGTTGTACAA
Organism: Protopterus annectens; assembly: GCF_019279795.1. Taxonomy (NCBI): domain Eukaryota; kingdom Metazoa; phylum Chordata; order Ceratodontiformes; family Protopteridae; genus Protopterus; species Protopterus annectens. The sequence goes on along the minus strand of NC_056729.1, from coordinate 1,706,103,016 downwards.
CAAAAGAAAAATATCTGTCCAAAAATAGGAAGGGCTATACCCAAAAGACAAAAAACTCCCTCCAGTCTCAACAAGCAACTCATGAGACTAATTAAGTCTTCCAAAGCCAACTTTGAGGCAAAAATAGCCTCCGAGGGTAAGAATAACCATAGGGCATCCTTAAAGGGAACAGTGTGCTGAACTAATAGTAAATGGAACTTCTTATACAGAACTGGGGGAATAAATTTAGTTCCAATTTAACCCCCTATCTCCCATATCCCCCATATGCCCCCACCTTGGAAAATGTCCTCTACCATTTCTCTCACAACTATCACTAAAGAACAGGTCCCCACTAGACTCTTTATTCAACCACAGCCTCCAGAGAGGCTTTATCCCTAGGGAATGGACGACTGCAATGGTCATCCCACTACACAAAGATGGACCTTCAATAGACCCAAGGAACTATAGACCCATATGATTGACTAATTTTATATGCAAGACCATAGAAAGAAGTGCTGTGGACCTGATAAACAAAGACAGAGAAAATATTCAAACACTCGACCCATCCCAGTTTGGGTTTGCTAAGAAAAGGTCATACCTACATAGCGGACTTCCTCGAGAAGGTCACTAGAGCCATGGACAAGAGCAAAACAGTACATGCTGCTTATACTGACCGGAAATGGCATTTGACACAATACTTTAGTCAGGAATTATAGACAAACTCACATATTTAGGCACAGATCCCTCTGTCACCTGACGGATAGCCAAACGGCTCACAGACTAGACATATGAAGTTGGGATGAGGGAATCCATCTTCAGCAAGAGGCCCGTTATTCGTAGTGTCCCACAGGACTCAATGCTGGGACCTCTACTATTTAAAATATACTTCTCTGAACTCAAAGCAAATGTAGAGGGTCTTTGGCTGACCAAATCTGTCAATGACTGCAAGCTAGGCACAATCACTGAATCCCCCAAAAATGTAGTTATCCTCCGGGAGGGACTGACACAGAAAAATAATTAGTACCAGACCATGACCTTAAACTCAATGTAAAAAATGCATAATTATACCTTTTGGGAAGATGATCACCCCTGCAAATTACAGCACTGATAAAACTCCTCTGAGAGCAAAACGAGCAAAACCAGTGGTAAGGGATTTGGGAACTCTGGTTGACAGTAACCTGAACTTTGATCATCATGGCTCCATGGTGGTGAGAAGATCCTTCTACATAGCGCAACTTATAAGTAAGGGCATGGCATCCAGATCTAAGGAGTTCATAGCCCCACTACACTCAGCCCTCATTAGACCAATAATCTAGTACAATGCACCCTTCAGTGCCTGACCAGGCATTTGCAACAGCTGGAGAGTCCAGACAGGCTCCACGCTAAAAGAATATAGGCTGCAAATAATATGTCCTATGTAGACCGCCTCAAAGTCATGTTCCTGTACTCAGGCTCCTACAGACAGCTGAGGGGCATTTTAGCTAAACTACAAGCCATTCTCTGATCTAGCCCTGATAGATCTGCTAGACATACAGAAAACAAAACATGTTGGCGGGACAGGTATGTGTCTCTGAGATTGCCTCTTCTCTGGAACAGACCCCCCCATTCATGTAAAACAGAGCTCTGCCATAAGCCTATTCAAATGCAGTCTGGAACAAATTGATTGGAATTCACAAATTCACCCTTGGCTTGTCGCCTGTGGCCCTTATGGACAGGGGCAGTTTGCAGATGCCCTAAGGCACAGGCATATGCCAAAGCTATTCTAGCCCATGGGCACTGATAACTGGGAAAACTGCGACATAAATGGCTAGCCTTAAAAGGCTCTAGGGCTGTTAGCCTAGTAGTATGATCTTATGCATATCAAATTAATTAATTAAACTACCAAATTTTGATACCTTCTACTGCTTAGTGATGTCATTACATTTACAATGATAATTTCTTACTTAAATAATGTTCCGTAATATGCACCAATGCTACCTCTTAGAACTTTTTACACTTTATCTTTGTGTGATATTTCCTGTTTATTGAATTTAATGAATTTCACTATATTTGCACATACTTCCTTAGACTAGGTTTAAACTTTGTTATATTTTACATGTATTATTTCTTGCAGTTTTTTTTAGCACCTTTGCTGAAAGAGGGCATTGTACCCAGTCGGACTTTCCTGCTAAACAAAAGCAAATAAATAATATTTTGGATAGGTGATTTTTCATTTTTAGATTTTTCCCACTGCTGTTAATATCTGTGTTCCTGTAATACTCACTTTACATCATGAAGCATAGCTAAGGTGAGGTGCACCAGTTCTGGTTTAACTGGTAATGGTATAATAAAATAATTTTAAAGATGTACAAAATGCTTAAGTACATTTTTCTTCAATTCCATGATGCAGTTGTGTCCTGGGCAGGTGGAAGGCACTGTGCTCGGCTACTGATTGCTAATGATGTTGTACAGAGCTTCCCATTTTGTTTGAAAATAAGGTGTGGCTGCTGGTGTTTGATGTTTTTTTTTTTCTATCAGTAACCAGGTCATGCAAGAAAAAAAATGTACAAGGCCTCACTCATCTGGACTGAAGATAATATTCTGCTATCTGACTTTGGTTTATTTTTGTGGGTGTCTGTGTGTTATTTATTTATTTATTGGTAAATATGGGCTGGAAGGATTTCTTCTCTTGGGAATAACCCATTTCTCATGGATAGGAACAATTGGATTGCATGGACCATAAGAGGCCTAACTCCTAAACATTTTTAAGTAAACAGTAATTGCCACCCTTCACGAGCACTTAATAGTTCCCACCTCCCAACTCAAGCAAGGCAGAACACGATAACCCTGGTGTAAATCTGTCTCTGCATCCAATCATCAAGACTAGCCTTAAAGGTAGCCAAATCGGTAACTTATTTGACCTGTAGTGGTAACTTATTCCATAGGTTGGAAATACATTGATATAGGAACCTTTCCCTCCAGCAAAGCTTATTTGTTGGTGGTAACTTAGGTCCCAAGTACGAGTGTTTGTACAGCAATCAGTTTTGAAAAGAAACAGAAATGTCAAATAAGACTGGGTCTTTGATAACTCAAAAAGCAAGACACAGGTCACCTCAGATTAGCCTGTAGGCTACACAGTATAAGGAGAGTTGTGATAACAACCACCAACAGGTCCATGTAGACCAGGGCTATAGAAGTCTATAGGCAGAAAATCAAAGACATAGTACGCGGCAAAAAACATTTACTCACATAAAACACTAAAAAGTTTAGCGGATTCATCCAACAACCTGGACTTCTTCAAAACATTTCAACAATCCCAGTTTCCATCCATATAAACTCTCTAAATAAATACATACATAGATTAATTAATAACCTAATCAAAATTTTAAAGGAATACGTACCACAACGCATTAAGAAACATCTCATTCATTAATCTCACAATTAAAATATATGAATTGTACATGTAAAAATCTCAATAATAATCACAATAATAAAAATATACTAATTGTAATCTCAACAAAAAAAGTAATGGAATTTAGAAATTGTTCACAGTTTCGTTGCCCTCTTCCTAAGCACAGGTTGTATAGAAACATAAACATTTAAACCATGGCTTCACTACTGCATCCAATTTCACTTGCCAGAGGAGTTCCCTGTACTCCAATCTATTTTACCAAGTTCCTTTTCTGGTATTAGGCTGAGCAATTTCTAAAATACCAAATACACATTTCTTAAAGCTATCACAGGCTATAGAGAGTCTATATATGGCATTATTAAAATTGGCCTTTTTCATATCTTACAGGTGTTCATTATATTCTTTTGGTCAATTTCCTCTGTGTTTCTCTACATAAAAAGAAAAACATTAATTACCAACAGCTAAATACACTAAGCCTGTTGAGCATCCAGCTATCATATGACCGTATATGTTTGATGAGGAGTACCACTTGCAGCAGAAGGTGGGAGGAGCTTTTTTGCCAAACACTATTATGCTGTACTTTTTTATCATAGGAGGTTACTAGGCTACTGACCCTGAGACCCTTATAAGCCTAGCTAAAAGTTTAGCCCATGTTTAGCCAAGTCAGCACCCAAAGGCCCTGACCAGCAGGGACACAGGTGGAATCACAGGGGTACATTTTCTGTTTCACATCCAGGTTGCGCTTAAAAAGGGATAATGAAGTACTCTGCTTGATGTGGAGAGGGAGTCTATTCCACAGATGGGGGAGTCTCTGGGACACAAATCTGTCCCGCCAACAAGTCCTACTGACATCACACAGACCAGGTTGAGGCCACGGGTTGCTCGAGTGGAGCATGACTTGTGGATATGCAGCAGTCCCATCAAGGCGGGGTCTGAGATTGTTTTGTATGCCAGACAGAGGTCACCCCTGCGGAGTCTGTATGAAACTGAGAACAGGGACTGGTGTTTTAGCCTATCTGTGTAGGGGTAGATGTTTGAGGCCCTGATTCTCCTGGTAAGGAACCTCTGTGGTCTCTCCAGCTGCTGCATCTGCTTTGTGAGGTACATGCCGAAGGGGGCACTGTACTCAATAATTGGCCTTAAAAGGGAAGAATACAGGGATGCTATGACCTCTTTGTCCCTGGATGAGATACTCTTACTTATGAGGTGGGCCATGTAGAAAGCCTTCCATATAACAGAAGCAGCATGGTGGTCAAAAGTCAGGTTGCTATCAACCTAGGTGCCCAAATCCCTCACTACTGATTGTGTACTTACAACGTCATTATTAATGTGATAATGTGGGGATGATGATGCATTTTTTGGCATTCAGCTTGAAGCCATATTTCTGACACCATTCATTTGTTTGGGTGAGACCCTCTTGGAGGATGTCCACATCACTTGGGGAAATGATGACTGTGCCCAGCTTGCAGTCATCTGCAAACTTGGTCAGCCATAGCCCACTGGTTTTGGCCTGCACCTCAGAGAAGTATATCCCAAATAACAGAGGCCCCAAGACTGATCCTTGGGGTACGCAGCTCATTATGGGTCTACTGCTTGAGGTGGCTTCCTCTATTTTGATTAGGTGGTTTCTATCAGTCAACCAGCTTGCTACCCATCTGGTAACATATGGATTGATGCCTAGTTGAGAGAGTTTATCTATTATGCCCGAGTGGGGAATAATGTCAAAGGCTTTGGCCAGGTCAAGGTAGGTGGTGTGCACCCCATCTTCCCCTCGTCCATGGCTTTGGAAACTGTCTCAAAGAAGTTGATCACATTTAACAGACATGACCTCCCCTTGACAAAGCCAAACTGTGTGGGGTCGAGTGTTTGGAGATTGCCAATGTCCCTGTTAATGAGGTCCATGATCTGTTCCAGGCCTTGCAGATCAGGCTAGTTAGGCTAATGGGGTCTATAACTTCCTGGATCGGTGGACACTCCACCTTTGTGTAAAGGGATGACAGTGGCTGTCCTCCACTTGGCTGGGACAAAGCGGTAGTCAGGCTTTGGTTGATTACGGTGCCTAATAGTGCTGTAAGTTCATGTAGGATGCAGCCTGGGATGTTATCGGGTCTCATGAAGGCTTTATTTTTTGCCTTTGAGAGGGCAGTGATGACCTGTTCCCTAGAGATAAGGGGTGGTGGGCAGGTACTGAGGATGTCCTGATTTACTGATGGGGGGACAGAGGGGAGAAGTTTTTGCTGAATCTGACAGCCAGTAGATTCACTATATCTACAGCATTTGTGTATATGGTATCCTTGATCACAAGTTCTGAACAGATCTGGGTGATTCCTTTGAGATTGCGGACATATGTGAAGAAGGCCTTATGATTGTCTCTAGCAGATGTGGCCAATTTGGACTCGAACTTGGCTTTAGAGGATATCACTAGTGCTCTTATTTGCTTATTCAGGCTAAGGAGAGATTGCTTCCAATTGGGCAACTGCTCCTTCCTGGTCCTGGACAGCAATGTGTTCCTTGTGTTATCCAGTTTATTTATTGCAGACATCCACCAGACAGGTTTACTCTTCCTTGTGGAGGATGATTTTGTCCTGTTACGTATTCCTGATTCCATGCATCTATATAAATGCTCATATAGTACTTTGGTGCAGATTTGGACACTGTTGCCAGTTCCTTCAGTGGGGGAGGGGGCTGTGAAGTTGTTTATACCATCCCTCAGGAGGTTGTAATCAGCTATGGAAATTTTTTTTTGTTTGACCCTAGCTAAAGGGGGGTCAGGGGAGATGGTGGCTTCGAAAGTGACCACTTTATGGTCGGATCTTACCAGGGAGGATGATACCGTAGGGGTGCTGCATTAGTTACTCATGTTGGTTAATACCTAGTCCAAGATATTATCACCTCTTGTTGTTTCATAGTTTCATAGTATAGTACTAGGCTATCTGCCCTGGGGCATTTGTAAGCCTAGCCATAGTGATGTGGCTTTTGCCACCCCATGAAGTGGTACAAAAATGTACAGAATAAATCTAGAATACTGTGCCTCTGTCTAGTAGTGACACAATGAAGGTCCCCTTATATAACACAATTAGTTTACTGTGCCCCTGTCTAGCAGTGACACAGATGTGACCCCTGGGGTAAACTTACGATCTCCCATCCACTCATCAAGATTTCTCTTGAAGAGAGTCAGTGAGGGGCTCTGCCTAATACGAACTGGGATCCTGTTCCAAAGCATGGGAAGCCTCTGGGTTATGAATCTATCCCTCCAGCATGTCCTATTCATACTTGTGCCGAGGTTTAAGTCTTTAGCTCTCGTGGTCCTGATGGATTTGGATTTTTTGAGGTGGAGCATGTCCATCAGATCCTGATTGGACATGGCCTTGTACGTCAGGCAGAGATCACCTCTGAGCAGGCGGTATGCTACTGAATAGAGCTGAAGTTTCTTTAGTCTGGCGGAATAAGACATATGTTGGAGACCCTTGAACCTTTTGGTGAGGTACTTTTGTGGTCTCTCCAGCTGTAAGTGCCGGGTGAGGTACATACCAAATGGGGCATTGTACTCAATCATGGGTCTGATGAGGGAGGAATAGAGGGGTACAATGACATCCTTGGATCTGGATGTGAATCCCTTCATGATGAGGTGTGCAAGGTAGAATGTTTTTCTAACCACTTTGGCAACGTGGGTGTCAAATGAGAGGTCGCTGTCTACTTGGGTCCCTAGGTCTCTGATTACATTTTCCGTACTCAGTGGATTGCTGTCTATGTGATAATTTGTGGGTACTTTGTTTTTTCCAAAAGGGATGACTATACATTTTTGGCATTTAGTTTAAGGCCGTGACTACGGCACCAGTTGTCCGTTTCAGTGAGGCCTTTTTGTAGGATGTGTGTGTCTGCTGGTGTATCGACTATGGCGCCTAGTTTGCAGTCATCTGCGAACTTTGTCAGCCACAGCCCTCCCATGTTTGCTTTAACATCTGAGAAATAAATGCCGAACAAGAGGGGTCCCAGGACAGATCCCTGTGGGACACCACTTGTGACTGGCTTTGAGTCTGACATTGCTCCAGCGACTTTAACTTTATGGGTTCTGTCCTTTAGCCAGTTTGCAACCCATCTAGTGACATAAGGGTTTACTTTTAAGCTGTTTAGCTTATCTATGATGCCTGAGTGGGGTATTGTGTCGAAGGCCTTAGCCAAGTCCAGCTTGGCTGTATGGACTGCTTTGCCCTCATCAATGGCTCTAGTGACTGTTTCGAAAAAGTCAACCAGGTTTAAAAGGCAGGATCTGCCCTTTACAAAGCCGAACTGGGCGGGGTCAAGTGTCTGTAGGTCCCCTATGTCTCTGTTTATGAGTTCCATAATGATTCTTTCCATAGCTTTGCAGACCAGGCTAGTTAAGCTTATGGGGCGGTAGTTTCCAGGGTCTGTAGAGGCACCCCCCTTGTGCAGTGGGACCACTGTTGCTGTACGCCAGTGTTCAGGTACATATCCCGAAGTAAGGCTAAGGTTAAATAGCATTTTTATATGTGGGTTTAGCTCCTCTTGGAGTTCACGTAACACGCACCCCGGGATACCGTCAGGTCCCATTGATGCTGTGTTTTTTGCTTTGTTTAGGGCGGTTCTCACTTGGACATCTGAGATGACAGGGGGATTACATTCACCTGGGATAAGTATTTCTTCTTTTGGGGGTGAAGGAGGCGAGAAATTTGCACTGAACCTGTCAGCCAGAATGTTAGCAATATCTGTGGGTTCAGTGTATTTTTTGTTGTTGTGAACCAACTCTGAGCATATCTGAGGGTTTCCGTCCAGGTTTCTAACATAGCTGAAGAAGGCTTTGTGGTTATCTTTAGTGTCCTTAGCGATTTTTCTCTCAAAGTTTGCCTTGGATGTTTTTATGAGAGAACGTAATTTTCTGCTAATGTTGATCAGAGATGTCTTCCCTTCATGGGATTTCGCTCTGACGTGCAGTAGCTTCCTTCTTTTGTTATACAATTTGTTTATGGCTGAGGTCCATCAGACAGGATGCTTACATCTGGTGGAGAGGGACTTGGATTTGTTTGGGATTGCATGATCCATGCATTCTTGGAGATGTCCATAGAAAGCATTTGTGAAGGATTCGGCATTGTGGGATGTGGTATCCACTGGCACAGTGGGCTTAAAGGATACCATCTCGGTCTTAAGAAGAGTGAAGTCTGCTTTTGAGAAGTTTTTCACTGTGGTCTTTTGTGCTGGGGGTGGAGGTGGGATATGTATATCCAGGGTGATTAGTTTGTGGTCAGATCTCACTAGTGAGGGGTATACTTCCGGTGTGGAGCATTTTGTCCCCATGTTTGTGATGATCAGGTCTAGTATATTATCTCCCCTAGTGGGGGAGGTGACTAGTTGTTCCAGTGCATTTGAATTTATGAATTCCAGGAACCTTTGGGCTAGGGTATTAGGGCTACAATAATGTACCCAATCTATGTTTGGGTAGTTGAAGTCTCCCAGTTTGATGGTATTTTGTGATACATTCATATCCTCCAATGTCTTCAGGAAGGCTGAGTGGGGTTCTTGAGATTGGAAGAGTAGTCTGTAACATGCTACCAGTTGTATAGCAGTTTTGCCTATAGTTAGTTGCACCTGTATGGTCTCTGATGCTTCATGTGTTGCTACTAACCTGGAGGTGTGGGTGTCCTTTATGAATATGGACACTCCCCCTCCCTTTGTGGTTCAGCCCGGGTTTTGGGGCTGAAAAGCATGATATGAGGTATAGCCTGGTAGCGCTGGGGTGCTCTCAGGAGCCTTGAACCATGTTTCAGTTACTGCACAGACGTCAATGTTCTCCATGCTGAGGAGTGCATCAAGTGCCTGCATCTTGAGATTTAGACTTCTGGCGTTGAGCAGCATTATCCTTAGTTTTTTTCCATTTTTGTTTTCTAAGGAGGTGGGTTTGTCTTTTGAGCCTTGCCTAAAAAAGGCACTATGGGGGTGGCAAAAGCCTTAGCCAATATCCGGAAGCCCAGTGGTGACAGGTGTAAGCCATCCCTTGCGAAGCAGCGTGGCTTGTCCAACATATCATCCCAGGCAGACAGACATTGGATCCCCTTAGAATGACACCAGTACTCGAGCCAATTGTTAAAGCTGATCATCTTGTCTTTGTATTGTGATATCATTCTTGGTGAGGGCAAGATGCTGCTCAGGGTCAGGGTCATACCAGCCTGGGCTACATAATCGGAGAGCTCCTCTATGTCTCTTTTCATGTAGTCTAGGGAGGAACGTCTCAGGTCATTCACACCAGCATGGACAATGACGGAGTCATATTTGTACTTGCTTTGGAGTGACCTGAGTGTGTGTGTTATGTGGCGGATCCTAGCCCCCGATAGACAGCTCACAGTCACCTTCTCCTTGTTCAGCCTTGTCAGTGGATCATCAGTGTGTCTGACTATGGAGTCACCTATTACTAGTGTATCAGGCAAGGTGTTTGGCCTTAAGGGCTGTGATTGGTCGACACACTGATTTATTGAAGTATGTGTTGCATGTGTTTTGTTTTGAGGTGGTGGATTTTTGGATGCCTGCTTTGGGAGCCTCTGTTGTTTTGGTAAGTTTTTTATTAGAGCCTCCAAGTATGTCTTTGTGTTTTTATGTGTTTGGTTTGCAGTTGTGGTAGGTCTATGTGGGACTGGGATTGTTGTGTGTGTGGTTGCTATCTCCTCCTGTCTGGTCATACCAGCCCTGAGTTGAGAGAGTTCAGCCTCCAGTTTGGCTATATAGTTGCATCTCTCACATGTATTTGTGTTTGTTGGAAGGAGGAGAGGGTTGTCTGTGTACATGAGACAATTGTAGCATTGTCTCAAGATGCCCAGATTGACCAGCTGAACTGGAGATGACGCCAGTAATCTACCACTCGACATGCTAGAACAGTATAAGGGAGTGGTATACCTTTAAGGGAAGTGGGTATTCACAGGGGTGGTAAGTAGATGTAGTGCTTTACTTAGTACGAGAGTGCTTACTTAGTAGAGAAGTATTGAGAACAAGTGCTAGACTTATAATACAGTGAGTAGTCTGGTTATACTAAGAGTAGCGCTTCCTTAAGGGAAAATTTGAAGAGCAGACTTGGCGGAGCCAGAAAAAGTTTAACCTTGTTTAACCGGCGCTATGCTTATGCGACAGCAAAGCTGTGCAAACGCGGATTTTAAACAGTGAACTACAAAAGAGCTAGAAATGGTCCCAAACAACCAATTACTACAGCTTCTTGTGCTGAGGTCACTTCCCCCAAGGACAGGTAGGCTGATCAAGGCTCCCCACTCCCACTGGTGAGCAAAGAAACTTCCTTCTATCCAAGTAAGGTAATGGACAACACAGGAACTACACCACAGCCCAGAATACAGCAATGCCTGTAAACTGGTCTAAACTAGTCGAGGAAGGCGGAAAACAAGGATTATTTTTTGTTTTTGGTAGAAACACACAGAAAATGCAGAGACAGTGATAAATTAGTTACACAGGCTAGCACACTTTAGTGGGCAGCCTCCACAGTTAAATTAAACAAACAAACAAGCAAACTTTCGATCAAATTCGACTAAAATGTAACTTTAAGTGCAGATTTTAAAATAATGCAGCAATCAGTTAAAAAACAGTTCAGGCTAGTTCAAGGTAAGCTACAGAAGCTATTTCAAGTGAAAAAAAAGCAAAGATACTTAAATCCAGAAGGCAGTTGCTTTTCTGAGTTCCCTGCTGCTAGGACCACTCTGTAAACCCACGTGGAGCTTGTCTGAGCAGTATAGCCTTACTTATCGACCAGCTGTTCCAAGGCATTTGCATTGATAAAATCAAGGAATTTGTGGGCATTTGTGTTCTGGCATGAGTAGTTTTTCCAGTCTATGGTTGGGTAATTAAATTCACCCAAGATCAAGGTAAAGAGTTGAATCTTGATGGATTTGAAGAGGTCCATATAGGTGGCGTGGGCATGGAGTCAAATTTGGGGGCCTGTAACTAGTTATAATTTGAACAGGGGTCTTGTCAATGGTTAACTGTACCTGGAGTGTCTCCTGTGCATCATACTGTTTGACCAGCCTGGAGGTGTGTGTGTCTTTAATATATATTGAAACTTCACCTCCTTTGGCTTTGCTGCCCACATTTTGGGGTCTGAATGTATGACAGGATGAGTAACCAGGTAAGGCTGGGATGCTCTCCGCAGCTTTGAACCAGGTTTCTGTGATTGCATAAACATCAGCATCTTCCAGGGTTAAGAATGCTTGCAATGCGTGCAGTTTCATGTTTAGACTCCTAGAGTTTAGCAGCATGACCTTTAATTTGCATTTTGTTGAAATGTTTATGTTGACAGAACTGACCATGACTTTTCCTGTAAAAGCTACTATGGGGGAGGCAATGGCCTTTGCCAGAAGCCTGAAGCCCAAGTGAGACAGATGCAGGCCATCTCTAGCAAAGCATCGTGGTCTGTCGATCATATCGTCCCTGGATGTCAGGTACTGGATCCCCCTGGAATGACACCAAAAACTAAGCCAATTGTTAAAGTCAATCATTTTCTGTTTGTACTGAGGCATCATTCTGGGTAGAATGCTGCTTAAGGCTAGGGACATACCTGCCTGGGACACATTCAGCGAGCTCAATCATGACTCTCTTCATAATGTCCCAGGGTGGTACATCTCAAGTCATTAATACCAACATGGACTATGACTGAGTCATAACAGTAGCTGTTGTTGAGACTTGAGAGTGTGTGATAAGGCAAATTCTGTCACCTGACAAACAACTAACTGACGTTCTCCTTATCCAGCCTGGTGAAAGGCACATCTCACACTAGGCATATCCAACAACTGGAATGTCCACAGAGGTTCCTCATTAAAAGAATACAGAGCATAAGTAATATGTCCTATGCAGACTGCCTTAAGGCCCTATGCCTGTATTTTGTCTCCTACAGGCTTTTCAGGGGAGATCTATGCCTGGCATACAGCACATTGTCAGACTCCACTCTGACGGACCTCCTGCATATCTACAAAACAAACAGTACCAAAATTATGTGTTCTAAAGACTTAAACCTTGCCTGTGATATAAACAGGACTGGCTGGAGAGAGAGATCTTTATCCCAACGACTACCCTGTCTATGGAACAGGCTCCCCATCCATGTGAAGCATAGTTCATCCCTAATCCAAATCAAGTGCAACTTAGACAACCGGCTGGGAAACCAGTAATTCATCCCTGGTTTGGCACCTATGTCTCTGATGCAATCAGGTAACCTGTAAATGGTTCATCTCCCAGGCCCATGCTTACACTCATCAAAGGTATCAAAACTCATCAGAGATTTGGGATGCATGGCTAGACTTAAAAAGGCCCTTGTGGTCGTTAGCCTACTAAACACCTATGAACCTATCTGTGTGTCTCACAATGGAGTCTCCTATGACTGATATGTTGGGCTTATGGTTAGGCCCTAGTGGTTGCGAGACACTGGTGTGTGGACTATGCATGGTGTGTCGTGTGGAGGGTTGTGGAGTTTTCATGTGTTTTTGCCTCTGAGATCTCCTTTGTTTGGGTTTGTTTTTGTTGAGAACCTCTGTATATGTGGGTGTGTGTTGTGTAGCTGTGGGTGATGTTTGAGGTGCAGTGATTGTGCTGACAACCTTCTCAGTGCCAGATATACTGGCTTGTGAGGGAGAGAGTGTAGACTCTAGCTTCTTTATGTAATTGCATCTCTCACAAATTGTGTTCCTAGGTGGTAGTAGTAGATGGTTGCCCATGTACATGAAGCAGTTGCTACATTGACTCAGAATGTCCATATCAACCAGGCTGACAGGAGAAACCGTAGGAAACTGTCCATCCATATTTGTCAGAATCTAAGGGAGAGAGGCCAGGGCGAGCTAAGGTGTAGGCCTAAAGCTCAAGTGCTTAAACAAAAACTAAGAGGCTTAGAATAACACTTAAAATTTAAACAGGTCAAAAACAAGCAGTAATAAATGCAGCAGAGAAGATGGAATTGAACACTTTAGAGAACAAGTAGCTGGAAAACCAAGATGAAGTAACAGAATAGGAGGGGGAACACAAATACTGTAAAAGCAGCTGAATAAAGTTTTTTTTTTTTTTTTTTTTTTTTTTTTTAAGTAAAGTGGAAAGGGAGAAAGAAGATAATTCAAGGTTAAGGAACTAAGGGGGTTGGCCTTCCCAAATGCTCTCTCTGTATTAGGTAGAATGAGCTAATGAAACTGGACTGAGAGGAGTGCCCCAGATCAAATTTACAGTAGGGATGGGCAACTGCAAAGTCGCCAAGTATGAGAACATCACACCAATAGGGAGGGAGGGTGGAACCTATACTACAGCTACAAGCTACACTATTTTAGGCAGAAATCACTATAGAAATGTTTATCACAGCAAAAAACAGCAGTGAGGCACTGAATGAAAGTTTTAAACAGATAAAGGAGCAAGGAAACTCTAGAGAATGCTTTTAAATTCAAACAAATCAGTTATATGATACACTCCTTGCCAGGAGATCAAAACAAACAGATGCTTAACAAATGGAGAAAATTTCCAGTTAATACCTTTCACACATTGAAACTAGCTATAAAAGATTTACAAACAGTGTGACAGTAACACAAGTGATTTAACAGGTCCTGTAAGACAGACAATTTCAGTACAATAGTGCAGATTAGTTTATAGCAATAAAATACAGTAAACGGTAGGCAGCAGGCAATAAAAAGTGCTATAAATGGTTAGAATACGTAATAACTAGTAAAAATAAGCAAAAAAAAAAAAGGACACTTATTGTTATATATCACAGATCAGAGCTGTGGTCAGTCCCCTCCTCCGTTCAGCTCAGTGTGAATAAACAGAAATCCTCTCAAAGGTAGGGCTTAAGTACCAGAAGGTACAACCTGAAACAACTTACAAAAAAGCTCAAAAGAACCAATGAGTGCTTACTCCAAGCCCTAGACCAGCCAACCTTTACCAGCCAGTAGCCAATCAAAACAATCCTCTCACTAAAGTGAAGAAAGGCTTCTGCTAATCCAAGATGACCTGGAACATGTGCTCAGAACAAACATTGCATTTAGCTTGACACTGTTTTTAGGACACCACGTATAAGCATATTTCATCCCACACTGGGGCACTTTAGTATCAGTGGATGAGTGATTAACAGTGTCCAGTATGCAGTTATTGGCAAACTTGTGTAATCACACTTCAGGAATATTGGCTTGAAAGTCTGCAAACTAAATGCCAAACAGGAGAGAGTATAGCACTGATATCTGTGGTACCCCAGAAGGTATATTCCATCTGATGAGATGTTAGACTGAGGTCCCATCTTTTTCATTTTGTGGTAGCTCAGGTAGATGTAAAGATCCCACAGCACTTATCAAAAAGAGTAGGGGTCCTTTATGTATTTATATGCAAAAAAGAGAACTCTTATTTCCAACAAATTTACATATTTACCATTAAACATAATTTCATTTATCCTTTCATCCCATATAATCCATATGACATAAATAACTTATCTATTCCTTTAACATATTCTTTATTTCTGTTTTTATAATATCCATATTTAATCATATCCATGTTTATTTTATCCACTTTTATAGCTTTGAAAAAATCTCCTTTACATAGTTTTCCCCATAACTTTTTATTTTGTTCTTTTACATTTCAAAACTACATACTCAACAGTTTCTTCTTCTTGACAATGTAAATATATTCTATCACTTTTCTTTTTATATGGCATATTTCATTCTATCACTTTTCTTTTTATATGACATATTTCATTTTACTGGTATTTTTTATTACAAGTCTCCACAAAAAAATCTTGACATTCTTTCTGATTACACCATTTACTTATTACTTGTATAGCTTTAATTTTTTCATCTGTTAGATTTTCTCATGGTTTTTACATAGCAATGTTTTATCGTGATATTCTTATACCAAACTTTTCTTTTTTATACATCATCATCATCATCCACCTTTTCCCATTTACTACAAAGGGTAACCAGGGTGCCATCTCTCCATATTCAATGTCACTCTCCTACCTTCTTTATTTTATTTATTTATTTATTTTATTTTATTTTACATTTGTTTACCTGGAGTGCCCGAGTGGGCCAGAAGCCCATTTTCATCAGAGGCCCAGGGAGAAAAGCTCCAGATACAAAAGTATCAATACATAGATGGTTGCTGAGAAACATAAGAAACGGAAAAAACAAAAAAAAATAAAATCGTAAGTAAAACACCAGTAAAACGATAACAAATAGGGCTCCAGAATGGTAGAACATAATTATAAAACAGTTAATACATTTGAAAAAGCATGTGGTTATTTACAGCGAATAATGTGCTTATAAAACAAAAAAACATTAACATTCAGAATAAACTTTAAAAATTATTTTTTTTACAGTCATGCTTGACTATCACAGATCTTCTCTCAAACAATCCATCCACTTCTTTGCTGTATACTCTGTTTCCTTGCCTTCCTTCTGTCTGTCCCAAACCTTCACCAGATTGTCTTCCACATTCCTGCACATGTGCCCGAACCACCATAACCTGTTCTCGTCTCACCTTTTCTGCAATTGGAGGTTCTTTGGCTTCTGCTCTTATGTCCTCAGTCCTTCGTCTGTCCCATGGTTTGCATCCTATCACCCATCTCAGGAACTTCATCTCCATCACCTTAAGCTTCCTCAACTGTTGTGCCTCTACTGCCCAGGTTTCTGTACCATACAGTAGTACTGGATGCACCACTGTTTTGAACACCTTATTTTTAAGCTTGTTTGGCATTCTCCTGTCATACACTACCCCTGACACTCTGTGCCAGTTGGCTGCAGCCCTTCTGATTCTAGCTTTGGTCTTCTCATTCAGACTTCCCTTCTCCTCAAGCACCCCTTCCAGATATCTGAAGCTGTTAACCTGTTCCACTATTTTCCATTCTATCTCAATTTTCAGCTTCTTCTACTTTCTCCCATTTGCTGCCATTACAACAGTTTTATTTGTATTCAGTTTCATCCCATGGGGCAACAGTTTTGCATTCCCCTACCCTTTGCTGAAGTTCTTGATCAGAGTCAGCCTGTAATGCCACATCATCTACACAGAGCAGTTTTGTTAATCTGTTCCCTCCAACCCATTTGCTAATGTAGTCAATCACTAGTACGAACATCAGTGGGCTCAGAGCTGAACCCTGATGCACATCCACTCCCACAGGGAATCCCTCTAAGACTGAACACAGTTCGTACTTGAGTCATTGGGTTCTTGTACATAGCTTGCACTAGTTTTACCAATGTTTCTGGGACTTCAAACCACCACAGGACTGCCCAAATCAGCTTTCTTGGGACCCTGTCATATGCCTTTTCCAAGTCTAGGAATGCCCAGTTGGACACTTTCCTCATTTCTAGCTTATTCTCAAGTATCTCACTGCAAACACTGGGTTGGTTGTGCTGCATCTTGATCTGAACCCAAACTGCTGAGAACTTTCATGCAATGTGATAGCAGTTTGATAAATTTATATTATCAGCAGTTGTAAATGCCCCCTTTATTCGTAAACACTGGCACAACTATGCTTTTCTATATAATCAATTTTTATTTTCCACACAAATATTTTTTGGTAACATTTACGTCTTCATTTATACACTATTTTACTTTTTTTTACCATACCCCAACATTTGCCATACTTACATTTATACCATTTTATTGGGGGTTGGGAGGGTGGCCTAATGGTTAAGGTGTTTGCCTTACAAACACAAGGTGCAGGGTTTGAATCTCACAAGGGATAATTGGCTAGGCTTAAAATGGCTCGCAAGGGCAGTTTGCTTAGTACTAATCTATGAACCTATGAACCTATCTCTCATTTTTTTCATTTATCCACTTTTAACACTTTGAAAAAATGTAATAACACAGCATATACCACTGGGTCAATTGACCATAAGCCTCCTTTCTCTTTATTTACACACAAAACTCCTCTTTTACTGGATTTAAACTAGAACCTCATATATATATATATATATATATATATATATATATATATATATTTCTGAATGGTAGTTTACATGTTTTCCAGAAAATACAGGTTTATTTTATTTCTTCTATCGTTTTTTTCCCACTGACTTTGACTTGCATCTTTATTTCCAAATTTCACTCCTAACACAAACATTTCATTCATTGTAAAATATCTGCCCCCTATCTTTACTACATGACCTTAGCTTTTACTTTTCTCTTTATTTAAAACCATCCCTATCACCTCAAGACACTCATTTGTGCAAATTATTATTTTATTTTAAATTTGTTGACCGGGACAGTCCGATTGGATACATGTACATTTTCGGCAGTGGTCCGGGGAGAAAAGCTGTAAACTTACAGATAAAGACAAGCAAGTTACAGTATATGCTCAAACATATTGTATTAACATACAAGTTAAAGTCTCACATTTCAAGCTTATGAAGAATACAATTTATACTATTTTATTAGTAATTACTTATTTTATCCAATTTTTTTGCAACTATTATAATGTTATATGTATATATTAACATAAAGTACAGTTGTATACCTACCATAAATGTAGATGTTCGAGTGTATTCACTGTTGCAGTCATTACTCTTGGGTTATCCTGCTGGCAGGCTACCCTTGGTCGGCCAGAATTCCAAAGTCTAGGTCTGGCGTCAGTTGCTGTCGCCTCTTCCCTGACGTCAGTGCGCCAGGGGTTTAAAAGATGCAGCCGACGCCATTTTCTCCAGTTTTTCTTGCCCCAGATGTCAGGTGCCCCCAAATTGGTAGGCTGAAAAATATGGTAATAAAAATGCATGCACAAAAATAACATTTCCTTCATCTACAAGCAAATACACCAAATAGGTTGTATAGGATAGAGAAGTACAAATAAATCCCAGCAAAGAAAAGGGGGATGGTGGGTGGGTAACCTGGACTGCAACAGTGAATACACTCGAACATCTACATTTATGGTAGGTACACAACTGTACTATGTTCATCGTGTTTCACTGTTGCATTACTCTTGCGTTGAATCCCAAAGCTGAGAAAGGGTGGCTGGGCTAAATAGGATTAGGAGAGGCTATGAGGCCCTGCAGGACTGCAGTGGCAAAGCCTGCTCTGGACTTAGAGTAAAGAGGTAAGTGGTAGTGCTTTGTGAAGGTGTGCACTGAACTCCAAGTTGCAGCCTCTAAGATATATTTGGTTGGTACTCCTCTGAGGAAGGCTGCTGAAGTGGCTGCTGCTCTGGTGGAATGAGGCCTAATGCCCTTAGGCACTGATTTGCCATGTTGAAAATAGCAGAAACGGATGCAATGGCCTATCCATTTATAAATAGTCTGTTTTGAGATAGCCTTTCCTTGTGATCCTGCAGCATATGACACAAAGTTGCTCAGTCTTTCTGAAAGCTTTAGTTCTGTCCAAGTAGTAGCATAACTGCCTGTGTATGTCCAAAGAATGCAGAATTTTTCACCCTTGTTCTGTGGATTAGGATAAATGGTTGGCAAGTGAATGGTTTGGTTAAGGGCCACACTGGACACCACCTTGGGCATACATGTAGGGTTTGTCCTCAGAGAAACCCTGTCTGGATGAAAAATGATGAAAGGTTCCACAGCCATGAGTGCTTGGAACTCCGAGACTCGCATTGCAGAGGTTATTGCTAGAAGCAGAGCTGTTTTCCAGGACAAGAATTTTATATCTGCTGTTGATGCTGGCTCGAAAGGAGGCAGTGTGAGTTTTTCCAAGACATAATTGAGGTCCCAGGCCAGAATTGGTGCTCTCCTTGGAGGCCTAATGTTTTTGGCCCCTCTGAGGTACTGCCTTATTAAAGGATGAGAAAAGATAGGTTGATCCGTATTGTAATGGGCTGAAATGGCAGAGGCATGAATCTTAATTGATGAGAAGGAAAGGCCTTTGTTCAGCATCTCAGTTAGGTATTGTAAAATCTGAGGGATATTTGGTACACACGTGTCAATGCCTTGTTCCTAGTTCCAAGCACAGAATCTCTTCTATTTTTCTGCATAAGATTTTCTGGTGCTGGGCCTCCTGGCCTCCAAGATAACATAGGTTCATAGGTTTAAATTAGGCTATCTACCCTAAGGCATTTATAAGCCTAGCCCAAAGTTTTGTGGCTTCGCCACCCCTTATATGAAAAAATACTGTACCCATTAGTTTGTTGTGCCTCTGTCCAGCAGTGACACAGAGATGATTCCCGGGGTAAACCTACGATCTCCCATCCACAGGTCAAGATTTCTCTTGAACAGAGCAAGCGAGGTGCTCTGCCTCACATGGACCGGGATTTTATTCCACAGCATAGGGAGTCTCTGAGTGATAAATATTTCCCTCCAGCACGTCCTATTTATATCCGTGCTAAGGTTTAAGTCGCTTGCTCTAGTGGTTTTGGTGGATTTGGATTTTTTGAGGTGGAGCATGTCCATTAATTCCGGGTTGGACATGGCCTTGTATGTCAGGCACATGTCACCTCTGAGCAGACGGTATGCGACTGAATAGAGCTGGAGTTTCTTCAATCTGGCAGCATATGACAGATTTTGGAGTCCCTTTATCCTTTTGGTGAGGAACTTTTGGGGTCTCTAACAGCTTTTGAAAGAGGAGTGTTCTGAATGGCTACATTATCCGCCATGCTGCCAGATTTAAGGTCCTGAGTTGGCTGTGCAGGATCTGATTTTTTGTTGGGTCAGCAAGTGAGAAGTTTGAGGCAATATCCATGCTGGACCTTGAGACAAGCTCTTTAGGATTGGGTTCCAGTGCTGGCATGGCCAGTCTGGTGCAATCAGTATCATTTTTGGCTTCTCTTGTCTGACCTTTAGGAGTACCCTGGGAAGGAGAGGCAGTGGGGGAAAAGCATATACCGTTAGATTTTTCCAGCTGAAGGATAGGGCGTCCACTTTCCATGCTTGCTTGTGATAAATCCTTGTGCAAAATCTCTGCAATTGGCAGTTGTGAGGGGAGGCAAATAGATTTATGTCTGGGCATCCGCATTTCCTTATTATCATGCTGAAAACTTGTGGATCATGTTTCCATTCGTGGGGATCCATGATGTTTCTGCTTAGTTTGTCTGCCAGAGTATTTGTTTTTCCTGGCAGGAATTGTGCTTGCAGGTGAATTTGAAAAGCAGGCGCTGTGTCCCATAAGGTCATTGCTTGTCTGCATAGGGGGTAGGAATGTGTACCTCCCTGCTTGTTTATGTACCACATGACCGTAGTGTTGTCTATCTTTATCAGTAACTGTCCTGGATGAAGCAGGTCCTTGAAAGCTGTCAGGCCATTTTGAACAGCTAGCATCTCTTTTTGATTGATGTGAAGATGCATCTGGTTTGCAGACCATGCGCCCTGAATACATTTTCCTGCTATATGGGCTCCCCAGGCATAATCTGATGCATCTGTTGTCAGTGTCTGTCTGGCTGTGGGTAAACTGAATGGTAGACCCTTGTTGTGGTGACAGGCTTCGGCCCACCATCGAAACTCCTGTTGTAGGCAAGGAGTGAGTGCAATTACTGTCTCCAGGCTGTGGCAATGCTGAGTCCAAACATTTTTTAGGTACCATTGTAGTTTCCTCATATGCAGCCTGGCATATGGAATTAGTACATTGCAAGATGCCATGAAACCTAAGGCCTGCAGGAAGTGGATTTGTGTTGCCAATTTCTTGAAGTAAGTAGTGAGATGCTTTTGTTTGTCTGGCATGAGATAAGCCATCTGGGCAGTTGTATTTAAGCTTGCACCCAGGAATATTATCTCTTGAGTGGGCACTAGGTTTGATTTATTTTCATTTACTGTGTATCCTAGGCCAATTAGTAATCTTTTTACAAACGCCAGATGCTTCAGAAGAATGTCTTTGTTCTCTGCTTGAATTAGGCAGTCGTCCAAGTAGGGATATATTTGAATTCCTTTTTGTCTGCAAAACGCTATTACTGGTGCCAGGCATTTTGTGAAGACCCTGAGCGCAGCAGAAAAGCCAAAGGGCAGTGCAGAGAATTGGTAATGCATTGAGCCAGCAATGAATCTGAGGTATCTTCTGCAAGATTGTCTGACTGAGACATGCAGGTATACCTCTTTTAGGTCCAAAGTTACGAGCCAAGCCTTCTTGCCCAGCATGGGCAGTAGCTGCTGTAGAGTCAACATCTTGAATTTTGGAACTTCCAGAAATGTATTTAAAATTGACAGGTCCAGTATTGGTCTCCAGGTTTTGTCCTTTCTGAGTACTAGAAAAAGTCTGGAGTAAAATCCTTGCCCCTGCTCTTGTTGTGGTACTTGCTGAATGGCCCTCATGTCCATGAGGGCTGTAATTTGTTTTTGTGCCTCTGCCCATTGATTGTGTGGCAGGTCTGGCATACCTTTTGACTTTGGTAGGGTGTGAAAATGGAACCTGTAGCCTTGGGACACTATGTTCAGGACCCATTTGTCTTGGGTAACCATTTGCCAATTTGATGAAAAAAGTGCTAGTTTTCCCCCTAAGAGGGCTGCCAAAAGAAAATTGCTTGGATCTGGTACAGGAAAGTCACTGGGACTGCTTCCTGTAAGGTTGCGATTTGTCTTCTCTGCTTGTGGAGGTAGGAGCACCCCACTGTTTAGGCCTGTATGAGCCTTGGGGCTGAGATCTGCCTCTGGGACGCCTGTATCTGCCTCTTTGTGGTCTAACACTGGAAAGGACAAATTTTTAGTGGGCCAGTTCCTGCTAAACCTGGGTGGCTGCACCTGTAAGAAATCCTTGACTGTCTGCATGGATTTTGCTTTATCCTCCATTTTTTCAACACCTCTTCTGCTTTAGTACCAAACAAAGTATCATGCTGTAATGGTGCATCTAATAATTTTGCTTCAACATGATCAGGCAGATTCTGTTCCTTTAACCAAGCATGCCTTCTAATAACAGAACCTGTAACAGCGGCCCTGCAAGAGGCCTCCAGTGAATCATAACCACATTGCAAAGTATGCTTTCCCACTTGTTCAGCTGCATGCAGTAAATCCTGCAATTCTCTGTTCTCTGAATCTTCAGTATTTGTCAACATTTTCTGTTTAAGCAGTGACATTAAATATTGCTGATATTTAAGCATATGAAACTGAAGATTTAAAGCCCTTACAGCCAGGGTAGCAGAAGTGTAGACTTTTTCCCCCATCTGTCTAGAGCCCTAGAATCCCTATCAGAGGGGACAGGGTTTTTTGCAGTGGAAGCTTTAACCCCTTTGGGACCCTGAGATATAGTTTCTGGGTCAGCAGCGGAGTTTTTATATAGGAATTTTTGAGAATCCGGGACCCTGTAGTACCTGTCTGGCTTAGCAGGTACAGGAGGTAAAGAGTCAGGGGACAGGCCAGACTCTGAAAATACATCATCTACAATACACAGAACAGGTGGAATAGCAAGGGGTCTGTGCTGAGGAAGTAGCAGAAAGTCTCTGAGCCTTTTCTTATATTCAGAATAATCTTGGCTCTCCCAGTGGAAATGCTCCCTCATGGTATGCAGGGTTTCCCCAAAAGAATAATCCTCAGGAGGAGAGGCTGAAGGAATGGATTCTTCAGCATCAGAATCCTCATAGGGAAGCATGGAGTAATCCTGTTCAGAAGAAGAATCAGAGGAAATAGAAACCAGATCAGAAGAATCATACTCAGTCTCTTGCCTAGGCCTCTTATCAGGAGGGGGATGGGAGCACCTGATCAACCTAATTAGGTCTTAGGCCATTTTGAGCATCTTGTTTTTTAGGCATGGAAGTCTGAGAAGGAGAATGCTGTACTTGTTTCTTTGTCTTTAGAGCTGCTTTAGTCTTTGAAGCTGAAGATGGCTTAATATATAGTTGTGTAGGTCTGATGACACCCTCAGAAGCCGATGACAGCTCAGCGGCTCCAGACCCATCTGGGGGAATGATTTCCGAGTGTCCAATACCTTGAGTTTCCAGAGGCCAAGTTGGCTCCACATGGGAGTCTGAAGCGGCCTGTGGCTCTGAGGTAACGGGCACCAAGGGCTGCCAAAGCACCTCACTGAGAAGCAGCGTCTGGCCTAGCAGATGCTTCGTCGTCGGTTCTGGACCTCGGATGCCTATCCTTTTCCTTGTCTTTGCATTTTTTGTAACTCCGGTTGTCGGCTGGTCCAACAGCATTATATAATTAATTCTTCGGCCAAAGTAATGAAATGCAAAATCGAACAGACGCTGGATAGTGCATTGGTTAAATCTAGCACAAAACCGACAGCTAGCAACGTTGTGATTAGGGCCTAGGCAAGGAATACAGTAAGAGTGAAAATCCTTATGAGGTATTTGCTTCCCACAAGAAATGCAATTGTTAACTTTTTCTGACATTGGTCTGGAGCAAGAAAAAAGTTTCCCCAACGGGGTACTTAACTTCAATGAAGACTTTGGTTCTGAAATTCGGATTTGAAAATCTCAGGAGTCGGCCGACCGGCACTTGCGAACTGCTTTTGCTTCGGGCACCGTGCGGCAAGAAAGACTGAAGAAAATGGCGTCGGTTGCATCTTTTATACCCCTGGCGCACTGACGTCAGGGAAGAGGCGACAGCAACCAACGCCAGACCTAGACTTTGGAATTCTGACCGACCGAGGGTAGCCTGCAAGCAGGATAACCCAAGAGTAATGACTGCAACAGTGAAACACGATGAACATCTGGAATTCTTAACCATTCAGATGTTATCTACACCACCTGTTTCATTTTGTAGTTTATTTCACACACTATCACGTTCATAACTAATACAAAAAGAATACAACCCATTGGACATCCCTGTAGTGCATCATTCTTCATAGCCAGCTCTTGGCTTAACCAGACATTTCCAAGTATTTTTACTTTATTATTACTATATGCTAACATACATCATTTCCTGACTTTTCTCATTTATATTATATTCCTTCCTTATTCACTATAAAATTTCATGTCCAATTGTATTAAATGCCTTATTAATGTCCCCTATCAGGACTTTCACTTCTTTTCTATTCATATCATCATCCACAATTTCTTTAACTATCATTAATAATTCTTAACTATATATAATAATTCTTAATAACTGTTACCCATTATACTACATGTACTACCTTCCAGAATATTTTCCATTTTAGTTTCAAATCTCTTTTGTATTATTTTCATAAAGTCCTTATAATCATTATCAGTTTCAGAGCAGTCCTTGGTCAATTGTGATTGTTCTTAACACATACTTGTCATGCTTTGGCTCATTAGCAGCAGTGCAAAGAACTGCCTGCTCACACCCTTGTTCTCCCCTCCCCTTCCCTGTTTATTACCTTAAGACAATCCCAGAGTTAATAAATATTACCTGTGGCAGGCACCATTTGTAAAACTACAATCCACTCTGCTACAGGCCCCATGAAGGCTCAGTGTCTCTCCAGTAAGTGTTTTACAATTGTAAATGCCTATTTATGTTGAATTGTATTAGACATTTTACAACTGTATATGTTTATGTTGAATTGTGTTAGACATCTAATATGTTTTATGCTTTATTTTTGATGTTACTATGGCATGCACCAAGTTGTTACTAGTATAATAGTATGTATGGTCTATTTGCACAGCTGCACCTTGTTCACTAATGTTATTCATGTAATAGTGTTGTGTGTAGACAGCTCATACTAGTGTCTAAATTATTTCTATAAGTTTGTGCTGTTACTGGTGGATAGAATCACATTAGAGAACCACGACAGATTGCTGCTCGCTATATTTTTATCTGTGGCTGCATAACTGTCTGGTTTTTGTTTTCTAATGTTCTTCCAATTGGCTCAGGACATTGCATGTGGTAGCTATTTGCTCAGTGTGTTTTTTATAATCTTTATAATATATATTTACCATCTCAAAAGTGCTTACTCCTCTCTGTACTCTTCTTTTCTAGACCCAACATCACTCTTAAGTATTCAACTGCGGTACCACCTTTAACATTCTTATAAGAAAAGTGCAGTCCGGGTCTGAACTGTCTGCAAACAGCTACAGTTAACTTTGAGTATGTGTCTAACTGTTTGAGCCAATCTTCATTTTCCCCTGGAGAGCACTGTGCTTTGGCTGTAAGCAGCCCCCCCACCACCACCACCACCACACACATCTTCCACTTTCTCTTATTCCCTTCTGTTAGCAAATAGTATCCATAACTGATCAATACTGTGTGTTTGTTTATTTAAACTATACCACAGTAGCCTACTGATACAAGGTTATCCTGGTTTTCCACCTGAGAAATTAAGACAAGACTTACAGTTTCAGAGCAGTCCTTGGTCAATTGTGATTGTTCTTAACACATACTTGTCTTGCTTTGTGATTGTTTCCAGCCCCTCATACAAGAACCTAACAGGGTCTCTACCCGCGCTCCCGCCTGCCCCCTATTCCCTCCCACCCCCAGTGGTCCCACCTTTATTGCACTCAGACCCCTCCCATCTTTCCAATAGCCAACCACAGTCCTAACCCAACACTACCTCCTCCATATTCCCTCTATCACACCTCCTCAACTGACATGTACAAGCATACCTTTCCTTTGCTCACTGCATGCACTCTCCTTGCATATCTTACATCCTACCAAAGCTCCATCATTCCCCCACTCAACCACTACCACTGTACTACTAGTCACACCACCACCCATGTCTCACCCATACTCAGCTCCCCTCCCACCAGCTCAAAACCCATCCCTATGCACCCCCCACATATTCTACCAACTATATTACTCAAACGTAAAGCATCCCTACAACTTAACATAGTAACCCTCCCACCATACCTATTATCCACAGAGAACAATCATAAAATTTCCCTTATAAACAAACACATTCAAAAACCGAGAAAATTAATAATCTCATGCATATCAAAACTAGCCCTAAGTGGAGACATCCACCCCAACCCTGGCCCTACCATCTCCAACCCCAATCCTCATAATCAGACTAGAAATCACAACTTCTCCCATATTACAGCCAATAGAAAGCCAAGTGACTTCCTTCTACTAAGCCTAAATATTAGAAGTATATCCAACAAAATCCATGAACTCCATGCCACCATAGACTTATACTCCCCAGATATAGTCGTCCTGACAGAAACCTGGCTAAAACCTCACATTACCAGTGAGCAAATACTCCCTACAGGTTACGGCATACTAAGAGTAGACCGGCTAAACAAAAGGAGGTGGTGTAGCTATAATATTTAAACAACATCTAAACATCCAGATCTTAAAATCATCAGCTCCACAAATAGGCAATGAAGAAATAATATATACCAACCTCAAAATTAACCGAAACAAAACCATCAACATAATTGGATGCTACTTCCCACCTGGCCAAAACATCCCTCCACTAGAAAACCTCCTCAGCTGGTCTACCCACCATCTCCCCCAAGAAACTATCATCTTAGGTGATTTCAATATTGACTGGCAATCCTGTTCTGGCAACAATCCAACCCATCATGTACACCTTCATGGCTTCACCCAACTAGTCCAGTCACCAACAAGGATAAATAAAAACTCCAGCAAGCACTCCACCCTGGATTGGATACTAGTCAGTAAGAACCCCTAGTCATATATAACAGGCTGCTTATCAGATAGCCTCAGTGATCACTCCCCAACATTCCTACTCAAAAACTACCTGTACCAAGCTAAACCTGTCATCTATCATCAAATATGTAAAAAAAATAAACTTTAACCCACTCACATTCATCTCATCCCTCAAAGAATATAACTGGCATGCTCTAAAGTACCTCAGTCTAGATGACGCAGTTGAATCTTTTAATTCTACCTTCCTGAACATCCTTAATTACCATGCCCCCATAAGATTTTCCAGAACCAAAGCACAACCCTCCCCATGGCTACAGAAAACCACTAAGTCAGAAATGAAAAACAGGGATAAAGCCTGGGAGCACTGGCACAAAACCAAAACCCCCGCAGCTAGACAGAAATTCCTAGAACTACGCAATAGACTCAAAAAGCTAATAAAATGGGACAAATTCCAATACTACCAATCTGCCCTAGACTCCTCACAACACAGCCCCAAACAATTCTGGTCCTCCATAAACTCCATCCTCCACCCAGGTAAAGTCAGTACCCCTCCTCCTAACATCCCTCACTCCTCAGAAAATATTGCTACCTCATTCAACACACACTTCACCCAAACCATACTATCACTAGCTAAACAACACAACCACCTCCCCTCCAACCCACACCTTCAACTAGTAATCTCCCCACTGCCTTCTCTTTTTTCCTGTACCTACCTCCAACATAAAAAACTCTTAACTAAACTTAAACCCACCAAATTAGCAGCAGACAACCTCCCAAGTGAATACCTACAAATCGCAGCTGATGCTCTGGCCTACCCAGTATCCATCTTGATTAACCGATCTCTGTCAGAAAGTTACGTTCCCACATTGTGGAAAGTCTCACATATAATTCCCTCCACAAAGGCGGACCCTCTGCAGAACTAACCAATTACCGCCCCATAGCTATTCTCTCTCCACTCTCCAAAATACTAGAGAGATGCATACACTCTCAGGTCTCACACTACCTCCTTACTAACAACCTCCTTTCCAGTATTCAGCATGGTTTCCGACCAAACCATAGCACCACCACTGCCTTACTCTCCTTTACAAACACTATCCTTCAGCATAAAAACAATGGCTATCTCTCCTCTGCTACTTTCCTAGACCTATCTAAGCATTTGACATGGTCCCACACAAACAACTTATCTCTGTCCTCAATAACCTATCCTTCTCACAATCAGTCACCAACTGGTTTCAGAGTTACCTGTCTGACCGCCAACAATCCGTTGTATGGCAGAATGACATATCTCCCCAACTACCTGTCTCCATAGGGGTTCCCCAAGGATCCATCCTTGGACCCCTACTTTTCTCTGTTTACACCAATAATCTAGCCTCTGCCACCAAACATGGCACACTCATCCAATACGCAGATGACTCTACCATCATTCTGCTCAGCCCAGTCCCTACCCAAACTGCAAAAAGTCACACAGGAAGCCTTTTCCTCAGTTGAAACATGGTTATCCGATGCCCAATTAATACTCAACCCAAACAAAACTAAACTACTCATCTTCCAACCCACCAAACATACTCAAAACAACTCTCACTTTAACATCACAACAAAAGACAACACCACTATATACCCAACTGAACACACCAAATTGCTAGGAGTGGAAATAGACAATAAACTAAAATTTGACATTCACATATCCATGACCATAAAAAAGTCCACAAAAAACTAGGAGCATTATACAGAAATAAACAATTTCTCACCAAAGCAGCAAAGATTTCAATAGCAAATTCCCACCTTATCTCCACCCTACTTTATGCCTCTCCAGTATATACCAACCTAAGGCAATGTGATCTAAACAAGCTAGAGACCTGCTACAACAAAATTGCAAAATTCGCCACAGGGGCATCCTACCGTAGTCACCACTGTCTCTCACTTGCTGAACTGGGCTGGCTTGAACTCCCTCACCTCCTTCAGTGGTATCAACTCTCACTCACCCACAAACTAGTAAACCATCCACTAAATGTCCCATCCCTCCAGAATCTACTCCAACCCTATCGCACCACCAGACCACTAAGATCCAGCAACAAAAATCACTTGCAGATCACTAAAGCCAATAACTCTGCTGGTGAAGCACTATTCTCTTGCGCCATAGCCAAATTATGGAACTCACTCCCACCCACAATTACCTCCGTACCATCATGCACCAACTTCAAAACTTTATTAAAAGCGCACCTAAAAACATGCTGACTATGCCCTTGCAACTCCCACTCTAATATCATCCACCCCATCCAACTACTGCCTTTCTTTCCACTCCACTAACTACCTTGATGACAGCAAGCTCAGATGCTCATAAGCCTAGTACTTATTATACAGCAGGAACTTCTCATTATTACATTTGTTAATGCCTGTTATGTACTTCACAGATAAAGATTCTAGTTGTCTACTGATGTACTATGTTCTTCATCTGTAAATATGTTGTAAGTAATTTCTATGTTAAATTGTTAATCACTATGTAATCCAATGTAACTAATGTCTGTTTATTTTACTGTGGAGCTTTTCTCCTCGGGCCTCCGCTGAAAATGGACCCACGTCCAGTCGGACACTCCCGGTCAACAAATTTAAATAAATAAATAAATAAAAATAAAATAAATTATTCAGTACTAGTGGTCTTCATTTTCCATCTTCCACTATATAATTCTTTATACATAAAACCTTAATTTAACCATTCATTCAAAATCTTTAAAAATACATTTTTTTGCCAATCCCTTAAGTTTTTATACATTTCATACCCTATTCCAGCTGGACCTGCAGCTGAATCTATACTTGTCCTAATAATTTATCTAGCTCATACACAGAAATTTCCTTTTCCAACTCTTATTCTCTTTTTCTGTTAACTCTTTTACTTTCCATGTTTTTTCAGCACCTTCTTTGTAATTTAAACATCTCCTGTATATATTCTACAACACTATTCATAATCTTTTACCAATTTCTTTCTAGTTCTCCTTTTACATAGATTTCTCTCATTACACTACCATCTTCCTTTTCTAATCTGCTTAAATAACCTAATACTTCTCTTTTTAGTTGCAAAAAATATCTTTTCTTATATAACAAGTCCCATATTTTTCTTGATTTCTTTCAAATAATTATTTCTCTTTGTCAAAATACTTTGTCATTATGTTCTAAATCTACCAATGTGTCATTATATTTTCTTTTATATTTTTCTTTCTCCACTTTTCTGTCATTATATTGCTATTGTACTGCGAAAAACATTTTTATAGTTTTCCTTAAATATGATTCATTTTATAAATTGATACTAATAAGATGTTTCCATAACTGTATTACTAATATATTTCCTTCTTCACTCCATGCTTTCTCATTGATCCTTTCTATTCCTTGGCCTATTTTTATATATTCCTTGTTTTCCTTTATCTAGCCTGCAATATGATCAGAAAATCCTGTTTCGACTATTTCTCCTTCTCCTATAACTAACCTTCTGATACTGTAAAGCAATCTATTTCAGTTCTGCACCTACCCCCTTTTGTAAGTCAATGAATTTTTGTCCCAGAGTTTTAGCTTACCACATCTTATAACTTCTAACATTTTTTTATATCATTTCCTTTCTAAGCTTACCTCTTGAATCAGTCAAAGTCTTCTGTTATTATAATACTCATATTTACTACTACATAGTCTAAGCTCTGATGAAATAAGCCTTCCCTTTCTTTACAAGCGGCCGCGGTGGTGCAGCGGTTAGCGTTGTCGCCTCACAGCAAGAGGTTCTCCGGTTCGATCCTCGGCTGGGGTACCTTCTGTGTGGAGTCTGCATGTCCTCCCTGTGGCCGCGTGGGTTTCCTCCCACATCCCAAAGACACGCTGTAGGTGGATTGGACACTCTAAATTGGCCCTAGGTGTGAGTGCATGCATGTGTGTGCCTTCTGTGGAAAGTTGGGTGCCAGGCTGGCAACTCGACACCATAAAACTCCACTGCCAATCATGAGCGGACAGGTGATCCGCTGTGGCGACCCCTAACCGGGAAAAAGCCGAAAGAAGAAGAAGATAAGCATATGTTATAATATATATTTATTCTTTCCATTTTAAATCTACAATGATTACTCTTCCCACTTTTGCTGAAGTTAAATCTAATATCTTTACTGTACTTCTACAGAAAACGGCTATTCCAGAATGGGTCTATATTAGATGAGAGACCATTCCGATGTTTGACTCATAGATGGTTGACATCATATGATCGAATGTTAGAAAGGTTGAAGGTGAAAGTCAACAGCTTTTTAGCGCAGAATGGGAAATTTTCCCTTTCTGCACTGAAGTGCATTCTCAGAGTTTCAATTATGCCATTTTTAAAGCATAGAGCACTTTCTTTGTAAGTTATACATAATTATTTATAGGATTGTTTAAATAACTAATTACTTGTATTTAAATGCTTTTCTTTTATTGGTTGCTGAAATGTATTTAAATGGCTGTTTTCTTAATTGTTTTATTAGTTCTGAAGAAGTCCAGTGTGTGTGCTGGACGAAAGCGCTCGACTACTGTGACTACTGTTGGATTAAACTGATTTTGGACAACTACAAGTTCGTTCGGTATTTGCACCATTGGTCTGACTGGCAGGAAGGTGTTTTTCTATTTATGCATTCTCAGGGTTGGTATATTTAAGTAGGGGGGTGTGGGGGGCACAGGGGGACTTGCCCCCCTGCTCAGAGTGGTAAGGTAATTTTTTTTTTTTAATTTTATTATATAGTCGATGTTTTGAACTTCGCTCATATGAGTTCGCTCATGTGAGGTTCAAAGTTTTGAAACTTCGACTATATAATACAGACCCTTCCGGAACACCTAATTTCCCAAATTCTGGATTATCTTTCATCCCCGTAGTTTCTCTATTCAGGATATTTCCTCATTTGTTAAAAACCTTGTGTCTTTTAATATAATTACATCTACATCACATGTATTGCACCACTCCAAAGTCCCTAAATTTCTTACTATATTCTTAATGCTATTCACATTTACAGAAAGCACTCTAAAATTTCCATTTTCCCTTTTCCTTAGATTCATGGTTTCATACAGCTAATTACTAGGCTAGCCACATTAATGAGGCATTCTAAGCCTAGCCAATTTACCTACCAAAGCTGCGAGTCAAACACTGCATGTTGTGTCTGTGAGTTAAAGACCTTAACCATTATACCAACCCCCAACCATAAATTGTATATATTCTTTTTCAAAGGACGTTATTAGGCTAATGGCCCTGTGGCCCTTCCAAGCCTAGTCAAGAGTTTATCTCCAAAAAGAAATCTCAGTCAGCACCTGTCAATGAGGGACACAGGTGGAACCCCTGGGACAAATTTGTGGTTTCCCATCCACTCATCAAGGTTGCTCTTGAAGAGGATCAGCAAGGTGCTCTGTTTGACGTGTATGGGAAGTCTATTCCAGAGAGCGGGCAGCCTCTGGGAGATGAACCTGTCTCTCCAGCAGGTTTTGTTGATGTTGCGTCATCCATTTCCTGTTTTTTCTTCTGTACTTGTCCCTTTAAATTTTCTTTTTCTCTCTTTTCCCCTTTTAACAGAATTTTTTTTCTTTTACTATCTCTCAATTTATGTCTTCTTCTTCAACATTTATTTCAGAGCCTTCTTCTATATCTTCTTAATTCTTTGCATTTATTTATTTATTTGCAGTTTGCTAACCGGGAAAGTCCACTGGGCCGAAAATGAGCCCGTTTTCAATGGGGGCTTGAGGAGAAACGCTCCATATACAAATATTACAAAGCTAATATCAACAAAGTTAACAAACACAATGCAATTTTCAAAAATCTACTATAACACAGTAAAATATAAGAAAGAATAACAACATTTGAGCAAGATGATGTAACAAAGCATTGAACGAAATTAAAACACAAGTATTTTGGAGTGCATAAGTATAATTTGGAGTGCAGGCTAATCTAATTTTATTTTTCTACTACCTTTTGTTTTCTTCTCTTTCTTTTCCTCGGTCTTATTTTCATTTTTATAATCCATTCATAAACATCCAATTTTGTTACATTTACAACATTTCAGGTCACATTTTTTTCTTTAACATGTCCCATTTCCCCAAAAATATAACATTTGATTTTATCACAGTTACCTGTCAAATGTCCTTTACCACAAAACATGTTCTGGGCTGTCCACAGTATTTTACAACACCCCTTTTTCCTCCGCATTTATCATGCTTGGTATATGTAATTTTCTCTCTATTTTTAACATAATATTACAGTCCCATCAACCAGTCCATAAACACTGGTTGTCATAAATGTTTGCAATGTTCAGTACTCTCTTTCCACTTCTGTTAGAAACTGTACATGACCTCTTTAGCTGTTTTAAAGGGTCTATATTAGAAGACCGAAGACACATTCTTTCGAATGCGTCTTGGTCAAACTTAAAAGGCAGAAAATGGAAAATATTGAAGTGGCTGTTAAGCGAATTCTTTCCCTGGGAAAGAATCCATTTGGCTGCTTCGGTACTTTGCTGTTTCTGGCACTGTAGTGCGGTCTCAGAGTTGGTATATTTAAGTAGGTGAGTGTGCAGGGGTGAAGCCCCCCACTTAATGTAATGTTTGAAATTCATTTTTATTTATTTATTTTTTTTGTTGAACAGCGATTTTTTCCCCTTGGAAAAAAATTGCTGTTCTAACACTTCGACATTGTAAGCTTTTGCTTACATAAGGTCGATCAATCACCGTTCGCTTTTTTAAGAGTTTGGTGATTTAATATAGACCCGTTTTAAACAGCACTATTGCAAGATAAACTTAATATGTTATAAAGTTCAACAAAAAACTACATGCAAAATGTTAATAATTCTCATCTTGTTGCCATGTGACATCTTAGGGATTTTATTGTGCAACAACATAATGTCAATAATCCATATCATGTTGATATCTGATTGATGGATTATATCATGTCTGATTTTAATGCACTATATGATGTCTGATTTAACGTATTATGTTCTGATTTAATGTATTATATCATGTCTGATTTAATGTATTATGTTCTGATTTTATGTATTATGTCCAGAGCTTTTCTCCCTGGGCCTCCACTGAAAATGGACCTGTGCCCAGTCGGACCTTCCCGGTACATTAATGTAAAATAAATAAAAAATACATTTTCTTTTTTATTTCCCCTGATAAATACGTTTATCGCATATAGATTCCATGGGTTACAGTCTTAAGTTTTTTCATATTCTCCAAGAAAATATTTTACAGTCTCAAATATAATGTCATTAAATGTCTCTTTGTTAATAATCCAACCACGTAGAATCAAATAGCAGGGGCCAGTCCACAGCTCGAGCAAGACACTAATTCACTGATTCAAATAAATGTGAAGTAGAATTGCCAGTAAAAAAAAACACAGGTTTATTTCCACGAATAGAATTAAGCCGTACAACAATCCATTGGTTAAGCGCTTTCATCTGAATACATCAGATTTCATCAGAACCAAGATCTACACATTCAACTATTCTTTTAAAGTAAATTTTGGCGCCAAAAAAAACTCAGAGAATATGATTTCTTAAAGAAACATTATTCAAAAACTCAATAGGTTAAATCTTAAACTATGATTACAAAGGGCTACTCTATAAATTACTATCTAAAAATTGCTACTATACCAATTATATTACTGAAATATAAATATTATACAAAAATACAAAATAATTAATATTTCGTAATTTCAATACATTTGTAACATGCAAAATACAATGTTAAAATCTGTGTTGTGAAATTATATTAAATATTAAAAAGTTAGATTTAATAAAATGAAATGATTTACCTTACACAAAAAATTGTACATAGAAACACTTGAATAGACCAATAGTATGAATCAAATGTAAACCAAAAATGTAATGGACTAAAACTTATCCCCGGTCCAAAATTAAGAAAGGCTTAATACTAATAAAATCATTAAGACCAGGGGAAGTTGTTGCATCACAATATATTTGCCATTCACTTTCTTTATATGCTAGCCAGGTCTTCCAGTTGCCACCATATGCTGATTGTTCCACTTGGTCTATAATCATAAATTTAAAAGTATGGTCCTCACCCTTATCCAAGGCATGTCTACTTAAAGCATTTTTTGTGTCTTTTCTCTTTATTCTATAAAGGTGTTCATAAATTCTTGTTTTGAATTTTCTCTCTGTCTTGCCTATATAATAGGCAGGACAGATAGAACAGGTGGCAAGATACACTACCCTCTGACTGTTACAGTTCCCTTTAATACTCCAGCACTTAGTTTTCATCATATTGTCCAATCTAACCATACTCTCTTCATTAACATTCTTACACTGATTGCAAGAACCGCACTTTTTTGTTAAACTCCTTTTCTTCTTTCCCCTAGCGTAAGAACTAACATCCAAAAGTTTTTTCAAGTTAAAGGCAGTCTTATAAATACAAATGGGGTTGTTCCCTATACTGGCCAAAATACTGTCAGATATATTCAACAATTCCCAATGCCTTTTTACAATTTCCCTCACAAGATTAGTGTATGGACTAAACATAATAATGCAAACAATTTTACAGATGTTAGAATTGTTCTTTTTATTTTCTCCAAATGGTTGTCCCAACAGGGGTTTGTATCTCATACCGCAGTTCTTTTTAACAAATTTGGCCACATTTTCTACCATTCTTTTTGGATATTTTCTATCCAAAAACATCTGTGAAATGGCATCTATTTCTTTTTCCATACTCTCTTTAGAAGACGACATCCTCGCTGCCCGGATATATTGTCCCTTAAGGACATTCCTAAAAATGTGCTGAGGGTGGCAACTACCAAATTCAATGTAGTCGTTAGAGAAGGTAGATTTTCTATATATCTTTGAAGCGAATCCATCAGATGTGGCACTAATAAAAGTATCTAAATAGGCAATGCCTAGTTTGTCCATCTTATATGTAAATCTAAGAAAACTAGTGCTTGAATTAATATAATCAATAAATCTCATAATATCTTCAGTAGGGCCCCTCCAAATGATAAATAAGTCATCCAAATATCTGGAATAAAGGGAAATATTTTTAAAAAATTCACTAGAAAAAAGAAATTGATTTTCCCATTCGAGCATGACCAGGTTTGCGAAAATGGGGGCACAGGAGGCCCCCATAGCCACTCCCCTGGTCTGCCTAAAGTACTCTCCTTCATGTTGGATGTAATTATGTTCAAGGATTAGCCCCATCATGTCCACAATTAGGCTGATTCTATCCCAACTCAGCCCTGAATATTTTTTCAAGCTATTTTCAAAAAATTCCAAACCTATTGTACAAGGAATACAAGAAAATAAATCTTGTACGTCTATTGTAAGAAAAATCATGTGCTCAGACCAAACATCAGACGTAAATCTACTGAGAAATTCCCAGGAATCTTTAACCAAATGTGGGACCATGTTGTAAATATGTTTTGTCCACTGATCTATTTTAACACCCATATTGTAGGTCTTAGAATGAGAACCAGCAATAATAGGTCTAAAAGGTGGGGTCTCAATAGATTTATGTATTTTTGGGATTCCAAAGATACAAGCAACTCTTGGAAATTCAGTTCTCAAAAAATTGTAAATCTCATTAGTGATCCGGTTATCCATCAAGTATTCTTCTATTATTAAGTCAATCCGATGGTACCCTATATTAATCTGATTCAGAGACACTTTTCATAATTCCCTGAAGTAAATAAAATATCATGTATTGCTTTAGTGTAATTCTCTGTGTCAAAAATAATGATACCCCCTCCCTTATCTGGTTTCATTAGTCTAATGTTTTTGTTGTTTACCACATTCTGCAAACATTCCCTCTCCCCTTTTGTTAAATTGTCTTCAAAAGAAGCATTCAAGTTGTTTCTGTTATTTATATTCTTATGTAGCCTATAAATATCCCTACAAACCATTTTTTCAAACAATCCCACTTGGGGGTGGGGATTTGGGATGTATGCACTCTTTTTGCAAAGTCTATTTTCACTTTGGTATCTTCCAACCTCAGTATCATTTTTGTCTTTAAATTGTAGGGCCAAATTAAGTCTTCGACAGTATAACTTTATCTCCTTGACCACATCAACAAAATTAAATTTAACTGTCGGAATATATTTCATTCCCTTGCTGAATAAATTAAAAAATTCTTTCGAAATGAAAAAATTAGTATAATTGTAGACCTTAAAACCAGCAAAGGATGAAATTAAAGGGCCTTTATTATTTTTTGTAACATCCTCATTCTGAGATTGTTTGTCAATAATGTGCATTTCCACCCCTCCTTCCTCTGTAATACAGTTCAAGTTCACCAAAGAGGAAATAATAGGGGAATTATTAAACAATGGGGATTCATTACACCACAGACCATCCTCAGTTAGAATACTATTAGTATTCAGTATTTTCTCTGGTATTGCTTGGGTGCAGGGTGATGTACTTTTTTACTGGCAATTCTACTTCACATTTATTTGAATCAGTGAATTAGTGTCTTGCTCGAGCTGTGGACTGGCCCCTGCTATTTGATTCTACGTGGTTGGATTATTGAGTGCTTTTTGTTATTCTTTGTTAATAAGAATAAATACTCTTACCTTAAGTGGTTTTACACCCTGTCCCACACTCCATACCTGTCCATTTGTTAGTAGTCTTTACTTTGAATTCTTAACACTTACTTCCATTTTTCATTTTCTTGCTCCTCTTTCTTTTTTGCTACTCCTTTTTGCCTTCTTTTATTTTATTATTGAGTGCTTTTTGTTATTCTTTGTTAATAAGAATAAATACTCTTACCTTAAGTGGTTTTACACCCTGTCCCACACTCCATACCTGTCCATTTGTTAGTAGTCTTTACTTTGAATTCTTAACACTTACTTCCATTTTTCATTTTCTTGCTCCTCTTTCTTTTTTGCTACTCCTTTTTGCCTTCTTTTATTTTCTCTGCATATGTTTTCTTTTCCATCTTACCACTATTCCTCAGGATTGTCTCTGCATCTTCCTTTTGTATTTTCTCCATAATGGAAAGGAAATGTCTCCTTTGTTTTCTGGCTCACTATGCATGACCATTTCTTTAAGTATATCTTCCTACAACCCTCCCTATTGAAGGGTTGTAAGTATATATCCATCATTGGCCACCTCATCTCCAACAAACAGACTTCTTTGAAACATCTCCTCAAAATTCTGCATGCATTTTCTGCTTTCGGTACTGACTTTCTCTTCCTTTTCTCTCACCCCTCAATTATCTCCTTCTCTCTCCATCTGCCTCCCTGTTTCTCTGGGCAGCTTCCATACCTGGAATAGAAACACAAAGTGCTCATGCAAAATGGATGCCACTCATAATGAAGATGAGTAGGGGAAGTTCCCAATGCCCTGGGCAAATTTTCCCTGGTGGTGTAAATGCAACCTTGGGTCTCCACTGAAGTGGTCACTAGCCTAGTCAAACTAACCTGGTCAATAAAGGATAAATAAATAAAAAATATTTGGAATCTGTTAGCAAATTTGCAATCCAGAAGACAATGGATAAAAGATGGGTTCATATTAAATTTCTCTAATTTTCAATAATACCAGCATGTGGGATACTGTCAAAACCCTTGGTCAGGTCAAGATAAGAAGTGTGGCTGCATGCACAGCATGCCTACTGTCCAAAAGCCTTTTCAAAGTTTACTAGGTTCAGGAGACAAGAACTGCCCTTCACAATACCAACCTGAGTGAGATCTAGATTGCTTAAGTTGCTTACGACTGTACAAATTAGTTCTGCTATAATATGTTCCATGACTTTGCATATAAGGCTGTTGAGGTTAATGGGCTTACAATTACCTGGCCATAAAAAGAAACTCCAAAAAGACACAAAAATAAATGGCCCAAAGTTCAGAAAAATCAAAGAACCACTAACCAAATCAATCTGCACTCCACCAGTCCAGGCAAACACGCACTGTTGGACAAACATAAATAGCAGCTAAACGGTATGAAAATGCAATAACATAGCCCACATGTAAAAAATTGTAATGAAATTTAATAATGCTAAGGGCTTTTGTATTATTGAATAAAAGACGTAATCAGAACTGAAAACATCCATCAATGTACATATTTAAATAAGCACTCCAATTAAGGATGAATGTGTAACCAATTAAGTTCTTAAGGTTATAGTACACATGCAAAAAACACATGACAAACTGACAAAAACTATAAAACAAAATATATCAAATATTAAAACATACGCACAATATTAAATATAGTTATGATTATATGAAACATATAACCATAACTTACCAGCCCTCATACTCAAAACTAGATAAATTGAAATAGTTTCATTTAACCTGGGTGGTGCATTGGCATTCAATCTTAACTGCCAAAGCAGTTCTCTATATTCTAAAGTGTTCCATCAATATCCACTCCTAAAGTCTCTGCTAACTACTTCCAGGATGGAAAATATAAACTTACTAAATCCCCCACATAAAACAGTGTGCATATATAGTGAGTTTTTACTGTTCCTGTTTTTTATATCTTGACAATGCTTCTAAATCCTTTTACCTATATAAAACGTTTGAATACCAAACATACTGCCAGATAAAATTAACCTTTTGTTTGGCAACTGCAATCTTTAAAAAAAATATCACCTGTTGACCATGAGAACATGGTAATACTATTTTGGAATCTGTATAAATATAAGTACATCAATGGCAATAGCCACATTTACGCATACTCTAACTTCTTTTATCGCTTTTAACACCTTTCTCTAACACTTCTTACATATTATTAGCCACCTTATAGACCACACGTGGAAGGGTTGCAAACTTCTTAGAATCAAAAGCTTTTAAAATATTCCAGTTGTCCCCATAATATTAATAACACCATAATTCATGGGGCCATATTGTAAAACTAACGCTTTAGTAAAATCGTCATACTTGCCCAGCAAAGCTGTATTATGATTAAGAACATGTACATTGAATGAGTCATTACCTAAAATAGGAGAAAACTAATTTTCTCTCCTACATGAAACCTGATTATAGATATCTGTGATCTCTATCCAAAAACATGTCCCATCAACTTACTGCATTCAATTAAGAAATCTTCTTCCCTGGAAATCATCCTGGTTAGTCTAACAAACTTCACCTTCACAACTCCAGTTTTGTTTTTTTTTAAATGGTAACATCTTTTAAAATGTACAAAACTATTACTATAGGTATTTTTCTTATGCATACACAAAAAAATATAACAGCATTTTTG
Source organism: Protopterus annectens (assembly GCF_019279795.1). Taxonomy (NCBI): domain Eukaryota; kingdom Metazoa; phylum Chordata; order Ceratodontiformes; family Protopteridae; genus Protopterus; species Protopterus annectens. The sequence goes on along the minus strand of NC_056729.1, from coordinate 1,706,063,090 downwards.
TACACAAGCATGTCCAAGTAACTAATCTTGTCAAATGCCAGGACATGGTTAAATTTAATGAATAAGTCTCTACCATTAACAAAAGTCAAAGACTCCTGAATCATGTCAAGGTCACCTGACCATAAAATAAAAATATTGTCCAAAATATCCAAGATATAAATGATAGTGTTCAAAGAATTTTGAAGGGAAAATAAACTTTCTTTCCCATCATAACATAACCAAGTTAACATAAATGGGTGCACAAGCCGCACCCTTACCTATGCCTTGGATCTGTTTGAAAATCTTCTCATCAAAAAACAGACAGTTATGCTATAAAAGTACTTTGACACAATCTTTAGTCAAATTAATGTCTTTAGCAGACAGAAAATCAAACAACAAAAGACAGTCTTCAAACATGTCCAAACCTTCCAGAAGGGGAGTGGTGGAAAACAAGTACACCACAATAACAGTTAAAACAAAATAATCCTCACCATATAAATGGGATTTAAACATAGCCAAAAAATCAAATGAATCCTTTAAAATATGTTCTGTACATCCATATACTAGTTTTAATTTCCTATCAACAAAATAAGCAAAAAGGTGAGTTTTAAATTCACAGGCAGCATCCATCGGTCTCAGGGGGGGGGGGGGGTCCTATACTCCTATGTATTTTTGGAATGCCAAAAATACTAGGTATTCTACCATTAGGATTATATAAAAGTCATACAAGTTTTTGTCCATTTGGCCTTGCATCGACCAGTCATTCAGCAATAAATCTGTTTTCGTAAAACTAATGTTAACTTCATTCCTAGTGGACCACATATTTAGTTTCACCTCTTAGGATACCAAACATAGCTGATACATAATCCATAGTATCAATTAGAACTATTCCCCCCTTAAAAATTAACATGTTGTAATTATCCTTATAAACATCAAATACTAAAATCTTCACAAAGTTTTTTTTATTTAATTCTTCCACCACTTGAAAATATGAATTTTCCATCGATACAAAGAAGCCACCGTTTTTAAGTTTTAAAGGTATCTTCAAAGGAAGGACATGTTTGTACCACATCTTTGTGAGCTTCATCAAAATGTGCTCACATTTTAACCAATACTGAAAATTGAAATGTTTGCCAGCAACATCAACAGTACTTACATACCCAATCTGTTCATTTCTACAGTTAACTGACTTCTTTCTGCCATTTCAATCCGATTCTTCATTTCTGCTCGGCAAACCGTCATCCGTTGAAACTATACTGCCCAAAGCAGGACACCCATTGTTCAGCATATCCATGTCAGGATGGTCAAAAAAATGTGTTGTAGATAATGTAGTACCAGAAGTAACATTAGAAATAACAGGATGTCTTGAATGAAACACTCTCATAGAGGCATTCCCATCATGAAAGGTAAGAGCTGCCATTGAATCACTATGTTCAGCTCACTGCGACCTGATACATCCAAATTTCAGTCTGTGCTGAAATTGTGAATTAACATTCTGTCGACTCAAGCTCCACCAGCTAAGCTTAGTTTTAAGTAAATCGAAGTCAGATGATAATTTATTAGGATATGTATCGGCGTCTAAAATACACTGTGAAGTGTTAGTAGTGGTGTGCAGATCCATAGATAGGCAGCCATAAAAGGAAATCCAAAACAACCCAAAAAATAGCCCACAGTGCAGAAAATCAAAGAACCAGTAACCAAACTGATCTTCACTCCGCCAGGTCAGGGAAATACACACTGTTAGATACCACTGAAACTTTCGAAAAAACTGTTTTGGTGATGGAGAATTCATATCTTGTTGAATGTATTAGTTTAAAAATTATTCCCCGGGGTTTCAGGTGTTACAAATTTCCGAATGGAGTTGAACTACATTCACCATTTTACATTGAGCTGATTGATATGTTCAACAGGCACAGATTTCTGCTAATGAAGGCTATTATTACATTTAATGATTTTAAAATAGCAGAATTGTTTCAAGTGGTGAAAGAATTAAATAAAAGAATTTGTGAAGATTTATTATTTGACATTTATAAGGATAATTATAACAGTTTAATTTTTAAGGTGTATAAGTATTGAGAAGGTATTAAATTAGGAAATGTAGGAAAATTCAAAGAGACCAGTCACAATATCAGAGAAAAACTACATACAACTTGCCTGGTTTGTTTAATTATGGGAAACCTACAAAGTTAGAGAAGGACTGTGTTGGTTATAATGTAGTTCAGAATAACATACAGGGAGAACAAACAGAAGTTCATAATTAGTATGATATTGATAATAATGGTGATTATTTGGACCCTTTGGAATACCCATATCACACAAATGAAAATGCATAATGAATCAAAATGCACACGAGGGGAGGAAGATGGATTATTTAAATCAGACTTATTATCATGGGGGAAGGGGGCACAAAGGGAATCTCTCCAGATATTCATCAAGCTCACAACATTGATTAGGAAGGGCACGTTAGCTGTATTGTAAAGGAGCCGAACAGTGCTGTAAACCAATACAGATATTTAAATACACTACTAAAGAGACGGATTTAAATTTCTTGTTGTTTGAAAAGAAAAGTTATGTCTTACCATAAAGTTCCATCTGTGTTGTTGATCTTCGTTCATTCATTACTGATGGGTTATCAGTTCCATCCTCGGAACCGAGCCGGCCTCATACTAAGCTCTCGTCAACCAAAAACTCTAGAGCCAAGATCCTACCCAGAATGCTCTGCTCCCTGTTACCTGAGATCGAGTCTGCAAGTTGATAGACAAAAGTAGAGGCTACCTCTGGTCATAACAGACCTACAATAATGGAAAAAGGGGGTATACGAGATCAACCAGTAAACCCCGGAGGGGGACGGAGAGTGGGGAGTAATGAATGAACGATGATCAACAACACAGATGGAATGTTATGGTAAAACATAACTTCTTTATCTGATGTTGTTAATCTTCGTTTATTCCTTACTGATGGGACAAAGTCCCAAGCTACCTGTATCCCTGGGTGGCCCACATGGAAGGAAATTCTTGAGCACCATAGAACCAAAAGAAGTTCCTCTTCTGGAGGGCAAATCAAATTTGTAATGAAGGATAAAAGTATGGGGTTTGGCCCAATTCACAGCTGAGCAAATGTCATTGAGGGAAGCCCTAGCATGGAAAGCTGTTGAAGTTGCCATAGACCTTGTAGAATGAGTTTTCACTTTGTGAGGCAAGGTGATGTTGTTCTTGTTGCAGACGAAGGTAATGCAATTTCTCAACCATGACACCAATGTAACTTTAGAGATAGGATGACCTAGCCTTGGTCCAGAAAAGGCTAGAAATAGTTGGTCTGATTTACGGGTAGATTTTGTTCTGTCCAGATAAAAATAAATTTGCCTGCGAACATCCAGGGAGTGCAGGCAATACTCTCCCTTGTTAGAATGATTTGGAAAAAATACTGGGAGGTCAATAGTCTGGTTGACAGACCGCTCTGACACCACTTTGGGTAAAAAGGAAGAATTACTTCTCAGTGATACTCTATCCTTATGGAAAATAAGGTGGGGACGTTTGATGCATAAGGCTTGAAGTTCTGACAGACATCTGGCCGATGTGATTGCAACTAAAAACAAAGTTTTCCAAGAGAGGTACTTTAAATCACATGACGATGCAGGCTCAAATGGGGGAGCTGTTAGGGCTTGTAGAACCAAGGCCAAATCCCCCAAGGTTGCACCGGTTCTCTAAAGGGAGGTTTTAGGTGAAAAACACCCTTCAAGAAACTCTTACAGAATCCATGTGACATGAGTGAGGAATCCTGAAAGCCAATGTGGAAATCAGAAACTTCAGCTAAATGAACATGAATAGTAGAGGCTGACACCCCAGATTGAAAAAGATGTGATAAGTAATCTAAAACCGCCGAAACTGGGGCTGACAAGGGGTCCAATTGTTTGTTCGCTGCCCATAATGTAAACTTTTTCCATTTGCTGAGACAGATTAGCCTGGTGGATGATTTACAAGATGTGATAAGAATATTGTGCACCGGAGAAGAGAGGTTATCCTGCTTGGCAATCACAGGAAGTGAAGAAACCAAGCTGTCAGCTTCAGGCTTGTTAGATTGGGGTGAGTCAGACCCTGCAGATGGGAGATAAAAATTGGGGATGGATTGAGAATCCATGGTCGATCTAGAAGGTGAGGCCAGAGGAAGGGAAACCAAACTTGTCGAGGCCAATATGGAGCAATGAGGATCACTTTGCTCTTCAACTGCCGTGCTTTCTTCAGAAATTGGAAGATGAGGGGAAGAGGAGGATAAGCATAAAGCAGACCTGAAGGCCAAGCGTGGACTAGAGCGTCAACTGTCCCCGACGGGGGATCAGGGCAAAATAGTTGTTGCACTTGTAGTTGATTGGGGAGGTGAATAGGTCGCAGCAAGGCTGGCCCCAATGGTTAAAAATTTTTGCCGCTATCACAGGACTGAGGGACCATTCGTGAGGTTGTAGAATGCACCTGCTCAATTTGTCCACTATCACGTTGGCGCTCCAGGGAATGTGCATTACAATTAGAAAGCGGTTAGAAGCTATCACCCATTGCCACATTCTCAAGGCCTCTCGGCATAATGGATATGATCTGGTGCCCCCTTGTTGATGTACCAGACCACTGACATGTTTTCTGACTGGATCACAATAGTCCCTGACTGAAGGATCGAATGGAATTCCTGCAGCGCTAATAGCACCTCCCTCAGTTCCAGGACACTGATATGCAAATGGGCCTCTGTCTCCGACCAGGTGCCTTGGACCGAGTTTCCCTGACATAGCCCCCCACCTCATCAGGGAGGCATCTGTGGTCACCGTGGCTTTCGGCTGATGGGGGCTGAAGGGGTGAGACCATTGTTTGGGGATTTTGAAACGTCCACCAGAGCAAATCTTGCTTGCATCTCTGAGTTACACTTATCTGAAAAGACAAAGGATGTTGTAGAGGGTACCACTGAGTGAGAAGTAGACACTGGAGAAGTCTCAAGTGGAATCTGGCCAGAGGAGCAATGGTGATTGAGGCTGCCATCGACCCCAAGAGTTGGAGTATGGATCGAGCAAAGGATTTGTGGTGACAAATTAGCGGCTGAACCTGTTGTCTTATTCTTTGAAGTCTGTGATCCAAAAGAGATGCTGTGCAATTCCTCATGCCCAACAGAACCCCAGTGAATTCTAAATATTGTGCTGGGGTCATGTTGGACTTCTCCCAGTTTATAGTGATTCTCAGGCATTGAGCTGTGAGAAGAGTGTAGTCTAGGGCTTCTTCCAGTAGACCCTTGATGGGGGTGGTAAAGAGCCATTCCTCTACATATGGAAATGCCTGGAATCCTTGAAGTCAAAGGTGAATGATGACCACTGCCATGCATTTGGTGAACACTCTGGGGTCTGTAGAGAGACCAAAGAGCAGTGCTCGAAATTGGTAGTGACTGACTCCTATGTGGAAGCGGAGGTATCTTCTTGAGCCATTGTCCATTTTTATATGGTAATACGCATCTTGAAAATCTACAGAGCTCATCAAATCGTCTTCTTCCAGAAGAGGAAGGATAAACTGAACTGTGACCATCCAGAATTTTGTTTTTTACAAATTTGTTCAGTGTGCTGAGATCCAGAATTGGTCTCCAGTCCCCTGTCTTTTTTTGGCACTAAAAAGAACCTTGAGTAAAAACTGGATCCTATCTGGTCTGGGGGGATCATTTGGATGACTATTTTTGTAGCAGCATTTGGATTTTGTGTGCTGCTGCTTCCCTTTCACTGGGTGGGACGTTGGGCAAGTCTCTGGGTGAGGTGGGACAGAGATGGAAGGGGATGCGGTAGCCTCTGGATATTATACGTTGTACCCCAGAATCGGTTGTTATGGTTCAGCAAGTTGTGGGGTACAAGGAAATATGACCCCCGATCGCTATCCAGAGGTGAGCAGTCGGGCAATGCTTCAGGAGCGCTGGTAGGGTTGCCCAGAGAAAGAATCTCTGGAACCCCAGTTTCGTGGACCTCCCCTGCCCCGAAAGGGGAATCTTCCATTGGAGTTTCCCCCTCTGCCTCTAGGGGAGAACTCGGCACGTGCATCACCGAAAGAGCCCTGTGATTTTCTGTGCCACATCTTCCTGCTCCTCTGATTTCTGGAGTAGAATCGTTGAGGAGTGACGTGTCTGACACCAATGACAGACAGGTTCTTGTCATCTTGTTCGCACCTTGCCAGCATATCTTTAACCTTAGAGCCAAACAATGAAGCAGCCTCGATGGGCTGTTTATAAAGGAAGCCTTAAAAAATTACACAAAGTCGCAAACGCACATCCAGGCATAACGTCTCGAGACTATACCTGCGCCTGCCACTCTAGCCGCTCCTTCCGTTGCGTGTGTAATAAGGTGCAGGGAAGAATTGGATATCGATTCTAGCACCACTATCTGAAAAGCTACGTTGTCGCACACCTCATCAGAAACAGCTCCTACCAAGGTTTCAGAGAGATGATAAGGTCCCTCTGGAGCCATGTAAAGTGTGCCAAGTAGTTCAAAGACCTTATGACGAAGGTCAATGAAGCAAACACATGCTTCCAGAGTCTGTCTTTCACCCGGGACTCCTTGTTGGGTGGATGGACAGTCTGGCTCTCTTCTGCCAAGTCTTTTTTTGGTTGCAACCACCACCACCATGGCATCTACTGGAAGACCTTTGGACCAGTGGGGATGCTCAACAGGGGGAAATAAAATCTTGTCAGACCTCCGAGGTATAGTTTTCAAAGTGTCAGGGGCCTCCCATCCACTCTGGGCATGCTCATCGGCCGGTGGGGTAACCTAAGAGGGAGGGGGCTGGGCACAAAAACCCTGCAAGAATACAGATTCCTCTGAGGAAGGGTTGGAGAACTTCCAGTCACCCCTCTGTCTTTGGATCTCGAGGATGTCACCAAAGGACACCTCATCAGAGGGTGAGAGTGGGGGCCCTTCCCCATCATCAAAGTCTGTATCTTTGGTCAAAGACTCCTCAGCAGAGTCCATGTGCTTCCTCTTGCACAAAGCCTTGCAAAGGATTTCCTCAGTGTGGAGCTCTGGGGAAGACTGCAAAGAGGGGATCTCCTGAGATGGAGAAGCTTGAGGCCCTTGTGCTCAGTGTCCAGTGGTTGTGGCTTGCGACAGTTGCGGCACAGAGGGAGGCAAGGACTCTGACAGGGAGGGTTTGTCAGCGGAGGCATGCGCTCTCCCTATGGCCTGGAAGGCCGGACCGCCCGAAGACAGATGGGAGCCTGGAACCCAGCATGACAATCTCGGAACCAGGGTCACAACCCACTCCGATGAGCCAACCCCAGGCCAGGAGTCTCAAGAAAACTGTGAAGCATGAGGGGAGGAGGATTCATGGAGGGTGCCACAGAAAAAATTGGTGTGGAACCAAGAATGCCTACCCCCACGGCACAGCCACTAGCTTGATAAGAGCCCAGTGCACAGAGGACCATAAGGATGACTCCGGCTCAAAAAGTGAGGTCTACTGTTGGTGTCGAAGGAAGGGAAGTGGCTGTCAGAGGAAGGGGCTTTGATACTTCCCTGGAAGTCAAAGGAGGATTGTACGTTAGAGTCTGTGGAGAAATACGGTCAACTGAAAGAGGGAACGTAGCTTTAGATGGTTGAGAGAGACCCCTGGCCACATGCAACTGGCCGACAAGCCGCAACACATCCTGTTCTGAGAAGCTCCTGGTTGACCTCAGAGAGACCTAAAGGACATTCTGGCCTTTCTAAAACAAGGGCTATATTGGCTTCCCACAAACGGATCCAAGGAAGGAGAATACTTAGTCGTTGTTAGTTCGTGTGGGGCAGAGCCCGGAACCGAGGGCGTCTGCACCGAGGAGAATGGTGTCAAGGTTATCTGCGCCGACAAAGGCAGCGCCATAGGAGCCAAGGGTGTTTGCACCATAAATGGTGGTGTGTTAAAAGTCTGCGCCGATGAATACAGTGTCGTCGAGGAAGGTTTTGGCACCGGTAAAGACGGTGTCAAAAAAGACTGCACCGAACAGTATGTCGGTGCTGAAGGTGTCTACAGCAACATGACAAATGAGATCTGAGGTAACAGGGAGCAGAGCATTCTGGCTAGGATCTTGGCTCAAGAGTTTTTGGCTGACGCGAGCTTGGTATGAGGCCGGCTTGGTTCCAAGGAAGGAACCGATAACCTATCATTAAGGAATGAACGAAGATTAACAACATCAGATGTTTTTTTTTTTCTTTTATCCCTATTAAAAGATTTGATATAGTGGATACTACATTAGGTTTTAACTCATTTACTCCAAAGGAGCTCAGGAAGTTTGCACTTTAACTTCCAATGGGTGGAGCCTAAGCCTTTTGACAGAATGAAATTATGACCTCACAGTTCAAACAAATGTTCATATCGCTGGAACCATGGGGATTATGAAAGAAGCATAAATGGCAAACACTTCAGCAGAAACTATTTTATAGTGGTAGTATTCTTCAGCTTCTAGGTCTTAAAGTAAATTTTATAAGTCACAGTTAACACAGTAACTATTATGTTTGTAATATTTTGTAAACAACTTACAATATCTCAGCAACTACTCAAGTTACACACATTTTTTTCATCTATCTGTCAGCTTTCATTTGAGGTTAAGGAGTTCTGTCTGTGCTGCTTGGTTCTCGAGACAGACAAATGTGAAAATTATATCTACATAAATTAATATCATAAAAACAACAGTTAATTAAGATCATAAAAACAACAGTTAATTAATATCTATTTACCTGCACTAGCCAGAGGTCAAATATTAATGCAGTTGAGTTTGCTATAGTGTAAGCTTTAAGACGAAATCTTTTAAATCCTTGTACATAACATGGTTGTGGAATTATTGTTGCAAATATGAACAAGTAATATTTGGAACCAGGAGGCATCAGTAGAAGGTAACTGGAGATGCACCTGTAGGTGTCACTCGGATGTAATGAGTTAAGCTTTTTACTAGGAAATTGAATTTGGATTTACTTTTTAATGATAAATATAAAATTAAGAGGGCAGACAAATGGCTTTAAGAAAAAAGTACTTTTAACCCTTCACTTCATCCGGTCATTAATATGTCTGAGAAAGGTGTTATCTCCGAGTTTCATCTATTACATATGGATAATATTAGTTACAAAAACACATTTAGTTTAACCAAAGGGGAAAGACAGCTTTTGGAACAGTTAAAAGAAGATAAAACATGAAGAGTTATGAAGCCTGACTGGGGGGGGGGGGGTGTTAATTGATACTATAGATTAAGTATCAGCACTGTTTGGTATCATAAGAGATGAGACTAAATAAACAGTGGCTTCTTTCAATGAAGTTAACACTAGTTATAAGAAAACAGATTTATTGTTAAATGATTGGTTGATCCAAGGCCAAATGGACAAGAACTTGTATGACGTTTATATAATCCTAATGCTACAATACCTAGAATTTTTGGCATTCCAAAAATATAGAGTATAGGACCCCCCCCCCCCCGGAGACCGATTGTTGCTGCCTGTGGGTCTAAAACTCACCCTTTTGCTTATTTTGTTGATAGGAAATGTAAACCAGTACATGGATTTATTAAACACATCTTAAAGGATTTGTGGGAATTTTTGGCTAAGTTAAATTCCATTTTTATAATGGGGACTTATTTTTTTTTAACTACCGATGTGGCAGACTGGTTTTCTGCCATTCCCCTGCTGGAAGGTTTGGACATGTCTGAAGACAATCTTGTTTTATTTGACTTTCTCTCTGCTAAAACATTAATTGTTACGTTATAATGGGAAAATTAGTTTATCTTCCTTTCAAAATTCTTTCAACATCGTCATTTACATCTTAGATGTTCGGGTGATATTTTTATTTTATGGTCAAGTGGTCTTGACATGATTCAATAGTTTTTGACGTTTGTTAATGATACAACCTTATTCCTTAAATTTGCCCATGTTTTGGCATTTGACAAGATTACTTTCTTGAATGTGCTTATGTACAAAAATTCTGGGAAATTTTCTTCTACTGTTCATAGAGAAAATACCTTTAGTAATAGTTTTTTTTACATTTTGAAAGTTGTTACCCTTTAAAAAAATAAAACTGGCATTCTGAAGGGGTAATTTATTAGACTCTCCAGGATGATTTCCGAGGAAGAAGATTTCCTAATTGAATGCAAAAAGCTGGTGGGCAGGTTTTTGGAGAGAGATTACGCCAATAATTTGTTTTAGAATATACAACCATAATCAGGTTTTACGTAGGAGAGAAAATTAGTTTTCTCCTATTTTAGGTAATGACTCATTCAATGTATATGTTCTTAATCATAATACAGCTTTGGTGGGTAATTATGACAATTTTACTAAAGCGTTAGTTTTACAATATGGCCCCATGAATTATGGTGTGATATTATTAGGAATAACTGGAATATTTTAAAAGCTTTTGCTTCTAAAAAGTTTGCAACCCCTCCATATGTGGTCTATAATATGGCTGGTAATATAAAAAAAGTGTTAGAAAAAGGTGTTAAAAGCAATAAAAGAAGCGAGTACATGTAAATGTGGTATTTGCCATTAATGTACTTACATTTATACAAATTCCAAAGTAGTATTACCATATTCTCATGGTCAACATGTGATGTGTTTGGTGTGTAAACATTATTATATAGGTAAAACCAAGAGGTCATTACATAAAAGGATTTACAAGCATTGTCACAATATAAAAAACAGGAACAGTAAAAATGCACTATATAAGCACAATATTTGATGTCGGGGATTTATGTTTTCCATCCTGGAAGTAGTTAACAAAGACCTTAGGGGTGAATGTTGGGGGAACACTTTAGAATATAGAGAACTGCTTTGGCAGTTAACACTGAATGCCAATACACCACCCTGGTTAAATGAAACTATTTCAATGTATCCAGTTTTGAGTATGAGGGCTGCTAAGTTATGATTATACATTTTATATGATCATATATATATATATATATATACATATGTGTGTGTGTATATTTGTTATATTTTACATATTTTTAATAATTTATGTATTTCATGTTATATATTTTTTATTGCCAGTTTGTCATGTTTTTTGGAAATGTACTGTAACTTTAAGAACTTAACTGGTTACATATTAGTCTTTAATTGGAGTGCTTTAAATATGTATAATTGTAGATTTCTTCAGTTCTGATGAAGTCTTTTATTCAGTAAGACTAAAGCACTTAACTTTATTAATTTTTTTTATATGTGGGCTATGTTCTTACATTTTCATGCTATTTAGCAGATACTTCTGTTTGTCTAATAGTGAGCGTTTCCTTGGAGTGGCAGTGTACAGATCAATTTGGTTACTTATAATTACTTGGGCCTGTAGAGGACCACCCTTGTGCAGATGAGTCACAGTGGTCTTATGTTGGGGTATACAGTACAAAAAGTGACATCTTCACTGTGGTGTAGAGGGCACTGCTAAAGCAAATTTGGACACCTGCATATATTTCTGGATGCGACATAAAACTGCAATACAAGAGACTAATGGTCTTCTTCAGTTCACAACTCCATCTGTTCATATTCTCATGCTACACCTTTCTGGAAGACAGTGAGGTACAGTGGTTAGTGCTTCTGTCTCATACCTCTAAGGTCTGGGGTTTGATTCTGACTTCCAATTACTGTCTATACGAAGTCTGCATATTTATTCCCTTGTTGTGCAGAGTTACAGGTCATCCAGCCTTCTTCCAACCTCCCAATGTCATGACTGAAAACATCAAGTCACTTCTTCTGTTATTAAATGATTAAATAAATTCAATTCATCTGAAAGTAAGTTAAAATAATCCTCATTCCCTGCATTTACTGTTATTGAATGTAACCACCCATCACTCTAAGGAAAAAAATGATATTTGATTTTCCCCTTTAAATAAACTCTCCACAGCTTAACAACCACATCTCTTCAGTTCTCTCATCTCTACCCTTCCTGTAAATTTCAGTCTACCAAGTCTGCCCTTTACAACTGCAGTTACCCTTGTTATGTTTCCCATACTCCTTTCTTCCAGTGTGTGAACAAATCAAATTTATTTGACATTCCACATACAAATACTCTTCCATACCCTGTATCACTCTGGTCACTACTCTTTATGCCCACTCAGTCATGTCAATATTCTTATTTAACGTGAAAGTGAAAAAGAAAACATAAGTTATATCACAGGAATGTGCTGTGTTTGTTTCCTAGTCACCAGTTTTAACAGAGACCCACTTCCTAATTACTGCTATTAACCTAGTCCCTATCAGAATATGTCATAAGCAACTTCCTGATAAAATCTTTTTGGTTTACATCCACCCAGTTCCCCACTCTCTCTACTGTGTTTTATTTGGGAAAGTAATGGTTTTCAAAAATGCAGGAAGACATTTTTCTTATTTTAACTTCTTCCGCCCCTCCTGTAAGTTTGAACCATGAGATGTGATGTATACAGCACTAGCCTTTATGTACACTATATTTGTGCTTTCACAGTAACCTGCACAACAAGCCATGGTCTGCTCAACCCAAGGCCTCTTGTTGTGACAAGCTGCCCGTCTCTTAATATCCATCACAAGGTACTCTCCGACTCCCGCACTACCTCATCCCAAGATGGGTGCTCAGTTGTTAGTCATTCACTCCCATCACTTCTGTTTCATCTCAGGAATCTGGACCTGACAGGTGAATTTAGGTCTTTAATGGAGGACTCAGGTTCACTATCTACTGGCCATACTGGCTTGTCATAGTTGGACTTCTTCTTCTGTTACATTCTTGCATACAAACCCTAGGAGCATCTCTTCTAATAGTGTATTTGTTCTCTCTAGAATTACTTTCCTTCAATGTGGTCAATAAAGCCCTCCATAAACAGTAACACAGTTGCTGATATGCTGAGCGAAACATCACATGGAAGGTGGACGTTTCTAACCTAAAGAATAATTACATCTATTTTATGTAAAATGTTATCAATAAATGCCTAGGCAAAACAAAAATCTGTATTTAATATTTGCACTTCTCTTATTCTGTACTGCAGTATAAAAGTCTTCAGTCACTTTGTCACTATGAGTACAGCAATATAAATTAAAGGACAGCAAAGATGATAGGTATTGTGACATAAAAGTGTAAAGCACTGACTACAACTCAGACAGCTAAGGATTAGCTAGTGAGCAGGACACTGGAGTGACCATTTGACAACAGCTTGCACATCGGCGGGGGGGGGGGGGGGGGGCAGCTCAGTCTACTGCTTGTCACCTGTTGGAAGACTAGTATCACAGCATGCTAGCATGTAGTATATGACAGCAGTGTATATGCCATCATCACATGATCACGGAACCATGCATATGTTCCAGATTGCATAGCACATGTGCACCATTATCAGAAGACACTATGATGGCTGCCTGGGTGACAGTTACACAGCAATCAGCTCTAGCTCCTGAATTAGGGGAAATACATTAATTCAATCCACAATGGGTGAGGGCAGATGATCAACTGACAAGAGGACAGAAAAAGAATATAAAAAATGAAGCTACAATGACTACTAGTCAGTTTTCCCTGCTTTAGATAAGATGAGTTCATCTACACCTGTTCCAGTTTTCATGCACGCAGGCATCTGAAGAAACAGAATCAGTTTGTCTGTCATGTTGTACATACTGCCACCTATAGAAACTGTTACAAAATACGGGCTCCATTTATGAGTTTATCCACCTCCTAAAGGTTTTTTAAATAACCTAGTAGGTGTTTCCAATTTATTAAGTAGACACTAAGTAATACTTTAGAATTATAATATGCTCTTCACATTTCTTGCACTGCTCTTGTAATGGCTGCATAACACATCCAAGTTCTACTATTAAAATTTAACAGAGAAGAAAATAACTGTGTCATACAATTCTCAAAAGGCATCTAATGCTGCAGTGTAAATCAGAAACACCCACAGAGGATATTAAAAGGGCCGTTTAACACCAGATTGAAGATCAGAAACGCCCACAGAGGATATTAAAAGACCCATACATATGGACGAACAGAAGATCTGGAACCAATATTTCAAAAACAGCATCTACAGGGAAAAATTATTTTCTAGTTCACTGCCACTCTCCTTTAAAATACAATGGGACGTTACAGTAAGACTTTTAAAGTTACATATGTGTATAGAGTACGCAAAGAAAGGATTAGAGATGCTAGTTTTTGACGTCAAAAGAAAATAATTCTGCAAAAACTGCTAAGGTTACATTTAAATCATGCACAGCACTCTAAATTATGAATTCTATTTTGTGAAGGCAGATTGTTTTTGACAGTTATTTGCTTCTTCTGTTGCACTGCTATACCGGCTTCATTATTAGGTATCAATTCTCTTAGCAATTGTTCCTACCGTTAAGTAGGCAAGACCCAATTGACTGTAATGTGTGTGTGAAAAGGGACCTTGTTTCCTAACCTGATCAAAAAGTATGCATGTGGCTTAAACCTGCACTCTACAGAAATTAACTTTACAGTTCATAATCATTACTACTACTTCATATTGGCTCTCAAGTTTTTAATTTAGTTTGAAACAAAGTCAGATCAGATCAGCAGCCACAATACAGAATGTTAATAAAAGACTTGCAGTATATCCCAGTAGACTAGCTGGCCTGTACAAGTCGAGAATGACCTAAGAAACGGTAATGCACAGCAGCAGCAGCAGCAGACACAGTTTATCCTTACCCAACAGCTGTAGACCACAAGGAGACCTTAACTGTGTACTAGCTGCTGAATCAAGCGGATCACAGCCTCAAACAGATGCCCTATGCAGCTTGACTGAAGAAACTCCAGCTGTACTCGGTTGCACACCGCCTACTCAGAGGTGATCTCTGACTGACATACAAGACATACAAGGCCATGTCCAACCAAGAATTGATGGAGATGCTCCACCTAATTATCCCCTCAAGCCACACGCTCTGGGGATCTAAACCTCACCACAACAATAAATAGGACATGCTGGAGGAATAGATTCCCATCCCAGAGACTTCCCATGCTTTGGAACAAGATTCCAATCTACATTAGGCAGAGCTCCTCGCTAACACTCTTCAACAGAAACCTTGATGAGTGGATGGGAAACAGAAAGTTTACCCCAGGGATCACTTCAGTGGCTCTGCTGGACAGAGGCACAGGGAACTAATCTAAGGGGGCAGAGAAAGCCAACACATTCTGGCTAGGCTTATAAATGCCTTCAGGCAGATAGCCTAGTACCTACCTATGAACCTATCAACTTTATCCAACAGCCAATTAGTCTAACACACATTGCCGTCACATTCCCATTACCCTAAGAGAAAACAGTCATCTGATCTTCAAAAGCTCTAGCATGGTGTATTTAATACTCTCTGCCTTCATTCTTGTCAACCACTAAGACTCCCCAATCAGTTTTGAGCCCACTGGTTCCTCCATACTGGGTTATTTCCAGAAAGACTGCAAAAGATGACTGGAATTACAATCATCCAGGCAGCCATGGATATAGTTTGTGCCCTCATAGTCATTCAGGCTATACGTCTGTTTATAGTTAAAACCTAAACTTTTCACTAGTTTCTGACATGAGTAACCACATCACTGTGGGGAATCCCATGCACTCCCCTGTGCATGTGTGTGCAACCATTCACACTCTGATAATAACTACTATCACTATAAGATAAGGATAAACTGCGTCTGCTGCTGTCAGGCCCCAGTGGCCTAATGGATAAGGCATTGACCTCCTAAGCCAGAGATTGTGGGTTCGAGTCCCATCTGGAGTGATATAATCTTGATACAAGTGAAGCTGTTTCAGAACATGCTGGAGGGACAGGTTCATAACCCAGAGACTGCGCATGCTATGGAACAGACTTCCCATACATGTCAAACAGAGCCCCTCACTAGCCCTCTTCAAGAAAAATCTTGATGAGTGGATGGGAAATAGAAAATTCACCCTGGGGATCACTCCAGTGGTACTGGGAACCAAGGTCAGGTGGCACAATGCCAGGGTAATCCTATGGGCTAGGCTTGTAAAGGCTCCAGGGCCATTAGCCTAGTACACACCTATGAATCAGCTTGGTACAGCTAAGCCAATGTCTATGGTCTTAGATGTTTGCAGGGGCATGCAAGCCTCCACTTGCACAATGCTAATCAACCAAGTGAATGGCCTCTCCATCCTTTCAGGTCAAAAGGCTGGTATCAGTTGCGGTGTACCATCTTCTCCTGCCTGGCTCCTCCACTGGCCAAGCTGAGACTTGAACTTCGATTTTCTGGGTCATAGTCAGGGTTTTGTCCCTCTATGCCACTGAAATGGGGTATGGGTTTAAAAGGAACTAAAATGTAACCATAAGAAAAAGAAAATGAGCAAACTGAACAGAGAGAGGAACCTTTACACTATGACAACTTCACCATTTCTAGGCAAATGTAAGGCACCCAGCTGTTATAGAAATGGCTTCATGCTAATAATATAGTCCTGCTGAATATCAGCTACACGATAATGATATGGTGTCAAAAATATGACACACAATGCAGACTGATGTCAGCAAGAGCTTACAGCACAATAAGAACCCTTCTATTAAAGCATCAATCCAGCTGCTTTCTGCATATCCCCCTCTCAGCATGTAAGCAATATCACTGCCATGTTCTGGTAGTTAAATGTGCATAAGGACTGTGAAACCATGCTCATAAAACAGGACCAAAAAGAAGAGGAGAAATGGAACAGAAAGCTCCCTATTATCTGATAGAAATGGGTGTACAGTTAGCATATAATACATAGGATCATAGGAGGTTACTTGGCTAATGGCCCTGGGGCCTTTACAAGCCAAGCCAAGAGTTTATCCCCCAAAAAAGAAACCTCAGTCAGCACCTGCTGCCCCTGTCAATGAGAGATGCAGTTGGAACCCCTGGGACAAATTTGTGGTTTCCCATCCACTCATCAAAGTTGCATGTGAAGAGGGTCAGTGATGTAATCTGCTTGACAATTATGGGAAGTCTATTCCAAAGACGGGGCAGACTCTGGGAGACAAACCTGTCTCTTCGGCAGGTTTTGTTAATATCATATATTATATTTAGGCCTTTCGAGCAGGTAATGCCTGAGGAATTAAACTTATGGGTATGCAGCATCTCTAGTAGGGCAGGGTCCGAGATTGCCTTGTAGGCGAGACACAGACCACCTCTGAGCAATCTCTATGATACGGAGTAGTGCAATAGTGATTTGAGCCTCTCTGCATAGGACAGGTATTGGACGACATGGATTCTCTGTGTGAGTTATTTCTGCGGCCTTTCCAGTTGGTGCAGGTGTTTAGAGAGGTACATACCAAATGGGCATTGTACTCAATTACTGGCCTAATGAGGGAGGAGTACAGAGAGGTAATAACCTCCTTTTTTCCGGATACAACCCCTTTACTTATGAAATACACCAAGTAAAAGGCTTTTCTGACCACTGCAGCTACATGACAGTCAAATGTGAGACTGTTGTCAACCTGTGTAACTAGGTCTCTCACCACAGGTTGTGTGCTTAGGGGATTGCAGTTGATGTGGTAATCAGTAGGTGCAATGTTTTTGCCAAATGCTACGATACATTTTTCTGTATTTAACTTTAGGCCATGACTTTGGCACCAGTCATTTGTTGCTGTGAGACTCTCTTGTAGTATGTTAACATAATTTGGAGAGTTAATGACAGCACCCAACTTACATATTGGATGAATCCCAAGCTGTATACTTCATTACCCACATTCATTGGGGCATCAGACTTGAAGACATTTTTTTTTTATAAAGCCAAAGTAACACAGAGTTGCATTAGTCTGAAGGAGTGGAAATGTGGCTCTAGAAAGGGGTGCAGGCACAGAGACAAACACAGACATACAATCACATAATCATGAGATAAAAAGTCTTAAAAACTTTCAAAACAGTCAAAACCATACTCCAGGAAAAGTTGTCTGACAACACCTCAAGTAGAATTTTAAACATTTTGCAGCCCCGCACATCCCATTCAGAAACAAGAATGGGGACTAACTAAAGGAAAGTGGTATAAGCCTGGCTGCATCCATCTTATTTGGGTATACATAAAATGGCATGCAGCTGGTAAAAGGTTCACAGCTTTGTACAAAATCAGTTTACAAAGTGCCTGCTTTCTCAGTTTATCTGGTGCTTTGATTCATCACTTCTTGAAATAACGTAATGGAAAAAAAGGTAGAACAATATTACTGTTATGGCTTGTAAACCATAACAACTAACTAATTTCTGACCCCAACACCTGTATTCTGCTCCTTAATTTAGTGCTCTATACCTCATTCAGTGCATCTGGCAAAGAATGACACACACAAAAGCAAGGGACCAAAGTTCAGTGTCAAAGGCGACCCAAGAAAATGCTACAAAATAATTAGTTGACTGCAAGGTGGGATGGGAGATCAACTCCACCCACAAGTCCTAAATTGAAGGGTAACATACTCAGGACTGCAGAGTTCCCTTAATGCTACACTACAGTGTCAGCAATCCACCTGGAAATGAGAATAGAACCCACAGTCTTCTGGTCTTCCAGCACCAAAGGCATGTGTGTTGTTGCACCACTGACAAAAAGTTTTTCTGTGCATACAGAAACTGTGAGTTCTTTTTTCTTCTTCTTTTTTTCCTCTTGTAGTCTTTCGTTAACGTCATTCACAGAAGACTACAGGTCCAAAAACTCTGATCATGTTTTCAAAGAAATTTCTAGAATGTGAAATCTTGTAATGACGAAAAACTTTCCGAAATGTATTTTTAAGGAATAGCCAGCCTATGAATTTCACAAAGAATTTAGATTAAAGCAATGTTAAAAGATGTACAAAACAGAAATCCATCACAAACACAGAAAATTAAATCTCAACTGTCCAAAAAACTCTTTTCCTTTCTTACAGTTTGAGAAATGTGATCAATAAACAGCTGCTAGGATGCAAACAGAAATTTTACTGCAAAAATAAGATTTCTATGAGTATCTATCAGGAGATGTATACACACCTGCCATCTTGTATGCAGTTTCCACCTACCCCCCCCCCCCCCGAAGGCTTAAAATGATCAAAATGTTTATACTAATTATTAGAGGAGCTCAATATGAATTGCTACAGGAGCTCCAATAGTAATAGAAGAGGAGAAAAGGATGACAGATTGGTGGTAGCAAGGGGCTACTGGCTACAGGATTACACTGCCGTGTATTTATACTCCTCCTAAAACTGCTATTATGGAACTTAAGACTTTTTGGGAAATCAATCAGCCTTCAGCAGGTAGTATTAATTATGGGGGGACTGGAACTTAATTTCCAACATTGAGGATGTATCTGGAGAACCTAGTAGGTAAAATATGACAGAAGATGGTAGCTTTCTGAAGAATTTTCTGAAAATATTTGGTAAGAAAGACATGAAGTCAGTAGTAGGAACTCGGAGAGAATTTGCATATTCCCCAATGTACGATATATAGACTAGACTACATAAAAAGTATGCTTCATAGGAACATATGCATTTAATTGAAAGCTTTGACATACATCCAATAACCAATTCAGATCATGAACCAATAAAAACTAAGATAAAAATGCAGGGTAATGAAGTACAAATGAGACACTGGCACTTTCCCACCTACCTGTTAAAAAGAGAGGGGTTTAAGGAATGGGTAGTGAAAATTGTTCCAGAGTCATTAGGGAAGGTAAAAATTTCCTCAGACGTTATAGCTAGTAAGAGAGACAAAATGAAAATGGAGTTTAAAATACGGTAGAAATAAAAGAAAAACAGATACAGTTAAGAAATAATAGAAATTATTTAGAGGGGCTGACAAAGGTTAAAATACTGCAGAATAAGTGAAATCTGAGAGAAGAAAAGAAACTGTAGAAAGCTAAGGAGAAAACAAGGGAGTACCTGGATAGTATGTATGAGTTTAGACAGATTGCTGTTACGCAACTGTCTTTTGTATCTCCAGAGCACAAAGGCTTTTAGCACAATGGCTCTGCCAACAGAAGGTAGAAAGGATTGTCACCAAACTTAGGGAACCTATAACAAGAAAAATAATCAGACCTTCCATAAAGGTATTAGAGATATTTCAGAAATTTTAATGAAATCTGTATAAAGCAGAGAAACATGGAAATCAAGAAAGAGTACAAATGAAAATATTCATGGAAGAGTTAAATATGCCAAGGTTAGAGGTAGATGAGGTTCAATAATTAACAGTTAAGATAGGAGGAGATGAGATAAAAATGGTGATGTATAATCAATCTGCTGGATGGTCTCCAGGAACAGATGGTATATTCCTGTGGAAGTTTGGAAATTAGTAGGGAACAAGGTGAAAAAGATATGTAAGGTTTTGTTTAACAGCAATTTAAATGGAGGGAAAGCACCAACATTTTGGAAAAAAGCTGTGGTGGCTGTAATACCTAAAGACAGTAAAGATCCATCAGACTCAGATTCATATAGACTCTTTTCAACTTAAACCATAATACAAATTGTTTATGTCTATTAGCTAAAAGAATGGCAAAGGTGTTGCCAACATTGACAGATACAGATCAATGTGGCTTTGTGGAGGTGGGGGGTAAGGGGTAAACATTAATAGAACAATGATGACGCAGAGGGAAGTAGAATGCAAGAAAATCACTGTTGTTGGTGGGTCTTAATGAACAGAAAGCATCTGACAAAGTAAGTTTGGATTTTATGAATAGGGCAATGGAAACATTTGCATTCCTTGATACAATAATAATGTTAATTAAGAGGACATATGATTGACTGGAGGCAAGAGTTAAAGTGGGAGAGTTCCTTTCTGATACGTTGTGTCGGAACACAAAAACCAGGCAGGGAGTGTCGTCTTTCCTCTGTTATTTGCTTTACATTTAGAGCCATTGGCAAAGAAAATAAGGGACTCAGAAATACAAGGATATAATCTGTATGGTAATCAAGAAAAATTGGCTTTATTTGCAGATGATATTATTTTGTACGCAATAAATACTAAAGAGGACATTTCAATGTTGTGGAACATTTTGAGGCAGTTTCAAGTCTTTTGGGGATAGAAAATTAATGAAGATAGAACAAAAGCTATAGCTGTAAATTATGTACCTACACATGAACTGGTTCAGCAATACCCATATTTATGCGAACAGTATAAGATGATGTATTTTAGGAGCATGGATTAAAACAGTTTCTGTTAGGACAGCTAAGGAAACGTGGGAAGCAACTAAACAAAAGATATTACAAAAACGGAGAAACTGGAAACTCTTGTTAATGGATATGGATAGTAAGATACAAGCAGTGAATTTTTTTAGTCCCTTAAACTATAGGTCATGCATATTTTTTTTTATCAACGTAGGAGAAGATGTGGACAATAATAAAGAGTTGAAATAATTTATCTGAGAGGGGAAAAGGAAACAGGTTAAGTGGAATAAGCTGATCCTTCTGATAGAACAAGGTGGTTTTGCATTACCTGATTTGAAGGGATATTTTAGAACTACACAATTAAGGTTCATACACATAAACACAGACAGAAAGTTATAATGGAAAGGGGTGAAGATGAAGGAGGGGGGAATTCAAGAAATAAAGAGAGAGGATTTGGATTTAGCTCCTTAAGGAGAATAGTAGCCAAACAGAATATTATAGTCATAAAGTAGCAGAAAGTGTCCTAAGAACCAAGCCAACATAAGAATGGAGAAAAGAGATTTTGCCAATGGGGATGGCTGCAAGTAGAGGTACAGAGAATAGCCAAGAGAGAGAGAGAGATGGAATTTATTGGAGAAAACTAGCAAAGGAACCAATGAATTGGGAGCAAATAACTAGAGAAGGAAGATAATACAATGGGATGAGGCCAAGAAGACGTTAGCTTGAGACTGCCATCCCTTCCAGAGATTGAAATCAGAGTATAGGCAAAGAGAAAGGGATAAGGGAATCCTAAGTAATGGACTTGCTCTTGTAGAGTTTTTAATTGAATATACAGTGGATATAAAAGTTTATACACCCCTATTAAAATGCCAGGTTTTTGTGATATAAAAAACTTTTCCCACCTTTAATGCGACCTATAACCTGTACAATTCAATTGAAAAACAAACAAATCTGTTAGGGAAAAAAAATTAAAAAAAATACAAAAAACGTACAATAAGCTGGTTGCATAAGTGTGCACAAACTTAAAACTAATACTTTGTTGAACCACCTTTTGATTTAATTACAGCATTCAGTCTTCTTGGGTAGGAGTCTATCAGCAAGGCACATCTTGACTTGACAATATTCAGCCACTCTTCCTTGCAAATCTGTCAGATTGCGAGGGTATCTCTTGTGCACAGCCCTCTTCAGGTCACCCCACAGATTTTGTATTGGATTTAGGTCTGGGCTCTGGGTGGGCCATTCCAAAATGTTAATTTTCTTCTGGTGAATCCATTCTTTTGTTGATGTTGATGTATACTTGGTGTCACTGTCATGTTGAAAGGTGAAATTCCTCTTCATCTTCAGCTTTCTAGCAGACAGCTGAAGGTTTTGGGCCAAAAGTGACTGGTATTTGGAACTGTTCATAATTCCCTCCACCTTGACTAAAAAGTCCCAGTTCCAGCTGAAGAAAAGCAACCCCAAAGCATGATACTGCCACTACCATGCTTCACCATGGGGATGGTGTTCTTTTGGTGATGCGAAGTGTTGTTTTTGCGCCAAACGTACCTTTTGGAATTGTGATCAAAAAGTTCAACCTTGGTCTCATCAGACCATAACACATTTTTCCACATGCTTTTGAGAGACTTGCTGTATTGTTTTGCAAATTTTAGCCGGCGCTGGGTGCTTTTCTGTATAAGAAAAGGCTTCCGTCTTGCAACCCTACCCCATAACCCAGACATATAGAGAATATGACAGACTGTTGTCACATATAGTACACAACCAGTACTTGCCAGAAATTACTGCAACTCCTTCAGTGTTGCTGTAGGTCTCTTGGCAGCCTCTCTGACCAGTTTTCGTCTTATCTTTTCATCAATTTTGGAGGGACGTGCAGTTCTTTGCAAACTCACTGTTGTCCCATATTTTCTCCACTTTTTGATGACTGTCTTCACTGTCTTCTATGGTATAGCCACTGCTGTGGAAATTGTTTGTACACTTCTCCTGACTGGTACCTTTCAACAATGAGATCCCTTTGATGCTTTGTAAGCACTCTGTGAACCATGGCTTTTGTTGTAGCAGGCAACTGAGTAAATGTCAGGAAAATCCTACTAGGACAGCTGAACTTTATTTGGGTTAATCAGAGTCTCTTTAATTGATGGCAGGTGTGTCCCCAAGACGACTGAATGCTGTAATTAAATCAAAAGGCGCTTCAACAAAATACTAGTTTAAGGGTGTGCACACTTATGCAACCAGCTTATTGTATGTTTTTTATTTTTTATATTTTTCCCCATCAGATTTGTTTGTTTTTTAATTGAATTGTACAGGTTATAGGTCACATTAAAGGTGGGGAAAGTTTTAAATTAATTTATTGCAATCTCATTTTTTATATCACAAATACCTGGCATTTTAACAGGGGTGTGTACACCTTTTATATCCACTGTAGAACAGAAGCTGCGTAATAAAGGGATAATTAGTAGGCTGTATAATATATCACACAGTAATTATAAGAATCAGTCAAAGGAGGTTAGAAAAGATTAGGAAGAGAGAATGGAGATGCAATTTACAAGAAAACAATGTCAGGACATACGTATGGCTCCCAAGTATGCAACAAAGTCTAGAAGGTTTACAATTTTGCTTGAAATTGTTTGCATATGTATTTTTATACCCAAAGCAAGCTCCAAATAATTTTTTCCTGAGGCAGACTGCAAATGTTGGAGATGTGATGGGAAAGAAAGAGGTGACTGGGAACATATGTTCTGGGAGTGTAATGAAATGGCAGACTTTGAAAATTCCCTACAGTAATCTGTCAGAAATATTAGGTGAGCAAATGAGTGCAACTAAGGAAATTATTATTTTGAGCTGACACACAGGATCTACATTTCCTAGACATAGCAACGCCTTTTTAAGTTTAATTCTGGTGGCAGCCAAAAAATAACTACTAGAAAATGTAAATAAAAGTCTACACCAACTATATTTGAAGTACTGAATATTGTAAGAGAGAGAAAATAAGTGGAAGTGGGACCTTTTGAAAATGGAAGGAGTAAATTACATAGAAATAAATGGAAATTGAGGGAACAGTGCATGTAGATTAATGTTCAGGAAGAGGCGTGAGGTTTAAGGAAGGCAAGTATTGAGCAACTTCTGTAATGCTGGATTGATGGTAGTTATAAAAAGAACACGTGGTAGATCATGTATGCAACTGCAAACGTGCTAATATGGTTTGTTTCATTTTATATTAATGTATGGTTGCCTATGACTTACAGGTTCATAGTTGTGTACTAGGCTAAAGACCACAATGACCTTTTTAAGCATAGCCATGCACCCCAAATTTCTGACAAGTTCTTGTACCCTTGATAAGTAAATAGGGGCTTGGGAGATGAACAATATACAGTCTGCCTGTGTCCAGTAGAGACATAGATGCCAAACCAGGGATGAATTTCCTGTTCCCCATCCAATTGTCCAAGATACACTTGAAATGTGTTAAGGAGGAAATCTGCTTCAAATATGTCGTATTATTTATTATTTTCCCTGTATGTCAGGCAAAGTTCTTCATTAGCACTCTTCAAGAAAAATCTTGATGAGTGGATGGGAAATAGGAAATACACCCCGGGGATCACTTCTGTGTCTCTGCTCGACAGTGGCACAGGAAAATAACTTTCTTGGGTGGCGTAAGCCAGGGAACCTTGTTGGCTAGGCTTATGTAGGCCGATAGCCTAGTACCTACCTATGAACCTATGCACTTGCTTACAGTTTTAAGTTGCAATTTTCCACTTCTGTAAGGGGTCCTGTTCTGCAATTGTAGTACTCTAAATACATTGCCTCTGCAGTTTTCAATTCTTTTAGGCATCAATTTGTGTTGTTCACTAACATTTGGCCTCCAAACCAGCCATTTTACTTTACGAGAGCTAAAGTCTGCACTCTTGTGGTAGGAGAGGATTGATTTCACCTATCTAAGCTGCTGGTGGAAAGCTTAGTGTGCTCACCTGACCGGCCTGTGAGATACCTACTTAAAAACTTGTTTTCTTCTGCTTCTATATAAGGTTTGCATTTGCTTCGCAGAACACCAACAGTTAGTAGTATCCAGTATATATACATATGTGCGTGTGTATACATATATCAATCGCAAGTAAAAAGTGGCCTATCACCAAGATGAAGCTAGAACTTTCCAATAATTCCAAAATAGCAAACAGTAGAGAATGAAAAATTCCACCACTAGGGCTTAAAACGACTACACTTTTATTTGCAGCAAAAAACACAGTAAGGGCTTTCAAACTCACAGTTCTTCTTCAGACAGAAATAGACAGGCTTTTGCTCAGAAATTTAAAATGCACATTAACCAATCCACAGCCATTATAAATTATCTATGCAAATCCCTAGATCTAAGAACCAGTTTCGTGAGGCAATGTAGCAATTGCCATAGGTACCCTAACAACCACTTAATTTGGAAACAGACGTATACTGTACGTGCAGATATAGTACAATGTCACTGGAGGTAAGACTCTCACAGATACAAAAACGTTAAACGGGTTGTCATCGACACACACACAACACTCACCATGCTTACACAAGATTAGACACATGGACCCACATATGCAAAAGTGCTCACATGTAACTTACCCAAACCTCAAAGGCCCCTGAGGTGCAGTCCTTAGAAACTCTGCCTGCATACAAAAAAAGGCAACTCCCACCACTACACATAAAACCACATGTCATTGTATCTCAACTACCAAGCCTATAAGGTGCAACACCACACAAAAATATTTTGGTCATATGAGACGCCATTGTGAGACACACTGATGTCCCTCTCACCAACTGGAAAAGTAGAAGGTTACAGTTATTTGCCTGTGAGGGCCCAGGATTCACCAGGTCATGCAAGCACTCAAGTCACTAAACCCTAAGTACCAGTATGACTCAGTCATAGTCCACATGGGCGTAAATGATATGAGATGCATCTCCCTGGACTATATGAAGAGAGACTCTCAAGAATATGCGTCACAGGCAGATATGTGCCTAGCATTGAGCAGCATTCTACCATCTCCAAAGTTGATCATACAATACTAACAGAAAATGGCTAACTTTAATAATTGCTTTAGCTAATGGCGTCATACCAAAGGGGTCCAATATGTGTCAGCCTGGCAGAACAAGATTAGACAGGCCATGATACTTTGCCAGGGATGGTCTTCACCTGTCACCGCTAGACTTTTGGATATTGGCCAAAACATTATCCACCCCCTATAATGCCTTTTTTAGGCATTCACAAACAGACAAACCTTCCAACAAAGCAAATTTTATTCAGTATAAGCTAAAAGTATTACAGCTCAATGCTTGGAGTCTTAACAAGAAATGAAACTCCCTGGAAGCACTCTCCACGTGTACAGTTACTGAAACATAGTTCAAAGGCACAGAAAGCACCCCAGCAATGCATGGTTATAATGCCTTTCACACATTCCGATCACCCACCGCACATGAAAGGGCAAAAGGTGGAAGTGGAGATGTATCCATCAACATAAAGGATAAAGCACAACTCAATACTGGTCAAACAATATGACATGCTTGAGCTACTCTGTGTTCAACTAACCACAGGAAAAATCCATTACTATATCTGTGCTAGCTACAGGTTCCCCAGCATGAACCAGAAAACCCATACGTCATACGTGAATTTATTAGAATCACTTACCATTTAACCTAATACCATATTCATGGTTGATTTCAACTACCCCTCCATTAACTGTGAACCATATATGACCACAAATATGCAAGCTCAAAGATTTCCAGACTTTGTCAATGCAAATGCCCTGGAGCAGCTAGTCTGCACTTCCACTCTGGTTACAAATATCCTAAATCTGGTACTCACAAATATGGGAGAGGGTTGCAACCCCGTCCCAAGTGTGATGTCCTCAGTGGTCAGATCAGATCACAAAGTCATCTCCCTGGAAATAGATATAAAACTAGAACTCCCACCTAACCCCAAAACCTTTAAGAATTTTTTTAAGGTAAATTACCTCCTATTAAGTGATGGCATAGCTAGTTTTCAAGCTCCCGCAAACCCAGAAAACACAGACACCTATGTGGAGGTGTACAAAAAAGCCTGTAAGACTATATAAACAACTAGATAGAAACATCAATACCAGATTGAAATAAGCCACCCTGGTGGACACCTGGTTTAAGTAGGTTGTACAAGAAAAGAAACAGCATCTTGTCTAGAAGTAAGACAGAATGGGAAAATGGAGCAAAAACTCCCTCATTAGCCTAAACAAGCAAATCAGGGGACCAGTCAAGTCTTCAAAAGCAAATTTTGAGACAAAAAAAGCCTCCCAAGCTAAGGATAACCATATAGCATTTTTCAGCCATGTCAGCAATCTTAAGGGCAACATCCGTCAATGTGTGGAATTAGTCATGGATGGCATCAAATACACTCAGACTCATTAGGATTTCTATTTAACCACAGCTTCAGTCATCCCTCTGGATAATGGGGGTCCATCAACAGACCCAGAAATTAGAGATCCATAAGTCTGAGTAGTCTTATATGCAAGGCCATGGAAAGAATAATTATGGACCTGATACATAAAAGAAACCTCCAAACACTAGACAAAACCCAGTTCGGCTTTGTCACAGGCAGATCATGCCTGTTCAATCTGGTGGACTTCTCTGAGAAAGTCACTAGTACCATGGGTAAGGGTAAAACTGTGCATACTGCCTACCTCGATCTGGCTAAGGCATATGAGACACTTCGCCACTCAGGTATTATAGATAAGCTCACAAAAGTGGGCATAAATCCTTACATCACCAAATGGCTCATAGATAGGACACATGATGTTAGAGTGGCTGAATACAGATCCAGAAAGAGGCTAGTTACCTGTGGTGTGCCACAGGGCTCAGTCCTGGGCCTTCTCTGTTTGGAATATACTTCTCTAAAGTCAAGTCTAATGTAGTAGGCCTTTGGCTGACTAAGTTTGCTGATTACTACAAGTTGGGGGCAATCACTGAATCTTCCAATGACGTAGATATCCTTCAGAAGGGTCTGACTCGGAAAATGATTAATGCCAGAGCCATGGCCTAAAAATAAATGCCAACAAATGCATAATCATACCCTTTATGAAGTCAAATACCCCTGCATTAATAGCACACCCCCAAGAGTGGACTCAGAAGGGAGAGGTTTAGGTACAGAGATAGATAGTATCCTGAACTTTAACTGACATGTGTCCACAGTGGTCAGGAAGTTCTTCTAACAGACACAGCTTATAAATAAAGGCATGGCATCCAGATCCAAGGAAGGTATACTCCTACTGTACTCAGCCCTCATTAGACCAACCATCAAGTACAATGCACCTTTTGGTATGTGCTTGACCAGGCACTTGCAACAACTGGAGTGGAACCAGAGGTTCCTTACAAAGAATACAGGGTATAAACAACATGTCCTATGCAGACAGCCTCAAAACCCTATCCCTTTTCCCTGTCTCTTACAGACTATTAAGGTGTGATCTCTGCCTAACCTTCAAGGCACTTACAAATCCAGCCCTGATGGAACTGTTACACATTTGCAAGACAAACTGCATGAGTATCACCCAAACTAGGGAATCTAAACCTGGTGTGTGACATGAACAAGACATGCTGGAGAGACAGATATGTCTCAGAGATTATCCCTTCTCTGGAACAGGCTTACTAATCACGTAAAGCAGAGCCCTTCCCTGACCCTCTTCAAACACAGTTTGGATCAATGAATAGGAAATTGTAAATTCACTCTTGGGGTGTCACTTATGTCCTTTATGGACAAGGACAGTCTTAAAATACTCAAAGGCATAGACACAAGCCTAAGCTAGGCCTTAGGAATTGAAAATCAGGTAAAATTCTGGTAATAACAGCTAGGCTTGTAAAGGCTCTTAAGCCGTTAGCCTAATAATCTCCTATGAACCCATGAACGTGGATGGTGAGCCTGTTCCAGAGAAGGGGTAGTCTCTGGAATACATACCTCTCTCTCCAGCAGGTCATTATTACTTCACAGGCAAGGTTTAAGTCTTTAGAATGGACAATTCTGGTGCTGTCTCTTTTGCAGGTACACAGGAGGTTCATCAGGGTGGGGTCTGACAATGCCTTGTATGCCAGGCTGAGATCTGCCCTCAACAGCCTGTGGGAGATGGAATACAGGGATAGGGCTTTGAGGCAGTCTGCATACACATATTACTTACACCCTCTATTCTTTTAGTGAAGAAACTCTGTGGACATTCTAATTGTTCGATGTGCCTGGTTAAGTACATACCAAAGGGGGTTACTGTAATCAGTGATAGGTCCGATGCATATTAAAATGTAATGACTTCCTTGGAAATAGATGCCATACCATTGTTTATAAGTTGCACAACACAGAATGATTTCCTCAGTACTGTAGACAAGTAATGATCAAAAGTAAGATTACTATCTATGTGTGCACTCAACTCCCTATTAGGTCAACTCTTAGGGATGCATTTCTTGGCATTTTGTTTTAACCTATGGTTCAGATACAAGTTATTTGTCTGTATCAGCCCTTCCTGGAGAACATTAGTGTCAGTGCAGGATTCTATGACCGGTGCTAATTTTAATCAGCCAGTGGCCCTTTACATTTGCCTTGACTACAGAGATATAAATGCCAAAAAGGAGAGGTCCCAGGACTGATCCCTAAAGGAATCTGCTTGTGAATGGCCTCTTCATAGAGGTGGACTGTGCAATTCTAACTTCCTGGGTACTGTCTGTGAGCCATCTGGCTATTTACCAGGTGACACAAGGGTTTATACCTAGCCTCTTGAGTTTGTAAGCAATGCCCGACTTGAGTATTGTGTCAAATGCCTTGACCAAGTCAAAGTAGGCAGAGTGTATCATTTTGCCCTCATCCATTGCTTTGGTGACCCTCTCAGAAAAATCCATCAGGTTGAGTAGGTATAACCTGCCCTTGACAAATTCAAACTGAGTAGGGGTCAGCATTCAGACATTTCCTGTCATTATTAACCATTTCCATGACAATTCTTTCTATGGCTTTGCATATGAGACTAATCAGACTTATCGGTATGGAGCTTCGCGGGTCTGTAGATGTCCCACCTTTGTGCAGATGGATGACTGTTACTGTTTTCTATTCACGAGGCATGAAGCCTGTTTAGAGGCTACAGTTAAACAGCAATCCCAGAGAGCCTGGTAGGTCATGTTTCATGCCATTTAGAAGGTCCATCAGTGCAGTATTCATGGTCTTAGAGCATTGAGGACCTGTTTCCTAGGGACAGTAGGAAGAGTTATATTTGATGGTATTTCCTGTGTGTGTGTGTGTGTGTGTGTGTGTGTGTGTGTGTGTGTGTGGGGGGCACTAACGTTAGAGTTGAATTTGTCTGCCAGGAGGTTTGCTATACTTTCTGGCTCAGTACAGCTGGCTCCCTTAACAGTGAGCTTTGCACGCAATTGCATATCGCCTTTGAGATTATGGACATAGTTAAAGAATGCACTCTGGTTGTCCTTCGCCTGAGAGGCCAAATATGACTCAAATTTGGCTTCAGTAGACTATCTGTCCTCTGAGTTGTTTGTTTAATTTGATGGGAGTGCTTTTATCCTGCTGGGTGCAACACATCTTAATTTCTGCCATGATGTTCTTCCATCTGTTATACAGCCTATTGATTTTGTGATTCCACCAGGGTGGCTTGTTTTCTGAGTTAGTTCTGTACTTCATCCTGGTGGATACAGCTACCTGCATGCAGCTATTAACATGCCTGCACAGGTTTTCTGCGACAATTCCATATAGACAGCAGTGTTCTTGGGATTTATGGGGCTTGAAATTTTGCCAGGTTATCACGTAATTAGTTATCCTTAGAGTAGTTCCTGAAAATACCATGGTTAGCTAGGGTTCCAGGTTTTACTTTTACTACAAAGAATACAGTGTTGTGGTCTGTCCTTACCAGAGAAGACCTTATACTATGGGGTGTGCAGCACTCTCTGAGATTAGTGAGGACCAGATCCAATATGTTTGCACCCCTTGTCAGTGTACACTGACAGTCTAGTCCAGACGGTTTATATTTACAAAATCCAAGAATCTCTGTGCCTACATGTTTGGTGTTGTATATGATTTCCCATTTAATAGTGGAGTAATTAAAGTCACCCATGACTATGGTATTTGGTTGGATGGTGAGTGCTTCCAATAAACTTAAATACATCTTATGGGTTATAGAGGCAGACCTACAGCTTGCAAGGAAGTGGTACAGGATTTTGCCCATTGTGATTTGAATGTGGAGATGCTCAAGTGCATTGTCCCATCTGACCAGCCTTAAGGTACATTTTTGATGTAAATCAAGATACCACCACCTCTAGTCCCTGTCTACGTAGTAGCTAGTCTAAATTTATGGAAGGCATTACAACCTTGCCCTACTGATGTGCTCTCCACAGTTTTTAAACATGTCACAGTTACTGCACAGATGTCAGTGTTCTCTAGGTTGTGGAGAGCTTGTAGAGAGTGAAGTTTGTTTAGACTCCTTGCACTGAGCAGTAACACCTTTAGATTTTTTTGGTTTTGATTTGCTAAGTCAGAAGTGCTTTCAGTTTGGCATTGTCTAAAAAAAAAAGGCACTACGGGGGAGGATACTGTTTTTGCTAATATCTGAAAGCCCACACGGGAGAGGGGCAGACCATCACTAGCAAAGAAGTGTGGTCTGTTGACTACCTCCTTCAATGCTGACAAATATTGAACCCCCTTAGAATGACACCAGAAACTAAGCCAATTATTAACGTCAGTTCATCTATTGTACGTACTGTGGCATCATCCTTGAAGAAGGTAAAATGCTGCTCGATGCTAGGCTCATACCAGCCCAGGACACACATTCTGACTTCCATGATGTCTCATTCCATATAGTCTAGAAAGGTACATCTCAAGTCATTTACACCCCCATGGACTATGACTGTGTCATACTGGCACTTGTGGTCCATTAACAGATAGTTTAATAAAGCCGTTTCAAAATTTTTTAAAAGGTTATGTTACAACAAAACAAAAGGAGGGGGGGTCAACTTTGCAGACTAAGATTTGTGGGAATGTAAGACAATTGAAAGACTCTGACATTTATTGAGTACAGCACCTAAGCTTCAGTAACCCAAAAGCTGATCTTAACTGATCTAACATGAGCCAATGATTGATGTAACTTTATGCCACTTGGCGTACCTGAGCACATCAAGACAAAAAGATGTTTTTTATACAATATAAGTCAAATAAGTAAAGACCACTTGCCTTTCTTCTTCAAAAATGACTTTCTTGTTGCAAGTGGGCTCTGTCGGACTCTCTGATTTTGCAAGAACTTTACAGCTGTGGCAATCTAGTAAGTAGGAAAGACACAAGACTTAATCAGTATTAGCTCAGATCAGTATTAGCTCAGAATTACTATTTCAGTTGTTTCTCCAAGAAAACAGCCTCTACTGAACACAAATTGTTAAACAGCACACAATGGAAAGTAACTCAAATTCATGTAACATGTACACACACAAAGAGATGCTAAATGTTGACCCTTTAAACATTCAGATCAATACAAGGAAACTGTTGGGCTAAGGTTCATAAATTGATTACTTCAAAGTCAATGGAACCCATATCCCATGTTTCTGACCATCAGTACCACTGAAGACCTAGGCCACTTTGTTATACCCCAGAACTCATGAGCACAAGGTAACTTATGTTGTTGACCTTGACACATAATCATAGGAGTCTTGAAGAGATTCATGTAAAGCAAGCTCTATGTCACAAAAATGTGGCAGATAATTATTAAATGAACCATGCAGTAGTCCACAGCAAAACACATGTTAGAAATATACAAGGAGGCATACAGGAAGGTGAATGCATGCCATGTTCTGCCAATTCCTTGGAAGCTACCATTCAAACCCCTCTCTTCAGTCCGGCAAAAGTTAAAATAAACAAAAAAGTCACACTGTTCAGGTGCATATACATCATCAGCAGCTGTACTCACACGCTATAAAGACCTCAATTTATGCAAAATTACTGCATAAGCAAACACAACTTCAAGTCACTACAATGTGCAATGCAAAACTGAGCACCATAACAGAGGTGGGCATGCTTCTACACAAGTATCCACCACTAAAGGTATCAGACAAATATGACGTGGTTTGGTACAGTGGAACACAATGGCACTCTTCATGAAGTTTGGTCTAGGAGTACAATCTGCTTGTAATGGATTTGTCAAAAATCAAACACACATGCCATGAAAGCATTTCACGAGTGAAGGGAAGGGATGGATATTTAGTCCAAGTTTACAATAATCATGCCATGTAAGCTAAAAACTTCTCTAAAGTTTAAAATTTGACATTACATAAAAACTATAGCAGGAAGTTACAACTGATTACTTGACACTGCACAGGAATATGTAGGAACAGTATCACAGCAGTTTCATAATAAGAAATGCCTACTACTAATGCTGTTTGAAATGAAATTCCTAAATCAGAAAGTTTTTGGAAACAATGCATCTGCCTCCTTCATCCAAAGTATGACTTAAGTTTCTGCTGTTTTCCTACAAATTCTTCACTGCTGCCTAAGTATCTGGCACAGCTTGACCAGTCATTGATCTGAACAAAGATTTCATTAAGCATTTTTTTTATTTATCCATGTCAAATGTGAACTTTACAATGGACACTTATGCTGAAATGTTTGCACCTGGAATTTTGGACCTTTAATAACATATTACAAAGGACTTCTAATATAATTACCTATCCCACTTTAACACACACTAGTTAGTCAGCTTTGTATTTTACTAATGGTTCAAATGATTTTTATTTGCTCTGTACGTATTTGCAAGGATATCACTGTTGCTAAAATGGCTTAGGGGTACTGAAAGGTGTGAGCTGATCTGCAAAGTAGCTGGTCAGACGTTAACTGCTAACAACAGGATTACACAAGTTGCAACTCAAGTGCACTACAGCTCTGCCAATGTAACTCAAGTTACTCTAAATATACTGGAGGGCTAAGTATGTTTTACTTTGGCCTAAATTCAGCTGATTAAAAACTAAACAGCTGACCCACACAGACACTGCTAACAATGAGGTTCCGATAGTGAATTTAGTTTTCAGCTACTCAGATGAGCCTGTTTCTGAACATATCAAAATTGGTCAAAGCAAATAAATGACTTGTAGTACCCCCCCCCCCCACACACACACACACACACTCGTTTACAATAAATTAACTAACTTTATGAATAAAAAAAATGGAGTTACCAGTTGCATAATTATTACCAGGGCTGATATTATGCATAGCAAACTAGGCAATTGCCTAGGGCTCCATGGTTGTGGGAGTTATTGCACTAAAAAATAAGTAAATAAATAAAGAATTATTATTTTATTTGCTTTTGTTAACCAGGAAAGTCCACTGTGCTGGTGTGAGCCAATTTTCAGTGGAGGCCCGGGGAGAAAAGCTCCAAAAACAATAGACATGATAAGAATTTCTTTCAAAAGTTAATTACAGCATATAACAATATACAGGAGTAACGACATGAGAATCAGAAGCGACACTGACAATATACGACTATATTTTATGAAATACTTGGATAAATAGCAACGTATTTAGTATATCAGAGTTTAACAAAAGATAATAATCAACACATACACAATTTTGTTTTACATAATAGACTATGTAACTACACACACACACACATATATATACATACAGGTTTACCTTTATAACCGCGATTTGCAGAAGGGCGAACTGCACATACCCAAAAGGCAGTCTGCAAGACATACAAACGCCGAACGGAAAAAGGTGCGAATGTGCAATGAGCGAATGCACAATGAGATTCGCTCATTGCACATTCAACATTCAGGGGTGGATTGCACTATAGTGGGGATCGGGAAATGGTTTCTTTCCCCACTGTAGTATGATTTCGGAGTTAGAATAATAAAGTAGGGGGGGTGTGGGGGCCGCAGCTTTTTTTTTTCCTTCGACTTTCATGTTCGAAAA
Organism: Protopterus annectens; assembly: GCF_019279795.1. Classification (NCBI taxonomy): domain Eukaryota; kingdom Metazoa; phylum Chordata; order Ceratodontiformes; family Protopteridae; genus Protopterus; species Protopterus annectens. The sequence continues at coordinate 1,706,028,192 of NC_056729.1, read as the reverse complement.
ACAGCGAATCTGCTGTTTGATTTGCTGTTTTTCAAACATGTAGGTGTGTCGACATTGTTAGTTTCATGGATTAGAGTCGCTCATATGAGCACGCGCCCTTCTGCAAATCGCGGTTATAAAGGTAAACCTATATATATATATATATATATATATATATATATATATATATATATATATATATATATATATGTGTGTGTGTGTGTGTGTTTTTTTTTTTTTTTAACCATGTGAGGCAAGATGAAGTATACTGTGTTTTTTAAGGGTGAACGCTTAACTTAGGAAGAGTGATGAAGAGTAAGGGTATCTGAGAGATGAGTTAGGAATCAGGTACAGAGAAACTGGGGATAGTGCATGGGCATAGCCAATGAGAGGAGAGACATTGGCGAAGTGATTATTTGAATGAGGGGGCACTATTAATGGTCTAGAGAGGAGGTGGCAGGGCATTCCAGAGTTTAGCTACAGTGAAAGAGTAGAGGTACTGACCTGCAGGGAGTTTTGGTCTCTTAACTTGGATAAGTGATTGATTTTCAGATTTTAGAGGTCAGTTTGGTTGATGAAGAGTTGGACGTGAAGCAAGGGCTGGGCATTTGGAGGATTTATATATACATTTGTGTGCTGTAGATAGCTGTATATATGTGAGGTGTTGTGGAAGTTCTAGCCAGTTCAGGGATTGTAATGAGTGGCAGTGATGAGAAAAACGTTTTGCCCTAGTCACAAACTTAGTGATTTTGTTATAGCAGCTATCCATTTTAGTTTTTAATGAGGACTGGATGTTTGTTAGAATGGGGACACCATAGAGGAAAGAAGGTAGAAGAAAAGCTAGGGTGTGTGTTTTTCTAGTAGAGTAGTTTAAAAAGTGTTTATGTCGGTAGAGGGTACCAGGTTTTTGGTTTGTTTTTTTGATATTGTTGTGGATGTGTTGTTCGAAGGTTAAGTTGTCATCTAAGGTTACACCAAGAAACTTGGTATGAGAAACTACCTTTAAGGCAGTCTTGCTGGAGGAGTAAATGATGAATTCTGATTTATTAATAGTGGTAGCTTTTTTGGCGTAAAGAGCAGGAGTGTAGTTTTATTTGGGTTCAGGGCGAAGTGATTATTTGTTATCCAGGTTTCGGTAATGGTCAGCAGTTTGGTTTCATAGGTACCAGAGCAGATAATAGTTGAGTCATCTGCGTATTGAACTACAGATACATGAGTGACAGCAGAGTGAAAGTCATTAATGAAAATACTGAACAGAAGGGGTCTTAAAATGGACCCCTGGGGAACTCCGGTGGAAGTAATGAGAAAAGGTGAGGAGGAGTGTAATCATTTGGTGGACTGTTGTCTGTTTGTGAGGTAACTGGTAAACCAGTTAAGGATGGGAGTGGACAAGCCTAGGTGTGAGAGCTTGGGAAGAAGGAGAAAATGGGAGATGGTGTCGAAAGCCTTAGAGAGATCAAGAAAGAGCGCAGAGACAAGTTTACCATCATTGCGATTGTGGTTAGCAGTATCTAGGAAGCAGAGGAGAGCAGTTATAGTACTGTGGCCAGGACAGAAGCCATGTTGAGTGGGGGAAAGTAGTTGGTTTTGGGATAGATAATTCATAAGTTGAATTTGAATACATTTTTCCATTATTTTAGAAATAGGCGGAAATTTGAGATTTTTGAATTATTACCGGCTTTGTGTAAGGGTATGATGTAGGCTTACTTCCAAATGGATGGTACATAAGATTCTTGGATATATCTGTTTATGAGAATACTTATGGGGTAGCTAATGGATTTGGCTGACATCTGTAGGTATTCTGGGGGTAAACTACCTGGGGCAGTGCTACCAGGTTTGAGTTTTAGCAGGAGTTTAGTAATAGTGGAAGTGGGAATAGGAGAGAAAGAGAAAGTCTGGGGAGAAGGGTTTCTGGGGAGTGGTGTGTTGCTATGGGGTTGCTGTTATGAGTAGTTTGAGAACAGGTGAAAGCAAGTTTGGATATAGTGTCTATAAAGTAGGAATTGAAGAGGGTAGCTAATTCAGCAGGGGCTTTGTCAGGGTTTGGGCAAGGGTTGCTTTTGGTGCCAGGGTTTAGTAGAGTAGAGACTGAATTCCAGAAAGATTTTGGGCTATGGTTGTGGTCGTTTTGTAGATGGAGGTAGTATTGTTTGTTGTCTTTAATAACTAAATGCTTTACTTGATCACGGAGTTGTTTGAATAGCTGGAGATCGATGGGGTTTTTACTATTCTGCCAATTTTCCATGCTCAGTCTCTAGTATTCATAAGCTTTTTTGTTTCTCTAGAAAGCCAGATTGCATGATTTGTTTTTATTCTCTTGTTCCAGAGGGGGGCATTCTATTGAGTATACTGAGGAATGCTGAGTTGAAAAATTCAACTACTTCATCTAGAGGCAAATATTTTAGAGTGCTCCAATTAATTTTACTTAATGTACTGTTGAAGCTTGTTGGGTTGAAATTAGCTAGCATTCTGGAGGGTTTGCATTGGTGATCATGTAAGTTTGAGGAGATGGCATGTGTTATACAGGCAGGCAGGTGGTCACTGATATTGCAGTGTCGAGTTCCTGCTAATGTAATTTTATTGGAGTTGGATACTAAAATCCATTTTTATTACTGTTGCTAGGCCAGGTTATACTAGTAATGAGCTGAGTGAAGTTATAGAGGTTAATGGCAACATTTGGAGGAGGAGTTGTACGATCTAGCCAGTTTATGTTGACATCTAGAATTACAGTTGCATTGTGGAGATTGTTTGAGGTCCAGGCTAATATTTCTTCTAGTATAGGCACATTGTTGCCAGGTGGGATGTAACTGGCTATCAAGCACAGACTTTTGAAATCATTCATTTGTAGCTGTACTATGATGAGTTCAGCTGCTGAGAATTGGGAAATGGAGTCTGGGTAAGGGATGATGGTGAGAGAGTTAGGGTAGAGAAAAGCAACTTCTCCCCCTTTCTTGCAGGGTCTGTCTGACCTTAAAGAGGAGAAACTTGGAGGGAAGAACTCAATGTCTTTTATATATGGCATTAGCTATGTCTCGGTTATGGCAATTATGTTGGGGCTGGAATGGGCTATCTAGGCATGGAATTCTGGGATTTTGTTTCTGATGGTGTATTTATGGTACTAAGTTTTAGGGATTTGTGAAGTTTGGGAGAGGGGAAGGCAGATAGAGTGGGTCCTGGGTTGGAGTGGATGTCTCCACATTGGGGAAGTGTGGAGGTACTATTTGAAAGGTGTTTTTGTAGCAGCTTATGTTTAGTATTAATTTGTATCATGGGGAGTGTAGTTTGTAACATTTGCTGCACCTGTGCTACGACTATATGTTTGAGGAATAATAATGCGTTAGTGGAGTAAAGACTAGGAGAAATTGTGGAGTAAAAGTTATGTTTGGGAAGTTGGATGGACGTACTAGAAGTAGTTTTTGGTTGTGTGTGAGTGGGGTGGAGTGGTGTAAGATGTAGAAGTAGTATGAGAGAAGGAGGAAGTAGTAGTACAGTGAAATTTATTAGTGGCATTAGTCAGTGTTTAATGAGTACAGAGGTACCAGAAGAGGCTGTGGAGAAGAGAAAGGGTTTCCACTTGTAGAAAGTGGGACTGATTAGTAAAGGCTGATTGTGGCTGATTGTATTACAGTTGATAGGGATGTTTGTTGAGTGAAGTAGGTGGGATGGGTTTACAGAGTGAGGATTATGCTGATTGGTTACTTGAGTATGAATGGTGTATGGTTAATTATAAATTGTGGGGGTGAGTGGGAATGGGGGTAGGGGAGCGGAGTGAGCCCGAGAGAAGCGAGGGGGAACTAAGTAGGATGTCTTGGTAGACTTGCAAAGCAAGGAACAAGATAAACAGTAAGGTAGGTTGGAGTTGTGATAATAGCTCCAACTGGCAGAAAGAGAGAGAAAGGGGAGCTATTATTACTTTGTGTTACAGGTGTAAGTCGGTAAGAGACACTTACTTTATGGATGTTAGCAGAGGAGCATGTTAGATTATTGGTAATAATAATATTTAGTAGTAGTAAATTAGTATTAGCAATTTAAAATAAAATGAGCCCAGAATATTGGGGCTGGGGCTCCAAATGACTTGCTATTCAAGTTGCGTTACATTTGTTTTAACATTTTAACGTTGCGGTTGTACACTAAGAATCAGTCAACATTCAAAGTATAGGTATGATGTCATCCCAAGAAACTGTAATCACTTAGGGATAAGCATAACTAATTTCTGGTGGACCAGAGAGGAGTGAGATGCTGCAGAATCAGTGAGGTACCTGTTACATGAATGCTTACAGTAACTGTCATTTGTGTTGGCAGCTGGGAAGAGGGGAACGGCGTGACTGAGATAAGAGTTTTTTTTTTTTTTGTTTACAATGCTAGCATTAATCAACCAGATGTTTTGGCCAATATTTCTGGGTTTTTTAATTAATGTGGAAGGTCGGGATATGGAAGGTCGGGATATGGAGGACAGTATGGTGAGAAGTTGAGAAGTATTATTATTTTTACTATGCTGACAGTGATCAACCAGATATTTTGGCCAATATTTCTGGCTTTTTAATTTGTGTGGGAGGTTGGGATGATGGGAATGGGAAGATGAGATGCGTTATTACTGCTTTTACAATAATGCTGACACTGATCAACCAAACAGTTTGAGTAATATTTTTCTGGCTTTGTTATTTGTGTGGAACAATTTGGATTGGAACACTTTAATGTGTTTTTTGTGTGGACTTGTGCAAGTGAAATAACATTACATGGCCATCAGATGTCATGACTAACTGCTAGGTTTAGGTTTGCAGGATGACAATAACTAATCTCATCTTTGCTCACTTTAAACAGTCACTGTCTTTGAAGGTCTAAAGTGATTTTCTGATAAGTAAGACAGACTACTTAACTGGACACCTGAAATGCACAGTGTAGGAATAATTGCTGTGGCTGTGTTCTGTGGAAGAAAAATGACTAGCTGCCTGCTGCTGTTTGCTTATTATTTTGGCTTTGTAGAATTAATGTGATTATGTGAAGCAACATAAAATATTTTAGTTTGTGGCAACTGCTTGCAACAATGGTGAAGTGCATTACACTGTGATCCCTTTTTATCACAATCATGCATCTAAATTGTACATAAAAGTGGGTATAACTGTTTGGTGATGGTTGTCTGGTTGAAAGTAACTGACCTTGTTGACTACTAAACTGAACAAGTGACAAGTGGGTTTTGGCACTGGCTTAGCAATTGCCTCTGCCCTGAACCCAACCTAGTCTAAAACCAGCCCTGTTCATGGGTATACTCAGAAGGTCACAGTACTTATGTAGAGGGCTGGTGACATCATTTCTTCAGCATTCCTCCCTAACCTCAAAAGTCCCTACATCTTGTGTTGGGTTACCGATAGTGTGGTCATTATTTTTTTAACTTTCCTCACAAACTTCAAAAGGTTGCACAGAAGGTCAATATAGCTTGCGCAGAAGCACAGCAGTGACAGTAGAAGTAACATGAAACATTACTGTAATCATTATTTTTTTTCATTTTCCTCACAAACATTTAATGCACATATAAGCATATTTTGGAGGACAATAAATAAGCATGCTGCATATCTCTATATACATATAGATATATATTAGCACACACACACACACACACATATATATATATATATATATATATATATACACATATATATATATAAAATGTAATTTGTCAACAAATAAGTTATTTTTCACTTTTTTTTCAGTTTTGTTCCAGTCTGACATTAGAAGGATACACAGAAAGTTCTGTCTTTCAGGTTAGGGGTAAGGAGACATGCTGTATATAAACATGACAGCATATTAGTTTAAGGGTGTGTACACTTATGCAACCAGCTTATTGTACATTTTTTATTTTTTATATTTTTCCCCTAATATATTTGTTTTTTCAATTGAATTGTACAGGTTGTAGGTCACATTAAAGGTGGGAAAAGTTTTGAAATTATTTATTGTGGTCTCATTTTTTTATATCACAAAACCTGGCATTATATCCTCACAAGCTTTTGTCTTCTCAGTTTATTGTGAACTGGTGTTTGTCATGTTTGAATATGAAAACTTGAATACAATTTATTTCTTCTTTGACATAAAAAAGTAAAACTGAATATCTTTTCCGTATGCATCATTTTTGCTCAGGCAATCAATGGATCAAAATGTTGGGGGAAAAAAGTTCTAAAATGCACCTCAGAGCATCTACAACTCCTAGCAGTCAACAGATCCCCAAGCTTAATTTAGTTATTACAGGAAAGTTTTAGTCACTTAGTGTTTGTTGAAAGGTTGCAGGGAAAAGCAAATTTGAACAGTGAATTTCTTTGTTCAGTCATGTTTTTTGTTTAGACTGTCGTTGAATGAAATTATTTAAAAAAATCTAAAATGCATCTCAGAACATCTAGAAATCTCATGGGCTTCAGGATACCTAATAGCCCCCATTCCTCCAGCTTAATTCAATTATTTTCAATGCAGTTATTACAGGGTATTCTCGGTCAGTTAGCATGTGCTGAAAGGATGCAAGAAAAACATGCTGAACAGTAATACTAAATTTCTTTCTTTGATCATTGTTTTTGTTCAGGCAATCCTTGGACACAAAGGTTGTTTAAAAAAAAATCTAAAATGCATCTCTGAGCATGTTGAAACCTCACGGCTTCTAGAAGCCTAGAAGGCCCCCCCCCCCCCTCAAGCTTAATACAGCTATTTTTCACTGCAGTTATTACAGTATAGTCCTGCTTAGTTAGGATGTGATGGAAGGATGCAGAAAAAATCAAAAGTTTAAAAGTAAGGCTAAATTTCTAACTTTGATCATGGCTTTTGTTTAGGCAATAACTGGATGGAAAGACTGCATACAAAAACTCTAAAAAGCATCTAGAACCCACCTGCCTTCTGGGGGTCTTGCACCCCCCCCCCCGACCTCCAGCTTAATGCAGTTGTTTCCTGAAAAGTTATACTGCAGTCTTGCTTACATAGAACATGTTAGATGAATGAATGCCTGAATAAATGCAGTACAAAATTGAGCAGTAAGTAAAAGTGTGAGAAAGGGGAAGGGAAAAAGTAATCTGGATACTGTGTGCAAAGGTCAAGATGGGATGGAAAGCATGCGGGAGGAATTAGGCCTTTTTCCCCTATGTCACCAGTTTACCCAAGGCTAGCCACGATTATTCCACACAGATATGACTGAATCATAACCCCTGTGTACAGACTGCTTCAGGGACAATACTAAGCATGCACTCATAAAGCAATAACAATAGCATAAAACATTGGCACTCCATCATAGGATCACAGAAAGTTACTAGGCTAATGGCCCTAGGGCCCTTACAAGTCTAGCCAAGTTCTATCCTTATTTCCACGATCAGCACCTATTTCCTCTGTCCAAGAGGGACACTGGTGGAATCCCCAGTGTGAACTTACGGTTACCCATCCAATCATCCAGACTGCATTTGAAGAGGGCCAATGAGGTGCTCTGTCTGACATGAAGTGGGAGTCTGTTCCAAAAGTGTGGTAACCTCTCAGAGACAAATCTGTCTCTCAAGCAGGATCTATTAATGCCACAAACCAGGTTAAGGTCTTTAGAACGAGTAATCCATGTACCATTTGACTTATGGTGATGCAGCATTTCCAATAAAGCAGGGTCAGAGATTGCCTTGTATGCAAGGCAGAAATTGCCTCCGAGTAGTCTGTATGAAACAGAATTAAGTGACAGTGAAGAAGACTTAGAATTTTACTTGTGAGGAACCTTTGTGTTCTCTCCAATTACTACTGCAGGTGCTTGGAAAGGTACATACTAAAAGGGGAGTTGTACTCAATTATTGGCCTATTGAGAGAAGAGTACATGGAGGTTATAACTTTGTTTTTTCTGGAGGCAATGCCTTTATTTATGAGGTGAGCAATAAAGAATGGCATTCTTACCATTGTGGAGACATGATGGTCAAAGGTGAAGTTGCTGTCATCCTGTCTGCCGAGGTCTCTCACCAGTGAGTGCGTACTTAAGGTGTTGCTATTCATGTGGTAGTTAGCAGAACATCGCCCTTACCAAAAGGGATGAGAACACATTTTTTTGCATTGAGTTCAAGGCCATGACTTTAGCACCAATAATTTGATTGTGTAAGACCCTCTTGTAGGATGTTGACATAATCTGGAGATTCTTTGACCACTCCCAGTTTGCAGTCACCAGCAAACTTTGTCAGCCACAGATCTTTAGTTTGCTTGGACTTCAGAGAAATAGATTCCAAATAGTAGAGGTCCCAGGACTGATCCCTGCGGAGCACCACTGGTTACAGGTCTGGAGGTAGATTCCCCTATTTTGACTACATGGGTTCTCTATCAGTGAGCCAGTTAGCAACCCATCTAATGATATAAGGGTTTATATCTAGCTGGGTGAGTTGGTCAATGCTGCCTTGGCTAGGTCTAGGTAGGCTGTATGCACAGATTCTCCTTCGTCCATGGTCATGGTGACTGCCTCGAAGAAGTCCATCAGGTTTAACAGCCATGATGTCCCTTTGACAAATCCAAACTGAGAAGGGTCAGGTGTTTGGAGATTACCTATATCTTTGCTGATAAGGTCTATGATGATTCACTCCATGGCCTTGCAGATAAGGTTAGTCAGGCTAATAGGTCTATAGTTCCTGGGGACAGTGAAGCACCACCTTTGTGCATGGAAATAATGGTGGCCATTTTCCATTCAACTGGGACAAAGCCCGTGCTTAGACTATGATTGAAAGGAGTACCCAATGGTGTTGCTAATTCTTCTTGGAGCCCATGTAGGAAGCAGCCTGGGATGTTATCAATTCCTACAGATGCCGTGCTCCTGGCTTTAGAGAGGGCCACCTACCTGCTCTTTAGAGATAAAAGGTAGGGGACAGGAGGCAGGGATGTCATGGGGTACATGTGGTGGGGACAGTGGAGTGAAGTTTTCACAGAACCTGGCAGCCAACAGGTTAACTATGTTCACAGGCTCAATATATGTGATATCATTAACTACCAGTTTGGCACAAATCGGGGCCTTTCTTTTTAGGTTACGGATGTAACTAATGAATGCCTTATGGTTGTCTTTAGTTGAGAAAGCTAATAGTTTGCTTTGGAGGATTTCACAAAAAATCTAATTCACTTGTTTAAGTTGATGAGGGAGTGTCTCAAGTTTAGGCCTCACTCTCTCTTACTCTTACATAGCAATCTCTTATTATTATTGTAAAGCTTTTGTATAAGATATTGGTATAGAACTCGGCATAGTTGCCAGTTCCATCTGAGGGGGGAGATGCAAAGAAGTTATTTATACCATCCCGTAAAGACGTTATAATCTGCTTTGGAGAAGGTTTTTAGTTTAGCTGCTGCTAAGGGAGGGGATCAGGTGTGATAGTCACATCAAATGAGACTGATTTGTGGTCAACTCACCAGGGAAGACCTCACAGAGGGTGTGCTGCAGTGATCCCCCATATTGGTAAGCACCAGATCCAGGATGGTGGCACCCATTGTGGGGCTGTCAAACATCTGGAACAGGGCGCTGGAGTTAACAAAGTCGAAGAACTTTTGGGCAAGTGAGTTTGAGTAGAGTAATTTACCTAGTCAATGAATGAGTAGCTAAAATAAAAAAAAAAAAAAAAATGGTGTTTGGATGCATCTTGACAGACTCAAGTAGATCCAAAAAGGCAAAGTGGGTGTCCTGATTCATGGAGGGGGTCCTGTAGCTGGCAATGACTTGAACAGGTGTCCTACCAACAGTTAATTGCACCTGAAGTATCTCCAGGGAATCATGCTATTTGACCAATCTGGAAGTGTATTTATATTTAATGAAAACTGATAAAATGTCTCCTTTAGTTTTCACACCTTCAGTTTGTGGTCTGAATGTGTGGAAGGAGATGTAACCCGGTATGGCTGGGGTTCTCTCCACAGCCTTGAACCAGGTCTCTGTGAGTGCACAAATGTCTGCATCTTCCAAGCTGAGGACTGCATCCAGTGAGTGCATTTTTGTGTTAAGACTCCTAGGATTTAGCAGCAAAACTCTAAGGTTGTTTTTAGATGATGTTTTTACATCAGGAATTTTGTCCTTGAGACATTGCCTAAAAAGGCACTATGGGGGGTGGCAACAGCCTTAGCAAGTAGCAGAAATCCCAGGGGTGATAGATGAAGACCATCTCTGGCAAAGCATTGAGGTCTGTTGATCATGTCAGCCCAGACTGAGAGATACTGGATCCCCTTAGAATGATACCAGAAACTAAGCCAATTAATGAAGTCAGTCATTTTCTGTTTGTATTAAGGCATTATCCTAGGTAAAGGCAAAATGCTGTTTAAGGCTAGGGAAATACCTACCTGAGACACACAGTCCAAGAGATCAGTCACATCTCTCTTCATATAGCCCAGAGAGGTATGTCTCATGTCATTCACACCAATATGGACTACGACGGAGTCATAACAGTGCCTGTTGTTGAGAGACCTGAGTGCGTCTATGATATGGCATATCCTAATACCTGACTGACAGCTGACAGTGAACTTTTCCTTATTCAGCCTGGTGAGAGGGACATCTGTGTGTTCATGATGGAATCACCAATGACTAATATGTTTGGTTTTCTGGTTTACCTTAAGGGCTTGACAGCTGAGACACTGGTACGCGAGCTATTATGTGTACTATGCTCTAAGGAGGAAGTATTATGTGTAGCATCCTTGTGTTTGTTTTTGGGAGGTCTCTGGTATTTAGGTATGCTTCTGGTGAGGACCTCAGCATATGTAGGTATGTGTGATGTAGGTTTGCGTGGAGTAGGAGGTGAGGTATGCATGCTGACAACCCGCTCATTGTCATATGTACTAAATGGAGGTGTGTGAGAGAGCATGGATTCAATGTTCTTAATATAGATGCATCTCTCACATGTTGAGCTTGTGTGAACTAGGAGTAGAGGGCTGTCAGTGAACGTGAGGCAGTTGCTACACTGCCTCAGGATGCCCATGTCAACCAAGCTGACTGAGGAAACTGTGGGAAATTGTGCGTCCATAGTGTTAGGTAAATTTATATGGTCAGGAAAACAGGTTACACTTAGGAATGGCTAGTGGGTAAGAGGTGTGTTTGTACCTCTGAGGCTAGGCTTAGTGTTCCACCTGATAGAGCAGGGCCACGAAAAACCTGTGGAGGACCACACTCTGAGTGTAAAATGTGATGAATAACTTTCTAAAACTCACATAATACTCAGCTCAATGCAACCTCTCATTTGTCACATAAAAAAATAAACCTCAGATGCTTAAGCTAAGCACAGTGTGTATCGGGCAGGGGGTACCCATCTTGCAAAGAGCTGTATCTTAAATCTGTAAAATTACTGTACAGTTGAGCTATGTACAATGTCTCTAATAAACTCACTTGACTACTTAATCACGAAACACATTTTTAAATAGTAATGAGTTTTACATTTATTATCACAATATTATTCATAAAGAGCTCTGAAGAAAATGGGGTGACTGAACATAATGAAAGACAATAATAGCTTTGGACTAAGGAGTGACAGTTCAATCAGCTGTGTGTGCTGGAATCATGGAGGAAACTGCAGTGCCCGAGTTTGGCAAAGAGAGAGGATTTAGGCCAAGGTATCGAATGTTTCAGCCTTGAAGATATAGAGTTGTCTGACTGATAGTATATCTGGAAGTACAAGAGACAGAAAAGGTAAAGGGGATAAACAGTCCCATTGTGCACAGGGATAAAGCCATCACTGCACCCCAGACAACCTGTGTTTGATTAGCTGCATAGGTGCATTGGCACCCCAGACAACCTGTATTTGATTATTTGCATGGCTGCATGGTCACCCCTAGACAACCATGTTTGGTTAGCTGCATGGTAGCATTTGCACCCCAGACAATCAGTGTTTGATTAGCTGCAAGGCCACATGGGCACCCCACACAACCCATGTTTGATTAGCTGCATGGGTGACAGATGGGGCTGAGTGGCAGAAATCCACTCATCCATTCCTGGTGAATGGGGCTGAGTGGCAGAAATCCACTCATCCATTCCTGGTGAATGGAGGCAGCCTTGGTTCACTACAATAAATCAGTGTTATGAGCGTGGAGAGTTCTGTGTGCAGGGTACTCGGGAGGTAGCTCATAAGAAGCACATATGTATCTCTCAAAGGCAGTGACTATGGATCTTGCAAATTGACCTTGGGATAGCAGGAGTTAGGGCACACTGGCAGCAGTATGACACTTCACCAGCCTTCTCAGTCTCCTCACCAGCCCCAAACATGGATCAGGTTGAGCCAGGGGCAGGCTAAGGTGGGTCCTAAAGAAGAAGGACAGAAGCTGATGGCAGCAGATAGTCAGCTGCAGGAGATAAATATCATTCCTGACAAATCATAACAAAGAATGAAACTAAGCAAAATGAAGGGAGCTAACAGTACTTGGAAGACAAGAATGAACAGCAGAGCTGGAGAGGACAGAATAAATTGACAGGAAAATGCTTCTGTAACATATTATTTACTGGTTGATTGGACTTCATTTTATGCAAAAATTGATTATATGAACCCAGTACATTGAATGAGCTTAAAACTTCATCCGTCCACAACCCCTTTTTCTCCATTTTTACAAATAGGGTCAGGGTGTAACTTCAACAGTGACAGTCATCTAGATCCAAGGTTCACATCACTGGTGGCCAGCCCTGCCACGTTTGTCACACAGACACACACACACACACCTATGGCCAATTTACAGTCTTCAATTCACCTATCGCAAGTCTTTGGAATATGGGAGGAAATTGGAGCATCCAGAGGAAACTTACGCAAACACATGGAGGACATGAAGATTCCACACAGAAGGCACCTCATCTGAGAATCAAACCATGGCAACTCTTGCTGTGAGGTGACAACATTACCTGCTATGCCACTGTACTGCCCTCTGTGGAAGTTCTAACTTATCCCACAGTTCTGGTTATATTAAATGGGTGCCTGACCCAAAGTCCCCTGTATGGGAGGGTAAGGATCTTACCCATACATAAAAGAGCTATCCGATTTCACATTCACTTGCTGCACCCTACTGGATCATATACTTATGCACAGACAAATTAAATTAATGAAATCTGACAAAGGTGGGGGCTTAGTGGTTATGAATTCTAATGATTATGTTGACAAAATGTGTACCGTTCTATATACTGACACATATGAAGAGATATCTGTTAATCAGAGAAATATATCCTACCACAAAACTGATATAATGCTACAAGATCTCTGTTCGGGTTGGGAGGATGGCCTAATGGTTAAGGTGTTTGCCCTACAAACACAAGGTGCAGGGTTTGAGTCTCACAAGGGATAATTGGCTAGGCTTAAAATGTCTCGCAAGGGCAGTTAGCTTAGTACTAACCTATGAACCTATGACACAGGGACAAATTACTAAACAAGAGTTTGATTTTTTGAAGGTGGATACACCAAGAACCCCTTCCATCTTTGGAATGCCTAGGATACATAAGGACTTAAATGATCCACCGTTGCATCCAATAGTGGATGCAAAATCCTCTAGTTACTTGGCTAAATTTATGGACGTTAAACTTAAAAAGAAGATGTTGACTATTCATTATTTATTTACGGACTCATGAGATTTTTTAACTAGAATTTCTGATTTGTTATACAAGGATCAGCTCATTTTTGTGACTATAGATATTAAGGATTTGAATTCTGTCATTCCACATGGAATTGGTTTGGAGTGGTTCTATGAATTTTTATGTATGAATAATCAACTGGACCACATGGCTATTTTTGTATTATGAAATATGATGGAAATGATACTTAGCAACAATTTCATATATTTTGAAGGGCAACTATTTTGTCAAAGAACAGGGGTGTCTATGGCGGCAGTTTGTGTCCCAATATAGTGATGACCTTCTGAGAACAGAATTTTGTATTTAATTCTCCTTTGAAGACATCTTGGTCTTTATATGGCTGTTTTTTGGATATTTTGGGACGATACAGTAGACAGATTTTCCTACATTAATGGGGCAAATGATTTTCTTGGATTCACCATGAACTATGAGAGTGATGAGATGAACTATTTAGATGTGTTAGTTTTTAAAAATAAGGAGTTAAATAAATTTCAATCAACTATTTTTAGAAGACACACTTACTTGTATTCTTCGTTACATTTTACCATTTGGCACCATTTGGCACCCCCTTTATCAAAAAAAAAGCTTTGGTTAAAGGACAAATGGTGCTTTTAGTTAGGATGTTCTCCCAGGACGACGTTTTTCATGAGGAGTGTATTAAAATTATGTGGGATGTAAGAAAAGAGGGGTTATCCAAAGTCTTTTAACAGTATACCAGATGAAGCCCAGTTTCAAAGGCAGAATGAAATTTACCATTCCTTACTGGGTAAAAATGAATTTGCTTTTCATTCGGATGGGCAACAAGAGGGAAGATTAAATATAAACAAACCTGCATTTTAACACTTAATGTGGAATTTCGAGTTATTAAGGAAGTGATTTTTAAGAACTGGGGTATTTTTTCCATTGAAGATAATTTAACTCAATAGTCAGGAGACGCACCTAGGATTATTTGTGAGGAGGATACACGTTTCAAAACCCTCCTAAAGAGGTATAAAGAAGTCTCTACCTCTCTTGGTATAACATCCTGTGGACACACCCATAACAACTCTGGATTGGGTCTCTAAGACCTGTCTTTCCATTGCATGTTGAACAGATATGAATAAAATCCTTTTGACTGTTGGTGAGAGGGAAAAGGTTCTATTGCTGCTTGTGTTAGGACATCCACCAAAAATGAGACAAATGCATGTCCCTGGTCTTTTGAAACGGACAGAAGTTATCTTCTTTCTGGTCAGCTAAGACAGTGAAGTCTGTACCCCTGGAGATGATTTGTAACACTCACTAGTCTACAGTTGTTTGATCAAGTCCAGAAAAAGCAGGATACACAGCTCCCTAGCTTGGAACAATGTAGAAAAAAGGGCCAAGGCTGAGTGTCTGAGGCCGGAGGTTAATAGCTGAGGTTTGTATGCCATAGTTGCTCCTTGGGAACTCTGCACCTTCCCCATCCTCCTCTTGCCATTTGTTTTTCTGTACCACCTTCCTACCTTTTGGTGACTTGCCTTTACCTTGCCTCCATTAGTAAAGCCCATCCTTAGAGACGTAATTTCTACAGTATTTGGGAATAGGAGGGTGAAGTGTATTTAACTGACTTCACTGCTTTTCCTTCTGTCTCTAGTTTTTCACCACCTTACATGATATGGGTCCAAAGAGGAAATTATTTTTCCAAACTGTTATTAATGAGTTTAATCTTCACATCTTTAGATAGGAACTGAGTCCTCAGCCACGAATGTGTCCTGATGGCTAAGCCAGCAACAGCAGCCCAGAATGTTGTATCCACAGTCGTATACCCACATTTTATGGCATAATGTCTCAGCTGACTAGTCTGAGCTTGGTTAATCAAAGCTGTCGTAATGGTTTCATACTGCACTCCTTTACAGCTGTCCTGCAATTGCCTGATGACAATGCTCCTGACATTTCAGAACATGGGTCTGACACCACTGAGGGCCCTGAGGCTCAGTGTTGCTGAAGTATATACTCTACTTCTCCAGATTAGTTAAACAGTGTGGTTTTACATTCACTGGGAAGAGTTTCTTTAGCAGTTTCCAGGAATACTGTATCTGGATCTGCAAAAGAAGTTTTACACAAAAATAATGAGGATCCTGCAAAAATGGTTGTGCCTTTCAGGGACCAGCAGACGACAGTCTGGCTCAATGGATTTTGCTTCAGATTTATCCAACAGGCATATTTTGGAATGGAACAATATCAACTGGTTAAGGAAGACAACACACCCTGAAGATCCAAATATCTTTTCTGAGACATAGGTGGCAGTATACTAAACACCAAAAATGTGATGAGAGACTTAGGGACACAGGTGGACAGTGGTCTCACTTTCGATAACCACATCGCCACAACAGTCAGGAAATTCTTCTATGTGGCAAACCTCATCACTAAGGGCTTTTCATCCAGGAAAAAAAGAGGTCATTGTCCCACTGTACTAATCCCTCATTAGACCCATTATAGAGTACAACGCCCCATTTGGTATGTACCTCACAAGACATCTGCAACAGCTGGAAAGGCCGCAGAAACACCTCACTAAAAGAATCACAGGTCTAAAGCAGATGCCTATACTGACAGTCTAAAAAAACTCCAGCTATACTCTGTGGCATATCATCTACTCAGAGGCAATCTCTGCTTAACATACAAGGCCATGTCAATCCCTGAGCTGTTGGACATGCTCCACTTACAGAAACCCAATCCCTCAGAGCCACACGCTCCAGGGATCTAAACCTTGTCATCACAATGAACAAAACATGCTGGAGGGATAGGTTCCTGACCCAGAGACTCCCCATACATGTCAAGCAGAGAGCCTCATTGGCGCTCTTCAAAAGGAACTTTGACGACTGGATGGGAGATGGGAAATTCACCCTGGGGATCACGTTAGTCGGCCTGCTACACAGGGGTCCAGGGAAGTAAATATTGCGGGAAGAAATATCCAGGGAATTGTTATGGCTAGGCTTGTATAGGCCCTAGGGCCGATAGCCTAGTACCAACCTATGAGACATGCAGTCCTCTTGTGGCTGCTACTTTTATCTCCTTAATGAACACATCTCAAAATGGCATTATTTTTTTGGGGACAGTCAGAGGTAAAAGTGGTCTCAACAGTCTGTGCCATAAGCCACAGAGTAGAAAATCTGTGAACTGCAGTCCAGATCCAAGTCCTCATTCTCAGAATCAATGGAATCTAAGTCCCTTATTGGATAGACCTCCCCTTCCTCTTAGGTGGAGGGGCTCTAGTCACAAAGTGCTGTTCAGAATTTGGTTTCAGACTACACAGGAAATGCAACAAAAAAAAAGAAACCTGAGCTAATGTAGCTAAATCCTGGGAGGGAAGCTATCTGGGACCAGGGGAAAAGGATCCCTCAAGAGCCAGCTGCTTAATCATGGCAGGCACTCTGGCAGGCACAGTGGTCCTGTCTGAAATGGTGGTCAACGTGGATTTGTGAATGCAAGGGGGAAAGTCACTGGGTTCTAACTTGAGAGTACAGCTGTCCTCTTTCGCAATTACCATGGGTATTCTGCCCTCCTCAATAACTGAGTTATTCTGGAGAGCATGCCCATGAACCAGTGTCCAATACAGACTGCTGGGCCTGGTTTTTAGTCTGGTAAGACATGCAAGGGGCAGAAGGCATAAAAGCCTCAAAAGGGATAACATAATCAGAAGTCTCTGCATTAACAGGTATCTGGGGCAGGGGTTGTTTAAAGACTTCTGTAAAACTTTCACTCTTGGAACTAGGTGTCCCCCAAAAATTAACAAGTTCAAGAGTCTTTCTTCCTTTCTCTTATTGAGCATGTTTCTTCTTATCATGCCTTTTCTTTTTGTGAGTTGTGAGGGACATTCATGGCAAACTGCTGTTGATCTGCAGATATGACAGGTTGGTTTAACAAGACTGCAAGTGTCTTTTGGTCTGGTATGTAAGCCTACAGGGCTTCCTGCCTAACTAACTTCTTTGGTCTGGCAGTTGGCAAGCAGGATTAAGTTTGTGAGCTGTTAATGAGCTACTTTCTGTGGTACAGGATTTGGTTCCTTCGGCCTTCATTTGTTTACTGAGTGACCTAGCCATAAAGTACTTTGGGGCAATTTGGAATTTGAGCTAGGCTTATTAATGGTCCTCTGGATTATATGCCTAGTAACTACCTAGGCTCAGGATGTTCCTCCTCTGAGTCCCTCTGTGCCCGTGCTAGTCTTGGCAATGGTGGGGGGCTGTGTGAACCCTGACAGATGCTACAGTTACCCATGTCATGTTCTGGACACAAGCAATACACACACACACTGAACATGGAAATCTTTTTATGGACTCTGTCATCTGTGGGGACACCCGTTTACCTTCTGTGGAGCAGATGTGCCCTATACCTCCATGTCTGGCACTTTGTTTACCAGATGCCTGCTTACAAAAATACAACTAACTTACTTTAAACAATTGAAAAAAAAAAAGAAAAAAATGGTCCTCAACATCATTCCTCTCTGCTTTATACACTTCAGCCATAGGCCTAAAAAGACATTGGGATGAAACAACACTCTTAAAAAGAACAGATGACATTGGCAAGGAAGAACTACAAACTGAGCAGGTGAACACCACCTACACACCAGATACAAGAAGATGTATATCTGCCTAGCTACGGGGAAAGGCTGTACAGCTCTGAAAGTCAGGGAGGCACATTACTCATCCAGTAGCAGAGATCCATAAAGTAACAACTGCAAAAGTGATCCACATGAAAAACATCCCATAATATCTTTAGAATTAGTTATAACCTATCATGTTTGTTGAAAGTATGGATAATACTCCATGTGGCAGCTTTAAGGTATCTTGGGCAGATAGAGTTATAATAAAATTCTGCTGAAGTAGTTCCCATTCTAGTGGAATGTGCTCTAAGAGTGTTTTGCAGATGTTTGTGGTGTTCATCATAGCAAAAGGCAATACTGTGGGCCAGCCACATGGACAAAGTTTGTTGGGTTACAGGCAGGCCTTCTCTTCATTTATTCAAGGAAGCAAAAAGTCTGTACATTTCCTAAAGAATAAGCCACTCTGGTGTTGTATCTTCATTGCTTAGGCACATATGACATATAAAGATGTTCTTCACCATTCTAATATATGGGACAGTAAACTAGAAACTGAACAGACAGATGCAGGGATACAGCAGAGACAACTCTTGGCATGAAGGAGAGATTAGTTGACTACTATATACACTGCAAGGTCCCGATCCCTGTCTATTGTTCGAAATGCTATGTGTGAGTGAAGACTTTCTGCTAACCCAGTGAGCAACAAACTGAATGTATGTATGTACTTCTGGCATTTCAGACTGACAGACCGTACCTCCAATGACAATACACTATAGGTACTTCAGTGGGTAGAAGAGAACTCATAAAACAAGCAGACTCAGTTTTGGCAATCAACAAATTCTACACAGAACTAAAACACAAACCTGCAATGATCAAAGAAAGGGTTATCTGAAATAAAACTAAAATGTAACTATTCCTTTAACTATGCATTTCCCTTATATTCTAAAGTCTTCATACTTTTTCATGACAAAATTCTCTGCAGGACCATTTATAAAGCTCTTTTCTCAAATGTAGCTCAGAGATAGTAAGCAATCTGCTTCCCTAAAAAAATCTTAGAAATGGCAATTACATTGTTACACTTCTTTTATTTGTGTAAAGACTATTAAATAAAATATTTCAAATACCTAAGAAACCCATTCTTACACACTCCAGCAAGGTCTGATGGTACATTTAGCATACATGACAGTTTTGGATAGCAAATATAATACTGTTTATGATCGAAGATGGTTCTTTAATTATGATTGATATATTTTGGAGAGACACGATTTGTTCTAACAATCTAAGCTAGTGGGAAGTACAAGGGTTTTTAAAGGAAACAGACATTCAACTCATGACTGTTTTTAAAGCTGACACTTTTATGCATTAGATGTCAGATGATCAGGGGAACCAAGTTAATATCAGTTTAATGGAAACACTTAGAACATTTACAGGTTCCATCAATTCTTTTTTGAGATTAAAAATTGCATCTTAGATTTCTTTAAACACATTAATCAGACACGTGTAGGCAAAACTGATCCATTGAACAATGCAATAAACATGAAATATTATCTATTCTACACAGATAATGGCATGAAAAAAACATAATAGTAGGTGTTGCTTCACTGATTAGTTATCACACCTGTGGTGGGTTTGATTCAATTGTAAAAAATCATCCCTAATAGGTTAAAAGGTTCTGATCACTATTCTTCCTTTTAAAGTAACTAGAGATAAAGAATGAATAAGCACGTTGTCGTTAGTAATTTGTTTAAGAGAAAGCAGCACATCCAAGAAAAGAGAACACAGAAATAAGAATCTAATTTAACAATAAGGTGAACTATTCACTCCCTTTCAAAAAAAGTGAGCCTAATACGTAACTGTAGCTAGTGACTGGCTAAACATGCCATTTTGTTTTATAAGCATGCAAAAAGTATCATCAAAGATTATAATTTAATGAGGTAATTTAATGAGGTATTAAAACAAGGTGGAGTGTTACTAAAGGCTATATTTATCCAAAATATGCCGATTTAACACCTACATACTCCTTTGCTTAAAAACAGTAAAATGATTCCAAGCTACTGCATTTTCTTCAGAACAAATTATGGGTGATTCTGTAATTACATGTTAAGTAAACAACTACAGGCAACTGTCACAACCTTATTATTAGTGCTTGTTTTTCTTTGTTAGTGGCCAAAAGTACCAACGAACACACATTTTTTATGACTGAAATGAACATTCTTAAGCAGTGCACATGGACAGTTGCCATGGTCTCTGCTCTCCCTCTGAGAACAACAAAACTTGCTAATAGGTAACCATCAATACCACACTGCTGGGAGTTAACATTGTTTTACATTTCCCTTAAAAAGCAGTGCAGAGTTGCTAAACTACTGCATATCAACAAAAGCATTTTCTTAATTATGAAAAGAAAAAGAAAAACAAATCACCACTATGACATAATTACTGCAGCACACGTTAGGCTGCCATTCAGGAAACAGGTACATCCCTGATCAAATTAAAGGCTCCACACTCAACAGACACAAAGGATAAGAATGTAAAATACCTATTTACTTCTATGCGCTATGTTCTCAAAGACAGGGAAAAACTGGTTTCCATTGGAATACAAAATAATGTTGCATATTGACTTTAGTCCCCCCCCTACATTCTCCAACGTACCACTGTGAACACTTGGTTCTCCTGTTAAACTCTTGGCAGGGGTGCCTTCTGGGCACAGTCAGCAAGCCCTCCTTGTGTTCACCCTCACACATTCCGTTTTCCTCACATACCAAAAAGCCAAGCTATAGGTGAACTAGCTTTCCTCAAAACTGCCCATAGGTGTGCATGAGCTGTAAGAGTGAACATGTTTAATGCAAAGGCTGGTGACCCATCGGGATTGCTTTCAATCCCTTGCTCCCAAGGAATGTCAGGAAAAGCACCAGATTCCCTGTAATTCTAAAATGAAGTAAGCAATTAATTTGAGAAAGAATGTAAACTACTTTGAGGTACATTTCAGATAAACTTCTAACCTGATAAAAAAAAAAAAAAAAAAAAACACTTGCCAATTATGTCCAGGGTTTTGCAATAAACAGCCAACAACTAGTCTCTCTCTGACCTCATCCAGTCACTGATTCCCATTTTTGACCATCTTCATTATGAAGATTTGTTGATGAAAATGTCACGTATGGTTTGAACATGAATTCACTTCTTTCTTTTACAAAGACAAACATGGACAATTCACTCTATTTATAACATACACATTTTAAATGTGAACAGCTGATAAATACCCACCACATTTTTCTGGATATGGGAACTCCCACAAAGTAGACTCCTAGAGGTGGCCACATTAACAGTCTAAATGAGTACCTTAGGGAAAAAATTCAGTGATCTAAAACAAAACTATTATGTACAGAACTGCAACCCTCCTTCTGTTAAAAATATTCCTGCCAGCAATGAAAAAAATAAGGCAAATTAAATAGTTAATGTACTTTTCACTCCATACATAAAGGAAGGATGCTTCATCATTCAATCTACCTGCCACCTTCTCAGTTACATAACACATTGCTTGTTGATGATGCTTACATTACCCTTAATCACATTACAATTGTTTTACTGCCCTTCAGTTCCTGAATTTATTTCACTATTTTCTGTTCCATCACCAAATTACACAGCAAAAAAGACAAATACTGAGGTTTATTAAATAAGACACTACAGAAGTAAACAGTACAAGTAAAAATGTGAAGATACTGAATAAAGATTTTTTTCACAAAATTTACAGAAAAATGTCACTGAAACTAATAAAAGCAAACAGAGTGGTGTCCATGTCAGTCCAACCATGGAAGAAAGGGCCTTGAAAGTACTCATTAATGGACCTCAAATACCTTACTTTACAGTGATAATTTGATGAACAGTGTCACAACTGACTCCAGTTTTAAATAAAAGGGTGTCTGCAGATTATATGTGGAATAGGATTTATTTTTGCAACAATGGCAGCAAGACAAAAGCAACTACAGACATACTACTTTGGTCTCGTATGTATGAAATCGTCTCTGAAAAATAAAGTGTTAAAGCACAACACAGTAAAGAACAAACAATGTCCTGGACTGACAAACCAAACTAGTGATTAGGAAGAGGCTGTGGAGAGGGCCTACCCAGACCTAGGTGACTTGAACACAAAGTGATTCACTGGTCTTGTATCATAATTCATAGTTCTTGGCACTACAGCTGGTAAGTCTCAGATGAAAAGTTATAAAAAAGTGTTCGCTTAAACCGTGTCACAGGTTGGTAGCCTGGGAAACAGACTGGCTGAAAAAAAACAGGAAATAAGAGTATCATAGTAATGGAGTGCATTGCTGAAGAAATATGTTGTTAATTAATTATGTCAAAGTTTCACAAATGTTAACCAATTTCGCTGAATTGTTTTACAGGTGACATTGCAGAAGAGCAGGAAAGAATTTTGTACTTTACAGACAAACCACCCCAAAAATCAGAACTGCTGCTTTACATAAGCGGAGCAGAAGGGATGGGAAAGGAACAAAGTATTATTCAAAAAGGTTTAAAATGCAACTAGTATGTATAGCCGTAACAAAGAAATCTATAGCATGGAATACACAATGGAAGAAAAATTGTGAACTAAAACTGGAGAGGGATTGGCCACAAGTCCCTTAAAATAAAATAATTAAAATGCCTAAATGTTCCAAGTACAAATGGAATGCTGGGATTCGCAAAGGCCACACCCTAATCAGGTATTTATTACCCCATCTCCAATATTCGGACCAGACAAGGGCTTTCACAGCTAGGAAATCCCACATTGTTTTTGCTGCAACAGTGAAACATGACAAACATCTTATTGTTCTACACAAGCAGAGAGACTTTGCCTTGTATACCTGGAAAACAACCATGCATCAGAGGACAAACCCGATTCATACTACTTAGAAACCTGGCCAAGAAAGCCATAAGATGACACAAAGCTCATCACCCTCCACTCCAGCCATCAGTTTCTAAAATGAAGTCCAAAAGCTTTCTGGAAATTACTTGATAATATCACAGACCAATTAATAAAATAATAATTCCACTCTCCCCAGCTTCTCAGCCTTTTGGTTAAAATCAAGTGTAGTCTGCAGCCCTTCTTATCTCAGTGCATGATTTTGTAAAATAATTTTCTGAAATTCCTAAAAAAAAGAGCAACTTGTATATCATGCACAAACAAAACTAGGAACTTCCACCTACATGCCTCACCGCTAATTCAAAAAATAAAAAATAAAAAAAAAAAATCAAGAAAAACAAATATATAACTTATTACAGCTGATAGTTACAACAGCCCTCAGCCTCAAACTCAGCTCAGATTGATTAGTGACCCAAGTGTCTGAGGGACATGGCATAGAGGCTGGGTGTGCCTATTCAGAGTGCTAGTCTGCTGGGGTTGAGCCTTAATGAAAGCCAGGGTTCAGGGAGAATCTTCTGACTGGGCAAGTCGAGGAAGTGTGGCTGCTCTAGGGGACACTGCAGTCAAATCCTCCTGGGCCACACCTCACTGCCCACCTAGCTAAGACATAGTATCATCAGCATGCTGTTAAGCAAGGTCTAGGAAAATGCTCTGGTGTAACAGTCCGTATATGTGACACTGCCTGCTCTAGTCCCAGTCCATATCTTCTTCGCCACACATTAACAATGGCCTAAGCTAGGGGAGTAATACTAGTAAAAAAAATTGAAATTTCTCACTCCTTTTCCTTTCCACCAGGTGGGTGCCAAGGAGGAGGCTAAAACCATGGGGGGGGGGGGGACAAGCACATTCAAAAGGACATGTTTTCATAGTCAGTCAGTCACCTGATACATTCCCATCTACTGATTCTAGTATCCTCCACCTACACGGGCTCACAATCTCGCTCACTGAAATCTTCCCCTCTTTGCCTCTTATTCTTAAATATCCTAGTCCTAATCCCCTCTAATACCAAGGTCCTGCTTAGTATCGCTACATTTATCCTCTCTTCTTATCCACTCCCCATTACCCAATATGTTTTTGCATTTGAATGCATTAAGTAGACATAAAACATATTCTAATATAATTTTAGGATAGGAAACACTATACTTTTATGTCTGTTACTAAAATGCAAAATTTGTGTTTTCTTTTACTTCTAACGTATAACCTTGTCAATATTTCAGTAAGCATGTTTCTTCATCAAATGTGTGTATACACCTGCCTCAACTACTAATGGAAGTAATCTACTATTACACATGCCTTATGTAGGTTTCCTTTTTTTGCAGGCTGGCCTGAAAAATGTCCATTTGGATCAGTACTCTACCGTAGATAATCAATCAAAATTAATTAATTCATCCATTCCATGTTCTCTTCAATTATTCGCACCATTTCTGGGTGTCGCAAATCCATCTTTCTTGAAGGAACAATTTTTACTCTGTAGTGGCCTTGAAGGTTGTGTGTTAGGCCCGGCAAGCCAGCATGTAAAACTCTACTGCCAATCATTAGTGGACCGGAGTTCCGCTGTGGCGACCCCTAACCGGGAAAAGCCGAAAGACACAAACAAACAGTGGCCTTTTTAAATTATCTACTTTTCAAACTGCATTCCTTGTTTTATCACTCTGGTAGCCTTCTTCAGAACAGATGAAGACTTAGGCTACAACAGCAAAAGCCATTAATAAACAAGCCTGTTGCAGGCAAACAGTATCTAAATCATCCACATACAATGTTTAGCTGTTTTGGTCCTGATTATAATTTCTGATAGTGTGTAAACTGCAGCAAATTTAAGCAGGCAACAAGGTTAGAGGGCTAAAAGCACCAAATTCTTTTCCAAAAAAGAAATGCCCAAAGTCTTTTGAAAAGTCAAGAAAGAATGTAATGCTGAACCAGCTAAAGGAATAAATGAAATGAAGCAAATAATCCACAAAAAGGCTGAATCTGTACGAAAGAAGGTTTCTGCTCCTTCAGACTCAAGAATAGTACAATTTTCAACCAGTACTTCTGACAGAGTATTCCACAGTGGTGCAGCGGTAGCATTGTTGCCTCACAGCAAGAGGTTCTCCCGTTCGATTCTCAGCTAGTGTGCGGGGAGTGCCTTCTGGGTGGAGTCTGCATGTCCTCCCCGCGGGTCGAGTGGCGTTCCAAAAAACATGCGTGAATGGGCGTGCCTTCATTGAAGGTTGGGCGTCGAGCTGGCAACTCGGCACCATGAAAATCTACTGCCAATCATTAGCGGACCAGAGTTCCGCTGTGGCGACCCCTAACGGGGAAAAGCCAAAAGACAACAACAACAACTTCTGAGAGAGTCACAATTTTACTAAATCTCAAGCAGAAGGAAATGTAAAGTGCCCATGAAGCTTCTACCAATGTAAGTGACTTTAAAATGCATTATTAAACAGGCACCTTTGCCAGCACCAACATCAGTACAGATGTCCGACCTACCTAAAAATCATACTAGAAATAAGAGAGATGGGTGAGCCAGATGCCTATATTTTAAGGGTGCCTACACGTTTTCAGGTTTTCAAAGTTTGCTCTTCATATAGCTTAACAATACACAGTTCGTCTTTTACAATCTTCTCTAAGAAGTTTGAAGGCTTTGCCTTTTCTCCCAGTACACCAAACACAAATAACACTTTGCAAAGAAATGGTTATACTGTATGGAACATTCTGGTTATGGCAAGACATTGCCCAGGAGATCTCAAGGAACAATTAAGAATCCCACTTACTTTAGACTACATACCTGCAGAAATAACTCAACATTTTCTTTGCATGTTGTTTACTATGTGTGTACACATTTTGTATTTATGTTTGTTAACCTGGTAAGTAAGTTGACCCATGGACCCTTTTCAGTCCTAATCTGAGCTACATTGGCAGATACAATATAATAAATTATGGAGTAGATTATGTTAATACAATACCATAACATTAATTAGCAAATATAATGCTGTTAACAGTGAAATGTTTTGACAGTAAATAAAGCACACACACACATATATATATATATATATATATATATATATATATATATATATATATATATATATATATACATACATATGCAACATCACAGCTCTTTTGATGTGTTAGAAGTACTGCATATGTCACATACTACAATACATATCTTGTAGTGACATGTATATCTAATATACTACAGTTATGCTATATGGCTTGCGAAATATGAATCACCTCTGTAAATCTGTTAAAAGGGGGTCTGGAAGCCCACAACAGCAGAGATGTTTGCTTTTCGTAGAACAGAGCCTTTGGGAAACAGAGCAACCAGTGACTCAAGGTAGGTTATGACAATAAGCTGTGAAGCTGTGGATTGCTAGAGAAGACCTGAGGATGTAATGAAGCAACAGGGAAACCATATGTGAATGGATTTATACTGCTTCGGCTTGAAGGGGAACAATTATGTTCCTATTGAGAGACTGTCTTAAAACAGAACTGTGACTTTGTGTTCTGAATTCTTAACTGTGAGTTACTTAAAACTACATTATGAAAATTAAGCTCATAATTTTATTTTTTTTTGAGTGGTGAACATTAACTTTGAAATATACTGTACATAAACTGAACTAAATAAAAAAATGAGGCAGTGTAGCAACTGCCTCATGTACACTCACAACCCCCTATTTTAAATCATTCCTGTACCATATGTGAGAGATGCACCTACATTATGAAGCTGGAATCACAGCTCTCTCGTGCAATAGACAGCAATACAGGGTGGGTTGTCAGCCAACCTATCACAACTCCTACTCATAACACACAGCATACACATAGACCAACATATGTGGAGGTACTCACAAAAAAAATCTACCTAAACACCAGAAATCTCCAAAACACATAGATACTAAACCGACCATTACACAAGCACAAGTGTCTCACCATTAAAACCCATAAGGCAACACACATCCACTCCAAATATCTTAGTCCTAGAAGACTCTACAGTGAGAGAGACAGATGCCCCCCCCCACCAGGCTGAACAAGGAAAAAGTCACGGTCAGCTGTCTTTCTGCTGCCAGGATTTGTCCGATCATGCAGGCACTCAAAACTCTCAAAAACAAGTACTGTTATGATTCGGTCATAGTACATGTTGGTGTGAATGACTTGAGATGTACCTCCCTGGACTACATGAATAGAGACATGATTGAGCTCTCTGATTATGTGTCACAGGCAGGTATGTCCCTGCCTTCAGCAGCATATTACCCTCACCTAGGGTGATACCACAATATAAACAGAAAATCATTGACTTCAATCATTGGCTTAGTTTCATTCTAAGGGGATCCAGTATCTGTCAGCCTGGGATGACATGATCGACAGACCTCAATGCTTTGCCAGAGATGGTCTTCATCTGTCATCCCTGAGATTTCGGCTACTGTCAAAGGCTCTTGCCACCCCCATAGTGCCTTTTTTAGGCAATGTCACAAGAACAAAATTCTGACCTAAAAATTTCATCAAAAAACAACCACAAGGTTATGCTGCTAAATGCTAGGAGTCTTAGCATGAAACTGCACTCACCGGAAGCAGTCCTTACCTTGGAAGATGCTGACATCTGTGCAGTCACAGAGACCTGGTTCAAAGCTGTTGAGAGCACTCCAGCCATACCAGGTTACACCTCCTACCACATGTTCAGACCACGACCGGAAGGCATGAAAACTAAAGGAGGTGGTGTATCAATATTCATTAAAGATAAATACACCTCCAGATTGGTTAAACAGTATGATTCCCTGGAGACACTTCAGGTGCAAGTAACTGTTGGTAGAACACCTATTCTAGTCATTGGCAGCTACAGGACCCCCTCCATGAATGAGGACACCTAGTCTACCTACTTGGATTTACTGGAATCCAACAAGATATATCCAAACACCATGGTTCTAGGTGATTTTAATTACCCATTCATTGACTGGATAAATTACTCGTGCTCAAACTCACTTGCCCAAAGGTTCCTAGAGTTCATTAACGTCAACGCCTTGGACCAGCTGGTGTACACCCCAGCTACAGGCTCCAACATCCTGGATCTGGTGCTTACGAATATGGGAGACTGCTGTAGCACCCCCATTGTGAGGTCTTCCTTTGTCAGATTTGACCACAAATCAGTCTCATTTGAAGTAACTCTCACACCTGACCCCCCCCCCCCCAGCAGCAACTAAACTAAAAAACTTCTCTAATGCAGATTATGTCCTTCTAAGGGATGGTATAAATAGCTTCACTGCACCTCCCCCTTCAGATGCAACTGGCAACTATGCCTAGTCCAACATCAATGCTTTTTACAAACACCTGTATAACTGCATTGACGAGGCCACACCTGATACATAGGTTCATAGGTTGGTACTAGGCTATCGGCCCTACGGCCTATACAAGCCTAGCCAAACAATTCCCCGTATATTTCTTCCCACAATATTTATTTCCCTGGACCCCTGTCTAGCAGGGGCAAAAAAGTGCCTGTATCTTCGCCAAAGAGGACATTCTCAGTATGGCAGCATCCACCCCCTGTGGGAGTAGAACCCACAGCCTTCTGCATCAAAGGCAAGTACATTAGCTGCTGTGCTATTAACAATTAACAAAACAAGCTCTTTAAGGAACAGCAAACCTGCCTGGTGGGCAACCGCCATTAACAGGCTTTACAACAAGATGAAGAAATTGTTGTTCAAAAGTAAAAGGGAGTGTGCCTAAACTGGAAATAGTCACTCATCAACTTAAACAAGCAAATTAAGACTTCTTGTGAAGTCCTCTAAAGCAAATAATGAATACACATTAACGTCCTCAACTAAGGACAACCATAAGGTGTTCTTTAGTTACATCAATAGCCTAAAAGGTAAGAACCATATTTGCGCCAAACTGGTAATTAATGATATCACATACACTGAGCCTGTGGACAAAGCAAACCTGTTAACCAACAGGTTTTGTGAAAACTTCACCCTCCTGTCCCCACCATTATACCACATGACATTCCTTCCACTTATCCCCCACCTTGTATCTCTAAACAGCAAGTTGTATAAGCCCCGTCTATGGCCAAAAAGAAAGCATCTATGGGACCTGATAACATCCCAGGCTGCGTCCTACATGGGCTGCAACAAGAACTAGCAAAACCATTGGGTACTCTTTTCAGTCATAGTCTAAGCACAAGCTTCATCCCAGCTAAATGGAAAATGGCCATCATTATCCCCTTGCACAAAGGTGGTGCTTCCATGGACTCCTGGAACTACAGACCTATTAGCCTGACTAGCCTTATCTGCAAGGCCATGCAAATCATCATGAATCTTATCAAAGATATAGGTAGTCTCCAAACATTTGACCCTACTCAGTTTAGATTTGTCAAAGGGAGATGATGCCTTTTAAACCTGGTGGACGTCTTCGAGACAGTCACCACACCCCTGGACAAGGGGAAAACTGTGCATATAGCCTAGCTGAAGTTGGCCAAGGCTTTTGACACTATTCCACACTCAGGCATTATTGACAAACTCACCCAGCTAAGTATCAACCCTCACATTGTTAGGTGGGTCACAAACTGGCTCACCGATAGAACCCATACAGTCAAAATAGGAGAATCCACCTCCAACAGCAGACCTGTAACCAGTGGTGTTCCACAGGGATCAGTCCTGGGACCTCTACTGCTCAGAATCTATTTCTCCAAATGCAAGCAAAAACTAAAGGTCTCTGGTGGACAACATTTGCTAACAACTGCAAACAGTGAGCAGTCATAGAATCCTCAAACAATGTCAACATCCTAAAAGAGTGTTTTACGCAAACAAATGATTGGTGCCAAAGTCACAGCCTTAAACTCAATGCAAAAAAAATATCATCCCTTTTGGTAAGAGCAATGTTCCAGCTAACTACCATATCAACAGAAACACCCTAAGCATGCACTCAGTGGTGAGAGACCTGGGCACACTGGTTAACAGCAACCTTACCTTTGATCACCATGTCTCCACACTGGTAAGAAGGGCATTCTATATTGCTCATCTCATATGTAAGGGCATTGCCTCCAGAAAAAAAAGTTATAACCTCCCTGTACTCTTCCCTCATCAGGCCAATAATTACCTTTCCAAGCACCTGCAGCAACTGGAGAGACCACAAAGGTTCCTCACAAAGAGAATTTAATGTGTTCAGCATCTGCCTTATATGGATTTGCTGAAATCCCTGTCACTTTACTCCATTGTATGCAGACTACTCAGAGGCAATCTCTGCCTTGCATATAAGGTAATCTTGGACACTGCTTTATTGGAGATGCTGCATATCCGTAAGTCTAACGGCTCACGGGTTACTTGCTCTAAAGACCTTAAACTAGTATGCAACATTAACAGAACCTGCTAGATGAACAGATTTGTCTCCCAGAGGTTACCACACCTGTGGAACAGACTCCCTACTCATGTAAAGCAGAGCACCTCTTTGGCCCTCGTCAAGTACAATCTGGATGATTGGATGGGTAACTGTACATTCACCCTGGGGGTTACACCTGTGTCTCTCTTGGACAGGGGCAATAGGTGCTGATCATGGAAACAAGGGCAGAACTTGGCTAGGACTGTAAGGGCCCTAGGGCCATTAGCCTAGTAACTTCCTATGGTCCTATAAGGCATCTCCAGAGTCTTAAACCTGCTAGAATATATATATATATATATATATATATATATATATATATATATTATATATTACTGTAACAACATAAACCACCCTCCCCAACCTCTACCCCTCCCTAAATAGTGACTCTCAACCACACCTAATCCTTATTTTTTTTTACCTCTTTACAAAATACACACATACACACACAAATATGAACTAACACAACGTATAATATACTCATCTTTATGATTTTGTACATGTCCTCCTCTTCCTCTGAAACGCTCAAACCCATGTCCTCCTCTTCCTCTGAAACGCTCAGACCCATTCCTAACTTTTAACTGCGGACTATAATATAAACTTCTACCTCAAAGTATTGTACATGTTATCCTGTATGTACGGTTGTTTTTTATCTCCCTATCTGTTATTAATTGAATCACAGTGCCCATTTCACATTGTGTAATATTTTGTAACTTTTTAATTTACACTTCTGGAGTTTTTCTCCCCGGTTCTCCACTGAAAAAGGACTTTTGCTCAGTCGGACTAACCCGGTCAACAAATGTCAAAATAAATAAATAACTGTGTTGTGTACATACTGGTTTGAAAGTTTAAATGCACTGCTCAAAAATTTTAATGTGCTTACCAAAGATTTAAATGCTTTGAATAACACAAAACTATTCTTCCACAAGGACTCCTCATGGAGAAATAGTTTTGTATTATATCAAGGAGAGTAATATGCCCTGTAGGCCTGGCAAGGGGTAAAAACAAAAAAGGTCATGAAACTTATATGGAGCCCTTGGGATAACACAGCAAGGTCTAGCTATAATTGCGATAGTGTGCAGATTCCAGAAGAGAGGCTGGCAATGTATTATCACTGAAATTAATGCATCGTTGAGCTACCGTGCTACTACATTTAAACATCTGTTTATGCCCTACAAGACTGTAACTATGACCCAACAAAATAAGTACTGTAAAAAGTGGCATACCGTGCTGTTGGGAAAGAAAAATATGTAAGATTCCGGTAGCAGCCTATGTGATATGCTTGGGTTTTTCATGAAAGCATTTAATGGAAGACATTAGATACTGAATGGGTGAGATGTACAGAACAAAATTTATTTTAATCAGGTTAATTATTACATTTATAGGAGTGGACTAAATAAAAAGTGCCTGTAAATCTATATTTACAGTTTGGCAGACACATGCATGTCTGCTGTACTATACATATTACCAAATGCTACTACCCGATAGCAACATTTTTATACAACTGAACTATATGTATGTACTTCGGACCCCCCCACACACACAAAATTCAGAAAATACGTAACTCACAGTGACAGGCAAACATCAGAAACTGCACAACTGAAATCTTCTGTGTTGCTGCTGAAACTGGGGAGGAAAAGTCACTGTAAAATGCAGACAGACTGCCAGGTACAGGAGCACACATGGCATCAGCTGAATTCAATAAGTCCAAAACGGAATTCAAAAAAGTCTGTCAAGGAGATGAATATTTAAGCCTTAAAACAGACTGAATTCCCTTTGTCATTATGCGCCCTTAGACTGAGAACATGTCACTCATTATTATGCTGTTTCGTTTGAAGAGTAAACAGAGAGGACGTAAGCTTATCTACAAGTTCAACAAAAAATAATTTTTTGCATAAATCAACACATACCATCCCCACCCTTTATCAGAATGATCTTGATTATTTTGTACATTTCCTTATTTACTTTCTTATTTTCCAGTGACTTACAATTAGAACAGGACCAAGCAGGCAACAATGGGAAGAAAATCTCCCGCTATACAAGTCATAGATTCACAGATTAGTACTAAGCTCACTGGCCTTGTGAGCCATTGTAAGCCTAGCCAATTATCCCTTGTGAGACTCAAACCCTGCACGTTGTGTTTGTAAGGCAAACACCTTAACCATTAGGCCAACCCTAAAAAAAAAAAAATTCTGTTCACATGGAACCCCTTCTCTACTTCGGCCTTCAAAGTTCTCTTTTGAATATTTGCAGATATTTGAAGATTAACAATAAAAAGTCCACAACATAAAACTAATTCAGGCAATCTCAGAAATGAGTATGCCCTTAGAAATATACAAAAAGTGCCATAACAAAGACGACAAAATGTGCATGCATTAACAAGTAAGCAAGCAAGAGTTGATGGAATTCATATACTACTTACATAGGGCGGCACAGTGGTTCAACTTTCAGTGTCGCTGTTCACTTCCCAGAAAAGACAAGGCAGGAATTGAATAATTTACACAAAGTTGGATTGACTGTATTATATAGAAGATTATATGTTATGTATAATGTTTGTAAATGTGAACTTGTTCATGTGGTTTGATTACTTTTACATAAACGTAAACTTGCCTGTGTCACAAGAAATAATTCAATAAAGGTGTTTTTTTTAAGTCACAAGTGTTAAATAAAACTAACTGCTCACTTCCCAAACAGGAGTGCTTTCTGTGCAGAACGTACAAGTGCTCCCTGCACCTAAATGGGTTTTTACTAACTGCTCCTGTTTCCTAACATATCCCTAACATATAGATAATTGAAGTAGCACCTTCCAAATTGCCAAACATTGTGTGTGTTGTGCGAAAATGAATGAGTGTACACATTCAGAGATGAGCTACTGGCCTATTCAGGAGTAGATAAGATTAAACAGACAATCAGAGAATGAATGTTTACACAGTGTAAATTGTAGTAGGATCTCGGATCCATCATGTATACATGGCATAAGATCTACGGAAAAAAACAACAACAAAAAACAGCAACAGCAGTAATATGGTACCCCCAAAAGTACAGTTGTGTACACTTATCATAAATGTAGATGTTCGAGTGTATTCGCTGTTGCAGTCATTACATTTGGGTTATCTGCTTGCAGGTTGCCCTCACTCGGCCTGATTAACAAAGTCTTGGGTCCCGCGTCAGTTGCTGTCCCTTCTTCCATGACGTAAGGTCGTCAGGGGTATAGAACATGCAGCCAACGCCATTACATCAGTTTTTCTTGCCCCAGATGTCAGGTGCCCCCCTAATGGGAAGCACTTAAACATAAAAGCACAAAGATATACCTCCAACAAAAAAGCAAATACACCAAAAAGGCTTTTAAGCATAGTAAAGGAAAGTAGAGGTATAGCCAAAATAAGTTAGGGGGCTGGAGAGAGGGTAGCCAGGACTGCAACAGTGAATACACTCGAATATCTACATTTATAGTAAGTGTACACAACTGTACTATGTTCTTCATGTTTCACTGTTGCAGTCATTACATTTGGGTAGATTCCTAAAGCTATGGTTGGGAGGAGGAGTTTAGATAGCATTAGGGCCAGCTATAAGGCCCTGCAAGACTGCAGTGGCAAAGCCAGCACTGGATTTAGAGAAAATTGGCAAATGATAATGCTTGGTGAAAGTATGTACAGAACTCCAGGTAGCAGCTTCTAGGATGTCCCTGGTAGGGACGCCTCTGAGAAAGGCTGTAGAGGTAGATGCAGCCCTGGTGGAGTGAGGTCTGGTCACCTGGGGGATAGGTTTTCCATGGTGCTTATAGCAGAAATGAATGCAATGGCTTATCCATTTAGAAATGGTTTGCTTTGAAATAGCCTTCCCCTCTGCCCCTGCAGCAAATGCTACCAGCAGTTGTTCAGATTTCCTTTGAGGTTTAGTCCTGTCCAAGTAGAATCTGAGTTGTCTGTGCACATAAAAGGAATGCAGTATCTGTTCCCCTTTATTCTGTGGACTGGGAAAGAAGGTTGGCAAATGAATGGACTGATAAACAGCCACACTGGATACCACCTTGGGCATGAAGGATGCATTGGTTCTGAGGGACACCCTATCCACATGAAAGATGATGAAAGGTTCCACTGCCATAAGGGCCTGTAATTCAGATACCCTTCTAGCTGAAGTGATTGCTAAAAGGAAAGCTGTTTTCCAAGAAAGAAATTTTAAGTCTGCAGTAGCAGCTGGCTCGAAGGGTGGTAGAGTGAGTTTCTCCAAGACAAAGTTAAGGTCCCAGGCTGGGGTTGGAGCTCTCCTGGGTGGTCTCAAATTTTTGGCCCCTCTGAGAAACTGCTTGAGCAGTGGATGAGAGAAGAGGGGAGGTTCTGTGTTATAATGAGCTGAAATGGCTGAGGCATGGATTTTAATGGAGGAAAAAGAAAGGCCCTTGTGAAGCATCTCATTTAAGTATTGTAAAATCTGAGGTAAATTGGGCGCTGCTGTGCTCATCCCTTGAGATTGGTTCCAGGCACAGAATCTTTTCCATTTTTCAGCATAAGATTTTCTATTACTAGGCCTCCTTGCCTCTAAGATGATATCCATCACAGGTTTGCTGAGGGATGGTAAAGGAGAGATTTAGTAGTTAGCCAGGCTGCAAGGTTCAATGTTGGAAGCTGAGGATGCAAAATCTTGTTCTCCTGCTGAGACAGCAGGGAAGGAGTCTGAGGCAGGTGCCAGACACACGGTGCAGGAGGGGGTATCAGTGTTGGCGCAGCCAGTCTGGAGCAATCAAAATCATCCCTGGTTTGTCCTGTTTGATTTTTAGTAGTACTTTAGAGAGCAGAGGCAGAGGGGGAAGGCATAGACTGATAGGTTTTTCCAGCTGAAGGACAGAGCATCCGCTTTCCAGGCTTGTTTGTGGGGAGTCCTTGTGCAAAATGTGTACTATTGGTAGTTCTGGGGAGAGGCAAACAGGTCTATATCTGGGATCCCCCATTTGCTTGTCAACATGTTGAAAATCCTTGGTTCCAGTTTCCACTAGTGTGGGTCCATGAGGTTTCTGCTTAGTCCGTCTGCCAGTGTATTTAATTTTCCTGGCAGGAACTGAGCTTGTAGGTGCACTTGGTAGCTCAAGGCTGTGTTCACAATGCCATGGCTAGTCTGCAAAGGGGGTACAAATGTGTACCCCCCTGCTTGTTTATGTACCACATAACAGTGGTGTTTGTCCGTCCTTACCATTAGTTGTCCGGGAAGAATGTGGTCCTTGAAGGCTGTCAGAGTATTCTGTACTGCTAACATTTCTTTTTGATTGATATGCAGGTGCATTTGACTTGGGATCCATTTGCCCTGAATACAATTCCCTGCCAGGTGAGCCCCCCATGCATAGTCTGATGCATCTGTTGTTAGGGTTTGGGCGGCAGGGGGTGGTGTGAAAGGTAGTCCCTTGTTTTGGTGGCAGGCCTCTGCCCACCAAAGGAACTCTAGGCGTAGGCAATGTACGATAGGAATCATTGCTTCTAAGTCTTGAGAATGTTGACACCATAGGCTTTTTAGATACCACTGTAGTTTTTCTCATATGCAGTCTTGCATATGGAATTAGAAGAATGCAAGAGGCCATGAACCCCAAAGGCTTGCAGTATTGGTCTTGCAGATAGCAGGGTTTTTGTGGTCACTTGTTTGAAGTAGGCTGTCAAATGAATTTGCTTTTCTGGCATGAGGTAAGCCATCTGGGAAATTGTATTCAAGCCTGCTCTCAGGAATATAATTTGTTGACAGGGTACCAGGTGTGATTTCTTTTAGGGTACCAGGTGTGATTTCTTTTCATTTATGGTGTACTCCAGACATGCTAAAACCCTTTTTACAAAGGCCAGATGATTCAAAAGTATGTCCTGGCTTTCTGCCTGAATTAGACAATCGTCCAGGTATGGGTATATTTGTATATTTCTTTGCCTGCAAAATGCAATAACTGGAGCTAGGCACTTTGTGAATCCCTGGGCGCAGTAGATAAGCCAAAGGGCAGTGCAGAGAACTGACAGTGCGTGTAGCCTGCTTTGAAGCGTAGGTATCTTCTGCAAGATTCCCTGATTGGGATGTGCAGGTATGCTTCTTTTAAATCTAGTGTTGCCAATCAGACATCTTTGCCTAGCATAGGAAGTAACTGGTGAAGAGTCAGCATCTTGAATTTTGGAATCTCCAAAAAGGTGTTTAGAGTAGACTGGTCCAGGACTGGATGCCATGAATTGTCTTTTCTGGGTACCAGGAAAAGTCTTGAGTAGAAACCTTGTCCCTTTTCCTCTTCTGGTACCAGTTGAATAGCCCCCATGCTTAAGAGAGAAAGAACTTGTTTTTGAGCCTCTGCCCACTGATTTGGGGGTAGGTCCGGTCACCCACTTGGTGTTGGCAACGTGTGGAAGTGAAATCTGTATCCCTGGGACACTATATTTAAAACCCATTTGTCCTGGGTAATGAGTTCCTAATTCTTTGCATGAAGAGCAATATTTCCCCCCAATGGGGCAGTCAGTTGATAAGTGCTTGGAAAATTTAAAAGGAAGTCATTGAGACAGTTTACCATAGGGGGGGAGTCTTATTATTCCCAGACTTGGAAGTGGAGGCCCCCCACTGCTTAGTTTTGTGAGTCCCCTGGGACTGAAGCCTGAGGTTTTTGCTGTGTCTGGGGTTTGACTTGAGAAGACCTGGAAGGGGCTAGAAAGGACCAATTCTTAGAGGGCCAGTGCCTACTAAATAGAGGCAGAACTTGTAAAAAATTGTTAACAGTTTGCATAGTTTTTGCTTTATCTTCCATCTTTTTAAAAACTTCCTCAGCCTTGTTGCCAAACAGGCGGTCCTGACTGAAAGGAGCATCCAACAATTAGCTTTAACATCATCATCATGATCAGGCAAATATTGCTCCTTAAGCCAAGCATGCCTTCTGAGCACAGACTCAGTAACAGCAGCCCTGCAAGAGGCCTCTAATGAATCAAAACCACATTGCAAAGTATGTTTTCCAACTTGTTTGGCAGAATGCATTAAGTCCTGTAACACTTTATTTTCCACACAGTCAGGAATCAACATCATTTTCTGTTTAAGCAGTCCAATAACATGTTGTTGATATTTTAACATATGAAACTGGCAGTTTAAAGCCCTAATGGCCAAGGTTGCAGAAGTGTAAACCTTCTTACCCCATCTATCCAGTGCCCTGGAGTCTCTATCAGAAGGGGTGGGATTTTTAGCAGTATAAGCCTTAATGTCCTTGGGCCCCTGTGAAATAGTCTCTGGATCTCCAATAGGATTTTTGAAAAGGAACTTGTGGGACTCAGGGACCCTGTAATATCTGTCAAGTTTTCTGGGAGCAGGGAATCAAGGGCCAAACTAGATTCCGAGAAAGCATCATCAACAATGTCTAGTACAGGAGGAATAGCTAAAGACCTATGCTGAGGTAGGAGAAGGAAATCCCTAAGCCTCTTTTTTGAATCCAAAAAATCCTGGCTTTCCCAGTGGAAATGCTCCCGTAGAGTATGTAAGGTTTCACCAAAAGAAAAATCCTCAGGAGTGGAAGCAGAAGAAATAAGAGTCCTCTGCATCAGAATCCTCATAAGTGGGTAAGGACAAATCCAGATCATTAGAAGAGTCAGAAAAAAACAGAATCCTGATCAGAAGATTCATAAATCAACCTCAGTCCTAGGCCTCTTAGAAGGGGGGGGGGGGCTACCCCTGATTAGAGTTATTAGATCTTCAGCCATTCTTATCATTTGTTTTTTAGGCATAGAGGCCTGAGCATGTGGCCTGGCCGTTGGTTTTTTAGACATGGATTGAGATTTAGGCCTAAGTAATGAAGGAGGCGTCAATTTAATATGCAAGTCCGTAGGCCTGAATACACCCTCAGAAGCCGGTGCCTGCACAGCAGCTCCAGACCCATCCAAGGTAGAGACATCCGCGGGTTCCACAGTTGAAGCATCTCACAGCATACCGGACTCCGAATGGGTCTCAGTAGAGGCCTGCGAATCAAAAGTAGCATGTATCAGAGGCTGCGAAAGCGCCTCACTGAGTACCGGCGAACTGGTGACTGGCTTAGGAGAAGCATTGTCGGCAGTTTTGGACCTCGGCAGCCTGTCTCTGTCTTTATCTTTGCATTTTTTCGGAATCCCGGTAGTCAGATGGCTAACCGACGACATTTCTAGATAATTAAACCGAGAACTGAAATATTTAGAGGCAAAAATATACCGACAATGGATAGTGCACTGATTAAATAAAGCACAAAACCGACAGCAAGGTACGTCGTGGTCAGGGCCTAGGCAAGGAATAGAGTACGAATGAAAATCTTTATTGGGTATTTGCTTTACACAAGTAATGCAATTATTAACTTTTACTGACACCTGTAAGGAGCAAGAAAAAGTTTCCCCAACGGGGTACTTAGCTTTAGTTGAAGACTTCAGTTCTGAAACTCAAAAACGAAAATTTCAGGAGTGGGCCAACCGGCACTTGCGAACTGTTTCTGCTTTGGGCACCGCACGTCAAGAAAGACTGATGTAATGGCTTTGGCTGCATGTTTTATACCCCTGATGACCTGACGTCATGAAGAAGGGACAGCAACCGACGCAGGACCCAAGACTTTGTTAATCAGGCCGACTGAGGGCAACCTGCAAGCAAATAACCCAAATGTAATGACTGAAACAGTGAAACACGAAGAACATCTGCAATGAATATAAATAAGCTCATGACACTAGAACATACAATGGACAATGCATGGATCAACCTATAAATTGTCATTTTACTTAAACTGCAAGCAAAGTGTAACTCTATAATTCATAGGTTCATAGGTTCATACTAGGCTATCTGCCCAAGGGCATTTATAAGCCTAGCCCATAGTTATGTGGCTTTCGCAACCCCTTTAGTTTGAATAAAAACTATGCCTATCATTTTTCTGTGCCTCTGTCAAGCAGTGACACTGAAGTAATCCCTGGGGTATATCTGCGATCTCCCATCCATTGGTCAAGATTCCTCTTGAACAAGGCCAGCGAGGTGCTCTGCCTCACATGTACTGGGATTTTGTTCCACAGCATAGGGAGTCTCTGGGTGATGAATCTGTCCCTCCAGCACGTTCTATTTATAACCGTGTCAAGGTTTAAGTCTCCGCCCTTGTGGTTCTGAGGGATCTAGATTTTTGAGGTGAAGCATATTCATCAAATCTGGGTTTGACATGGCCTTATATGTCAGGCACAGGTCACCTCTGAGCAAGCGGTATGAGACTGAATAAAGCTGGAGTTCTTTCAGTCGGGCAGCATAAGACATATTTTTGAGACCCTTTATCCTTTTGGTGAGGAACTTTTGGGGCCTTTCAAGCTGCATCAGGTGTCTGGTCAGATACATTCCGAGCGGGCATTGTACTCAATCATAGGTCTAATGAGTGATGAGTACAGGGGACGATGACCTCCCTTGATCTAGATCTGAATCCCTTCATGATCAGGTGGACGATATAGAAGGTTTTCCTAACTACTTTAGCAACATGAGTGTCAAGCGAAAGACTACTGTCAACTTGGGTCCCCAGATCCCTGATGACTTTTCTGTGCTCAGTGGATTGTCACCTATATGGTAGCTAGGGGTAACCTTGTTTTTCCCAAAGGGTATGACTATGCATTTTTTTGGCGGTTAACTTCAGGCCATGGCTCTGGCACCAGTTATCCGTTTCTGTGAGGCCCTTCTGGAGGATATCTGTGTCAGATGTGTTTTCAACTATGGCCCAGTTTGCAGTCATCTGCAAACTTTGTCAGCCATAACCCTCCTGTGTTTGCTTGTACTTCAGAAAAGTAGATGCCGAACAAGAGTGGACCCAGGACTGAGCCCTGTGGGACACCACTTGTGACAGGCTTTGAGTCTGACATGGCTCCAGCAACTCTGACCCTGTGGGTTCTGTCGCTTAGCCAGTTTGCAACCCATCTTGTGATGTATGGGTTTACATTCAAGCTGATGAGTTTTTCGATGATACCTGAGTGGGGTATTGTGTCGAAGGCCTTTGCCAGGTCGAGGTAGGCTGTATGGACTGCCTTTCCTTCATCAATGGCCTTGGTGATTGTCTCGAAAAAGTCAACCAAGTTTAAGAGGCAGGATCTGCCTTTGACAAAGCCAAACTGGGTTGGATCCAAAGTCTGCAAGTTCCCTATGTCTTTATTTATGAGTTCCATTATGATCCTCTCCATGGCTTTGCAGATAAGGCTTGTCAAGCTAATGGGGCGGTACCCTGAGGTGAGGCTAAGATTAAACAGCTGTCCTAACTGTGGGTTTAATTCCTCGTTGAGTTCATGAAGCACACAGCCGGGGACACCATCCGGTCCCATGGATGCTGTGTTTTTTGCCTTAGTGAGGGCAGTTCTCACCTGGGCGTTGGAGATGTTTGGGGGGCTACAATCCTCTGGAATAGATATCTCTCCTTTTGGGGGGGGAGAAGTTTGCACTGAACCTGTCAGCCAGTATGTTAGCAATGTGTGTAGGTTCAGTAATTTTCACATCATTTTGAACTAATTCTGAGCATATCTGGGAGTTTCCTCCTAGGTTTCTAACATAGCTAAAGAAGGCCTTATGATTGTCTTTAGAGTCCTTGGCGATTTTTCTCTCAAAATTTGCCTTTGATGATTTTATGAGAGCTCTTAGTTTTTTACTTATAATGATCAAAGGTGTCTTACCTTTCAAGGATTTTGCTCTATCTTGTAGTAGCTTCCTCCTTTTGTTGTAGAGCTTGTTTATGGCTGGGGTCCACCAGACTGGACGCTTGCCTTTGGTACAGAGAGTCTTAGTTTTGTTTGGGATTGCCTGATCCATGCAGTCCTGTAGGTGCTGGTAGAAGGCATTTGTAAGTGATTCAGCGGTTTGAGTAATGTTTACCACTGGCTCAGGGGCCTTAAAGGAGACCACACTAGTTTTTAGAAGTGTGAAATCGGCTTTTGAGAAGTTTTTCACTGTGGTCTTTTTGTTTCAGGTGGGGGCGGGATGAGGACCTCCAGCGAGATTAGTTTATGATCTGATCTCACCAGTGAGGGGTATACTTCCGGTGTTGAACATTTTGATCCCATGTTCGTGATGATGAGATCAAGTATGTTTTTACCTCTTGTGGGGATGGTGACTAGTTGTTCCATGGCATTTGAGTTTATGAACTCCAGGAATCTTTGGGTTAGAGTGTTCGGGCTTGAGTAGTGTTCCCAGTCTATATTAGGGTAGTTGAAGTCACCTAGTATGATGGTGTTTGGAGATACATTTATCCCTCCAATGTTTTCAGGAAGGCCATGTGAGGTTCCTGAGTTTGAGAGGGTGGCCTGTAACATGCTACAAATTGCAGAGCAGTCTTGCCTATGGTTAATTGCACCTGGATGGTCTCCGATGCATCGTGCGTTGCCACCAACCTTGAGGTGTGGGTGTCCTTTATGAATATGGACACCCCCCCTCCTTTCTTGGCGTTGTCCGGATTTTGGGGCGGGCATGATATGAGGTGAAACCTGTTAGTGCTGGGGTGCTCTCAGGAGCCTTGAACCAGGTTTCTGTCACAGCACAGACATCGATGTTCTCCATATTGAGAAGGGCCTCGAGTGCGTGCATCTTGAGATTGAGACTTCTGGCATTGAGCAGCATTACCCTTAGTTTTTTCCTTTTGGTGTTCTAGGGTGGTAGGTTTAGAATTTGAGCCTTGCCTAAAAAGGCACTATGGGGTGGCAAGAGCCTTTGCCAATATCCGAAGCCCAGGGGTGACAGGTGCAAGCCGTCCCTTGCGAAGCAGCGTGGCTTGTCCAGCATGTCATCCCAGGCAGACAGACATTGGATCCCCTTTGAATGACACCAGAATTTAAGCCAATTATTAAAGCTGATCATCTTATCACTGTATTGTGGCATCATTCTAGGTGAAGGTAGGATAGTGCTCAAGGTCAGGGTCATACCTGCCTGGGCTACATAATCAGAGAGCTCCTCGACGTCCCTTTTCATGTAGTCCAAGGAGGTACGTCTCAGGTCGTTGACACCAGCGTGGACAATATGTTTTACTTAAGTGCAAGCAAAAAGTAAACTAAACAAAACATACAGCGCAATAAAAACGTTACAGGAACCATACCAGAATAATGGATAACTATAATAATTGTAGTGTAGCTAATTGCTACAGAAAACATGATGTACCAAAAGTAAGGCAGAAAAAACACAGGCAAATCTAGTAAAATCCAATACACCTTTGATGAAAAAAGGGGAGCACAGCAGATGATTGTGAAGTTCGTAAGTACAACAGAAAAATAAGAAAGAAGGAAAGAGAGGGAGGACAGTAAGATAAGGACTCTGATAACAGGAGTAGAGATGTCAATGGGAAGAAAATGGAAACCACTGAATATAAAAGGGTCAGGATAAATGCTCACATAGCTGCTCAGATAATCTAGTTGTCCTTACAATACTGAGAACATATCACTAATAAAAGCTTGCCATGCAGAAGCATATATTTTATAGCTCTCACAGTTTACTCCTTACGTTTGATTAAATTTTCTACAGAAATGACTACATTTTGTAGTCGGGA
This sequence comes from Protopterus annectens, assembly GCF_019279795.1. NCBI lineage: Eukaryota > Metazoa > Chordata > Ceratodontiformes > Protopteridae > Protopterus > Protopterus annectens. The sequence continues at coordinate 1,705,985,366 of NC_056729.1, read as the reverse complement.
TTATACTCCTGGCACACAAATCCACATTAACAGTTTCTTGACACTATCGCATTATCTTCTAAATAATGCACATCACACATATGACAAGAAAAAAAGAAACTAAACAGTGAAGTAACTGAAAAAAAAACTTGTGTGCTTTTTAACCTCTTGTGCCTGCCAACCATAAAGCCTTTTGCTAAGGTTGCCCATTTGATCTTCCTCCTTCACCCCATTACCCCATGGAGGGTATCATCTCTCTCTAGAGGAAATTTGCATTGCAGGTTCTTACTAAGCTTATGGCCCAAGGAGACCATCAAGAGGTTCAACCATATGGTCCGATACTGTTGGGAAGACTCTGCTTAACAGGTAAGTGCAGCTTATTCCACAGATGGGAGGTACACGGGTTAAGTATATGTCACACCATCTGGTGGTGTTGAGGGGGTAGTATAGGTTTAGGTCTCTAGAAAATGTGGTTGATTTACCACCTGTTCTCCTTTGGTGTGGAAGTTCAGAGAGTGCTCAACTGTCCACAGTACCAAAGGCTAAGCATTGGTCACCGTCAGGAGTTTTTGTGACACTGTGTAGAGGGTCGAGATGGAGCTTTTAGTCTATCACAATAGCTAAGGATACTGAGAGCCAAGATTTTTTTGCTGAGAAAATGTTGAAGTCTCTCATGAAGGTTTGAGTACTTAGTGAGGACTTGCTGAAGGGTGTATTATATTCAATATCGGGCCTACATAAACAGAGCTGCCACTTGTTCCAATCTGACCAATACAGTCATGGCTCAATAGCTTGTATTCCAATTTCCCACATTAAGTGTGCACTGGAAAGGTCTAGATTTGCTGATACTGTAAATGTTAACATATGCAAAAGAGGACATTTCCTTTCCTACACAAAGTTATTGCAGAAAAATGCTGCTCTGCTGAAGAAGGAAACAGTTTATGTGCCACCCCCCCCCCCCCCAAGACTTGTGATCAGGTGGAGGCAACTGGTGAGTGGTCTTAATTTTCCTAACAATGATTTGCTGAATCTCAACATCCAACAGCAAATGTATGAAAATCAGAAATGCATTATATAAATCACCAGAGTGTCAATCAAATAAAGAAACTAAATGCTGCTTCTGAACTGAACTTTGCAAAACACTATCATCTGTCCCCAATTTTGCAGAACATCTCTGATTTTGCCTTGTATTTTTGCCCTGTTCCTCATTAAATTCTTAATTGTCTGGTAATTCACTGAGGATTACATTCAGTTAATGATGCTACTCTCTGATGTTCTATTCATTTTTTTACTGAATTATATTCGTCTGGCACTCAGCACAGATGAATGGCTTCCTTTAGTCAAAAATATAGGGTTTTATTCCTTCCACACCCATCTTCCTACTGTGTGAAGCCACTTAACTAGACAGTACTCCCAGACACTTTTCCAGTGGGTTTACCCGATTAACAAACAGATTTTAAAACTGTCCCTTTTTTGGTCACACCTTCCCTATTATTTTTGCCTTTGTCCAGAATTCTTGAGCAAAGAAGCTAAAAGATAATTTGGTTTACTCTTTCTAAAAATGCATTTTCATGTAAATTGCTGCAGTCTACACCTTTGAAACTATGAAACATAAGCCAGCACCCCCCTTAGACTACAGTCATCATTGTATGTTTTTCCCCTAAATATGATCAAAGTGTACCCATACCCACTATGCTTTCAGCTCCAACATTTCCATCACAATTATACCTTTGATAGGCTATATGAGTTGTGACAATAGGAGGTACTGCCAGCCATGCCACGGAGAAGTAGGGCAGTGGATGTATGACTTGTGCCAGCACAGCTAGATGGAATTTTATAAATAATTATATGTCATTAGCATATCAAACTGATCTGCGCAGATGCTTGTGCTGAAAATGTATTTGTGAGCTTTGCTTGTGTTAACTGTGTTAAAATGTATCAACAGTGCACCTGCTGAAATGAAGAGAAATGTACATGTATTATGTGTAGTAACTGGATTAAATGTACATGTTTTAATAGAGGACACCAGCACAGCCATGTTTAACCAGCTGGCTTATTTTAAGAAAAATAGGGGAAATGCAAATGAGCTAGTAAATCACTGAATACTGCCCCACAGTGCTGAGTAGGTCTGCAGATGGAAGGTCTGGGAGTAGCCATTACCTGTTAGCGTTTGTAAATAAGGGGATGTGCTCTAAATTTTTCTGGCTCATAGAATTTGCCATAAAAACTCTAAATGTGTAATGTAGCAGTCTGCTAAAGTCCTGTCTCAAAGTTGAAAAGGAGCTACTATGGGAGCCTAGAGTCAAGTAACCAGATAAGGTCATTCTGCAAGTCATCATGGATATTATACTTTACGGGGAGTAATCTCAGAGGTTAAGAGTATTCTATATGGGAGCCTGACTAGATAGACTGCTCAGGTATTTCATCTTGCCTTGTCCAAGTAAGTTATTAGGGAATAGTACATTTTCTTAGATTCAGTCAGAAATACAGTGAAGCTTAGTTTAGAGACTGATTTTCTTTATTTGCATGAGTTTGTCCATCAATGTTATTTTCAATATTTTCTGTGATTTGAACTCTGTGGTTTCCTGTGGATATATATTTAGTATTTTCTTGTTCTTTTATTATTATATATATATATGGTGACACTGTTTGGCCCACTCCAGAAGGCCTAGCCATCTTGGTAAACTACTACCACTCGTATTAGTATTAAATATTGCACAGTAAAATTGGACAGCCCTTGTTAAGGGTCTTAGAGTAGCTGATTGTGAAGTGTCTGGTGGCAGTGATAACTACCTTATACTCTGGGCAGAAGGGAGCACAACAGGTAAACCTGTGCCAGCCTTTCCCAGAGGTGTGTATGTGTGAAAATTAAATCTATGTGTGTGTGTGTGTGTGTGTCAGCTACTTGGGGCAGGGACACAAAGCACTGGGATTACAGAGAGGGTGCTGGAGGACTTGGCTTGGACTCTTGGCTGAGGACCTAACCCAACAGCTGTTACCAGTGGGCAGTCTTAATGGGGATCTGGAGGGAGACAGATAGAGACAACCAGACCCCAGGCTGTGTGTGTTTCCTGTGTGCTTTTAAGAGAAATTGTACTTGATGCAGAGATGTATGCATCTGGAAATACTGAGTCTATCCATTTGTATTCCAAGTGCATGCCCCTCTCCAGTGTCAGTGGTGAGAATTCAGGCTCCTTAATTACTGGCACAGCATGGGGGTGACACATATTGGTGCCCATCACATATCGGTAGCAGTGGTGGGTGTCACATGAGTGTCTACTGCAAGTTTGTGAAAATCCATTCCCTTGTAATCATCTTCATTTCAGAAAGACAAGCCACCTGGCTTAAACAAAGCAGGCTCACACATACAACTACAAATGTTAAATCAGTCGGAAGATAGGAAGCTGAAAACTAAAGATGGCAATCGATAAACTTAAAACACTGTTCTGAAAGGGTGTTACTATGTGGTCAGCATATTCCAATAAAGACCTATAAAACCTTCTTAGAATGGTCAGTTAAACAGACAAGGGTCCATGTTCCTCACTTGGTGAGAAGAATGCAGGTACTGGTACTACTTGGTCATCACTGTTTCAGACCGCTGTCTTAGCAGCAAATTGGTTTATCTGAATAACTGAAGTCTGTTCATACATCATTATGTGGATACAACTGCTAACATTTAACATTATGCCAGAGGTTGCATCCAGTAAAAAGCTCCTTTTCATATGCAGAGTGGAAAGTCCTACTGGTTTCTCATCCATCTTTCCCTTCCCTAAATGGCCTTACATAGCATGGACGAATGGGTTGAATATCTATTTATTTGTATTTGTTTTGTAGAGCACTGATCTCCATGGATGACTGTCAAACTCATCCGAGGAGCGGTGTCTGGTTAAGTGACTTGCTCAGAGTCACACATTTAAGCAATGGAAGCTTTGGGAATCAAACCTTGGCACCACTGGACCACAGGAAGCAGCTTAAACACACAGAGTTCAACAGAGAAGAATGAAGCAAAAAGGAAATATATTTTAAATAAAAGTTTCAGTGTCAACCAATGTGTAATATAGAGGATTACAAACAGGTCTCCCATCATAACCTGCTTTTATTGCATGTTTGAGACATGGGAGCCAAGAACTTCACCTCGACAGCGAAGCTTGTTCTTCAGGTGAATCTTGGCATCCATGTCTGAACACCCGATCATAATTCTTTTTACTGCATGGAGCTTTATCTGCTTTTTCAAAGCCGTAAATCATTCAGAGTGTGCTATCAGAAAGACAGTGTAATACGGCCTCTTTTGTTTAGACAATAAGACGGCTTACAGTCATACCTCTCAACCATCCAAATTTTTGCAGAATGTCCAGATTTTTTGTCTCCTATGTTTAGTCTGTTGCTCATAAAATGTTTTTTTTTTTCCTGACAAAGCACTGAGGATTGAAATCACTAAATAATGATGCACATTTGAGTTTCAGACTCTGCATCCTTCAGAAAATGCAGACAAACACAAATCCTGTTACTCTAGCAGCTTTCTGGGTTTATAACAAGAAGTCATGGACATGTTACCAGTCTAGACAGCAGGCAGAAACATTCCATCACTGTCATTTGCTGGTTAGGACTGGCAGCTCTGACTACCTAGCATGAGACCTGACCTTGACAAGTTAAGCATGGGGGTGCTTAACATTTGTTAAGATGGAATCTCACACTACAGTAGTGCTAAACTGATTGTATTCTTCCTAATACTGAAAGGTAATCATACAGTTCCATGCACAAGGACATAACTACACAATGGCCAAAAGTAGACACTCCTGGACCTCTGTACTGCAGCTTAAAAATTACAGTGTCCCTCCTGCCATAATGTTGGTGGATCCATCTTCCTGTCTGATATGGGGCAATACAAAAAGAATTTGAGTCTGAACAATAAAGCTATGTCATGTCTATAATGGAAAAAATGTTTCTATTTCTCTTGTTTTAGTCTGAAATTTACATTTCTATAATGGAGACAAAGAGGTATAACCACACATACACATGCTGGGGTGGGGGTATGGTTGCTTTAAATCACACAAGATAATACATGACAAATATACTGTACTGAAGTTAACTTCTGTGTACATGACACACACACAGTATATAAACTGTTGACAGAATGTTACAGAGGTCATGAACTGTATTTTCATTTTGTGTGTCTTCAGTAGCCAAACACTAGGTGACAAACATATCAAAAATGCTGGATTCCTAAGTAAAGAGGAAACGTGAAATATTCATTAAAACAGCCTGTTTATATCCACATACAAGATTAAATGCAAAACAGCCTCCTCAAGTTCACACTTTTCAGTAAGCCTCTCTAGGCAAAGAACAGCAATGACTTGTATTTAAACCAATATCTTGCCTGCTAAGCACTTCATTAGGCAGGTTTATTTTATACCTTGTTAACTGACTTTTTTGCTACATGTACATTAACTGAATTTCAAAAGAATAAGCCACAAAGCAAATAAACATTAACACCATCTAGATGTGACAGAGCATATCCTCCAACACAAAGGCCTAAACTTGAAGTACAATAAATGAAAGGGTTTACTTCAGAAAACTGAAAATCTGTTTCAAGATGAAACAGAAAGAAAGCCAGTTTTCTGATAATTACTACTTAGCAGTGACACATCAAATGTTGATGCAATACCTACTAATTTTCTTCTTTTATTTTAATATTTTAATTGCTCATGAAGCAATTGGATGACAATGCGTGAAAATTGTTTTATGCTCCTCCCAGGTCAGGAATACCACATTGGTATCAAGCTAAGAAAAGCCCAAATGATCCCTCTCCCCTCCTAAAAAGGAGAATCTTACTAAGAATACACTAGTTTCTTTACACTTGAATTTACAGTACATACCCTGCAGCATAAAAGAGCTAAAGTTTTTTTTTTTTCCTGCTGCAAAATGCATCCACTCAAGTATGAAAAAAAAAAAAAAAAACAAACAAAGAAAAATACGATGCTGGACTTTTGAATATAAACAGTTCACACTCCCAGAACTGTGATACTTGTATCTTTTTCAATGACAGAATTGACAAGTCAGAATTTCTGAGAGACAAACTGCACCTCATAATTTAACAGACACTTAAATATTCCCTTTGCATTTCACTAAATGTCACAAAATAACAAAACTTACTACTTCACAATCAAGAAATATCCATCATCTCAGCTTCATTACTACATATGCTGATGAATATTCAAGAAAAAAAAATAAACTCGAAATGCAAATCCAAATGCTGCTGTGCTCGCTCTCTCTCTTCATAAAGTTAAGAAAAACAAGTTATCTACAGGCAAGCAACAGAACTTTTTCATCTAAATTTGACATTAATGTCTACATGCTTAAAACTGCAACAAATACTCATTTAGTACGTTGGTCAAAAAGACATTTGAAAAAAATCTATTGTTTAGCAAATTGGAAATTAAATGATGTACTGAACACACAGCAAACTGTATTATTTAAAACATGTAACATTCTGTAAAGCTTAATCCAGTCGTTATTAATCTTATAAATGCTGAAGTTGAACAAGTGTCATTCTTTTACATAACTGGAAATAAATGATGAATTTCCCTTATTAAGACACAAGTGGATATTTACATTACTAGCTCAACTCCCAACAAATGTGTCTTGCCAACCAAGAAGCTCAAGTACTTGTAAAACCTTTGTCAGCCCAATAATAGGTATTACATTATGTCCAAGTACCTGTGTTTTTGAGGGAGTGGAATGGTCATTAATAAATGGTTTCAAGACATGATGTGGTTGATTATATTTGTCACTGCCATTTTTACAAGCTTCAACAAACCAATCTTGCTCAAATTTTCTCTGTTCTTGATAACATCCCTAATTTCTTTAAAAAAAGTTCTATTATATACTTGAAATCAGGACTTTGTGCGCCTCACACAACTTAACTTGCAGTACAGGCATGCGGTACTCACGCAGAACACATGCAACTAGCAGCAAGGATCCTGTCAATAAATCAAATTCATCACATGCCACACACCACTTAGACCATTTATGGATGCGTAGCCTTTGAGCAGCACCCAGAAGAGCCTTGTCTAATGGGGGCATTACCATCTTCTGCCAAGGGCTGTATCAACAGTTATACATATTTATGAATAAAAGACCCTATTGCATACACCCTAGATGCTGCATCCACAGCAAGAGTTCCAATCTGTGAATTCAGTTGGATCTGCTGCTCAGTATAGCATCAGTTATCCCCTAAGCATATGCCAGACACAAGGAGCATCAAGTTGTTTTTTTTTTTTTTTTTTGCTTTGGTACCCCGGCCAGACATTAGGTTACTCTTGGCAGGATAACCCACAAGTGCTGGAATACTGCAACAGTAATCTAAGGAAGGACATCTCCTTTTCAGGGATGAGCTGAGAGCAGCTTCTGTTTAAGTAATTTGCTCAGAGTTGCACAGTAGGCAAGTGGAGGCTGTAGGAATCAAACCTAAGACTATTGCAGTGTCTACTAGATCTAGCGAGACACAGCATTAAATCTTTGCACCAAACTACCAAGCTAATATTTATACATACTCTCTCTCTCTCTCTCTATATATATATATATATATATATATATATATATATATGGGCTTCTGGTCCAGTCGGACTTTCTCGGTAAACAAATGAAAATAAATAAATAATATAAATAACATAAATAAATAAATAAATATATATATATATATATATATATATATATATATATATATATATATATTTATGGGTCTACTTTTTATTCGTCGAATCTCATTTCACTGAATTTCATTTCACCCCAACCACATCTCTGAAAACACAAATAACTAAAAACTCATTTCACTGAATCTCATTTCACTCAACTGCAGTTAGTTTATATGGCACTTTGTAGAGTACTGTAAGGCAAGTAAAAGGTATATGACCTTTCCCCACTGTAGTGCGATCCTGGAGTTAGTATATATAGTTGGGGGGGCACAGCCCCCCCCCCACATATTTTGAGTACATATTGTCTTTCGGAGAGAGTTAATTATTGGTGTTGTAAGTATACATGTCTATTGTTTAAAAGGGTCAATATTATATCATTGAAAGCTTAAAAAATCGAATGATGAATAATCAACCCCATGAATGCAAAAGCTTACAATCTCGAAAGCTCAGAACAGCGATTTTTTTTCCAAGGGAAAAACAAATCTCTGTTCCAAAAAAAAAAAAAAAAATTGAAAGAATACATAAAGTGGGGGGCTTCGCCAACTCCAAGATTGCACTACAGTGCTGAAAATGGCAAAGTAACAGAAGTGGCAAAGCAAATTCTTTCCCTGGGAAAGAATTTGCTTAAATGCCACTTCGCTATTTTGCCTTTTCAATGTTTTAAGTTAGACCAAGACGCATTTGAAAGAATGCGTCTTCGGTCATCTAATAGGAACCTGTTTAAAATGTACTGTTTTGACGTTTTTGGTAAAATACAATATAAAAGAAACAAGGGGGGCTATGCTCACCACTCCCCCAACTATATATACAGGATCGCACTACAGTGGGGAAAAGGGCATATACCTTTTACTGGCCTTACAGTACTCTACACAAGTGCCATATATACTAAGTTCAATTCAGTGAAATGAGATTTCAGTAATTTGAGTTATCAGCGATGTGGTCAGGGTGAAATGAAAGTCAGTGAAATGAGATTCAACGAAACAACAAAGTAGACCCATATATATATATATATATATATATATATATATATATATATATATATATACACACACACACACACATATATATATATATATATATATATATATATATATATATATATATATTTTTTTTTTTTTTTGTTACAGTTTACCTTCCCCATCTTTTTTTGCTACAGAAAAATCAGAATTTGGCCAAGACTTCCAAGATGGCAGCTGACTGAGCAACTTGTTGATTACAGCTGTCTCAGTCTGCAAACCATGAAATTAAAAAAAAAAAAGTCAGTAAACATTTTTAGTTTTGGTAAACTTTGGTTACTGGTTAGTAATTACACTGTCTGGATATCAACAAAAAATAAATTTACAGGCTCATAAGTACTAGGCTAACTACCATTGTTGGCCATTTTAAACCTATCCCGTTATTGCATTTGGTGCTTAAAATTAACTTATAGCATTGGAGTTTAGATTAACTTAACCCTTTCCTAGATTTACAGTTATATATTACTTGAGTGATAATTTCTAGATCAAAAATTTTGGGAGAGGTAAGGGAAAATCGACTAGAATAGAAACAGCAAAAGCAATGATTGGGAAGAACCTTGCAGCTATTCACCAAACGTTTATATAAAGTTGCAGTGTTAGTGGAAGAGATGGATTCTAGTACTTTAGAGAGAAGAAAATCAAACGAACTCAAAGGTGCCTAAAATAAGTGCTACACTGGAGAAGTATGTAATGTCAAACGACAAAACAAAGATAGAATCAATTTTACGTAATTAAAATGAGCTGATAAACCTGCAGAAAAAAGAAGGAAATACTGGCTGAACATGAGGCTTCTCATCAAGAAGAAATGCAAGATTGTTACACTGGGGATTGTGCAAACTTTATGGTATCGAAGTGGCTGAAAAACACTGCAAACATGAGCCACAGAGAATCATAGAAAATTATGAAGTTTAGTTCACATGGGATCATCGAATACCAACAGTCCAAAAGATAGATACTAGAAAACTGGATATAGCGGTCCAAGAAAAGAAGACAAAAGTAGCGTTGATCATTGAAATCGCCACACCTAGTGTCTACAGTGTCTTGTGTACAGAGAGACACAAAGTCATAAAATACCTCGATCTGCAGGCAGAAACGAGAGCCATGTGGAAGAAAGATACCCAGACAGTTCCAATAGTAGTAGGAGCAACTGGTCTTATAAAAACTAATTTACAATCGTATTTAGATATGTTACCAATTCATGTAACACTGTAGGAATTGCAGAAGGAGTCATTACTGGGTACTTTACGGATGCTGCGAAGAGCACTTTTGGCTAACATCAAAGAGTGAAACAATACTAATTTCATGAACTTTAATCGTACTTAGACTTAGGAATGGGGTCCATTCCCATCTTGGTATTAGAAACCCAAAAGACTTAGAGAAATTAAAAAAGAAATGTTCCAAAAAAGTAAAGTTAGAAGACAAACTATACAAAGAAAACTTCAGATTTTTTTGCTTAACAGGCAAACTGGAAGAAGTGGACTGTATTAATTTTACAAAAGTATAAATAAGCAGCTGGACTTCCATTTGACAGCACAATTTGTTCAAGATGTAGCTGAACTGTTCAGACTTCCTTTCCTCCTCATAGCCTCAGTTTACTGTGTTTGTAGATTTACTTCCCATTAACTGTGTACTTTCTGATATATTCATATTAAGTTATCTGCATATTTATTCTTTCCTCCTCAGTGCACGCTTTTCTTATTGTTTGGATGCGTTTCACGACCCACACTCTTCTGTGTCCCAGCTGCTTTACTTTCTCACTTACAAAATACTATTACTTTAACTTGCTCTTATTTTATTTATATTACTGTATGTTTATCCTATACACATTGAATGCTGAACTTTATTTTTCTTTTGTAACTGTACATATTGCATTCATATTTGTTTTTAAAACAGTGTAAATGTATTATTAATATGAATGTTTTCAATACGTCTGTGCTTTGCAGCTGAAAACGATCCTTGGATCGCTTCACTTATAAAGTTACCAAATGTTGAATAAGTATGTAAAGAAATTTGTAAAATCAGAAGACAGATCATCTGTATGCTCCAAATCCGGCTAACAGAAAGCAGCTGAAACCTATATTAGTTAAGATGCAAACACATCAGCAGAGAAAGTTGCTCCTGACAAAACTGGAGCAGAAGGGAAAAGTATTAAAAACAGGGGACACCAGAGTGTCTGTAGAAAATGATTATTTACTGTATACCACACAAAATAGAAACAAGATTATCTTGCAAATTATTTACTTATTTTAACATTTGTTTACCGGGAAAAGTCCGACTGGGACAGATACAGAGCCCATTTTCAGCAGAGATCCAGGGAGAAATGACGCATGTTATTGGAATGTAGGAGGAAAACACAGCACCTGGAGGAAACCCACATGAACGTAGGGAGGACATGCAGACTCCGTACAGAAGGCACACCAAGAATCGAACCGGAGAACCTCTTGCTGTGAGGTGACAATGTTAACCACTGCACCACTGCGTCAATTGGGGGATGTCAAGAGGTAGGTGTGTGTTTCAAGATGCTACATCCATTTGTCTTCACAATAGATTTTTTTCCTGGAGGAGTGAAGATGGTTTTGGAAGCATGACAGGCTACGAAGGAAATAAAGTTTAGTCAACAAAGAGGAAGCCATAAGCTGAAAGTGACTGCTTCTCAATATTCTGCCAATAAGAAAAAATCTGGTCATTGAAACCTTGTCTACTGTTCCAAAGAAAAATCCTCAACAAAATAAAGTCCAGCAACTGAGCAGAAGAATCAACAGTACCTTGGACTCAAACCTAAAACCAGTGTGGGAGATCACTAAGATCACATACCAGCAACAAAATGAATTTAGTGAATAAGTGGCAGAACTGCAAAGCAACAATCCCACTATATGTATTTTAAGCGTGTGAACTGTGGTTTGCAACAGAAAGTGCCTGAAAAACACTGGACGTTAGCTGACTGTGTTAACCTGGTAAAAAAAAAAACTATAAGGAATAAACACCACTTTTTGTAATTAATGTTTAGGACACTGATTGGGTTGAAGAAGTAACTGTAACTAAAAGAGTTTCTGGTTTTACTAATATTTGTACAAAAGTTTTCTGATGTAAATTGCATGGTGTTTTGTTATGAGTACAACATAGCTCTGTGTAGGATACAATTAAGCATATTTTAAATGTGAGGTACAGATGGGAAGTTTTATCACTAACTGCTGAATATGCTAGTGACATTAAGATAACAAATTATTCTCAGTTGTAATATACCCAGGCTTTACAATGTAAAATAATGACAAAAGGTAGAGAATTCTTATGGAGAATTTACCAGCTACTGGATACAATGTCTCTGATTGTAATGAATTATATAGTAACAATTCCCAGTAACTTATTTGCTGTTCATTTATGGGTAAGCCAGTTCAAAGGTAGATACTAGGCTATTGGCCCTAGGGTCTATATAAGCCTAGCCAAACAGTACCCTGACTTTTGTCACCCAAGAAATTTATTTTCCTGTGCTCCTGTTAAGCAGAGCCACAGAAGTGATCCCCGGGGTGAATTTCCTATCTCCCATCCATTCTTCAAGATTTTTCTTGTAGAGTGCTAATGAGGAGCTTTGTTTGATATAGATAGGTAGTTTGTTCCAGAGTATGGGAAGTCTCTGAAACAGGAATCTATCCCTCCAGCATGTTCTGTTTATTGTGGTGACACGGTTTAGGTCCCTAGAGCGTGTAGGTCGGAGGGATTGGGATTTCTTTATGTGGAGCATGTCTAACAGCTCTGGGTTTGACATAACTTTGTATGTTAGGCAAAAATCGCCTCTGAGCAGGTGATATGTGACAGAGTAAAGCTGGAGTTTTTTGAGATGGTCTGTGTAGGGCATCTGTTTGAGGCCAGTAATTCTCTTTGTGAGGTATTTCTGTGGCCTTTCCAGTTGTCGAAGGGGCGTTGTACTCTATAATGGGTCTAATGAGTGATGAGTAGAGGGGAACAATTACCTATTTTTTCCCGGATGAGAAACCTTTTTTGATGAGGTGTGCCAAGTAGAAGGATTTCCTGACTACTGTGGCAATGTGATTATCAAAGGAGAGACTACTGTCCGCCTGTGTCCCAAGGTCTCATCACACTTTCGGTGTTATGTAGACTACCTTCTATGTGGTAGTTCATGGGTACAGAGTTTTTACCAAAAGGGATGACAATGCACTTTTTGGCATTGAGCTTGAGGCCATGGCTTTGACACCAGGCATCTGTCTCAGTGAGGCCCTTTTGTAGAATGTTCACATAGTCAGGAGATTTGATTATGGCTCCTAGTTTGCAGTCATCTGTGAACTTTGTTAGCCAAAGACCTTCTGTGTTAGCCTTTACTTCAGAGAAGTAGATACCAAACAGGAGAGGACATAGGACTGAACTCTGTGGTACTCCACTTGTCACTGGTCTGAAGTTGGATTTAGAATCTGCTACTTTCTCAGTGTGTGTTCTGTCAGTGAGCCAGTTGGCAACCCATCTTTTGTGACACAGGGATTTATACCTAGTTTAGTGAGTTTGTCTATAATTCCAGAGTGGGGGATGGTGTCGAAAGTCTTGGCGAGATCTAGATAGGCTGTTTGTACCACCTTACCCTCATCTACAGCTTTGGTGACCATTTCAAAGAAGTCTGTCAAGTTTAGGAGACATGATCTGCCTTTTACAAACCTGAACTGGGTAGGGTCCAGAGTTTGGAGATTACAAATGTCATTGTTTATAAGTTCCATGATGATACGCTCCATAGCCTTGCAGACCAGGCTTGTCAGGCTAACGGGGCGGTAGTTCCCAGGGTCCATGGTGGCTCCCCCTTTGTGGAGTGGGATAACTGTTTTTGTGTGTCATTCAGTGGGCACAAAGCCTGAGGTGAGGCTATGAATGAACATGGTACTTGGATGGGGTGCCAGTTCGTTCTGTAGTTCATGTAGAAAGCAGCCTGGGATGTTGTCAGGTCCCATGGATGCTGTGTTCTTCGCTTTGGAGAGTGTTTTTTTACCTGTGCAGCCGTGATTACAGGTACTTTGCATTCTTCCGGTATAGAGGTGGGCCCTTTAGTGGATGAAAGAGGGGTAAAGTTAGCACTGAACCTATCTGCCAGTATGTTGCCAATATCAGTTGGTTTTGTATATTTAGTGCCATTGTGCTGTAACTCAGAGAAGATCTAAGTGGTGCCATTGAGATTCTTGACATAGCTATAGAATGCTTTGTGGTTGTCTTTAGAATAAGTGGTGATTTTGTTTTCGTAACTAGCTTTGGAGGATTTTATGAGGGATCTCAGCTTCTTACTGAGGCTGACCACGGAGTTCCTCCAATCATGGGATTTTACTCTTTTTTGCAACAGTTTCTTTCTTCTGTTGTAGAGTTTGTTTATAGCAGGGGACCACCAGATTGGCTTCCTTTTTTTTGGAGGATAGCATCTTGGTTCTGTTAGGGATTGCACGATCCACGCACTCGTGTAAGTGCTTATAAAGTGCAATTGTATAGGATTCAGCAGTCGTATCCCTATTGTCCGTCAGCATGGGTGTCATGAAGTTTGCCACTTCTTTCTTAAGAAGCGTGAAGTTGGCTTTGGAGAATTTTTTTATGGTGGTTTCCCTAATGGGGGGTGGGGTTGGGATGTCTATGTCTAGGGTGATTTGCTTGTGGTCGGAACTGACCAACGAGGAATTGACCTCTGGTGTGGAACACCGGTTGCCCATGTTGGTAATAACCAGGTCTAGGATATTGCTCCCCCTGGTGGGGGTGTGGATAAGTTGATCCAAGGCATTGGAATTTATGAATTACAGAAAACGTTGAGCACAAGAGTTGATACATGAGTAGTTTTCCCAGTTAATGGTGGGGTAGTTGAAATTGCCCATTATTAGGGTGTTAGGTTGTACCCTAATATTTTCCAGTGTATCAAGAAATGAGGAGTGGGAATCCTGGGGCATGGTGGGGGATCTGTAGCAAGCTACAATTTGCATTGAGGTCTTGCCCAGAGTTAGTTGCACTTGGATAATCTCAGATGCATTATGCTGAGCAACTAGCCTGGAGGTGTGGGTATCCTTAATGAGTATGGATATGCCTCCGCCTTTAGTGCTTTGGCCCAAGTTAGGCGGTTGAAAGATGTGGTATGAATTATAGCCTGGTAATGCAGTGCTGGTCTCTGGAGCCTTGAACCAGGTCTCTGTCACTGCACAGATGTTGATGTTCTACATTTTAAGGAGTGCCTCGAGTAAGTGCATTTTGAGGTTTAGACTTCTAGCATTGAGTAGCATTACCCTCAGATTTTGCTTGCTTGTACCTGTTATGGTGATGAATTTGTCATTTGAATCTTGCCTAAAAAAGGCACTATAGGGGTGGTAAGAGCCTTAGCCAGTATCCGGAATCCCATGGGTGACAGGTGCAGGCCATCTCTGACAAAGCATCGTGGTTTGTCGATCATGTCATCCCAGGCAGACAGATACTGGATCCCCTTAAAATGACACCAGAAGCTTAGCCAATTGCTGAAGTCAATCATTTTGTCCTTGTACTGTGGTATCATTCTGGGTGATGGCAGGATGCTACTCAGGGCTAGGGTCATACCTGCCTGGGTTACAAGATCAGAAAGCTCCTCCATGTCTCTTTTCATGTAGTCCAGGGAGGTACGTCTCAGGTCATTCACACCAACATGGACAATGTCTGTGATTCAGTGACATATTTGTCTAGCAGAGTTGGCAGTAAATAGTACAGTTGTGTACCTACCATAAATGTAGATGTTCGAGTGTATTCACTGTTGCAGTCATTACACTTGGGTTATCCTGCTGGCAGGCTACCCGCAGTCGGCCTGGATTCCAAAGTCTTGGTCCGGCGTCGGTTGCTGTCGCCTCTTCCCTGACGTCAGTGCACCAGGGGTATAAAAGATGCAGCCGACACCATTTTCTTCAGTTTTTCTTGCCCCAGATGTCAGGTGCCCCCAAAAGGGTAGGCTAAAAAACATTGCTAATAAAAGCATTCACTAAAATAACAATACCTTCATCTACAAGCAAATACACCACATAGGTTGTATAGGATAGAGAAGTACAGATAAGTCCCAGCAAAGAAAGGGGGATGGTGGGTGGGAAACCTGGACTGCAACAGTGAATACACTAACTTTTACATTTATGGTAGGTACACAACTGTACTATGTTCATCGTGTTTCACTGTTACAGTCATTACACTTGGGTTTAATCCCAAAGCTGAGGATGGGTGGCTGGGTCTAAATAGAATTAGGAGTAGCTATAAGGACCTTCAAGACTGCAGTGGCAAAGCCTGCTCTGAATTTAGAGTAGAGAGGCAAGTGGTAGTGCTTACTAAAAGTGTGCACTGAAGTCCAAGTTGCAGCCTCCAAAATATCCTTGGTTGGTACTCCTCTGAGGAAGGCTGCTGAGGTGGCTGCTGCCCTGGTAGAATGTGGTCTAATGCCCTTAGGCAGTGATTTACCATGTTGTGAATAGCAGAAACGAATGCAGTGTCCTATCCATTTTGAAATAGTCTGCTTTGAGATGGCCTTTCCTTGTGATCCTGCAGCATATGCCACTAAAAGTTGCTCAG
The DNA here is from genome assembly GCF_019279795.1 of Protopterus annectens. Classification (NCBI taxonomy): domain Eukaryota; kingdom Metazoa; phylum Chordata; order Ceratodontiformes; family Protopteridae; genus Protopterus; species Protopterus annectens. The sequence goes on along the minus strand of NC_056729.1, from coordinate 1,705,969,135 downwards.
TCTTTCTGAAAGCTTTAGTTTTGTCCAAGTAGAAGCGTAGCTGTCTGTATATGTCTAAAGAATGCAGACGTCTCTCCCCTTTATTCTGCAGGTTTGGGTAAAAAGTAGGCAAATGAATGGTTTGGTTAAGAGCCACACTGGACACTACCTTAGGCATAAATGTTGGGTTTGTCCTTAGAGAAACCCTGTCCGGATGGAAGATAATGAAAGGTTCCACAGCCATTAATGCCTGTAACTCTGAGACTCTTCTTGCTGAAGTTATTGCTAGGAGCAGAGCTGTTTTCCATGATAAGAATTTTATGTCAGCTGTATTGGCCGGCTCAAAAGGAGGCATTGTGAGTTTTTCCAAGACAAAACTGAGGTCCCATGCAGGTATTGGTGCTTTCCTTGGAGGTCTAATGTTTTTGGCCCCCCTGAGGAACTGCTTAAGCAATGGATATGAAAAAATAGGTGGGTCTGTATTGTAATGAGCTGAAATGGCAGAGGCATGGATCTTAACTGATGAGAAGGATAGGCCTTTGTCCAGCATCTCGGTTAGATATTGTAAAATCTGAGGAATATTTGGAGCAAGCGTGTCAATTCCTTGTGCCTGGTTCCAAGCACAGAATCTCTTCCATTTTTCTGCATAAGATTTTCTGGTGCTGGGCCTCCTGGCCTCCAAAATGACATTCATAACCGCTTTAGAGAGAGTTGTATTCTGAATGGTTACAGTATCCTCCATGCAGTTAGATTTAGAGTTCCGAGTTGGCTGTGCAGGATTTGATTGTTTTGTTGGGTCAGTAAATGAGGAATTTGAGGCAATGTCCAGGGGTGGGTCTTGGGACAAGCTCCTTAGAATTGGGTACCAGTGTTGGCGTGGCCAATCCGGGGCAATCAGTATCATTTGTGGCTTCTCTTGTCTGACCTTTGGGAGGAGAGGCAGTGGAGGAAAGGCATATACTTGTAAGGTTGTTCCAGCTGAATAACAGGACATCCACTTTACATGCTTGTTTGTGATAAGTCCTTGTGCAGAATCTCTGAAGTTGGCAGTTGTGAGGGGAGGCAAAAAGATCTATGTCTGGGCGTCCCCATTTCCTTGTTATCATGCTGAAGATTTGTGGATCTAGTTTCCACTCATGAGGGTCCATGAGGTTTCTACTTAGTTCATCTGCCAGAGCATTTGTTTTTCCTGGCAGGAATTGTGCTTGCAGGTGTACTTGTTAAGTCAATGCTGTGTTCCACAAAATCATGGCTTGTCTGCAGAGGGGGTAGGAATGTGTGCCCCCCTGCTTGTTTATGTACCGCATGACTGCGGTGTTGTCAGTCTTTATCAGCAGCTGTCCTGGATGAAGTAGGTCCTTGAAGGCTGTCGGGGCATTTTGTACAGCTAGCATCTCTTTTTGATTGATGTGTAGATGCCTTTGGCTTGGGGGCCATGTGCCCTGAATACATTTTTCTGCCATGTGGGCCCCCCAGGCATAATATGAGGCATCTGTTGTTAGTGTTTACCTGGCTGTGGGTAAAGTGAATAGCTGTCCCTTGTTGTGGTGACAGGCCTGTGCCCACCATCAAAACTCCTGTTGTAGGCAAGGAATGAGGGAAATTAATGATTCCAGGCTGTGGCAATGTTGAGTCCAAACACTTTTTAGGTACCATTGTAGTTTCCTCATATGCAGTCTTGCATATGGAATTAGGAGAATGCAGGAGGCCATGTAGCCCAGAGCCTGCAGAATTTTTCATGCAGATAACTGGGTCTTTGTTGCCATGTTTTCGAAGTAAGAAGTCAGATGCTTTTGTTTGTCTGGCGTGAGATAAGCCATCTGGGCAGTTGTATTTAAGCTTGCACCCAGGAATATTATCTCTTGAGAGGGTACTAATTTTGATTTCTTTTCGTTTACTGTGTACCCTAGGCAAATTAGTAATCTTTTTACAAACGCCAGATGCTTTAGTAGAATGTCTTTGGCCTCTGCTTGAATAAGGCAGTCGTCCAAGTAGGGATATATTTGAATTCCTTTTTGTCTGCAAAATGCAATTACTGGTGCCAGGCATTTTGTGAAGACCCTGGGCACAGTAGATAAGCCAAAGGGCAGTGCAGAGAATTGGTAGTGCTTTGAGCCAGCTATGAATCTGAGGTATCTTCTGCAAGATTGTCTGATTGGGACATGCAGGTTTGCCTCTTTGAGGTCCAAAGTTACAAGCCAAGCCTTTTTGCCCAGCATGGGCAGAAGCTGCTGCAGAGTCAACATTTTGAATTTCAGAACGTCCAGAAAAGTATTTAGAACAGACAGGTCCAGAATCGGTCTCCATGCGTTGTCCTTTCTTGGCACTAAGAAAAGTCTTGAGTAAAATCCTTGTCCCTGCTCTTGTGGCACTGGCTGAATAGCCCTCATGTCCATGAGGGATGAAACTTGGTTTTGTGCCTCTGCCCATTGATTGTGTGGCAGGTCTGGCATACCTTTAGCCTTTGGAAGGGTGTGAAAGTGGAACCTGTAGCCCTGAGAGACTATATTTAAGACCCATTTGTCCTGGGTAATCATGTGCCAATTTTGTGAAAAAACTGCTAGCTTTCCCCGAAAGGGTGCTGCCAAAAAATAAGTGCTTGGCATTGGCAGAGGGAAGTCATTGGGACGGTTTCCTATATGTCTGTGATTTGTCTTCTCCCCTTTTGGAGGTAGAAACATCCCATTGTTTGGGTCTGTATGAGCCCTGGGGCTGTTGTCTGTCTTTAGGGCATCTGCATCTGCCTCTTTGTGGCCTGTCTGACACGGGAAAGGACCAATTCTTAGAAGGACAGTTCCTGCTAAATCTGGGTGGCTGCACCTGTAAGAAATCCTTCACTGTCTGCATAGATTTAGCTTTATCCTCCATTTTCTTCAACACCTCTTCTGCCTTAACACCAAACAAAGTATCATGCTGTAATGGAGCATCCAATAATTTTGCTTTAACATGATCATGCAGAGTCTGTTCTTTTAACCAAGCATGCCTTCTAATAACCGAGACTGTTACATCGGCCCTGCTAGAGGCCTCCAGTGAATCATAACCACATTGCAAAGTATGTTTTCCCACTTGTTCAGCTGCATGCAATAAATCCTGCAATTCTTTGTTCTCAGCACATTCAGAATTTGTCATCATTTTCTGTTTTAACAGAGACATTAAATATTGCTGATATTTAAGCATATGAAACTGACAATTTAAAGCCCTTACAGCCAAGGTAGCAGAAGTGTAAACTTTTTCCCCCCATCTGTCCAGTGCCCCAGAATCTCTATCTGAGGGGACAGGGTTTTTTGCAGTAGCAGCTTTGACCCCTTTGGGACCCTGTGAAATAGTTTCTGGGTCAGCAGCAGGGTTTTTATATAGAAATTTATGAGAATCTGGAACCCTGTAGTATCTGTCTGGCTTAACAGGTGCAGGAGCTAAAGAGTCGGGAGACAGGCCGGACTCTGAGAAGACATCTGCAATGTCTAGAACAGGAGGAATAGCAAGAGGTCTGTGCTGAGGAAGTAAAAGAAAGTCTCTGAGCCTTTTCTTAGAATCTGAATAATCTTGGCTCTCCCAGTGGAAATGCTCCTTCATGGTATGCAAGGTTTCCCCAAATTAATAATCCTCAGGAGGAGAAGCTGAAGGAATAGATTCTTCAGCATCAGAATCCTCATAGGGAGGAATAGAGTATCCCTGTTCTGAAGAGGAGTCAGAGGAAATGGAAACCTGATCAGAGGAATCATATTCAGTGTCTTGCCTAGGCCTCTTATCAGGAAGGGGATGGGAGCCCCTGATCAAAGTAATTAGGTCTTCGGCCATTTTGAGCACTTGTTTCTTAGGCATGGAAGTCTGTCCTGGAGAATGCTGTACTTGCTTTCTTGTCTTTAAAACTGTTTTAGTCTTTGTCTTTGATGCTGAAGTTGGCTTGATATAAAGCTGTGTACGTCTGAAAACACCCTCAGAAGCCAATGCCTGCTAAGCGGCTCCGGACCCATCTGAGGGATTCGTTTCCGAAGGGCCAATACCTTGAGTATCCAGAGGCCTAGCTGTCTCCATGTGGGAGTCGGATTCGGCCTGTGGCTCTGAGGTAGCGGGTGTCAGGGGCTGCAAAAGCGCCTCACTGAGAACCGGTGACTGGCCGAGAAGAGGCTTCATCATCGGTTTTGGACCTCGGATGCCTGTCCTTTTCTTTTTCCTTGTGCTTTTTATGAACTCCGGTCATCGGCTGTTCTGACGGCATTATGTAGTTAAACCTTCGGCCAAAGTAATGAAAAGCAAAATTGTACCGATGCTTAATAGTGCATTGGTTAAATCTAGCACAAAACTGACAACTAGCAACATTGTGGTCAGGGCCTAGGCAAGGAATACAGTAAGAGTGAAAATCCTTATGAGGTATTTGCTTCCCACAAGAAATACAATTATTAACTTTTTCTGACATCGGTCTGGAGCAAGAAAAAAGTTTCCCCAATGGGGTACTTAGCTTTATTGAAGACTTCGGATCTGAAATTCAATTTAGAAAATCTCAGGAGTCGGCCGACCGGCACTTGCGAACTGCTTTTGCTTCGGGCACCGCGCAGCAAGAAAGACTGAAGAAAATGGCGTCGGCTGCATCTTTTATACCCCTGGCGCACTGACGTCAGGGAAGAGGCGATAGCAACCGACGCCGGACCAAGACTTTGGAATTCAGGCCGACTGCGGGTAGCCTGCCAGCAGGATAACCCAAGTGTAATGACTGCAGCAGTGAAACACGATGAACATCTACATATTTTATAAACAGTCTGTAGAGTGTTTGTATTTCTACTAAAAGTAGTTGCTATTAAGGGAAGGCAATATTCTAGCTTAAGGTGGCATTATCTGGAAAAGGTGGAGAATGTAACACCATATCAGCCCAAGAATACTAGCTAATTTTAGTTCTAGTTTTCTCAGTATGGGTACAGAAGTGCAGGGTTTGGTTAACTCAAATTTCACAGTATGTGAATAAGGTGGTAGTTTCAATTTTTAGTATAATTCATGTCTTTAGTGTCGCTCATCCCTCTCTAACAAAGATGACAAGCAGGTGGAGTAGTTCATTTAGATGCTTTATTACATGGAAACACATCACGATGGAGTGCAGCATCATAAAATATAAACAAACTGATTAACAGACAGACTTTACTATACATGCTTACATCTCAACAGCTTACTAAAAAATGGCAGTCAGGCTTGCATATGTTCAGTACTTCTACACTTGTGCAAGCCCTTGGATAGCTTCTTAAAAGTACATGCACACACACTGATCTACATTTAGTATTTAGGGTTTCAGGGGATTTTGCAAGTTTTTGCTTCTTGTTTATCCAATTGCTTAGCATGTACAAGTCATTTTAAGATTGTTTTGTACTTCAGAGTGTTGAGGGCCTAAAAATAACAATGTAATCTGCATATAGAACAAGAGGCAGGTGAAGTAGTTATTTAGGTAGTTTCAAATTGTAAACTGAGTAAGATGGGGGGGGGGGGGCAAGGATGAGACCATGACTAGGAAGCATAAACTGAGATGGATGTGACAATCTTCACTCAGAAAAGTATGTCAGTGACAAAGAGGAGGCCTCTGAACTAATGCTTATTTCCAGCATGTGGTTCACTAGGAAGGAATGGTCCACTAGGTCAAAAGCTTTTGTGAGCTCTGTGGTTTAGTTCCCTTTTTTATTTCCTTTGTTGTTTTGGTTCTTTTCAAAAACATTTGTATTTATCTAAGCAGCAAATAGTACATCACCAACCCCTCTTACCTGCCCCCTCCTCTACCACATCTTCCTTTATTGCTACTCTCCTAACTTCTCTTAGCTGTCTCTCGCCTGCCTTTCACCCCACACTCACATTTCCTTCTTGCTTTCTCTCCCACTTATTTTCACACTGTATTTCTATCAGTATTCTGTCTACTCTGTGATGTCATTTGCCTTACTCTTCTGCTCTACTTTGACATTCTCTAACAGCTTGTCAATTAGCTTCACTCTAATGTCCTGCTTGACTGATTGTTATTTTTTGTGGTTTGTCTCTGAAAAGACAGCTTGCTATAATTCAGTTCTACTTGCTCTGTTCACTCCCCTACCCTACCCCCATTCCCACCCACACATCAATTAAACTTGTACTCTATCCACCCCTACCACTCCACAATCAGCAAATCCAAATCCATATACCACCCACCACCATCCAATAACTAACATCTACCCAATTAACTACAGCCAATTGCAACCCAGAAGTCAGCTGTGTGGATCAGATTACCATCTATGCTAGATTTAAAAACTCTCCTTTTCTTAAGTTAACACCTAACTATAAGCCTCCCCTTTCCTTTAGTTAACTCCTTCTTATGCTAACCCCTTTCAGCTCCCTCTACTGCTATCTATATACATTTCTCCTAGCACAATATTTTAGTGTCCACATCTTCTTATCCCCATACTCACGAAATGTCAAACTACCATAGTCTACCTCTGCACCACTACAGATTAAAAATAAAAAAAACCTGCCCTAAATATCACTACCATGTTTCTGCTCCTGCTCCTCTACTTTCTCACCTCATATAATTACACTCTACCACCCACTAGCCCCACACCATGCCTCCTCTTTTATCCACACAGACAAACCACTAAACTACACCATATCCCCATCCCTATTTTTTCTTACCACATAGACCTCTTTAAGAACAAAATTAAACTCCAAGCTAATGCCTCCCAAATCAGTCTCAAGTACACTAAAATACAAGTTCATCAAACACCTTCTCTACCTCATAAAACAGTTAAACCGCGCAGGAGACATCCATCCTACTTCCAGTCCCACTCAATCACCTAACTCAAACAGCAACCATAATACATTCAAAACTGAGCTACTACACAATAGAAATAAGTCTTCACTTCTCCTTATTAACATAAATGTCAAGGGTATAGGGAAAAAAGTGCATGAACTGAATGCCTTACTAGCCCAGAACTCCCCAGACATTGTGATGTTAACTGACACATGGCTAAAACCCAATAATATCAGTAATGAAATTGCAGCTCCAGGATATAATATTCTTCGTAAAGACAGAAAAACCAAAAAGGGGGGTAGCTATATTATTCAAAGACCAGCTTACATTGGATTGTCTTGAACCCAAAATCCCTGACTTTGAAAATGCAGAAATGATATTTGCAAAGCTAAAACTTAACCCCATAAAAACACATCAACATCATAGGTGGCTACATTACAACAGAAAATGATATCCCCACCCTGGAACAAATGCTATACTGGACATCCAGCACTCATCCACAGGAACCTGTCCTGATGGGTGACTTTAATATCGACTGGCTAGATGGTTCTGCTCATAATCTGACCACCCATATTAACCTACATGGGTACACCCAGCTAATCATATCCCCCCACAAGGACTGACAGATGCTCTAAATGCCAGTCTATACTGGACTGGACTCTTGTTAATAACCCCTCCCTCTATTCTCAAGTTGGTGGTCTTCCTGATGGTCTGAGTTACCATCAGCCTACTGTTCTACTATGTACCCATACTCAACAAAAAATAAATCACACCATATTTCATTAAATCAGAAATACAAATACCTTTAACCCAATCAGTTTCATCTCTTCTCTAAAACAATGCAACTGGGATACACTCAGACAGCTACCCCTTGAAGAAGCTATTAACTCTTTTAATACTACCTTTTTTAGATATATTAAATTGTCATGCACCCCCCCAGAACCATTAGAGTGAAAGCTAAGTTAGCTCCCTGGCTAAGCAAAGATTGTAGAGCCTTATTCAAAACAAGAGACAAAGCCTGGGAACAATTCCACATGCAGAACAATCAAAGCATCAAACAAACTTTCATGAAACTCAGAAACAAAGCTAACCTTATTTGTTTTAAAAGGAAATGGTTTGGAGTAAACCCTTGCCTTTGTTGTTGTTTTAATACAGAAGTTATAAATATGGAATAATAATAAGGGATGACGACAAATTTCTTGCAGAAATAAATGACCTACTTTTGCAAGATATTTGTTCTTCTGGAAGCCATCTAGGGAATGTGGTTGAGAAGAAGTACAAAGTTTCTGTTTCTGATATGGTATGCAAGGGGAAAGGTGATTCAGATGAAGGGGGAAAGGTGATTCAGATGAAGGGGGAAAGGATGAGACAAGTGCAATTTTCTTGAATTCACTTAGGAAGTCAGAGGAGAACAGTTAGCCATGCACACACTGAATGTTGTTAAACAGCACAGAGCTTTTTGAGAAGAGCAGATTGCTTACTGAGACTGGTAATGAGTTCCACTTCCTTCTAGAATTGTTTACCTAAAAGTGAATGTTGTTTAGATCAGACGTAGTTAGCTTTAGATCTACATATAATGTTTGGAAAAGTTATCTAGTGCACTAAATTGTGAAATATGAGAGAACGGTTTTGCTTCCAGTTATGCCAAGATTCATCCGTAAAGTTCAGAATGGCATTTAATTCCATACTATGTTTCTTGAGTCTAGAAATTACAGGAAATAAATTATCATATAGCTGAAAAGTGGGGTGTTGGCTACAGCTTTAACTGTGAAGTTAGGGTCTTCTAAGGAAAGATCTGAGACCAATCCATGGCAGCTAGGTGTGCTTTCAGGTTGGTGAGGTTAACTGATTTCAGTCAAAGTGAAAGCAATTTATGGGAAATCTTAAAGATTGATTGTGAAGATAATGAAACTGTGGTCACTGAATGGAGGAGGACGAATTAAATGGAACACGTCAGGGTGATTGCTGGTGATTAGGAAACTGAGAAGACAGTGAAGGTAAGACTGTAGATTGGGCTGGGTGGGTTCTCAAATAAGATGAATAAAATCCAGATTTACTAAAAATTCAACAATTTAATTTCAGAGGGGCCTCCAGGGTGATATGGCTGAAATCACCCGAGATAATTAGATATTTTTTGTGCAGATAGAAGAGTACTAAGGACGAGTACTTAAACAGGTATGAAGTGGGAAGTAGGAAATAGCTAGAAGTAATTCCTTGTTATTGGTTAATCAATTAAGACATAATCAAACAACGTTAACACAAAGGAAACAAACCAAATTAACATTTTTCATTTACATATATTATACATTACATACATTTTCTTTTTTTATAATCATCATACCAATATCATATAAAGTGCTGAATTCCTGCCTTCCCTTAAACTTCACTTCTTCTCCTGAAAAGTATTCTGTATGCATTGCTTCCACAATTTCCATTGTTTATATAATTTCTCCTTTCATTTTCTAAACATCACTCTCCCAGTTCTTTATCTCTTTTATACTGTCTTTCGGCTTTTCCCGGTTAGGGGTCGCCACAGCGGAACTCCGGTCTGCTAATGATTGGCAGTAGATTTTTACATGCTGGCTTGCCGGGCCTAATGCACAACCTTCAGCGAAGGAACACCCTCCATACATGTCGACACACAGAAGACGCTCTAACTGAGAATCAAACGTGCAAGGTCTAACTGTGAGGCGACAACGCTACCGCAGCACCACCACAATATTTCGAATACAGTTGGTTTAGGCTTTGATTTCCATTTTCTAGTAAATGCTTTCTTGGCAGCCATCTTAAGGATATAATTTGTCTACACACATCAGGTCCTGTGCCCCAGCTCAAAAACAATTTCCTTAGCTGCAGCCATTTGCTCACCAAATATCTCTGACAGAGTACAATGTAGGGGATTTATAAAACCTGGTAACTCACTGGACTCCCACCGCATCTGTTCCCAGTTACCTCTTTCTTCACCATCATGCATCCAACATTTGCTAACTATTTGAAGAAAAATTCTTTGATGTCTGCTTGGGATACAAAAATACCTATGAAAACACTTCAAGCAAACATACTAAACTTTCTAGATGTTGTTGCATACTTGGAAGCCATACATATGACCCCCCTTTGTTCCCTTGTAAATTTTTCCAGCTTCGTTTCCCAATCTTTTCTAGCCTCTTCTGACTAATCCGTATAGTTATCATGCAATATTTTAAATGTCTTATTATCTTTGGTTTCTTTGCCAGTTTTCTCCAGTAAATTCTAGCCCCTTCATGCCTATATTTTGTACCCCTACCTGCAGACATCCCTGCTGGAAAAAAAACTCATTTCTCCATTCTTAAGTTGGCTTAGTTCTTTGAATACTTTCGACTACTTTATGAACATAATATTATGCATGGATATTATTGTTCTCCTTAAGGATCTAAATCCAAAACCCCACTCTCTCTATTTTTTTAACCCCATCTCCAGTTCAGCATCCCTTTCCATTTTGAATTATAACCTTCTTCTTGTGTTATGTATGTGACCCTTAACTATTTAGTGCTAAAATATCTCGTCAAACTAGGTAATCGTAAACCACCTTGTTCTGTTGGAAGAAGCAACTTATACTCCTTAACCCTCTTCCCTTCCCAGATAAAGTAATTCAACTCTTTAAATATTGTCCACAAATTCACCTCTGATTGATAAAAATAAGTTTGACCCATATATAAAACTAAAGGGACTAAAAACATTCTCACTGCTTGTATCTTACTATCCATATACATAAACAAAAACTTAGTGTTTCTCAGGTTTTGCATTATCTTTTTGTTTGGTCTCTTCTTATATATCCTTAGCTGCCAAAACAGAAGCCTTTTTAATCCATACTCCTAAATACTTCATCTTATCATGTCCCCATATATATGGGTATCGCTAAAACAATTCATTTGTGAGCACATAATATACAGCTATAGCCTTTGTTTTCTCATCATTAATTTTGTATCCCGAAAAGACGTGAGGTTGTCTCAAAACGTTCCACAACTTTGATGTCCTAGTCTGGATTTATCAGGTTCAAAATAATACCATCTGCAAATAATGTAAATAAAGCCAACTTTTCTAGATTACCATACCGATTACATTCTTGCATTTCTGAGGTCCTTATTTTCCTTGCCAATGACTCTAAATATAAAGCAAACAACAAAGGGGAAAGAGGACACCTGCCTGGTTCCTCTGTTTACACATAACTTATCAGAGAGGAACCCTCCCACTTTAGTTCCTACACCTAATCTTTTGTATATCTTCCACATTACTGTATCAGAGAATGCAAATGCTTCCACTACCCTCCTCATAAAATTCAAGCTTACTCTGTTGAATTCCATCTCTACATTGAGACACAGCAATAGCAGCAGTATTTTTTTTACATGTTTCTTCCATTTGGATCATCGTTTGTCAAATCTTGGCCTCCCCTCCACAAAACCACTCTGATCCACATCTATGAATTTTGGCAAAAGCCTTGCCACTCTTTTAGCTAGTATAGATATAATCACTTTATAATCATAGTTTAAAAATTGAAATGGGTCTACAGGACCCTGGGTCTGATGGGTCATTACTTTCTTTCAAGAGGTTGGTGGTTCTCCACCTTTTCAAACACTGAAACAAAATCTACCAGATGTTTAACATGTTTTCCCTCCTAACTTACAAACTTCCAGAGGAATACCATCTGTTCCTGGAGACTTTTCTAAAGATTGATTATATGTTGTCATTTTTATCTTATCTCTTTCTATCTTAGCTGTTAGTTGCTGAGCCTTATCTGCCTCTAACCATGGCATACTTAAGTCTTCTACAAATATTTCCATTTGGGCTCTTTCCTGATTTCCACATTTTTCTAGTTTATACATATTTTCATAAAATCTCCCCAAAGAAATCTCTAATACCTCTACGGGACCTCTGGTTATTTTTCTTGTTATAAGCTCCCTAAATTTGACAACAACCATTTCTATTTTCTGTTGCCTAAGTCGCTGTGTTAAAAGTTTTTGTGCACTGAAGTCATTATCAGAAAATAGTTGTTTAACAGCAATCTTTTTAAACTCATGCATATTATGTATATTCTCTTATTTTCTCTTTAGCACTCTACATTTGCACCTCTACTTGTTCTGCGAGATTCTCCTTTATCAGCCTCTCTAAATATATCTCTCTCTTATTTCTGCTATATTTTTAAACTCCATTTTTATTTTATCACACTCACTAGGTATAACTTCTGAAGATATTTTGATCTTCTCTAATAACGTGAACAATTTCCACTATCCATCCAATAAATTCCTCTCTTTTTCACAGGTAGGTGGGAAAATGCCAATGTCTCATTTTTACTTCATCACTCTGCATTATTTTATCTTCGTTTTTATCAGTGCATGATCTAAAATAGTTACTGAATGTGTGTCAGAGCTTTCAATCAAATGCACATTTTCCTGTAAAATATAATTTCTGTCTAGTCTAGCCCAGTTATTGTACCTTGGGGAATAGTATGTAAATTCTGCCCTAGTTTCTGCTACTGAATTTACATGTTCCATACTATATATCTTTATAAATTTCTTCAGAAATGTACCCTATTTTGTTATATTGCCCCTTCTATGTCCCTTGATTCACCCTCCCTATTAAAAAATTAAGTTCCACTTCCTATAGTAATATTCCCTGCTGAAAGCTGATTATTTCTCCTAAAATTTTCTCAAGCTCCTTAACAGCAGTTTTTGGTGGAAGATAAATACATGCATTGTAATTGTCCTCCCTTGCCAGTAGCTCCTTACTACCATAAATCTACAATTACCATTGTTTCCTCTTCTATCACTATTGGAGCCTCTCTAGCAATTAGTATAATTACTCCCCTTTTCCTTTGTCCCTAATATTCTGCTGAATATACATCCTGAAATCCTTCTTTGTCAAATTCCCATGCTCATTTCTTTTGAAATGTGTCTCCAGCAGCATTGCTCTTTGTACTCTGTATTTCTTAATACAACTCAGTATTCACTCCTTTTTTTTATATATCTATAACGCCATATACATTGATATACAAATAGCATAGCCATTATGATACAAAAATATTGTTCCCACCGCTTTCACATGACAGTTTTTTTAATGTATATTTCTAACTTTTGTGTTATGTGCACACACTAATGTTTGACAGGCTGATGTTTTATACAGTTGTTTCTTCTCATTTGAACCTATGTCACATTTTCCAAACATTATTATTCTAATGAAAACTCTCAAAAAAACTAAATATATTTTCAGAACATCCTCATCCCCTATTAACTTAGAACACGCAAAAAAAAAAAAAAAATACACACATCTTTTAAAATGAAGTTTAACCCCCCAGACAGGAACAGTTGCCTCAAATCAACAACTGCCCCCATAGGCACTACCTAACCTAAATTAAGATTACCCATGCTAAATACCATGCAGCAACCTATGTTCACACTTACACTGGCTACGTCTCTTATTTTCTGTTCTCTATTCCTCCTCCCACCCAGATGTGAAAAATGTCTTCCATGCCTTCAGAAAACATTAACTTTTAGCCCAAAGAAAAAGTACACTGGCTGCCTTTAACTAAAAATAAAGTGCATACTGTTCTATTAAATGCAATGAAGTATTAAGGCTGCTAAGGAGGCTGCTATCACTTATTCACTTCTCACAATTTCAAACTTTATTTTTCACTGAACTGCTTATCACCATACCTTTAAATGTTGCATTTCCAACAGCAAAAAGGTTCAGAACTCTCAAGATTAACTGCTTGTACCTGCAGATAGCTTGTCTCCATGTAAAACAGTCAGCAATGATTATTTGTAAATTTCACTCAGAACAGAATGTACACCTGTCTTCAGCTGCAGACGTCTTGACTGATCTTAACATTTTTAAGGGAGAAACAAAATAAGCTAATATCTTTGCAGATGTTAAGAAACTTAACATTTTTCAATCCTTTCATCATTTTGTCTTATTTTTCAAGCCTACATCCTTACAAAAATATTTTGTTTATAGTTTAAGCTAAGGGCATTACTCTAGACATTGACCCTTGTAAAAATGAGAGAAAACATCTTAATTCTATATCAGTGCACCTTTGCACTCCACCGCGAGCCTAGTAACCTACAATCACAACATATTAACTTTAAACTTGGTTTTGTTCAGCCTTTCTTCTCAAGTTATACAATAAAGCCTATACTACTTACAACCAAAAACGTACTTTCTACTTTAATTTATACAGCAGCCACTGCAAAAACTCTCCCCATATTTAAAATACCCCTAACTACACACTGCAAAAAAACTTTTTACTATATACACAACATAGGGGTTACATCATGAAAGGTTTTGTGCAAATACTGATAAAAATTGTTTTACCTAGTTACTTTCCCCCTTTTAGTGTCCTTCGAAACTTTAGTGAATTATAAAATTGGGTAAATGTTTTACATTCCATCCACAAGTTTAACAAAGTCAACAAAAGTCAAGCCTTTTTCAGTCACTTATTTTTTTGCAAAGCCATATTTCACGTTATGCATGCTTTATAGTCTCCCATTGATTCACTAATTTCATTTTGTTGATGGTTTTCATATTATTTTCCATCTCCCAACACCAAACTATGGTTCAAGTCCAAGGTAATCCGGATTCTTCTAGTCAACTCCTGTGCTTTTTTTTCTGTTTCTCAAGCATTTTACTTTGGAATACTAGAAAATGCTTCACCAGCAAGGTCTCTCTATGAGCTTTACTATCAGAAGAATGAGAATCACAGTCCCATTCTGTTCGCTGGCTCACTTTTTCTGGGATAAACATTTTTTTGTTTCCTCCTCAGCTTGTTCTACATTAAAAATGTGCCTGATCCTACAGAAAAAAATATTCCAAGGACAGCTAGATACAGCAGGATAAATCTCACACCTGCACCTCACAATTCCCTGACTGCTTGGATAAATTTGCTTCTCTTCTGCCTGGTGTACAGTGAATAATCATTTTCTAAGAACACTCTGCTGACTCTAATTTTTAATATTTTCCCCCTTCTTCCACAGTTTTGTCAGGATCAACTCTTTCTGCTGGTATGACTGCATCTCTACTAATATAGGTTTTGGCTGCTTTCTCATGTCCAGGTTTGGGGCATACACTTGATGTGCCCTTTCAGTTAACTACTGCCGTGGAATACTAGTTCAGTTGTTTATTTGTGCTTTTATAAAATGAATACACTCTGCTCCTTCTAGTTTCTGTTGTACATCAGAAAATATGTTTTATTTGTGTGCTCATCTCATACTTAGCCAGCATTTTCTTCATTTCAACCTCTGATTTTTGCAGTTTAATCAATTCATCTGAATAGCT
Source organism: Protopterus annectens (assembly GCF_019279795.1). Classification (NCBI taxonomy): domain Eukaryota; kingdom Metazoa; phylum Chordata; order Ceratodontiformes; family Protopteridae; genus Protopterus; species Protopterus annectens. Next base: position 1,705,954,101 of record NC_056729.1, on the reverse strand, counting down.
AAAGTGTCTTCTAATCCTTTCAGCTTTTTCTTTGCCTGGCATACGGGGCATCCCTGGATCCTGTTGTGATGAACCATTTGCACATCTGCAAAACAGACAGCATCAGAACTACTAGATTAAAGACCTACATTTTCTGTGACATAAATAGGACATGTTGGGGAGCGAGAAATGTTTCTCAGAGAATTCCCATTCTCTGGAAGAGGTTCCCCATCCATGTAAATCAGAATTGCTTCCTATTCCTATTTAAATGCAACTTGGACTAATGGATGGGTAAATCAGAAATTCATTCCTGGAGTGGTGCCTATGTCTCTGATGGACAGAGGCAGACAGCAAATCACCACCTATATACACGAAATTTGTGGGGCACATTTGGTTTGCACAGCTAAGCTTATAATGGCCTTAGTGGTTGTTAGCCTAGTATACAACTACGAACCTATGAACCTTTTGTTATATATTCCTTTAATGTTTAATTTAAGTTAATCACCTCTGAATGCATTTGATTTATTTCTCCTCTAAATTACTGGAAACAATATCTTCTACCAGAGCTTGAATCTTGAATTGCTTTTTGCTGAACAGCTGCAGGATTCTTCCCAGCCAATGTTTTCTCTTCACCTTTTCTGGTTGATTTTCTTTCACGTTCTCTAAATTGCTTCTTTGCCGGCATCCAGACAGTGTACTTACTAGCCAGTAACTGAATTTTAATCAAGCTGATAATATCATTGGCTATTTTTCTTTTCTTTTGTCATGCTTGGAGGGGTGAAATTAAGATGCTGATCATTGTGTAGCCATTTTGGAAGTCCATATGAGGGAAATTGTATTAGTAATCAGTTAGGAATGGAGTCAGAGGAGGCATTTGCTTGAGCAACTGATGTTACATTAATGTGTGATTTACAAAAAAAGTAAAGATCGAACATCTCTTCTGGTACCTTTTCCAGCATCAAATTTGTAAATATAGCACTGGAAGAATGGGTGGATATGGGGACTGTTACGCCTGAGCCAGGATTCATTCTCAGCAACTATACAAGGTGAGAGGGTAGAAAGGAAAGCAGTGATTTGGTAAAGTTTGTTTCTGATGCTGTTATCATTTATGAGGGCAAAAGAAAGGCACATGGAGGAGTTGCTGGGAAGAACTGATCCAGAGTTGGGCTCAGCATCTGTTCTACTGAAAAGAGAAAATACTACTGGACTGAATCTTTGTATAAATTACCTTACAAGTACAATATGAGAGCTCAGAGGGCAAATTAAATACGTATGTGGAGAAGAACAGAGATGAAATTTAACGTATGTGGAGAACAGAGATGAATTGTGAAAGGGGAATTATTGTAAATAAGGTGAGGAAATGATGCAGAAAGGTACTGATGAAGGAACATGTAAGCATAGGTTTGTTTCTTTGATGGTGATGTACATAAATCGTGAAGTTAATGTAGCTAGGGAGGGTTGAGATGTGCGTAATGGGTGCGAGTGTGGAAAAAGACAAAAAGAAGAGTAAAGCAAGGAGAAGCATGACAGTAAAGAACCACACAGTTAGGAAAACGGTGTGCATGTACACGTGAAGGTGGGATACAGGAGAATATGTGATACAGGTTAGTGGGGTTACATATGACTGTATGAAAAGTAAATAAGCAGATGTAGTACCATATAAGTGAAGAGACTGAAGTGAGGAAGAAAATATATGTATGAAAGGATTGCTTTAGGGTTAATGTGTTAAAGTTACATCTCAGAGCACTGAGTAAGCTAGATATAAGAAGTGCACAATTAAGAGGAAAGGTGAGTGAGAAGTCACAGTGTGTTAGAGAGATTAAACACATTGCAAGAGGAAATAAGGGGAGTATGCATGGCATGTGAAAGTATGAGAAAATGACTTTGCTGCACTGTGTACATAGTTAAGCTTTAGCTATTTCAGCCTAAACAAGAAAATCAGAAAACATGTAGTCTTTTAAAGGCAATTACAAAACTAAAATCACATCCCTAGCCAAGGATAATCATAAGGAATTCTTTCACTACATCCAAAGTCTAAAAGGGAATGCTCTGCTACATGCTGAACTAGTTTTAGATGGGAACACTCATACTACACCAGAAAATATTGCCAACCTCCTAGCTGACAGATTCACCACCCCTTCCCAAACCATACCTGACACCAGCCCTCTGCCTAATATCTCTAGAGAACAGGTCAACTCTGCACTCACTAAGGCCAAAAACACGACCTCAATGGGAACAAATAATATCTCAGGTTGTTTTTACTAAACAATCTAAAACAAGACCTAGCAGACCCAATTGGGGTTCTCTTTAATCATAGGTTGAGAACTGGCTATGTTCCTACAAAATGGGGAACAGTAATACCCCTGCACAAAGGGGGGTCATCAACTGACCCTGGGAACTACAGACCCATATGTCTAACCAGCTTCATCTGCAAGGCCATGAAAAGAATTATCATAGACCTTATCAACAAGGACATAGGCGACCTCCAAATGCTGGACTCAACCCAGTCTGGCTTCGTTAAGGGTAGAACATGCTTATTAAACCTGGTGGACTTCTTTGAGAATGTCACCGAAGCCATGCAGGAAGGTAAGAGTGCACACAGCTTAACTCAACCTTGCCAAGGCTTTCGACACAATTCCCCACTCTGGCATTATTGAGAAACTCTCCCAGATAGGGATTAACCTTACATTACTAGATGGGTAGCCAAATGGCTCATTGACAGAACACACACTGTCAAAATTGGTGACTACACGTCCACCAGTAGACCTGTCACCAGTGGAGTACCACAAGGGTCTGTGCTGGGCCCCTTACTGGCATCTATTTCTCACAAATCCAGGTGAAAGCAGGCAGCCTTTGGCTCACCAAGTTCGCTGATGATTGCAAACTGGGAGCAATCATTGAGTGCCCCAATGATGTCAACAAATTAAAAGAAGGGCTAACACAAATGATTGCTGCCAAAACCATGGTCTAAAACGAAATGAAAAAATCCATTATCATTCACTTTGGCAAAATGGAAATCCCTACAAATTACAATACCAATAGCACCCCGCTGAGTTCCAACACAGTGATGTGAGACTTGGGAGTACATGTTGACTGCGATCTGAACTTTGACCGCCAAGCTTCCACAGTGTTAAGAAAAGCCTTCTATGTAACACATGTGATAAGCAAGGGCACAGCATGCAGGTCAAGGGATGTTATAACTCCACTGTACTTGAATCTCATCAGACAACTTAGAGTACAATTCACCTTTTTAGCATGTAGCTCACTAGACACCTGCAGCAGCTGGAGAGACCTCAGAGGTTTCTCACTGTGAAAAAACAGGGCCCCAAACCATGACCTACATAATGACGCTAAAAGCTCTGTCACTTTACACTGTATCTTACAGGCTGCTGAGAGGCGACTTGCGGCTGGCCTACATGGCAATCTTCAACCCTGACCTAATGAAGATGCTGCACATCTGCAAGTCAAATATCACAATAGTCACTCACTCTAGGGATCTCAACATAGCTTGTGACATTAACAGAACATGCTGTTGAGACAGATATGTCTCCCAGAGACTGCTGTTTCTCTGGAACAGACTTCTTATTAATGTAAAACAGAGCTCCTCACTGATCCTATTCAAATGCAACCTAGATAATTGGATGGGAGAAGGCAAATTTGCCCCTGGGGTGGCACACAATATCCCTCATAGACAGAGGTAGCCAGTGTAGATCGCAGACCCACTCTGTTCATAAATTCGTTCTGTGAACTACCCAAAAAGGACAAATGGGGATACTTGGGATTAACATGGCTAGGCATGTAAAGGTTCTAAGACCACTAGCCTAGTAACCTCCTATGAACCTATGAGCTGCACTGTTCAGTACTACATATTATTCTAAACTATTTACCTAATCTGAAGAAATGTGACCTGTATAGGGTTAAAATGAATACTGCACGTGTTTCAGAAAGGCTTGTGTATGTGACTGCAAAAGTGTTGTGAAACAATGGAAAAAGTATAGAATATTAAGTTTTGTTTCATGAGCCTGAGGCAGCATTTATTAGGTTCATAGGCAGGTACTAGGCTATCGGCCCAAGGGCCTAAGTAAGCCTAGCCAACAAAATTCCCTGGCTTACGCCACCCAAGAAAGTTATTTTCCTGTGCCCTTGTTGAGCAGAGCCACCAAAGTGATCCCAAGGGTGTATTTCCCATCCACTTATCAAACTTTTTCTTGAAGAGTGCTAATGAGGAACCTTGCTTGACATAGATGGGTAGTCTCTGGTACAGGAATCTATCCCTCCAGCATGTTCTGTTTATTATGGTGACAAGGTTTAGGTCCCTAGAGCATGTAGCTCGGAGGGATTGGGATTTCTTTAGGTGTAGCATGTCCAACAGCTATGGGTTTGACATAGCTTTATATGTTAGGCAGAGATCACCGTGGAGCAGGCGATATGCTACGGAATAAAGCTGGAGTTTTTTGAGATGGTCAGTGTAGGGCATCTGTTTGAGGCCAGTAATCCTCTTTGTGAGGTACTCTGTGGCCTTTCCAGCTGCTGCAGATGCCTTGTGAGGTACATTCTAAAATGGGCATTGTACTCTATAATGGGTCTGAGTGTCGAGTAGAGGGGAACAATGAACTCTTTTTTTTCCTAGATGAAAACCCTTTTGTGATGAGATGTGCCACGTAGAAGGATTTCCTGACTACTGTGGCGATGTGATTATCAAAGGAGAGACTACTGTCCACCTGGGTCCCCAGGTCTCATCACACATTCGTCATTAAGTAGACTTCCAGCTATGTGGTAGTTCATCAGTACAGAGTTTTTACCAAAGGGGATGACAATGCACTTTTTGGCATTGAGCTTGAGGCCATGGCTCTGACACCAGGCATCTGTCTCAGTGAGGCCCTTCTGTAGGATGTCCACATCATTTGGGGACTCAATTATAGCTCCTAGTTTGCAGTCATCTGCAAACTTCATTAGTCAAAGGCCTTCCATGTTAGCCTGTACTTCAGAGAAGTAGATACCAAACAGGAGATATCCCAGGACTGAACCCTGTCGTACTCTGCTTGTCACTGGTTTGAAGTCAGATATGGATTCTGCAACTTTTACAGTGTGGGTTCTGTCAGTGACCCAACTGGCAACCCATCTTGTGACGTAGGGATTTATACCTAGTTTAGTGAGTTTAGCTATAATTCCAGAATGGGGGATGGTGTTGAAAGCCTTGGTGAGGTCAAGATAGGCTGTGTGAACCACCTTACCCTCGTCTACAGCTTTGGTGACTGCCTCAAAGAAGTCAATCAGGTTCAGGAGGCATGATCTGCCTTTCACAAACCCGAACTGGGTGGGGTCCAAAGTCTGGAGGTTACCAATGTCTTTGTTTATGAGTTCCATGATGATACTTTCCATGGCCTTACAGACCAGGCTAATAGGGCAATAGTTCCTGGGATCAGTGGTGGCTCCTCCTTTGTGGAGTGGGATAACTGTTGCTGTGCACCATTCAGTGGGCAAAAAGCCTGATGTGAGACTATGATTGAACATGGTGCTTAGGTGGGGAGCCAGTTCATTCTGAAGCACTTGTAAATCACATGGTAAAAAGAATAGCTGTGTAAGAACTTACCATAACCTTAGATGCCCTTCTCTTCCACATTGCAGTATTCATAACTGAAGGGAGGTTGCTGCCTGCAGCACCGAACATCCGGCCAGTATACCATAGTCTTAGGAGCAGGAGTACATGCTATGTTGCTTGTCAGGGCCATAAACCGATGTTGGCTATAAAAATTACGTCTGCACATACCCCCTTCAGAAATGACTGCTGCATACACTGGTACCCCTAGGAAGCAAAGAAAAGTAAGCTTTTCAGACCCACATATGCCTCCAGGCCAAAGGAACCCAATAAATGTAAGTGCCTTTTGCAGTGCCCTATTTGGAAGAAGAAAAGGTAGGGAAAGTCACTCCAGATGGAAAAACAGAGTAAGAGGGGGTTGTAGGGGGGTGAATACTGCAACATGGAAGAGAAGGGCATCTAAGGTTATGGTAAGTTCTTACACAACTATTCTATGTCCTTCTATTCTCATGTTGCAGTATTCATAACTGTAGGGAAGAGTACCCAAGCTTTAGGTATGAACCTGGGAGGTAGGTTGAGGTGGCTGGTCTATGAGACCCTGTAAAATTGACCTAGCAAACCCAGTTCTGGATCTAGAGACCAAGTCTAGCTTGTAGTGCTTGGTAAATGTATGCACTGAGGACCAGGTGGCCACTTCCAGTATGGAAGTGTAGTCCATGCCCCTGAAAAGGCTGCTGAAGAGGCAGCTGCCCTAGAAGAATGTACTCTCACACTGGTAGTTAAAAACTTTCCATGAAAGGAACAACAGGCAGAGATAGCTTTAGAAATCCATAATGATATAAGTCTATTTAGAGACTGCCTTCCCCAAGGTCCTTGGGTGAAAGGAGACAAACACCTAGTCAGACTTTCTAATGGATTTGGTCTTGTCCAGGTAATACCTAAGTTGTCGATGAACATCCAAGGAATGTAGGGTTCTTTCAGATGAATTCTGAGGTTGAGGGAAAAAAACAGGGAGGTTAATGGCTTGATTTAAGGACAGTTCATTAACCACTTTAGGCAAGAAGGAAGGAAGGGAGACCCTGCCCTTATGGAAGATGAGGTAAGGTGTGGGTTAGCCATCAGGACTTGAATTTCTAAGAACCTCCTAGTGGATGTGAGGGATACCAGCAGTACTGTTTTCCAGGCACATAGTTTTAGTGATCCACAAAAAACTTACACCAGGTGTAGTGCAGCAAGCAAAATTGTAGGCCAAATTCAAACACAATGCAGCAAACAACAGTGATGCAGCAAGCAGAGATAAATCCAACTTTGAACTCCAAATTTAATCCAAATTCAAAACTTAAGCGCTTTCGTCCCTTAAAACATTAATACAGGAACTTCCACCAGACAAAGTACTTTACATTCAGCTTCCTTTTAAAAGGTAAAACTTGTGACCTTACTTCCTCTCCTCCACTGGACTACAATTTTGCTTGCTGCACTATACCTGGTGTGAGCTTTTTGGGGGGATTTAATAGTTTTAGTGATGCTGAGTGAGAATACTGTGGTAGTGGTGCTGCGGTAGCATTGTCGCCTCACAGTAAGACATTGTCCTGTGCAATTCTCAGCTAGAGCGTCTTCTGTGTAGAGACATGCGTGAATGGGTGTACCTTCATTGAAGATTGTGCGTCAGGGCCGGCAACTCTGCACATAAAAATCTACTGCCAATCATTAGCGGACCGGAGTTCCGCTGTGGCAACCCCTAACTGGGAAAAGCCGAAAGACACAACAACAACAAGTGATGCTGAGTGAGCTGGTTCAAAAGGGGGTAGTGTGAGTTTTTTGAGGACAAAATTAAGATCCCATGAAGGCGGTATCAGTTTACGAGGGGGTCTGATATGGACTACCCCTTTTAAGAATAGTTTTACCTCTAATCTGGATGCCAAGGGAGGTACCAAAGGGAGACAGGTGGAAATGGCTGACAAGTGTACCTTAACAGAACAGTAAGTCAGTCTTAAATATAGAAGCTAACACAAGTAAGAAAGGATCATAGATAAAGGAATAAGAAAGGAGTCCTGTTTTTTCTTTTGATACCACCTGGAGAATCTTTTCCATTTTGACACAAAATTTCTCCTGGTACTAGGTTTCCTGGCCTCCTGCAGGACATTGAGTACATCCTCTGAATATAGGTGTCTGAAGGGGATCAGAACTCTATCACCCATAGAGTGAGTCTGAGGTTGAGCACTCGAGGGTGTATGAGCGACCCCCTGTCTTGTGTGAGTAAGTCAAATCGGTGGGGTAACCTGCGGTGATTGCCCTTGGCTAGTAGATGAAGAAAGGGAAACTAATGCTGTCTTGGCCAAAAGGGAGTCATCAGCAGGATTTTTGGTTTGTCCCTCTGAATCTTCAGAATGAGTCTGAATCAGTGTGAAGGGTAGAAAGGCATAAAGACATATCCCCACCCAAGAAAAAGAGAAGGCGTCCACCCTCCAAGCCTATGGATGTGGATTTCCTTGTGCAAAATAGAGGCATCTTCCTGTTCTGGAAGGAGGCAAACAGATCTGCCTGAGGAATACCCCACTTCTGAATAAGCTCTAAAAACACCTCCCTGTGAAGCATACATTCATGAGAGGGCACAGAGGTTCTGCTGAGAGTGTCCGCCATCACATTCTCTGTTGAAGTGATGTACACTGCTTGCAGGTGAATGTGAAGTTCTGTTGCTAGGGACCAAATCTGAATCACCAGGCTGCAGAGTGGGTAGGACCTTGCCCCCCCTCCTGCTTGTTGATATACCACAGGACAGTCATACTGTCTGTGACAACTTTTAAGGTGCCTGGTAGGAGAACTGCTTGGAAAGTTTGCAATGCTAGGAGAAGTGCCTTAATTTATTTGATATTGATGTGGTCCCTTTGCCTGAGGCAGGACCACTCTCCCTGAACTTTGTTTTGTTTGCTGTGGTTTTGCAGAACTGCTCCCCAACCTAGGTCTGAAGCATCTGTGAAGATTTGTGTGGGGGAAACTGCAAATATATACCCTGATTGAAGTGTATGGCTGCAATCCACCACTGCAGCTCTTTTTTCAGGCATGGAAGGAGGGATAGAGGAGTATCCAGAGGGTGTGAATTGTGGTTCCACCGACTCTTCAGCACTCACTGAAATGTCCTCATATGCAGCCTTGCTACAGGGAGCATGGTTATCAAGGATACCATGTGGCCTAGGACCCTCAGGAATTCCCTGGCTGATAAGGATTGGAGAGAGAGTGTTTAAAGTAATGAGTGATGGCTTCCACCTTCTTGCAAGGAATGAAGACTGCCATGTGGTATGTTTTTATCCTACATCCCAAAAAAACTTCTTGAGTGGGTGTCAGGTAAGATTTGTCCTGGTTCACAGTGAACCCTAGGTTTGCCAGGGTGTTGGGATACCAAGCATAGGTGGTGACGGAGGGTGTAGCAATCCTGGTGAAGTATCAAGAGGTCATCTAGGTAAAGGTATATTTGAATGCCCTGCACTCTGCAGTGGGTGATAACTGGAGCTAGGCACTTTGTGAATACTCTGAGAGCTGTGGAGAGACCAAATGGCCATACAGAATATTGAAAATGCAAGGAACCCATGGAAAAGTGTAGGAACTTCCAGTACCTGGGGTGAATAGGAATATGAATAGGGTTGGGAGGGTGGCCTAATGGTGAAGGTGTTTGCCTTACAAACACAAGGTGCAGGGTTTGAGGCTCACAAGGGATAATTGTCTAGGCTTAAAATGGCTCACAAGGGCAGTTGGCTTAGTACTAATCTATGAACCTATGAAGGTAGGCATCCTTCAGATCCAGAGATACCATGAAGGCTTGGTGAGGGATGAGGGGAAGGAGGTGATGCAAGGTGAGCATTTTGAAGGTAGGCACCTTGAAGAATAGATTGAATATAGGCAAATCCAGAATTGGCCTCAAAGGGCCACCTTTTCTTGGGACCAAAAAACATCCTGGAGTAAAACCCCTTGTTTGTCTGTTCTGGAGCTTGGAGCTGATCCAAAATTGGGGAGAAGAGATGAAGCTAACATGTAGGCGGTTGAGGTGTCCCCTAAAAGGGAGGAAGTGTCCACCAAGTCAAAGTATTCTTTTTGGATGATGTAGAGGACTCAAGCCTCTGAGGTTATTTTCTACCAGGGAGGTAGGGAAAGGGTGAGGTGGACGGATAAGGAAGTGGAGTTGGGTAAATGGTTTGAGTCAGAGTGGAAGGGGGCTCTGTCCTGGTCAGGCTGTCTCCAAAAGGGAATTGGAGTGGAAGCAGAAGGTTGTCTTGGAGTGGAGTGTTTCGTAGATTGCCTCCGTCCCTTAGCCTATAGGGCATTAGACTGAGATGCTTGCCTCCTACCAAAGGTGGTGCTTTGAGGATAGTTCCTAAGATACCTAGGAATAAGAGAAACTAAAAAATGTTTTAAATTTTGTAACTCCTTGCCCTTTTCCTGTAGAGGTTTAAGTAGCTCTGCATAAGCTGCACCAAAAAGGGCTTTACTATCAAGTGGTGCATCCAGCAATTTGGTTTGGACATCCATGGGAAGGGATTGTAGCCTCACCCGAGAATATCTTCTCAGGACAGAACCTGAGGCTGCAGACTTACAGGATGCCTCTACTGCATCATAACTGCATGTAATTGAGTGCCTGGTCACTTGAGAGGTAGTAGATAGCAGGGCAGAGAGTTGTTACTTAGCAGGAGAGTCTAGCACATCTGGTATCAGTGCAGAGGCTTTTGATAGGGTGTCAAACAAATCTAACCATGTGAGTTTGATAATTTAGGGCTCTGATGGCTAGAGTGGAAGAACTATACACCTTCTTCCCTAGTCTATCCATAAATGTGCTGTACCTGTCACTGAGAAACAGAGAGGTGGAAGGCAGCTGTCTGGATGACTTATCTGCTGAGACTGCAATGACAGCAGGGTCTGCAGGGGGGTTGTTGAATAAGAACTGTGTATCCTAAGGAACTTTATAAAGCCTATCTGGACATTTGGAAGCTGGGGGCTGAGAGTCAGGGGTCTGGGATGCAGCCAGAAATGCATCATGAAAGGTTGTGAGCAGGGAAGAAACTGCATATGGAGAGGTCTGATCCATCTGCATTAATTCAAAGTATCTCTTTTTTGTTTCAGAGACATTTGAGGCCTACCACTAAAAATGTTCTCTCATCACGGAAATGGTGCCCCCAAAGGAGAATTCTTCCCCTGGAGATTCAGGACTAATAGAGTCCTCCTCCTCAGGGGTAATGAAGTCCTTGGGGGATTCAACCTGGGAACAATAGGCAAGTGATTCATCAGAGGAAGACAGTTGTTCTTCCAAATCCTCTAAGGCCTGCACAGGTGTAGGGGCTGGTTGGGGTACCTGAGACTGGAGGGCCTGGAAGACCCTGAAAAGATTCTGGGAAAAAGCTTCCAATCCAGGAGCTGATTCAGCTTCTCTATGTTTTCTATGTTTTAATTTCCATTTCCTCTTTAGAGGAGTAGAAGGATGTGTTGGCTTAGAGGCCAACACCTTGGAGGATGGAACGGCTTGAATAGGCCCCTCCGATATCAAAAACTGTGGTTCACCCTCTCCATCAGGGGCTGATGGCTGATCAACCTCAGCAGACATACTCTGTGTTTTTGCCAAACTGGCTTCCACCATGGTTCCTGGTTCTGGCTGTGAAACGGGCATCCGATGAGACCCTGGGCTAACATCCACCTCGAGAGACTCACAGGACTCTTGAGGTGCAACATGGGTGGCAGGCCTAACTTTCTTGGCCTTCTTCCGAGATGGCTCGTTGGAGGCACCAAACTCACCATCCATGCCTAACGCTAGTCACCGGAGCCTCTGGTTTTCTAAATAAAGCTTTAAGGCAGCCAGACGGCTGTGAGGTGTTTTTGGTACAAAAGACTTGCAGATGTCACAGGATGTATGGATGTGGCCTTCAGCTAAACAGAATAAGAGTGGATTCAGCCCAGAAGTTAGTAGTTTATTGGCCATTTTGGGCTAATTTCTATCTCTTTCACTTCCCTGCTATAAAAACCTCATTTGCACAGTTTTTACGCTTGTATTCCACTCAGCAAGTGCCTTCCAGGTGTTCTGCAGAGTCTACAGCAGCAGAGAGACAAAAGAGTGACTTTGAAGTGATTAAGTATCAGTTTTCTGCTTTTCTTGCTGTCTTAACTAATTCTGCCTAAAACGCCAGTTTTTTAAAAAAGTTTGTTATTGTATACAACTCCACACAGCTCCTCGTGGTGTCCTGCAGAGTGATACAGGCAATTGGCAGGCTACACACTCAAGTGTGCTAGCCGAATTAAAGCATTTACTGTGCTTCTGTATCTAATTTCTGCCACTTAAAAAAAAAAAAAAAAAAAAAAAAAAAAAAAATCCTTGTTTCCCGCTTTTACTGAACTAGAATAGTCCAGTCTTCAGGTATTGCTGATCTCTGGGCTGCGTCATAGTTCCTGTGTTGCCCATATCCTTATTTGGATAGGAGGAAGCATCTTTGTTCACCAGTGAGTGTGGGGAGCTCTGAGCAGCCTATCTGTCCCTTGAGGAGTGGTTCCAGCCCAGTGACTTGTAGCTTATTGGCCGTTTTGGGCCATTTCCTATCTCTTTCTAACCCTCTGCTTTAAAGCCTGCTTTAACGCGCTTTTGCACTTGTAATTTAAAGTTTGTCCTGTTTGTTGCATTTACCTGTTGAGGCTAAACATTCAAGTGCGCCAGCCTATGTTACATATTTATTGCATTTTCCTGCTGTTTGTTGCAAAAAAAGAAAAAACAAACCAAAAAATTATCGTTGTTTCCCGCCTTTCCTGACCTAGAGTAGTCCAAATACAGGCTTTGCTGTATTCTGGACTTTTGGAAAGTTCCTGTGTTGCCCATTTCCTTTCTTGGATAATGGGTGGCTTCTTTGTTCACCAGTGGCAGTGGGGAGCTTAGAGCAGCCTATCTATCCCTGGAGGAGTGTTCCCAGCACAAGAATCTGGTAGTCTATTGGCCGTTTTGGGCCAATTTCTAGCTCTTTCAAGTCCCCCTGTATAAAACCTGCATTAGCATGGCTTTGCGCGACTTTGCGCATGGCGCAGCATCAGGCAGCGCCGCTTAATTGGGTTTGAACCTTTCTCGGCTCCACAAAGTCTGCTCTTCACTTTTTCCCTAAAAACTGATCTAGTTCTCATAATAAACACCCTACTCCTACTCTAAAGCCTGGCACTTGCTCACTAAAGAAATTATATAAGTCAGCACTAAAAAATTAAAAGCACTTCACCCTCACAAACTCCTCTTGAGTACCTTGTTCCCCATTGGCCCTTTTATTCAATTATAAAGGAATTCCCAATACAATTCTAGCATGTCCAAAGGTCAGTTGTCAATCTCCTCTCCGGTCCAGCTGGTGAATTGGGGAATCTTGAGGCAATGTTACAACTGCCTCATGTACACAGACAACCCTCTCCTCCTCCCAACAAATTCCAACACATGTGTGAGATGCAACCATATAGCCAAACTGGAAGCTAAGCTCTCTCAACTCAGTACTGGCGTAACCAGTCAGGAGGAGAAGGAAACCACACTCACTACAATTCCAGTCTCACAAAGACCTACCATGACAGCAAACCAAACACATAAACACACAAAAACATACTCGGGAGGCTCTAAATAAAAATCTGCCTAAGCAGCAGAGACCTCCAAAGCAGACACCCAAGCAACCGCTACCCCACAACAAAACACGTGCAACACATAGCTCACAAAGCCAGTGTGCCGAACAGTCACAGCCCTTAAGGCTAAACAACACACCTGATACACTTGTAATAGGTGACTCTATCGTCAGGCACACTGACGTCCCGCTCACCAGGCTGAACAAGGAGAAGGTCACGGTGAGCTGCTTGTCGGGCGCTAGGATCCGCCACATAACACAAGCACTCAGGTCACTCCAAAACAAGTACAGATATGACTCAGTCATTGTCCATGCTGGTGTGAATGACCTGAGACGTACCTCCCTGGACTACATGAAAAGAGACATAGAGGAGCTCTCTGAGCATGTAGCCCAGGCCGGTATGACCCTGACCTTGAGTAGCATCTTACCCTCACCAAGAATGATGCCACAATATGAAGACAAGATGATCAATTTCAACAATTGGCTTAAGTATTGGTGTCATTCAAAGGGGATCCAATGCCTGTCAGCATGGGATGACATGCTCGACAAGCCACAATGCTTTGCTAGGGATGGCTTGCACCTATCACCCCTGGGCTTTCGGATATTGGCAAAGGCTCTTGACACCCCCATAGTGCCTTTTTTAGGCAAGACTCAAAAAAGACAAACCCACCTCCATAGGTATCACAAGGGATAAGAAACTAAGAATAATGCTACTCAATGCCAGAAGTCTAAACCTCAAAATGCACACACTCGAAACTCTCCTTAGCATGGAGAACATCAATATCTGTGCAGTAACAGAAACCTGGTTCAAGGCTCCCAAGAGCACCCCAGCACTACCAGGTTATACCTCATACCAAGCTTTTCGGCCCCAAAACTTGGACCGAACCACAAAAGGAGGGGGAGTATCAATATTCGTCAAAGATACCCACATCTCCATGCTGGTGGCACAGCACGAAGCATCAGAGACTATCCATGTGCAACTAACTGTGGATAAAACTGCCTTCCAGTTTATAGCCTGCTAAAGGCCACCCTCCCAAACCCAGGAACCCCACCCGGCCTTCCTGAGAACACTGGAAAATATGAAGGTCTCTCCAAACACCATTATATTGGGTGACTTCAACTACCCAAACACAGACTGGGAGCATTACTCTAGCTCCAACACCCTAGCTCAAAGGTTCCTAGAATTTATAAACTCAAATGCTATGGAACAACTTGTTACCACTCCCACAAGAGGGGAAAACATACTGGACCTGATCATCACCAACATGGGGACTCTATGCTCCAGACCAGAAGTGTATCCCTCACTGGTAAGATCAGACCATAAACTAATTTCACTGGATATTCACATCCTGACCCCACCCCCTTCCCAGAAAACCACAGTGAAAAACTTCACTAAAGCAAATTTCACACTCCTCAAAACCGAGGTGGAATCCTTCAAAGCTTCCGGGCCTGTGGAAAATATGGCCGAGACCGCAGAATCCTTTATAAACGCATTCTATGAACACCTTCAGGAATGCATGGATAATGCAATCCCAAATAAAACCAAGACTCAATCCTCCAAAGGCAGGCATCCTGTCTGGTGCACCCCAGCCATAAACAAACTATACAATAGAAGGAGGAAGCTACTACATGATAGAGCAAAATCCCAAAAAGGGAAGGCATCTCTGATCAGTATTAGCAAAAAACTATGGGCACTCATAAAATCGTCTAAGGCCAGCTTCGAGAGAAAAATTGCACAGGACACTAAGGATAATCACACGACTTTCTTTAGTTATGTTAGGAACCTGGGTGGGAATTCCCAGATATGCTCAGAATTAGTCCAAAATGACAAAAAATACACCAAACCCACAGACATTGCCAACATCCTAGCTGACAGATTCAGCGCAAACTTCTCCCACCAAAAGGGCAAATATCTATCCCAGCAGAGTGCTGCCCTCCTGACATCTCAGATGCTCAGGTAAGAGCCACCCTCTCCAAAGCAAAAAACACAGCATCAATGGGACCAGACGGTGTCCCGGGCTGCGTCCTACATGAACTCCAAGAAGAGCTAAACCCAAACATAAAACTATTGTTCAGTCTCAGCCTTACTACAGGATATGTACCCAAAGAGTGGCGTACAGCAACAGTGGTCCCTCAACGGATCCTGGAAACTATTGCCCCATAAGCCTGACTAGCTTGGTCTGCAAAGCTATGGAAAGGATCATCATGGACCTCATAAATAAAGATATTGGGGACCTACAGACACTGGATCCTACCCAGTTCGGCTTTGTTAAGGGAAGATCCTGCCTCTTAAACCTGGTTGATTTCTTTGAAACAGTCACTAAGGCCATTGACGAGGGGAAGGTGGTCCACACAGCCTACCTGGACCTTGCAAAAGCCTTCGATACAATACCCCACTCGGGCATTATAGATAAGCTCACCAGCTTAAATATAAACCCCTATGTCACTAGATGGGTTGCAAACTGGCTCAAGGACAGAACCCACATGGTTAGAATTGCTGGAGCCATGTCAGACTCCAAACCAGTTACAAGTGGCGCCCCACAAGGCTCAGTCCTGGGACCTCTCTTTTTCGGTATATATTTCTCGGAGGTACAGGCCAACACGGAAGGACTGTGGCTGACCAAGTTCGCAGATGACTGCAAACTAGGCGCCATAATCGACTCTCCAGCCGACACAAGCATCCTACAAAAGGGCCTCATAGAAACAGACAACTGGTGCCAGAGCCATGGCCTCAAGCTAAACGCCAAAAAGTGTATAGTCATCCCCTTTGGCAAAAACAAAGTGCCCACAAATTACCACATAGGTGGTAATCCATTAAGTACGGAAGAAGTAATTAAGGACCTGGGGACCCAAGTTGATAGCAATCTCTCATTTGAAAACCACGTGGCCAAAATGGTTAGAAAAACATTTTATATAGCCCACCTAATCATGAAGGGATTCACATCTAGATCAGGGGAGGTTATCGTGCCTCTTTACTCATCCCTCGTCAGGCCCATAATTGAGTACAATGCCTCTTTTGGGATGTACCTTACCAGACACCTGCAGCAACTGGAAAGACCCCAAAAGTACCTCACCAAGAGGATCAAAGGGCTCAAACAGATACCATATGCTGCCCGGTTAAAGAAACTCCAGCTCTACTCGGTGGCATACTGCCTGCTCAGAGGCGATCTGTGCCTGACGTATAAAGCCATGTCCAACCTGGAATTGCTATGCACTCGAGAGACTTGAACCTCAGCACTGAAATAAATAGGACATGCTGGAGGGACAGATTCATAACCCAGAGGCTCCCTTCACTGTGGAATAAAATCCCAGTCCAGGTTAGGCAGAGTCCCTCATTGACTCTCTTCAAGAGGAATCTTGATGAGTGGATGGGAGATCGTAGGTTTACCCCGGGTATCACTTCTGTGTCACTGTTAGACAGAGGCACAGTATACTAACCTCGAAAAAGGGCATAGCAAAATTCATTTAAAATGGGTAGCGAAAGCCAAACACACTCTGGCTAGGCTTATAAATGCCTTAGGGTAGATAGCCTAGTATGAACCTAAGAACCTATGAACCTATAAGCACTTATCATGCATGTCCTTTATGTAATTTGTCTTCCACAAGCACACTTCCCCTTCCTATCTGACATGTACATTTGAAAAGCTATAAGAAAGGTAACAAAAAAACAAAAGGGTACTTATCTGTATCGGGTGGCCGAAACAAACAAACCGAATACTGGAGCTGGTGATCGGAGGTCTATAAATCACTGTGGCAGAAGAGTTATGAATGGGTACATGTAGACGTCACTTTTATAGCTGACATCAGTTTATAGCCCTGACAAGCAACGTAGCATGTACCCCTGCTCCTAAGTGTTTGTTATACTGGCCGGATGTCCAGTGCTGCAGACAGCAACCTCTCTACAGTTATGAATACTGCAACATGAGAACAGGACGACACTGAAAAGTACAGTTTTGTACCTACCATAAATGTAGATGTTCGAGGATTCCATTGCTGCAGTCCTTACTATTGGGTATAGTCCGCATCCAGTCGGCCCGAATACCAGAGTATAAGGCTGACGTCGGTCAGGGCGCATTAGACTGACGTCAGTACGTCAGGGTACTAATGCGCATGACCGGCGTCATATCCTCAGTCTTTTCTTGCCCCAGATGTCAGAAGACCCTAAAAAGACAAGGCCCAAAATACCTGCACCAAAACATGAACAATATATACAAAAACATAAGCAGGTAAACTCACCTACACAACCACCCCTAAACACAGAGGGGAAGGAGGGAGGGTAAATTGGACTGCAGCAATGGAATCCTCGAACATCTACATTTATGGTAGGTACAAAACTGTACTATGTTCTTCGTTTCCATTGCTGCAGTCCTTACTATTGGGTAGAATCCCAAAGCAGAGGTAAGGGAGGCTGGCAAATCATAAAGAAGCAGGAGCTGACAACATGCCTTGCAAAACAGCTGTGGCAAAACCAGCCCTAGACTTAGAGTAGATAGGAAGGTGATAATGCTTAGAGAAAGTATGCACTGAACTCCAAGTAGCTGCTTCCAAAATATCCTTAGTTGCCACCCCGTAGAAATGCTGTTGAAGTGGCAGTAGCCCTAGTGGAATGAGGCCTAATCCCAGCTGGAACCTCCTTGCCATGATGGGAATAACAAAATGCAATGCAAAAGCCAATCCACCTAGAAATAGTTTGTTTTGACACAGGCTTGCCCTGCGAACTCAAAGCAAAAGAAACAAACAACTGCTGAGACTGCCTAAAATCCTTAGTCCTGCTTAAGTAATAACGCAATTGCCTGTGTACATCTAAAGTATGCAAAATCTTTTCCCCTTTATTTTGGGGGTCTGCATAAAAAGTAGGCAAATGAATAGTTTGGTTTAAAGCCACACTAGAAACCACCTTAGGCATAAAGGAAGGATTAGTCCGTAATGATACCCTATCCTTATGGAAAATCAAAAAGGGCTCGACTGCCATAAGGGCCTGCAACTCAGACACCCTTCTTGCAGAAGTAATAGCCAACAAAAAAGCAGTCTTCCATGACAAATATTTCAATTCAGCAGTAGCCGCAGGCTCAAAAGGTTGTAGAGTAAGTTTTCCAACACAAAATTGAGATCCCAAGCAGGAGTAGGAGCTCTCGTGGGGTCTTATATTTTTGCCCTCTAAGAAACTGCTTGAACAAAGGATGCGAAAACAATGGTGGGTCACAATCATAGTGAGCTGAGATTGCTGCAGCATGAATCTTAATGGAAGAGAAGGACAGACCCTTGTCCAGTAACTCAGTAAGATATTGAAGAGCCATACTCAAATTAGGCTCAGAAATCTCCAAATTCTTTGCTTTACTCCAAAATAAAAATCTCTTCCATTTTGCTGCGTACACTTTCCTTGTACTAGGTCTTCTAGCTTCCCTAATCACATTTAAAACTTGTTGAGGAAGTTGAGACCTGCTGTGTTTCAACACAGAATATGCCAGGCTGTCAGATGAAGAGAGTGAAGCTTGACATTGAGCAGATGACCGTCCTGCTGGGATAACAGATGTGGAATCAAAGGTTAAGGCCATGAAGGCTTCTTTACCAGACTCCGTAGTAGAGGGTACCAGTGTTGCCGAGGCCAATCTGGAGCTATCAAGATCATCCTTGGCCTGTCCTGTCTGACCTTTAACAGTACCTTTGGAAGAAGAGGCAGAGGTGGAAAGGCATACACATGAAGGTTTGTCCAACTGAAAGACAGAGCATCCACTTTCCAAGCTGTGTGATGAAACCCCTTTGTGCAAAACTGTGGCAGCTGGTGGTTTAGTGGAGAAGCGAACAGATCTATGTCTGGAGTTCCCCATGACACTGTCAATTTCTGAAATACATGAAGATCCAGTTTCCACTTGTGGGGATCCATGATTTGTCTGCTTAACACATCTGCTAAGGAGTTCTGTGCTCCTGGCAGAAACCTTGCCTGAAGAGTTAGGTGCAAGCGTGGCAGTCTCCCATAAAATCATTGCTTGCCTGCATAGAGGATAAGAATGTGTTCCCCTTGTTTGTTGAAGTACCACATGACAGTTGTGTTGTCTGTTAGAATCAACACCTGCCCTGGAAGAAGTAACTCCTTGAAAGCCAGCAATGCGAACTGGACTGCTAACATCTCCTTCATGTTGATATGTAGATGCTGTAGTCTGGCAGGCCACTTGTCTTGTATCCACTTTCCATTTAGATGAGCTCCCCAAGCAATGTCTGAGGCATCTGTCGGTAAAATCTGACTCGCCTCTGGCCGGGTCACAGAGAGTCCCTTGTTTAGGTGACATTCCTGAGCCCACCACAAAATTCTCTTTGAAGGCAAGGTATTATTTGAATGACAGTGTCTAAATCCTGGCAGTGCTGTGTCCATACATTTTGAGATACCATTGTAACTTCCTCATATGCAGTTTGGCATTGGGAAGCACCAGAATACAAGATGCCATGAACCCTAATGCTTGAAGGACTGTCTCTGCAGTCAGCACGGACTGATGAGATAGTTGATGGAAGTAAAGTGATAGACTCTTTTGTTTGTCCGGGGTTAAAAGGCCATCCGGGCTGCTGTATTCAGTCTCACACCCAGAAAGCACATGTCTTGAGAGGGTACTAGACTGGACTTTATTTCGTTCACAGAATACCCTAGGCATCTTAGCACTGCTATAAGATATTCCAGATGCTGTAGAAGGTCTTCCTTTTCTTGAGCCAGAATCAGGCAGTCGTCTAAATAAGGATAGATTTGAAGTCCTAGTAGCCTGAAGTAAGCTATCACTGGAGCCAGAACCTTTGTGAATACTCTGGGCGCAGTAGATAAGCCAAAGGGCAATGCAGAGAACTGATAATGAGAATCTCCAGCTCGAAACCGCAGATACGTCCTGTAACTTAGCCTGATAGGCACATGAAGGTAAGCTTCCTTGAGATCTAAAGTTACCATCCAGTGATCTTTGCCCAGCAGGGGTAAAAGCTGTTGTAACGTCAACATCTTGAACTTGGGAATGTCCAGATAAGTGTTGAGGAGAGATAAATCCAAAAGCAGTCTCCACGTGTTCCCCTTCTTTGGTACTAGGAACATGCGAGAATAAAATCCTAGGCCCCTTTCTGAGACAGGGACTGGCTGAATGATGTCCAACACCCATCTGTCTTGAGTAATGAAATCCCAATTTTCTTTGAAAAGAGACAGTCGTCCTTCCAAAGGAGCTGCCAGACGAGAATCTACTGGCAGCTGAAAAGGCAGGTCATTGGGTCTGTTTACGAAAGGACTGACCCCTGCCCTCACCAGAAGTCTGAGCAGGTGAACTCCCTGTTCTAGGCCTAAAAGAACCTTGAGCCCTGCCCCTACCACGTCTAGACCTACCCCTAGACTGGGAATCATAAGCAGGATATGTCCACCCCTTAGCAGGCCAATTTCTACTAAACTTCGGTGGTTGTACCTGCAAAAAATCTTTAACAGTTTGCATAGACTTAGCTTTGTCCTCCATTTTCTTTAAAACTGCTTCCACAGGTGAACCAAACAACACATCAGACTGTAAAGGAGCATCCAAAATCCTTGTCTTAACATGCTCAGCCAAATTTTGATCCCTCAACCAGGCATGCCTGCGAAGAACAGAACTAGTGGCAGCCACCCTCGAGGAGGCCTGCACAGCATCAAAACCACATTGCAAAGAATGCTTGCCCACTTGTTCAGACACATAAACTAAATCCAGCAAGTCTTTACAATCAATACCTTCCGCCAAAGCATCCACCTTAGATTTCAATTGTGAAAGGAGATAATTTTGATATTTCAGCATGTGAAACTGACAATTCAACGCTCTCATGGCTAGAGTGGAAGAAGTATACACTTTCTTACCCCACCTATCTAACGCCCTTGCCTCTTTGTCAGTGGGAACAGGATTTTTAACCACAGAGGCCTTAACACCTTTAGGCCCCTGAGAAACAGTTTCTGGGTCCGCCCTAGGACTCTTAAACAAATACTTATGAGCTTCGGGCACCCTATAGTACCTATCAGGTTTAACAGGAGCAGGAGGCAAAGAATCAGGGTTCAGGAAGCCTCTGCAAAAACATCTTCCACCACATTCAACACAGGAGGTATAGCTAAGGGCCTATGCTGGGGTAAAACAAGAATTCCCTAAGCCTCTTCCTGGAATCAGAGTAATCCTGGCCTTCCCATTTAAAGTGCTCCCTCATGGAATGCAGAGTCTCTGAAAATGAAAAATCCTCAGGAGGAGAAGCCGGAAGGAGTGGCATCATCCACATCAGAATCAGAATAATGAGGATACTCCTGCAAATCTTCCGCAGAAGACTCAGAAGCCCCTGAACCCTGTTCAAAACTGTCAAACTCTGGTTCCACTCTAGGCCTCTTATCAGGAGGGCCCATAGAACCTCTAATCATAGTAATCAAATCTTCTGCCATTTTAAGCATATGTTTCTTAGGTACAGAACCCGAAGGGCTAGGAGAAGCCCCTACTGAAGCTGAAGTTGGCCTACCTCTAAAAGAAGTTTTGGCAACAGAAGGAGAGGCTCTAACTACTTTGGGAAGAGAGGGAAGAATAGTTACCTGAGAAGCCCCTCAGCCTGGCCTGCCTCCTGAGAGGGTACATCCTGTAACAGTAAAGTGTCTGCCTGAGACTCCATAGAAACTCCTGGCAAAACCTCTGGCTCCACTGAGCCACCTAAAGAACCGGCGTCCGGGACTGCCGGTTCATCAACCCTAGGCTTCGCTGTTTTGTCCTTGCGCTTCTTGGACGAAGCGGGCGTCGGAGCATCCGGCGGCATTTTATAATTGCAACGCTTCCCAAACACTAATCTGGCACAGTCTAACCTCCTCTTAATAGTGCGTTTGTTAAACCTAGCACAAGAGCGGCAACCAACAACGTCGTGCTCAGGCCCTAAACAAGGTATACACAATGTATGGTAATCCCTATGAGGTATTTGTTTCCCACAAGAAATACAGTTATTCACTTTTCTGACATCCGGTTAAATACTGAGGCAAGAAAAAACCAAAATGTTCCCCAACGGGGTACTTAGCCAACTCTGATTCGGTCTGAAACTCCGGTTTCGGAAATATTTCAGAACGCCAACCTGCACTCGCAAAACTGCTTCTGCATCGGACCACGCGGCAAAAAAGACTGAGGATATGACGCCGGTCATGCGCATTAGTACCCTGACGTACTGACGTCAGTCTAATGCGCCCTGACCGACGTCAGCCTTATACTCTGGTATTCGGGCCGACTGGATGCGGACTATACCCAATAGTAAGGACTGCAGCAATGGAAAACGAAGAACATCGTATTCCTTACTAGGCTAAAATGTAGATATGAACCAGATGATGTATTTTTTTTATAAAATTCAGCATTTTTATTTTGGATGTTTAGCAGTGGTTTGATAGACAAAGGTTTATTACCAGTGATGTACCACAAGGATCTGTGCTGGGTCCCCTACTGTTTGGAACCTATTTTTCAGACGTCCAAGCAAAAATAGATGGCCTGTGGCTTACCATCTTCACAGATGACTGCAAACTGGGTGCAATCACTGAGTATCCCCAATGCCGCTGACATACTACAAAAAGGGCTTACACAGAAAAATGATTGCTGCCAAAGCCATGGACTTAAATTAATGCAAAAATAGGTGTTATCATCCCTTTTGGCAAAGGGGAAGTCCCTGCAAGTTACATTATTAACAGTACCCCCTTAGCTCAAACCCAGTGTTGAGAAATTTTTGCACAGGGGTTGACAGCAACCTTAATTTTGATCATGATGTGTCCACAGCAGTAAAGAAGGCCTTCTATGCTACACATCTCATAAGTAAGGCATCACAATAAGAGCTAAGGATATTATAACTCCCCTGTATTCATCCCTCAGACCACTAACAGAGTACAATGTTCCCTTTTGTATGTACCTCACCAGACACCTGCAGCAGCTGGAGAGACCTCACAGGTTTCTCATAAAAAAAAATCAGGGCTTTCAACACATGACCTACATGGACAAACTGAAGGCCCTGTCACTGTACTCACTGTACTGTAACATGGAACTTCATCAGAAAGTATAACCATTTAAAACCCCAGTTTAAATAGAATAACTGCAACAACTGCACCAATCAGAGAACGTTCTCAATTATAGAAACATTTCCGTTAAAGACCCATACATAAAGTCAATATAAAAATCTCACACATATTTTTTCTTGTACTACGTTTGTGATTTTTACATTGGTTTTATGTATATGCACTTATTAATCTCTGCCAAAACTGTAAGTACTTTTCAGACTTTTAATAAGAAAAAACAGTGACTGATAACACCCAAACCTAAACAAAAAATGATAAACTGGCATCCTCCCTTTAATCCTTTTGTTAGTGCTTTACGAACCTATGCAATGATTTTCAATGTAAGTAATTGCTGGGTGTGTGCAGCAATCCTGACAGCACATAGCAGACTGCTGTCTGAGGTAGTTCCACTAAATAGTTCTGAGACTCGCAGGGCTTTATTAAATGATACTGGGAGCATGACAACCATTATAGACAAAACTGTATCTCACTTTGCCATATACTCAAAGAGGTATTGTACGTCTTCAACAAAATTGAATGAAAAGGTAGAAAATAGTATTTGAAACACCACAATAGTAAGAGTAGGCAAAACAGTAAATCACACAGCTCTTTTGATAGCTATAGGAAATCAAACACATAAAAGAGTTAATGGTACTTTTCATCACACAAATTGGAATAGTTGTCCAGTGACACTAACCTGGATTGATACCACCTCTTTAAGGCAAACATGGATAATTTTAAATGCTTCAAATACCAAAAATATCAGAAACACCAGTAGAGATTTAGGGACAGATATATTTTCTTCAACCAGTAACAAGAAAAACTGGAGTGGAAGATGTTTTTTTGGTTATATTATTCCTGCTACTTGGCATACCTCTAGTTTACCCAGTGGAAAAAAATCACAATGTCCAATAGACTCAGACTGTAAATAAACCAGATGGAAAAAATTGATTCTTCATGGATTTATCACCATGATTTAAGACAAGCAGCTTCCAAAGGACTTTCTCATATGGGCCTTGGGGTTGATGTTATTTCCAGGGTTGGTAGAGTGCCTGCATATGGGTCTGTAAAATCAATTTGGGAGCTACAAAAGCTAAACTGTTAGAAGTGTTGAACAATGTGACTTTTGAGTCTGTCAATTTAATCACTATAGAGTTGAGTGTCAAGCATGCAGGGGTACTGCAAAACCAAATGGCACTTGATTTCATGCTTATGTCAAAGGAAGGTACATGCACGCTCGTGCAAGAGGAGTGCTGCACGTTTGAACCCAATAATGAGCACACAACACGTAGTCATTTTGAAATTATCCAAAAGGTGGCTGAGGTACTACATACCAAAGAACCAAACAGTTCACAATGGACTTGGCTAACTGACTTGTTTTCAGGATGGGGAGGAAGTGTTTTAAAATTCATTATGCTTACCGCTATTATTATTTTGTTTTTATTTTTATGTAGGTCTCTGATAACTAAGCTTACTGCATCTCAATCTAACATTTTGTTACAAAATATGCATGTTAGTAATTTTAAAAAAAGTGCTATTTACAAGTCATGGAAATGAAGGTCATCTGGAAAGTAAAAATGAAAAAACTGTTTTTAAAGCTACTAGAAAGATATATGACAATGTCTTCAAATTGTAAAAGATGTTTTTTACAGTATGAGAGGGATGCTTTCCAAGGAATGGGATTGTAAAGCGTTAAAAATGAATACTGCATGTGTTTCAGAAAGGCTGGTGCACATGATTGGAATATTATAAAATAATGGAAAAGTACACAATGTTAAGTTTCATTTCCTGAGCCCGAGGCAGCATTTCTTGTAAATCGCATGGTAAAATTAAACTTTTTCTTTGCTAGGCTAAAATGTTGATAAGCAACAGCAGGTGTATTTTTTTTTTTTTATAAAACTCAGCATTTTTCTATTGGATGTTTAGCAGTGGTCTTACAGATGAAATGTATTACCTTGACAAGTTTTTCCTACAAAATAACTATGGATTTCCTTGTTTGGGGAGACATGACTTTCTCAGTACTGTTTCCCACATGTATTTTTTCTAACAAAGATTTGCACCTTGCTCTGCTAGAGACAGAAGTATTTTATTTAACCTTAACAGACTATAGAAAGAAAAATGGAAAAAAAAATAAAAGGATATACAATACGTATGTGATGTCCCTAACAATCCAAATACAAGTTAACTTCTTTCATAATAAGTTTTATATCTCTCTCCAGTCTTTGTTGCCACCTGGTTTGTGAACAACAGTGGTACTTACCCCCTCTTTTGTTGTACATGCTTGTTTTATACCAAGGCATGTCATTACTAGAATTGCTGTTCTAACATACTCCTCTTCTTCTTCTTCCATAATACCTTCATGCCAGTCTGTTAAAGTGTCCCTATAGTATTCCCTTATTTGTCATGGTTTGGCCTCTTAAAGTTCAATAACTTCCCTTTTGATTGTTTCATTTTAATGGTTGACTGTGGTGATCTCTGGATTTCAAGTCTTGCCCAACAACTGTGTGTGTAACGTGTCTGTGTATAAAGGTGCATGCATATCTGTTTATATATATATATATATATATATATATATATATATATATATATATATATAGTCTGCATGTACATTTTAACTGATGGAAAAATAAAAAAAATCTGACAAAAATCATCTACAAATATATGTATAAACCAAAAATTATTTACAAAAAAACCTCAAATTCTTGTGTGAGAAAGTTTGAATTTTATTTTAAAGTGAGTTGTTGATCAGGTACCTACATCACGGCCTATATCGAGTGCCATACTGCACATTTCCCTCATCATTCCTTATATATGTGGCTCATACTTTAAGAAAATTGGTTGCAAACATTTATTAAACCCTAGCCCAAATAAATTTATTGTATCCTTTGGTGACGTCACTTTAGGCACAGAGCAAAACATACCAACAAACTTAAATGGATGGGACTTCCAAGATGGCTGCACACGGAGTAACAGCTTGTTTCTAGCTCTCCCAGTGTGAAAACAAACTCAGCAGAGAAGGCCATTAGACTTGTGTTTGTGGGTACATTTCAGTAAATACATTTCAGTAAATGGCTACTAAGTGCACTGCCTGGATGCCAGAAAACCTAGAAAAAATAAGCTACAAAAAGTGAAGAAGAAACACTGACTGGGCAGAGTTCTGCAGCTGTTCAGCAAAAAGCAATGCAACCTTCAGACATGACTTCCAGTAACCTACAGGAAGATACAAGACAACTGCATGAAGAACTGGTTAAATAAACATAATAATGAGGAAATCAGTGGTTACATTCTAGGAAAAATATAGTATATCAACACACACAACAAAAGGCTGGAAAAAATGGAAGAAGCTTTAAACAGATATTCAGATGAGATGATAAAGCTGCAAAAAACAGAGGTCGAAAAAAGAAAAGGATGGCTGATTATGAGACTGCTCAGGAAGAGATGTTTCAAAAAATAATAGAATTAGAGGGTTTACTATCAAAATTTTGGATGGCATTCACTCAAACTGGGATAGTCGAAAGGCTATTTTCCAGTTCACTAAAGGCCAAACCAAAAATGGTCAACTCCACACAGTGAATGCTACTGTGTGTTGTGAGGTCAACGTTCTGCTTGGAGATCGCAGTACAGAAGGGACTGGGAAATGCATCCATTTCCTCACTGTAGTGCGATCTTGGAGTTTGTATATATAATTAGCAGGGGTGTGCAGGTGGGCTTGCCCCCTGCAATACATTAGCTGGAAATGTCTGGTAGACAGACTATGCTGGGTAATGCTGAGCATGTCAAATGATGATGTATCGATGTTTTTATTTTCATTGCTATTCTTCGAGGAATTGCTCATTTGACAGAATGCATTTCAGACATATCATAATAAACTGAATTAGAGGACAGATCATGTAGGGGAAACCTGAGATTTTCAGCCATACCAGAGAAAGTGGAAGGAGCAGACTGCATTAATTTAATGAAAGCACAAATAAGCAACTGGACTAGTATTCCACAGCAGGAGTTGTTAATCGAAAGGACACATCATGTGTGTGCTCCAAACCTAGCTATAAGAAAGCACCCTAGACCTTTAATAGTAAAGATGGAAGCCTATCAACAGAAGGAACTGATTCTAACAAAACTGTGGCAGAAGGACAAAGTACTAAAAATGGAAGATAGCAGAATGTTTGCAGAGAATGATTACTCATTGTACACCAGACAGAAGAGGAGCAAATGTATTCCACTATTCAGGGAATGTCAAGATACAGGTGTGATATTCAAACTGCTGTACCTAGCTATCTTTAAGGTATTCTTCACTGGAGGGATGAAGTACATGCTAAGGAGAAAATACAAATGTTTGTCCAACAAAAAGTGAGCTGTGAATCAGAAGAAGATTCTGCTGCTTGTTCTTCTGGTAAAAGACCACATGGAGACTGTACTGGTGAAATCTTTTACACTATTTCAACAGTAAATGTTGGAGAGAAGGAAGGGAGCACTAGAAGAATCAACAGTACACAGGAAATGAAGCAGGGAACAGGAGATGAACAGTAATAAAACCAGCAACATAATATGGGATTACAATGCAATAATTATATTTGTGAAATATGAGAGAATGAGAAAATATGGAAATATTTTCAGAGTTTTTGGACTTGTGGGAGATTCTAAAGCATATGCCCTACTTTGTGTCATTAATGTTCAGAAAAATGCTTTGGG
Organism: Protopterus annectens; assembly: GCF_019279795.1. NCBI lineage: Eukaryota > Metazoa > Chordata > Ceratodontiformes > Protopteridae > Protopterus > Protopterus annectens. The sequence continues at coordinate 1,705,926,254 of NC_056729.1, read as the reverse complement.
GAAAGTAAGAGGAGAGAGAGTGTTAACTGAAAGTAAAGAGTTTTTCTTAAATAGTACCCATTTTGCAGCATGTGGTTTTCTTTACATGTAATAATGTACAGTTTTTTTTTCAATTATTTTAAGGGTAATAGAATTGTAAACAAGTATTGCTGTTTTTTTTTCTTTTCTTTCTCCCTTAACTCTCTCTCTCTCTTCTTGTTTGGTTTTAAGAAATGTAGGCACTGCAATATATAAAAAAAGCTTCCTCAAAAAGCATGATAAAGGAGAGATTAATGTGTTTTTTCTCATTCTTGCATGGGGAAATGACTGGATTAAGGATCTTAGACTGATTTATTAACAATTTTAAAAGACAGCAAGTAAATCAAAAAGAACACTGAATATTATGAGGCTTTTTTCTACCAAATACATGTAAGCTCAGTAACAATTCTGCAGATGGTCTTCATGTTTCCATGGAAACAATCTGAGAAAGTGGCTGCCTAGTTCTCATGTCTCCATAGAGACAATCTGATAAAGAGAACTGGCAACAGTCTGGTGGAAAGTGATTGCTGAGGGGAAAAATATAAATTGGCTAAGAGATAATATTCTCTGAAGGCATTTAGGGGTTTCCCAAAGTAGATAATGTTCTCTAAAAGCACTCAGGGCGTTCCAAAGGTAGTTAATGTTCTCTGAAAACATTCAGGGATTTTCCCAGCTGGGACAGCTATAAATATAAGACAAAACTAATCAGTACTTAGTAGAAGCACAGGCTGCACCATGTGTCTGAGTGTGGCTGTCAGTTTGGGACTTTTATTCTTATTATGAGGTTAAAATTTCAATATTTGAAAGTGTACATAGTTTTGCATTTTAGTATTAAGTTACCAGCTTTTAGGGGGGTATTGGGGTGTGTTTGTTTTTTTTGTCTGACGGCTTTCAATAAAACAAAAAGTTTTATAAGATGTGACATAGGTTTAAATGGATATGACAAGAAAACAACTGTATAAAAAGGTAAACCTGCCAAACAGTGTATGCATGCAACACAAAAGCTGGAACTAGACATTTAACAAAAAAATGTGTTATACATAAAAGGTGGGAATACCTTTTTAATACAATAATGCTTTCTTTAATGTCTTTAAATGTAAATGGCATCACAGATATATACATGCAAGAAAGAGTAGTGAACTATATTAAAAATGTAAAGTGAAATAGTTATGTTACAGGAGACACAGAAAGAAGTGAACATGTGAATTTGATAAAGAAAGTTTTCCAGTATGGTTACTCAGCAGAATAACTGGGACAAAGGAAAATGGGAGTACTTGTATTAATTACATTGGCTTATATTTACATTCAACCTAAAACTCCTGTAATGGAGCTTAAGAAATTTCTGGGAGAAATAATGAGTTTTTGGCAAGGAATATTACTTAAAGGTGGGTACTGGAACTTGATTTGTAGCAGTGACTATGTGTCGGGGGGCAGAGGGGAAAATATAACAAAGGAGGGTAGATTTTTTGAAGAAAAATATCATAATATTTGGCATGGAAGATGTGAATTCAGTAATAGGAGTTCAGAGCGACTTTACATATTATTCCTCCAGGTATAAAAACTGGGCTATTCTGCACAGAATTTGCATTTCACAGGAACATGTGCATTTAATTGAAGGTCTTGATACCAATCCAATAACTATTTTAGATCATGCGTCAATAATAGCTCAAATAAAAACGCAGGGTAATGAAATAAAAATGAGACATTGGTGCTTTGCCACCTATCTATTGAAAGGAGAGGAATTCAATGAATGGGTAGTAGAGATTATTCGGGTCTACTTCACCCTGTCGAAGGCCGACAATATTGAAGCTGATATTGTCTGCACCAAAATGTTGAAAGCGAAAGTCATCGTGCATGTAAATGGAAATCTCCGTAAGGGGAGATTTCCGTTTACTGCAATGTAGTGTGATCTCGGAGTTGATATATTTAAGAAGCAGGGGGATGCAGGGGGGATTGCCCCCCTGCATAGAACAATTTGTGTTGTGTTTGGGTGTTTTTTTTTTTTTTGTGTGTGTTCTATGTTTGGGGGTTTTGACATTTTCGTGTCAATTATTACGCTGTCGACAGTTTGAATGTTCGACAGCGTAATATAAAAGCGATTATTCAGGGCCTGTCTGATGGAATACAAATTTCTTCTGAAAATATAGCTAGGGAGTGGAATAAAATTAAGGTAGAGTTTAAAAATAGGGTGGAAATAAAAGAGAGGTGGCTGTTGATAAGAAGTAAGAATTATTTAGAGGGACTGACAAACATGAAAGTATTGCAGAAGAGGGGGAATCTCAGAGAACAACAAGAGACTCAACTGCAGAATACTAGGCAGAAAATGAGGGATTACCCTTGATAACATGCACGAGCTTATACACAGATTGCTGTTAAGCAATTGTTTTTTTATAATAACACTAGAGTATAAAAACTTTTAGCACAATGATTCAGGCAATAGAAAGTAGAAAGGGCAGTCACCAAACATAGGGAGCTATAACAAAGAAGGTAACAAAAAATCCTGTAGAGGTATTAGAAATATTTTGGAAATTCTATTAGAGTCTCTCTAAAGCGGAGAAATATGAAAATCAAGAAAAGATACAAAAGGAAATGTTTATGGAAGAATTAAATATGCCAAGGTTAGAGGTAGAGGAGGCTCAATGACTAACAAGATAGGAGGGGAGGACACAGGAAAGTCCCCAGGAATAGATGGTATTCCTGTGGAACTTTGGAAGCTAGGAGGGAAAAAACTGATAAACATCTGGTAGGTTTTGATTAATAATATCTTAAGAGGTAAAGTACCATATTCCTGGAAGAAAACAGTGGTAGCTGTAATACCTAAACAGGGTAAGGATGCATCAAATCCAGCTTCATACAGGCCCATTTCAATACTAAACCATGATTAAAAAGTGTCCATGTCTACAATAGCTAAAAGAATGGCAAAAGTAATGCCAAACTGATAGCGGATAGATAGGGATCAATGTGGTTTTGTGGAGGAGAGGCAAACATTTGACATTAAAAGAACACTGATGATCTGGAGGGAAGCAGAATGAAATAAAATATCATTGTTGTTGGTGGATCTTGATGAAGAGAAAGCATTTGACACTGTATGCTCTGACTTTACGAGCAGGGTAACGGAAGCATTTGCATTTCCTGAAAAAATGTAAGGACGATTAGGAGAATGTATGAGGGATTGGAGGTGAAAATTAAAGTGGGTGGGGTCCACTCTGCTAATGTCAGCTTGAGCAAAGGAACCAGGCAGGGGGGGGTCCTCTTTCTCCTTTATTATTTGCATTATATTTAGAAGCACTGGCAAAGAAAATTAGGGGCTCAGAAATTCAAGGATATAATTGGTATGGCAGTCAAGAAAAGCTGACTTTATTTGTAGATTATATTATTTTTTTACCTGACAAAACCAGAAAAAGACATTGCAGTGTTGTAGAACACTGAGACAGTTTCAGATATTTTCGGGATACAAAATGAATGAAGCTAAAACAAAGACAATAAAGGCAAATTATGTACCCACTCATGAACTGGTTCAGGAATACACATATTTATGAGGACATGATAACATTAAATATTTAGGAGTGTGGATTAAAAATGATTCTAGTGAGGCAGCTAAGGATATGTGGGAAGAGATTAAACAAAAGATAACATAAATACTGAGAAAATGGAAGCTTTGTTATATGGATAAGGCTAGTAAGATATAAACAGTTAAAATGTTTTTAGTCCCTTTAGTCTTATACACAGGTCAGGCATATTTTTATCAACCAGAGAAGAAGTTGTGGGTAGCAATTAATAAGAGCTGAAGGAATTTATCTGGGAGGGGAAGACTGCAAGAGTCAAGTGGGGTAAACTGATTCTTCCAGTAGAAAACAGCAGATTGAGATTACCCAGTTTGAAGGGGCATTTCAGAGCTACAGTTAAGACTCCTGTACACAGCACAAGCAGAAAACTATAATTCAAAGTGCAAAGGGATGATGATGAAACACATGGAAAGCTCAAGAAACAAGGAGAGACTGCAATTTTCAATGCAGGCCTGTAAGAACAATAATGATGCAGAATATTATATCCATAAAGTAGCAGAAAGTATTCTAAGAAGTAAACCAACATGGGAATGGAGAAAGGAGATTCTGCCTATAGGGATGACTACAACTGGGGATACAGACAATAGGAAAGAGGAGGCCAGAATTTACTGGAGAAAATCTGAAAAGGAACCAAAGTATTGGGAGCAAATAACTAGATAGGAAAATATGACAGAATGGGAAGACGCCAAGAATTTATTTGGACTGCAGGTTAGAGATTCCCTTCCTATCAGGGATTGATATTAGAGTATAGGCAAAGTGAAAGAAATGGGGGGAGTCCTAAATGAAAGACCAACACTGGTAGAGTTTTTAATAGAATCTAGAACAGAAGCTGCCATTAAAAAAGGATTAATTAGTACAGCATATAAAATATCACATGATAACTATAAGAATTAATCAGTGGAGGTTAGAAATTATTGGGAAGACAAAACAGTGTAAGAAATGGGTGTGTGTGTGGAAGATTTTAAGTCCATATATCTCTAGTTAATCACTGTATATTAATCAGATCAGACAATAGTAGTAGAAGTAGCGAACTTAAACTCATCTTAAATAAAAAAAAAATAAGAAAAAATATATATAATTGTACAGAATTACTAAGTATTCAAAAGTAATCCAAGCAAGGCAGGCAGTCTGTTTCCCGTCGAAAATCCTTTATTGCAATTCACAAAGAAACAATGGGAGGATATATCACCAAGCAAATGAAACCAGTCCAAACTACAAATGTAAAAAAGGCACACAGAAGGTGAAGCTCGTCCAAACCACAATCTTTAATGCAGATTCTGATGAAGTTTCTGACTGGTCAGAAACAAAAGTGCTTAAAACACAAGGATTGGTGTCGTTTGAGTCTGGGTTTTATTCTGCATTAAAGATTGGTGTTTGGACGAGATTCACCTTCTGTGTGCCTTTTTTACAATGGGAGGATATATGTATGTCTATCAAATATTGAACAAAATCTATAAGATTTAGGATTTTTGCCTGGAAATGTTTATATAGATATTTTTATACCCCAAGTAGACCCCAGAGAATTTTTCCTCAGGTAGACAGTAAATGTTGGAGGTGTGAAGGGAAAGAAAGAGGTAATTCGAAACATATGTATTGGGAGTGTGGTGAGTTGGCAGACTTTAAGGATTCCCTGCAGGATGCATTGTCAGAAATTCAGGGTGGGCAGATTGGTCTGACGAGGGAGATGATTTTTCTGAGCTATGATACAGAATCAGAATTCCCTAGACATAGTAAGGCCTTGCTGTGTCTAATAACGGTGGCTGCCAAAAAAAAACAATTACTAGAAAACGGAAATCAAAATGTAAACCAACTTTACTGGTAGTAGTGAATACAAAAGATTAAACAACTGGAATTGAGATCTTTAGAAAAGGGTAAGAAAAAAATACATAGGAAAAATGGGAATTGTGGGAACAATACATACAAGGGAGGAATGAGGTCTAAAAGGCTACAGGACTTAAATGAGCTATGTAATGCTTGATTGAGAAGGATTGGGTAGATTATAAGTGATTTATAATGTTTGCAACTGCGAGTATGTCAGTATGGTTTATGATGTAAAATGCGTGCGACTAGGATTGTGTTGGTGTGGTTTGTTTTCATTTATATAAACATATGATTGCCTATGTAGTAAGTGATGGTTTAATGAAGATGTTTGTTGTTTAAAAATGCAGGAAATTAATAATTTATGTAATACTGCTTAGTTTACAGGACATATAGCAATATATGTAAAGTATAATGTTTGTTACGTTACTATAGTTTGATTACTTTTATATGAATGTAAATTTACCTATGTCACAAGTGATAATCCAATACAGGTGTTTGAAAAAAAAAAAACAGACAAATGCATTCATCCTTGCATATGCATGGTGATGCATCCACTGAAGTCTTTAGATACAACCAACATTAAACCTATAGTGGATGACAATGAAGGTAAAATTCACTAATTATACATTTAGTAACATAGGCATACGAAAAATACAACTTTGCAAAGTTTTTGCCTTAAACTGGAAGCTACAAAGATTAACCAATGGAGCGGCTAAAATGCTTTTCAACACTTCAAGCACCACATGCCATGGTGCAAGGGTAAGAAAAAAGTCAGCAAATAACTTTATACATTGCAGTACCATTCAGCAGTCTCTCCTCTCATCCTAGTCCACAGAAACATTTTTCTATGAAGGCAGCAGTCTGTTTACAACTGTTTCAACATTAAGGAATACAAGTACTACAGGATGTTTTTGGCACAATACACTGCTCGTGCATACACTATTTGTTTGTGTCTTTCGGCTTTTGGAAAAAAGGGGTTAGGGGTCGCCACAGCAGAACTCTGGTCCGCTAATGAATGGCAGTTGATTTTTATGTACCAGCTTGCCAGGCCTGACGCACAACCTTCAACGAAGGTACGCCCATTCACGCATGTCTCCACGCAGAAGACGCTCTAGCTGAGAATCGAACCGGACAGCGTCTTACTGTGAGGCGACAACGCTACCACAGCACCACCACCGCAGGTCTCGTGCATACACTATAACTCCCCATTTCTTCAGACTGCTCTCCTCTTTTTGCTTTACTGTACCAGCACTTCCAGACTGTCATTTTTTGCACCAATCTTGGACTTTTTTTCTTTCTTTTTAAATTTGGATATGGTAACCTCATTAAGAACAACCCCTCACCCACCCCATATTGAATGTGATTTCGGAATAGTTTCCTGGTATATGGGGTTTCACTGCTCCTTGAGGATCTGTGAGTTGTGCCGTTTCATCATTGACCATTGTGTCTGGGGGCTGATTCTTAAGGAATACTCTTCAAACATTTCCAATTAAATGGGGAACTCATTTTCAGACCTGCAATGCACACACCCGTGATAACCTATTATCCATTCACAAATGTTTGGGCTAGAATAGCCAGAATGACAGCTCACGTGTATGACACCAGTTGGCCTGGGGCACTCCCATTGTCTCTCTTTCTCTCCACCAGTTTTCATTAAAACCTATATCCATATATGCACACACTTGCTCACAAACCTTCATTTTCAACCCACAACATTTTTTGGATCAAAATTTCCACCACATAGACATACACATCCCATTCACATCAAGCTACTTTTCACTTTTTTAAATATAATCAACCTAGTTTTTTTTTTAGCGAAATTCATTCCCCATACCCCACCTTTTTAATTTCCCCTCCAGATATCTACAACCATTTTCTTACAGAAGAAAAACATGTGGATGAAATACTTAGCTAACAACATAACGGACTCTTTAACTTGTTCTAAGAAGACACCAAAGCACTAATCCCCACTTTCTGTAGAATGAAAAATTCTCAGACATAAAAAAAAAAAAAAAATTGTATTGGCTCCCACACAAAACAGGAGAGTCTGACTGGATTAACTCCCACTAAGTAACATCTGCTCCCCACCAAACTTGACTGGACAAATCTTCAGGAATGCTTATTGGTCCCCCAACAATGTTTTGACTCAGTCTTGCCTGCAGTGTGTTTTGTGTGCACTTCCATTTAACGCCTATAGTTCCTTATCTCATCCTGACAGTTTTGGGGGTTTGTTTCCTTAACTAAGTGACTTATCAATTAATAATTCTTATCGTACTAGAGACGAAGGTTAAAGAAAAAAAAAATTACACTAATACTGTTAAATCTAAAAAGTCTTCCCGTGCAATTATTTACTACGTTTTTTTTTCACTTATTCATATTTTCATAACTGGGAGAGCTACATGCCATTAAGGGGCAAGTTGGGAAACAGAAAAATGCATTATCACTGCCAGTGCACAATACACTGCATTGAAGGCTATTGCAATTTGCTGGCTAATAATTAATCAGCATCAACTGCTCAACAGCAAGTACCAGACTCAACTTTGGTCCTGGAAGACAAGAGAACTGTGGGCTTTATTCCCAAACAATGTACTTTGATTAATTTTCCAGTACTGGCACTGCAATGCAGTGCAGGGGGTAATATCCATCAGATGAAACACTAAACCAAGGTCCCATCTGCCTGATTTGGTGGTAGCTCAGGCAGATATAAAATATCCTATGGCACTTATAAAAAAAAGACAGCAGAAAAGGGCCCCTGGCCCTGGCCAAATTTTCCCTAGGCAGTATGACCACCACCTCAGACTTCTCTTGAAAAGTGAATAATGTCTTGGTGGAGCTAACTTTTTCAACAAAGAGTAAATAAAATAATTAAAATAATTAAGATAAACAGTATTTCCATACATAAATTAATATTTCTAAAATAAGTCACTTACAAACTACTGCAGGACATTAGAAGATGCTGAAGAAAAACGTGCCTGATATTTGCACTGTAAGTTGTATATCTGAGAGATATTCAGTGTTATTGATATGGCTAATTATACAAATCAGCATCTCTGTTACTATTTCTGTAAATATTGCAATAAATAAACATTCAGAAATTAATTTCTTGCAGTTATGTGAAAGCTCAAGGCTGGCTGAACAATAATGCTCTGATACTATATGTCTAGATTGCATCTAAGATATGAAAATTTGTTTGTGAAACATTAAAGAAAAATATAATTCTGGGTTTGTGTATAATATACTACAGTAATGATGTCTGAACTGTACATGCACAAACTAATATCACTGCAAAGAAGACATTTTAATGACAGCGTCACTGTTCGGACCCATTTTAACAGCATTCACTGTTCACAAAATGTTTATATTTGGCTTATGCTTTCTAACTTGATTTTTTTTCAGAAAATGCTCTAGAAAGTAACGATGTTTGTAGCTGCTACAGATGCGACATTCCACAATTCTGAGGTGTTAACGAGTTAAACATAATTAACTGGTGCTTTTACTTATACTGAACCAATGTAATCTATAAACTGTCTACGGTCTGCTGAACTCCTGCACTGGAATGAAAAGTGCTTGATGTTCTTATTACTTTAAAAATAAAGATCTAAAACTTCCACTTGCACTATTATTAAAAAGGGCGCACTGGACCAGGTTAGGTTAAAAAAATAATAGTAATAACGATGACATGCATTACAAGTACTCCTAACAAGTCTACAGTTTATGCGTTCCAACGTCCACGGACCAGCTCAGTTAGTTACCAATAATAATAATGACATACACATGATTTTGATGTTGTCTACTATGTTTTATCCATGTTTGTCACCCTACTGAAAACTGCATATTAAACTTATCTCTAAATGTTTCTATTGTTCCTAATGTATTTATACTCTGCTTTCTGGAGCTTTCTCTAAATGTTTCTATTTTTCCTAATGTATTTATACTCCGCTTTCTGGAGCTTTTCTCCCCGGGCCTCCGCTGGAAATGGACATATATCCAGTCGGACTTTCCTGGTAAGCAAATGTAAAATAAATAATACATATTTGGCCTGTTCTGCAAACACTGCACCCCACAATCATTCAATTGTTTACTCTTTCTAACCTCTACAGAATTGTCTACTAGGTGACACTTGAAAGAAGGACATTTTCTACCTCTTCCTATTGCACCCCACTCCCAACTTTACTGTCACTCAGAAACACATTAAAACTCCATCATTGCATTACATTTAGCTAATATGTAATCTCTTTTCAGTTGCTTACACTGCTCAAAAGTTTAACCCCACTCAAACTACCATACCTGACTGTTTGTTTACATCCATCCAAGTCTACTTTCCCCAATTTTCTTTGCTTTCTTGGTGAAATAAATACATAGCTGCATTATCCATTTTGATCAAAACATCAAAGTTTATATTAAAGTGTACCCAGCTGCATGCCTACAATGACTAGGCTAATATCTTGTTTCGAATCTACAATTCACAGTATAAGGGTGTGCTCCTTCACACAGCAGTTCTTGGCCATTTCTGTCAATCCTAACTAATTCAACAGTTTTAAAGCTTGTCTGGATACTGTGTCAGAGATCAGCAGTTTTCTATGTATTGTGTATCTGCCACAGTATACTTGAAGCAGGCTATATTTAATTTGAACATTATTTTCAAGTTAGAAAACTAAAAACTGCTGTGCAGTTAAGAATATTACAAAAAACAGACTTTTAACAAGAGAAACGATTAAGGTTTGGATTTCTAGCTATCCATTTCTGAAAAAAATTACATTAGCTCTCAAGTGGCAGAGATACCTGGAAAGTGCTCAAAAATCAAATCACAAAATGCTACAAAAACGTTACCATCAGGCCTGAAAACTCTCATTTTAGCCATTCAAATGAAAAAGGAGCCTTCTGTATTTCGTTATATCTCAAATTGACAAAGGACTCAGAGGTGCACTTCCGAGACTCATCACCAATTTAAATTAAAGAACTGTGAAAATCATTCATTATACAATTTAATACAGCTTTTCCATGGTCTTAAACAGTATAGAACTGAAAAAAATGAACCAAAAGCAACCATTATTCATTACTACGCTAAAACACATTTAAAGGATGACATTACATATATGATCCATTTCAGGAAATATATCTGCAATGATGAACAGTCTGCTAGCGTCAGGTAAGCTTAGTTCATGAGATTTTACTGTCATAACAAGTAAATCCATGTGGTGAAATCACTTCTACAGTCCTAATGAATTTTGTTCTTCTTTTACTGTTCTTGTTTACTGATTTCCAACAATCTGCGATACTTCGACTGCATTATATGCTTAAGCAACAAGCTACCTTAATAAGCTACCGTTTTTACACATGCACACATTTTTTGAGTTACAAGCATTTCTACTTTCAAAACTTTAAATCAAGACTTTGACACCTTTCAATGTATACTTATCACAGTATTCAATCTCAGAGATGTGGTACCTGTGTTTTACCATTTTCAGTTTCAGTATGTCTTATGATTCTGCCCTACATTAGAGCTTCTTTACGAGAAAATATCACTTAAAAGATGTCAGCATTTTGGTGTAACTATGCCATCACCATAGGAAAATACTTATCTCATTAGCAAGGTGATAAAACTGAATACTTATTAGATCTCTATCCCTCAATAGCCTCGGTCGCCTTTTTTAAAATGTGAGCATCAGGTTTACAAAATGACACATGGACTACTCAAAGGTGGTGTTTAATACTCTAAGAAAAAGCAGCTCTTGCCCCTAAATTATTACTTCTGCCCATTTTTAAACAGAATGATACATACTATTAATTAATGAGAAATTCTTATGACTAGTTACGTTCTCACCTTAAAAGACATTGTCACTTCTACTTTATAATTCGCCTTAAATTCATAACAGCATACAGTAATTTTCTTTATTTTTGTAACCATTCTAATGTATCTAACCACTGCAATTATGGCAACACTGTGCAGAGGATTAACAATATGAACTATATCCCGCAGAGCTGGGTTCAATTCCCACTACCACTTGTATACGGTATGATTCTAAGTCAGTTAACCAAACTGTGACTGCTGGATCACTGCTAAAAGGAAGCAATTCTAATGTATCTTATCTGATATAAAATAAACAGCATTTTATTTTTAGTGTGGCATTAATCAGTCATGCAACCAGATGAAGGAAAATCAATCCTACATTCTAACATTATTTGACTGAATCCCTTACTTTAACCTAGACAAATGGCTACTATTAGGCATTTTCATCAAAATTACTAGTATTCTTGCCAAGGCAGACTCATGATGTGTGTGTGTGTGTATATATATATATATATATATATATATATATATATATATATATATATATATATATATACACACACACACACACACACATATATATATATATATACACACATATATATACATACACATATATATACACACACATATATATATATATATATATATATATATACACACACACACATATATACATACACATATATACATACACATATATATTTACACACACACCTTCAAGCATGCATATATAAAATCTAAAAGGTATGTTGCATCATCTATACACAGAAAATCAAGTATGACGGTCCCATCATTTTGGGAATAAAGACAGTGCCATATATAAAATGACAGACAAAGTCAAACACCAAATACAAACGACGACTGTAGCCAACCCACCAGTGTAACTTCAGGTTTGACACTGCTAGCTCAGTGACTCAGGCAAATGAATGGAATAAAAGGAGTCGGACAGAGATGAACGTTACAGGGGAAGGAGGAAACTGAGGCACTTCTCTTCCTTTAGTGAACAGGCTTAAGTGTAGGGCAGAAAAGAGACACATATGCTAGCAAGAGAGTCATTGACTAAAACTGGTGTATTTATAATAATATTATCATCAAAGTAACATGATATCCTCTACCACACTACTGTAAAACCCTACCAGAATTTCTCTATACAAGTTACTTATAGAGTGGTCTAAAGTTAGTGGTACACCAACTCTACTATCCTCACCTATGAAATACATACATGGCAACCAATTTATAAGGATGGCCCAGACCTCCACCTCAAGAATGGGATAAGTTGAAAATGCCAAAACAGCAGGTCGGCTATGGATAAACAAGAGCTTCCAAATGAATGGGGGGGCATAATGAATCCCGTCCCAGATAAGTAAAATAAAAATAGGAAAAATAAAACATTATTAAAAAAAAGGGTACCTCCAAATAAGAGGGTAGTGAACCAATGTCCCATCACATTAATCTAGCTATGCATACCTTCCCACAGACAGTGTCACAAACACTCCAACTTTACCACTTTGAACCACAGCAGCAACAGAAATGTTTAAACGACGATGACTCCATTGTCAGGCAGACTGACTCATCAGTCACTAATCTGGATAAAGACAGTGTTACAGCGAGGTATTTTTCTGGCACCGGGATCTCTGACATTACAAGGATCCTAAAGGATCCTAACTCTTGACAAATAGTCTGCTCATCTTCAGAGTGGTTGCCTGCTGAGATTCACCTGCATAAATCAACTGACAAAAGCTGATTTAAGTATACTTTTCTCTGCACTTATTTAAGACTAGACATTTGTAGATAATTGTTATATATAATATAATATAGGGAGATAATACTCCCTGTCTCTAACAGCAGTTAGTCTCCCACTCCCCTCCCTGTTCTTGTTGTGGTATTAATCTTGGTGGCTTTGGAATTACCCACCCCTGCTGTAAATCTGTTTTTGCACACTCCTCCTGGACCCATCTCATTTCCTCACTCAACTGAGTACAGTGAGATCATATTTTGATTTCAGACACTCCTACCAGTCCCATCTCCTCTGCTGTGTAGAGAGAGAGAGCACTTGGGAAGGACATCCTCTATAGCATTTTAATCTGCTTTGTTCCCTCCCTCTCCACAAAAAAAAAAAAAAAAGAAATATGTACTTATAGTTTCTTGAGCTGCTCTTACATAACTGTCTTCTACCTTAATACCCTGAGTTGCTGTTGTGTTTGCTTTTAAGTGTTCAAGTGCTCTTATTTGACTTTTCATAAACTTATTTTTGTCATTTTCAACTTATCTGCATTTATTTAAACTGTATTTGCCTTAATATTGCTACACACTTGTGTGCTAGCTTGCAATGCATTTAAAGTGTTTTTGCTACTGTCATTAGCTCATTCTTTCTAATACAGGGAGAACTTTTTGAGAAAGCCAACCCACTTAACTAAAATAAATAATATATATATAATTCCAAGCATGTTTTCTGCCTTTCCTGTAAGTAGTCTAATCCAGACACAAATTTGCTGTATCCAGGATTATTTCTAAGCTTCTGTGCCCCAAGCCTTTCTGTGTTGGAGGGAAGCCTTCTAGTTTATCAGTGGGAGTGGTAAGCACTAGGAAGCCTATCTACCACAAGAGTGGTTTTTGGCCCAAAAAGTTTAGTTTATTGGCCATTTGGGCAGTTTTTCCATCTCTTTCAACGTTCTGGTTTAAAAGCCTGCATTTGCGCTTGCTTCCCACCTTCTCTGTAGCTAGTTTAGTCCAGATACAGATTTGCTGCATCCAGGACTGTTTGTAAGCTTCTGTGCCCCCAAGCCTTTCTGTGTTGGAGGGAAGCCTTCTAGCTTATCAGTGGGAGTGGTAAGCACTAGGTAGCCTATCTACAACAAGATCCAGATACAGATTCTTAGTTTTAGCACTTGAATTTGCGTATCCGTGCTCAGAACTTGTTGTAAGCACTAAATAAACTACAAATTACTACAGCACTCACTGTTCTTCATTACCTAGAGGAAAACAGTTTTGGTACTTACTTTCCCCCCTTGCTTAAAGAAAAACAGCTTTTGTACTCACTTTCCTCACTTGTCTAGAGGAAAATATTTTTTTATTCAGCCATGTCCAAGGGTCAGCTCCCAGTGTTCTCTCCTATCTGTCTGATGAATCTGGGCATCTTGGGGCAATGTAGCAACTGCCTCATGTACACAGACAACCCTGTCCTCCTACCATCCAACACTACAACCTGTGAGAAATGCACTTATCTAGTCAAACTGGAGGTAAAGCTCTCTCCAACCAAAACTGAACTTGATAGTCAAGAGGAGAAGGTAAACACTTGCACCACACCACAATCACATAGTCCCACTGAACCTATACCACCAAAATCGACACATAGAAACACAAAAACTTTCGCAGAGGATGTCAATAATAATCTGCTCAAGCAACAGAAACCTCCAAAGCAGAAACGCAAGCAACCTCCCACCACCAACACAACCCAAATGACACACAACCCACTGACTCAGTGTGCCACTCAACCACAGCCCATAAGGCAAAACAACCTACCCAACACACTAGTCATAGGTGACTCTATAGTCAGGCACATAGATGTCCCACTCACCAGGCTAAATAAGGAGAAGGTCACTGTCAGCTGCCTGTCGGGTGCCAGGATCCGCCACATAACCCATGCACTCAGGTCACTCCACAATTACAAGTATGACTCTGATTGTCCATGTTGGTGTGAACGACATGAGACGTACCTCCCTGGACTACATGAAAAGAGACATGGAAAAACTCTCTGATCTTGTAGCTCAGGCAGGTATGACCCTAACCCTGAGTAGCATTCTGCCATCACACAGAATGATACCGCAGTACAAGGACAAAATGATTGACTTCAACATTTGGCTAAGTTTCTGGTGTCATTCTAAGGGGATCCAGTATCTGTCTGCCTTGGATGACATGGTCGACAGACCACGATGTTTTGCCAGAGATGGCCTGCACCTGTCACCCCTGGGATTCCGGATACTGGCAAAGGCTCTTTTTGCCCCATAGTGCCTTTTTTAGGCAAGGTTCAAATGACTAATTCACCACCATAACAGGAACAGGCAAATAAAAATTGAGGGTAATGCTACTCAATGCTAGATGTCAAAATCTCAAAATGCACTCACTCAAGGCACTCCTTAACATGGAGAACATCGATGTCTGTGCAGTGACTGAGACCTGGTTCAAGGCTCCAGACAGCACCCCTGCATTACCAGGCTATAACTCATACCACACTTTTCTGCCATCTAACCTGGACTGGAAAACCAAAGGCAGAGTGTCCATATTCATTAAGGATATCCACACCTCCAGGCTAGTTGCTCAGCATAATGCAGCCGAGGTTATCCAAGTGCAACTAACTCTGGGCAAAACTGCAATCCAAATTGTAGCTTGCTACCAAACCCCCACCATGCCCCAGGATTCCCTCTCCTCTTTTCTTAATATACTGGAAAATATTAGGGTTCAACTAAACACCCTAATATTGGGTGATTTCAACTACCCCACCATTAACTGGGAAAACTATTCATGTACCAACTCCTTTGCTCAGCACTTTCTGGAATTCATAAATTCCAATGTTCTGGATCAACTTATCCACACCCCCACCAGGGGCAACAATATCCTAGACCTAGTCATTACCAACATATGACCGGTGTTCCACACCTGAAGTCAACTCCTCGTTGGTCAAATCTGACCATAAGCTAATCACCCTAGATATCCACATCCCGCTCCCACCCCCCATTAAGGAAACCACGGTAAAAAATTTCTCCACAGCCAATTTCATGCTTCTTAAGACAGAAGTGGTGAACTTCATGACATCCATGTAGATGGACAATACAGTTACAACTGCTGAATCCTGCACAAATGCACTCTATAAGCACTTACACGAGTGCATGGATCATGCTATCCCAAACAGAACCAAGACACTATCCTCCAAAACAAGGAAGCCAATCTGGTGGTCCCCTGCCATAACAAAACTCTACAAAAGAAGGAAGAAACTGTTGCAATAGAGTAAAATCCCATAAACTTAGGTTCATACTAAGCTAACTGCCCTTGCGAGCCATTTTAAGCTTAGCCAATTATCCCTTGTGAGACTCAAACCGTGCGCCTTGTGTTTGTAAGGCAAACACCTTAACCATTAGGCCATCCTCCCAACTCATGAGTGGAGGAGCTCCCTGGTCAGCCTCAGCAAGAAGCTGAGATCCCTTATAAGATCCTCCAAAGCTAGCTATGAAACAAGACTGCCACTCATTCTAAGGACAACCACAAAGCATTCTATAGCTATGTCAAGAATCTCAATGGCAACACCCAGATCTGCTCTGAGTTACTGCAAAACGGCACAAAAATTACAGAACCAACTGATATTGCCAACATCCTGGCAGATAGGTTCAGTGCTAACTTTACCCCCCTCTCACCCCCTAAAGGGCCCATATCTATACAGGAAAAATGCAGAGTCCCTGTAATCACAACTTCACAGGTAAAAGCAGCACTCTATAAAGCCAAAAACACAGCATCCATGGGACCGGACAACATCCCAGGCTGCGTTTTACATGAACTTTAGAACAAACTGGCTCCCCACCTAAGCACCATGTGTAATCATAACCTCACATCAGGCTTTGTGCCCACTGAATGGTGCACACCAATAGTTATCCCACTCTACAAAGGGGGAGCCACCACTGATCCTGGGAACTATCACCCTATTAGCCTGACGAGTCTGGTCTGTAAGGCCATGGTATGTATCATCATGGAATTCATAAACAAAGACATTGGTAACCTCCAAATTCTGGATCCCACGCAGTTCAGGTTTGTGAAAGGCAGATCTTGCCTCCTGAACCTGGTCAACTTCTTTGAAGCAGTCGTCAAAGCCGTAGACGAGGGTAAAGTGTTTCACACAGCCTATCTTGACCTCACCAAGGCTTTCGACACCATCCCCCATTCTGGAATTATAGCTAAACTCACGAAACTAGGTATAAATCCCTATGTCACAAGATGGGTTGCCAACTGGCTCACTGACAGAACCCACACTGTAAAAGTTGCAGACTCCAAATCTGACTTCAAACCAGTGACAAGTGCAGTACCACAGGGTTCAGTCCTGGGACCTCTCCTGTTTGGTATCAACTTCTCTGAAGTGCAGGCTAACACAGAAGGCCTCTGGCTAATGAACTTCACAGATGACTGCAAACTAGGGGCTATAGTCACGTCCCCAAATGATGGGGACATCCTACAGAAGGGCCTCACTGAGACAGATGCCTGGTGTCAGAGCCATGGCCTCAAGCTCAATGCCAAAAAGTGCATTGTTATCCCCTTCGGTAAAAACTCTGTATGCATGAACTACCACATAGGCAGCAGTCTTCTTAACACTGAATGTGTGATAAGAGACCTTGGGACCCAGGTGGACAGTAGTCTCTCCTTTGATAGTCACATTGCCACAGTAGTCAGGAAATCCTTCTACATGGCACACCTCATCACAAAAGGGTTCTCATCCAGGAAAAAAAGAGGTCATTGTTCCTCTCTACTCGACACTCATTAGACTCATTATCGAGTACAACGCCCCTTTTGGAATGTACCTCACAAGACATCTACAGCAGCTGGAAAGGCCACAGAAGTACCTCACAAAGAGAATTACTGGCCTCAGACAGATGCCCTACACTGATCATCTCAAATAACTCCAGCTTTACTCTGCAGCATATCGCCTACTCTGAAGTGATCTCTGCCTAACATATAAAGCTATGTCAAACTCAGAGCTGTTGGACATGCTACACCTAAAGAAATCCCAATCCCTCCGAGCTACACGCTCTAGGGACCTAAACTTTGTCACCAGAATAAACAGGACTTGCTGGAGGGATAGATTCCTGTCCCAGAGACTTCCCATACTCTGGAACAGGCTACCCATCTATGTCAAGCAAGGTTTCTCATTAACACTCCTGAAGAAAAATCTTGATGAGTGGATGGGAAATAGGAAATACACCCCGGGGATCAATTCTGTGGCTCTGCTCGACAGGGGCACAGGAAATTAACTTTCTTAGGTTGGTGTAAGCTACTCCTAATAAGCCAGGGAACTTTGTTGGCTAGGCTTGCTTAGGCCCTTGGGCTGATAGCCTACTACCTACCTATGAACCTATGACCATGACATGGCAGTGATACATGCAGGAGTGAAAGACTTGATGTAAAACCCTGAGATAGATGCAGAGAGACATGTCAGAACTTTATATTCATTTTAAAATGCAAGTAAGATGATGGTTCTGATAGGAATCCTTCCTTCATCTCAAATGATGGCTACATACAAAGAAATAACTGGTTTCAATAGTTGGCTGAATAACCAATGTCGTTCAAGTAAAACACAGTACTTGTCAGTATGGGATAAGATGCTTGACAGTCCAACTTGTTTTATTATCAATGGCTTAAACCTTTCGTTCCAAAGCTTTTGTATACTAGCTAAATCCTATACTGTTCCCCTGAGCACTTTTAAGCAGAAAACAGTAGGTGGACATTCCTACATAACTAACACAGTTGTAAAACTGGATTACAACTGATTCAGGTAATTACAGACCTATCAGTCTTACAAGCTTCAAAGGTACATAAATAAGCACTCAGGTAGCTGCCCTTGTGAGCCATTTGAAGCCTGGCCAATTTCCTTTTTTGTGATCAAATTAAACCTATTCCATTTGGTTCGAGACTGACCTTACCCATCTCATGGTCAATAATTATACATTTCCCCTGTGATGATATAGGCCAGTGCCAGCATAGCCAGCTGGAGTTCTGCAAGGAATGACATGTCCTTTGAATATCAAACTGAATTATACAAGATGCTTGCATTACAAATACATTAGAACTGTATGGCATTTGAATGTCAAGCTGATTTGGACAGATGCATATGTTACAAATGCATTAGAACTATATGGCATTTGAAAATCAAAATGTTTGTAAAGTTGCTAGTGTTAAAAATGTGTCAACAGTGGGTCCTGCTGGACAGAGAAGGAATACACATGTGAGACTGTATGTATATATGTTAGCAAAGGACAGTGGAACAGAAGGGGTTAAACAGCTAGCTCACTTCTTACTTCAAACAAAATACTGTTAATTGGACCACCTGTTGGGCCACGGAAGTGCTTATCTCACAGCTCTGAACAGGACCAGAGACAGCATGTCTGGAAGAAGCCTTTGTTCATTAGCTCAGTAAAAAGAGGGGAAGCTCCAGGCACTGCCATGAACATATGCAAAACTTTAGATATGCATCTTATGCTAACATCCTGTCTCAATCTTCAAAAGAGAATAGTGTGAGAACCTAGAGTCAGATAATTAGATGAGGTCATTCTGCCAGCCATCTTGGAAATTTTAGATATCACAAAGAGAAATCTCTCAGTATGGAGTATTCCGTCTTGGGCCTGACAAGAAGGACCATTCACCACATCATCTGCCTTGCTCTATTTAGTAAGTAGGGAATAGTAATCTCCTAGATTCAGTCAGAAAAATAAAGTGAAGCTTAGCTTAGATATTGTTTTTCCTTTATTTGTCTGAGTCTGTCCATCAATGTTATTTTCAATATTTCCTGTGATTTGAACTCTGTGGTTTACTGTAAATTTTTATTCAGTATTTTCATGCTCTTTATTATTTATTATTAAATATATTTAAAGCTTTTACTGTGGCTGGTCCTTTTTGAAAGTATCTAACCTTTGAGAGTGCTTATATTTATTTGGTGACACTGTGTGGGCCACTCCAGAAGACCTAGCTGTCTTGGTCAACTACTACCATTTGCATTAGTATTGACATTACACAGTATGATTGGACAGCCTTTGTTAAGGCCCTTAGAGTAGCTGATTGTAAAGTGTCTGGTGGCAATGATAACTACCTTATGCTCTAGGCAGAAGGGGGCACAGCAGGTAAATCTCTGCCAGCCTTTCCCAGGTGTGTGTGTGTGTGTGTGTGTGTGTGTGTGTGTGTGTGTGTGTGTGTGTGTGTGAAAATTCAAGTCTCACAGCATGAGTGTGTCGGCTACTTGGAGCAGGGACACAAAGCACTGGTTTCACAGTGAGGGTGCTCGTGGACTTGGCTTGGGCACTCAGCTAAGGACCTAACTCTACAGCTGCACCACTGGGAAGTCTCACTGGAGACCTGGAGTGCGACAGAGAGATATAGAGACTCTTGACTGAGTGTGTTCCCTGTGTGCTCTTAAGGGACATTATGTTTGATGCAGAGAGGGTTGCATCTGGAAATACTGAGTGTATCCATTTGTATTCCAAGTGAATGTCCCTCTCCAGTCAGTGGTGAGGATTCAGGCTCCTTGATTACTGGCCTAGTGTGGGGTCATCGCAGCCCCTATTCAGAATAGCTGAGGATCATACCATAGACAATTTGAGGGGACCCATGCATGGGATAAAACATTTAGGAGCTGCCTCTATACATTAGCAGTACAAGAGTAAAATTTCTATTTCATGTCCATCAATCCAGGTTGCACTTAAATATGGACAGGGGTGAACTTTGTAAACAATGTTCTAGAGCAGTATCCTCTGCGAGATATACCAGTCCCTTCAAACTGTTTTCTTGACATTGCAGAGCAGGTTTATATCCCTAGACATTGCATTTCTGATGCCACTGGACTTGCTGAAGAACAACAAACCCATCAGTATTGCGCAGGAGGATGCTTTGAGTCAGTCAGTGTAGGACATGTTGTTTAGGCCTTGTATCCTTTTAGTAAGGTCTCTCTGTATTTCCAGTTGTTGCATTGCGCCTGAACAGATGCATGTCAAAGGGGGAATTATATTTAATGACTGGCCTAATGAGAGCCGAATAAAGTGAGAGAATGACATCCCTAGATCTAGACATAATCCCTTTGTTTATAAGCTGTGGAATATAGAAGGGCTTTCTTACAATGGACACATGTTGGGCAGAGGTGAAGTCACTGTCCACATAAGTTGACAAATCCTGAACAACTGGGTTAACTCTTAGGACTGTATTGTCAATGTGATAGTTCTCTAGGGTAGATGACTTCCCAAAGGATACAATAATGCATTTTTGGTACCAGTTATTTATTTTGGACAGACCTTCCTGCAGGATGGCCAAGTCATTTCAGGATTCAATGTCTGTTCCTAGCTTGTAGTCATATGGAAACTTAGTCAGCCACAGTCCTTTGATACTGACTTTTACTTGACTCCACTGGTGACTGGTCCCACCATGGAGGTAACATCGGCAAAGCCCTGGAATGCTTGTTGTACTAATATATGGTCAGACTAGATGCTAAAACATGAAGTATCATCACTTTTGGCAGAGAAAACCTCCCCTCCTCTCCCATCATCACTGTGTATAGACAGCACACCATTACAAAAAATGTAATCCTGGATTTAAGAGGTTATCAACCCAAGTTCTTTTCTCCATCATGTGACAACAGTTGTCAATCCTTTTATTTAGCACAGATGATTGCCAAAGGAATATTATCAAGGACTAGAGAAACAATCTGTCCGTTTATACTCAGCACTAATGAGAGCAACTGTAGAGTAAAATGTCCCCTTCAGGATGTGTCTCACTAAACAACAGCCCCTAACCTAAAAGATCACAGGTCTAAAGTCCCTGAGCTACCAAGAGAGGCTAGAAGCTCTTTCTCTATTTTAATTAGTGTCTTACAGACTTTTGCAGGGGAGATATCTGTCTCACTACACAATTAGAAACTTGGTTGTCCTGACTCTTATCTCCGGGGGTCCAATATCTCCATCAGTACTAGAACTGGGGTCCTAAATCTATACCAAAAGATTCATAGATTCATAGGTTCATACTAGGCTATCTGCCCTGGGGCAATTATAAGCCTAGCCCGATTCTGTATGGCTTACGCCACCCCTTGATTTGAGTATACTGTGCCCTTTTTAAGGTTTAGTTTACTGTGCCTCTGTCTAATAGTGACACGGGAGTAATCCCTGGGACAAACCTACGATCCCCCATCCACTTATCGAGATTCTTCTTGAAGAGATTCAGTGAGGTGCTCTGCCTCACATGAACTGGAATTCTATTCCAGAGCGAAGGGAGCCTCTGGGTTATGAATCTGTCCCTCCAGCAAGTTCTATTTATTTCTGTGCTGAGTTTCAAGTCCCTCGAGCATGTGGTTCTAAGGGATTTAGATTTACTGAGGTGGAGCATGTCCATTAATTCTGGATTTGACATAGCTTTGTATGTCAGGCATAGATCGCCTCGAAGTAGGCGGTATGCAACTGAGTAGAGCTGGAGTTTTTTTAACCGAGCAGCATATGCCATCTGTTTGAGACCCTTGATCCTCTTGGTGAGATACTTTTGGGGGTCTTTCTAATTGCTGCAGGTGTCGGGTAAGGTACATCACAAAAGGGGCATTGTATTCTATGATGGGCCTGATGAGGGATGAATAAAGGGGCACGATTACCTCTCTTGATCTAGATGTGAAACCCTTCGTGATGAGGTGGGCTATGTAGAAGGTCTTTCTAACCACTTTGGCAATGTGGTTTTCAAAGGAAAGATTGCTATCAACTTGGGTCCCCAGGTCCCTAATAACTTTCTCTGTACTTACTGGGTTTCCGCCTAGGTGGTAATTTGTGGGCACATTGTTTTTGCCAAAGGGTATGACTATACATTTTTTGGCATTTAGCTTTAAACCATGGCACTGGCACCAGTTATCTGTCTCTGTGAGACCTTTTTGAAGGATGTTTGTGTCAGCTGGACAGTTGATTATGGCGCCCAGTTTGCAGTCGTCTGTGAACTTGGTGAGCCATAGTCCTCCCACGTTTGCCTGTACCTCGGAAAAGTATATACCGAACAAGAGTGGTCCCAGGACAGAACCCTGTGGGACGCCACTTGTGGCCGGTTTCGAGTCTGACATGGCTCCAGCAACTCTCACTCTGTGGGTTCTGTCTTTGAGCCAGTTTGCGACCCATCTTGTGACATAGGGGTTTATATTTAAGCTGGATAGCTTATCTATGATGCCCGAGTGGGGTATTGTGTCAAATGCCTTTGAAAGGTCCAGATAGGCTGTGTGGACTACCTTCCCTTCATCTATGGCTTTGGTGACTGTTTCAAAGAAGTCAACCAGGTTCAAAAGGCAGGATCTGCCCTTGACAAAGCCGAACTGGGTATGATCTAGTGTCTGTAGGTCCCCAATGTCTTTGTTTATGAGCTCCATGATGATCCTCTCCATAGTCTTGCAGACTAAGCTAGTCAGGCTTATGGGGCGATAGTTTCCAGGGTCCATAGAGGCTCCACCTTTATGGAGTGGGACCATTGTTGCTGTACGCCATTCTGTGGGCACATATCCTGTAGTGAGGCTGAGATTGTATAGCTGTTTTATTTGAGGGATTAGTTCATAGGTTCATAGGTTCATACTAGGCTATCTGCCCAAGGGCATTTATAAGCCTAGCCCATAGTTATGTGGCTTTCGCCACCCCTTTAGTTTGAATAAAAACTATGCCTATCATTTTGCTGTGCCTCTGTCAAGCAGTGACACTGAAGTAATCCCTGGGGTATATCTGCGATCTCCCATCCATTGGTCAAGATTCCTCTTGAACAAGGCCAGCGAGGTGCTCTGCCTCACATGTACCGGGATTTTGTTCCACAGCATAGGGAGTCTCTGGGTGATGAATCTGTCCCTCCAGCATGTTCTATTTATAACCGTGTCAAGGTTTAAGTCTCCGCCTTGTGGTTCTGAGGGATCTAGATTTTTTGAGGTGAAGCATATTCATCAAATCTGGGTTTGACATGGCCTTATATGTCAGGCACAGGTCACCTCTGAGCAAGCGGTATGAGACTGAATAGAGCTGGAGTTCTTTCAGTCGGGCAGCATAAGACATATTTTTGAGACCCTTTATCCTTTTGGTGAGGAACTTTTGGGGCCTTTCAACCTGCAGCAGGTGTCTGGTCAGATACATTCCAAACGGGGCATTGTACTCAATCATAAGTCTAATGAGTGATGAGTACAGGGGGACGATGACCTCCCTTGATCTAGATATGAATCCCTTCATGATCAGGTGGGCGATATAGAAGGTTTTCCTAACTACTTTAGCAACATGAGTGTCAAACGAAAGGCTACTGTCAACCTGGGTCCCCAGATCCCTGATGACTTTTTCTGTGCTCAGTGGATTGCCACCTATATGGTAGCTAGGGATAACCTTGTTTTTCCCGAAGGGTATGACTATGCATTTTTTGGCGTTTAACTTCAGGCCATGGCTCTGGCACCAGTTATCCGTTTCTGTGAGGCCCTTCTGGAGGATATCTGTGTCAGATGTGTTTTCGACTATGGTGCCCAGTTTGCAGTCATCTGCAAACTTTGTCAGCCATAACCCTCCTGTGTTTGCTTGTACTTCAGAAAAGTAGATGCCGAACAAGAGTGGACCCAGGACTGAGCCCTGTGGGACACCACTTGTGACAGGCTTTGAGTCTGACATGGCTCCAGCAACTCTGACCCTGTGGGTTCTGTCACTTAGCCAGTTTGCAACCCATCTTGTGATGTATGGGTTTACATTCAAGCTGATGAGTTTTTCGATGATACCTGAGTGGGGTATTGTGTCGAAGGCCTTTGCCAGGTCGAGGTAGGCTGTATGGACTGCCTTTCCTCATCAATGGCCTTGGTGACTGTCTCGAAAAAGTCAACCAAGTTTAAGAGGCAGGATCTGCCTTTGACAAAGCCAAACTGGGTTGGATCCAAAGTCTGCAAGTTCCCTATGTCTTTATTTATGAGTTCCATTATGATCCTCTCCATGGCTTTGCAGATAAGGCTTGTCAAGCTAATGGGGCGTAATTTCCGGGTCTGTGGAGGCACCAGCCTTATGAAGTGGGACCACAGTCGCCGTGCGCCACTCCTTGGGTACGTATCCTGAGATGAGGCTAAGATTAAACAGCTGTCCTAACTGTGGGTTTAATTCCTCGTTGAGTTCGTGAAGCACACAGCCGGGGACACCATCCGTCCCATGGATGCTGTGTTTTTGCCTTAGTGAGGGCAGTTCGGACCTGGGCGGTGGAGATGTTGGGGGAGCAACACGCCTCTGGAATAGATATCTCTCCTTTGGGGAGGGGGAGAAGTTTGCACTGAACCTGTCAGCCAGTATGTTGGCAATGTGTGTAGGTTCAGTAATTTTCACATCATTTTGAACTAATTCTGAGCATATCTGGGAGTTTCCTCCTAGGTTTCTAACATAGCTAAAGAAGGCCTTATGATTGTCTTTAGAGTCCTTGGCGATTTTTCTCTCAAAATTTGCCTTGGATGATTTTATCAGAGCTCTTAGTTTTTTACTTATAATGATCAAAGGTGTCTTACCTTTCAAGGATTTTGCTCTATCTTGTAGTAGCTTCCTCCTTTTGTTGTAGAGCTTGTTTATGGCTGGGGTCCACCAGACTGGACGCTTGCCTTTGGTACAGAGAGTCTTAGTTTTGTTTGGGATTGCCTGATCCATGCAGTCCTGTAGGTGCTGGTAGAAGGCATTTGTAAGTGATTCAGCGGTTTGAGTAATGTTTACCACTGGCTCAGGGGCCTTAAAGGAGACCACACTAGTTTTTAGAAGTGTGAAATCGGCTTTTGAGAAGTTTTTCACTGTGGTCTTTTTTGTTTCAGGTGGGGGCGAGATGAGGACCTCCAGCGATATTAGTTTATGATCTGATCTCACCAGTGAGGGGTATACTTCCGGTGTTGAACATTTTTATCACTTGAGATCAAGTATGTTTTCTCCTCTTGTGGGGATGGTGACTAGTTGTTCCATGGCATTTGAGTTTATGAACTCCAGGAATCTTTGGGTTAGAGTGTTTGGGCTTGAGTAGTGTTCCCAGTCTATATTAGGGTAGTTGAAGTCACCTAGTATGATGGTGTTTGGAGATACATTTATCCCCTCCAATGTTTTCAGGAAGGCCATGTGAGGTTCCTGAGTTTGAGAGGGTGGCCTGTAACATGCTACAAATTGCAGAGCAGTCTTGCCTATGGTTAATTGCACCTGGATGGTCTCCGATGCATCGTGCGTTGCCACCAACCTTGAGGTGTGGGTGTCCTTTATGAATATGGACACCCCCCCCCCTCCTTTCTTGGCGTTGTCCGGATTTTGGGGCCAGAACGCATGATATGAGGTGAAACCTGTTAGTGCTGGGGTGCTCTCAGGAGCCTTGAACCAGGTTTCTGTCACAGCACAGACATCGATGTTCTCCATACTGAGAAGGGTCTCGAAAAGTGCATCTTGAGATTGAGACTTCTGGCATTGAGCAGCATTACCCTTAGTTTTTTTCCTTTTTGGTGTTCTAGGGTGGTAGGTTTAGAATTTGAGCCTTGCCTAAAAAAGGCACTACGGGGGTGGCAAGAGCCTTTGCCAATATCCGGAAGCCCAGGGGTGACAGGTGCAAGCCATCCCTTGCAAAGCAGCGTGGCTTGTCCAGCATGTCATCCCAGGCAGACAGACATTGGATCCCCTTTGAATGACACCAGAATTTAAGCCAATTATTAAAGCTGATCATCTTATCACTGTATTGTGGCATCATTCTAGGTGAAGGTAGGATACTGCTCAAGGTCAGGGTCATACCTGCCTGGGCTACATAAGTTCCTCTTGTAGTTCATGTAGGACGCAACCTGGGACGCCATCTGGTCCCATGGAAGCAGTGTTTTTTGCTTTGGAGAGGGCAGCCTTCACCTGAGCATCTGAGATGTTTGGGAGACAGTCCTCTGCCGGGATAGATACTTGCTCTTTTGGGGTGGAGGGGGTGGAGAAGTTTGCACTGAACCTGTCTGCCAGGATATTGGCGATGTCTGTGGGTTCAGTGTATTTTTTTGTCATTTAGAATCAACTCAGAACAAGTCTGGGAGTTGCATCCCAGGTTTCTAACATAACTGAAAAAAGCCTTATGATTATCTTTGGTGTCCTGTGCAATTTTTCTCTCGAAGCTGGCCTTGGAGGATTTTATGAGGGATCGTAATTTTTTGCTAGTACTGATCAGAGATGCCTTCCCTATTAGGGATTTTGCTCTATCATGTAGTAGCTTCCTCCTTCTGTTGTACAGTTTATTTATGACAGGGGTCCACTAGACTGGACGCCTGCCTTTGGATGATTGGGTCTTGGTTTTGTTTGGGATAGCATGATCCATGCATTCCTGGAGATGTCTGTAGAATGCATTTATATAGGATTCTGCAGTTTGGGCCGTAGTTTCCACTGGCCCTGGGGCCTTGAAGGATTCCACTTCGGTTTTGAGAAGTGAGAAGTGAGAAGTTCGCTTTTGAGAAGTTTTTCACTGTGGTTTTCTAGGCTGGGGGTGGGGTCGGGATGTGGACATCCAGTGAAATTAATTTATGGTCTGATCTTACCAATGAGGGATATACTTCTGGTGTGGAGCATAGAGTCCCCATGTTGGTAATGATCAGGTCTAGTATGTTGTCCGCTCTTGTGGGAGTGGTGACTAGTTGTTCCATAGCATTTGAGTTTATAATTTCCAGGAATCTTCGGGCTAAGGTGCTGGGGCTTGAGTAGTGCTCCCAGTCAATGTTTGGGTAGCTGAAGTCACCCAATATAATGGTGTTCGGAGAGATCTTCATGTTCTCCAATGTTTTCAGGAAAGCCGAATGTGATTCCTGACTTTGAGAGGGTGGTCTGTAGGATGCTATAAACTGAAAAGCAGTCTTGCCCACTGTTAGTTGCACATGGATGGTCTCCGATACTTCGTGCAATGCCACTAACCTGGAGGTGTGGCTATCCTTGATAAATATGGAAAGTCCGCCTCCTTTTGTGGTTCGGTCCGGGTTTTGGGGCCGAAAAGCATGATATGAGGTATAGCCTGGTAGTGCTGGGGTGCTCTCTGGAGCCTTGAACCAGGTTTCTGTCACTGCACAGATATCAATGTTCTCCATACTGAGGAGAGCTTCGAAAAGTGCATCTTGAGGTTAAGACTTCTGGCGTTTAGCAGCATTACCCTTAGTTTCTTGTTCTTGTGCTGTCTATGGGGGTGGGTTTGACTTTTGAGCCTTGCCTAAAAAAGGCACTATGGGGGTGGCAAGAGCCTTTGTTGATTCGTAGATTATTACTAGGCTAACTGCCCTCATGGACTACTTTAAGCCTAGCCATTAACCCCCTGTGAGAATCAAACCCTGCACCTTGCGTTTCTAAGGTAAGCACCTTAACCATTGTGCCACCCTCCCACATAAGATCAATAAAACATGGTGGAAGGACAGGTTTATAACCCAGCATCTCTCAAAACTCTTTAATTAACGACCCTGCATGTTAAGCAATATGACTTACTTCACCAAAACCCAGATGATTGAAAAGAGTAGCCATAATTTTATTCCAGGGTTGACTGGTATGGCCTTTCTGAAGAAGGGAGATGTAGTAAGGGGGATGGAGGGGTACTGGCAAAGCATGAATGGTCATACAATGTAGTGGCCATGGAACATCTATGAATCAGCTTACAACTCAAAGACTTGGGGGAGGTAGGCGAGTCAACAGAAATTAGTCTCCTCAGGAGCTACCACCACAGAGAGCAGCTGCACGATCATTGGTGAGGTTCTTCATTTCACTGGCTTAAAAAAGCATGTGAAAATTTTATAGGCAGCAGATTAGCAAATAAGGTAATTGGAAGACGGCAAAGTATACATGCAAGTATAGAAAAGGGTCTTACCAAATTTATGTTTTTGCCTGCCATTCGGCATATTTTAGATGGCAGCTCACAGCAGTGGGTTAGTCATCATAATCATCATCATGCAGCTCATAACAGTGGATTAGACTTATCGTTTAATAAAACAGCAGCTTCTGGATGACATGTCTGAAGAAGGAGGATAGGACATATCTAAGACAGCAAAGGGAAAAGTGTTTTTACAGAGAAATGAGGGAACAATATATTCATTATGTGCCTTGTACAATATTTAGTGATACAAAAAGTTTCTGATCTATGCAAGAGAGAAAGTCTTTAATAAAATGCCCTAAATGCTGTATATATAAACAGTTAAAAGCAACTTCTAGCTTCCTGTTTCTACTTATATTGAACTACACAATTAAGTTTTCTTGAAAGAGTTAGGAAGTGGTAACTTTGTCTAGCAATGTATTGACTCTAATCACTAAGCTACGAGTCAACCAGAACTATGGTCCACCCCTATCATGACAACTCTGCTTCTGCTGCTACTTATTTTTCTTTCGGCTGCTCCCATTAGGGGTCGCCATTGCGGGTCATCCGTTTCCATTTCTTCCTGTCCTCTGCATCTTGCTCTGGCATACCAACCACTGCATGTCCTCTCTCACCACATCCACAAACCTTATCTTAGGCCTTCCTCTTTTCCTCTTACTTGGCAGCTCCATCCTTAGCATCCCTCTCCCAATATACCCAGCATCCCTCCTCAGCACATGTCCAAACCAACACAATCTTACCTCTCTAGCTTTGTCTCCAAACCGTCCAAACTCTAATATACTCATTTCTAATCCTGTCCATCCTTGTCACACCCAATGCAAATCTAAACATCTTTAGCTCTGCCATCTCCAGGTCTGACTCCTGTCTTCTCATCAGTGCCATCATCTCCAACCCATATAATATAGCTGGTCTCACTACCATCTTGTAGACTCTCCCTTTCACTCTTACTGGTACCCATCTGTCACAAATCACTCCTGACACTCTTCTCCACCCACTCCACCCTGCCTGCACTCGCTTCTTCACCTCTCTTCCACACTCACCATTACTCTGAACTGTTGATCCCAAGTATTTAAACTCATCCACCTTCACCAACTCTACTCCCTGCATCCTTACCTTACCATTCCTCTGTCTTTCCTCTCATTCACACAGATCTATTCTATCTTACTCCTGCTGGCTTTCATTCCTCTCCTGTCTAGGGCATATCTCCACCTCTCCAGGGTCTCCTTTATCTGCTCCCTACTCTCACTACAAATCACAATGTCATCCATAAACAGAGTCCATGGGGACTCCTGTCTGATCTCATCTGCCAACATGTCCATCACCATTGTAAATAAGAAAGGGCTCAGAGCTGATCCCTGATGTAATCCCACTTCCACCTTGAACACATCTGTCACTCCTACCACAGACCTCATCACTGTCACACTGCCTTTGTACATATCCTCTACCACTCTTACATATTTCTCTGCCACTCCCAACCTTCCAATACAATACCACAACTCCTCTCTAGGCACCCTGTCATATGCTTTCTGTAAGTCACAAAGACACAATGCAACCCCTTCTGACCTTCTCTATACTTCTCCATCAACACCCTCAGAGCAAACATCGCATCTGTAGTGCTCACTCCTGGCATTAAACCATATTGCTGCACACTAATCATCACCTCCCTTCTTAACCTAGTTTCCACTACTCTCTCCCATAACTTCATGGTGTGGCTGATCAATTTTATCCCTCTGTAGTTACTAGTGCTCTGAACATCACTCTTATTCTTAAAAATCTGTACCAATACACTTCTTCACCACTCCTCAGGCATCTTCTCACTTTTCAAGATTCCATTATGCAATCTGGTTAAAAACCGCACTGCCATCTCTCCAAAACATCTCCATACTTCCACAGGAACATGGGGTGACATACAAGAGTGGAGGAAGATGCATACAGGTTGATTATATCTTATGCAGGAGAGCCAGTCTGAAGGAGACTGCAGACTGCAAAGTGGTGACAGGGGAAAGCATAGTTAGGTAGCATGGGATAGTGGTTTGTAGGATGATGCTGGCAATCAAGAAGAGGAGGAGAGTGAGGGCAGTGAGAGGATCAAATGGTGGAAGCTGAAAAAGGATAACTGTAAGGTGGAGTTCAGGGAAGAGTTAAGACAGGCACTGGGTGGCAGTGAAGAGCTATCAGATAGCTGGGCAGCTACAGCAGAGGTGGTAAGGGAGACAGCTAGAAAGGTGCTTGGTGTGACATCTGGATAGAGGAAGAAGGACAAGACCTGGTGGTGGAATGAGGAAGTACAGGAGGGTATACAGAGAAAGAGGTTGGTTAAGAAGAAGTGGGATTGTCAGAGAGATGAAGAGGAGTACAAGGAAATGAGGTGTATGCTGAATAGAGAGGTGTCGAAGGCTAAAGATAAGGTGCATGGTGAGTTGTATGAAAGGTTGGACACGAAGGAGGGAGAAAAGGACCTAGACAGGCAGGCTAGACAGAGGGACCGAGCTAGGAAAGATGTGCAGCAGGTAAGGGTGATAAAGGATAATGAGGGAAACATACTCACAAGCGAGGAGAGTGTGTTGAGCAGATGGAAACAGTACTTTGAGGGGCTGATGAATGAAGAGAATAAGAAAGAAAGAGGGTTGGATGATGTGGGGATAGTGAATCAGGAAATGCAACGGATTAGCTAGGAGGAAGTAAGGACAGCTATGAAGAGGATGAAGAATGTAAAGGCTGTTGGCCCAGAAGGCATACTTAACTATGATGACAACAATGACATATCTGAGCTCTGCATTTTATCTAAAGTTTGTTTTTGGAGGATTATTATATCTATTTACAATAATGTATCATTATAGGTGAATTCTATTACTGTTTAACAGATTTCTAATGCATCTCAGAACTGCAAATCAGCTTCTGACATGAATGCCTTCTGTGAGGAACCTACATGTTCCCATGTGTTTCCCATTTATTCTTGTATCTCAGAGATGTGTCACAGGTAAACTAATCGTCGTCTAAAGTACCTACAGTTAGAGGTATGTGCTCCATGTTAGAGTAAGCAAACATATGCATCCTGGAACAGACTGGACTCCTATCCAAAATTAGTTTCTTTGTCTGGCATGTCAGGTGCTTGCAAAACTGCATTTAAATTCCAAGGGGGAGTAGGATCTTTAACTCGAGGTCTGAGGAGAAAAATTCTTCTTATAAAAGCTCTACACAGTTTGTAGGATGCTAGAGATGACTTATTCACCCCTATATGAAAATCAGAAATGACAGCCAATTGTACTTTAACAGTAGAAAATCTAGCTCCTTTACTGAAAATTGAGGCTAAAAATTCCTAAACATTAGATATAGGAGTGGAAAAAGGATCTACATGTCTCTCTCGAATTACAAATCTTTTCCATTTGCTTTTGCAAAGTTTCTTAGTTGAGGGTTTGTGGGATGATAAAATAATGTGAAGGTCCAGGGAGGAAAGCCTGACTTGTCTGGCAATCAATAGAACTAGAGAAAACATGAACGGCCTTGAATGTTTGGGTGAATCAAGTTCATCGGGTGAGACAGAAGGTCTCGAGTTGGATCTAGAGACCATGGTGGATCCATAAGAAGAGGACAAAAGAAGGGAAACCATATTTATTCAGGCCAATAAGGAGCAATACGGATTACTGTGCTCTTCAATAGAGATGCTTTCCGGAGAAATTTGGGGATCAGTTGTAATGGAGGATACGTCTAAAGGAGACCATCAGGCCAATCGTGAATTAGAGCATCTCTTGATAACTAACCTGCTGGGAAGATGAAGAGAAAGAATCTGCTGCACCTGTTGTTGAGACGGGATGCAAAAAGGTCACAGCACGGTTGACTCCATCGATGGAATAATTTCTTCATCACATTCATGTTGAGAGACTACTCTTGAGGCATCAGAATAGACCTGCTTAACTTGTCTGCAATCACACTGGACTTCCTTGGAAACTGCATTATCAGAAATCAATTGGATGAGGTCATCCATTGACACACTCTCAAGGCTTCTCGACACAGGGAATAAGATCTGCTCCTTCCTTGTTTGTTGATGTCCTACATTACTGACATATTGTCTGTCTGAACTGCATCATTCCCAGTGGGGAGAGTGCCTTAGAAGATTTGCAAATCTAAGAGGACAGCTGTTATTTCCTGGACACTGATATGTGTGTTGACCTCTTTGGGGGACCATGTGCCTTGGACTGCCCTCCCCAAGAAGTGCCCCCACCCCTACCTAATCTGGGAAGCATCCATGATCACTATGGTCTTGGGTTGGGGGAGAACAAAGGGACATACTTCTTGCACTTGACAGGAGTGTACCCATCACAGAAGATGGATTTTGCAAACCTGAGTTATTTTTATCTGATTGGACAGGGGATGGTAAAGAATGGACCATTGAGTTGCTAATGTCCACCAAAGCGTTCTCATATAGTACCTTGACAATGGTACTAGAATTGCCACTGGCATGGACCCAGAAATTTGGAGAATTACCTGAGGTGAGAGAAGAGAATTTTGAATGATCTTTCTGACCTGTAACTGAATAGTCTGAACTCTTGACCAAGGATGAGATGCTGTTTGTGTGACCATGTCAAATAAAGCACCCATGAATTCCAAAGTCTGTGCTGGTTCTAGAGGAGACTTGTTGTAGTTGACTGGAGTACATAATCCCCTGCTTGGATCAGCTAAAATTTGTTTAGAGCTGTGATAAGCCAGTCATGTAGATATGGAAACACCCAGAATCCTTGCATTTTCAAATGAGTTGCCACTGCTGCCATATACTTGGTAAATATCCTGGGGGCTGCGGTGAGACCAAAGGGCAAAGCACTGAACTGGTAATGACTGGCTCCCAGTCAGAAGCGTAGGTATCTTCTGGATTCCCTGCTTAATTTTATATGATAGTACACATCCTAAAGATCTATCAAGCACATCCAATCGCCCTTGTGCAGAAAAGGCAGAATGGACTGAACCATGACCATCCAAAACTTTGTATATTGAACTGATTAATTTAGTTTGCTGAGATCCTAAATTGGTCTCCAGTCCCCTGTTTTCTTTGGCACTAAAAAGAATCTTGAATAAGCTGTGGACTCTTCCTGGTCTGGGGGACCTCTTGGATGACTTTTTTTTCCTAGCACTTTGTTTATTTCTAGTCCTGTTGTTTTCCTCTGACTGAATGGAACATCGTGGAATTTCCTCTGACAGCAACAGAAGTGGATGGGAAAATGGCATGATATAACCTGTGGATATTATCCTCTGAACCCATGAATCTTTCATAGTTTCTAGCCAGGCTCTATGGTGCAGGGATAAGCAACCCCTGCCTGCCTCCAGAAAAGGACAGTCGGGTTCCCTTTCAGGAGTCCTGGAAGGATCCGTCAAAGAAAGAATTTCTAGACCCTTGATTTTGCAGACCCCCTCTGCCACGAGGGTGGAGTCTTCCATTAGAGTTCCCTCCTCTGCCACAGGAGAACTTTCTCCATGTGGCTCTTGGAAGAGAACCTGGTGATTCTTGAACCACATTTTTCAACAGTCTCTTTGATTCCTAGAAAAGGTTCATTGAGGGGTTGAAAAAAGTACGCCCACAGCAGACAGGGTTTTACCTTTCTGCTAACACCTAGAGAGTGTGCCCTTCTCTTTGGGGCCAAATAAAGATCATCTGTCACGCAGGCTCATCCAGATGTGCCATCTAATGGAAATGCCTGAACCCATTGCCCATGAGGTACCTATTGCTGCATGAGAGACAAGCTTCATGGATGAAAAGGAAATGGATTGGAGGGTAGCCAACTGTAAGGCAACAGTATTTTCTGCCATAGAGGATATGGTCCCAGAGAGGGATCTGAAGAGTTTTTTTTATCAGATGCTTCTGCAGTCTTGTAAAGTATGCCAGACAGTTTAGTGATTGAACGGCAGAGGTTGCTGAAGAGTAAACATGCTTCCGAAAAGTACAGTTTTGTACCCACCATAAATGTAGATGTCCGATAGGTATGCATCTGCAGTCATCACATATGGGTTGTCCTGCCTCAGGCAGCCCTTCGGTCGGCCGGATTCCAAAGTCTGGGTCCGGCGTCAGCTGCCCTCTCCCCGACGTCAGAGCGCCTGGGGTATAAAAGCGTCAGCCGACACCATCTTCCTCAGTTTTTCTTGCCCCAGATGCCAGGTGCCCTCTAAGGAAGGCTAAATTTGGAGGAATGCAATAAATTCCAAACATGCACAGAAATATATATATGCACAGAAATATATATATGCATAAAAAAAAAAAAAAAAATATATATATATATATATATATATATATATATATATATATATATATATAAAACAAATACACCATAATAGATAACCCCAGCAAGCTATGAGAGTGATAAGTACCCAAGAAATACCAAAGAGGGGAAGGAGGGAGGGTAAACCTGACTGCAGATGCATACCTATCGGACATCTACATTTATGGTAGGTACAAAACTGTACTATGTCCTTCAAGGATGCATCTGCAGTCATCACATATGTTTAGAATACCATAGCCAATCTGGGGGTGGAGGATCTATGTAAAGGATGGTGTAGCTAAAATGCCATGCAGGACTGCTGTAGCAAAGCCTGCTCTGGATCTGGAATATAAAGGTAAATTGTAATGCTTGGAAAATGTATGCACGGAGCTCCATCTAGCAGCTTCTAAAATGTCCTTGGTAGCCACCCCTCTTAAGAAGGCTGTGGAGGTGGCTGTGGCTCTGGTGGAATGAGGTCTAATGTTAGCTGGCACAGTTTTTCCATGAAAGGAGTAACAAAAGCGAATGCAGTTTCCTATCCATTTAGAAATTGTCTGCTTTGAAATTGCTTTTCCTTGTGCACTAGCAGCATATGCTACAAACAGCTGGTCAGTTTTTCTGTTACTTTTAGTTCTGTCCAAGTAGTAGCGCAACTGTCTGTGTATGTCCAGGGTGTGCAGAAGCTTTTCCCCTTCGTTTTGTGGATTTGGAAAGAAGGTAGGCAGGTGAATAGCTTGGTTTAAGGAGACCCTGGATACCACCTTTGGCATAAATGAAGGATTGGTTCTCAAAGAGACTCCGTCTTGATGAAAGATAAGGAATGGCTGTACTGCCATGAGGGCCTGTAACTCAGATACTCTTCTTGCTGAGGTTATGGCCAGAAGGAAAGCAGTCTTCCAAGACAGGAACTGTAGTTCTGCAGATGCTGCTGGTTCAAAGGGAGGCAGTGTTAGTTCTTCCAACACGAAGTTAAGGTCCCAAGTAGGCACTGGTGGATTCCTTGGGGGATTAATGTTTTTAATTCCTCGTAGAAACTGTCTTAGGAGAGGATGAGAGAAGACAGGTGGATCAGTATTGTACTCTGCTGAAATTGCTGAAGCATGAATTTTAATGGAAGAGTAAGACAGGCCATTGTGGAGCATTTCTGCCAAATATTCCAGGATATGTGCCATGTTCATAACTGTTGCATCTAGGCCCTTTGAGGTGCTCCAGGTGTGAAATCTTTCCATTTTGCTGAGTATGCCTTTCTTGTGGAAGGCCTGCGAGCTTCCATGATGATATCCTTCACTCACTTGGATAGGTTATTCTGGTGATGAGTCAAGGTATTTTCCAGGCAGCTAGTTGTAATGTTTTCAGGTTGGAATGCAGAGTTTTGTAATTGTGCTGTGTTAGGAGAAGCGGCCATTGTGGAAGAAGCCATGGTTTTGTCCATGACATGCTCTTTAGCAATGGGTACCAGTGCTGTCTTGGCCAGTCTGGAGCTATCAGAATCACTCTTGGCTGCTCTGCCCTGATCTTCAGTAAGACCTTGGTCATTAATGGAAGAGGTGGGAATGCATACACTGTTAGAGTTCTCCAGCTGAAAGAGAGAGCGTCCACTTTCCATGCTTGTGGGTGGTATATCCTTGAGCAGAATTTCTCCAGCTGATGATTGTGTGAGGAGGCAAAGAGGTCTATGTCCGGTCTCCCCCATGATTGTGTTATCTGATGGAAGATGTTCATAGGTTCATACTAGGCTATCTGCCCGAGGGCATTTATAAGCCTAGCCCATAGTTTTGTGGCTTACGCCACCCCTTTAGTATGGGGAACTATACCCATTATTTTGCTGTGCCTCTGTCTAGCAGTGACACTGAGGTAATCCCTGGAGTATATCTGCGATCTCCCATCCATTGGTCAAGATTTCTCTTGAACAAGGCCAGCGAGGTGCTCTGCCTCACATATACCGGGATTTTGTTCCACAGCATAGGGAGTCTTTGGGTGATGAATCTATCCCTCCAGCACGTCCTATTAATAGCCGTGTCGAGGTTTAAGTCTCCGCCCTTGTGGCTCTGACGGATCTAGATTTTTGAGGTGAAGCATATTCATCAAATCTGGGTTTGACATGGCCTTGTATGTCAGGCAAAGGTCACCTCTGAGCAAGCGGTGCGACTGAATAGAGCTGGAGTTCTTTCAGTCGGGCAGCATAGGACAGATTTTGAGACCCTTTATCCTTTTGGTGAGGAACTTTGTGGCCTCTCCAGCTGCTGCAAGTGTCGGGTCAGATACATTCGGAATGGGGCATTGTACTCAATCATTGGTCTGATGAGTGATGAGTATAGGGAGACTATGACCTCCCTTGATCTAGATGTGAATCCCTTCATGATAAGGTGGGTAATGTAGAAGGTCTTCCTAACTACTTTAGCTACATTGGTGTCGAATGACAGGCTACTGTCAACCTGGGTCCCCAGGTCCCTGATAACTTCTTCTGTGCTCAGAGGATTACCACCTATATGGTAGCTAGGAGTAACCTTGTTTTTCCCGAAGGGTATGACTATGCATTTTTTGGCATTTAACTTTAGGCCATGGCTCTGGCACCAGTCATCCGTTTCTGTGAGACCCTTCTGAAGGATATCTGTGTCAGATGTGTTTTCAACTACGGCGCCCAATTTGCAGTCATCTGCAAACTTTGTCAGCCATAACCCTCCTGTGTTTGCTTGTACTTCAGAAAAGTAGATGCCAAACAAGAGTGGGCCCAGGACTGAGCCCTGTGGGACACCACTTGTGACAGGCTTTGAGTCTGACATGGCGCCAGCAACTCTGACCCTGTGGGTTCTGTCACTCAGCCAGTTTGCAACCCATCTTGTGATGTATGGGTTAACATTTAAGCTGATGAGTTTTCAATGATACCCGAGTGGGGTATTGTATCGAAGGCCTTCGCCAGATCGAGGTAGGCTGTATGAACTGCCTTTCCCTCATCAATGGCTTTGGTGACTGTTTCAAAAAAGTCAACCAAGTTTAAAAGGCATGATCTGCCTTTGACAAAGCCAAACTGGGTTGGATCCAAAGTCTGCAAATTCCTATGTCTTTATTTATGAGGTCCATTATGATCCTCTCCATGGCTTTGCAGATAAGGCTTGTCAAGCTAATGGGACGGTAATTTCCAGGGTCTGTGGAGGCACCGCCTTTGTGAAGTGGGACCACAGTGCAGTGCCACTCCTGGGTACGTATCCAGAGGTGAGACTATGATTAAACAGCTGTCCTAGCTGTGGGTTTAATTCCTCGCTGAGTTCGTGGAGCACACAGCCTGGGACACCATCAGGTCCCATGGATGCTGTTTTTTGCTTTGGAGAGGGCAGTTCTCACTTGGGCGTTTGAGATGTTTAGGGGGCTGCAACCATTTGGTATAGATATCTCTCCTTTTGGGGGGGAGGGGAGAAGTTAGCACTGAACCTGTCAGCCAGTATGTTGGCAATGTCTGTAGGATCAGTAATCTTCACATCATTTTGAACTAGTTCTGAGCATATCTGGGAGTTTCCTCCCAGGTTTCTAACATAGCTAAAGAAGGCCTTATGATTGTCTTTTGAGTCTTTAGCTATTTTTCTCTCAAAATTTGCTTTGGATGATTTTATGAGAGCTCTTAGTTTTTACTTATAGTGATCAAAGGTGTCTTACCTTTTAAGGATTTTGCTCTATCTTGTAGTAGCTTCCTCCTTTTGTTGTAGAGTTTGTTTATGGCTGGGGTCCACCAGACTGGACGCTTGCCTTGGTACAAAGAGTCTTTGTTTTGCTTGGGATTGCCTTATCCATGCAGTCCTGCAGGTGCTGGTAGAAGGCATTTGTAAGTGATTCAGCGGCTTGAGTACTGTTTTCCGCTGGCTCGGGGCCTTAAAGGAGACCACACTAGTCTTTAAAGTGTGAAGTCGGCTTTGAGAAGTTTTTACTGTGGTCTTTTTATTTCAGGTGGGGGTGGGATGAGGACCTCCAGCAAGATTAGTTTGTGATCTGATCTCACCAGTGAGGGTATACTTCGGTGTTGAACATTGTGCTCCCATGTTCGTGATGATGAGATCAAGTATGTTTTCTCCTCTTGTGGGGATGGTGACTAGTTGTTCCATGGCATTTGAGTTTATGAATTCCAGGAACTTTTGGGCTAGGGTGTTTGGGCTTGAGTAGTGTTCCCAGTCTATATTAGGGTAATTGAAGTCACCTAGTATGATGGTGTTTGGAGATGCATTTATCCCCTCCAGTGTTTTCAGGAAAGCCATGTGAGGTTCCTGAGTTTGTGAGGGTGGCCTGTAATATGCTACAATTTGCAGAGCAGTCTTGCCTATGGTTAATTGCACCTGGATGGTCTCCGATGCATCGTGCGTTGCCACCAGTCTTGAGGTGTGGGTGTCCTTGATGAATATGGATACCCCCCCTCCTTTCTTGGTATTGTCCGGATTTTGGGGCCGTAACGCATGACATGAGGTAAAACCTGTTAGTGCTGGGGTGCTCTCAGGAGCCTTGAACCAGGTTTCTGTCACAGCACAGACATCAATGTTCTCCATACTGAGAAGGGCCTCGAGTGCGCGCATTTTGAGATTTAGACTTCTGGCATTGAGCAGCATTACCCTTAGTTTTTTTCCTTTTTTGTGTTCTAGGGTGGTAGGTTTAGAATTTGAGCCTTGCCTAAAAAAGGCACTATGGGGGTGGCAAGAGCCTTTGCCAATATCCGGAATCCCAGGGGTGACAGGTGCAAGCCGTCCCTTGCGAAGCAGTGTGGCTTGTCCAGCATGTCATCCCAGGCAGACAGACATTGGATCCCCTTTGAATGACACCAGAGTTTAAGCCAATTGTTAAAGCTGATCATCTTATCTCTGTATTGTGGCATCATTCTTGGTGAAGGTAGGATACTGCTCAAGGTCAGGGTCATACCTGCCTGGGCTACATAATCAGAGAGCTCCTCAATGTCTCTTTTCATGTAGTCCAAGGAGGTACGTCTCAGGTCGTTTACACCAGCGTGGACAATGACTGAGTCGTATTTGTACCTGCTGTTGAGAGACCTGAGTGCTTGCGTTATGTGGCGGATTCTAGCGCCCGACAGGCAGCTTACTGTAACTCTCTCCTTACTCAGTCTGGTGAGCGGGACATCAGTGTGTCTGACTATGGAGTCACCAATGACTAGTGTGTCTGGCATTGTGTTTGGCCTTAAGGGCTGTGACTGTTTGACACTCTGACTGTGAGGTCTATGTGTTGCAGGTGTTGTGGGAGGGTCTGTGTGCAGCATCCATTCCTATGCATCCATGATGTTCCTGCTTAAGTTGTCCGCCAGTATATTGTCCTTTCCTGGTACAAACTGGGATTGCAACTGTATATTGAGTGTCAAGGAAAGCTCCCATAGATTCATCGCCAGTCTGCAAAGAGGGTAGGAATGGGTGCCTCCTTGCTTGTTTATGTACCACATAACTGTAGTGTTGTCTGTCCTTATTAGCAGGTGGCCTTGATGTAGAAATAACTTGAAGGCCTCGATAGCATGTATCACTGCCAGCATTTCCTTTTGGTTTATGTGCATGCATAGCTCTTTTTGTGACCATAGTCCTTGAATGCATCTTCCCTCCATGTGCACTCCCCATCCATGGTCTGAAGCGTCCGTTGTAATGGTTTGGCTGGCTATTGGTTTGCTGAAGGGCAAACCCCTGTTTGACTGGCTTGCTTGAGCCCACCACAGAAATTCCCTTTGAAGGCATGGGATGAGTGGTATCAAAGTTTCCAAGCTGTGCCTGTGCTGAGTCCATAAACTCCTTAGGTACCACTGTAGTTTCCTCATATGTAGCCTTGCTTGAAGAATCAGAAGAATGCAAGAAGCCATGTAACCCAGGGCCTGCAGGATTTTCCTTGCAGTCAGCTGAGTTTGTCTTGACAGGTTTTTGAAGTAATCCGGTAGTTGATTTTGTTTTTCTTCTGTGAGGAAAGCCATTTGGGTGGTTGTGTCTAGATCTGCACCCAGAAAAGTTATTCTTTGGGATGGTACAAGTCTTGACTTGTGAATGTTGACTGTATATCCCAAGGCCTGAAGAAGGTAGATGGCATAATTCAAGTGTTTTTCCAAGATTTGTTGGCTGTCCGCTTGTATAAGGCAGTCGTCCAGATACGGGTATATTTGCATCCCCTGAAGTCTGCAGTGTGCAATTACTGATGCCAGGCATTTCGTGAATACTCTGGGCGCAGTAGATAAGCCAAAGGGCAATGCTGAGAATTGATAATGCTCTGAACCTGCAAGAAATCTGAGGTGTCTTCTGCAGCTTTGTCTGATAGGGACATGCAGGTATGCCTCCTTGAGGTCCAGAGTTACCAGCCAAGACCCCTTGCCCAGCATAAGAAGGAGTTGCTGTAGAGTCAGCATTTTGAATTTTGGCACAATGAGATAAGTATTTAGTGCGGACAAGTCGAGAATAGGCCTCCATTGCTTTTCTTTTCTTGGAACAAGGAAGAGTCTGGAATAAAATCCTTGGCCTTGTTCTGAGAGAGGAACCTTTTCTATTGCTTTCATTTTCATTAAGTTGGAGATTTGTTTCAAAGCCTCTGCCCTTTGATTTGGTGGCAGGTCTGGCATGCCTTTTCTTTTCGGTAATGTGTGGAAATGGAACCTGTATCCTTTGTCTATTATTTTTAGTGTCCATTTGTCCCTTGTAATAATGTGCCAATTTTCTGAAAATAAGGAAAGCTTTCCGCCCAAAGGTGCTTCCAATTGAGCCCTGGTTGGCGGTGTCAAAGTAAAGTCATTGAGTCTGTCCTTGTGCAGCAGTTGTAGGCCCTGCACTACCTCTCTGGTTGGGAGGCTGCCATTGACGTCCTCTGTAGGAGCCTCTAGCTTGCCCTCTACCTCTGGCACGCCTGTTCTTGCCTCTCTGAACTCTGTCTGTGTCTGGAAAGGACCAGTTCTTGGAAGGCCAATTTCTGCTGAATCTTGGTGGTTGGACTTGCATAAAATCTTTGACTGTTTGTACAGATTTTGCCTTTTCGTCAAATTTCTTTAAAACCTCCTGAGCAATGGAGCCAAATAACTTTTGCTTTTCCAGTGGAGCATCCAGAAGCTTTGCTTTAACATGGTCTGGCAGAGATTGTTCCTTCAACCAAGCATGCCTACATATGACTGCACCTGTCATAGCTGACCTACATGAAGCTTCCAATGCATCATAACCACACTGCAAGAAATGGTTGCTAACCTGTTGAGAGTTATGTACCAGATCCTGAAGTGATTTGCGATCTAGGGGTTCAGGTGAAGACAGTTTTTTATGCAATTCATCTAACAAATACTCTTGGTACTGTATCATATGAAACTGACAGTTTAAAATCCTCATAGAAAGGGTAGCAGAAGTATACACTTTTTACCCCATCGCTCTAAAGCCCTGGACTCCCTTTCAGAGGGGAGTGGATTTTTTGTAGTGACAGCTGCAACCCCTTTAGGGCCCTGGGAAATAGTTTCTGGATCAGCAGAGTGGGACTTGTAAAGGAAAAGATGTGATTCCGGGACCCTGTAGTACCTATCGGGTTTGGCAGGAGCCGGAGGGAGAGTGTCAGAGGTTGTGCTAGACTCAGAGTACACATCATCAATGACATTCAAAACAGGGGGAACAGCCAAAGGTCTATGCTGAGGCAAATGCAAGAAGGTCCTTAATCTTTTCTTGGAATCAGAGAATTCCTGGCCCTGCCATTGGAAATGCCCCCTCATAGTGTGCAGAGTTTCCCCAAAAGACAGTTCTTCAGGAGGGGAGGCCGAAGGGATAGATTCCTCTGCATCAGAATCCTCGTAGGCCGAAAAAGCCTCCTCCTGGTAGTCCGAGAGAGCAGAGCCATCAGAGGCCTCATCTGAGGAGAGGGGATCAGAGGGCTCAACCCTGGGCCTTTTTTCAGTAGGAGGTTGAGAGCCCCTGTCTGGATGAGGTTGAGAGCCCCTAATTAATGAAATAAGGTCCTCTGGGAGGCATAGATTTTGGGTGTTTAGCAGCTTTAGCCCTAGAGAATGCCTTAATAGACATGGATGCAGGAGGCCTGGCTGCACCACGTGCTGGTGTAGTTTTGTCGAAGGGAATGGTGTCGGAAGGTTCCTGGACACCAGATTCCAATGGAGATTCAACAACCGATACAGTAGTGGCCTCCGGGGCAGAGGTTGTCGGTTGTGCGGTTTCGGTGGACGGAAGTACCAAGGACTCGGTTTCAGCCGAGACACTCGAGCCGAAACCGCAGGCCGCGTGTCGGTCCTTGTCCTTCCGTTTCTTTATTAAATGTGAAGTCGGAGTCTCCGACGGCATTTTGTAAGCAAAACTAGCCCCAAAATATTCCTCTGCAAACTCTGACCGGTGTCTTAGCGTGCGTCGGTTGAAGGAGGCACAGGCGGAACAGGCCAAGACATCGTGGTCTGGGCCTAGGCAAGGTAGGCAGTAAGAGTGGAAATCCTTATGAGGTATTTGTTTCCCACAAGTTAAACAATTATTAATTTTATCTGACATCGGCTGAGGCAAGAAAGAGTCCCCAACGGGGTACTTAGCTTTTGAGGTCTTCGATTTAGCTGAATTACAGGAGCTGGCCGACCGGCACTTGCGAACTGCTTCTGCTTCAGGCACCACGCGGCAAGAAAGACTGAGGAAGATGGCGTCAGCTGACGCTTTTATACCCCAGGTGCTCTGACGTCGGGGAGAGGGCGACTTCAGCCGACGCCGGACCCAGACTTTGGAATCCGGTCGACCGAAGGGCTGCCTGAGGCAGGACAACCCATATGTGATGACTGCAGATGCATCCTTGAAGGACTTCCTGTCCATCATCCTAGACTCACTGTTAGGGGAATGGACAGAGGAACTTTGTTCTGCTAGTTCATGTTTGGTGGCTTCTGCTATGACCATAGCATCAACCGGTACTCCTTTACTCCAGAAAGATCTGTCCTTTGGTAATGCCAGAATCCTGTCTGGTCTTTTAGGGATTGGTTTAAAGGTGTTGGGTTCCTTCCATGCCCACCGAGAGCCCAAACCAATGAGCTCAATGGTGGGCAGAATCACCCAGGAGGTAGATGGACCAGCACCAAAAGCCCCAAGGAATACCGACTCCTCCCGAGAAGGGATGTTGGGAGACCAATCACCCCTTTGTTTTAAGAGCTCCAAAATATCTCCAAATGAGACTTCTGCAGGTGGTGATCATAGGGACCATTCTCCCTCATTGAAGGCAGTATCCTCTGTGACGGACTCTTAAGGAGAGGTGACAGAAGAAATTATAACTCACTGGGTATCCTGGAG
The DNA here is from genome assembly GCF_019279795.1 of Protopterus annectens. Taxonomy (NCBI): domain Eukaryota; kingdom Metazoa; phylum Chordata; order Ceratodontiformes; family Protopteridae; genus Protopterus; species Protopterus annectens. Next base: position 1,705,881,982 of record NC_056729.1, on the reverse strand, counting down.
ACTAACTTGGGCTGGCTGTCCTTGTGGCCAAGAATGGTTGAGGAAGACCCTGAGCTGAATGGGCTAGGATGGTCAGAGCCAAAGCAGGTGGAAAAGTTTGAACTCTAGGGATAGAAAATGCTCCCTCCACTACCTCAAATGCTGAGTGCCTCAGAGAGGAAGAAATTGATAATTCCAAAAGAACATGCTTATGGGCCGAAGGCTCCTTCCTCCCCAAAGGCAACTTGAGGAAGGAGTTGGAGCAGAGCTATCCGATGCCAAGGCTCCAAGGGGGAGAGACAACTCCATCAAACTTCAGAGTCAACTCCAATCTCTCAGATCAGGCGTCCATGCTATGGCTCCAAGAGTTGATCAGCTCTGAGGCACTGTGAGCCAATGCACTCAGAAATGCTACCAGCATCAAAAATACCAGCATATTTGGATCCGATGGAATGACTACGGAATCCTTACATCTGACAGAACCAAAACCATTGGTCATATCAGACACTGGGAGGGGGGGGTTGTACTAATAAGCACCTCCAGACTCGATAGGGTCAGAGCCAAGAGAAGCCCCATATTTATCCGCATCCATAGAAACTTCCTCATCATTCTGTCCATGTCAGCTTCAGTCAAGCTTTTCGCAGAATCGGTCGAGGATGCTTTGGAGGAAGGTCTAGAGTGTCGGTGGTTAGAAGAGCATTCCAAAGATGTAATCAGAACCAAAGAGAAGAGTGGCAACTGGATCCAAGGAGACTTGTCTTTTCTGATCTTCAGAGCTAGGATCCGAAGTTTTAGCTACTTTCTTTGTAAGTTCTGAACTCACAGCCAATGAAGTGGAAGGCAATGGACAGGGGCATCGGATGTTGATTTGTCTATGCATGGGCTAAACTCTTGGCTAGGCTTATAAGGACCTCAGGGCCAATAGCCTAGTAACTTCCTATGATCCTATGCACCACAGAATGCTTCCTAGAGTCTTTTTTCTTTGAACTGATGGGGGTTTAAGCCCCTGAAGATGTGAAAGAAACAGAAGACTTATAAGGCAGCAAGCCTCTGAGTGTCAGTTTATTTTGCCGGTCAGTAAGAGCCCTAGGGTTAAAACCCTCAAAAATATCATAACTGTCATCAAGAAGTGAAGGACCTACACAATAAATGAATTTAACATCTATATCAGATAAAGGAATTTTCTGGCCACAGGCTGTACATTAATTGAAACTCAAGGTTTTATTCTCCATACTCACAGATGACGATAGTAAATTTTAGCAATAAAGAAAAATATTAAAAAAAAATTTTTTTGGTAAAGGGTGAAAGTTTTAGGCAGAAAATATCAACAATGTTATATAGAGAGTACTAAAAAGTACAAAAAGGAAATTACCGACAATGGTAAATTATTGAGTACACTAGTACTGAAAATTTTTGAAAAACTTTAAAGAAGATCGGAAAACAGAGAGGAAGTGTAACAGAAGTTTAATATAGTAACTAAGGGAACAATAATCTACAGAAATAACTCATGATAGCCAAAAAATGCTATTAGCTCAAGAACAGAAGCACTGACCACATCTATACTTTAAGGCGACAGACAACATCTGAGGTATATTAGGGACTAGGCGTGGCTGAGTGGTTAAGATGATGGACTAAGAGCTCAAGAGCTTTCAGAGAATCATGAGCTGGTAAAAGTGGCCGAGTCAGATTTGAGGATCGGATCTGAACCCAAGAGTTGAGGAGCAAATGAAAACTGACAACATCAAATCATATGTTTGGGTTTCTGAACCTGTTTGTCCTCAAAGGAAACTGACTAGTCAGACTCTCCCCCTTTAAAACCTCAGATTCCAGATCTCTTCAAAATCAGCATCCTTGCATAGCTGAATGGCAGTAAGAGCACTGGAGTTACACATAGCCTGGGTTTGCGTCCCATAATCCATAGCCTAAATAATGGATCTAGCCATAGCCGCCAGCTCAGGTGGAAACACAGTCGGGCGCTGCTGCCCTGCAACATGGCAGGTGGTGTGTTTCCTTTTGGATGCACTATATTAGTGGGTGAATCCCTAGGAGGAGGCTGATCAATACTGTCAGCACGTTCTGTATGCCTGACTTACCCTGCGCCTAAAGAGTTTGCCACTCATGTCATTCACAGCTGTGGTACTTCCACCACACCAGGGGACCTGGAGACAAAAAAAGGGTGAGTGGTCCAACAGCCTGCCAAAGACTACTGTGGAGTCACAAACCATAGGGCTGAGGCATATTTCTTGATTTACTTCTATGTTTTTAGGTGCACAAGTAGTAGACGTGTGTGTGTGTAGGAGTGGGGTAGCGCATTCGAGTCCATCAAGTCAGGGAACAAAATAAATAGTCAAAGCAATACCAATAATGTTTGCAGTCTGAAGTCTATTTCTGCAGGGATACTATTTTGAACACTGCACTGAATAAAAGACATTTAGTTTAAGAAACACAGTTCAAAGTGCTACATGCCAAAAGTCCCCCAATTTTTATAAAAAAAAAAGTTAAAAAATCAGAAACAAATGATTAGAAACAGCATAAAACAGTTTCAAACAAAAAAATAAAGCATACATTTATGAAAAAAATCTTGTCAGAAATATTTATTTTATTTTATATATGTTTACTGTGGGTGTTCGCCTGAGCCGGTGGCCCGTTTTCAGTGGAAGCCCGGGGAGAAAAGCTCCAACTAAAAGAATTACTATGAATATATATAAGTTCACAAAAATGTCTAGGAATTTATACAAGTGTAACACGAGTAGTACTATATAACAATATTGCATTACATACAAAATGGCAACAAAATCATGATTTAAATGAAAAGAAAATGTTTGAAATGTTGTAACCCTGCATAATCACCTCAACTAATTCTAATACCAAAGAAAAAACTGCAATATCAGCAGGTTTTGCTGTCAAGACTTTCAAATGAAGCTTTTAATCAACAGAAACAACAGCAGCAATCAACTTGCTTGTTGCTCTGGAAGCACAAGTTAATGAGAGAACCCAAAAAATTCCCCAAAAGCCAACAACCAGCATAAAATAAACAGTACAAGCCTTACACTTGCAAGCAAAGTAAAGACCCAAGTCCTTGTACTGTTAGGTGACTGATCGCTCACACTGAACTTTGAGCTATACTAGACTGCAAGGGGAGGGTATCAGGGCACCACTGCCCAAATGCCAGTAAGGCAGTGTGTTTGTTGAACACTATGAGTTGTTGCAGGAAAACAGCCAAAGGATCAGATAATAACATGAGTTACTGAGAAAATCTGACTGGCTGTAGCAGCATACATACATACCAAAGAGCTGTTGTTAGCCAATGGTTTCCAACATCTTATGAATGATTTCTGAAAACTGATTTATGAAACTCAGATGCACTGTATGTGTCTGGAAGTACACTTTCTCTGTTATAACAAAATGGACTAGTATTCTATGTAGACATTCACAGCAAATCCCAAAGGTAAACTTTTTCTGACACTAAAACAATACCAGTTCTATGGGTACAGGGATAAAGCCCTGACTATGACATAGGTGACAGGCATTGCAGGAGGTGGCAAGGAGAAAGGCCAAATTCATTGGCAATTATATCTGTGGACTGGAGTGTATGGCCAGGATGCACACGGCATGATGAAGTCTCAAATAGAAACTACTGATTTCATGGAGATACTTGTTACAAGGAGGACATGTCCTTCAAGAGTTGCATCATTTGTAGAAGAGGGGCCACTGCATGTCCTCTCCTGGATATCTACAGAACATATTCAAAGGGGAAATGCACAGACGTACGTGAGAAACTCCTACCCCCATGAGGATGATAGTACCACAAAGAATAGGCTATAGATTGCTCAACTCTAGAAGAATAAATAGGTCAATAGAGAGGTTCTGGGGGAAACTAGAGGGTCAGTGGGGGACCCTCAATATAATAACAGCAGCAATAAACTTGAATGGACAGGATACTTGAGTAAAGAGTATCTGTTCTTTTGCCTAACTGCCACATAGATGTGTGACAGGCCAAACTTGTTGACAGGGGGTGCACTGACAACTTTTACAATTATGCCTTTCAAACAGGGTAAAGTCTGGTAATAAAGACTAGGACTGCAACCTTTCTGGAAATTTATAAGCTGGTTTTGGCTTTTCCAAATCCACCCCCCCCCCCCAATACATACACATGTAAATTCTTAAAATGTAAACCCACTACAATTGAAAACATTAGAATTTCTTTACAGCTTCAAAATGAAAAATGCTTATTACCTTTTTTGTGAAATAATGTAACAATTCTGGCATTTTAATAATACTTTCAGCTGAATGCTTGAATTTTAAAATCTCTTCAGCGATGTTTGGTAAAAACATTTAAAAATATAATAAGCGGTGATGGCTTCTGCCATTTCACCAGAGTCTGGGTTTCAATCCTGACTTCCAGTCACTGTCAAATTTGCATCTTCTTCCCATCTCTGCATGCGTTTTTATGCAGGCACTCCATTCTTCTTCCACCTCCCAAAACACCTGGTTAAATGGCTACAGTTAATTGTCTATATATTTCCATTTACCCTTATGACCAACCCACGTGCTCAACAACAAATGGTAAATAAATAAGTAGAACTATGAAGTAATTTTAACTGAGTAATGCATGTTACTTTTTGAATAATATAAAAGAATATATGTATAGCTGTATAAAGTCATTCACTGTTGTGTAGTTGTGTGTGCATACAGTTTTCTTTCACTCCACATTTTAAAACATAAAGGAAAAGCTATTTCAGAGCAAGCATAATCTTTTAAATTAAAAGGTTTAGTAATTCTTTGTTGTCTTATGAACAATGGACTACCACAGTTTAAAAAAAAAAAAAAAAAACCTGCCAGGTGAACTACCGTAACTCTTTAAAGTGTTCCTTAGTAAAGATGCACACACTCAAAACTCTCCTTAACATTGAGAACATCGAACCACAAAAGGAGGGTGAGTATCAATAATCATCAAAGATACCCACACTTCCAGTTGGTGGCACAGCACGAAGCATCAGAGACTATCCATGTGTAACTAACAGTGGATAAAACTGCCTTCCAGTTTATAGCCTACTACAGACCACTCTCCCAAACCCAGGAACCCCACTTGGCCTTCCTGAGAACACTGGAAAATATGAAGGTCTCTCCAAACACCATTATATTGGGCGACTTCAACTACCCAAACATAGACTGGGAGCATTACTGTAGCTCCAACACCCTAGCCCAAAGGTTCCTAGAATTTATAAACTCAAATGCTATGGAACAACTTGTTACCACTCCCACAAGAGGGGAAACCATACTGGACCTGATCATCACCAACATGGGGACTCTATGCTCCAGACCAGAAGTGTATCCCTCACTGGTAAGATCAGACCATAAACTAATCTCACTGGATATTCACATCCCGACCCCACCCCCTGCACAGAAAACCACAGTGAAAAACTTCTCTAAAGCAAATTTCACACTCCTCAAAACTGAGGTGGAATCCTTCAAAGGCCCGGGGCCTGTGGAAAATACGGCCCAGACCGCAGAATCCTTTATAAACGCATTCTATGAACACATTCAGGAATGCATGGATCATGCAATCCCAAATAAAACCAAGACCCAATCCTCCAAAGGCAGGCGTCCTGTCTGGTGGACCCCAGCCATAAACAAACTATACAATAGAAGGGGGAAGCTACTACATGATAGAGCAAAATCCCAAAAGGGAAGGCATCTCTGATCAGTATTAGCAAAAACTATGGGCACTCATAAAATCGTCTAAGGCCAGCTTCGAGAGAAAAATTGCACAGGACACTAAGGATAATCACAAGGCTTTCTTTAGTTATGTTAGGAACCTGGGTGGGAATTCCCAGATATGCTCAGAATTAGTCCAAAATGACAAAAAATACACCGAACCCACAGACATTGCCAACATGCTAGCTGACAGGTTCAGCGCAAACGTCTCCCCCCCTCCCCACCAAAAGGGCAAATATCTATCCCAGCAGAGTGCTGCCTCCCTGACATCTCAGATGCTCAGGTAAGAGCCGCCCTCTCCAAAGCAAAAAACACAGCATCAGTGGGACCAGACGGTGTCCCAGGCTGCATCCTACATGAACTCCAAGAAGAGCTAAACCCAAACATAAAACTACTGTTCAATCTCAGCCTTACTACAGGATATGTACCCAAAGAGTGGCGTACAGCAACAGTGGTCCCTCTCCACAAAGGTGGTGCCTCAACAGTTCCTGGAAACTATCGCCCCATAAGCCTGACTAGCTTAGTCTGCAAAGCTATGGAAAGGATCATCATGGACCTCATAAATAAAGATATTAGGGTCCTACAGACACTGGATCGTACCCAGTTTGGCTTTGTTAAGGGCAGATCCTGCCTCTTAAACCTGGTCGATTTCTCTGAAACAGTCACCAAGGCCATTGACAAGGGGAAGGTGGTCCACACAGCCTACCTGGACCTCGCCAAAGCCTTCGATACAATACCCCACTCGGGCATTATAGATAAGCTCACCAGCTTAAATATAAACCCCTATGTCACTAGATGGGTTGCAAACTGGCTCAAGGACAGAACCCACATGGTTAGAATTGCTGGAGCCATGTCAGACTCCAAACCAGTTACAAGTGGCGTCCCACAAAGCTCAGTCCTGGGACGTCTCTTGTTCGGTATATATTTCTCGGAGGTACAGGCCAACACAGAAGGACTGTGGCTGACCAAGTTTGCAGATGACTGCAAACTGGGCGCCATAATCGACTCTCCAGCCGACACAAGCATCCTCCAAAAGGGCCTCATAGAAACAGACAACTGGTGCCAGAGCCATGGCCTCAAGCTAAACGCCAAAATGTGTCTAGTCATCCCCTTTGGCAAAAACAAAGTGCCCACAAATTACCACATAGGTGGTAATCCATTAAGTACAGAAGAAGTAATTAGGGACCTGGGGACCCAAGTTGATAGCAATCTCTCATTTGACAACCACGTGGCCAAAGTGGTTAGAAAAACATTTTATATAGCCCACCTAATCATGAAGGGATTCACATCTAGATCAGGGGAGGTCATCGTGCCTCTTTACTCATCCCTCATCAGGCCCATAATTGAGTACAATGCTCCTTTTGGGATGTACCTTACCAGACACCTGCAGCAACTGGAAAGACCCCAAAAGTACCTCACCAAGAGGATCAAAGGGCTCAAACAGATGCCATATGCTGCCCGGTTAAAGACACTCCAGCTCTACTCAGTGGCATACCGCCTGCTCAGAGGCGATCTGTGCCTGACGTATAAAGCCATGTCCAACCCGGAATTAATGGACATGTTGCACCTCAGAAAATCCAAATCCCATCGAGCTTCGCGCTCGAGAGACTTGAACCTCAGCACTGAAATAAATAGGACATGCTGGTGAGACAGATTCATAACCCAGAGGCTCCTTTCACTCTGGAACAAAATCCCAGTCCAGGTTAGGCAGAGTCCCTCATTGACTCTCTTCAAGAGGAATCTTGATGAGTGGATGGGAGATCGTAGGTTTACCCAGGGTATCACTTCTGTGTCACTGTTAGACAGAGGCACATTATACTAACCACGAAAAAGGTCATAGCAAAATTAATTTAAAATGGGTGGCGAAAGCCAAACACACTCTGGCAGGGCTTATAAATGCCCTAGGGAAGATAGCCTAGTATGAACCTATGAACCTGTGAAAGACAACAAATAAGGGTAACGTGTATCATGCTAACCCCGTCCTGACAGCATAGAGGTTGAAGCACACAACAGCCAAATGGCATGGAGGAGCTCTCGGATTATGTGGCCCAGGCAGGTATGACCCTAGACCTGAGCAGCATCCTACCATCAGCCTGAATAATACCGCAGTACAAGCAGAAAATGACTGACTTCAACAATTGGCTAAGGTTCTGGTGTCATTCTAAGGGGATCCAGTATCTGTCTGCTTGGGATGACATGATTGACAGACCTCAATGCTTTTCAATGCTTTGCCAAAGATGGTCTGCATCTCTCACTCCTGGGTTTCCGTTTACAGGCTAAGGCTCTGGCCACCCCTATAGTGCCCTTTTAGGCGATGTTCCAAAGACCAAATTATCACCACAACAGCTATAACAAAATGCAATCTGAGGGTCATGCTGCTCAATGCTAGAATTCTAAACCTCAAGATGCACTTTCTCGAAGCACACCTCAAAATGGAGAGCATCAACATTTGTGCTGTAATAGAGACCTGGTTTAAAGCAGCAGAAAGTACCCCTGTGCTACCAGGCTATAACTCATTCCACACCTTTCGGCCCCAGAACATGGACCAAAGCTCCAAAGGCGGTGGTGTCTCCATATTCATAAAGGATATGCAAACCTCCAGACTAGTAGCCCAGCATAACACATCTGAGATACTTCAGGTACAACTAAAATTGGGCAAGACAGCGATTCAGGTTGTAGCCTGCTATGGGTCCCCAACCATGTCCCAAGACTCTCACTCCATGTTCCTAAGCACCCTGGAAACTATTAAGGCCCAACTCAACACTCTCATACTAGGGGACTTCAACTACCCCTCCATCAACTAGGGAAACTACTCATGCACCAATATTCTGGCTCAATGCTTCCTGGAATTCATCAATTCCAATGCCCTGGACCAGCTCATTCTTACCCCCACTAAAGGAAGCAACATCCTTGACCTGGTTATTACTAACATGAGCAACCATTGCTCTACACCAATAGTGAATTCCTCCATGGTTAGATCCGACCACAAACTAATCACCATGGAATTCCACATCTCACCCATACCCCCGCAAAGGTAACCACCATGAAAAACTTCTCCAAAGCTGACTTTGGGCTCCTAAAAACAGAGGTGGCTAACTTCATGGCACCCATGTCAATGGAAAATAGATGCATGACTGCTGATTCATACACCAATGCACTGTAAGAACACGTGCATAAATGCATGGAACTAGCCATACTCAGAGTCAAGACACTCTCCTCCAAAAAAAGGAAGCCAATCTGGTGGTCCCCCTGCCATTAATAAACAGGTCTTTATCAGTTCGCCGAAACGGCTGACGATCAAACACCAGATGTTCGAACTGTGAAGTTTGAACACTGACTATCCCGAAGCCGTGGAAAACCAAATTCTTTCCCAGGGAAAGAATTTGGTGGGCCATTTCTGTGGCTTCGCGATTATCAGGACTGTGGTGGGAAGTTATGGGTTGGGTTCAGGTAAGTGTGCGATTGTGTGGACGTTAGGGTTAGGTGGGTTAGGGTGCGGGTGAGTGTGAGATAGTGACAGACTTTAGGGTTAGGGAGGGGGTCAGGTGAGTGTGCGATAGTGACGGACCTTAGGGTTAGGGTTAAGGTAAGTGGCTAGATAGTAGTGTATGTACAGTTTAGTGTAGGGTTAGATGTAGGATTTTAAGTGTTTGTGTGTGGATTGCTGTTTTTTTGGTGCGCTTGTGTTGTGTGTGTGTTTCTTGGAACAGCGATTTTTTTTCCCTGGGAAAAAATCGCTGTTCTAAGACTTCGATGTTTTTGTACTTCGTGGTTAGAAGTTTGAACATATGGTGTTCAAACTTCAGCCATTTTGGTGAACTGATATAGACCCTAATAAACTCTACAACAGAAGGAAGAAACTACTGCAGAAAAGGTGAAGTCCCAAGATTGGAAAAACTCCCTTATTAGCCTCAACACAAAGTTGAGATCTCTCATCAAAACCTCTAAAGCCAGCTATGAAGGCAGAATTGCGGCAGACACTAAAAACAACCACAAGGCCTTCTATAGTTATATCAAAAATTTCCATGGCAATACCCAGGTTTGCTCTGAGTTACTGCACAATGGTACTTCCTATACTGAGCCAACAGATATTGCCAACATACTGGCTGACACATTCAGTGCCAACTTTACTCTTCTCTTCCCCCCAAAGGACCAATCACAATACTGGAGGAATGCCAGGCACCCAGCATTACTGCAACACAAGTTAAAGCTGCATTGTTCAACGTCAAAAATACAGCTTTTCCATGGGACCTGACAATATCCCTGGATGTGTTCCAAGTGACCTATAAAGTGAACTGGCACCACATCTGTGTCCCCTGTCCAATCTCAGCCTCACCTCAGGCTTTGTCCCTACCGAATGGCGCATTGCTACAGTCATCCCTTTCCATAAAGGGGGAGTGACTACAGACCCTAGGAATTATTGCCCCATTAGCCTGAGGAGTCTGATATTTAAGACTATGGAGCGCATCATCATGGACCTAATTAACAAGGATATAGGGAATCTCCAAACTCTGGATCCCACGCAATCTGGTTTTGTGAAAGGTAGATCATGTCTGCTCAGCCTGGTTGACTTCTTTGAGTCAGTCACCAGAGCTGTGGATGAGGGCAAGGCTGTTCATACAGCCTACCTCAATCTGGCCAAGGCCTTTGATACCATTCCCCACTCAGGAATTATTGATAAACTCACCAAACTAGGCATGAACCCCTATATCACAAGGTGGGCTGCAAATTGGCTCACAGATAGAACCCACAGTGTGAAAGTAGCGGACTCCAAGTCAGACTGCCAACCAGTCATGAGTAGAGTCCCGCAGGGATCGGTCCTGCGTCCTGTCCTGTTTGGCATCTACTTCTCAGACGTCCAGGCCAACATGGAAGGACTCTGGCTGACTAAGTTCACAGACGACCACAAGCTGGGAGCCATTATTAACTCCCCAAGTGATGTAGACAATCCTACAGAAAGGCCTCACTGAGACAAATGACTGGTGTCAAAACTATGGTCTTAAGCTTAATGCCAAAAATTGCATCATCATCACCTCTGGGAAAAACTCAGTTCCCACTAATTAACACATTGATGGGAGCCCATTGAACACTGAAGGCGTTATAAGAGATCTGGGAACACAGGCTGACGGCAACCTCTACTTCGACCACCATAATGCATCTGTTGTCAGAAAGTCCTTCTTTGTGGCACATTTCATTACTAAGGGTTTTGCATCCAGGAAGAAAGAGATCATCATCTCTCTCTACTCTTCCCTCATTAGGCCAGTCATCGAGTATAATGCTCCATTTGGCATGTACCTCACTAGACACATGCAACAGCTGGAAAGGCCACAAAAGTACCTCAGAGGATCCTAGGCCTTAAACACATGTCGTACATGGAAAGACTCAGAAAACTCCAGTTATTCTCTGTCTCATATCGTCTACTAAGAGACGATCTCTGCTTGACTTACAAAGCCATGTCTGACCCAGCTCTGTTAGAAATGCTACATCTAAAGAAATCCCAATCCCTCCACACCACACGCTCCAGAGACCTCAACCTCATTACCACAATCAACAGAGCATGCTGGAGGGACAAGTTCATAACCCAGAGACTGCCCATGCTCTGGAATAGACTTCCCATACATGTCAAGCAGAGCACCTCACTGGCCCTTTTCAAGAGAAATCTTGATGAGTGGATGGGAAATAGAAAGTTCACCCCGGGAATCACTCCAGTGGCTCTACTTGATAGAGACACTGGGAACTAACATTGGCGGCACAATGCCAGGGCACTTCTATGGGCTTGGCTTGTAAAGGCTGTGGGGCCATTAGCCTAGTACATACTTATGAACTTGGGTTTGAAAACTGCATGGAGATCAAATGGGCAAGAGCAATATCTATGTGAAAGAGAGGCCTGGCAATTTACTTCTATAATTTGCAACAAAACTCCTTTGGGGTCTTCCCATAGAGTCACCATGAGTTGATTTCAACTCAGGGCAATTGCTTGCTTTTGTATCATGCTTAAGTGTATACCAATTACTCTGTTATCCTGGGAGTATTAATATTTCTTTATTCAGAGGTTTAGATGTGAATGAATAGAGCAAACAGTGTTGTTGCTGTGGCGACTGACGATGTGGTGGAAAGTGTCCAATCACAATTGATGGTGGAAGTGTCTCTTTATACCACTCCCATTGCTGGAGAGGCTGCGAGTATGTGTTCATCTATTGAGGCCAGAAGAGTGGATACAGGTCCTGTTGTTAGACTGAAAACTGTGATGGTGACCAAGGAACCATTTTTTTCACTCCCATTACCAATAAGAATGAAGAGGAATCAATTGATGGACAATGGAGAGTATCGAGGGAAGAACAGGAGGAAAATGGACAACCAGGGAGCCAATACGATAGAGAAAATGTGGAAGACAACAGAACGGACTTAGTTTGGAACATTTCCTGCACATACTTAACACAGAGTGCTCTGTTTTGTGCAAAGGACTTTCTTTTATACCTGCTCAAACTTCTGTATTATCTGATGTGTTAGTAGACGTTAAAATGTTCGCACGTAATGTACAACTTAAAATGTTATTTAATGATATATTGGTAAATGTTAATAATAATAATGTTAATAATGTTAATGATAATAGTTTTATATTTAGGAAACCCAGTGTGTTTAACCCCCAGTGTCACCCGATATTGGATGTACTTTATAAGTTATGTGAACAACAAGTTTATGAGTTCTTTCAAAGTAATAACAAAGGTATTAAAAGTAGGTTTGACAATTTGTCATGTAATGAAAAACAAGCCCTTAAAGGCTTGGAAACAGATGAGTCTACTGTGATCCGCCCAGTTGACAAGGGCGGTTTAATTGTTGTAATGAATAGAGTGTATTAACCCAGCCACTGGGGATGCACAAGTCAGTGCATTTCTTTGTGCCGGTCCCAAGCCCGGATAAATGGGGAGGGTTGCGTCAGGAAGGGCATCCGGTGTAAAATTTTGCCAAATCATACATGCAGAAAACAGTACAGAAATATGGATGTGGTGAGAGAGGACATGCAGGTGGTTGGTGTGACAGAGCAAGATGCAGAGGACAGGAAGAAATGGAAACAGTTGATCTGGGAGCAGCTGAAAGAAGAAGAAGAATGAATAGAGTGTATTATTTTTCTACATTGAATGCCATATTAAGAGATGCTGAAGTGTATAAATGTATTGCCAAAGGGATGATAAGTACTTTGCATGAAAGGGTGTTAAATGCACTTGCTGAGTGTGTGAATGACTTGGTAATTACAAAGGATTTATTTAGACATTTTGTGACTGAACACCCTTTAGTAACTACATTCCAAGGCTTGCCTAAGATACATAAGGATCCTTTTAAACCCCCATGCAGGCCAATAGTAGCAGGTGGTGGCTAGCTGACTGTGCCACTATCCATCCACACTGATAAGCAGCTTAGACCAGCACTGCAGAAATGTGAATATATATGCTTAATGATGCTAAGCAATTGCTACAAGATTTATTTAGTTATACTAAGGGAACAGCTATGCAGCGAAATACCATTATGGTAACACTGGATGTGAACTTGTTGTTCACAGTAATTCCTAATGGTGAAGGAGTAGAAATGGTAAACAGCTTTCTAATTCAAAATAAGGTCTATGAGGAAAAACAGACTGATCTGATCTGCTACTTACTGGAATTGGTATTGGATAGCAATGCCTTTGGTTTTGATGGTGCATACTTCCTACAAGTGTCTGGCATAGCTATGGACACACCTTGTGCCAATAGCAACGCCAACACAGTAATGGCAGAGTGGGAAACTAGTAATGTCTTCAGACATGAGTTAGCACTGGCCTTATTACGATTGTATAGACGACTTGTGGATGACCTTTTCCTTTTATGGGAGGGTGAAGAGGCAGCTCTACTGGTGTTTATTGATCATCTCAACAGAAGTAGCACTTTTTTGAAGTTTTCTGGTACACATTCAGTGAAGGAAATAGACTTCCTGGACATCAAGATTACTGTGGACAATGACTGTTTTGTGCACACTGATCGATATCAGAAGACTTGCCAGAGGGCAACCTATGTCCACAGAACGAGTATGCAACTTCAGCACATGTTTTGTAATGTGCTGAGAGGGCAAGCTATGAGGTGCTCAAGGCTAGCTGACAGAGATGGTGACTTTGAACATGAACTTAGGCAACTGGAACATGACTTTAAGGGGAGAGGTTATAGTGGAAATGATATCATGGAGGCATGTAATTATGCTAGAGATACTAGGATGAATAGAGCAAAGCCTTATTATTCAGGTGGTGGTTATAACAGCACTAAACGGAACAAGAATTTTGATAATGTAGCATTTACGTTCACATATACTAGTGATAATAGGGTGTTGAAAGGGATATTGGAAAGAAATTAGCATGTCCTGCAGGTTGATAGTGAAATAGCACATTTAGTAGGTGAGAAACTCCACATGGTATACAGGAATAGTAAATCGCTTAAACAGAGACTATGTTATCCAAGAAGTAATAGTGATATAAGGATTAAGGGTAATGCTGCTCAACGCCAGAAGTCTAAATCTCAAGATGCAGGCTCTCGAAGCACTCCTCAGTATGGAGAACATCGATGTCTGTGCAGTAACTGAAACCTGGTTCAAGGCTCCTGAGAGCACCCCAGCGCTACCAGGCTATACCTCATATCATGCTTTTCGGCCCCAAAACTCGGGCCAAACCAAAAAGGGAGGGGGAGTGTCCATATTCATCAAGCGCACCCACACCTCCAGGTTAGTGGCAACACATGAAGCATCAGAGACCATCCAGGTGCAACTAACCGTAGGCAAAACTGGTAGCATGTTACAGACCACCCTCCCAATCTCAGGAACCCCACTCAGCCTTCCTGAAGACATTGGAGGATATGAATGTCTCACCAAACACCATCATATTGGGAGACTTCAACTACCCTAACATAGACTGGGTGCATTATTCTAGCCCAAAGGTTCCTGGAATTCATAAATTCAAATGCAATGGAACAGCTAGTCACCTCTCCCACAAGGGGAGATAATATACTAGACCTGATCATCACAAACATGGGGACAAAGTGCTCCACACCAGAAGTATACCCCTCACTAGTGAGATCTGACCACAAACTAATCACCCTGGATATACATAACCTACCTCCACCCCCAACACAAAAGACTACAGTGAAAAACTTCTCAAAAGCCGACTTTACGCTTCTTAAAACTGAGATTGTATCCTTTAAGCCCACTGGGCCAGTGGAAAGCACATCCCACAATGCAGAATCCTTCACAAATGCTTTCTACGGACATCTCCAAGAATGCATGGATCACGCAATCCCAAATAAAACCAAGACCCTCTCCACCAAGGGCAGGCGTCCTGTCTGGTGGACCCCAGCCATAAACAAATTGTATAACAAAAGAAGGAAGCTACTGCATGACAGAGCAAAATCCCATAAAGAGAAGGCATCTCTGATCAGCACTAGTAGAAAGCTACGTTCTCTCATAAAAACATCCAAGGCCAACTTTGAGAGAAAAATCGCTATGGACACTAAAGATAACCACAAGGCCTTCTTAAGCTATGTTAGAAACCTGGGCGGAAACCCTCAGATATGTTCAGAGTTAGTTCACAATGACAAAATACACTGAACCCACAGATATTGCCAACATTCTGGCAGACAGGTTCAGTGCAAATTTCTCCCCTCCCTCACCCCCAAAAGAAGAAATACAGCTGAATGTAACCTCCAGCTGAATGTAACCTCCCTGTCATCTCAGATGTCCAGGTGAGAACCGCCCTCAGCAAAGCTAAAAACACAGCATCAATGGGACCTGACGGTATCCCGGGTTGCATGCTACATGAACTCCAAGAGGAGCTAAACCCGCACATAAAAATGCTATTTAACTCATTCCCTCCAGTACAAGTCTTTTGAGTGTGTACCTTTAACTCCTAGTAGGTGTGCCCTGAGCCTTTAAAAATTAAGTCATCACCTTGCAATTCTAATAGATACTCATTGACAGAGGTCAAATATCAGTACAATTGTGTTTGCCATCATGTATGCTTCAAGATAAAATATTCTGATACCTTATATGTAGCATGGTTTGAAATTATTAATGCAAGTATGAACAAATAATATTTGACGCCTAGAGGAGCAGTAGGAGGTAACTGCAGAAAACACCTGGAGACGTCACTCGGATGTAATGAGTTAACCTTAGCCTTACTACAGGATATGTACCTGAACACTGGCGTACAGCAACAGTAGTCCAACTCCACAAAGGAGGCACCTCTACAGACCCTGGTAACTACCGCCCCATAAGCTTAACCAGCCTGGTCTGCAAAGCTATGGAAAGAATCATTATGGAACTCATAAACAGAGACATTGGGGACTTACAGACACTTGTTCCCACCCAGTTCGGCTTTGTAAAGGGCAGATCCTGCCTTTTGAACCTGGTTGACTTTTTCGAAACAGTCACTAGAGCCATTGACGAGGGCAAAGCAGTCCATACAGCCTACCTGGACTTGGCTAAAGCTTTCGACACAATACCCCACTCTGGCATCATAGACAAGCTCAACAGCTTAAATAACTATAGTTCTGCCCTCTCTTCAAACAATATGTATGGTCTCTAATATGTTCCCTCAAACGTCTGTTCATTTTACCTACGTAAAACGCTTTAGAACATATACAGTGAGCAAGATACACTAAATTTTTACTGCTGCAGTCTGCATCGGCTGTAACAGTATATCTTCTTGTTGTATCAGGCCGTTCAAATACCAAATCCTCAGACATATAGTTCTGTTTCTATAAACAGAATCGAACCGGAGGCGACAATGCTACCGCAGCACCACCACCGCGGATGCGCATTCAGTACTATTTACTATTTGCTGTCACATTCTTACTTTCCTCTTGATACATTCTCTATGTTTGACCTTTTACACTGCATCTATTCTCCATGTTTGTAATTTCTTATCTCTGTATTGTAAACTGTACAGCTTATAGAAGTTTTAAACACTTGCAAAATGGTGTTGTATATATCCTTAAAACTGGATGCTCTCTGACATTCAACTGCACCTTAATGTTCTGTCCATGCAAGTCCCAAATAAGATGGGAGACAAAAAACACCTTTTGTACACTCCTGTGGTCACCCTGAATGTATTTACATTAGCACCATGAATGTGAACATAACTTGTTCAACAAATACAGTGACAAAACAGCCCACAGCAGTGGCCCTAGGACCCCATCCTGTTGTAGCACCTCTCTCATCACATTCTGGGATACACGGCATATGTTTTCTCTAGGTGCCTAAAGGGCATTCAGACCATGTTGGTGAATGATCATAATTCCAACAATATCCAAGGAAGGACAAAGAGTTCATCCAGTGTTCCATGTCCAACAGAGAATCTGTACAGCTCCTCCTGAATCGAAGGTTCAGTTATCACACATGGTTAATTTCCAGTACCTGACAGAGACATCCCAAGGGAAGCTAAGCAATGTTGTTCTTCTATACACAAAAAACATTTTCCTTTAAACCCTTTCTGAAAATGTTGACCATCACTATAGTTTGGCAGTCCAGATGGTGTGCAGATGTACACAGCTATGGGGGCACAGCCTAGCTACATGGGTTAGAAGTATTTTAAAACATTTAACAGCTTTTTTATTCATTTTAATTTTTGTGGGTGATGCACTGCTTTTATTATTAAAACTGACGGTCTGTTAGGTTTGCTGGTAGTGATTTGGTTCTGCTGTGCAGGAGTGGGATCCTTATTTAAACAAGGAAAAGATTAAGGTAAGATTTCTTTTTGATAGGGTGAAGTATCAAATCTGGTCACTGCCATCAACAGGATACTGATAAAATGATACACCATTGATATGATTTTGACAAAATTATTTATTACCAAGTTGCCTACATCACAGTATGCTATCAGTACTTCACTTTTTAAGTCAGACTAACCAATACTACTAAATTTAGGTCGGTTTACTAACTTAAGTCTTCACTGAATCACCAAGCAGAATGGACTTATGATCAACCTGTCCTTTATGTACCATAAAAGGGGTCCTGTCGACCCACTGACATCACTTTGACTACTGTCTGATCAATGGGAAAAGAGTGAAACAAGTTTCGCAGACAGTGGAGTTTTCTTTTTTCTCCACTGTTGTGTGACCTCGGAGTAGGTATATTAATGTTCGAGGGGGTGGCCTCCCTCATGGTTGTTGCAGATGGGCTTGCCGCCCTGCAAAAATATTTACCTTTGAGGTTTGGCAAAACTTATTTCTCTCTTTTTCCATCAATCAGACAGAACTCAATTAAAGTGCTCTTGATAGGTCAACGTCATGTGGGTTTCCTCCGGGTACTCCGGTTTCCTCCCACGTTACAAAGACATACGTCTGGAGCATATTTCCTTCGGCCTCCATTGAAAATTGGCTTTGCTCCAAGTCGGACTTTCCCGATAAACAAATGTTAAATAAATAAATAAATGTATCCCCATATCATGGACCATGAAGCGAAGAAATATTCAAAACTAAGGTATTACATGACCTCCAAAAATATTCCCATTCTCCGATGCACACAGACTCAGAACGGCTAAGAAATGCCCGTCACAGCTGCACTCCTTAAGCTAAAAGTTTCCCTAGAAGGAAGCACGTACTGAGATGAAGCAGCTTATCTGATAACACAGAGCATGGGGATCATCACTGCCCTCCAAGACATACATTCAAACAGCTGACACTAACAGTCCTCTGACTACCTGGCAAGCAAGGCCAGGTAGTGGAACAGATGGGCCAAAAACTAATATCAGTAGACCACCTGTTATCCTTTCCAAGACTGGAAGGGAGGTAAGAAGCTGAACTCTACTCAGCTGGCAACCACATTTAGGACAATTTGTTCAGTCTGCTGCCTGACAGTTTAGCAAGGCAAGAATACTTTATCAAATGGCTTCTGGTGCTGCACAATACACAAATCGATTTACCTTGTAATAAGCATTCAGTTGTTGCTACATACCTGTTCCATGCATTTACTACAGGTAAAAGGTGAAGAGATCCATACACCAAAATATGTAAGGATGGTGACAGTTTCCACATCTATAATATTTTCTTCAGTAACTGCTCAATTTAAAACAACACCTATACTACCTAGATAAATTACTAAACTGTACATGCTTTGATAAAGGATAAAGCCAAGCTGCAAAAATTACTTGACAAAATTTCTACTTTTCTGTACATAATGCATATCGTAAATGAAGCCATACGTAAATGCTTTCTACAATTTCATGTGTTATAATTATGCTCTAATTCCACTTTGACATTTACATCATGTAGATAATGAATGAAGCTTTTACCTGAATGTTTCTTACAATTACATACATACTAATTAAGCTACATCTAATCCACCGTGACATTTATACATACCCTGGTTACGATGTACCTAACACTACTGTAAAAGCATCACCAATACAACAGTATAAGCATATTATGGTTCAGGATATTGCTGAAATGGGTCTTTGGACTAGCTCACTTATTTAAGTTAAGCAAATAAAATTAGAAAAGGAATGGGTAAGCCTTTAAAGCATTTCATAAAGCAATCGGAAACTTGGGAAAATAATTCTGAAGTGGGAAATGTCAAGAGAAGGTCACTTAGAGAAACAATATCATAGTCTGCTGAACTTCCAAAAAGTTAAATCCACAAAGTATTTCAGATACTGTGTGAAAACAATTAATACTTTAAATTCAGTATGTAATAGGTAAGTGGAAAAACAAATTAGTTGAAACTTAGATGATCACTTTTAATCCCCTTTATACTTCTTCATAGCTCAGTGGTCCAGAGTTTGAGCCTAACCTCCAGTTACAATCTGTGTGGTGTTTGAGTTTACATGTTTTGCTCGTCTATGTGGTCTTCATCTGGATTACTTCTGCCTCCCAAAATACACTTAATGAAGTGCTACCCTAAAACAGGTCTATATTATATACGCGAATGCTTAGGTTGTCGAATACAGCATGATCGACACCTATTAAGCAAACGCACAATTCACTGAAACCTCAAAACGTGGAAATACAGATGACCGAATTGTTTTGTTTGGCCAACACTGTTCCACCCAGTGACGAAAATAAAGCATACTTCCCACTACACCGCTCGCTACATACTACCCACCCAAACAAAATAAATAAACCACATACATACACTAACCTAAACCCTACTTCTAACCCTACACTAACCCTTACATACATTACTATCATTGCACTTACCTTAAACCGCACCCTAACCTTAAGGTCGGTAACTATCGCACACTTACCTTAATAAGCTATACCCAAACAAAATAAATAATCCACACACATACACTTAAAACCCTACTTCTAACCCTTACATACATTACTATCTATGCACTTATCTTAACCCGCACCTTAACCCCAAGGTCCGTAACTATCGCACACTGACCTTACGGGGCTATACCGCAGAAGGGCCGACTATGCCGAATCACGAATTTCACAGTTTCCGGCATTCGGTGTACTTGCGGTTCGCTTAATAGGTGTCAATCATGCCATATTCGACAACCTAAGCGATCGCGCTTGCAATATAGAACCCCCAAAGCAATGTTTGTATGTTTATGTATACTTATGTCTATGTAAGTGTTTGTGTGTGTGTGTGTGTGTGTGTGTGTGTGTGTGTATATATATATATGTTTTACATATATACATATATATATATATATATATATATACATACATACACACACACACACACACATATATAAACATATATATTCTGTCCTACTATATATTTCACACACAACACCTGTTATTGTTTCCAAGGCTCAAAGGGAAGTAGGGAAAATGAGTTCTAATTAACATGCATCTAGTGTTTTGCTAAAAAGTCTGTTCCTCCATCTCAAATATAAATAATAGTCAAGAACTATAAGGTCAAACTACAGCAACTGTGTATGCCTGACTGTGGTTCATAGGTTGGTAATAGGCTATCGGCCCTAGGGCCTATACAAGCCTAGCCATAACAATTCCCTGGCTATTTCTTCCCACAGTATTAACTTCCGTGGACCCCTGTCTAGCAGGGCGACTGACGTGATCCCCGGGGTGAATTTCCTATCTCCCATCCAATCAAGGTTCCTTTTGAAGAGGGCCAAAAAGGCGGTCTGCTTGACATGTATGGGCAGTCTATTCCAGAGTCTGGGGAGTCTCTGGCTCAGGAACCTATCCCTCCAGCATGTTTTGTTCATTGTGATGACAAGGTTTAGATCCCTGGAGTGAGCGTCTCTGAGGGATTGGGATTTCTTTAGATGTAGCATGTCCAACAGCTCTGGGTTTGACATGGCCTTGTATGTTAAGAGATCGCTTCCGAGTAGACGATATGCAACAGAATATAGGTGGAGTTTTTTTAGACGGTCAACATAGGGCATCTGCTTTAGGCCTGTGATTCTTTTAGTGAGGTATTTCTGTGGCCTTTCCAGTTGTTGCAGATGTCTTGAAAGATACATACCAAACAGGGCGTTGTATTCTATAATGGATCTAATGAGGGATGAGTACAGTGGGACAATTACTTCCTTTTTCTGGATGAAAAGCCCTTAGTGATGAGGTGAACCATATAGAAGGATTTACTGACTGTTGTGGCGATGTGGTTATCGAAGGTGAGACCACTGCCCATCTGTGTTCCTAAGTCTCTTATCACACTTTTGGTGTTTAGTGTACTGCCACCTATGTAGTAATTCACATGTACATGTATTTTCCCAAAGGGGATAACTATACATTTCTTGGCATTGAGCTTGAGCCCATGGCTCTGGCACCAAGCATCTGTTTCTGTAAGGCCCTTTTGTAGAATATCCACATCATTTGGGGATTCAATAATGGCTCTCAGTTTGCCGTCATCTGCAAACTTTGTTAGCCAGAGTCCATTAGTGTTGGCCTGTACTTCAGAGAAGTAGGTGCCAAACAAGAGCGGTCCCAGGACTGAACCCTGAGGTGCTCAACTTGTCACTTGTCTGGAGCTGGATTTGGAGTCGGCTACTTTTACAATGTGGGTTCTGTCAGTAAGCCAGTTGGCAACCCATCGAGTGACCTAGGGATTAATGCCCAGCTTAGTAAGTTTATCTAGGATTCCAGAGAGAGGGATGGTGTTGAAGGCCTTGGAGAGGTCCAAATAGGCTGTTTTGACCACCTTACCCTTGTCCATGGCTCTGGAGGCTGATTTGAAGAAGTCAATCAGGTTCAGGAGACAAGATAGGCCCTTCACGAATCCAAACTGTGTGGAGTCCAGTGTTTGAAGGTTGCTAATGTCTTTGTTTATAAGTTCCATGATAATACGTTCCATGGCCTTGCAGATTAGGTTCGTCAGACTGATGGGAAGGTGGATCCCCCCCTTGTGGAGTGGGATAATTGTAGCTGTGCGTCACTCAGTGGGCACGAAGTCTGGGGTGAGGCTATGATTAAACATGACACTTAGGTGATGTGCCAGTTCATTTTGTAGCTCATGTAGTTCACAGCCTGTGATGTTGTCTGGTCCCACGGATGCTGTACTCTTAGCTTTGGAGAGTGCGTTTGTTACCTGTGTGGCCTTTATTACCGGAATTTGGCAATCTTTTGGTATTGAGATGGGCCCTTTAGGGGGTGAGAGGTTGAGGATGAAATTAGAAAAAGAAGCAGATCACATTTGAGAATAACTCTGTGCTTGCCTTCTTCCAGATTACTTGCAGATACCATATGTTGAGCTGGATATAAGCCTCCAAAGTGTGTAGGTCCTTGCAGGGAAACAGGTATAGGAACATTCCTCCATAACATTTAAAAAGTGTCAGGAAGGGTGAAATCGTTGAAAACATACTGAGAAACACTGTAATCATCTGAAAGGATGGGCAGAATACCTACATTAGCCTTATTAAAAAAATATGAAGTTTATTAAAGAACCATATACCAGATAATTAGCATATCAGTTCAACACATACTTCAATACAAACATAAGTACAAACTTGCAGTGTTATAAGATAGTACTGAATTTTACTTTTTTCTGTTTATTGTTTCATTGAATATTGTGTTAAAATAGTACTGCATTTATCTGCTTATTTGTTTACTGAAAATTGTGAACTTTCTCTCTGTTCTCCCCCTGTCTGCAGTTAGTTTACCCTTCTCACTTCATTGTTATTCAGTGTAGAAGTCTTAGCCTAGAGGGATTTATCTGTGCCTTAAAGTCTTAGTCCCTTATCACTGAAATTATTTCTGCTGAATAGTTGCATACTGGAGCTGTTTGGTTAACTTTTGCATACCCTACATCAACTTTACTCCAAGCTGAGATAAGTACAAACTTGCAGTGTTATAAGATGGTACTGAATTTTATTTTTTATGTTTATTGTTTAATTGAATATTGTGTTAAAAATAGTACTGCATTTGTCTGCTTATTTGTTTACTGAAAATTGTGAGCTCCCTCTCTCTGTTCTCTCCCTGTCTGCAGTTAGTTTATTCTTCTCACTTCATTGTTATTCGGTGTGGAAGTCTTAGCCTAGAGGGATTATTTGTGCATTAAAGTCTTAGTCCCTTATCTCTAAAATTATTTCTGCTGAATAGTTGCATACTGGAGCTGTTTGGTTAGCTTTTGCATACCCTACTCACGTTGCTAAAGTGGTTAGAAAGACCTTCTACATTGCCCACCTGATCATGAAGGGATTCAAATCCAGATCTAGTGAGGTCATTGTTCCCCTGTACTCTTCACTTATCAGACCAATGATCGAGTACAATGCCCATTCGGGATGCATCTCAACCGACATCTGCAGCAATTGGAGAGACCCAAAAAGTTCCTCACCAAAAGGATAAAGGGACTCCAAAATCTGTCATATGCTGCCCGATTGAAGAAACTCCAGCTCTATTCAGTCGCATACCGTCTGCTCAGAGGTGACATGTGCCTGACATACAAGGCCATGTCCAACCCGGAATTAATGGACATGCTCCACCTCAAAAAATCCAAATCCACCAAAACCACTAGAGCAAGCGACTTAAACCTTAGCACGGATATAAATAGGACGTGCTGGAGGGATAGATTTATCACTCAGAGACTCCCTATGCTGTGGAATAAAATCCCGGTCCATGTGAGGCAGAGCACCTCGCTGGCTCTGTTCAACAGAAATCTTGACCTGTGGATGGGAGATCGTAGGTTTACCCCGGGAATCATCTCTGTGTCACTGCTGGACAGAGGCACAACAAACTAATGGGTACAGTATTTTTTCATATAAGGGGTGGCGTAAGCCACAAAACTTTGGGCTAGGCTTATAAATGTCTTAGGGCAGATAGCCTAGTATAAACCTATGAACCTACATCAACTTTACTACAAGCTGAGATAAGTACAAACTTGCAGTGTTATAAGATGGCACTGAATTTTATTTTTTCCGCTTGTTTCATTGAATATTTTGTTAAAAATAGTACTGCATTTATCTGCTTATTTATTTGTTTACTGAAAATTGTAAGCTCTCAAGGATACCCACACTTCCAGGTTAGTGGCACAGCACAATACCTCAGAGATCATCCATGTGCAACTAACAATGGGCAAAACTGCAATTCAAATTGTAGCTGGCTACAGATCACACACCATGGACCCAGGACCCCCATTCTGCATTTCTAGAGACACTGGAAAATATGAAGGTCCTACCAAACACCTTAATATTGGGTGATTTCAATTACCTAAACATTAATTGGGAGAACTACTCAAGTACTAACTCCCTTGCCCAACGCTTCCTAGAATTTATAAACTCGAATGCCCTGGATCAACTGGTCAACACCCCCACCAGAGGTGACAACATATTGGACCTGGTCATCACCAACATGAGCGACCGGTGTTCTACACCAGAGGTCAAACCCTTGCTGGTTAGATCAGACCATAGACTAATAACATTCCACCCCCACCCCCAATCAAGGAAACCACCATGAAAAACTTTTCAAAAGTAAACTTCACATTACTTAAGACTGAGGTGGAAAGGTTCACAGCCCCCATGCTAAAGGACAATGCTGTCCAAGCTGCTGAATCCCTTACAAAGGCACTCTACGAGCACCTGTAAGAATGCATGGATCGTGCTATCCCAAGCAAAACCAAGACTCACTCCTCCAAGAAAAGTGGACCCCTGCCATAAACAAGCTATACAATTGAAGGAGTAATCTAGTGCAGAAAAGAGTAAAATCTCAAGAAGGAAAGACATGCCTGATCAGTATCAGCAAGAAACTACGATCCCTCATAAAATCATCCAAGGCTAGCTTCGAAAAAAAAATTGCCAAGGACTCCAAAGATAGCCACAAGGCATTCTTTAGCTATGTCAAGAACCTAAGTGGAAACTCTCAGATCTGCTCTGAGTTACTGCAGAATGGCACAAAATACACTGAACCGACTGATATTGCAAACATTCTGGCAGACAGGTTTAGTGCAAACTTCACCCCCCCTCACCCCCTAAAGGGCCCATAACCATACCAGAAGAATGCATTGCCCCAGCAATCACTGACACACAGGTTAAAACAGCCCTATCCAAAGCCAAAAATACAACTTCAATGGGACCAGACAGTGTCCCAGGCTGTCTCTTACACAAGTTCCAAAATGAACTAATCCCTCACCTAAACACACTGTTCAAACTCAGCCTCTCTACAGGCTATGTACCCACAGAGTGGTGCACAGCAACAGTTATCCCGCTACACAAAGGTGGAGCCACAATGGACCCCGGGAAATATCGCCCTATAAGCCTGACTAGCCTGCTCTGCAAGGCTATGGAACGCATCATCATGGAATTCATTAAGAGACATTGGGAACCATCAAACATTGGACCCTACCCAGTCTGGCTTTGTTAAGGGCAGATCATGCCTTCTAAACCTGGTGGACTTCTTTGAGACAGGTACCAAGACTTTAGACGAGGGAAAGGAGATCCACACAGCCTACCTAGACCTTGCAAAGGCTTTCAACACCATTCCCTATTCTGGTTTTATAGACAAGCTCACCAGCCTGAACATAAACCCCTAATTCACGAGATGAGTTGCCAACTGGCTCAAGGATAGAACCCACACGGTGAGAGTTGCAGGCTCTAGGTCTGACTCTAAACCAGTTACAAGTGGCATCCCCCAGGGCTCAGTCCTGGGACCACTCCTGTTCAGCATATACTTCTCAGAGGTACAGGCAAGCATAGGAGGACTATGGCTGACCAAGTTCGCAGACGACTGCAAACTGGGGGCCATAATTGACTCTCCAGCTGATACAGACATCCTCCAGAAGGGTCTCACTGAGACAGATACCTGGTGTCAAAATCATGGCCTCAAGCTAAATGCCAAAAAATGCATAGTCAGCCCCTTTGGAAAAAACAAAGTACCCACGAACTACCACATACATGGTAGTCCCCTAAACACAGAAAATGTAATAAGGGATCTGGGGACCCAAGTAGATAGCAATCTCTCCTTTGATAATCATATTGCCAAGGTGGTTAGAAAATACTTTTATGTGGCCCACCTAATCACAAAAGGGTTTGCATCTAGAACAAAAGAGGTTAATGTGCCCCTCTACTCATCACTCATCAGACCCATCATAGAGTACAATACCCCATTTGGGATGTACCTTACAAGACACCTGCAACAGCTGGAAAGACCACAGAAGTACCTCATCAAGAGGATTACTGGCCTCAAAGATATGCCCTATGCAGGCCAACTGAAGAAAATCCAGCTGTACTCGGCTGCATATCGCTTACTCAGAGGTGATCTCTGCTTGACATACAAGACCATGTCCAACCCAGAATTGATGGACATGCTCCACCTAAAAAATACAAATCCCCAAGAGCCACATGGTCTAGGGATCTAAACCTCATCACAACGATAAATAGGGCGTGCTGGAGGGATAGATTCCTGTCCCAGAGACTCCCCATACTTTGGAACAGGATTCTAATCTACATTAGGCAGAGCCCCTCACTAACACTCTTCAAGAGAAACTTTGACGAGTGGATGGGAAACAGAAAATTTACCCTGGGGATCACTGCAGTGGCTCTGCTGGACAGAGGCACAGGGAACTAATCTAAGGGGGTGGCGAAAGCCAACACATTCTGGCTAGGCTTATAGATGCCCTCGGGCAGATAGCCTAGTACTTACCTATGAACCTAAATACACTATTTCAAAAGTAAAACATATTAAAGAACATACTGAAAAGACATAACTCAGTACAGTATAAAAATGTCTCTCCATTGGACGAAACTCAGATCACATAATCGAAAAAACAAGTTGGTCACACATTGACGACTGTCTGTAAAAGTAACACTACTTGGAAAACCTAACATTAATAGTCTATGGCATTCAAAAGCCAGACACACATACAAGTAAACCATGCAGCAATCATAAAAAACAAGCAGATAAGTGAAAGATGAAAATTATATTGTCCTGCAAGGTACTGAACAGAAAACTGTCTGACAATGTCAGCAAGAAATCCCTACCTCTACTAGTAAACTTTGACCAAGCACTCTGCCTGAAAAAATTGGACTTCCTAACATCTTTCTTAAAATCTGTCAATCCGACACTTGAAAGGTTCTCCACTGTTCATCTTGTGATTGTCATGAAGTCACCCTCACAATTCTCTCCCGCTCAGTCATGTCATTCTTCACCATAAATTAATAAACAGTATTTAAAACAAATACATCCATTATAATAAATAAAAATTATTCTCACATTGCTGATGACAGACAGAGCTTAATTTTACAAACATTTGGAAATGGGAACTAGACAAAGAATAGCATTTAACAGATTTAGATCCTTTACTGTCTGAGGGCGGCCACAGTTGTGCAGCGGTTAGCATTGCTGCCCCACAGCAAGAGCTTCTCTGGTTCGATTCTCGGCTGGCGTGCCTTCTGTGAGGAGTCTGCATGTCCTCCCTGTAGTCGCGTGGGTTTCCTCTGGGTGCTCCGGTTTCCTCCCACATCCCAAAGACATGCAGTAGGTGGATTGGACACACTAAATTGGCCCTAGGTGAGTGTGTGCATGTGTGTGCCTTCTGTGGAAGGCTGGGCACCGGGCTGGCAACTCGACAGTGTAAAACTCTACTGCCAATCATGAGCGGACAGATGATCCGCTGTGGTGACCCCTAACCGGGAAAAGCCAGAAGAAGATCCTTTACTGTCCGAAATAACAGAATACAATTGCTAACTCAAAATGCACATGGTTTTAATGAGTAACTGTTAATCAGATTCACTTGTACATTCTTATATACAGCTATTCTGCAAAGTACATTAAAAACACTAAATATATGAAATTTTATAAGTTGCTCATTGTGTGCTGTTTATAACTGCAAGAGTCATACAAGTGATCACAAAATTGCAAAAGGGAAGCCTGACTCTGCAGAAGCTCGGAGTATTTCTATTCTCCTTACACTAGGGTTCAGTAAATTTGGTCTTAATATAAACACGTTTTACACCACACACAGTACTGTGGGAAATGTATTCAGACTTCCATGAAATATTCAACCCTATTTCAGATTTAAGCAAGAAAACAGGAACAAAAGTGTCTTTCAAAGCAACTGGTAAAGATTATGGCAGCAGATACAAACATATTTCATCTATTTAGACACACCAAAATGACAAATCCACTTAATACTCGAGGCAGCTAGTACCTGCTTACATCATGGACACAGTATAACAAAAAAACACCAGAAGACAATTACTTCAAGCAAAGAGCGCTGCTCACCTGGTTTACAAAATAATACTGAATGCACACACTCCTTATCATAAAGGTGTCGCGAAAAACGTAAAGTCCCATGAAGTAATCAAGACAGTTTCAAAGCTAAGCAAAATTGCAGGGCACCAAAACATCCATCAGTGCAATCTCTAAAGGTTGCTTCTCCTTTCTTAAGGAATCAGCAAAGCACCATGACTGAATCCTGCCCCAAAAAAGAAGTCAATCGTTCACAGTAGAGTACACTTTGTTCCATGAAAAAGCACACCACTTAAAAAAAAAAAATAACATGGGTGCTGAATACTGCCTACAGACCACTTACTCTCAATGCAGTTCTGCTAAAAGCTGAACTATTGTCTACTATTGCAACAGAACATGGCAAAATTTCGCAGGATGCTTTGCATTACGGAACATCTACAAGGTGATCTTTAGAATCTGACCGTGTGACTATAAAAAGATTATGGTCTGCTTTTTCCTTTACTTTTGCTGTTGTTGTTCAGTATAGCCATCGTATCCTGGACTATTTCCATACTGTCTCTGTATTTCACTAGAACTAGAGATGCATGCTCTACCCTGAAGCAAGATATGACTTATAAACAAGGCTAAGAGGAAAGACGCAAAGATGCATTCCTTTCTAAGACAGGAGCAACATCTAGCATTCAGATAAAATGCAGACTTCCAAACCAGCAAGCATATATTTATTCTACAGTGCTACACTTTAGGAAAGCAGACACATAAATTGTCCAGCTGTGGCCACATTTTTACAAACTGTCACCCAGCATATATGTGAAAAGTTTACATTCATCTTCCAATGACTAATTGCAACTTTACCTTTAGTCCAAGATGCCCAGGGAAATAAATGACCAACAACTGGATAAAGTGAAGTTCGCCCCACTACTAATTTTTTTTTATCATTTTATGCAAAGAAAGTTTCAACAGTGCTGGGAATGTAAGTTTTCAGCATCAGTGGCAAAAACGGATAAAGTGCCAGTTATGACCCAAGTGACCAAAGTTCTATATCCTTTGAGGAAGATAGGGATGATTTGGCCACATAGTTGTGAGGAACATAGGGATGATTTGGCCACATAGTGCCACAATCCCCTGGAGGAGGGAAGACATTATAATAAAAATGCATGACAGGGGAGGGGGGGTGCACGTATTTATGGCAGCCTTTGATATGGGTTTGGAGAAGCATATGCTCACACACAGAAGGCATTGAGGGCCTCTGTGATGAAGCCACACCCAGGTCCATCATCACAAATGTCCTCATTGCTGGGATGTTGGTAATGGTATAACGCACCCTCATGGTTGCCTGAATGATGGCCTTCTCCAATTAGTTCTTGCCCTGATCCTGGGTGAATTTCTCAGGTAAAGGAATGAACAGGACAGGTCCATTTAGGGGGAGGGGAGAAACTTAGCAGGGACAGAGACCAAAATCACAAAGAAAGCATTTCATATGTAGGTTCAGATCTAACACCCAATTCAAGAGTGCATGCAAAATGCAAACAAGAAATAGCTGGAAAACACGTTAAAGGGTTCTCAAGCAGGGCATAGAATTATTTAGCTGTGCCATGAGTTCACCTTACGGTTGAAAGCAGCAGCTTCTAGTAACACTTTCGAAGGGCATCACAACCAGATAAACTGAGTTGTGTGCTGATGCTTAGGAATATAGGAATCACTTCAGCTATACACATAAAATGAAAGATGGGAGCAGATAAAAAAGCTCTTAAAGGAAAGGGTCTTCAGCATTATCTGTTCAAAAAAATATGCACTTAATGTAGATAAGTGAACAACTAAGCTTTGTCTGTGTGTCTTTGTGGGTTTTCTCTGGGTACTTCAGTTTCCACGTACCTTCAAAAACATGTTAGTTGAATGGCTACACTAAATTGTCCACATATACATTTCTTTTACCACTGCCCTTGTAACTTGGGACATGGTTAAAAAGAGTCTATGGACCAGTCAGTTTAGTCAGTTAATTAAGAAATAAATGGATAGACATAAAAATGAAGCCGATGCCAGTGGCAATGAGGCTTTAGCTTTACTTGTACCAACAACCCAAGTTTGATACTGAGCCTTAGGTCAATAGGATGGCCTGCATTCCTCTCAACTGTCCACAATTTCAGAATTTTGGTTTGTTCCTCATAAAATTTGTGATTTAATGGCAAATCTTTGAGGACTGAAGTCATTAAACAATGACTCAATTGCCAAACTCACCACAAATTTCCCTCAGAACTCCACCACTCTGTCCACTCCTTATTACCCACAAGCCCTCTCCCTCTACCACACTTACTTCCCACGCCCTCTCTTTTCTCCTTCAAACCGATCTTAGTCTCCATTATAAAAAAAAAAAAACTCCTCCAAAAACTAAAACATTGTTCCAGTACCCCTGACAACCTTCCTACCAACTTCCTTAAGCTAGCTGCAGATGGCATTGCAATCCCAAATTTGCATACTAATCAACCGTTCGATCCAAGAGTCCTATATACTCCTCCTCTGGAAAAAAGCCTTTATCACCCCTTTACATAAAAGAGGCAACGACACTGACATCCCCACCTTCCACCCCATTGCCATCCTCTCCCCCATCTCAAAAATTCTTTAAAAATGTATTCACCTTCAACTTTTACCCTACCTCTTAGACATCCACTTACTTACTTACCCCTACACAACATGGATTTAGACCTGGACATATTACCATCACAGCCCTTCTATCCTTTCTTGAAAACATCAACTGCCCCCGCGATCCTTGTAATATTGTACCTGCTTTTCTCTTAGACCTTTCTAAGGCCTTTGATATAATATCCCACAGGGTCTATATCACATAGTCGAAGTCTTATAACTTCGAACACGTAATGTTCGAACCATTATGTTTGAAGTTACAAAACTTCAACTATGGATAAAAAAAAAAAAAAAAAAACACGGAAAACAAAATAAACTGTTTTAAGCAGGGGGCAAGCCCCCATGCACCCCCACACCCCCTGCTACTTAAATATACCAATTCCGAGATCGCACCCCATTGAACAAAAATGGAAACCTCTGCTTATGGAGATTTCCATTCAAATGCTCGTACTTTTACAAATTCGAACTTATGGTCTCGACCATATGAGATTCGAACTTGTAAAAGTTCGACTACATGATAGGAACCCTATCCCACAACCTACTTTTTTCTAAGCACTCCTATTTTAATCTCTCTCCCTCCTCTTTGAATTGGTTTTCCAGTTATCTCCCTGCTAGACAGCAAACCGCCAAATGGAATAATTCCACTTCCACCTACCTTAACACCCAGACTGGTATCCCCCAAGGATCTATTCTAGGCCCACTTTTATTCAATGTCTTCATAAATGACTTCCACCAATGCATCCCCAATGCTAAACTTGTGCAATATGCAAACGACTCAACCATTATTTGCTCTGCAGAATCCCTTCCTAAACTCATATAAATAATACAAGTTGCCTTCTACAGCACAGAGATTTGGATGCAAAATAATCACTTAGCTCTTAATGCATCCAAAACCAAAATCATGGTCTTTACTCCTCCTAAAAATACCAAAACAGACACAAACGCCTTCTCTATAGTTAGCCAAAATAAAACTTCCATCGAAATAGTCTCCCAAGCTAAGCTTCTAGGTGTCCTTATCGATGAACAGTTAAAATTTGACCTTCACCTCCAAACTAACATTAAGAAAACCTACCAGAAACTAGGAATGCTTTACTGTCACAATCGATACCTCACGTCTTCAACTAAGCTTACCCTCTCTACCACATACCTCCTCCCCTGCCTTATGTACGGAGCTTCTCTCCTTACCAACCTGCAAGCAACCCTCAAAGCTAAACTAGCATCCTGTTGCAATAAAATCGTCAAATTTGATACCAGCTCAAAATCCTCTTCCCACCACTGTGCCTCCTTACACTCCCTGAACTGGCAACAACTCCATAAGTATCTATCCTACATTCAACTCTCCTCTGCCCATAAATTCATTTTCAGCCCTTCTCAATGCCCTTCCCTATCCTCGGTCCTTACTATGCATCTTCCTGACCGAACCCTCCGATCTAATAATCAAAACCTCCTTGAAGTACACAAACCATCACGTACCCCTGGTCAACTCCTTTTATCATTCTCCCTAGCACGAAAATAGAAATCGCTTCCTCCGCACATCCGTATTACACAAAATCTTTCCTCCTTTAAGGCCTTACTCCATCCTATCTCTCCACTACCTGGGATTAAGGCCTTACTCCATTCCTATGTCTCCACTACCTGGGAATGCTCCTGCTCCCACCCATCCTAATCTTCCACCCACTACTCCTACTGCCTTAGCCTAGCTCAGATATGAATTCTGCCTGACACACAAGATAAAATGTCTACTCTCCATTTAGGGTTCTATACTACTGATGTAACGTAACTCTATTGTATTATATTGTATTGACTACTGCTTGTTTGTTTCTAGAACACACTGCATTAACTCTTGGTATTATCAATTGTATGTACATATGATTGAGCTACTACTGTATTAATTCTTGTTATTACTTTTGCTGATTTTTGTGAATATTTACTGTGGAGCTTTTCTCCCCGGGCCTCCATTGAAAAAGGGTTCATCTTGGCCCAATGGACTTTCACGGTTAACAAACTACAAATAAATAAATACAATGATGTTCAGACTTCATAATCTGAAGTTTATAAAAGCAGTACTTAAAGTTGGTCCCTATTTTTGGTCATTTGTCCCTCATTATTTCTGGCTTTGTCCAGATTCCTTGCATCAAGGGGTTGAGATGTATGATGGCCTGGAAGACACAAAATGAGTGACTAATGCTGACTCGCCTATTAGGCAAGAAGGGCTGAGACAAGATAGTGCTTGAAGCACCTTACAGTGGTGAGTGGAAAGTGAATTTGCTATTAAGTTAAGATGTCATGGCTGGGCTTAGAACCACATGCAGTTAAGATGTCATGGCTGGGCTTAGAACCACATGCAGTGCAGACATGCATGGCAGCATGAGGTGAATTCGCTATTAAGTTGTCATGTCTGGGCCTAGAACCACATGCAGTGCAGATACACATGGCAGCACGAGGTGAATTCACTATTAAGTTAAGATGTCATGTCTGGGCTTAGAACCACATGCAGTGCAGACACAAATGGCAGCACGAGGTGAATTCGCTATTAAGTTAAGATGTCATGGCTGGGCTTAGAACCACATGCAGTGCAGACACACATGGCAGCATGAGTGACAGCCATGAAGAGCAGCATTATTCACACTGCTGTTCACAAGACTGGACTTGAAGTGGGGTGGTGGCAATATGCGAACTCCAAAAAACTGTACTACAGATGAATCCTGCAAAGACTTCAGTAAAGTACCTGACATTGTACCCCGCAAAAGCTTAGTGCACACAGTAAGTCTTAGGCCTGCAGCACAGGTAAAAGACATGACAGTAACTGCACCCTGATGGGAATAAAACAGCCCCTGTGCTTTCAAAGCATTTGTTAGACGGCTGCTATCTTTTAGATAACATTTTAGCACTGAAAGCATAACAAAGTAGTAAGCAATTCTTATCTTATGGAAACCTCTGGGAAGTCAGCAAGAAAGTAATGATTATATCCCACTGCACTGACATGGCTACTGCATTCCCTTCCCCAATGCCCCCCCCCATATATTAGCTTTGATAATTATTGCTCTTCTTCCACCTCTACACACAAATTATTCCCTCCTTAAAACCACACTGGATTTCCATTCTGCTTGCACAAAACTCCCTTCTCCAATTAACTTACTAGTTGCCTTATTTTCACTTCAGCATCCTAGTAACCTTTTAGCTTTTCTGTCACCCGTTTCATCCATACCTTCCTTCTACTGCCCTCTACACCCCTAAACCCCGTCTTGCACCATACCTTCTAACTACTGCTCACCAAGATACTAACACAATATTATTACTATCTCTGTTACTGAACACATCTTTCCACAACCATACTCTATATCCCAATCTCCTGCCCTGTACCTCTCATACAGTCTCTTCAAACACTTACTTTTGACACTTCCCCATAACTGCTAAACTATTCCCTTAAGCTGTCATTCACCTTTTCAAGATAAAACACATTCAGTATTTATGTTTCATCAAATATGCTGTTCATAGAGCCATTCGAGTAAGACTGCATTACGATAGGAATTAGGAAATCTGCCCTTTCCCCACTGTAGTGCAATCCTGAAGTTGGTATATATAATTAGAGGGGGGTGTAAGGGGCTCAGCATCCCACATGAGAAGTTTCACTGAACAGCATTTTCGATGTAATGCTGTTCAGCGATTTTTCCGTTCAATGACTGAACATAGACCCTTTGTGGAGATGTACATCTAAATCCATGTCCACTACACCATCCAATATATACTCCCACTCCATCAGAACCTTCTACTCCTAACACTACTCCGCACTCACCAAAAAGGTACTTTTGATTATTGTTAACTTAAGAAGCATTCAAACAAGACAGATGAAGTCCACATACGGACAAGCTCATAAATCACCAGATAACATTACAATTAACAGCATTATGCCTGAAACAAGAAATAAAAGATGAACAGACTCTTTTACCTGGATACAATGTCAAAAGATCAAACAGAAGATCAATAGGCTGTATAACAGAAGGAAGAAAGTCATGGCAAAAATTAGGAGGTGCAGCACCCAGCAGAATAAAAGCACTCTTGTTAAACTATACAAACATCTCAGAGGACAAAAAAGTCTACCAAAGCCAAATTTGAGGTGAATTTGGCCTCCCAGGCCAAGGACAACCACAAGGCATTCTTTAGCTATGTCCGCAACCTCAAAGGCAATACTCAACTGTGTGCAGAGCTCTTTGTAAATGGAGCCACCTCTACTGAGCCAGAAGATATAGCAAACCTACTAGCCGATAAATTCAGCTCCAACTTTACCCCCCCCCCCTTCAACCTTCTCTCAGGAAATACCATCAAATATAACTGCCTCTGCTATCAGTAGGGAACAGGTCCTTAATGCCCTAAGGCCAAAGAACACTGCATCAATGGGGCGAACAACATGCCAGGATGCCTTCTAAACTGCATAAAACATGAACTTTCAGGGCCTCTGGTATTGCTATTTAACTATAGCCTCTAAACAGGCTTCGTGCCTCATGAATGGAGAACAGCAACAGTCATCCCACTGCACAATGGCGGACCAGCTACAGACCCTGAAAACTACTGACCCATAAGTCTCACTGGTCTTATACTTAAAGCTATGGAAATAATTATCATGGAAATGATCAATAGTGATACAGTAAATCTCCAGACACTGGACCCAACCAAGTTTGGTTTCTTAAAGGGCAGATCATGCCTACTCAACCTAGTGGACTTCTTTGAGAAGTCACCAAAGCAATGGATGATGACAAAATGGTTCACACTGCCTAGCTTGACCTAGCTAAGGCATTTGACATAATACCCCACTCAGGCATTGTTGACAAACTCAAGAGGTTAGCTACAAACTCGTATTTCACCCGGTGGATAGACAACTGGCTCACAGACAGGACCCAGAAAGTTAGAATTGGGAGTTCACCTCTACAAAGAGGCCAGTCACAAGTGGAGTTCCTCAGGGATCAGTTGTTGGAACACTCCTTTTTGTCATTTACTTCTCTGAAGTCAGGGTCAATGTCAGTGGTCTCTGGCTGACTGAATCTACAGATGATTGCAAAGCTGTCATTGAATCCCACACTGACACAAATGTTCTCCAGAAGGGTCTGACAGACAAACAACTGGTGACAGACAGAGCCATGGATTAAAACAAGAAATGCATAATGGTATCCTTCAGGAAGTCATCCACCCCTGGTAACTATCATATTGACAACAAACCCCTTAGATATGACCCAGTATTCAAGGGCTTAGGGACACACATAGATAGTAATCTAGCCTTTGACCACAACGTGTCTACAGTAGTGAGGAAATCATTCTATGTTGCGCAACTTATAAACAAAGGTATGGCATCTAAGTCCAAGGAAGTCATTGTTCCACTGTATTCAGCATTCATCAGACCTATTATTGAGTACAGTGCCCTCTTTGGTATGTACCTAATCAGGCATATCCAACAACTGGAATGTCCACAGAGGTTCCTCACTAAAAGAATACGGGGCTTATGTAAACTGTCCTATGCAGACCACCTCAAGGCTCTATTCCTGTATTCTGTCTCCTACAAGCTTTTGAGGGGAGATCTATGCCTGACATACAGGGCAATGTCAGACCCCACTCTGATGGACCTCTTGCATATCCGCAAAACAAACAGCACCAGAATTACTCCTTCTAAAGACTTGCACATAACCTGTGATATAAATAGGACCTGCTGGAGAGACAGGTATGTATCCCAGAGACTACCCCATCACTGAAACAGCCTTCCCATCCATGTGAAGCAGAGTTCCTCCCTAAACTAATTAAAGTGTAACTTGGACAATTGGATGGGGAACAGGAATTTCATCCCTGGTTTGGCAACTATGTCTCTGATGGACACAGGCAACATGTAAATGGTTCAACTCCCAGGCCCTAGCTGGTAAATGTTTCATCTCCTAAACCCCTGCTTACACTTATCAAGGGTATCAGAACATGTCAGAAATTCGAGATGCATGGCTAGGCTTAAAAAGGCCCTTGTGGTCATTAGCCTGCTAAACACCTATGAACTTATAAGAAAAGGGTACGGGAGGCAGAGTAGCAACATTTTACAAAAACACTATCAACTTTTCTCTCCACTTTTCTCTCCCCCTCTCATGCTCCCTCTTAATTTACTCTCTCCCTATCCCTCTCTCAAAAAGAAAATAATAAACATAGTAGGCATTTATGCACCTCAGGTAACAATACTGATACAGATGAATAACTATTTCCTTGGCTCTCAGCTATCAAATCTCAATATTGACTGGCAAACCATAACAAGTGAATCCGGCCACGTCATCAACCCCCATGGCTTCTATCAATTAATGTCTACACTAACTAAATACAACAAAACACTAAATGAAAATGTACATTAGACTGGATTCTGACTAACACCCCAAGCAATATTACTTCCAGGCTCACTACCTGACATCTTATGTGATCACTGCATCATTTGTGTCATCTAAGAATGTATTGCTACCCACAAATTCTGTTAATATAATTGCATACATAACCTGTTCACCTTCCAGATGGACACTCTAATCTCCAGCCTAAAGTCTATCAACTGGAGCTCTTTACATACCCTCCAATTTAATGCAGCAGTATCCCCATTCAACAGAATTTTTCTAAATATTCTGAATAAATTGGCCTCTATCAGAACTAAAACAGCAACATTTAACCCACCTCCATGACTACTGAAACAAAGTAAATTAATGAATCAAAGTGCAACTTGAAACAGTACAAAAGCTATCCTACTGAAATATAAACAGCCAAGAAACTCAGTAAAAGCAAAATCCGATTAAACAAATTAACTTATTACACAAACCTATAAACCTGTTAAGCCACAGTGGTACATCGGTTGCATTGTTGCCTCACAGCAAGAGGTTCTCCCATTCGATTCTTGGCTGGAGTGCCTTCTGTGTGGAGTCTGCATGTCCTCCCCATGGTCGAGTGGCCTCTGAAAGACAAGTGTGAATGGGCATGCCTTTGCTGAAGGTTGGGTGTCGGGCTGGCAACTCCGCACCATAAAAATTTACTGCCAAACATTAGCAGGCCAGAGTTCCGCTGTGGCGACCACTAACCGGGAAAAAGCGAAAAGACAAACAACAACACACAAACCTATAAACCTCTAATCAATTCAACCCTACAATATTCTGATCCATAGTCAATCAGCTCTTTTACTCAATTAAGTCCACTCAACCAACTTTATCTGTAAGTCTTCTTCTTCTTCACAGCGGATCACCTGTCCGCTCATGACTGGCAGTGGAGTTTTACATTGTTGAGTTGCCAGCCCGGCGCCCAACCTTCCACAGAAGGCACACACTCACACCTAGGGCCAATTTAGTGTGTCCAATCCACCTACAGCATGTCTTTGGGATGTGGGAGGAAACCGGAGCACCCGGAGGGAACCCACGTGACCACAGGGAGGACATGCAGACTCCACACAGAAGGCACCCCAGCCGAGAATCGAATCAGAGAACCTCTTAACCAATCTTATTGATGAAATGTGAGCAGAATTGGCTGACAGTGCTTTTAGAATGATAACCAACTTTATCTCTAAGTAATCATTCTAAAAGCACTGCCAGCCAATTCTGCTCATATTTCATCAATACTGTTACCTCTCTGCTGAAAAAAAAATTGTTGTTAAATCGCCACCATCCCCAAAAGCAGTTCAACACAGTAATGCACTTTGCCTCCACCTCCACTATCAAGCTAAAACTCTATTGTTACCTAAATCTACCAGCAGAATACTTCAGTCCTGTAACAGACATTGGGGCCTACCCTGTTTTCATATTAATCAACCACTCATTCAAAGAAACCTGGACCTCAAGAGATCTGGAAGAAAGTTACATATTTCCTCTGAATAAAGGTGGGAATTCCACAGATCTCTGCAACGATTAGAGTATCTCAGTTTTCTGACCTCTTTCTAAAGCAATGGAAAAATGCATTCAAACCCAGCTACTTAATTTTCTCTCTGATAATAATCTTCTATTGGCACTCAGTGTTCCGACACACTGACACAAAAAAAAGAAAATGCAGGAAATCTGTGAATATTAAAAACTTGCTCTGCTCTGTACCTTTAAACTTTTTTTTTTTTTGCAGGGGGGGCAAGCCAAAATCATCCGCTGAACTTATACTAACTATACCATCCCCAAGCTTGTCATACCTCTGAGAAAAAGGGAATATTTCAAGAAATGGTGAACTTTGTCTTAATATATGCAAGTCCATTTTTTTCCAGCCAATCACCTTATTACAAGACTCGCTAAATTGGGTCCAGACATTTTAAGTAGTTACCTCTCCCCTATCTCCCAAACAACATGGATTTCATCAATATCACAGTACTATCTATACCCTTCTTATGTTTATCACTTCTATCAACTAAAGTAAAAATGAAAGAAACCTTTTGTCCACAGTATTCTTAGACCTACCAAAGCCCTCCAGTAGTGTATCCTACCAACTTTTGTTAAATAGGCTATCTCCATTAGGGCTAGGTCCACCAGCTCTTTTCTAAATTAACAGCTATCTCAATAGCAGACAACAGGCCATGAAATGGCAAACACAGTCTCCTCCTGTCTCAATGTAGCACTGAGTGTCACCCAATGATCTGTTCTGGGCCAATTCCTTTTCAACATATTCCTAAACAATCTTCACCCTGCTACCATCATTCAATATGCAGACTCACCCCTAATCTACATATCCAAGAATCTGGAAAAATTGCAACACATAACCCAAGAATTCCTGCTATCTACTGAACACTGGGTCACTGACTAGGAGCTGAGACCCCCCAAAAAATCCCAAGTAGTCCTATTTACCCTCAAAGAATTCTCTCAACAGAAGAATCCCTTAGACATAACCTTTTCTAACTGTACCAAAATTGAACTAGTAACTAACATAAAACTTCTAGGGAATAGCTATTGATGAAAATATGAAATCTGACTTTCATTTAAAAAAAGTAGTAGGAAAAAAGTCACCAAAAACGTGTTGCCCCCTATAAGATTAACCTACCTGATTTGTAAATGACGCTAGGAAAACCACTGCCACAACTTACCTACTCCCAGCCTTTCTATATGGTACTCACATTTTTATAAATCTGCAAACCACCCAATCCAACCTACTCAAGCAATGCTACAATAAAGTGTCAGTGATGCAACAGGCAGCACACTCACCTTTAGTGCAGCAGGCTGTGGGTTCTATTCCCACACAAGGTAGATCAATTGCTGACACTGCAGTGCAGCATAAGGGAGGTTTTGCACTCCGAGCCATGCCTTCCTTCAGATGAGACGTTAAACCGAGGTCCTAACTGCTTGAGTTAGTGGTAGCTCAGGTGGATGTAAAAGATCCCATGGCACCTACTGAAAAGAGTAGGGGAAGTTCCCTGATGCCCTGGCCATTTCCACAGTAGTATAAACACCACCGCTGATCTCTCCTGAAATTAGGCTACTAGCCTAGCAGGACTTACAAGGTCAACAAAGGATAAATAAGTGCATAAAGTATCAAAACTTGCTGCTAATACTCCATTCAGAATACACCAATGCGCACTGCCCACTGCTTAGCTCTAAAACAAATTCCGTGGACTGACCTGCAACATATCTTAACCTTTTCTCAATCTGAGCTACCACTAACTCAATCTTCTTGGTAATGGCCAGTTGGGAGAATCAGCATATGCTGTCATTGGACAGGTGGGACCAGGTGATTTTGTACAAACGTTTTGTGGAGGACCTGTTACTACTGTGGAAGGGCAGCACGGATTAATTAGATAGCTTCTGTAATTTTCTTAATAATGCAACAGATTTTTTAGTGTTTGAGGTGAATTCTTCTGATGCTAACAACAAATTCTGAACAAGTGCTGAGCACGAATAAGCAAATTCAAGTGCTAAAACTAAGAATCTGTACTTGGATCTTGTGGTAGATAGGCTACCTAGTGCTTACCACTCCCACTGATAAGCTAGAAGGCTTCCCTCCAAAACAGAAAGGCTTGGGGAGGCTCAGAAGCTTACATGCAGTCCTGGATGCAGCAAATCTGTATCTAGACTAGACTAATTACAGGAAAGGTAGAAACCAAGCGCAAACACGGGCTTGTAAACCAGAAGGTTGAAAGAGATGGAAAAACTACCCAAACGGCTAATAAACTACAATTTCTGGGCCAGAAATCACTCTTGTAGTAGATAGGCTATCTAGTGCTTACCACTCCCACTGATAAGCTAGAAGGCTTCCCTTCAACACAGAAAGGCTTGGGGGGCTCAGAAGCTTTCAGATAGTCATGGATATAGCATATCTGTATCTGGACTAGACTAGTTACAGGAAAGATGGGAAATGAGCGCAAACGCAGGCTTTTAAACCAGTAAGTTGAAAGAGATGGAAAAACTGCCAATCGGCCAATAAACTACAATTTCTGGATCAGAAACCACTCTTGTGGTAGATAGGCTACCTAGTGCTTACCACTCCCACTGATAAGCTAGAAGGCTTCCCTCCAGCACAGAAAGGATTGGGGGGCTCAGAAGCTTACAAACAGTCCTGGATACAGCAAATCTGTATCTGGACTAGACTAGTTACAGGAAAGGTGGGAAACAAGCACAAACACGGGCTTTTAAACCAGAAAGTTGAAAGAGATGGCAAAACTGCTGTGTGAGATTCAAGCTGCTGTATCCGGCTGTCTGTAGACTATGCTTTTCCTGGATGATTAAAGACATTTTTTGGCACAGAACAGGCTGAGGAGGAAATGCCAAAGTTAATACAACAAAAAGTGAGTCATCAAACAGAAGAAAACTCTGCTGCTCATTCTGATAAGAAAGTTCCTAGAGAGACTTTGACAGTGAAACCTTTTCCACTGTTCAAAATGAAAATGCTTAAGAGGCAGAAAAAATGCTCAGGAGTTGAATAGAAGAAGATGAATAGTAACTTGAATTTGAGGCAGAGTCTGGTGTTGGGAGATGGAGATGAAGAGGAAGAAGAAGACCAGTAGCACTGAAATTAGTGAATAAATGTGAGATTATATAACATCAGTCACATTTGTGATATATGGCTTTGTAAGAAAAAGTGTCCAAGAAAGACAGAATTTTTGTTGACTTTGTTAAACATGTGAGTGGACTGTAAAGCATATAACCCACTTTGTCATTAATTTTTAGAAGGACACTGAAAGGAAAAAAGTAACTTTAAGTAAAACATTTTTTTGCTCTTAATAGCATTTGTATAAAACATTTCACGATATAAACTACACGTAATATAGTAAAGCAGTTTTGTATAGTATGCAGTGTAGGAGTATTTTAAATTTGGGGCGAGTCTTTTCAGTGTTTGTTGTAAGTACCCTTTTTAGTTTTAAGAAATATATGCTTTGCAGTGTAAAAAGAGAAGAAAGATTGGAAAAAAAACAATTTTAAGTTAGTATTCTGTAATCTTGTGTTGCTGGGATGCACTGATTTATACTGTATGTATCAA
Organism: Protopterus annectens; assembly: GCF_019279795.1. Lineage (NCBI taxonomy): Eukaryota > Metazoa > Chordata > Ceratodontiformes > Protopteridae > Protopterus > Protopterus annectens. The sequence goes on along the minus strand of NC_056729.1, from coordinate 1,705,839,611 downwards.
TGAGATGTTTTGCGTTATTTTACATAGCTGAATGGATCAATGTTCATGGTTTAATCTAAAAATAAGTGCTTCTGTAAGCAAGTAGACTTGAAAAATAAAACAAAAGATTAAGGCCTTAACCATTATGCCAGCCCTCCCCCAAGTGTTTGTTTTCACTACTTATAGATTCATAGGTAAGTACTAGGCTATAGCCACCATTATGGGCCATTCATAGCCTAGCCAATTATAGTTTCAAAGGTGAGAATCAAACCCTGTACCTTGCGTTTGAGGCAATCACCTTAACCATTATACTAACTCCATCCTAATGGTGAATATCATGAGAAGTGCTAAGTTTCTTGCATGTGCAATGAAATTAGCTGTTTTTTCCTTGAGCAAATGTTCAGTGGGAGTCAAGAAGTTTGCAGCTGAAGGCATCTATACATTGTTTTTTTTTGAGTGAAATTGACAGATTCTTTCATACATCTGTAGAGGAGTTTGCTGCTTTTTTTCTCGTTGCCAGCTGTCTTCATGGAGATGAGCTGTTTGCTGGTGCAGGCAATTAATCTTGAGAGTTTTTAGCATTGTTTGTTGAAGGAAATTCAAAATTTAAAGGTACAAGGGCAAGCAGTTCAGTAAAAAAAATAGTTTGAAATTATTGGACGTGAATAAGAGAGAGCAATTTTTCTAGCAGTCTTAATATTATAATGCATTTAATAGAAAAATCTATAATTTTGTTGAATTTAAAGAAAGCCAGTGCACCTTTTCTTAAGGCTAAAATTTAGTTGTCTGAAAACATACAAGCTGATTTTAACGTCTGGGAGGGGACTACAGATATGTAGACAGCAATCAATGTAAGTGAGAGTGCTGTCTGTAACATGTGCTTTAGCATGTGTAATCTTAATTTTAGGTTAGGTAATGCCTGTGGGTGCAGCCATCCATTTCAGACAATTATTCCTGTATGGAGGGTTAAACTTAATTTTTGAAGATGTACATAGTTTTGTGTGTTTGTCTAACATAATAGGTTATGGGGGTTTCTAAAAATGTGTTTAATTTTTTGTTTGAGGGTTTTTATTAAAACAAAAAATAATGAAAAATGTGACATAGGTTCAAATACAGGTGACATGAAGCAACTGTATAAAAGATCAACCTGCCAAACATTAGTGTCACTGTATAACACAGAAGTTGGAAATACACATTCAAAAAAGCTGTCATATATAATAGGTGGGAACAATAACTTATCATAATGGGTAAGATATCCATATTATTTTGGAATGTAATAGGAATTATTTAGAAGGGCTGACAAAGTAAAATATTGCAGAATAACGGGAATTTCATAGAACAAGAAGAGCCACAACTGCAGAGTGCTAAAGTGATAAAGTGAATATAAGGGAGTATCTGAATAATATGCATGAGTTTAGAAAGATGGCGCAGTGGTACAGCGGTATCATTGTCACCCCACAGCAAGAGGTTCTCCGGTTCTGTGCAGTCTGCATGTCCTCCCTGTGCTTGTGTGTGTTTCCACAGGGTGCTCTGGTTTCCTCTCATGTTTCAAAGACATGCCCAGAGCATTTCTCCATGGACCTCTGCTGAAAATTGGCTTTGTTCCAAGTAGGACTTTCCCAGTAAACAAATGTTAGATAAAATAAAAAATAAAAGTAACTGTTTCTTGATAACTCTAGAGCACAAAAACTTTTAACACACTGACTTAGGTAACAGAATGTAGAAAGGGTTGCTGTCCTTCTATGCTAATGTTGGCATATTTATTTTATTTATTTATTTTTTTATTTTACATTTGTTGACCTGGCTAGTCTAACTGGATACATGTCCATTTTCAGTCGAGGCCCGGGGAGAAAAGCTCCATGTGCAAAACAATATAGATAAAAAACAATAACAACATATAAAATGACAAAATAGAAAGAAGAGAAATATAATAATAATAAAAATAAAAGATGCACATTTTTAAATAAGGTCATGAAAAAGTCTAGAGAATAATATGATAAAAACATTTTAAGTAAGGTTTTAAAAAAAGTAATCATAGAATATATACAATGTATTGTGTGGAAGGCAGTTACCAATGTTGATAATAAGGAAATATATGTGAAGACTTAAGAAGACTTATGAAGACTGAAGTCCCAGGATTCAGAAAAAAGAAAATATAAATAAAAGGTTAGAAAGTGAATGGAAGCTGATGCAGGTGGTTAATGCTAGAGGATAAAGCAATTAGTCAGGGGTAATACAGGAACATAACCAGTGTTTTTTGAGATGAAGCTTGAGCTTCTTTTTGAAAAGTGTATGAGAGGAGAGGGTTGTAAGTTCAGTAGGTAGTAGATTCCATAGTTTACCAACGATGTTACAGAAGAGGGAGTCACCTGCTAGGTTATGAGCTCTACAGGTGTTAAACAGTAGTTTATTAGCTGAGCGTAATTTTTTAGGATTATGGTAGGGGGTAAGTAGTCTTGAGAGAATAGGAGTATTTGAGGGTTGATACAGGCTTTTATGGGCAATAGTAAGCTGAGAAAGATGAAGATGCTGATGAAATTCTAACCAATCAAGTTGTAAAAGGTTTAGACAGTGATGAGTATGGTAAGGGGAGGCAGCAGCAAATTTAGCAATGTTATTATATGATACAGTGAGCTTGTTAATGTTGGTTTTAGAAAGGTTTGTGAATATGGGTGAGGCATAGAGTAGAGTAGAGATGAGATGAGTTCTGGCTATAGCAGTCCTGGCTGTTGTAGTGAGAAAAGGTTTGATTCTATAGAGGGATCCAAGTTTCTTGTTGACAGTTTTTATTGTGGTGTTAATATGTGTGTCAAAGTTGAGGTTGTTGTCAATGGTTATTCCTAGGAGCTTGGTAGTTGGGTCTGGAGAGATAACAGTACCATTGTTGGATGTAAGTGAAAATTGTATGGGGGTGGACTTACGTGTTGGGGAGAAGAGTAGCAGTTTTGTTTTCTTGGGATTAAGGAGGAGGCAGCAGTTAGTAAACCATTGTTCCACAGTGTTAAATGCATTCTGGGTCGAGGATTGCAGTTCAGTTTGAGAGGTAGCTGAACAGATAATGGTGGAGTCATCTGCATATTGAATGCAGGTAGAGTAAGGAATTGCTGAGTGAAGATCATTAGTGTAGATGGAAAATAGGAGTGGCCCTAATATGGAGCCCTGAGGGACACCAAGGGATATAGGTAGGAGATTTGATAGATTATTGCCAGAGTACTGCTTGTTTCCTGTTATCAAGGTAAGATTTGAACCAGTTGATAGTTAATGGGTCTAAGGACAGAGATTGCATGATGTGTAAGAGCAGGTGGTGATGAACCATGTCGAAGGCTTTGGATAAATTTTCTTTAGATATTGATATACTCTGCCCCAAGCGACATGATATCTGGCCAGCATATAACAGCTTTCAGCTACTGCATCTACGTGGGACATTGCACATTTGGCTTGTTGAACATCAGCCATAAAAGGATGTCTGCATGTACAGTCCTCAGATATTCTCTGCCTCCATTCAGAATGCTTGACTTGTATGTCGGTTTGCTGCTTGTTTCTGTTTGCAGCTTCCAGATAAGTGCTCTGTTGGGGTTTGATTTTTTTATTGCTACTGCCTTTTTTGTTTAGTTCATGTCATCCAGGATGGGCAAGTGTAGGTGTGGAAGGCAAATTCCATATAAGGACAGCCACAATCTTATCTGTTTTGTTTAGGCCCTAGTCATGACCACTGTTCTTATGCTATTTTTCAGGATTTTGTCCCAAAAACCTTGTGAAGCCATCCTTCAGCTTTGAGCCTGTACTTAGAAAACCAACATTTGAAAAAATTAGCTAAGGACGTTATGGAGCGGTTCTGTGGGTCCTTCGGCCGAGCTGACTTGAAGAGGAAGGTCAGTAACCCTAAGCCTGAATCCTTTTCCGCTATGCCTCTTTCCATCAGTGTATCATTTGAGGTTAGTGAAAACCCGGAGGTACGTTCAGAGGTTGCGTCTGGTTCTTTGGTGGGTACCACTTCAGAGGCCATTAGATCTGGGCATGTCCTCAGAGGCAGTGCAGACATCCATTTTGAAAGCACTGTGGGGAACCACGGCTTGTTGTATTGGAAGGGTCCAGAGACATACCTCACACTCCATTTAAGGAAGAGGTCCTGGTGTCAGTCATTGAATGCAGGCCTACATCGGGTCCTTCTACTTGCTATCAATCAGAGGTGCATGTTAAGAAACAAACAGAAAACAAAGCATCTTCCAGCTCCTACTTCACCTCCGTCTGACTGGGATACTTGTTCACAGGGACTGATTAGGACTTTAATAGCTCTTACACCTTCTACTGCTGTTTCTGTTCCCTCTTTTACTTCTTCCCCTGTTAGGAGGGTTAAGGAACAGAAGTTCTCAGAAGATGAGTCTTCATCTGATGAGGAGTCCTTGCCATACTTGACTCAAATTTCATCCTCTTTAGAATATGCTTTTCCTGAGGAAGAATCCTATGGTGCTGATTCTCCAGTGGAAGAGATATCTTTTGGGGAGACTATTAATAAGATGAGAGAATTTTTTAAATGGGACTGCTCTTAGGTTTCTGATGTGCAAAAAAAGGTATTATGACCTTTTACAAATGTAATCTCCTTCTTCTGCTGTGCCTCCTGTATTGCCAGCACTTTTGGATTCTTTCTCTTCTGGTTCTAAGGCCCCGGGTTCACAGGCTCCTGCTCCAAAGAAAAGATTCTGTCTCTCACTTTCTACTTCCGTAGTCTACTGTGTCTTCCATCTCTAACTGCCTGGGAGTTTCTAAGACTACTGGGGTTTAGAACATCCACAATACCTGTGGTGCCACTGGCACAGCTTCACATGAGGAAGTTTCAGTGGTACCTAAGATCTGTTTGGATGCAACATGTCCTTTCTCTGGAGTTTGTACTTCGTCTTCTCCAATGCCTGATATCAGAGCTTCTTTAGTGGATTCATCAATTTTCTCTCAGTCCAGGCCTTCCTCTTCATCACGTTCAGCCAATTCGAGTTGTTCGCAGATGCCTAAGACACAGGTTGGGAGCAACTTTTGCGTCAAAGAAGGGGCAGAGTCTCTGGTCTCCTTCTCAAAGGAAGGAGCATATCATTATTAAAGAAATGAGGGCTCTCATTCTGGCTCTTCAAGCTTTCCATCCTCTGTTTCATCCAGGACCTCTGAAAGTGTTTATGCCACTGTCCTTTGGTATGTAAAAAAACAGGGGGGTACAGAGTCGTATCTTCTTTAAAGGTGGTCTCTGATGGCTTGGAACTTGGCAATTCAGTACAAGGTGACTCTTCAAGCAGTTTGCATTTCATCCACTCAGAATTTTGTGGCAGACACTCTAAGCTGGTCCATGACTCAATCTCGCGAATGGATGCTTCACAGGGATGTTTGTGTTTCTGGACTTGATCCATAAGTAGAATACTCCTCTAGTGGATATTTTTTCCCCCCCTCTGAATAGACAACTTCCTCTTTTTTGTGCCAGAGTCCGAGATCTTCTGGTTTGGTAGGTGAATGCCCTGTTTTTCTCATGGAAGGGGATGTTTCCCCCCCTTTCATCTCATTCAAAACGTTCTGCTCAAGATTCAGTAGGACAAACCAAAAATCTTGCTGGTGACTCCTTTTTGGCCAAAACAGCATTGGTTCCCTCTTCTTCTGCATTTTGCCAAGGGCAGTCATCACAAGTTATCTCACAGAGTGGACCTTCGAAAACAGGGCAAGGGATCCCTACTTCATCCACATCTGTCAACTTTACAACTGACACTGTGGGTGATGAACTTTTGATTCCTTTCAGACACCTTTTTTTCTGAGGACGTGCTTAGGGTACTGCAGGAGGCCAGAAAACCCAATTCTAGAATATTTTACTTATCTAAATAGAAAAGATTTTCTAAATGTTGTTTTTCACATAATCTGGATCCACTTTCTGTGGAAATTCCTCTTGTTCTTTCTTACTTGTGTGAGTTACTTAAGAGTGGTCTGGCTTATTCCTAAGAGCAAGTTCACTTGTCAGCCATTTCTGCTTGTCTGCCACTGATTCCCCCTTCAGCTTCTAGACTGGAAGTAAAACTTTTTATTCACATTAATCCTCCCAGGAAACCAGTTCCACCTCCTTGGGATTTGAATTATGTTTTAAAGAAGCTAACTGTGGCCCCTTTTGAACCTTCAGCTTCCTTAAAGATCTGTACCTAGAAAACAGTTATTTTACTAGCTCTAACCTCTGCTAGGAGGGTTTCTGAGATTCAAGCATTGATGGCTTTTCCACCTTTTCTTGTTTTTCATAAAGACAGAGGTAGTCTGTTTGCATAGTAATCCTCCTTTTATGCCCAAGGTGGTGAATGAGTGGTCTTTTTATCAGTTTGTTCAATTGCCCACTTTCTTCCCTTCTCCACAATCCTTCATTGAGAGGATCTTACACACCTTGGATGTGCATAGACAACTCAGGCTTTATTTGGATAAAACTTAGGCTATCAGGAAATCTGATCAGCTTTTTGTTTCCTTTCATCCTAGGGCTCTGGGTTTGCCTGTTTCCAAGCAGACTGTTTCTTCTTGGATTTCTAAGGCTATTTCGTTTTGTTATGTGTTTCATGGTAAGACTCTCCATGTTCCTGTAAAGGCTCATTCCACTAGGTCTTTGGCATCCTCACGTTCTTTAAGGGTTTGGATACTAACACCATTTTGGAAGCTGCTACTTGGTCTTCTGTTCATACTTTCACCAAGCATTACAAGCTGGATAGTATTTCTAAATCTAGACCTGGATTTGCTAGAGCCATTCTTCATGATTTTGTAGAAAGCTCCTCTGTTCCTTCCTCCTCCCATGTTTCCTCCTTAGCTTTGGCATTCTCCCATATGTAAAGAGCACTGCAACATTATTGATTTATTTTATTTATTTTACATTTGATTACTGGATAGTGTCCAACTGGGCCAGGAGCTTGTTTTCAGTGGAGACCCAGGGAAAAAAGCTCCAAAAGTACATTACAAAATTAATTACAATGGCTTTACGAGAAATACAATAAGCATTACGTACAGAGATAAAAGATAAATCTAAGCAAGTTCACAATATTCAATATTCAGGTATAGAGAAAAATCATGAGAATGTCTATGCAATATTTATAGTACACATAAAATATATGTATTATTATCATTATTATTTTTTTTTAAAAAAAAAAAATCATAGGCAGATAGAAACCAGAAGCTATTTAATGTGACATAGGGGAGAAGTTTATGGAAGTGATGCAAGGACACAGAATAGTTATGTAAAATCTTACCATAACATTAAATGGGGTCTATATTAGGAAAGCGAAAAGACGTTTATGCGAATACGTAAACGTCGAACTGTATAGCGTGAAGTGGACTTAGAGCGAAGGTCGAAAACTGCGAAAATGGAAATATCGAATTTCCATGCTTGGCCCATCTGTGGATTAGCTGCATAAGGTAAGTGTTGGATAGTGACAGAGTTTAGGATAGTGTGCGGGTTAAGGTAAGTGTTAGATAAGTAATGTATGTTAGATTTAGTGTAGGGTTAGAGGTAGGGTTTTGTTAAATGTATGTATGTGGATTATTTATTTTGTTTGTTTGCATTTTCGTAGGGGAAGTGTGCGGTAGTTATGGACCTTAGGGTTAGGGAGTGGTTAAGGATAGTGCATAGATAGTTTTGTATGTGGGGTTTAGTAGTGTTGGAGGTAGGGTTTTGTTAAATGTATTTATGTGGATTATTTGTTTTGTTTGGGTGTATGTCCGTAGGGGACGTGTGCGGTAGTTACGGACCTTAGGGTTAGGGAGGGGTTAAGGATAGTGCATAGTTGTGTATGTGGGGTTTAGTGTAAGGTTAGAAGTAGGGTTTTATGCTTTACTTTAGGTTAGAAGTAGGGTTTGGTTAGTGTATGTATGTGGTTTATTTATTTTATTTGGGTAGGTAGTATATAGGTAGTGGTGGGGTTGGCCAACTATGACAGTTCGATTTTTTTTTTTTTTTTCGCCGTTTAGTGCGTTCAGGATTTTCGCGGTATAGGGGGCGATGTTTTGGTATTCGCGCATAGGGTTTTTTGCTTTTGTAATATAGACCCCATTAAATGACCTTCCCTTTTATGTAGCAGTATTCTATCCCTCCCTCCTTCCTCCTGTACATTTCTCTTTCCTTGGTTGGCAGATTATTTTCCTTTTTTCCTTACACTGGCGCTCCTTCTGAGCCATTTCAGTTCAGAGGATTGTACAAGTGGATGTTCTTTTATGGCTGATGTTCGATAAGCCATAAGTGCGACATCCCACGTACATGCAGTAGCTGAAAGCTGTTGTATGCGGGCCAGACGTTGGGACTCTTGGGGCAGAGTATACTCCTATGTAAAGAATACTGTAACATAGAAGAGAAGGACATCTAAGGTTATGGTAAGACTTTACACAGCTATTCTTTGCCATTCTTGGGGAGCCTCTAAAAGAAAAATAACCAGAGATCCTTTTTTGAGGTATTACAAATATTTGGGAAATATGAAAATTTATATAAAGCAGAGAAATGCGGAAATCAATAAAGAGCACAAATGGAAATATTCATGAAAGTCTTAAGGGCGTTGAGGTTAGAGGTAGCTGAAGCTCAACAATTAACAGTTAAGATAGGAGGGGATGAGTTAAAGGTAGTGACGTACAATAAATCTGCAGAAACTTCTCTAGGAACAGATGGTATTCCTGTGATTCCTGTGGAAGTTAGAAGGGAAGAAAGTGATAAAGATCTAGAAGGTTTTGCTTAACAGTATTTCAAAAGGGATGGGAAGCACCAACATTACCTGTAATACCTAAGGATGGTAAAGACCCATTAAACACAGCTCCATGTAGACTCATTTCAATTTTAAACCATGATTATAAAATGTTTATGTGTATACAAGCTAAAAGAATGGTCAAGGTGTTGCCAAAATTGATCGATATGAATCACTGTGGTTTTGTGGAGGGGAGGTAAACATTTCACAACCTTAACAGAACGATGATCCAGAGGGAAGCAGGAATGTAAGACGATACTGGTTCTGTTAGTGGGTCTTGATAGAAGACCAAGCATTTGACTGAGTAAGCTGGGATTTTATGAGTTGGGCAGTGGAAGCATTTGCATTCCCTGATCCAATAATAAGGTTAATTAGGAGGTTATATGAAAGATTGGATGGGAGAATAAAAATGGGAAGGTTTACAGGAGATTACAAGGCTAACGGCATAAGAGGCTTTATAAGACTAGCCAGTATAACCTGATTTTACCCAATATATGGCCTCTGTGGACAAGAGGATGGCAAGAGTTTGTGCCTATGCCTTGAGTATCTTACAGACCTCCTCTGTCCGTGAGAGCCATAGGTGCTTACTTAGGTGTGAATTTGTGATTCTCCATCCATTGATCCAAACAGTGTTTGAAGACAGCCAGGGAGAGGCTCTGCTTAACATTAATAGGAAGCCTGTTCCAAAGAAGAGACGGTCTCTGAGACACATCTGTCTCTCCGGCATGTTTTGTTTGAGTGTCTTACTAAGTTTAGATCCCTAGATCAGGTGACCCTCATGCTGTTTGACTTGTGGATGTGTAGCAGCTTCATAAGGGCTGGATTTGTGAGTACCTTGTAGGTCAGGCATAGGTCACCTGTTAGTAGTCGGTAGGAGACAGAGTAAAAGGATAGGGCTTTTAGTCTGTCCACATAGGAGATGTTGTTTATACCCTGTATCATCTTTGTGAAAACTTCTGAGGTTGCTCCAGCTGCTGAAAGTGCCTAGTGAAGTATGTGCCCAATGACACATAGTACTGAATTATTGAACTATTGTGGGCTAAGTACAGTGGGAATATAATTTCCTTGATCTGGATGCCATACTTTTTCTTATAGGTTGTGCCACATAGAAGGACTTCCTCACCTCTGTGGACACATGGTGGTCAAAGTTCAGTCTACTATCTGTATACCTAGATGTCTAGAGTTCCTCTGTGAAAAGTTTTGTCTGAATGGAGGAACCAGGCAGGGGTGTCCTCTTTCCCCTTTGTTATTTGCTTTATATTTAGAGCCATTGGCAAATAAAATAAGGGACTCAGAAATTCAAGGATATCACTGGTATGGTTATCAGGAAAATTTGGCTTTATTTGCAGATATTATTTTGTACCTGATAAACCCAGACAAGGAGATCTCAGTGTTGTGTAACATTTTGAGACAGTTTCATGTTTTTTCGGGATGTAAAATGAATGAAGGTAAAACAAATCGTATAGCCATAAGTTAAACTGGTTCACCAATGCCCATGTTTATTGGGACATAATCAGGCATCTGTTAAGGCAGCTATGGGTATGTGGAAAGAGGCTAAAAAAGTAATGCGAAAGCTGAAAAAGTGGGCACTCTTGCTTATAGATAAGATACAAGCACTGAAAATGTTTTAGTCCCTTTTAGTGTGATATATAGGTCAGGCATATTTTTATCAACCAGAGGAGAAGTTGTGGATAATTGTGAAAAACTGAAAGGCTGCCAGCCTAGCTAGATAGACTTTTGTAGATAATTCTATGTCATTGTAAATATTAATATAATTCACAGGCTTGTTTTACAGATATAAAGAGAACTATATGTTATGATTAAACTATATGTGGTACTGAGCTCCAAAAATTTAACCACAGTGCACCCTGCTGGAAGAAAGCTGTTAAGTAAAGAATTACAACTGTGTTTGATCTCAAGCTCAGAGACAGGATTTCTGGGCTAGCAAATTCTTTGTATTGTTTAAGACAGAGATAGATAATTGATTTTGCATATAAAATGTCTTTTATTGCTGTGGCTTCCTGGCCAGGTGTAGCTTACAAAGAAATGTTAATTTTGAGTTTCTGTTAGCCTGGGAACTAAAGGAGAAATGATAAAAATGATGTAATGTGAAATGACAGTACAACAGTACTGTGTATTATCAATTTAAGACTTTCTCAGAGAGAAAGATTGAGCATTTTGTATCTTGTCTGGGATCTAGTAAGAACATCCCCTCACCAGCACTTGCTTGTTCTGTATGTATGTATGTAGGTAGTGTTTAGAACAGTGATTTCTCTTAGAGTTAGATAGGAATTTAGCCAGATTAGTCTAGCTGTTTTCTATATTTATGTCACACTATCCTACAATATTGTTTTAAAGTTTCCTGTGATTTCTGAACTCTTGATGAGCACTGTGTTGAATTGATGAGATTTGTCATGTGTTTTTATTATTTATTATTAAATATTTTTAAACCTTTGAACTGTGGCTGTCTTGTGTAGAGATAATTTAAGCTCTAGAGTACTTGCATGTATTTGGTGGTACTGCTCAAGCCACTCCAATAGTCTTGTTGTTCGTCATACTTACTATTTGGATAACAGTAATATTACACAGTGAAAGTGGTAGTGGTTGGTGGCAGTCGGTACTACCTTATAGTCTGGGCAGAAAGTGGGCATAGCTGGAGAAACTGTGCCAGCCTTCCCCAGGAGTGTCTGTATCTAAATCAAATCTTAAAGTAAGTGTGTGTGTGTGTGTGTGTGTGTGTGTGTGTGTGTGTGTGTGTGTGTGTGTGTGTGTGTGTGTGTGCGTGTCAGCTACTTGGGCAGGAACATGAAGCACTGGTTGGACAGAGAGGGTGTTGGAGGTTTTAGCTTGACCACTAAGCTGAGATCTGGACCCTATAGCTGTGCCAGTGGGGAGTCTTATTGGGGATCTGGAGAGAAGGGGAGAAACCAGCCCCAGACTGACTGTGATCTCTGTGTGCTCTTAAGGGAAATTGTACTTTACTGTGTGTGTACTTGTTATCCTTCCCAATGTGCACGCCCCTCACTGGTGTTAAATTGTACTGTACTGTGTGTGTACTTGTTATCCTTCCCAATGTGCACACCCCTCACTGGTGTTAAATTGTACTTTACTGTGTGTGTACTTGTTATCCTTCCCAATGTGCACGCCCCTCACTGGTGTTAAATTGTACTTTACTGTGTGTGTACTTGTTATCCTTCCCAATGTGCACGCCCATCACTGGTGTTAAATTGTACTTTACTGTGTGTACTTGTTATCCTTCCCAATGTGCACGCCCCTCACTGGTGTTAAATTGTACTTTACTGTGTGTGTACTTGTTATCCTTCCCAATGTGCACGCCCCTCACTGGTGTTAAATTGTACTTTACTGTGTGTGTACTTGTTATCCTTCCCAATGTGCACGCCCCTCACTGGTGCTAGAGGTGAGGATTTAGGCTCCTTGATTACTGGGCCAGTGCACAGGCGATACAACAATAATATGTATAAAGAGTTGAAGGAATTTGTCTGGGAGGAGAAGAGAGCAAGGGTGGAGTGGGATAAGATGATCTTCCAACAGAACAGGTGATTTATGTTCACCTGATTTGAATGTATATTTTAGAGCTACACAATTAAGGCACATATGCGTAGCACAAGCATAAAGTTATAATTCAAAGTAGAAAGAAAAGATGATGAAGCAGGGGTAAATTAAAGAATAAGAAGAAACTGGGATTTTGGATTCAGGTAGCCATACAGAATATTGAATTCATAAAGTAGCAGAAATTATTTTAAGAACTAAGTCGACACAAGAATTGAAAAAGGAGATTTTTGCCTATAGGGATACATACATACAAATATTTGAAGCACAAACATTAATGCCCTTCTAGCTTGCCAATATACCATAACACTTGTTCCCATAATGTGTCAAGGCTGTTCTTAAAAATATCTAAACTAGTAGTTGCTTTAATGTAATTTGGTAGTCTGTTCCATGCATCAGCTATTCTGTCAGAGTACCCCTCTCATTCCTATAGAATGTTCAACATAGGTTGTTTGATGATTCTCTAGTACTTTTAGATAACCCTAAATGTTCCTAGAGGTAGTTGTCTCTAAACATACCGGGGCCAGTGGCGCAATGGATAACGCGTCTGACTACAGATCAGAAGACTGTAGGTTCGACTCCTGCCTGGCTCGGTTGACATCTTTTTACAATTATGGGCGGCACAGTGGTGCAGCGGTTAACGTTGTCGCCTCACAGCAAGAGGTTCTCCGGTTCGATTCTCGGCTGGGGTGCCTTCTGTGTGGAGTTTGCATGTTCTCCCTGTGTTCGCGTGGGTTTCCTCTGGGTACTCCGGTTTCCTCCCACATTCCAAAGACATGCATCTGGAGCATTTCTCCCCGGGCCTCCGCTGAAAACAGGCTCTGTGGAACCTAGTCGGACTTTCCCGGTCAACAAATGATAAATAAATAAAATAAATAAATAAAATAAATGTCCTATATACCTGAATAAGATCTCCTCTTAGATATCTATGAGAGACTGTACAAGTTCAGATATTTTAGTCTTTCATAATAACTTAAATTTTCACATCCATGGATACTCTCTGTATATTTCTGCTGTACTCTTTCCAGTTTACTCATGCTTGTTTTCTTATAGGGTTTCCATATTGTTATTCCATACTCAAGTTTGGGTCTAATGTTACTAACAAACAATGACTTCATCATTTTTGATTTTCTAAACTTTATAAAACTTTTTATAGAACCCATAGTTATATAACTATCATTAACCAACTGGTTAATATGATTAGAAAAACTCATAGCTGGATCTACCCATATACCCAGGTCCTTAAATGACTCTACAGATGTTCTTCATCTCACATTGCTGCAGTCCTAACACTTGGGTAGTCCGCTGTCCCTCATTCGGCCCGAATATCAGAGTATAAGGCTGACGTCGGTCAGGGCGCATTTGACTGACATCAGAACGTCAGGGTACAAATGCGCATGACCGACGTCATATCCTCAGTCTTTTTTTGCCGCATGGTCCGATGCAGAAGCAGTGTTTCAAGTGCCGCTCGCGCTCTGAAATTTTTCAATTCGAAGTTTCAGACCGAAGTCAGAGTTGGTTAAGTACCCCGTTGGGGAATATTTTGGTTTTTTCTTGCCTCAGTGGTTTACCGGATGTCAGAAAAAGTGAATAACTGTATTTCTTGTGGGAAACAGATACCGCATAGAGATTATCATAATTTGTGTATACCTTGTTTAGGACCTGAGCACGACGTTGTTGGATGCCGCTTTTGTGCTAGGTTTAATAAACGCACTATAAAGCGGAGGTTGGATTGTGCAAGGTTGGTCTTTGGGAAGTGGTGCAATTACAAAATGCCGTCGGATGTTCCGACGCCGGCTTCCTCAAAGAAGCGCAAGGACAAGGCAGTTAAACCTAGGTTAGAGGAGTCGTCCGAACCGGACGCCAGTTCTTTAGAGGTGTCAGTGGAACCGGTGGTTCCGACGGAGGCCTCTCTGGAGACCCAGGGAGAAACTTTGATTTTACAGGATGTGGCCTCCCAGGAGGCAGGGCAGGCTGTAGGGGCTTCTCAACTAACTGTACTCCCCTCCCTTTCTAAGGGGTCTAGGCCCTCTCTTTCTGCTTCCAAGGCTTCTCCTAGAGGCAGGTCTAGTTTAGCTTCGGTGGGTGTCACTCCCAGTTCTTCAGGTGCTGTGCCCAAGAAGCACATGCTCAAAATGGCAGAGGATTTAATTACTTTAATTAGAGGCTCTATGCCCCCTCCTGATAAGAGGCCTAGGATGGAACCTGTGTTGGGGGATTATGAGCAGGCTTCGGATGTGTCTGAGTCTTCGGCTGAAGACTTGCAGGAGTATTCTCATTATTCTGATTCTGATATGGATGATTCTACTCCTTCTGCTTCTCCTCCTGAGGATTTTTCTTTTCAGAGACCCTTCACTCCATGAGAGAGCATTTTAAATGGGAAGGTCAGGATTTCTCTGATTCCAGGAAAAGGCTTAGGGAATTTTGTTTTTACCCCAGCATAGGCCTTTAGCTATTCCTCCTGTTCTGAATGTGGTGGAAGATGTGTTTGCAGAGGCTTCTCTTAATCCTGATTCTTTGCCTCCTGCTCCTGTTAAACCGGATAGGTATTACAGGGTGCCTGAAGCTCATAAGTATCTTTTTAAGAGTCCTAGGGCAGACCCAGAAACTGTTAGCCAGGGGCCTAAGGGTGTTAAGGCTTCTGTTGTCAAAGATCCGGTTCCTGCAGATAAAGAGGCCAGGGCCTTGGATAGATGGGGAAAGAAAGTTTATACTTCTTCCACTCTAGCCATGAGAGCTTTGAATTGCCAGTTTCACATGTTGAAATATCAAAATTATCTCCTTTCTCAGTTGAAATCTAAGGTTGATGCCCTGGCGGAAGGTATTGACTGTAAAGAGTTACAAGATTTAGTGCATGTTTCTGAGCAGGTGGGTAAGCATTCTTTGCAATGTGGTTTTGATGCTGTACAGGCCTCGCCTAGGGTGGCTGCCACTGGGTCAGTTCTTCGCAGGCATGCCTGGCTGAGGGATCAAAATTTATCCGACCATGTTAAAACTAGGATTTTGGATGCCCCTTTGCAATCTGATGTCTTGTTTGGTACTCCTGTTGAGGCAGTTTTAAAGAAAATGGAAGATAAGGCTAAGTCTATGCAGACTGTTAAAGATTTTTTGCAGGTTCAGCCTCCAAAGTTTAGTAGAAATTGGCCTACTAAAGGGTGGACGTATCCTTCTTATGATTCCCAGTCTAGGGGTAGATCTAGACGTGGCAGGAGCAGAGGTCAGGGCTCTTTCAGGCCCAGAACAGGGAGTTCTCCTGCACAGTCTTCAAGTGAGGGCAGGGGTCAGTCCTTTCGTAAACAGACCCAATGACCTACCTTTTCAGCTGCCAGAACCTTCTCGCCTGGCAGCACCTTTGGGAGGAAGGTTGGCACTTTTCAAAGAAAATTGGAGTTTGATTACCCAAGACAAATGGGTACTGGATATCATACATCACGGTTACAGGTTTTATTTCCATACCTTGCCTCCTTTCAAAGGCATGCCAGACATTCCTCCTCAACAAAGAATAGAGGCTCACAAGCAAATTTCACTGCTACTCCAAATAGGGGCCATACAGCCGGTTCCTTTGCCAGAAAGGGGCCTAGGATTTTATTCTCGCCTGTTCCTAGTCCCAAAGAAGGGGAACACGTGGAGACCAATTTTGGATTTGTCTATCCTCAACACTTATCTGGACATTCCCAAGTTCAAAATGCTGACGTTGCAGCAGCTTTTACCTCTGCTGGGCAAAGATCATTGGATGGTAACTTTGGATCTCAAGGAGGCTTACCTTCATGTTCCTATCAGACTAAGTTGCAGGAAGTATCTGCTGAGCTGGGACTTCTCACTATCAGTTCTCTGCATTGCCCTTTGGCTTATCTACTGCCCAGAGTGTTCACGAAAGTTCTGGCTCCAGTGATAGCTTTCTTCAGGCTAAAAGGAATACAGATCTATCCTTATTTGGACGACTGCCTGATTCTGGCTCAAGGAAGGAAGAGCTTCTTCATCATTTGGAATATGTGATAGCAGTGCTAAGATGCCTGGGGTATTCTGTGAACGAAATAAAGTCCAGTCTAGTACCCTCTCAAGACATGTGCTTTCTGGGTGTGAGACTGAATACAGCATCCCAGATGGCCTTTTAACCCCGGACAAACAAAAGAGTCTATCCCTTTACTTCCATCAGCTATCTCATCAGTCCGG
Source organism: Protopterus annectens (assembly GCF_019279795.1). NCBI lineage: Eukaryota > Metazoa > Chordata > Ceratodontiformes > Protopteridae > Protopterus > Protopterus annectens. The sequence continues at coordinate 1,705,823,166 of NC_056729.1, read as the reverse complement.
GCTGACTGCAAGGACAGTCCTTCAAGCCTTAGGGTTCATGGCATCTTGTATTCTGGTGCTTCCCAATGCCAAACTGCATATGAGGAAGCTACAATGGTATCTCAAAAATGTATGGACACAGCACTGCCAGGATCTGGACACTGTCATTCAAATAATACCTTGCATTCAAAAGGAATTTTTGTGGTGGGCTCAGGAATGTCACCTAAACAAGGGACTCTCTGTGACCCGGCCAGAGGCGAGTCAGATTTTAACGACAGATGCCTCAGACATAGCTTGGGGAGCTCATCTAAATGGAAAGTGGATACAAGACAAGTGGCCTGCCAGACTACAACATCTACATATCAACATGAAGGAGATGTTAGCAGTCCAGTTTGCATTAATAGCTTTCAAGGATTTACTTCTTCCAGGGCAGGTGTTGATTCTAACAGACAACACAACTGTCATGTGGTACATCAACAAGCAAGGGGGAACACATTCTTATCCTCTATGCAGGCAAGCAATGATTTTGTGGGAGACTGCTCTCAGTTTACAACTAAGTCTTCAGGCAAGGTTTCTGCCGGGAGCACAGAACTCCTTAGCAGATGTGTTAAGCAGACAAATCATGGATCCCCACGAGTGGAAACTGGATCTTCATGTATTTCAGAAATTGACAGTGTCCTGGGGAACTCCAGACATAGATCTGTTCGCTTCTCCACTAAACAACCAGCTGCCAAAGTTTTGCACAAAGCGGTTTCATCACACAGCTTGGAAAGTGGATGCTCTTTCTTTCAGTTGGAAAAATCTTCATGTGTATGCCTTTCCACCTCTGCCTCTCCTCCCAAAGGTACTTCTGAAGGTCAGACAAGACAAGCCAAGGATGATTTTGATAGCTCCAGATTGGCCTTGACAGCACTGGTACCCACTACTGAGAAGTCTAGTACGGAAGCCTCCATGGCCTTTGCCTTTGATTCCACATCTGTTGTCCCAGGAGGACAGTCATTTGCTCAATGTCAAACTTCACTCTCTTCACCTAACAGCATGGCATATATTGTTTTAAACCATAGAGGGTCTCAACTTCCACAACAAGTTTTGAATGTGATTTTGGAAGCCAGAAGGCCTAGTACAAGGAAAGTGTACGCAGATAAATGGAAGAGATTTTTATTTTGGAGTGCAGCTAAGGATTTGGATGTTTCTGAGCCTGACTTAAGTGTGGCTCTTCAATATCTTACTGAGTTATTGGACAAAGGTTTGTCCTTCTCTTCTATTAAGATTCATGCTGCAGCAATTTCAGCTCACTACGATTGTGACCCACCATTGTTTTCTCATCCTTTATTCAAGCAATTTCTCAGAGGGGCAAAGAATATAAGACCCCCACGAAGAGCTCCTACTCCTGCTTGGGATCTCAATTTTGTGTTGGAGAAACTCACTCTACAACCTTTTGAGCCTGCAGCTACTGCTGAGTTGAAATATTTGTCATGGAAGACTGCTTTTTTGTTGGCCATTACCTCTGCAAGAAGGGTTTCTGAATTACAGGCCCTTATGGCAGTTGAGCCTTTCTTAATTTTTCACAAGGATAGGGTATCTTTACGTACCAATCCCTCCTTTATGCCTAAAGTGGTTTCTAGTGTGGCTTTAAACCAAACTATTCATTTGCCTACTTTTTATGCAAATCCCCAAACTAAAGGGGAAAAGATTTTGCACACCTTAGATGTTCACAGGCAGTTGCGATATTATTTGGACAGAACTAAAGGGTTCAGACAATCTCATCAGTTATTAGTTTCTTTTGCTTTGTGCTCTCAGGGCAAGTCTGTGTCAAAACAAACTATTTCTAAGTGGATTGGATTTTGCATTGCTTTCTGTTATTCCCATCATGGCAAAGAGATTCCAGCTGGGATTAGACCTCATTCCACTAGGGCTACTGCCACTTCAACAGCTTTTTGAGGGGGTGGCTACTAAGGATATTTTGGAGGCAGCCACTTGGAGTTCAGTGCATACCTTCTCTAGGCATTACCACCTTCCCTTGTACTCTAAATCCAGGGCTGGTTTTGCCACTGCTGTGTTGCAGGGCATTTTGGCAGCTCCTGCTTCATTATAGTTTAGCCATCCTCCCTTACCTCTGCTTTGGGATTCTACCCAAGTGTTAGGACTGCAGCAATGTGAGATGAAGAACATAGTACAGTTTTGTACCTACCATAAATGTAGATGTTCAAGATACACATTGCTGCAGTCCAATTTACCCTCCCTCCTTCCCTCTGTTGTTTGAGGTGGTTGTGTGGGTTGGGTTATCCATCTGAGGTAAACTGCATTTTGTATATTGCATTTTGTATATATTGTATATATTATACATATTTTTGGTGTTAGACTAGCTGTTTGTTTAGTTGTGGTCTTTGGGTTTGGACCTTTCTTTTTAGGGTCTTCTGACATCTGGGGCAAGAAAAGACTGAGGATATGACGTCGGTCATGCGCATTTGTACCCTGACGTTCTGATGTCAGTCAAATGCGCCCTGACCGACGTCAGCCTTATACTCTGATATTCGGGCCGAATGAGGGACAGCGGACTACCCAAGTGTTAGGACTGCAGCAATGTGTATCTTCGAACATCTACATTTATGGTAGGTACAAAACTGTACTTTTCAATCACTGTGTGCTGTAGTAAATATTCACCTTTCAGTTTATGTCTCCCAAATCTCACATGCTTAGTTTTTGATGTATTTATCTGCATGTTATTCTCATGTGCCCAAATTGTCAATTTAGTCAAGTTATTTTGCAGACATGCCTCATCTATAACACATGTAAACAGTTTACCCAATTTCAGGTCATCTGCAATAGACTGTAGAACACCTCAGATGAAAATGTTAGGTCTGAAAGATGCAGTCTAAACAAGTAAGGGCCTAGGACGGAGCCCTGTGGGACACCCTGACTGTAACCAAGGATTTCACCTGTCTGTTTGCTATATGATACTTGCCAGTCCTGTTTGTAAGCCATGCAGCTATCCATCTTATCAAGAGTACATCAATACCTAGTTGCACTAATTTACTGATCAGTGTTTTGTGTATGACCCTGTCAAATGCTGAAGTTAAATCTATATAAATTACATCAGACCACAATTTTTCATTCATAGCTGTTTTTATATTGTTATAGAACATCATGTTACAGGTGGTAATAGATAAGTTTTCATCATATGCACGTTGTTATATGGTTTCAAGTCCCAGCCTATCCAGTTCTGACAGTAACTTATCCAATATTACCTTCTCCAATATTTTTCAACAACATGAAAATAGACTTAAGGGTCTGTATGACTCTAGCTTTGTCCTACTCCCCTTTCCCTTAAAGACAGGTTTATTAAGTGCATGTCTCCAATCTTGAGGAATCTCCCCATATTTATATGACCTAGTGAATAATAGATATAACGGTACTGTAAGTTCTTGCTGAAGTTTTCTCCGGTCATTGTTACTAATTCCGTCTCCTCCCTGTGCTTTGTTTGGATCCAGTTTGCACAGTTGTTTTTCAATATAATCTAATTTGATTCCAGTATCTGGGGTTACCTGGATATCATTATGACAGTTTATTACCCCTTTTGTGGAGCCAAACTGTTTTACATAAGATTTTGTAAATATATTTATAATCTGTTTTGTCTGAGAATAAATTTTAGAATCTGCACACAGGTTATCAATTTGCACGTCTTTACTCCTTCCACATCTTATGTATCTATAAAAAGGTTTCCTATTATGCTCAATATCTTTATATATTTTCTTCAAATTTTTTTTTTGATCTTGTCTCACACTATGCTTAATCTGTTTGTCCAGTTTCTTTATTTCAGTTTTCAAAGTTGCAGTTTGTCCTGTCTTCCATTTCTTATATTTTTGTCTCTTACCTTAATCAGATATCTTGTTCTTATGGAAATATATCCCCCTGATGTTATTCATTTTTTTGATTTTTTTGCACACAGTTTCTCTTTCAAAACTTTTAACATTCCATCTGCCGTTTTTCCACTGAACACCTCACACCAGTTAGTTTTACATAGTGACTGTTTTGCTTCCAATTAATCTGTAATTAACCTTCTGTGCATTGGTTTAGATTTCAGTTTGGCAGACTTATCTGGCAACAAATTAACCGTTATAACCCTATGATCACTGCACATCAATGGTGGTAAAACTTGACTTGGAAGTAACAGTAATTTCTTTAGGAACACAAACAATGTCTAGTAGGGATGACTGCAAGTAGGCTTACTGAGAACAGGCAAGAGAGGGGACTAGAATTTACTTGAGAAAACTGTCAAAGTAAGCAAGGTATTGTGGGCAAATAACTAGAGAGGGAGAGGTAACAGAATGGAATGAGGCCGAGAAGGCATTTAGACTGCAGACTGAAGATTGTCTTCCCTACAAGGGACTAAAATCAGACTGTAGGCAAAGGGAAAAGGGGAGGGAAATCATAAGTGAAAGACCTGCTGTGGTAGAGTTTTTATCTGAATCTAAGCTGCTGCTGTTAAAAAGGGATAATTAAGTAGGGATATAAAATATCACCCAATAACTATAAGAATCAACCAGAGAAGGGCAGAAAATATTGGGGAAGAGAAATTGGAGCAATTTACAAAGGAACGATGGGAGGACATATGTATGGTTCACAAATATGCAACAAAGTTTATAAGGTTTAGGATTTTTGCTTGGATGTATTTGCACAGGTATTTTTATACCCCAAGCAGACTCCAAATAATTTTTTGTCAGATAGATGGCAAATGGTGGTGGTGTGATGGGGACGAAAAAAGTAACTGGGAACATATATTTTGGGAGTGTAATGAGTTGGCAGATTTAAAAAATTTTCCTACAGAATACTCTGTCAGAAATACTGGTTAAGCATATGGGTGTAACTAAGGAAATGATTCTTTGTGCTGAGACACATGATCTGAGTAGACGTTGTTAAGTGCAATTCTGGTGGCTGCCAGAAAAGCAATTAGTAGAAAATGGAAATCAAAGTCTAAAGCAGCTGTTTTTGAAGTATTGAATATTGTTAACAGAAGTAAAATAATTGAAGTTGGAATCTTTAGAAAAGGAAAGGAGCAAAATAGAGAATCAAATGGAAACCGTAGGAACAATACATGTAGAATGATGTTCTGAAGAAGAGTGAGGTTTAAGGGAAGGCAGTAATAGAGCAGTTTATGTAATGCTGGACTGATAAAACTTATACAAATGAACACATGGAATGTATGTAAACGTAAACTTGTTAATGTGTTTTTTTTTTTTTTCATTTCATATCAATGTATTTGTGCCTTTGTCTTAAGTGATTTAATAAAGTTACTTCTTCTTCTTTCAGCTTTTCCCGGTTAGGGGTTGCCACAGCGGATCACCTGTCCGCTCATGATTGGCAGTGGAGTTTTACGGTGTCGAGTTGCCAGCCCGGCGCCCAACCATCCACAGAAGGCATACACACGCACACACTCACACCTAGGGCCAATTTAGAGTGTCCAATCCACCTACTGCATGTCTTAGGGATGTGGGAGGAAACCGGAGCACTCGGAGGAAACCCATGCGACCACAGGGAGGACATGCAGACTCCGCACAGAAGGCACCCCAGCCGAGAATCAAACCAGAGAATCTCTTGCTGTGAGGCGACAACGCTAACCGCTGCACCACCGTGGCTGCCCAATTTAATAAAGTTACTAAAATCTTTTTTATCATGAACTTTTGGGGCCTTTCTAGCTGCATGATATGCCTGGTTAGGTGCCTGCCACAAGAGTCATTTTACTCAGTAAGTTGTATAATTCTGGCAGAATACAGAGGGTTAGTAACATAGCTTGACCTAGATGAGATGACTTTGGAAATAAGTTGTGATAGGTAGAAGGGTTTCCGAATTACTGTTGGAACACTGTGGTCAGAAGTGAGGGAATTACTGACCCAGATTCCGAGATCCACAGCTGCCATGTCAGCCTGGATTGGGGAGACTGGCTATGCTGTAAATTACAGCTGAAGTTTGTTTCCCAAAGGTGACAGTGCTGCAGTTTTTTGCATTCATGTTTGAGCTCTTTGTACAACATTTGCTTCTAAAGACTAATTCTTGCTGAAGTGCTTCTTGGGGAATGGACATTGCCTCCCAGCTTGCAGTAATCAGTGAATTTGGTTAGCTGTACATCACAGATCTGCATAGGTATTACACAAAAACCTTTGAAATATCTATATGTTTGTGTCTTTCGGCTTTTCCCGGTTAGGGGTCGCCACAGCGGAACTCCGGTCCACTAATGATTGGCAGTTTATTTTTATGTACCGGCTTGCCAGGCCTGACGCACAACCTTCAATGAAGGTACGCCCATTCATGCATGTCTCCATGCAGAAGACGCTCTAGCTGAGAATCGAACCGGACAGCATCTTACTGTGAGGTGACAACGCCTTCTAAATGGTATAATTAATGCACTTTTTGACAGAAAGTACCTTTCTGTTTTTGTATGTTACCATAGGTAAGTTTTACCCTTTTTTAGAATTCCGTAAGGATGGCACAGGTACCAGCTTTATTAGAACAAACTGCATTTTAGTTTTTTATCCAAAGAACATTTGCAGACGACACCTTATGTTGTACATGGGTGTCACTGTTTTAAGTGTGGCCATAATCTTTACATGGAATTAGGACCTATAAGATTCTTATTTGCAGATGTGCTTCTGACCACCACAGGACACTACAGTTGGAAGAGGTGCATTTCACCAGGTTGCTTTTCAGGGATCAGTGGAAATGCAAGGTCAAACCTACACATTTCTTTCTTTTGGGGTGCAAACATCCCTGTACCCTTCATCCATAATGTGAAAAAACTCCGAGGGTATATAACTTTGGTGTATAATGTACATGCCCGCAATGATTCGCTAGAGTGGTCTTATAGTATTATGGTTTGCTGTAACAACCCAATAAATGAAATGAAAATTTTTACCATCGTTTGAATACTACTACTGCACGTATGTGATGATAAACAACAGTACAGGGACACAGACTTTCATATAGGCAACAGTTTAGCCAAACTCTGCTGGCACTGCATACTAGTAGATGTCATGAATGATATTAATTAGATTGAAGACAGTAAAGCCTTGAAGAGACTAGTGAGGTGCAAACATACAGCCATTATGTAGACATCGTGTTTAGCAGACCGTATCTGATAGAGGACATACTGAATCTCAGTGACTTGTCATTCTTTTATGTATTTTTCCTTGTAAACATATATATATATATATATATATATATATATATATATATATATATATATATATATATATATAAATAGATATAAATATATATTATATATATACATATATATGTGTGTGTGTGTGTGTATGTTTACCTTTTGTTCACTGGCATGATGTGTTTTCTTGAGAATGTCTGTACCTCTATGACCCTTGCTCTTTTGAACCTATTGTAAGACTTCAGTGAAGTTCTGAGTGTCTTTTGAAGACTTTGGTTTTCAGGCTGGGTTTCTAAGGTTGCCTGACGGTCAGAGTTCATGACATTACTTTTCCTTTGTAGGTCCAGCTTTATAGATGTGTTTTTTTAAGTAAAATGTTCAGTTTTCTGGAGCTTATGCTTCCTAGGAGCCACATTAGGGCAGAGGATGATTGCTGCTTGAAGTTCTTTTTCCTCTTTGCCTTTGCCTTTGGTGTTTAACATACCTTGTTATTTTACAAAGTTTTGTAAGTACTCTTAGTGAATGTTTTAAGACGCCTTTACCCTTAAAGTTTGCTTTTAGCTGGAATTCAAATGGGAGTAGACAGCAGCAAGCTTCAGCTTCTGTTAATAAACTTGCAACTTGTAATTTAATATTCCACTGATTACAAGTGACATTCCTTCAGGGAATTAGGCATACAAATTTAAAAATACAAACAAAATGTTACACATTTTATGTTCAATTCTTGATGTCATTAGTGAACAAAGTAGTTCAAAAAGTGTGAAGCTTCCAAGTTTTTTTTTGTGTTCTCAAAACTGAGGATGCAGTATTGCTTTGAACTCAAGTCTCAAACCAACAATTGTCTGTAGAAACCTCTAGAATCCTAGCCAGAAACTAAAACAGCTACTAAGAAAAGTTCCTGTTTTGAAGGCATATTTTGTTTTCTATTCTGTGCTCCTTTAATTTTCTTTTCTGATTATTTTGAAAAGCTAACAGCACTAAAAATAGCTGACAGAGATACTATTGATTTTTCTTTCAAAGTACTCAGCTGCTACATTTTATTTTTTTTGCATTTGCTTGTTGAAAGGTTGTGTTGTCTGATAGTGATGATGTTAATGAGCTAAGTTGTAATTAGTGAAACTGGATGGCTCACTGGATTGTTTCTAAGCTGCAGAGCTTTTTACTTCTAGGTCATCAGTCCAAATATCATTTTGTGATACACTGTTGTCTTTTATCCCTTGATATATTTTGTGGCCTTTCTGAAATTAAAGTTGCAGTGGTCTCTGTGCCCACTTTCCAGTTTTCAAAAGTTGTTTTCCCGGCCCCTGAACACTACAAACAAATCCATGGCATTCATTCTGTATTACATGTATGGTTTACAGAACTCGCTGTTTAGGCATGCAGTATGGATAACCCCTCCGAGTCCTTTCCAAGGCAGTAATGCCACCTTATGGGTCAGGAAAAGGTATCCACACTTTACGTAGCCATAGTGATCTGTGGATCCCCTGCTTGACCATGTTTGAGGCAGTTTATGCTCTGAGCTGCTGCTCCTGTTCCATACATTGTGACCATCAAGAAGCACCTTGTTATTAGTGGTGTGGACACCATTTAAAACTGAGGAAAGATTCTTGTAGCCTGTGGCATTCCTTTTTGAACAAAGTCTAAGATTCCAGTCATGGCCTGCAGTTAACTGTCATTGGAGTTTGTTTTGCATCCTAATTTCCATGTGGGGTTTCTTTTGTGTGTCTTTATTTACCTTCCATCTCACAAAAGCATGGTGACTGGTTGATTACTGTAACATGTGCTTATGTATATATTGCTTTTGTGACATGTTTTGTAAAAGAAATGAGTTTCTGAGGGATCATTTTACTTGTCTGATAAAAAATGACCTCTGCTGAAATGCAGCATTAAGGATCCCTGCACATGTTAATATGAGCAAAAAGTTGTGAATGTTTACTGAATACCATTTTACTTTGAGAGGGGTAAGAAGTAAACGTGGCAGGCACTGTTGTTACCAGAGCCACGGTTTAGTACTGTCTATGTGGCTTCTGAAATAGACCATTTATGGTGAGATGTGGTGAGGAGGATGGGGAAGCAGCACGGACTCTGTTATCTGACAGCTGTTAGGGAACTTACCTGCAACATCAGACATCGGTACTTTGACTGAAGATTGGGAAGATGAAATATGTGCTTATAATTTATGTAGTAGTCCATTGTATATATGTGTGTACCTGTGTATATTTATATATATATATATATATATATATATGTGTGTGTGTGTGTGTGTGTGTGTATATATATATATATATATATTTAAGCTGACAGCCCATTTCACTGAAACCCATTGTTGATAGCTCATTTCATTGACAAAAGTATTCAAGGCAAAACCTGGGTTTTGCCCCTCCCCACTGTTGTGCGACTGTGGAGTTGTTATATATAGTTGGTGTGGGGGCACAGCCCCCACCTAGAATGTTTGTCAATGAAATGAGCTGTCAACGAAATGGGTTTCAGTGAAATGAAGTAGACCCATATATATATATATGTATGTGTGTGTGTGTATATATATATATATATATATATATATATATATATATATATATATATATCCAAAAAACTTTGTAAAAATCAGAATTATCCAATAGCAATGTCGAAAAAACACACTGAGAGCCAGTAATTAGCGCTTTCATCCAATTTAATATGTTGGACTTCTTCAGAAAAACATACAATTACAGTACAATCCTGTATATATAACCAAAGTAATGGTGAAATGACAAGTCATACTGTAGACCAATTAGGAAATATAACTCATGAATTATGTAATAAGAATCCTGTTGAAGCAAGACATTCCACTAACTGAATTATGTATAATGTATTTAGAACCCTGTTCAAAAGTAAACAAAGCCTACCACTAGTAAATGTGTAGTTAGTTGTGCCATTTCAAAAAACATTTAATGTTTAAACTTTCATTTAGTCCAGGTGGGGCATTAGCATTTAACCTTAGTTGCCATCTTAATTCTTTAACCTCCAATAAAGTATTTCTATCCCAAAAAACATATGAACATAATCAAGCACAATGAATTTAAATCCTGTAGACAAAGGACATATATGACTGTGTTTAGCTAGGGCATTACTAAAATCACATTTTCTTATAGCCGCACAATGCTCCTTGATTCTTGTAGACAGTTTGCGTATTGTTTTACCAATATAAAATGCTGAACACAATGTGCAGATAGCTGCATAAAAAGCATAGTCTGAATTGCAGTCAAAATATGTAGTATAATGTATTTTAAAATTATTATGTTTAAAAGTATATGAGGCACCTGTAAGAATATTCTTACAGGCAACGCATTTTCCACAAGTAAACATCCCTTTATTACTGTGAATGACAGGGGGTGTAACAATAAATTGAGTGTCTCTATTTTCAAATAGAGAACGTAAAGATTTAAATTTTTTATGTGTAAAAACAGGACCTAGCCCTAATTTGTTGTCAACCTCCTGGCTGGAGGTAAGAATATCCCAGTTATTATTAAACACTTTCTTAATAGCTATAGAGTCCCTGCAAATAGGAACTGGGAAACTAGTGAATCTATCTATAGAGTTATGTGTAGAAAGAGAGTGTCCTGAATTATGTATTTGAGAAACGTACTGATAGGTGCAGGACAAGGGAGTAGTTCGTGATTCAAACATAGTATTGGTTATATCATTTATAGTGTTACTACACTCATTGGTCACAAGGGGAGTAGTCTGTATTTCATTCATACTATTGGTTGTATTTTTCTTCGGAGAGAAGCCTTTTAAAAGAATAGGAGGATAATTAGTGTGGCTTAAAAAGACTACATCTTTAACAGTAGAATTCAGTACATCAGTAGGGTAACCTCTCTCTCAGAAAGGAACTAAAAACATCACATTCATGTAGAAAAACATCATCATCAGAAATAATCCTAGACAATCTGATGTACTGACCTCTGGCCATATTAACTTTCATAAATAGAGGATGCATACTGCAGAAATGTAAATAATTATTTCTGAATGTCTTTTTCCTAAATATAGTAGAGTTCCAAGTTAAAGAATTTGTATCAATGGAAATAAGTAGATCTAAAAAGTTAACCTGCTTCCCAAAAGCTGAAATCTTAAACTTTAGAAATGGAATACTATCAGATAAGGAATTAATAAATGTAAACAAATTAGACTCACATCCCTTCCATACAAAAAAGAGGTCATCAATGTAACGTCGGTACAGAAGAATATTATTAAAACCAGGTAAATATACTAGAAAGTTACATTCCCACCAGGCTAAAACTAAACTTGCAAATGCAGGAGCTAGTTTAGCCCCCATAGCTACACCTTTAGTTTGATGAAAAATCTTACCATCAAAGTGAAAAAAATTGTTAGTTAATACTAGAGAAGTTAGGGAGCAAATCATGTTAATTTTTTCCTGTGAGAAGGTGGTAAATTTTGATAAATAATTTCTTAAGTATTCTATGCCTATATCATGAGGAATGTTAGAATACAATGATTCAATATCTAAAGTAACTAAAATAGTATGTTCATCAGTAGGAGGGTTGAGAAAAAGGAGATTAAGGAAATCCCATGAATCCCTTAGAAAATAGGGTGAAACTTGTACTAAAGGGTTTAATACAAAATCAATAAATTCTGCTATACCTTCTGTCTTAGTTTTCTTGTTCGACACTATGTGTCTAAAAGGAGGATTAAACTGGTCCTTATGTATTTTAGGAATCCGAAGAATTTTCCTAGTTGGGGCTCTGACACAGTTAAATCAGCTATTACATCACAAATCTGTTTAGATTTATGTAATGCAATAATAGTTCTATCTATATGTTTAAAAGCCGAAGGACATCTGTTAGGGTAGCCATAGCATAAAACTCACTGTTATTAAGGTCATTTAATAAAATACGAGTGTATTTATCTTGTTCCATCAACACTATACCTGAGCCCTTATCAGCTCTCTTGATTCTTAGTGATCTGTCTGCTGATAAGGAATTTAAGGCAGTTAACTGTTCATTAGTAAGGTTGAACCATTTACAAGTACAGTTATGCTTTAAAACATATCGCAAGTCTTTTTCACATAACTTAAGAAAGATATGTAAGGTATTACATAGTGGTGGGTTATATAAGCTTTTCTTGACAGGTAGCTTAGTGTAAGAATATAGTACATTTTCATCTTCATCTTCTACATCTTTGTGAAATAAAAGTTTTAAATTAAGTTTCCTAACATATACACGTAAATCTATTAATAAAGAAGAAATGTCAGCACGGTAGGCAGGAATAAAAGAAAAACCTAGTTTCAGTAAGCTGTTGAAATTATCAGGTAAAAATCTGCCAGATAAATTGAAAACTTCAGAATCTGGTATATATGTTTCTACAGGTAAGGAGTTGCAGTTAACATTAACTAAGTTATTATTAGAAACATTCAGCGTGTGTGAGCTGTTATCAGAAACATTCAGCGTGTGGGAGCTCTTCTTGGTCTTCCTCGTGGTTATATTTCCTAATTGGTCTACAGTATGACTTGTCATTTCACCATTACTTTGGTTATATATACAGGATTGTACTGTAATTGTATGTTATTCTGAAGAAGTCCAACATATTAAATTGGATGAAAGCGCTAATTACTGGCTCTCAGTGTGTTTTTTCGACATTGCTATTGGATAATTCTGATTTTTACGAAGTTTTTTGGATATAGTTTCAGTTCTTCGTTGAATTTTAAAGAGTTTTTTCAGTGTTTATATACATTATCTCTACATAATGTCGAATATTTTACAAGGAGAGCTTGGCTCTAGTAGCCAATTAAATACAGACTTTCCACCTCTTTCGATCCCACCTGGCTTTTTTGCTTCAATGTACACTGATGCAAGCAGCGATCGATCTTTGGAAGGAGTGCCTACTTCAGGACTTAACAACATTTCGACTACCACTATTACATCTACTACTAGTCGGGAAACTATTCTTATTCCGACTTCTCTAAACTTAAATAATCCAGAGGTTCAACTACAGTTTCTTCTAAATGGAAATATTATCACTAATCATAAGGAACCTACAAATACAGTATCTGAAATCGCACAACAGATTCCTACTACAGTTCATTTGAATGAGATGCCAGTTCAGGTTCCTACTACAGTTCATTTGATTGAGATGCCGGTTCCTACTGGTCAGACTTATACGCAGTCAACTGCTGTACATTTACAAAACAATAAACTGAACAATGAGTTCCTGGTTCCTGACAGCAGATCTAATGTACAATCAAATACTGTAACTTTAGAGAACAATGCATGGAATAATACTTATAACAGACTGTTTAATTCACCCACTTTACGAATTCCGTTGATACATGGTAACACCACTTTACCTGTTAATATAAGCAAAAGTTGTGAATTTTACTGAATACCATTTTACTTTGAGAGGGAAAGAAAAACCCAGGAATTGTTACCAGAGCCACGTTTAGTACTGTCTATGGCTTCTGAAATAGACCATTTATGGTGAGATGGTGAGGAGGATAAGCAGCACGGACTCTGTTATCTGACAGCTGTTAGAACTTACCTGCAACATCAGACATCTATTTTGACTGAAGTTTGGGGAAGATGAAATATGTGCTTATAATTTATGTAGTAGTCCATTGTATATATGTGTGTACCTGGTATATTTATATATATATATATATATATATATATATATATATATATATATATATATATATATTGTGTGTGTGTGTGTGTGTGTTCATATATATATATATATATATATATATATATATATATATATATATATTTTGCTTCTATTAAGCATTTCACTGAAACCCATTTTGATAGCTCATTTCATTGACAAAGTATTCAAGGCAAAAACCTGGTTTTGTCCCACTGTTGTGCACTGTGGAGTTGTTATATATAGTTATGTGTCACCCCACATTTTTGCGCACCCAGAATGTTTGTCAATGAAATGAGCTGTAAACTAAATTTTCAAAATCTGTCAGCTATGAAGTAGACATATATATATAGTGTGTGTGCGTGTGTGTGTGTGTGTGTGTGTTTTATATATATATATATATATATATATATATATATCCAAAAAACTTCGTAAAAATCAGAATTATCCAACAGCAATGTCAAGAAAACACACTGAGAGCCAGTAATTAGCGCTTTCATCCAATTTAATATGTTGGACTTCTTCAGAATAACATACAATTACAATACAATCCTGTATATATAACCAAAGTAATGGTGAAATGACAAGTCATACTGTAGACCAATTAGGAAATATAACTCATGAATTATGTAATAAGAATCCTGTTGAAGCAAGACATTCCACTAACTGAATTATGTATAATGTATTTAGAACCCTGTTCAAAAGTAAACAAAGCCTAGCACTAGTAAATGTGTAGTTAGTTGTGCCATTTCAAAAATCATTTAATGTTTAAACTTTCATTTAGTTTAGGTGGGGCATTAGCATTTAACCTTAGTTGCCATCTTAATTCTTTAACCTCCAATAAAGTATTTCTATCCCCAAAAAACATATGAACATACTCAAGCACAATGAATTTAAATCCTGTAGACAAAGGACATATATGACTGTGTTTAGCTAAAGCATTACTAAAATCACATTTTCTTATAGCCGCACAATGCTCCTTGATTCTTGTAGACAGTTGATTTTTACCAATATAAAATGCTGAACACAATGTGCAGATAGCTGCATAAAAGCATAGTCTGAATTGCAGTAAATATGTAGTATAATGTATTTTAAAATTATTATGTTTAAAAGTATATGAGGCACCTGTAAAATATTCTTACAGGCAAGTTTTTCCACAAGTAAACATCCTTTATTACTGTGAATGACAGGGTTAAAAAATTGAGTGTCTCTATTTTCAAATAGAGAACTAAGATTTAAATTTTTATGTTAAAAACAGGACCTAGCCCTAAATTTTTTGTCAACCTCCTGGCTGGAGGTAAGAATATCCCAGTTATTATAAAACACTTCTTAATAGCTATAGAGTCCTAAATAGAACTGGGAAACTAGTGAATCTATCTTTGAGTTATGTGTAGAAAAAGAGGGCCTGAATTATGTATTTGAGAAAAGCTGATAGGTGCAGGACAAGGAGTAGTCCTATTCAAACATATAGTATTGGTTATATCATTTATAGTGTTACTACACTCATTGGTCCCAAGGGGGTAGTCTGTATTTCATTCATACTATTGGTTGTATTTTTCTTCGAGAGAAGCCTTTAAAAGAATAGGGGGATAATTAGTGTGGCTTAAAAGACTACATCTTTAACAGTAGAATTCAGTACATCAGTAGGGTAACCTCCTCTCAGAAAGGAACTAAAAACATCACATTCATGTAGAAAAACATCATCAGAAATAATCCTAGACAATCTGATGTATGACCTCTGGCCATATTAACTTTCATAAATAGAGATGCATACTGCAGAAATGTAAATAATTATTTCTGAATGTCTTTTTCCTAAATATAGTAGAGTTCCAAGTTAAAGAATTTGTATCAATGGAAATAAGTACATCTAAAGTTAACCTGCTTCCCAAAAGCTGAAATCTTAAACTTTAGAAATGGAATACTATCAGATAAGGAATTAATAAATGTAAACAAATTAGACTCACATCCCTTCCATACAAAAAGAGGTCATCAATGTAACGTCGGTACAGAAGAATATTATTAAAACCAGGTAAATATACTAGAAAGTTACATTCCCACCAGGCTAAAACTAAATTTGCAAATGCAGGAGCTAGTTTAGTAGCTACACCTTTAGTTTGATGAAAAATCTTACCATCAAAGTGAAAAAATTGTTAGTTAATACTAGAGAAGTTAGGGAGCAAATCATGTTAATTTTTTCCTGTGAGAAGGTGGTAAATTTTGATAAATAATTTCTTAAGTATTCTATGCCTATATCATGAGGAATGTTAGAATACAATGATTCAATATCTAAAGTAACTAAAATAGTATGTTCATCAGTAGGAGGGTTGAGAAAAGGAGATTAAGGAACCCATGAATCTTTAGAAAATAGGGTGAAACTTGTACTAAAGGGTTTAATACAAAATCAATAAATTCTGCTATACCTTCTGTCTTAGTTTTCTTGTTCTACACTATGTGTCTAAAGGAGGATTAAACTGGTCCTTATGTATTTTAGGAATTCAAGAATTTTCCTAGTTGGGGCTCTGACACAGTTAAAATATCAGCTATTACATCACAAATCTGTTTAGATTTATGTAATGCAATAATAGTTCTATCTATATGTTTAAAAGCCAAGGACATCTGTTAGGGTAGCATAAAACTCACTGTTAAGGTCATTTAATAAAATGTGTGTATTTATCTTGTTCCATCAACACTATACCTGAGCCCTTATCAGCTCTCATGATTCTTAGTGATCTGTCTGCTGATAAGGAATTTAAGGCAGTTAACTGTTCATTAGTAAGGTTGAACCATTTACAAGTACAGTTATGCTTTAAAACATATCGCAAGTCTTTTTCACATAACTTAAGAAAGATATGTAAGGTATTACATAGTGGTGGGTTATATAAGCTTTTCTTGACAGGTAGCTTAGTGTAAGAATATAGTACATTTTCATCTTCATCTTCTACATCTTTGTGAAATAAAAGTTTTAAATTAAGTTTCCTAACATATACGTAGAATCTATTAATAAAGAAGAAATGTCAGCACGGTAGGCAGGAATAAAAGAAAAACCTAGTTTCAGTAAGCTGTTGAAATTATCAGGTAAAAATCTGCCAGATAAATTGAAAACTTCAGAATCTGGTATATATGTTTCTACAGGTAAGGAGTTGCAGTTAACATTAACTAAGTTATTATTAGAAACATTCAGCGTGTGTGAGCTGTTATCAGAAACATTCAGCTTGTGTGAGCTGTTATCAGAAACATTCAGCGTGTGGGAGCTCTTCTTGGTCTTCCTCGTGGTTATATTTCCTAATTGGTCTACAGTATGACTTGTCATTTCACCATTACTTTGGTTATATATACAGGATTGTACTGTAATTGTATGTTATTCTGAAGAAGTCCAACATATTAAATTGGATGAAAGCGCTAATTACTGGCTCTCAGTGTGTTTTTTCGACATTGCTATTGGATAATTCTGATTTTTACGAAGTTTTTTGGATATAGTTTCAGTTCTTCGTTGAATTTTAAAGAGTTTTTTCAGTGTATACACACACACACACACACACACACACACACACACACATGTACGTGTGTGTGTTTTTTAAACAAGCATATGAAGAGGACTGCTATATAACTACCATAAGTGCATCTTTCACTTTTCCAATTTTTGTTCAGAAATTAGCAAAACGCATTAACATATGGAAGTCTAATGTTAGGGGCAGTCTCTCAGTTAGCAATTTGCAGACTGTGTGTGTGTGTTTGTGTATGGATTCATTTTATAATCTCAAAATACTGAAATATCAAATTTCAGTATTTCGAGACTATAAAGCCGAAACACCAAAAAAAGAAACCCAAAACCGCGACCGTTAAAGCACTCACAAACACAACTGAACCTACCTCCGCACACACACCACACACACATACACACACACACACACACACACACACACACACACACACACACACACACACACATACACACACACACACAAACTTACTATACCCCCACACCCCCCTACTTATGTATACTAACTCCGATGTCGCACTAAACACCAACAAACACACAACCCACCAACATACATTCCACACCCCCTTCGCACAAACACACATCACACAGATACAAACACCACCACTCTCAATACTGACACACTCACACTCTCACTTACATACCCTAACCCGCACTTAACACTCCCTGACACACTCACAAACACACAAACCCTCCCCAAAACCCTTAAAAACACGACACTTATCTAACGTGCCATCAGTACCGTGGGTTTGATATTCTGCAGTTTCCTGCATCTGCAGATTCGACACTTTGGTCTTGAGATACTGAAATTTGACATTTCAGTATTTCGAGATTCCAAAGTGTTTTCTTGTGTGTGTGTGTGTGTGTGTGTGTGTGTGTGTGTGTATGTATGTATGTATATATATATATATATATATATATATATATATATGTATGTGTGGGTCTACTTCATTTGATCGAAATTTCATTTGATCGAAAACCAGTATTCAATGCAAATAACAGGGATTTGTCCCCCTCCCCAATGCCATGCGACCCTGGAGTTGGTATATATAGTTAGGGGGGCTGTGGGGCCGCAGCACTTTTTGTTTTATTTTCTTCTTTTAAAGGAAATTAGGTGGGGGGCTTTGCCCTCCACACCCCCAACTATATATACCAACTCCAGGGTCGCACGACATTGGGGAGGGGGACAAATCCCAGTTTTATGCCTTGAATACTGGTTTTCGATCAAATTAAATTTCAATCAAATGAAATTTCAGTCAAATGAGTTTAGGTCAAATGGTCTTTCAATTAAATGAAGTAGACCCATATATATATATATATATATATATATATATATATATATATAATGTGTGTGTGTGTATGATATATATATATATATATATATATATATATATATATATATGTGTGTGTGTGTGTATATATACATATATATATATATATATATATATATATATATATATATATACATGCACATATATTACATGTAGTTTCATCACAATGTAGTCCATCAAGTCACAGCACCTTGAAAGTTTTTCAGTGAAACTCGTTTGATGCAGATTTTTAATATAGATCCTGCAGTGGGAAGACAAGTTTGTTTACCATACTACAAGTGGTTGACGTTTGGCTTGAGCATTTGTGATCAATGTTTTTGTGCTAGACTGACAAACTGATCCTATATCACACACACATGCGTGCGTATATATAACGTGTGTATGGGTAACCATTTGAAATGTCAAGACCAGCTAGAGTGAGTTCTGAAATGCAGAGATTGAATGGCAAAAAGAGCAGACTTACATATACTAAGTCTGAGATGCCATTTCTTGGAATATTCCCATTTCTCCAAGGTATGGCACTCTCAGAGTTGGTATGTATAGATTTTAGGGTGTGAGGGTGCAGGGTTTAGTTTTTTTTTTTTTGCTTTTTGGCGTTTGACATTTTTAGTGCCAGCATTTCAGTAGTGAGATGTGTATTTGTATGTGTAGGTTTTATAAAGGGAAGCCTATTCCTACAGAGAAAATAGCAATACATATGTCCCTTTTTAAAATATGTATGTGTGCACACTTCACTGAAAGCGAACAGCATATAGACACTGATAGGCAGACAGCACACAATTTTATTCTGAAAGGTTTACTTACTGCCTATAGCATCACCGTGCATTGGGATGTTGTTCATGGCAAATTAATGAAAGGTTTGTCTGTAGAATCGCATTCTTCACAGAGTTAGCATTGAAGATGAACCTGGCTCCTGTGGATCTAAGATTCATGTGCATTTCCATTGCTGTCATCATCAGGAAACATCTGTTATATGAATCAATTGCTTTGTTCCACATTCACCCTTTCTTTAATTGGTTAACTAAAATGTATTTATTTATTTTATTTACATTTGTTAGCAATAAATCCTACTGGATACATGTCCATTTCGGTGGAGCCGAGGAAAAGCTCAAGAAACACATATACCCAGGACATACAAATATGCTTCAGAATGGCAATGATGCACTCTTTCTTGACCAGGGAGCACAAATCTTACACTTCATTCATTTAATGATTCGGGTTTTTAAGTGGCAAGTCTCACTGAGATAAAACTCATTTAAAGGAATGACTAAAAAGCTTCATAGTATAGACCTGAGGACAAGTGTCTCTTTCAAGTCTAGCCAGTTCACTTAACTGGCATGTTCTTGGGAGGAATAAACCAGCATGCCTCTGAAAATCTGTGTTAGCTTGGGGAGAACATGCTGACTTTAACTAGACAGCACCCTGAGGACAGGATCAAACCCAGACCCTGTAGTTAACAGTAGCACTAATCTTACTGCCCGACTGGCTAAATATTTTACATGCGGAAGCTCCAGCAACATCTTGAGCCATGTTTCAGTTATGCAGTTAAGATGCATTGTGATAAAAAGTTATTCTGTATTTTTAATTTGGGGAGGGGGCATGATTTTTGGCAACCAAACTTTTTTCACTGGGGTCTCATTTGGCTTCTGGGGAATAAAACCTGGTAGAGTGTAGTCCAAATGTTGCATGCACATTTTCTAACTTCGGAGTGATGTTTGTGCATGTCAGATGGATCACTGTATAAAAGAATAAAAAAAATCATCTGATGATGTCAATCTTCATTTGTCCTTGAAATATGGGACTCTAATCTGAGTCTTGGAACTGGTTCCAACAACAGCCAAAAAACTCCTGAGCCAAGTTCCTACCCAGAATGCCTCTCTCTAAATTAGCTCAATCTTGTTTACTCCTCTTCTCGAAAGCGTGTCAGCAGAACTCTCCTTGAGCTAAGTGTAAATTTTATTATTTCTTCTGTCGCTATTAAAGAATTTCTAAAGCCTTTCTTCTCCTACTGATTTACTTATATCCTTTTTCTGGTGTTTACACTTAATCTTTGTTTCTTTGAGTGAGTGTACTATTCTCCCTTTCTTCCTCTGTACCATGTGGTATCTGTCCTACCAGTGCTATCCCTTTCTTCTACCTCTGGGAGTTTTGGCTTACCATTGTTGGTAGCCCTTCTCTCTTTCTTATCTGTTTCCGTGTGTGTGTGTGTGTGTGTGTGTGTGTGTGTGTGTGTGTGTGTGTGTGTGTGTGTGTGTGGGGGCTTTGCAGCATGAGTGTTTCTGCCTTTGATCCTTTTTCCCAAGCAACATGGCAGATAAGAGCAATGACTGGTTTCAAAAATGTTCTGGTTGTGGCAGAAAAATGCCAAATTCAGATGGACATTCTTCTAATGTTTATTGCTTGGGCCCGGGACATTTACAAAACAGTGTGATATTTGTCAAGCTTTTAGTCACTGGGCCCTCGGGGAGGAACAATAAACTTATTTTGAAAGGTCTGATAAAACTCCCTTTGAGGAGGCCTTGTCCTTTCAGCCTAGAACAGCAAAATCTGAGGTGTCTTCTCCATCATCATCCTCTTTCCCTTTCTCAAAGACTGAGCATGCTAAAAGAGGAGTCTCTCAGTGCCGGGATCCCCTTCAGATCTGGCACATAAGAAATCTAAACCTTCAGCTCCCACAATTTCTGTGGAACCAAAGGTAGATACCAGAAAGCCCGGAACCATCTCCCTCAGTTCCTATCATAGTGACTACCTTGGCACCTTAAGTTTTTGCCTCCGGCCGACCTTTCAAGTCATCTCTCCATTCTCAGTGTGGTTATGGTGCAGACAGTATTTTTTGGGAAACCCGGGTTTACCCCAGCACCGTTTCCCAGGAACCACAATTTCTTTCAGCTCCTAGAACAAGGTTTTCTCCATCCATAGATCCCTTTGTGGGGGAACCCTACTAATTATTCTCCTATTCTTTTAAAAGGCTTCTCTCGAAGAAAAATACAACCAATAGTATGAATGAAATACAGACTACTCCCCTTGTGACCAATGAGTGTAGTAACACTATAAATGATATAACCAATACTATGTTTGAATCAAGGACTACTCCCTTGTCCTGCACCTATCAGTACGTTTCTCAAATACATAATTCAGGACACTCTCTTTCTACACATAACTCTATAGATAGATTCACTAGTTTCCCAGTTCCTATTTGCAGGGACTCTATAGCTATTAAGAAAGTGTTTTATAATAACTGGGATATTCTTACCTCCAGCCAGGAGGTTGACAACAAATTAGGGCTAGGTCCTGTTTTTACACATAAAAAAATTAAATCTTTACGTTCTCTATTTGAAAATAGACACTCTCAATTTATTGTTACACCCCCTGTCATTCACAGTAATAAAGGGATGTTTACTTGTGGAAAATACGTTGCCTGTAAGAATATTCTTACAGGTGCCTCATATACTTTTAAACATAATAATTTTAAAATACATTATACTACATATTTTGACTGCAATTCAGACAATGTTGTTTATGCAGCTATCTGCACATTGTGTTCAGCATTTTATATTGGTAAAACAATACGCAAGCTGTCTACAAGAATCAAGGAGCATTGTGCGGCTGTAAGAAAATGTGATTTTAGTAATGCCCTAGCTAAACACAGTCATATATGTCCTTTGTCTACAGGATTTAAATTCATTGTGCTTGATTATGTTCATATGTTTTTTGGGATAGAAATACTTTATTGGAGGTTAAAGAATTAAGATGGCAACTAAGGTTAAATGCTAATGCCCCACCTGGACTAAATGAAAGTTTAAACATTAAATGTTTTTTGAAATGGCACAACTAACTACACATTTACTAGTGGTAGGCTTTGTTTACTTTTGAACAGGGTTCTAAATACATTATACATAATTCAGTTAGTGGAATGTCTTGCTTCAACAGGATTCTTATTACATAATTCATGAGTTATATTTCCTAATTGGTCTACAGTATGACTTGTCATTTCACCATTACTTTGGTTATATATACAGGATTGTACTGTAATTGTATGTTATTCTGAAGAAGTCCAACATATTAAATTGGATGAAAGCGCTAATTACTGCTCTCAGTGTGTTTTTTCGACATTGCTATTGGATAATTCTGATTTTTACGAAGTTTTTTGGATATAGTTTCAGTTCTTCGTTGAATTTTAAAGAGTTTTTTCAGTGTATACACACACACACACACACACACACACACACACACACACACACACACACACACATGTACGTGTGTGTGTTTTTTTAAACAAGCATATGAAGAGGACTGCTATATAACTACCATAAGTGCATCTTTCACTTTTCCAATTTTTGTTCAGAAATTAGCAAAACGCATTAACATATGGAAGTCTAATGTTAGGGGCAGTCTCTCAGTTAGCAATTTGCAGACTGTGTGTGTGTGTTTGTGTATGGATTCATTTTATAATCTCAAAATACTGAAATATCAAATTTCAGTATTTCGAGACTATAAAGCCGAAACACCAAAAAAAGAAACCCAAAACCGTGACCGTTAAAGCACTCACAAACACAACTGAACCTACCTCCGCACAATACACACACACGCGCACACACACACATACACACACACACACACACACACACACACACAAACTTACTATACCCCCACACCCCCCTACTTATGTATACTAACTCCGAGGTCGCACTAAACACCAACAAACACACAACCCACCAACATACATTCCACACCCCCTTCGCACAAACACACATCACACAGATACAAACACCACCACTCTCAATACTGACACACTCACACTCTCACTTACATACCCTAACCCGCACTTAACACTCCCTGACACACTCACAAACACACAAACCCTCCCCAAAACCCTTAAAAACACGACACTTATCTAACGTGCCATCAGTACCGTGGGTTTGATATTCTGCAGTTTCCTGCATCTGCAGATTCGACACTTTGGTTTTGAGATACTGAAATTTGACATTTCAGTATTTCGAGATTCCAAAGTGTTTTCTTGTGTGTGTGTGTGTGTGTGTGTGTGTGTGTGTGTGTGTGTGTGTGTGTGTATGTATGTATGTATATATATATATATATATATATATATATATATATATATATGTATGTGTGGGTCTACTTCATTTGATCGAAATTTCATTTGATCGAAAACCAGTATTCAATGCAAATAACAGGGATTTGTCCCCCTCCCCAATGCCATGCGACCCTGGAGTTGGTATATATAGTTAGGGGGGCTGTGGGGCCGCAGCACTTTTTGTTTTATTTTCTTCTTTTAAAGGAAATTAGGTGGGGGGCTTTGCCCTCCACACCCCCAACTATATATACCAACTCCAGGGTCGCACGACATTGGGGAGGGGGACAAATCCCAGTTTTATGCCTTGAATACTGGTTTTCGATCAAATTAAATTTCAATCAAATGAAATTTCAGTCAAATGAGTTTAGGTCAAATGGTCTTTCAATTAAATGAAGTAGACCCATATATATATATATATATATATATATAAAATGTGTGTGTGTGTATATGTGTGTATATATATATATATATATATATATATATATATATATATATATATATATATATATATGTGTGTATATATATATATATATATATATATATATATATATATATATATATATATATATATATATATACATGCACATATATTACATGTAGTTTCATCACAATGTAGTCCATCAAGTCACAGCACCTTGAAAGTTTTTCAGTGAAACTCGTTTGATGCAGATTTTTAATATAGATCCTGCAGTGGGAAGACAAGTTTGTTTACCATACTACAAGTGGTTGACGTACCTTGGCTTGAGCATTTGTGATCAATGTTTTTGTGCTAGACTGACAAACTGATCCTATATCACACACACATGCGTGCGTATATATAACGTGTGTATGGGTAACCATTTGAAATGTCAAGACCAGCTAGAGTGAGTTCTGAAATGCAGAGATTGAATGGCAAAAAGAGCAGACTTACATATACTAAGTCTGAGATGCCATTTCTTGGAATATTCCCATTTCTCCAAGGTATGGCACTCTCAGAGTTGGTATGTATAGATTTTAGGGTGTGAGGGTGCAGGGTTTAGTTTTTTTTTTTTTGCTTTTTGGCGTTTGACATTTTTAGTGCCAGCATTTCAGTAGTGAGGTGTGTATTTGTATGTGTAGGTTTTATAAAGGGAAGCCTATTCCTACAGAGAAAATAACTAATCTGCATATGTCCCTTTTCCAAAATATGTGTATGTGTGTGCACACTTCACTGAAAGCCAGACAGCACATATAGACACTGATAGGCAGACAGCACACAATTTTGTTCTGAAAGGTTTTGCTTGCTGCCTGGCATGCCGTGTGCATTACTTGGGATGTTGTTCATAGCCAAAGAGTAATATTAAGAAAGGTTTGTCTGTAGGGTAAGCATTCTTCACAGAGTTAGCATTGGAAAGTCTGAACCTGGCTCCTGTGGATCTAAGATTCATGTGCATTTTCCATTGCTGTCATCCACATCCAGGAAACATCTGTTATATGAATCAGACACTTTGTTCCACATTCACCCTTTCTTTAATTAGTTAACTACTTAAAATGTATTTATTTATTTTATTTTACATTTGTTAACGGGATAGTCCTACTGGATACATGTCCATTTTCAGTGGAGGCCCGAGGAGAAAAGCTCCAAAGAAACACATATGCAGGACATACAAATATGCTTCAGAATGGCAATGATGCACTCTTTCTTGACCAGGGAGCACAAATCTTACACTTCATTCATTTAATGATTCGATGTTGTTAAGTGGCAAAGTCTCACTGAGATAAAACTCATTTAAAGGAATGACTAAAAAGCTTCATAGTATAGACCTGAGGACAAGTGTCTCTTTCAAGTCTAGCCAGTTCACTTAACTGGCATGTTCTTGGGAGGAATAAACCAGCATGCCTCTGAAAATCTGTGTTAGCTTGGGGAGAACATGCTGACTTTAACTAGACAGCACCCTGAGGACAGGATCAAACCCAGACCCTGTAGTTAACAGTAGCACTAATCTTACTGCCCGACTGGCTGAAATATTTTACATGCGGAAGCTCCAGCAACATCTTGAGCCATGTTTCAGTTATGCAGTTAAGATGCATTGTGATAAAAAGTTATTCTGTATTTTTAATTTGGGGAGGGGGCATGATTTTTGGCAACCAAACTTTTTTCACTGGGGTCTCATTTGGCTTCTGGGGAATAAAACCTGGTAGAGTGTAGTCCAAATGTTGCGCATGCACATTTTCTAACTTCGGAGTGATGTTTGTGCATGTCAGATGGATCACTGTATAAAAGAATAAAAAAAATCATCTGATGATGTCAATCTTCATTTGTCCTTGAAATATGGGACTCTAATCTGAGTCTTGGAACTGGTTCGGCTGTTAACAGCTCGTACGAACCAAAAACTCCTGAGCCAAGTTCCTACCCAGAATGCCTCTCTCTAAATTAGCTCAGATCTTGTTTACTCCTCTTCTCGTAAAGACGTGTCAGCAGAACTCTCCTTGAGCTAAGTGTAAATTTTATTATTTCTTCTGTCGCTATTAAAGAATTTCTAAAGCCTTTCTTCTCCTACTGATTTACTTATATCCTTTTTCTGGTGTTTACACTTAATCTTTGTTTCTTTGAGTGAGTGTACTATTCTCCCTTTCTTCCTCTGTACCATGTGGTATCTGTCCTACCAGTGCTATCCCTTTCTTCTACCTCTGGGAGTTTTTGGCTTACCACTGTTGGTAGCCCTTCTCTCTTTCTTATCTGTTTCCGTGTGTGTGTGTGTGTGTGTGTGTGTGTGGGGGGGGGGGGGGGCTTTGCAGCATGAGTGTTTCTGCCTTTGATCCTTTTTCCCAAGCAACATGGCAGATAAGAGCAAGGGGGTACGACTGGTTTCAAAAAATGTTCTGGTTGTGGCAGAAAAATGCCAAATTCAGATGGACATTCTTCTAATGTTTATTGCTTGGGCCCGGTACATTTACAAAAACAGTGTGATATTTGTCAAGCTTTTAGTCACTGGGCCCTCGTAGAGAGGAACAATAAACTTATTTTGAAAGGTCTGATAAAAACTCCCTTTGAGGAGGCCTTGTCCTTTCAGCCTAGAACAGCAAAATCTGAGGTGTCTTCTCCATCATCATCCTCTTTCCCTTTCTCAAAGACTGAGCATGCTAAAAAGAGGAGTCTCTCAGTGCCGGCATCCCCTTCAGATCTGGCACATAAGAAATCTAAACCTTCAGCTCCCACAATTTCTGTGGAACCAAAGGTAGATACCAGAAAGCCTACGGAACCATCTCCCTCAGTTCCTATCATAGTGACTACCTTGGCACCTTAAGTTTTGGTACCGTCTACCTTGGCGCCGACCTTTCAAGTCATCTCTCCATTCTCAGTGTGGTTATGGTGCAGACAGTATTTTTGGAACCGGTTCACTCCCCAGCACCGTTACCCAGGAACCACAATTTCTTTCAGCTCCTAGAACAAGGTTTTCTCCATCCATAGATCCCTTTGTGGGGCAACTGCCAAGTCCCCTTTTAGAGAGGTCAGAATCTCCTTCAGCTTTTTCTGTCCATTCCTCTAGGGGTCTGATGGAAGTCGACATCATGAGGTTGGTGGATCAGCTCCTCGTGGCGAGGGGTCTTTCCACTTCTTCCCAGGCTTCACTCCCTTCTGGAGATGGGGACCTTTCTCCAAAGACTCCACCAGACATTCCTCCTCTAACCACCACCACTGCAGTTGTAGAGACCTTGGCTCCGACTTTCCCGGTTCCGGCTGTCCTGATGCCGCAGCACTCATGTCTTCGGCCTAGTCTCTGCCGTAAGTTCCTCGGCTTCTTCAAAACCGATGGACTCCCAGGGTTGTAGCTCCAAAACACCATCTGTGGGCTCTTCTTCAGCTTCAACCTTAATGGCGGTTTCCTCTGAGCAGGGTGGGACCAAGGTTGTCCTTCCCGGTTCTGGGCTCCCATACCTCTTTGGGGGGAATCTGCCTTTCAAGTTACGTAGAAGGCCTTGGTCTCTGCAGGCTCCCAGCTGGTTTCTCACCCATCTGAGCTTTTTCCCAGGATCCCTTGTGGTCTAGAGCTTCTACCAATCTCCATGCCCAGACAGCAAGCACTGAAGCTGCAGGGCACCCTTGTACAGGGCCCTACCTTTTCCGATTGTTCCACAGAAGCTCCCACTGAGGAGGTGTCTCGGAAGAGGGTTTTTAAGAGGAAATACCTTGATTCCCCATAGGAATCTGTCACAGAAGAGACAAACTTAGATGACAGGGAGGGCTACCCCTGGTCACCCCCACAAGACATCTCCCTTGGAGACATTCTTGAAATATCAAAGCAGAGGGGCGGCTGGAAGCCCCAAGACCCATCCTCAGAGGGCTCTGTGTACTTGCCTTTGGTGCTCACCCATCTCCTTCTTTGGTGACCCTGTTGGTTGACAATCTTATTAAACTGACTGCCCAGCGGGCATGGAAGGCCCCTGATTCTGTAGAACCAATCCCCAGGAGACCAGATAAAATCTTTTCAGCTCTAGAGGACCATCAGCACTGGGTCAAAGATTTATTAGTAGATGCCATGGTGGTTGTGGCAGCCACCAAGAAGGAACTAGCAGAAGAGAGTTCCACTGTTCATCCTCCTAATGAAGAGTATAGGGCGATGGACAGATTTGGGAAGCAGGTCTACGCTTCTTCGACCTTTGCCTTGTAGTTGTTGAACTTCATGGCACACTTCACTAGAACTTCAGAGGGCTCTGAACAAGAAGCCCTTAGATACCCTCACAGGAGTTGTGTCTGATGAGGTACAGGATAAAGTCGCCTCCCAACTTGCCACCCTAGACTCCATCTCTAACTCACCCATGAGGCTTATTGCACATGCAGCTGAAGGGACGACTAGGGCAGGGGTTCAGGCATAGCCATAAGGAGGCATGCCTGGATGTCCTTGTGTGATTTTGCGGCGCCATTCAAATCTTCATTCGTTAATGTTCTGTTTGACGGAGCTTCCCTTTTTGGTCCCAAAGTTAGATACCTTAGCCAGGTGCAAAAAGGATAGAAAAATCCTTTCTGACGTGGGCGTATGTTTTTCCAGTCCCCAATGCTCCTATTTCAGGAACCAGAGAAGTGGTAACATGTGGTTCAAGAAAACCCCACTTGGTAATGACTCCATTCAGGGCAGAGGGGGGTGCTATAATGGCAGATTCCAACCACGAGGCAGAGGTGGCCTGCAAAATCAGGGATGTTCTTTGTATTTCACTTTTGCAGTCATCACACTTGGGTTATCTGCCTGCAGGTAGCCCTCAGTTGGCCCGAATACCAGAGACTTAGTATTTCTGCATCGGTTGCTGTTTTTCAAGGACTGACATCATGTCATCAGGGGTATATAAACAGGCACCCGACGCCATTACATCAGTCTTTCTTGCTGAGGAGCCCGAAGCAGAAGCAGTTCGCACGAGTGCTGGTCAGCTGCTACCTGAGTTTTTCGTTTACGAATTGAATCATCCTGAAATCTTCTAAAGCTAAGTACCTCGTTGGGGATCCTTTGTTCTTGCTCTAAATGATGTCAGAAAAAGTTAACAATTGTCTTGCCTGTGTAAAGCAAATACCATACCAAGATTTTCATTCTTACTGCATCACCTGTTTAGGCCCAGACTACGACGTACCTCACTGTCAGTTTTGTGCCTTATTCAACACCTGAACCATTCATCTTCGGGCACTTATTGTCGCTAAATACTTTCGTTCTCGATCTCTGTATTTTGAAATGGCTTCAGTAAGCCATCCGACTACCAATATTTTGAAAAAACATAAGGATAAAGACAGAGACAGACCACACAGGTCCAAAACTGCCGACAATGCTTCTGTTAAGCTAGTCGCCAGTTCGCCAGTACTCAGTGAGGTGCTTTCGCAGCCCCTGATGCCCCCTTCTATGGATTCACAGGCCTCTACTGAGACCCATTCAGAGTCCAGTATGCCGCAAGACTCTTCTTCGACTATGGAACCTGCGGATGTCTCTACCTTGGATGGGTCCGGAGCCACTGAGCAGGCACCGGCTTCTGAGGAAGTTCTTCGCACTACCGATGTAAGACGCAAACCGACGACCTCTTTCGTGTCTTCAGTTCTGTCTAAAATTACCGAGTTTCTAAGACCAAGAGTACGTACTACGCCTAGAAAACCGACGACCAAAGCACATGCACCTGCTTCCTTGCCACAACATCAAATGTTTAAAATGGCAGAAGACCTTATTATGCTGATTAGGGGAAGCCAGCCTTCCCCTGCTAAGAGAAAAAGAACAGCCCCCTGCAGCTTCAACAGACCAAGAGTCCGAAGACTCTGAGGTATCTGATTATGAAGACATGCCCTTATCTGCTTATGAGGATTGTGATGCAGAGGAATCCATTCCCTCTGCCTGTCCTCCACAGGATTTTTCTTTTGGTGAAACCTTACTTAAAGAGAGCATTTCCATTGGGAATGCCAAGACTATCCTCAGTCCAAAAAGAGACTCAGAGAATTTCTAGATTTGCCACAACATAGGCCTTTAGCGATACCCCCAGTCCTGGAAGTTGTTGATGATGTCTTTATGGAATCCAGCCTTACCCTGATACTTTATCCCCTGCTCCTAGGAAACCAGACAGGTAGTAGAGAGTACCTGATTCTCACAAATTCCTTTTCAAAAATCCTACTGCTGATCCAGAGATCATTTCCCAGGGACCTAAACGTATCAAAGCTACTACTGCTAAGAATCCCACCCCTTCGTACAGGGATTCCAGAACTTTGGACAGATGGGGTAAGAAAGTATATACCTCTGCAACTCTCGCCATTAGGGCTCTGAATTGTCAGTTTCAAATGCTGAAGTACCAACAACATATTGTGGAACTTATTAAGCAAAAAATAGCAACCTTTGCAGACTGTGCAGAAAACAAAGAACTGCAAGAGCTTATGCATTCTGCAAGCCAAGTCAGCAAGCATACATTGCAGTGTGGTTTTGATGCCCTAGAAGCATATTGCAGGGCAGCAGTCACTGGTTCTGTACTAAGAAGGCATGCTTGGCTTAAGGAAAGACCTTGTCAGACCATGTCAAATCAAAGTTATTAGACACTCCTTTGCACAAGGACAGTCTGTTTGGCACCAAAGCAGAAGAGGTTCTTAAAAAGATGGAAGATAAAGCTAAATATTTGCAGACAGTTAAAGAATTCTTGCAAGTACAGCCTCCTAGATTCAGTAGGCATTGCCCTTCGAAACATTGGTCCTTTCCAGCCCACTCAAGGCCATCTCAAACCAGACCCAGGGGTAACAGACCAGCCAGACTACAGTCTCAGGGTATGTAGAGATCTAAGCAATGGAGTGCCTCCACCTCCAAAGCAGGGAGTGATAAGCCACCCCCTTATTGAAAGAATTCCCAATGACTTCTCAACTCCACTCCCCACCTCTGCCCAACTACTTGTGCCCCTAGGAGGAAAACTTGACCTTCATGCATAAAACTGGATTTCCATCACCAAAGACCGATGGGTCCTCAACATTGTATCCCAGGGGTACAAATTTTACTTCCACTCACTGCCAACCCCAAACGTGTTCCCAGACCTTCCTCCAAACCAGTGGGCAGAGGCACAAAATCAAGTTCACTCCCTGCTCTGTATAAAGGCAATTCAACCTATTCCTGCGGAACAGACAGGCCAAGGATTCTATTCCAGACTCTTCCTAGATCCCAGAAAAGAAGGCACTTGGCGCCCAATCCTAGATCTGTCAATTCTCAACACCTTCCTGGTGGTACCAAAATTAAAAATGCTCACCCTGCAGCAGCTTCTGCTTATGCTAGCCAAGGATGCCTGGTTAGTCACCCTCGACATAAAAGAAACCTGTTTGCACATCCCTATAAGGGACTCATGCAGGAAATATCTACGCTTCAGAGCAGGATCCATGCATTATCAGTTCTCTGCACTCCCCTTTGGCTTATCTACCACTCCCAGAGTATTCACGAAATGCCTGGCTCCAGCCATTACTTATTGCAGACAGAGAAATATCCAAATTTACCCGTACTTGGATGACTGTCTGATTCAGGCAGAATGTCAGGAAATGCTGTTGCAGCACCTCACATTTATAAAAAACTTCTAACCTCCCTGGGGTACACCATCAACGAAAAGAAATCAAAACTTGACCCCAGTCAAAAGATTGTGTTCCTGGGAGCAAGCTTGGACACAGCATCCCAGATGGCATTCCTCACTCCAGAAAAACAAGCCTATCTGACAGACTATTTTACTCAAATGGCCACCAGAACCCAGCTATCCGCTAGGAAAATCCTGCAGGTCCTAGGGTTCATGGCCTCATGCATCCTACTAATTCCGTATGCCAGACTACATATGAGGAAACTTCAGTGGTACTTAAAAAGTCTTTGGTGCCAACATTCTCAGAACCTGGAAACTGTCATTCCTATCATACCCTGTCTAAGGACAGAGTTTCTTTGGTGGGCAGCAGCATGCAACCACAACAAAGGACTGCCCTTTACTCAACCCCTCGCTGCCCAGACCCTAACCACAGATGTATCAGACTATGCCTGGGGGTCACCCATGGACGGCAAGTGCATTCAGGGCCTCTGCAGCTCAAGTCAAATTCATCTGCACATCAACCAAAAAGAGATGCTAGCTGTGCAGCACACTCTGACAGCTTTCAGATCCATACTCTCACCAGGACACCTGCTAATAAAAACAGACAACATCACAGTTATGTTGTACATCAACAAGCAGGGGGAACACACACTTACTCACTCTGCATACTAGCCATGGCCCTGTTGAACATGGCCTTGGACATGCAGGTCCATCTGCAAGCTCAATTCCTGCCAGGCAAACAAAACTCACTGGCAGACGACTTAAGCAAAAATCTCCTAGACCCACACGAGTGGCAATTAGAGCCCAGCACCTTCAAGCTTCTGATTCAGAAGTGGGGACCCCAGAGGTGGATCTGTTTGCCTCCCCCTGCAATCACCAGCTCAGCAAATTCTGCACCAGGACTCCTTACAGCAGGGCCTGGAAAGTGGATGCCCTATACTTCCAGTGGGTAAATCTCTCAATCTATGCCTTTCCCCCTCTGCCCCTTCTCTCAAGAGTATTGCTCAAGATAAGACGGGACAGACCCAGGGCAATTCTGATTGCCCCAGACTGGCCACGTCAGCACTGGTTCCCGCTCCTGCTCAGCCTGTCACCGGTGCCACCTTGGCACCTACACCAGAACCCAACCCTGCTCTCTCAGCAGGGGGGACAGATCATGCATCCGCAACTGCAAACCGTAAATCTTGCAGCCTGGCTTATTCTAGGAATTCTCCCCCAGTAACCAGCCTAAGCAAGCAGGTGCTGGACATCATTCTTGAAGCCAGAAGACCCCAGTACAAGGAAATCCTATGCTGATAAATGGAAAAGGTACTGCTCCTGGATTCAATCTAAAGGAGAAGACACAAATCTGCCCTTCCTGCCTCTAATGCTGGATTACTTAGCAGATCTACTCCACAGAGGCCTATCTTTCTCCTTCATTAAGATCCATGCCTCTGCCATTTCAGCTCATTACAATAATGAGCCACCTCTCTTCTCTCACCTTCTTATCATACAGTTCCTGAGAGGGGCAAACAACTTAAGGCCACCAAGGAGGGCACCCACCCCTGCTTGGGACCTTGACTTTGTACTAGAAAAGCTCACGCTTCCCCCCTTTGAGCCTGCAGCATCAGCAGAGTTAAAATTCCTCTCTTGGAAAACTTCTGGTCATCACTTCAGCTAGAAGAGTGTCTGAGCTACAAGCACTCATGGCTGTGGAACCCTTCATTATTTTCCATGCTGACAGGGTTTCCCTCAGGACTAACCCTTCCTTTATGCCTAAAGTGGCATCCAGTGTGGCTCTCAACCAATCTATCCATTTGCCAACCTTCTTCCCTAATCTTCAAAATAAAGAGGAAAGGATCATGCACTCCTTGGATGTGCATAGACAGCTCAGATACTACCTTGATAGGACTAAGCCCTTCAGGAAATCTGACTAGTTACTAGTCAGCTTTGCACCAGGGGCAGAGGGCAAGGCCATTTCTAAACAGACAATTTCCAAATGGATAGCACACTGCATTTATTTCTGCTACAATCACCATGGGAAATCGACCCTGAACGGGGTCAGAACACATTCCACTAGGGCAGCTTCTACCTCTACAGCATTCCTCAGGGGAGTCCCTACCAGGGACATCCTGGAAGCTGCTACCTGGAGTTCTGTAGACACCTTCACCAAGCATTACCACCTGCCTATCTTTTCCAATAGACACCTTCACCAAGCATTGCCACCTGCCTATCTTTTCCAAAGTCAGGCCGGGTTTTGCTACAGCGGTCTTGCAAGGCATACTAGCCAACCCCAACTCTTCTTGACTGCCTCCACCCTTCTTCAGCTTTGGGAATCTACCCAAGTGTGATGACTGCAACAGTGAAACACGAAGAACATAGTAGAGTTGTGTACACTTACCATAAATGTAGATGTTCAGATGTATTCAGTGTTGCAGTCCTGGTTTCCCTCAATCCAGCTCCCTTGTTTCTCTATCTTTCTCTCTCTTTCTCTCCTCTCTATGCCTATTACTCATCCCTTTCTGGGGTATTGGTATTGGCATTTACTGTTTACTGGTGGTGTTTTCCCCTCCATAACTTAGCTCCCTATTTGGGGGCTTCTGACATTTGAGGCAAGAAAAACTGGTGTAATGGCATTGGCTGCCTGTTTTTATTCCCCTGACGACCTGACATCAGTCCTGTAGCTACAGCAACCGACGCAGAAATACTAAGTATCTGGCATTCAGGCCGACTGAGGACTACCTGCAGGCAGATAATCCAAGTATGATGACTGCAACAGTGAATATGCTCAAACATCTACATTTATGGTAAGTGTACACAACTGTACTTTCCAGAGATTCCTTCTCAGGGAAACCCAATCAGCACTCCAGAAGAGAGGCCCGATTGCTTGCCTCTAGAGGCAGTTGGGGGGAAGACTATCCTTGTACCCACTAGCCTGGCAAAAAATAACCACAGATGCTTGGGTGCTAAGGATCATTACCAAAGGTAAATACATTCCATTCGACCTAACCCCAAAAACAGGAAGAAGGATTCACGATGTTCTACCCAATCAGAGGGATCAGGCAGCTCTAGAAATTCAAAAGCTGCTAAAAAAAAAAAAGTCATCCAAGAAGTACTATCAGATCAGACAGGATCTGGATTCTACTCAAGGTTCTTTTTGCTGCCAAAAAAGACAAGAGACTGGAGACCAATTTTGGATCTCCGTGTCCTGAACAAGTTTGTTCAATAGACAAAATTCCAGGTGGTCACAGTTCAGTCTATTTGGTGGTCACAGTTCAGTCTATTTTCCTCTTCTTAGGGAAAGACAATTGGATGTGTACTGTAGACCTCCAGGATGAGTATTACCACATAAAAATGGACAAGTGCTCCAGGAGGTTTCTCCGCTTCTAGCTGAGAGCCAGTCATTATCAGGTCCGAGCCCTGCCTTTCAATCTCACCACAGCCCCCTGGTTGTTCACCAAATATATGGCAGCAGTAGCAGCTCACCTGAGACTGCACAGATTCGGAGTGTTTCCATATTTGGATGATTGGCTCCTTAATGCCCTCACCAGGCATCTACTCAAACAGACAAGAGATTTCACCCTATGCATTTGCTCTCGTCTAGGTGTAATGGTGAATCTCGCCAAATGTCGGCTAAGTCTGACCCAACAATTGGAGTTCATAGGAGCCTGCCTGAATACAACCTCTTGCATAGCCTCCCTTCCTACTCACAGACTGCAGAAAATAAGATTGCAGGTGGACATTATTCTCTTCAACGACAATGTTCCAGCATTACTAGTTCTTCAGGCACTAGGATCCATGGTGGCGGCCATCACCACTAGCAACGTTCCACATGAGAATCCTACAGTGGCTTCTGTCCTCTGAATGGTCTAGCCTCACGCATCCTCTGACTCACTCCATCTGAATTAGCAATCGTTGCAAGAAGGATTTACCTTGGTGGATGAAATCTGAGGAAATTTTTTTGGGCTGACAGTTTTGTTTCACCCCATCCCCAGGCCATAGTGGTCATGGATGACCCCAGATCGGGTGGAGGGGGACATTTTCAGGGACAGACTGTCCAAGGCACTTGGTCCCTGATAGAGGCCAACCTGCATATCCAATGTTCTGGAACTGAAGGCAGTGCTCTTAGAGTTGCAAGCCTTTCAAACTGTCCTCCCTCTAGGAACAATTCCAGTTCAGTCAGACAACATGTCAGTAATCTGGTACATCAACAAGAAAGGTGGAACCAAGTCTTAACCCCTGTGTTGAGAATCCCTCAGAGTGTGCCAATGGGCGATCTCTTCAAACTGCTTTTTGATAGCAAAGCACATGCCGGGAAGCTCAAATGTGATAGCAGACAAATTGAGCAGATGCATCCTCCTACCTCATGAGTGGTCT
The DNA here is from genome assembly GCF_019279795.1 of Protopterus annectens. Taxonomy (NCBI): domain Eukaryota; kingdom Metazoa; phylum Chordata; order Ceratodontiformes; family Protopteridae; genus Protopterus; species Protopterus annectens. The sequence continues at coordinate 1,705,787,101 of NC_056729.1, read as the reverse complement.
CTCAGTCTCGGAGTGGCGAAGGAGATTTTCCGTTGCTGTGACCTATTTGCATCCCCCCAGAACAACAAGTGCAGCAGCTACTTTGCCCTAATCCCCCCTCAGGGGGAGTCCCCAAGAGATGCTGTACTTCACAATTGGGCCTTGGGACTACTGTATGCCTTTCCTCCCATTCTCTGATACCCGTTATTTAAAGAAGGCCATAAGGTTGAGGAGCAGAGTGATTCTCATTGCCCCAGTTTGGCCTCGCCAAGTCTGGATCTCTTTCTTTGGCCTTACCTACTTCAACATCCATGGACTGTGGACCCAGATCCAGAGCTCCTGTCCCATACTCAGGGACTGTTTCATCCAAATCTGAAAAACCTCAAGCTTACAGCTTGGTTGCTGCAGTTCCATTGATTGCAAGGCAAAATAACATGTCTTCCCCAGTTCGAAAAATTTTGCTAGCTTCCCATAAACCTTCCACAAGGAGACTCTACCTCAGCAAATGGAAAAGATTTTCCTTATGGGCATGCGATAATGAACTTGATCCTTTCTCGGCATTACTTGAAGAGTTTTTGCAATTTTTGTCTACACTCTTTGAACAAGGAGCTTCCTCTTCTACCATCAGAGTTCAGCTTACTGCTCTCTCTAATTTCCATAATGGCCTTGAAGGACAGTCCTTAATTTCACATAGACTGTACAAGGTTTTAATAAAGGAAACTTTAAGGTTAAAGCCTCCTTATAGGGAACCCCTCTTTCCCTGGGATCTTACTGTGGTTTTGCAGTCCTTGGTCCAACCCCTTTTGAGATGGCAGATACCTGTGATTTGAAATTTCTTTCATGGAAGACCATTTTCTTAATAACCGTTAATCTGCCAGGAGGATTTCAGAGATTCATGCATTATCCTCAAAACCTCCATATTTGATTTTTCATAAAGACAGAATGCCACTAAGAACCAATCCATCCTTTCTTCCAAGGGTCGTATCTGATGCTAACACTAATCAATCCATTGAATTGCCAGTATTCTTCCCAAATTTTTCTAACAAAGTAGAATACTACTTACATTTATTAGATGTGCACAGATAATTGCATTTTTATCGCAACAGAACTAAAGATTTCAGAAAGTCAGACCAGTTATTTGTTTGCTTTCCTTTTGGGGTCCTTCCATGGGTAAACCAGTTTCAAAAGTCACATTGTCTTAAGTGGTTAAGAGACTGCATCACCTTTATCTACAACAAGAAAAACCTCCAACTGACAGCCCCAGTGAAAGCACCCTTCACCAGAAGAAAATTAAAGATGTTATGTTGTCCCGTCTCGCCTTCGTTCTTGCTGGTTGGGTTCAGAGCCGATCCTCTGCTCTGACTCAGCTGATTTACTGTAGCTTATACTGGCTTGAGGCTAACCCCTATCCCAACATGCCTAATGGTAGCTACCCAGATCTCGTTTGCTTGCCGCTTGCAGCGTCAAGATTGTGACTACTGGCTCAGGCTAAGTATTTAGAGTTTTTTCATATATATTGTCATCCTTTTCAGGGTTTTACTGTTTAGTTACCTTGTTAGTGTGTATATTTATCCCCGTTTAGTCTAATGACCTTCTTCTACTTGTTGTTGGGTGTTCTTGGCCATCCTTTGAGCCCGTTTAAATTTGAGGGTTCTTCTTCTTCTTCCACTTTTTTGGAGTAGCTGTTTAAGTTAGAGGCTCTCCTGTGGGGGGAGTCACCATTTTACTTAGAGGGTCTCCCCCTTTTTTGTCTTCTTCTTTTTCCTTTCTAAAAATAAAATAAAAGAGGTAGCCTTTGTTGTTTGTTGCTAGCCGTTACAGCCTTGTTAGTAGTGTTAGTTGTGTGTTGCTAGCTGTTACAGCCTTGTTTTTTCACTGCTATGTTTGTCTAGTTATCCAGAAATGTCCAAAGAGTCTAAACCCTCTGGCTTCAAAAAATGCAACTCTTCTTGCCAAAAAATGTCACTTACAGATGTCACGAGTTGTGTATACTGTTTAGGGACTGTTCACCTGCAGGACTCATGCTGTATCTGTCGTGCTTTCAGTTCTAGAGTCCTGCAGGAGAGAAAGAACAAGCTAATTCTGTGTGGCCTTCTGAAGACCCCTCAAGATCCTTTGTGTCAGGCTTCTCAGCCAGCTAAACTGTCTGTAAAATCCCCTAAGTCATCCTCATTGGTTCTGAGCTCGGAACAATCTAAATCCACTGTCAAACCCTCGGCTGTGTTGGTTCCCAGTGTTGGCTCTGACAAAGCTAGGTCTCTGTTGGCTCCATCAGTATCTTCTGAGCCAGTCCGGGCCCATAAAAGAACCAGGTCTCCTCCTTTGGAGCCGGTGCGCTCTGCTCTACAATCTCCTTTGCTGCAATCTGGGGCGGGCAGTCACCAGTCGTCTTCTCACTCCTCTCGATCCTCCAGGCTTTTGGATCCTGATGTGGAGAGAGTGGTCAATAGGCTCCTGAAGTCACAGGCACTTGCCAAATTGCTATTGAACCCAGCCCATAAGGAATTGGCTCCTTCAGCCCATCCAGCTTCTCCATCGGTTCCTCCTCCGACTCTCTTGAGCTCGGAGCCAGAGTGCATGGAGGTTGTGGTGGTGGAACTGTTTGCTCCAGTTACTTCTCCTTTATCGGTTCCGAACCCTACTCCGATCTCATCGATGTCTCAGTCCATCGAGGGATCTGGGTGCCGAAGCTCTCTTGCCAGCTCCCAGTGGGGAAGTGGCATCGGACCCTTGTCCGACCTTACTCTCCCTCTCAGAGCTTCGGCTCAGGTGAGCTTGGCTCCCACATCAGCCTTGGAGCCATCGCTTTCGGTTTGCAAGAGATCTCTGGGCTGTTCAGAGACGAAGGCTCCTTCAACTTGGGACCATGGTGCCTTCGAGGTGATGAGCGTGCTGTCTCCTGAGACTGCCCCACCCTCGGCTCCATTGGCTCCCTCTCCCACGGTGTCTGTGCCTGCCTTTCACCCTCCCCCTTCCTCCAGGAGTAGGGAACCTATGTCCCAGGATGGCCCATTGGGCGACCCCATTTCTTTCAAAATCTCCCCCAAATATTTGGAGGAGGTCCCTCGGAAGAAAAAATGTAAGAGGAAGAATCTGGACTCCCCTGAGTCCATCACTTCAGATACAGACTTGTATGAATCGGAAGGGTCCACACGGTCCCCCTTTGAGGATGTCTCTTTTTTGGACATCTTGGAAATCCTTAGACAGAGGGGTGACTGCAAGTCCTTAGCTCCTTCTGAGGATGAGTCTGTCTACCTGGACACATTTGGTTCCTGACCCTCCACCTCTTGGGTGTCTCCGCCTTTTGACTCACTTTTTTCTGTAGTGAGTCAGAAGGCGTGGAGTGCTCCAGAGACCATGGAACCAGTTCTGCGGAGACCAAATAAATTTATAACCGCACCCGAGTACAAATCCTTCCTTTCCAAAGGGGTTCCTGTTGATGTTGTGGTGGTTTCATCTGTCCATCTGCCGAACAAGGAGTCCCATACGATGGACAGATATGGGAAGCGTATGTTCTCTTCAGTGACCTTTACTCTGAGGTCGTTGAAATACTTGTCGCATTTCACATGACTTCAGAGGGATCTCCTAAAGGAGTTAGGAGATAGGATCCTACAGCTGAGGGAGTTGCGAACAATGAGGCCTCCCAACTTGTGACCTTGACATCAGTGGTTAACTCCTCCATGAGGCTCATTTCTTATGCGGCAGATGGAGCGAGGAGGGCAGCAGGTACCGGAGTTGCTTTGCGGAGACACTCCTGGATGCTCCTTTGTCAGTTTGCGGAACCATTCAAGTCTTCCTTTACCAATACCCACTTTGATGGCTCGTCCTTGTTTGGGCCTCAGGTAAAAGAGAATCTCACCAGGTGTGAACAGGATGGCAAGACTCTCCCTGTCGTAGGAGTCCATTTTTCCACTCCATCTAGACCCTATCCTAAAGGTCAGAAGAGTGGAAAGATGTGGTTTCAAAAATCCCAGGGAGCTTTGCCTGAGAAACAACAAAGGAAGACGCCGGTCTCGTGGCAGAGGGGGTCCGCAACAGCAGGGCGACAGAGATACGTTCGCTGCTACACCCTTCCAGCACTCCTGAAGGGAGGCCCGACTGTCTGTCTCTGGAGGCAGTCGGGGGCAGACTGTCATTGTACCCAACAGCCTGGCAAACTGTCACAAAAGAATCATGGATACTGTCAATAATATCCAGGGGTTACAAAATTCCCTTTTCCCCAATTACCCCCCTCAAGAGAAAAACATTCTATCCCAGACGTTACACTCAGTCTTTGGGATCAAGCAATCCTAGAAGTTCAAAGATCGCTTGAAAAAAGAGCCATCCAAGAAGTTCCCGCAGACCAAATCGAATCTGGAACTTACTCAAGGTTCTTTTTAGTTCCAGAAAAGACAGGGGACTGGAGACCCATTTTGGATCTCAGCAAGCTAAATAAACTGGTATAAGAAATGAAGTTCTGGATGGTAACACTGCAGTCCATTTTTCCCTTTTTGGGTCAGGACAATTGGATGTGCTCCATCGGTCTCCAGGATGCGTACTACCACTTAAAAATGGACAGGCAGTCCAGGAGATTCCTACGCTTCCGGCTGTGAGCCAGTCATTATCAGTTCAGAGCTTGGTCTCACCACAGCCCCCAGGGTGTTCACCCAAGTGTATGGCAGTGGTCACGGCTCACCTGAGGCATCTAGGATGCCAGGTGTTTCCATATCTAGATTACTTGCTCCTCACTGCCACCACCAAGCATCAACTAATCAATTCACAGGACTACACAATTCAAACTTGTTCCCAGCTAGACATCACCATAAACTATGAAAAGTCTGCCTTGTTGCCTTGTCAGTCTATTGCCTTCATAGGGGCAGACTTAGATGCAAGACACATGATAGCAAAGCTGCCTCAAGACAGGGTGTCAACCATTCGTCAGCAAGTTTTGTTTCTCATAAAAAAGACGAGAGTTCAGGCAAGAGAAGTACTGAAGGTCTTGTGCTCAGTGGCCGCAACAGTTACTCTAGTTCCTATGGCTCGCTTCCACATGAGGATTCTGCAGTGGCTTCTTTTCTCTCAATGGTCTTTCCAGGATTTACCAATGTCACACATGATCTTGATCATGGAATCTTGCAAAAAGGACTTAGTATGGTGGCTTGTCTCCCCCAGGTGACTCTGGGCAGACGCTTTCTAGACCCCCATCCAGTAACCACAGTGACCACAGGTACCTCCGAGATAGGGTGAGGGGGGCATTATCTGGGACAGACCGTCCAAGGGATGTGGCAACCTCACGAGTACCATTTGCACATCAGTGTTCTAAAGATGAGAGCAGTGCTTCTGGAGTTGCAAGCACTTTAAGACTATCTACCTACTGGGACCATTGCAATTCAGACAGTATGTCAGTGGTGATACATCAACAAGCAGGGCAGGACCAGATCTTACCCCTTGTGTCGGAGGCCCTTTGAGTGTGGCAATGGGCGATATCTTCCCAACATTTTCTGATTGTGATGCACATTCCCGGTAAGTCCAACGTGATAGCAGATAGGCTCAGCAGGGCTATCATCATGCCTCACGAGTGGTCCCTGAAGCAAGAGTTCCAGACTTGATTTTTCACAAATGGCGCCAGCTGTGCTGCGATCATTTTGCCACTCTCCTCAACAACAAATGCAGCAGCTACTTTGCCTTAGTCCCCCCCACCGGGACAGTCACCCAGGGATGCACTTGTTCACGATTGGCCTCCGGGACTACTCTATGTCTTTCCACCGTTCCCTCTAATCCCAAAGGTACTTCAGAAAGCAAAGTCATTGGGTTGCAAACTCATTGCTCCTTACTAGCCTTATCAGATATGGTTTCCATTTCTCCACCATCATCTTCAAGTGGAGCCTTGAATACTAGACCCAGTTCCAGACCTCGAGATTCATCAGTCAGGCAGGCTCCATCCCTCCCTCCAAACTCTCTAGCTGACTGCTTGGTGTCTCCACTTCCAGTCTTAGCCAGGCTCCCCAGCATTTCCCTGGCAGTGCAACACATCCTAGTGTCCTCTAACAAGCCCACTACCAGGAAGAATTGCACTAGCAAATGGAAGAGGTTCTCTTATTGGGCAAAGAGTAATGATATTGATCCCTTCACTGCTCCTTTTCACAAGATTCTTGATTTCCTGGCCAAAACTTTAGAATGAGGGGCAGCTGCAGCTGCTATCAGGGTCCAACTGGCTGCTGTCTTCAATTTTCATTTAGGAGAGTTAAGCTCTAACATCATGTCACTTAAGTTGTGCAGAGCATTCTTATGAGGTACAACTCTTTTACGGCCCCCCGGTAAGAGACCCCCCCCCCAGACCTAAACTTGGTTTTAGCCTCTCTGGTTCTTCCACGCAGCACCTTGCCCCTGAAATTTCTATCTTGGAAAACCCTTTTCTTGGTTACCATAACCTCAGCTAGATGGGTTTCTGAATTACACGCTTTATCTATTCGCTCGCCGTATCTCCTCTTTCACAAAGATAGTCTCTCTCAGAACCAATCCTTCCTTCTTGCCAAAGGTATGTTCAGACTATAATTTAAATCAGTCCATTGAACTTCCTGTATTCTTCCCCATTTATGGCAACAAGGCAGAGTATACTCCACCAATTTGGATGTTCATAGACAATTATGCTTTTATTTACACAGGACCAAAGACTTTAGAAAATCAGATCAATTGTTTGTATCCTTTGCTGACAATAAACAAGGTTCTCCAGTTTCAAAAGTGACCTTATCAAAGTGGCTGTCAGACACAATCAGTTATTCTTATGATTTGCGTAAAAAGAAGCTTCCAGGGAGGGCCAGAGGACACTCTACCAGGGCCTTGGCTACCTCTGTTGCCTTCCAAGCCAAATTGCCTTTAGATTCAATCTGTGCAGCAGCAACATGGGTAAATCCTCATACCTTTATCACTCATTACAAAGTGGATGTGGTTTCCCGGAACAGGGCATCCTTTGGTTCTACGGTCCTGAAGAGTTTGTTCCAGTGAGCCACCCAAGAACCAGGTGCTGGGGACACAGTCCCAACCAGCAAGAACGAAGGCGAGATGGGACAACATAACATAAAGAAGTTATGTACCTACCATGATGTTCCATGTTTGTTGTCCTTCATCTTGTCTTCCTCCTTGAGTTCCCCCCTCCTTCCCCCTTCCTTGAAGGATCAAGAGGAATTCTTTTCATTGCTTACACTGGCTGAGTTTCCTGTTGACATACCAGGTTAATTAACCATGTTTTGTTTTTTTCCTCTTTCCTTCCTAACCTCGAATGTGTAAAAGTTTAGTAAAATTTGCATTTGCTACGATTGTCTAGTGTGAGCTATCACAATTGAGATTTGGGTAGCTACCGCTAGGCATGTTGGGATAGGGGTTAGCCTCGAGGCAGTATAAGCTCTTGAGCTGTAGTAAATCTGCTGAGTCGGAGCTGACGATCGGCTCTGAACCCAACCAGCAAGAAGGAAGGCGAGATGAAGGACAACAAACATGGAACGTTATGGTAGGTACATAACTTCTTTTTTTGGAATGACCCAGCCAGACCCCAGACCTAAATCCAATAGAAAATCTGTGGGGTGACCCAAAGAGGGCTGTGCACAAGCAATCTGACAGATTTGGAGCACTTTTGCAAGGAAGATTGGGCAAATATTGCCAAGTCAAGATGTGCCATGCTGATAGACTCCTACCAAAGAAGACTGAATGCTGTAATTAAATCAAGAGGTGCTTCAACAAAGTATTAGTTTAAGGGTATTCATACTTCTTTTTTAATTGAATTGTACAGTTTATAGGTCACATTAAAGGTGGGAAAAGTTTTGAAATGATTTATTGTGGTCTCGTTTTTTATATCACAAAAATCTGGCATTTTAACAGGGCTGTGTAACTTTTTATATCCACTGTATGTATAGATCTGCAATCGTGGGACTCCACACATATCTGCTGACCTCACAAGACCCAAACGTAGTAAAAGTTTTGAAACATGAGGAGAATAAATGTAAGATGACTTCTCTGCTTAATCTAGCAGAAGCTTATCGGCATCAAGCAGGAATGGAAATCAAACCATAAATAAATAAAAATCGGGCAGCAACTGAATGTGGCAAAAAAACAAAAAAAAAACAAAAGAAAGAATATAAGGTGAAGGATCAGATGAGAAGGCAAGAAATGTGATAAAAGCATAAATATAGTTGCAAGAATAGAAAACTTCTGGAAGAACTTCTTATTGATCAGGAACGAACACAGGAGTAAGGTAAGGAGAGGCGAATTTAAACCAAGAGATGAAAGGTTAATATTGGCGGCCCAAGATAGTCTGCTGCATACATGTTGGTTTATAAAGTCCATTGAACATGTAGGAGAAACAGACAAATGTAGTTTAAAACCTAATTGGAAACAGTTGCGCACCTTGTTGCTGGTTGCGACATACTAATGGCAGAAGGACTGTATACTGAAAGGCATAATAATGCGACGAGACTGTTGCACTGGGGATTGTGCAGACAATATGGTACTGAAGTGGGCGAAAAACACTGGAAACATGAACTACAAAGCATTATAGAACATGAAGAAGTCTACATCACATGGGATCATTCATTACCAACAGTTCAAAAGATAGATGCTAGAAAACCGGCTGTAGTGGTCCAAGAAAATAAGACAAGAGTAGCATTGATCACTGAAATTGCCACACCCAGTGACTACAGTGTCTTGCGTACAGAGAGGCACAAAGTCATAAAATGTCAGGATCTGCAGGCAGAAACGAGAGCAATGTTGAAGAAAGATACCCAGACAGTTTCAATAATAGCAGGAGCAATGAGTCTTATAAAAAAGAATTTACAATCCTATTTAGATATATTACCAGCAAGAGGTTCTCCCGTTCGATTCTTGGCTGGAGTGCGGGGAGTGCCTTCTGTGTGGATTCTGCATTGCCTCCCCGCGGTTGGGTGGGCGTTCGAAAGACATGCGTAAATGGGCGTGCCTTTGTTGAAGGTTGAACGTCAAGCTGGCACCTCAGCGTTCATGAAAATCTACTGCCAATCATTACCGGACCGGAGTTCCGCTGTGACGACCCCTAACCGGGAAAAGCCGAAAGACAACAACCAATACATGTAACTCCGTAAGAACTGCAAAAGGAGTCATTCCTGGGCACATTGCGGGTGCTGCAAAGAACACTACTGCCTGACATCAAAGACTGAAACAATACTAATTTCATGAACGTTAATCATACTTTGACTTAGGAATGGGGTCCATTCCCGTCATGGTATTAGAAACCCAAAAGACTTGGAGAAATTAAAAAGACATTCCTTGAGTTAACATTCGAGGCAAGTTATTGCAGAGGTTTGTGATAAACGTCAAATGCAGATTAAGCAGTTAGTTTAGTAAACTGATGTTACTTGTACTGGTTAGTTTCTTCTGTTTTGTTACACTTATATTTCCTCTTCTTCTTTATGCCCTCACACCACTTTGTCATGCCCCACTTTGCCATTCTCAGCATTGCTTCTTCCTTTGCTTTATTTCTGCTTCTGTTTCTGGTATATTAACTGTCTTGACAACCAGCAGTGCACAGTACCTCTGTCTTTTAATCTTTTTGCTGTGGGGAATCCTCGTGTGTCATTTTACCAGTTTTGATGCACTTCTGTCTGATAGTCCATCAAGAATCTGCAGTCTGCTTTTCCTTATTTTGTCCTGTGACATGCAGTCATCCTTTCCTTTCTACCGCCATTGCACCCTTCTCCTGCTTTCTTTTTTCCTGTACTTTTCGCCAAAGGCACTGTCCTCCTTACCTGACTGTTCATTAATAACCTATGATGGTCTGTTCTGTATATTGCTCGTGGCAGCTTTTAACAACATGGGCTGCTTGTCAGATCTGCATTCGTCTAATTCTGACTTAGCTGGTACTTCTCAGTTACTCATCCAACCTTACTTGCCCCTTATTCAAACTGTATTATGTTAAATTCACAGAATTTTGTAGAACTGCAGTGTGTGTTTATAATTCACAGTCATGATTTTTGCATTCCTTGTTTCTGTGTAATTGATGTATTTGACACATGATCTACAAGTGTCATTTTGTATTTTAGCAACGGGATTGTCTTCTCTCTAACTCTGTTACATGACTTTATTTTATTATTTTGGTATGTTATGTGCCTATCAGAAATATGACATGTATGAATGGAGCTTTTTTTCTAAAGCCTCTGCTAAAACCAGACTGTCCATTTTTAGCTTCCTTTATATTTACCACAGACTGTTTCACATCACTGTCTTCTTGCTGGCATCACTTTCTCAAATTGTTGTCAGAACCACTGTGATCCTTGTTAATAATAATCTACAGTTTAACCTTAGCATGTGTCTGTCTGCTTCCTTCCTGTTAAGAATTCCAAGATATTAATTACTTTTTAAATAGCTGATGTTCTGTAACAGAATGCATCACACAGAAAAGGATTTGCAGACTACTCGGGTGTGAATGCCAGTTAAATTGCTGCACATTTCTTGCAGGTTTCGTCATTCATAGAGTACATCAAAATATAAAATATTTTAGTTTTACTAATCTGTTAGCATTGTATTTGTACCTTTCCGCTGACTTAAGCTTCTAGTGCTTCATTTCTCAAGCAGTTTATCCAGTGTTTGCTTGCTGAATGTAGTCTGCAGTGCATTCTATTGACGTTTGTCTTCATTTTATTTTGTAACACATATTTTTAAAGGGTTCTCCATAGTAGTTAAATGAAGAGCAGTTATTTTATTTTTAAACACCTGAATTATCACTTGTGACATAGGCACAGTTTCATTTATGTAGAAGTAATAAAACCATATTAAGAAGTTCACAATTACAAACATTATACATCACCTTTTTATATATCCTATAATCTAGGCAACATTACATAAGTTATTTGTCTAGGGGAGAAATAGTGGGTATAGCTAGGACACAGCGGGGAGTAGGCGACAGTGAGTTGGTGAATAACAGGTGATAATATATAGTGCATCTGTAAGAGTTTTAAAGAGGCTGGATAGTGGGTAGGGAAAAGGAGTTAGAATATGTCAGCCACGTGCTAGGCAGTTACAAGTAACGTGTGATAATATATAGTGCATCTGTGGGAGTTTTAAAGAGGTTGGATAGTGGGTAGGGGAAAGGAGTTAGAATATGTCAGCCACGTGCTAGGCAGTTACAAGTAACGTGTGATAATATATAGTGCATCTGTAGGAGATTTAAAGAAGTTGGATAGTGGGTAGGGGAAAGGAGTTAGAATATGTCAGCCAGCCAGGGGCTAGGCAGTTACAAGTAACGTGATAATATATAGTGCATCTATGGGTGTTTTAAAGAGGTTGGATAGTGGGTAGGGGAAAGGAGTTAGAATATGTCAGCCAGGGGCTAGGCAGTTACAAGTAACGTGTGATAATATATAGTGCATCTGTGGGAGTTTTAAAGAGGTTGGATAGTGGGTAGGGGAAAGGAGTTAGAATATGTCAGCCAGGTGCTAGGCAGTTACAAGTAACGTGTTAATGTACAGTGCCATCTGTGGGAGTTTTAAAGAGGTTGGATAGTGGGTAGGGGAAAGGAGTTAGAATATGTCAGCCAGGGGCTAGGCAGTTACAAGTAACGTGATAATATATAGTGCATCTATGGGTGTTTTAAAGAGGAGGTTGGATAGTGGGTAGGGGAAAGGAGTCAGAATATGTCAGCCAGGTGCTAGGCAGTTACAAGTAACGTGTTAATGTACAGTGCATCTGTGGGAGTTTTAAAGAGGTTGGATAGTGGGTAGGGGAAAGGAGTTAGAATATGTCAGCCAGGGGCTAGGCAGTTACAAGTAACGTGATAATATATAGTGCATCTATGGGCGTTTTAAAGAGGAGGTTGGATAGTGGGTAGGGGAAAGGAGTTAGAATATGTCAGCCACGTGCTAGGCAGTTACAAGTAACGTGTTAATGTACAGTGCATCTGTGGGAGTTTTAAAGAGGTTGGATAGTGGGTAGGGGAAAGGAGTTAGAATATGTCAGCCAGGGGCTAGGCAGTTACAAGTAACGTGATAATATATAGTGCATCTATGGGTGTTTTAAAGAGGAGGTTGGATAGTGGGTAGGGGAAAGGAGTTAGAATATGTCAGCCACGTGCTAGGCAGTTACAAGTAACGTGTGGTAATATATAGTGCATCTGTGGGAGTTTTAAAGAGGTTGGATAGTGGGTAGGGGAAAGAAGTTAGAATATGTCAGCCAGGTGCTAGGCGGAAATTGAAAAAGGGTAATTGTGAGGTGATGTTCAGGGAAGAATTAAGGCAGGCACTGTGTGGCAGTGAAGAGTTAGCGAATAGCTGGATAACTGCAGCAGAGCTAGTGAGAGATCGCTAGAAAGGTGCTTGGTGTGACATCTGGAAAGAGGAAGGAGGACAAGGAGACCTGGTGGTGGACAAGGAGACCTGGTGGTGGAATGAAGAAGTACAGAAGAGTATACAGAGAAAGAGGTTGGCGAAGAAGAAGTGGGATTGTCAAAGAGATGAAGAAAGTAGACGAGTATAAGGAGATGAGGTGCATGGCAAAGAGAGAGGTGGTGAAGGCCAAGGATAAGGCGTATGAAGAGTTGTATAAAAGGTTGGACATTAAGGAGGGAGAAAAGGACATGTATCGATTGGCTAGACAGAGGGACCGTGGTAGTAAAGATGTGCAGCAGGTAAGGGTGATAAAGGATAATGAGGGAAACATACTCACAAGCAAGGAGAGTGTGTTGAGCAGATGGAAAGAGTACTTTGACAGGTTGATGAATGAAGAGAATGAGAGGGAGAGAAGGTTGGGTGATGTGCGGATAGTGAATCATGAAGTGCAGTGGATTAGCAAGGAGGAAGTAAGGATAGCTATGAAGAAGAAGAATGGAAAGGCTGTTGGTCCAGATGACATACCTGTGGAAGCATGGAGGTGTTTAGGTGAAATGGCAGTGGAGTTTTTAACTAGATTATTTAATGAAATCTTGGAAAGTGAGAGGATGCCTGAGGAATGGGGTAAAAGTGTTTTGGTACAGATTTTTAAGAATAAGGGTGATGTGCAGAGTTGTAGTAACTACAGAGGGATTAAACTGATCAGTCACAGCATGAAGTTATGGGAAAGAGTAGTGGAAGCTAGGTTAAAAAGGGAGGTGATGATTAGTGATCAGCAGTATGGTTTTATGCCAGGAAAGAGCACTAGAGATGTGATGTTTGCTCTGAGAGTGTTGATGGAGAAGTACAGAGAAGGTCAGAAGGAGTTGCATTGTGTCTTTGTGGATTTAGAGAAAGCATATGACAGGGTGCCTAGAGAGGAGTTGTGGTATTGTATGAGGAAGTCGGGAGTGTCAGAGAAGTATGTAAGAGTGGCACAGGATATGTACGAGGGTAGTGTGACAGCAGTGAGGTCTGCGGTGGGAGTGACTGATGCGTTTAAGGTGGAGGAGGAAAGGGAGCTTGTTGGCGTTGGGAGAGGTAGTCTTGAAACCATAATAGAGTTGGGGGTAGCTAGTTTTAATTCTGAGAGTGATGTTAGAAGTTTTGTATGGCAGACTGTATCAAACGCCTTTGATAAATCAAGGAAAACTTCAGACAGTAGTTGGCCGTTGTTGCATTGCATATTTACTAGGTTACTAAAATGGATGAGTGCAGTGGTAGTGCTATGTTTGGGCCGGAATCCGTGTTGAGTTTCGGCAAGAAGATTGTTGGAGAAGAGATGTGTTAGGATCTGGGTGTGGATACATTTTTCCATTATGTTAACCAGTGGAGAAAGTATAGCTATAGGGCGGTAGTTTGTTAGGTCAGTGGATGTGCCCCTTTGTGTATTGGTATAATGTAGGAGATTTTCTAGAGAAGTGGCACCTTTTTTTCTGAGACTTATCTGTTAATGATTATAGAGATTGGGTAGGAAATGGCTTTGCCAGCTATTTGTAAGAATTTGGCAGGTAGTTTGTCTACTGCTAGGGTGGTGGGTTTAAGTTTGGTTAGGTGTCTATAGATGGTGTAAGTTGGCACATGTTGAAGGATGAAGAAGATGGCGTTATTTGATGGTTTACATACTATAGTGGGGGTTGAGGAGTGTGGGTCTGTTGGCAGCTTTAGTATAGAGTTGGTAAAAAAACTCATTGAATTGGGTGGCTGTGTTTATAGAGGTGGTGTCTATGTTTGGATGAGGAGTTGGTGATTTACCTGGTTGGAAAATACTGTTTATAGTGGCCCAGAACTTTTGTGGGTTGGTATTGTGCTTAGTTTGAATTGCCCTATAGTATTTTTGTTTGTCTCGTCTAATTTATTTTTTTACAGTGTTTCTCAGTTCTAAGAATGTTTGAGTGTTAGGAGTAGTTTCGTTTTTCCGCCAGGTGTCCCATGCATTGTCCCTTTGTTTCATAAGTTGCCTAGTGCTCTTGGTAAGCTATGGGACATAGATGGTTTTAGTGTGGATCTGTCTTGGTGGCGCAAGTTAATTGAGAAGGCCTAAGAAGATAGTTTTGAAATAGTCAACTGCTTCATCTAAAGGAAGTGTTAAAAGAGTGGACCAGTTAGTGTGTATGGGCTGTATTAAGGTTGTCAGGCGTGAAGTTTTTAATGTGTCTGATGTGTTTGAGAGAGCTAGTTCTAGTGAGTTTAGTTTGGTCTTTGATGAAGAATGTCGAGTAGTGTACCGAAATTATGGGTGGAAGATGGGTAGTTGGTGATAATCCAGTCTAGTATTGATTCTTTTTTGAGGTTTTGTCTACCTTAGTAGGGGTTTGTATAAGCTATGAAAAAACATAAAGGTTAATATGATTTGAGGGGTGGGGTGATTTAAATGAGGTCCAATCAATATTGAAGTCACCTAGTATAATGGTTTAGTTGGGGAGGGTTTCTGATGTCCAGTGGAGAAGAGATTCTAGGGTTTTGATGTTATCTCCTGGAGGATTATATGATCCTAAGATATTTAGCCTTTTTTGTGCATTTAGGCTTACCTTAGCAAGCAGGATCTCTGCATTATTAAATGCAGGGATTTCTATGTTAAATAGAATAAATACATTTATTTATACAAATGTAAGATTGCCTTTGTCATATATGAAAATGTATTTATATAAATGTAAGATTGCCTTTGTCATATGTGAAAATTTAATAAAGATATTTGGAGAAAAAAAAAAACACGAGCTTCTCTATTCTTGCATTAGTGGAAGGAACAAAAGTCAACCCTTTGCTGAGGAATTCAGCAGTGTCACTTCCATATGAATTGTACATGAAACTGTAAATTGAAGTCACCTGAGAGGTTGGAGACAATATGAGGTGTATGGTGATCCCAAATAGTTGAGGTGCTGTCCAACTTATCTCTTCCTCCAGTTCTGTCTCCCCCCCGATTGTCATTCCTGTTGTTGGTTGGATTGTGACCATCGTTGCTTGTATGGACTCCCTGTTGATATCCTTGATTTCTCTGCCTTTCCAACCTCCTCAAAGGATCTTCTTCCAAAGGGGGAGATGTTTCTTTCAGTAAGTTGACCATTTCTAAAGGGTCGTTGTAGTTGTCCAACTGGATAAAGACAGAATCAGCCTGCCCTGGGGGTCTTGGATAGGCTCAAACTTCTGGTATTCCTTTCTGTGTCTCTCCAACTTCTTTTCCTTCCTTTTTTTTTTAACATCTAAAATGACTTTGTCTGTAGTTGAAAACATGTTCTGATATTGCCCCTGATCAAAACGCAAGTCTTTAGCAATTGTTTGGTCTTGTTCATTAACTTCACAAATCAGGCCCTCAGTGGTTCTTTGATTGTGTTTAATAAGCAATTCCAACAACTCACAACCCTGGTGATTAAACAGTTCCAACATGTCAGGTGGAGTGGGGAATCTGGAAACATCCAACTACGTAATTCTTTAGGAATTTTTCTGACTTTTAAAAACTCTGTGAAGTAGGTATTTTCTGCTTGCAATTTATGACACCTAAAAAGAATCTTTTCCAATACCATCATATTATTGTCATCTCAATTTTTACCAGGGTCTAGTGCCAAATTACTAGTGTGACCCATATGGATATTTATTAGGTGTCTCACATTCTCAAACAATGTGCCCAAGTGGAATGGAACAAGAAGATGTATTGTTGAATTCCGAAATGCTCCTTGAATGTCCTATAGTGTTACCCACTTGTTGGGAAAATTGTACTAGTTAGGTTAAAAAAAACGAGACTTGCCACTATAATCTTCCATGTTAGCCACTGGTCATGCCCCATTAGCTCCTTCCATATCATGTGTCGACATACTCCAAAACGAACCAAGAACCAGACTGAAACTCCGAATCCAAGGCATGGTATTGGTCAGGAACAAGATGGGTACACACAATATAAAACAAATAAATATTTATTCCAAACAAAATTAATTGATTTCATTGATGTGTATCACTAACTGCATCAGAACTGAGTTTTAAAACAATAACTGTTTAACTGCATCATATTTTTTTTGTTTTATATTGTGTGTACCCGTCTGTTTCCTGACCAATATCGTGCTTTGGATTTGAAGTTTAAATTCTATTTTACCGATCTCTCTCATCACTCATATAATGTCCCTTTTGGCGTGTATTTATCTAAACATATCACTGAATTTGAGGGACCTTAGAGATTCCTAACTAAAATGGTCAGTGGCTACAAGGCCCTCAGTTATATATATAGACTGGCAGCTGACTCTCTTTTTCTCTTCTCTGTCTCTTACAGATTCCTCCATGATGATATGTGTCTGGCCTTTCCAGCCAGACGTGATCCACCTCTCCTGGCCCTCCTATTCCATCACAAAACAAATTGTTCTTCAAATACTTGGTTGAAGGAAGATGCATTGATGTGATAGATTCCTTTCCCATGTGTATCCTTTTCCTCTGGAACCCTTGTCACTTTCATAATTTGGATGGGCAGCCTCAGTTTCTCTTACGGTTTATCTTTTGCTGCTCTCAATGAGGCTGGACTTAACTTTTGAACATGGTTTATTTGCTGTGTTTTAATAGTCTTTAAACTGATTGTCAACTACTTACCTGTGAACCTGTAATTATTTATTTTGTTGACTAACTGGATACCAGTGAACTTAGTCATTTTCAGGGGAAGCTAGAGATAGTTGTAATGGGTAGATGACAGTGGAGGCAGATTTCACAAGTTCAACACACTTTATTTAGAGTGACAAGCAGACAGAATAAAAGCAAAACTGCACTTACCAAGTAACTAAATTCTAACAAATCATTCAGGATGTCCTTCCATATCACTGTTGCAGTAGTCCTTACTAATGGGATCTCCTGCCAAGGGTAGCTGAACATCTAGCCAGTATATCAAAGACTTAGGATTTTTAAAAGGACATGGTACATCACATGTATCTTCCCCCTCTCACGGCATAGGACATAAAGGTGATGTATGAATGTACCTACCTCAGAACTTCTTTGCTTCCAGTCCGAACTCTATCTTCGATCATCTCTCTGAACGCTTCTTTGTTTCTGCTGGTTATCAAGCCATTTTCAGATAAGTACCCCATTGGGGTTTTCTTCTTTTCTTTTTGTTGTGTGGTTACATTTCATATAGTAATGGAAAATGTCAATGTGGGAGTCAGTTTCCCATAAGGACTGTCATGAGCAGTATTTGTTTTGCTTGGTTGCTTCTAACAACCATGCTCCATGTCAGATTTGTCAAGCGTTTGTCGCTAAGACTCTTTGTACTCGTCTCCCCTTGTCTATCTACCTAGAGAACCAATGTCTTAATTTGTTGGTGCAGTGTGTGATAATGGAATCGTCCTGGCTCAAGGGTCAACCATCTGCCAAGATGAGGGCCAAAAGAGTTAGGTCAGATTTAGCTGTTGTACCGCCTTCCCCAGATTTCTCTCTGAAGGCTGGTGAAAGCCTGAAGGATCATCTGGTTATTCTGTGGGATTCTTCTGCCACAACCGTTTTAGAGGCCAGCATGAATCTGACTTCTCGCATGTCATATGGAGCCTTTGCAGATGTCTGTTACCAATGTTGGGGAAATATGGCTGATCATATCCGAGGGTCCAAGGGGTGTTTTGCAGACTCTTGTTAGGGAGGAGATTCCCACCACGTTGACTGAGTGTCGGCAAGGGTCTGAACCTCCTAATATCTTTAGAGCTGATGTCCCTTTGAAAAAGATGAAGAAAACAAAAACTTATTTCCCGTTAAGGATCTCCAGAGTGAATGGCAGGATTTAACACAGGGTTGTTTAATGCACTTGTGGCCTTGAACCCCCCCAACCCTGAGTTCTGCTCCTGCCCCCCCCACTTGGTCACCATCTCCTCTTAAGAGGCCTAGGGAGCAGGACTGTTCTGATGAGGAATTGGACTTTGGAGAAGAGTCTAGCTTATTTCTCTTAGAATCCTTCTCCATTACACTGTGGTTCTGAAGAGGAGGACTCCATTAGTCCAGACTGCCCCTTTGAGAACTTTATTTTGGGGATACCATCCCTTGTATGATGGATTTTTTTTAAATGGGACTGTACCCAGGTTTCTGATGTCCAGCTGGAGTCTCCTTCACCCTCTGCTGACCCTCTTCTCCTTACTGCCTTGTTAGACACTTTTTCAGCAGCATCTCAGGCTCCTGATTCCCAGCCCGCAGCCCCTAAAAATGATCAGTTTTATAAGGTGCCTGATGATTATAGGTTTCTTTACAAATGTCCTCCTGCTGATCCCTCTGTTGTGTCTGTATCTTCTAGCAAACTTTCTGAACTATTGCCTTCCATTGCTCCAAACCTATTACCACAAAAATAATGGGGGGGAGGGGGACAAAGCCCTGAAAATAAGGACAAATTTTAAATATTGCTCTTACAAACTTAGAAAGTTGCTAGAATGAAAGGTCTTGTGTTACCATGCATTTTCTGAAGGATATGAAATCTGAAACTCAATATCTGTGAATATTTTGTGAATTCAGTCCTCACTGATTTGCCAGAAAAATCCAGAAAACTACAAATTTTATGGGGAACAAGCCAAAAATATGAGGCAAAAATCTAGGTATTCTGCGAAAATCTGGACAGAGAAGTATGTTGCCTTTTACTAAATTACTAGGCAAAAAAGGTTTACATTGTTGCTGCCATAGCCTTTTGGGCTATTAACTACCAGACCTGTATGACCAGGCATGTCTTAGCTCTTCTGTCTCAGGTTTTTCAGGTTATTAATGACCTTTCTGACTCTGAAGGGAAGTCTTTGGCCCTTGCTCTATTGGGATCCTCTTCTCAAGTAGCACGCCATTCTATTATATATAGTTATGATGCAGCCGATGCTTCTTCTAGAGCTGCTGCCTTTGGTTATGTGTTAAGACATTATTGGCTTCACCTCCACCCTTTGACTGATGATATTAAGGTTAAATTGATGGATACTCCTCTTGACAATAAATATCTTGTTCTGCAGCAGCTGAGTTTTTTAAGTCCCTGCAGGAGAAAGATAAGGCATTGCAGGAACTGAAACATATTTTTGTTTCCCCTATTCCTAAGTTTCAGTGTAATTAATCACCAAAGCTCGCCTTTGTTACGTAGACAGTCTCGCCTTTTTCCCCAAAGATAAAAAGAGTGCCAAACGAACTCCTCCTGCTAAGTCTACTCAGACTATTGCTGCTCAGAAGCCTCCTTTTCCAGACAAGCCACGTTCTGTCTGACTATTTTTCTTCCCTCCCTCCTAAGTCAGGTTCTTGTCTGACTATTTTTCTTCCCTCCCTCCTAAGTCAGGTTCCTTTATCTCTGTCTTTCACTGTCTCTACACAGTTAGTTCAGGATCACTCAGGATTCTTGGGTTTTGCCACCATTCGTCAAGGATATTTCATGGTGTGGAAATCCCTTCCTCCTTTTTTCAGTATTCCTCATCCTCCTCTGGACCAGCTGCCCTTTTATCCCGGATGTACGTCAGAGCCTTTTGTCTCAAGGCACCATCCAAGCAGTTTTTGCTCCTCAAAGGGGGCAGGGGTTTTATTCCAGAATGTTTTTGGTTCCAAGTAAAGAAGGCACCTGGAGACCCCTTCTGGATCTTTCTCAGCTCAACACCTTTCTGAAGGTACCTTGTTTTCGAATGCTCTCTCTTCAAACCCTGTTTTCTTTTCTTCTACGTCAGGCTTTCCTAGTCTCTCTGTATCTCAAGGATGTCTGTCTTCATATCCGTATTCATCACCGTTTCAGGAACTTTTGCATTTTGAGTTGTTTGCTTTGCCATTTGGCCTTTCTACTGCCTCAAGGGTTTTCACCAAATACCTTGCTTCTGTGATTGCCTTTTGCAGGATGAGGGGACTACATATCTTTCCTTACCTGGACAACCTGCTTATTCAGGCTTCGTCTCCAGAGACCCTGCATCAGCACTTCCATATACCGTTTGTCTCTTGCAAAGTCTAGAGTTTATGATACATTTCAGAAATCCTTCCTGACTCCTCCTCAGGATCATTTTTTTTGTTTGCAGGATCCAGACCATTCTTATACTGGCTTCTCTGCCACCACCCAAGGCTCTGACTCTAATTACTTTTTAATCCCTTTTTCCTCCGGTCTTGATTATGGTCAAGGGGTTTCTAAAGGCTCTGGGTTACATAGCTTCCACCTTTCCAATGTTTCCTCTAGCCAGGCTCCATACGAAGAAGCTACAGTGGTTCCTAAAGTCAGCATGGCATCAACATTCTCATCCTTTGGACTTCCTAATTCCTCTTCTTCCATGTGTCAAGCTACAGCTTCAGTGGTTGATTCATTAAATGTCTCTTTACACAAGGTTTCCTTTTCAACCCACAGGCCCTTCTCATGACCTTTTCTCAGATGCGTCAGACTTGGGGTGGGAGGCTTCTTTCAGCTCTCTAAAGGTTCACTACTTTGGTACACTTGTCAGAGGGCAGACCATACCAACATCAAGTAGATGATAGCTCTCCCTCTTGCTGTTCAGGCCTTTTATTCTCTGTTCCTTCCAGGACCTCTCAAAATCTTTACAGACATTGCCAAAGTGATGTAGTGCATTAGCAAGCAAGAGGGAACATGGTCTTACCTCCTGTGCAGACTAGCCCTTCAGGATTTGGATCTGGCTGTTCAGTATCAGGTGACTCTTCAGGCTGTTTATATTCCTTCAGAACAGGACCTTGTGGCAGACTGTCTGTGCAGGTCCATAACACAGACTCACTAGTTGATGCTTCACAGAGATATGTTTCTTGACATTGTCCATCAGTGGCGTACTCCTCAGGTAGATCTTTTTGCCTCCACTCTGACAACTTCCTCTGTTTTGCACCAGAGTCCCAAGTCCTCTGGCATGGAAGGTGGAAACCCTCTCTTTTTCTTGGATGGGGATATTTTTCTATGCCTTCCCTCTCCTTCCTCTCATACTGAGGGTCCTGTTCAAGATAGAATAGAACTCTCCCAAAATCTTGCTGGTGATTACCTTTTGGCCCAGGCAGCATTGGTTCCCTCTTCTTCTGCACCTAACCAAGGGCAATCACCATAAGTTACCTCACAGGGTGGATGTACTTACACAAAACAAGGGTCTGTCATCCATCCTCACTTGTCCACTCTTCATTTGACACTGTGGGTTATAGGGTTTTGATTCATTTTTAGGCACCATTTTTCTGAGGACATGTTGTGGGTTCTGCAGGAGGCCAGGAAACCCACTACCAGGAAATATTGTTTATACAAAAGGAAGACATTTTCTGTGTGGTGTCTTGCTCATAATCAGGATCCACTTTCTGTGGATGGTCCTTTGGTTCTCTGTTATATGCGTGAATTGCTCCATGCTGGGTTGGGATATTCTTAAGTTAAAGCTCACTTTTCAGCAATTTCTGCTTATCTGCCTTTGGCCTCTAGGTTTGAGGCCAAAACATAAGGCATCCATTTTAGTAGGCCTCCAGGCCTCCCAGGAATCCTTTTCTTTCTTCCTGGTACCTTAATTTTGTTCTTGAAAAATTGACTCAGGCTCCTTTTGAGCCTGCAGCTTTAGATTCCTTGCAACATTGTACATGGAAGACTATTATTCTTTTGGCCCACACCGCAGCTAGATGGGTGTCTGAGCTTCAGTCCCTTATGGCTGTCCCTGCTTTTTTTTAGTTTTTCATAGGGATATGGTGTCTGTACTAATCTTTCTTTTATGCCAAAGATGGTTATGCATTGTATCTTAAGCAATCTGTTAATTTCCCACTTTTTTCCATTTTCCGTAGTCTGCTAGTGAGAAAGGGACTTCACACTTTGGATTTACATAGGCAGCTCAGATATTATTTGGATAAGACTAAGGCCATTCATAAGTCTGAGCAACTTTTTGTTTCCTTTCATCCTAGATCTCTAGATTTGGGTATTTCTAAGCAAACTACTTCTTGGATTTCTAAGGGCATTTCCTTTTGTTACTCCTTTCATGGGAAAAATCTTTATACCTCTCTAAAGGCTCATTCTACCAGGGCTGTGGCTTCTTCTGGTGCTTTTTTCAAGGGATTGGATACCAATTCCATCCTTGAAGCTGCTACTTGGACTTCTATCCATACCTTTACTAAACATTGCAAGCTGGCTGTGGTTTCCAGGACTAGAGCTGGATTTGCCATGGATTTCTTGATGGCTCTGCTGAGCCTTCCTCCTCCCAAGTTTCATCTTGAGGTTTTGTACTGTCCCTTTAGCAAAGAATACTTTAACGGTGATATGGAAGGACATAGTACAGTTGTGTAAAATCTTACCATAACAGTAGATATCCTTCCCTTCACTGCTGCAACATTCCCTCCTCTCCCTTTTTTCTCTACTACTTTTTCTTTTTATTTCTGGATGCACATGCTCCTCCTTTTTTCCTTGGACTGGTTTCCTTCCTGGGGCTTTTCAGATGTTCTTCATGATGTTCTTCATCCCACATTGCTGCAGTCCTAACACTTGGGTAGTCCGCTGTCCCAGTCGGCCCGAATACCAAAGTATAAGGCTGACGTCGGTCAAGGCGCATTAGTCTGACGTCAGGACGTCAGGGTACAAATGCGCATGACCGACGTCATATCCTCAGTCTTTTTTGCCGCATGGTCCGATGCAGAAGCAGTATTGCGAGTGCAGGTTGGCGTTCTGAAATTTTCTGAAGTCGGAGTTTCAGACCGAATCAAAGTTGGCTAAGTACCCCGTTGGGGAATATTTTGGTTTTTTCTTGCCTCAGTATTTAACCGGATGTCAGAAAAAGTGAATAATTGTATTTCTTGTGGGAAACAGATACCTCATAGGGATTACCATACCTTGTGTATACCTTGCTTAGGGCCTGAGCATGACGTTGTTGGATGTCGCTCTTGTGCTAGATTTAACAAACGCACTATAAAGAGAAGATTAGACTGTGCCAGGTTAGTTTTTGGGAAGCGTTGTAATTATAAAATGCCGTCGGATGCTCCGACGCCCGCTTCGTCTAAAAAGCGCAAGGACAAAGCAGCAAAGCCTAGGTTGGAAGAACCGTCTGTCCCGGACGTCGGTTCTTTAGAGGGCTCGGTGGAGCCGGAGGTTCTGCCAGAAGTTTCTTTGGAGTCTCAGGGAGAGACTTTACTGTTACAAGATGAGTCCTCTCAGGAGGTAGGCCAGGCTGAGGGGGCTTCTCAGGTAGCTGTTCTCCCCTCCCTTCCTAAGGTGGTTAGGCCCTCCCCTTCTGTTTCCAAGGCTTCTTCGAGAGGCAGGCCAGGTTTAACTTCAGTGGGTGTTTCTCCTAGTTCTTCAGGGTCTCTGCCTAAGAAACATATGCTTAAAATGGCAGAAGATTTGATTACTATGATTAGAGGTTCTATGCCCCCTCCTGATAAGAGGCCTAGGGTGGAACCTGAGCTTGAGAGTTTTGAGCAGTGTTCGGAGACTTCTGAGTCGTCGGCTGAAGACTTACAGGAGTATCCTCCTTTTTCTGATTCTGATGTAGATGATTCTACTCCTTCGGCTTCTCCTCCTGAGGATTTTTCTTTTTCAGAGACTCTTCATTCCATGAGGGAGCATTTTAAATGGGAAGGTCAAGATTTCTCTGATTCCAGGAAAAGGCTTAGGGAATTTTTGTTTTTACCCCAGCATAGGCCTTTGGCTATACCTCCTGTTCTGGATGTGGTGGAAGATGTTTTTGCAGAGGCTTCCCTGAACCCTGATTCTTTGCCTCCTGCCCCAGTTAAACCGGATAGGTATTATAGGGTGCCTGAAGCTCATAAGTATCTTTAAGAGTCCTAGGGCAGACCCAGAAACTGTTTCTCAGGGGCCTAAAGGTGTTAAGGCTTCTGTTGTTAAAAATCCTGTTCCTCCTGATAAAGAGGCAAGGGCTTTGGATAGATGGGGAAAGAAGGTGTATACTTCTTCCACTTTAGCCATGAGGGCTTTGAATTGCCAGTTCCACATGTTAAAATACCAAAATTATCTCCTTTCACAATTGAAGTCTAAGGTGGATGCTCTGGCGGAAGGTATTGAGTGTAAAGAGTTGCAGGATTTAGTTCATGTTTCTGAACAGGTGGGTAAGCATTCTTTGCAATGTGGTTTTGATGCTGTACAGGCCTCTTCGAGGGTGGCTGCCACTGGTTCGTTCTTCGCAGGCACGCCTGGCTGAGGGATCAGAATTTGGCTGAGCATGTTAAGACAAGGATTTTAGATGCTCCGTTACAATCTGATGTGTTGTTTGGTTCGCCTGTGGAAGCAGTTTTAAAGAAAATGGAGGACAAGGCTAAGTCTATGCAGACTGTTAAAGATTTTTGCAGGTTCAGCCTCCAAGTTTAGTAGAAATTGGCCTACTAAGGGGTGGACATATCCTTCTTATGATTCCCAGTCTAGGGGTAGGTCTAGACGTGGTAGGGGCAGAGCTCAAGGTTCTTTTAGGCCTAGAACAGGAGTTCACCTGCTCAGTCTTCTGGTGAGGGCAGGGGTCAGTCCTTTCGTAAACAGACCCAATGACCTGCCTTTTCAGCTGCCAGAGCCTTCTCGTCTGGCAGCACCTTTGGGAGGAAGGCTGGCACTTTTCAAAGAAAATTGGAGTTTAATTACCCAAGACAGATGGGTATTGGATATCATTCACCACGGTTACAGGTTTTATTTCCATACCTTGCCTCCTTTCAAAGGCATGCCAGACATTCCTCCTCTACAAAGAAAAGAGGCTCACAAGCAAATTTCTCTGTTACTCCAAATAGGGGCCATTCAGCCGGTTCCTGTGCCAGAAAGGGGCCTAGGATTTTATTCTCGCCTGTTCCTAGTACCAAAAAAGGGGAACACGTGGAGACCAATTTTGGATTTATCTATCCTCAACACTTATTTGGACATTCCCAAGTTCAAAATGTTGACGTTACAACAGCTTTTACCTCTGCTGGGAAAAGATCACTGGATGGTAACTTTAGATCTCAAGGAGGCTTACCTTCATGTGCCTATCAGACTAAGTTGCAGGAAGTATCTGCGTTTTCGAGCTGGGAATTCCCATTATCAGTTCTCTGCATTGCGCTTTGGCTTATCCACTGCGCCCAGAGTATTCACAAACGTTCTGGCTCCAGTGATAGCTTACTTCAGGCTAAAAGGAATACAAATCTATCCTTACTTGGACGACTGCCTGATTCTGGCTCAAGAAAAGGAAGACCTTTTTCAGCATTTGGAATATGTGATAGCAGTGCTAAGATGCCTGGGGTATTCTATGAACGAAATAAAGTCCAGTCTAGTACCCTCTCAAGACATGTGCTTTCTGGGTGTGAGACTGAATACAGCAACCCAGATGGCCTTTTTAACCCCGGACAAACAAAAGAATCTTTCCCTTTACTTCCATCAACTATCTCTTCAGTCCGGGCTGACTGCAAGGACAGTCCTTCAAGCCTTAGGGTTCATGGCATCTTGTATTCTGGTGCTTCCCAATGCCAAACTGCATATGAGGAAGCTGCAATGGTATCTCAAAATGTATGGACACAGCACTGCCAGGATTTGGACACTGTCATTCAAATAATACCTTGCATTCAAAAGGAATTTTTGTGGTGGGCTCAGGAATGTCACCTAAACAAGGGACTCTCTGTGACCCGGCCAGAGGCGAGTCAGATTCTAACGACAGATGCCTCAGACATAGCTTGGGGAGCTCATCTGAATGGAAAGTGGATACAAGACAAGTGGCCTGCCAGACTACAGCATCTACATATCAACATAAAGGAGATGTTAGCAGTCCAGTTTGCATTAATGGCTTTCAAGGAGTTACTTCTTCCAGGGCAGGTGTTGATTCTAACAGACAACACAACTGTCATGTGGTACATCAACAAACAAGGGGGAACACATTCTTATCCTCTATGCAGGCAAGCAATGATTTTGTGGGAGACTGCGCTCAGCTTGCAACTAAATCTTCAGGCAAGGTTTCTGCCGGGAGCACAGAACTCCTTAGCAGATGTGTTAAACAGGCAAATCATGGATCCCCACGAGTGGAAACTGGATCTTCATGTATTTTGGAAATTGACAGTGTCATGGGGAACTCCAGACATAGATCTGTTCGCTTCTCCACTAAACCACCAGCTGCCAAAGTTTTGCACGAAAAGGTTTCATCACACAGCTTGGAAAGTGGATGCTCTTTCTTTCAGTTGGAAAAATCTTCATGTGTATGCCTTTCCACCTCTGCCTCTCCTCCCAAAGGTACTCCTAAAGGTCAGACAAGACAAGCCAAGGATGATTTTAATAGCTCCAGATTGGCCTCGGCAACACTGGTACCCATTACTGAGGAGTCTGGTAAGGAAGCCTCCATGGCCTTTACCTTTGATTCCACACCTATTGTCTCAGAGGGACGGTCATCTACTCAATGTCAAGCTTCACTCTCTTCATCTAACAGCCTGGCATATTCTGTTTTGAAACAAAGCAGGTCTCAACTTCCTCAACAAGTTTTGAATGTGATTATGGAAGCCAGAAGACCTAGTACAAGGAAATTAACTTCCTCGATATATGTGTATACTGGGATAGCACTGGGAAGTTATCCACTAAGATGTACCAAGTTGGTATAGCTATTGGCACTGGAAGTGCCCGTAGCTACTATTCCTTTTTGTAAGTATAAATCACAGTCAAACATCATGACATTATTTTCCAAAATAAGCATCATAAGCTGACATAAAAGATCCACATGTTTACCTTCATAGGTTTCATCAAGTAATAAATATTCACGCAGCATGTCCACACCCTGCTCATTAGGTATACATGTGAACAGGGAGCGCACATCCAATGTGACCAACAAAATTGTACCTTTCTGCAAATCAGCATCCCTACTGTAACTAAACAGATCTTGTAGAAACTGGTTAGAGTCTCTAAGAATATACTTATTCTGGTCAACAATGGGCCTTAAGTTCTTTTCCACGAACAGTGATATAGGCCTCTGTTACCCAATTCCTCCCAGAAACAATAGGTCTCAGTGGTGGTGTGACTGGATTCTTGTGAATTTTGGGTAACCCATTTATAACTTATCAGAGGTTTGGGTACTCTAAAATAGTTACACAAATCTAGATCTATCAAGTGGTTCAATAACATATCATACAAATTATGTTCAACATTTACTGTCAATTTTCTAAGCTCTGCAGGACTAATCAAATTATAAACTTTGTAATCACATAACATATCTTGCATGGTCCGATCATAGTAATCACTATCCATAATTACTATTGGACCCCCTTTGTCTGCAGGTTTTATTACAATACTTTGGTCCATCTGCAGGCTTCTCAAAGCCTCATTTTCCTGCTTATTCATATTACAAAAATTATATTTTCTCTTGTCACCCAGCTTTTCAAATAATTCCGTATCACACAACTGTGAAAAAATATCCATAGTAGTATTATTCGATGGTATGAATGTACTAGGTTTCATGTAACTAGCTTTATCAAAATCTGGAACATCCTTAAATATCAACTTCAGCAAAACATTCCTGTTAAAACAATTTTAAATGAAATATAGTTTCAGTTACCTCTGTCCTTCTTGAGGGAATAAAAGAAAGTCCGTTATTCAACAAGTCAATTTGTACCTGGTTTAATGTCCTTGAGGAAATGTTCCAAACCAAGTTTTCTTTGGACCTTTCTTGCCTGGAAAATCCTGGGAGTATCCCCTTCTCATTCGACCTCTGTAAAACTCCCTCTGTTCCTTGTTCGTCAGTTGCAAAGTATCTAGGCGTACCGGTAGTGTCCGAAAAAACGGAGCTTCATTGCTTTCTAATGAATTTGATGTCGTCAGAACTCACTCCTGTGGTTATATTATTATCCCTCTTGTTCTCACTCTCAAAACTTTCTCAAGTGCACCTTTCTTATTCAAACTACTGACACCATTGATTACATCAGCGTCTGTACTGAGGGGTGAAGCATTGGCTTTCCGTTTAGCCCCAAGTTGTTCCTCTTTAGATGCAACATCACTGGTGGAAAGAGGCGTCATCATTGCATCATTCGTGATAACTCTCTGATTTAAGGTAGTCTGAACCCCTTCCAATTCCTCTATATGATTTCTGGGCCATACAAATACATGACCCACCTTAAAATCATTTACATCTCTCCATAGCTTACCCAATTTAATCAGTCTATTCTCAGATACAGACAGAATCAAGTATATTTTTCAACTTTTCTTCTACCAATTTCCACGGATATGTATAAAACAACATATCTCTCTGTAAAAACAATATTTTGCATTACCTGGGTCTCCTCATTATCACTAAATTCTAGAAGTAAGTGAAGGTAGTTAAAGCTTACCTCTAGATTTAGTTGCTGCCATCTTGATAACAGTTCAGGTTGTTGCTCACCATAGGTGGGCATTTTCAGTGTTCTTAGACCCTTCAGAATTACTTTATTCTTGAGGAATGCCTCAAAATGCACTCTTTGTGCCTGTATCTTCTTAACTTTGTATAACATATCTTCAAACTTATGTACATCTCTCAGAAAAGTCAATGTCTGTGTACTCATTAGTACCATCAGTGTCATTCAATACAGTCTCCAACATTAGACTTGGTTTCTTCTTGACAAACTCCATCATTTTAGCAGAAAAATTCTCAGCCACTCCTTCAAATATATGTAGATTATGGCTCACATCACTTCCAACTGCATTAATAGGGCCGACTGCCCTGTTGACACCAATTCCTGCCATTGCTACCAATCGCGACCAAAGTAAAACTACCCAAACACAAGGCAAGTTATTGTCAATAGAACAGGATACTTGGATAAAAAGAGAGATACAATTTCCACAGGAACATCCAATAGACCCCTCCATGGCTGTATTTGTAGATATAGAGTTTACAGCAAATTTCCACAGGAACATTCAACGAACCACTCAGTAGATAAAAACTGCAACAAGTTTATTTGGTGAGCGCTTTCGTGGCATAGATACACCACTTCATCAGACCTATTACTATCAAAGCATCCAGCTCTTATTTATCCATAGTAATTAAAAACAGCCAGTCACAAGTTAGCAACTATTAGCTTAGACAAACCTTCCTTAAAAAGATATCACATCATTACTAAAAGCAACATTTTAAGAACATACTACACATTCTTATTAGTCAAAAAACATGTTATTTAAAAAATATACAATTCAAGAACATTTATACATACTGCATTATTCCTATTTCAAAGTTCCTTAGATATAACCGTTGTACCTAATTATACAATTTTATTTCTTGGCCAATGGTCTTGATTTTAACAGGGGTTTAAGGCATACCCTATCGTCTAAGCCCCTTCCGTTGTCTGTCCTGAATCTCACTATCCACCTACTTTCTGTTGTCTCTGTCAGGTTCACAATTATCACCTCCTCTTTCCCTTCCATGGACCATTTCTACAGCAAGAAATCTAAATGTGTGTGAAGTGTCTGTTGTATTAATATGTTTTGCCAAAGCAATAGTGCAGTCACCATTCCTAATTTTCAGCATATGTTCCCTAATCCATCTTCCAGTGTAGTGCGTGATGCCATCTACAACCAATCTGGCACATAGCTTGGCATTCCCTTTTAGACTTCAGACGTAGTTAAAGAATGCCTTATGATTATCCTTGGCTAGGGATGTGATTTTAGTTTCATAATTTCCTTTAGAAGACTTCATACGATTTCGGATTTTCTTGTTCAAGTTTAATAAGAAACTCTTCCTCTGCAGAGCAATATCTCTCTTGCTTTTGGACAACAGTTTCTTCTTCTTGTTATAAGATATGTTCATAGTTGAAGTCCACCACGGTGGCTTGTTTTTACAGGAAGCTTAAGTGTTTGTACAGGGCATTTGTGTACACTTCTGCATAGTGATCATTGATGTCTGTGATTGCAGGTGGTATGAAGCTTTTTATAGCATTGCTTGGAGGCTGTAGTTAGCTTTAGTAAAGTTTTTTATAATTTTTGTTCCTGTGAAGCTGCCAATTCCAGTAGTTACTTCAAATAAGACTGATTTGTGACCCCCCATGTTGCTGAGTACTATGTCCAGAATATTATGAACCCTAGAAGGGCTGGAGACTATCTGTTCCACAACATTTGTGTTAAAGGCCAGGAACCTCTGGGTGAGTGTGTTTTTGCTCATGTATGTCTCCCAGTCTATGGAAGGATAGCTGAAATCTCCCATGACTAAGGTGCTGGGCTGTATATCAAGGGATTCCAGTAAATTGAGGTACGCGGTAGGCTTATACTGGTTCATGGTGGGGGGTGGGGGGGGTCTATAGCTAGCAATGATGTTGTATGGTACTTTCCCAATAGTTATTTGGACATGGAATAGTTTGAGAGAGTTATGGTGTTTGACCAGTCTAGAAGTGTATGTGGTTTTAATGAAGATGCATACACCTCCATCTTTGGTTCCTTCACGCTCATTTAGAGGTCTGAATGCATGGAAGGCATTGTAGCCTTGCATGGCTGAGATGCATTCAGTGACCTTGAACCATGTCTCGGTAACTGCACAGACGTCAGCATCCTCTAAGGTGAGGAGTGCTTCCAGGGAGTGCAGTTTCATGTTTAAACTCCAAGCATTAAGCAGCACAGCCCTGATTTTGTCCCAATTAGACTTTATGTTGGAAAATTTTTTTGACATTGCCTAAAAAAAGCACTATGGGTGAGGCAAGGATCATTGCCAGTATTTAAAGCTGGGGGGGGGCGGGTTCAGGTACAGACCATCTCTAGCAAACCAGCAAGGTCTGTCTACCATATCCTCCCAGGCTGACAGATCCCCCTGGAGTGACATCAGAAGCTGATCCAATTGTTGAAGTCAATCATTTTTTGTTTATATTGTCACATCATCCTGGTTGACAGTAGGATACTGCTTAGGGCAAGGGGCATACCTGTCTGGGACACATAATCAGAGAGTTCTGTCATGTAAATATTCATATAGTCTACAGAGGTACGTCTCAAGTCATTCACTCCAACATGGACTATGACAGAGTCATAACGGTAACTGTTGAGTGACTCTTGAGTGCATCTGTGATTTGTCGGATCCTGGCACCTGACAGGCAGTTGAGCATGACCTTTTCCCTGTCCAGTCTGGTGAGGGGGACATCTGTGTGTCTCATTATGAAGTCACGTATGACCAAGACATTTGATGTGTTTTGCCTTAGGGGCTTATTTGTTGAGACACGTGTGTGTGTGTGTGTGTGTGTGTATTGATATGTGTAGTGGTTTCTTTTTACTTAGTGGTGAGTGTGGTGGTTGTGTGTTTGGGAGGTTTCTGTTCTTTTGGTAGGGATACTGATCACCAATGGATTAGCACACAAGTATTCATTTCATAGCTGCGACTTACAGCGATAAGTAGAGCAGTAACATTAGTTTGTGTCTGCCACTATGTTTGAAAGCATCCTTCAATTCCTGAAGAGCGCCTGGCAAGAAAAAAAAACATGCAGTCAACAGATTGCTTTTTATAAAGCAACCCCTAAGAAGAACCAGAATTCCACAGATTAAAAAATCTGAACATTTTTAGACCTAAAAATGACATGGCTAATGTCGCATCAAAACAAACCATGCTGAAACAGGATCTAAATTTACTTGTAAACTACAGAGATTCAATTCCTTTAAACAATTTTCTATTTCACTTTTAATGTTAAGTTCCTAGGTTAAGAGAAAGAAACTAGTCAGTCCAGACAGAAAAAAAGCTCTTAACAGGAAATTGCAAATAAAAAGCTGAAGGAGAAATCATTAGCAAGTCAGCCCTTCAGCAGCAGTGTGGATCAATTCATTTAACACTGCCCTGTACATTTATAGAAAAGTACCTCTGATATAATAAAGGCCCATAAACATGTAGAAATCGTGTTACGCCTGTTTCAAATTCCTGCCAAACAATGGTTCAAAAAAATGAAGCTCTATTTTAATTAGCTGGATTCATGAGTGATTTGATAACAGCAGCACTGTCTGGATGGGCTTTCAGCTTGATAGGGATGCATACATGAACTCAGTGGAGATGATGTAATTAGATACTTCCCTACGCTCTATCAGAAGACAGACTCACAGGATGGTTGCGTGATGCTCCACTGAAAGGATTTTAGGGAAGGCAGAAAAATTTATTTAGAGTAACACCTTACTTGATCAGCTGGGACATCATTAATATGATTTGATTTTATTTTTTCTTTCCTTAAGTACAGTACCACTTTCTGATTTTTTTTTCTGTCTAGGGACTATTACAAATCCAGCACTGGTGTAAATGCAGTTAACACTGGACACACCAGGACTTGAAAAAAGCACCTCCTGTCATTGGTACGCATCATTATAATTCAGTTAATACCAGTTCAAGCATGCTCACCCATTAATTAGTTTCTAATTGTAAAATCTGCCAGGAACTCTTTAAAAGTGCAATAAATGAATCTGGGAAATATGTTAAACTCCTTGAATATCATAAACGGTATTATTCTCATATGGTGCACAAATGAGGCATGTGACGACTTTCTGTATTTCCATTTTTGAAACAGTACTTTCTTCACTGCATGACTCGATAAAAGCAGTTGTAAAACACTTAATCCTGGAACTGGAAGAATAGATAAATACTGATTCTATGTGCTACACCAGAGACAAAGTAGTAAACATTCCACAGAGTGTACAAGTCAGCCATATTACTGTCACTTGATCTGCAGAAGTATGCCCAGATCCACTAATGCTCTAAACTAGATCTGGAGATGAAGTCTATGCAGCTAATTAACCGTGCATCTCTGGGAATCAAACTCAGAGCCACAATATCATGAAAACTCACTAGTTACTACTACAACATTAATAAACTCTGTAACATTCTTAAGTATCAAAACTCTGCAACAATATCCAAGTAGATGGAACTATGAAATTACAAACCAATAAATGAGGAATTTAATAGCCACTTACTTTAATATTGATTGACGTAGTGAATAATGTTAATAAATAAAAAATGAAAAAGAAAACTAGTTCATGAGTCTAGCCTGATGTATGTTGCCTAGCACACGTTTCTTAACTCAATACACCACTACC
Organism: Protopterus annectens; assembly: GCF_019279795.1. Taxonomy (NCBI): domain Eukaryota; kingdom Metazoa; phylum Chordata; order Ceratodontiformes; family Protopteridae; genus Protopterus; species Protopterus annectens. Next base: position 1,705,753,909 of record NC_056729.1, on the reverse strand, counting down.
ATTCTGTTTATGCACTAAGTTTTTATTAATCCATTTATTAATTACATAAATGCATATTTTAGACAGAGAAGGGCAACCATCCAGGTGCTCATGGGTGTAAAGGGAAAAATTCTGAATTGCATATTATGCAAATTGGGACTGACAGGATTTGATCTGAGGTCTTCAGCATTACCATTTGCCCATTCGGTTGATTTAATTTATGTTAAGAAAATCTATGTGGTTTTAATATGAGCCAACCATTCCAACACCTGGTTACAGATCATTAATATTTTTAGTACTTCCCAACATCTTCCACCATTACTCTGTGATGGTTATTTACAGCACGCAGGCATAACTGCCTTATGTAACTTATATGAGGACTGTGAGAGCGAGTTTTCCTGCATGCTACAAATAACTGTCAGCCTCCAGCCATTCAAATAAATCAGTGAATGCTGCACACACACACACACACACACACACACACACACACACACACACACACACACACACACACACAATACATATCATTTTGAAACTTATAAACGTAATAATTACCTTTAACTGTTTCCTATGAGTTCCTGAAGAATGTCTCATTTTTTTTGTTTCTCTAGCATAAATGCCCCCCACCCCCGCAGCTCTTCTGTATTCCTTTAGTTCCTGCCCTAAGGAAAAAATGCTGTCTTCTCAAGATCCAAGGTAACCTATGTTTTGTTTTTTGAGGCATGTAAGATCCAAACCTATCTAACCTATTTCTTCACAAAACCAGCAGCTCTACAAACATCCATATGAGCGACTTAAATTTACATCGATAAATACACAAGAATTGCTGGAAGGATAGGTTCCTACCTCACTGTACTCCTAGACTACGGAACAAGTTACCATTACAGGTCAAGCAAAGTACTACTTTGTCTGGCTTTAAGGTTAGTCTTCACGACTGGATAGGTCGACACAAAGTGACACCAAAGTTATCATGTACGGATCTGCTTAATTTGAGAGGTGAACACTACTAAGTATTCATAAAGCATAGCAAGAACATTTAAATGGCAATGTCTCTTATGGTCTCTGAGATCACTTGCCTACTATTACTCCTATGTTTTAAAGTGAAATGTTGATGTTTGCCACAAGTTTTGACAGATGTTTTCATGGATTACTATTTTTTTTTCCTGTTTATTTTAAGACAGTTGTGTTTTTCCATGCGGTTATTTTTTGCAGACAGTGGAAAAATAAACTAATTGTAAAGAGGAACAATTTTCTGGCATGGCTTTTGAGGGGTTGCACAAAACTAAATGCAATGCAGTTTACTATGACTTGCACGAATTGCAGCCAGTCAAAGTTCCGAAGGTTGAATTCATGGTTTCCAAGGGGCACAAGCACATATGATCGAGATGAATGGTGCACTCTACCATTTGAAAGGCGAGGTACTGACATACAATGTCGAGAAGAAAACGTCATGGCAACGTCAATGTAGTCAAAGAAGTAAACAAGGAAACACTATATGGCTGGATTGTACTGACATCGCACAGTGAATGTGAATCAGGGGATTTATTAGTGTAACTGGAGTTAACAGCGGTATGTCAAGGTAAGTTTTGTTCAGCGGAATGAGAATTAACTTAGCTGTGGAATCACTGCTAGTATTAATAGAGTTGTATTAAATTTGTTTCAGTAGGAAGACTGTGATGGATGAAGACACACTGTGTTAAATCAAAGGAAAGAAAATGTTATGCATGGAGGGGGGACCCCTACACATGATCAAAATTTCAGAAAGCCAATTCCCATATGGCCGAGACCATATGATTGACTTTTGAAATTTCGAACATGAAGAACGGGCATCTATGTATAGTGCGGAATGGGAAGATTCCCATCTTCTGCACTATAGTGCGGAATGGGAAGATTCCCATCTTCTGCACTATAGTGCGATCTCGGAGTTGGTATATTTAAAGTGCAGGGGGTGTGGTGGGCATAGCCCCCCATGGGGGATGCAGGGGGGCTTGCCCTCTGCTAGCAACGTATAGGTTAGTTTTTTTTTTTTTACATGTTCGAAATTTCAAAAGTCGATCATATGGTCTCGGCCATATGGGAATCGGCTTTCTGAAATTTCGATCATGTACAGTAGACATGTGGAGGGATATCAATATATTCATGAAAAAAAAATGTACAGAACATATTGGTGTTGTATTAGAAAGCTTAAAGATAAGTGCAAAGGGAGATGCGTGACAGACCTTGTAGGTGATGGTTATACGCTAGAAAAGAGTACATGCCATTTTCATGCCCCCTGATACCATAAATACCGAACTACATAAAGTTAGGGATAGTATTAAGAGAAGGGCGGAGCATTCCACAGAGGATTCCTGTAAAGTAGTGTCAGAAATACTGGCTGACATCCCCCGTACTGTTTTTAATGCTTTACCGAACAAATCTGCTCTTAAACAATCAGTGAACAGAACGAGGGAACGTAAATGTAAACAATGTATACTGACATGCATACCTTGAGTGACCTAACTTCAGAAAATTTACCCATTAAAAGCAGCCGGTGTATTGCTGAACATGCTGGAAACTCATATGCAGCTGGCAACTGTGTGATTATCACTACCGAAAAGAATTTGCATGTGTTGTGCACTTCGAGTACATATTACTGGATGGCACATTCCCTATTAGTACTACAGAGTGTAAACAAGTGTATACCATACATTGCAGATTGGAAGGGTCAGGTGTGCTTAATATTATTCCAGTTGTATACGGTATCATACCTTCTACGTCTGAGGAATCTTATAATGCATTTTGGAATTGCATTTTCACATTATGTGTTAGGTTAGATCTTGTTTTACGCCCAAGGATGATGTTTAGTGATTTCAAGAAAGGGGCAGTAAATGCTATTCAAACCCATTTCCCCACCAGCGTTGCTAAGGGATGCCAGATAATCTGGAGACAAATCCAAAAGTTGCATTTGGCGTTGGAGCTTGGCAGTAATAAGTTATGTACTCACCATAACATTCTATGTTTGTTGTCCATCTCGCCTATATTCTTGCTGGTTGGGTTTGGAGCCGTTCTTGGCTCTGACTCGGCCGAATACTAAAGCTCAAGAGCTTCCAATGGCTTGAGGCTAACCCCTATCCCATGATGCTCTGGGCCAAATCCCCAGATCTTGTTTGCAAGTGAAAGACAATCACAGAAAATTTCTAAACATATATACAAATACATATATATATGTGTGTGTGTGTGTGTATATATATATATATATATATATATATATATATATATATATATATATATATATATATATATCCCTTATAAGGATAGGAACAGAGGCTCCAAACCATCAAAAAACTATGTGTATAGTAAATAGTTATGCACCAGTTCCTTTCCAGGAATACAGGATGGGGGAAGGAGGGTGGAATGCAAGACTATAGGTGAGATGGACAACAAACACGGAACAATATGGTGAGTAAATAACTTCTTAATGTTATGTTGTCCTATCTCGGCGTAATTCTTGCTGGTTGGGACAGCATCCCTAGCACCTTTATCCTAGGGTGGCTCAGGAAAAAAGAGTCTTCAATACAGTGGATCCAGAGGAGGACCTGTTCCGGGAGGCCATATCTACTTTGTAATGAGTGATAAAGGTATGAGGTCTCACCCATGTTGTGGCTGCACAGATAGAATCAATAGGAAGTCTATCTTGAAAAGCAGAGGATGTTGAGACTGCCCTAGTGGAATGTCCTCTTACCTTTCCTGGTAGACGCTTACCCTGCTTATTGTAGCAGCAAGAAATGCAATCAGTAAGCAATTTAGATAAGGTTACCTTGGAAACTGGCATTCCTTTCTTTTTGCCCGAAAAGGACGCAAAAAGCTGGTTGGATTTCCTGAAATCTTTTCTCCTGTGCAGGTAAAAGCATAACTGTTTATGAACATCCAGCTGGTGCAATTTATATTCTGCTTTGTCGCTACAATTTGGAAATAAAAAGACTGGCAATTCAATGGAAAGGTTCATATTATTCTCTGAACAGACTTTAGGAAGGAACGAGGGATTAGTTCTCAAGGAGACCCTATCCTTGTGAAAAATGATATACGGAGGACGAGTAGAGAGAGCTTGTAACTCAGATACCCTTCTGGCAGAGGTTATGGCTACTAAAAAGAGAGTTTTCCATGACAAAAATTTCAAATCACAAGATGATGCGGGCTCAAAGGGTGGTAAATTAGCGAAGTTACCACAAGATTTAGATCTCAAGGGACTAGGGGTTCTCTGATTGGGGGTCTGAGTAAGAAGGTACCTTTGAGGAAAGCCTTACATAACCTGAGAGACATAATCTGGACTCCCATTTAAAATTGCAGATATGGAAGCTGTAAAACGCTCTGTGTTCTGTTTTTCAGCCCAACATGAAAATCACTTCCACTTACTTGAGTATAATTTCCTCGTGGATGGTTTATGGAAAGAAATGAGACTATGACTCACTGCAGGGGAAAAAGGGTAACACCTGGCTATGTGTGGAATTGGAGCAGCCATGCTGTCAACTTGAGGGTTTGGACAGATGGATAGAACTCCCCCGAAGAATGGGTCAAGATGTCTGGAATTGGATCCAGAATCCAAGGTTCCTCCAGCAGATGGGTCCAGAGAAAGGGAAACCAAACTTGACGAGGCCAGTAAGGAGCAATGAGGATCATAGTGCTTTTCAACAGTCTGGCTTTCTGAATCACTTTGGGGATTACAGGGAAGGGGGAAATGCATAGAGTAATCCCAGGGGCCAATCATGAACCAGTGCATCCCTTGGTGACATCCCCAGGGGTGAATGAGGGCAAAGTAGTTGCTGCATTTGGTATTCATGGACATGGCGAATAGGTCGCAGCAAGGCTGGCCCCATTTCTAGAAGATTACTTCTGCAATCTCTGGTTTCAAGGACCACTCATGAGGCATTAGAATCGCTCTGCTGAGCTTGTCCGCTATCATGTTGGATTCTCCCGGGATGTGCGCTGCTATCAGAAAACGTTGAGAAGTGATCGTCCATTGCCAAACTTGTTGTGCCTCCCGACATAGTGGGTAAGATTTGGTTCCTCCCTGCTTGTTTATATACCACACTACTGGCATGTTGTCTGTCTGAATTGCAACCATTCCCATGGGAAGAGAGTCCTGAAATACCTGGAATGCATAAAGCACTGCTCTCATCTCCAGAATGTTTATGTACAAGTGGCTTTCATGATCTTGCCATAGGCCTTGGACTGTCCGTGATCAGTACAGCGTTTGGATGAGGAAAAACAAAGGGGTGGCCCTGATACAACTGATCCATCTGCAGACACCAAAGAAGATCTTTTTTGCATGACTTCATGATGATAATCTGGTGTGACAGAGGAAGATCTTGCATTGACCACTGAGCAAAAATTAACCATTGTAGAACTCTCATGTGCAAGTGGGATTAGGAGGATAACTGCTGCCATGGTACCCAGAACTCGCAGCAAAAATCTGGCCTGAACTTTGTTCTTTGACATCAAAATCCTGATTTGCCGGTGAAGGGACTAAATTCTGTCTGGGGTAAATTTTGCTGTCATGCTTTTTGAATCCAGATCTGCACCTAAGAAGGTAATATATTCAGATGGTGACAAGTCAGATTTTTTTTAAGTTTACTGTGATGCCTAGTCTGGTGCAAAGTGACAGTGTTTCATCCCTTGTTCAAAGTAGTAGATGCCTAGTGGTGGTGGTGAGGAGCCTGTCATCTAAATATGGAAACACCCAAAATCCCTGATGTCTCAAGTGAGCCGTGTCCACTGCCATGCATTTGGTAAACACTCTGGGGGCTACAGTGAGACCAAAGGACAGGGGTCAAAATTGGTAATGACTGGCTCCCAGCTGAAAGCATAAGTGCACCCTGGATGGCCTGTCCATCTTTACATGGTAGTAGGCATCCTGGAGATCTACTGAGCACATCCAAATGTCTTTCCCGATAAACAGAAAGATTGACTGCAGAGTTACCATCCGGAACTTTGACTTTTTCACTGATTTGTTTAGTTTGCTGAGATCTAGAATGGATTTCCAGTCCCGTGTCTTTTTTGGAACTAAAAATAATCTTGAGTAAGTCTTGGATCCTGTTTGGTCGGTGGGGACCTCTTGGATGACTCTCTTCTCTAGCAACGAGATTACCTCTTGTGTTGCATGGTCCTTTTGGCCAGGTGGGACATCCAGTAAGGACCGATTTTTTGGTGGGGAGGTAGAAGAAGGTATACAATAACCTCTGGATATTATTGTTTGTAGCAGTAGTCCAAAATGTCACGCAGGGAGACAGGGTGCACAGACCAAACCATAACCAGGAACAGAACAAAACTTGTCCAGCACCTAAGGTGAGTTACAAAATAAATTTAATTTATTATATTGAATCACATGTTAGCATACCGGTTTCAGCAAAGACAAAAAGCCTTCATCAGTGCATATCTTCAGATCAGTTCTTCACACATTTATAATGTCAAGAAATATGACCTTGTTACATGCTGATTAGTGCATCCCCAAATTAGTTAATTGCATTAACTTCATTCATTTAGGCCAGGTTTAAACAATGCTCCCAGCCTTGCAATCCAGCCTGATTCCTTACAGCTCAATAAGGAGTGCCAACCAGCTTTATTCATTCTGTGTCCCTGAATTCTGTCAATAATAGTAAAACTAAATCTGGCAGTGGAATGGGTCAGTGTGTGTTTATATAATGCGTTATTGCTTCTTTTTGTCCTAAGGTCACTTAAATGTTCACTCATCCTAATTGAGTGTCCAAGATGTTTGCCCTACATAGAAGGCAGAGCAGAAACAAGTGGCCAAATAGACCACCCAGTCACTACTGCAGTTACCAAAGCATCTAATATCAAAAACATGCGGGGTATTGTTGCTAGTAAATTCCTTTGTTTTATTAATATGAGTGCAAAAGCTACAGTGGCCACAAGGATGACAACCCAAGAGCTTGTCCCCAGACAAGGTGGTTTGTGATGTCTGCTTAGGAAGGGAATATTCACAGTGGGCCGGATTGGAGGCAGTTCAATTTTGGTTAGATAAAGCAGGTAATAAAGGAGATAATCTTCTCTGAAAGGATTCAGGGGTTTTCCAGCTGGGGAGAGCTATAAAGAAAAGAGAAAACCAATTAGCACTTAGCAGAAGGCTATGCCATGTGTCTTAGCATGTTTAACCAACTCAAGTCTGTGAGCGCAGCTGTCAGTTTGGGACTTTTGTTCCTGTTAGGAAGGTAAAACTTCAATATCTGAAGATGTACATAGTTTTGTCTGTTAGTACTAAGTCAACAGGTTTAAGTGGGGTATTGGGGGTGTTTGTTTGTTTTTGAGGGCTTTCAATAAAACAAAAAGTTTTGTAAGATGTGACATAGGTTCAAATGGATATGACAAGAAACAAATGTATAAAAGTTCAACCTGTCAAACAGTGTATGCACATACCACAAAAGCTGGAACTAGACATTTAACAAAAAAGGTGTTCAACATAAAAGGTGGGAATAACTTTTTAATGCAATGATACTTTCTGTACTGTCTTTAAATGTCAGTGGTCTCACAGATAAATACAAAAAAGGAAGAGTAGTGAACTATATTAAAAATGTAGAGTGCAAATAGCTATGTTACAGGAGACATACAGAGAAAGAACTGAACATGTGAATTCAATAAAAGAAAGATTTTCAGGATGATTATTCAGCAGAATACCTGGGACAAATGAAAAGAGAAGTAGTTATAGAAATCGCAAGAGGAGCTCCAATAGTGATAGAAAAGGGGAAAAAAGTTACAAATGGCAGATTTGTAGTACTAGGGGGCTACTGGCAAGGAAGGAGGATTACACTGGTATGTATTAATATTCCACCTAAAACTGCTATAATGGAGTTTAAGAAAATTCTGGGAGAAATACTCATTTTTCAGCAAGGAATATTACTTGTAGATTGGGGAATGGAATGTGATTAGCAATAGTGAAGATTTGTCTGGAGGGGTTCTATATTATATCATCAAAAACTGAATTTTCTGAACTGCATCTACATCGGAAATGCAGTTCAGCGAACTGATAATAATGAAATCGTGGTACAGTAAGGATTGGAAAATTTGTCCTTTCCTCACTGTAGTGCCATCTCGGAGTTGGTATATATAATTAGCAGGGGGGGCACAGCCCCCACAAAAGTGAATTCGCTGAACTGCATTTCCGATGTAGATGCAGTTCGGAGAATTCAGTTTTCGATAATATAATATAGACCCGTCTGGGGGCCCAAAAGGGGAAGTTTAACAAAGGAGAGTAGATTTTTGAAGAAATTTATGAAAATATTTGGCATGGAAGACGTGAATACAACAATAGGAGTTCGGAGTGAATTTACATATTATTCCCCAAGATATAAAACCTGGGCTAGGCTAGTCAGAATTTACATTTCACAGGAACGTGTGCATTTAACTGAAGGCCTTGATACGCACCCAATAACTACTTTGGATCACGAGCCAATAGTAAATAAAATAAAAACACAGGGTAATGAAATAAAAATGAGACAATGGAGCTTTCCCACTTATCTGTTGAAAAGAAAGAAATTTAAGGAATGGGTAGTGGATACTATTCAGGACCTATTAGACAGGATAGAAATTGCTTCTGAAAATATAGTTAAACAGTGGGATAAAATTAAGGTGAGTTTAAAAATAGGGTGGAAATAAAAGAAAGGGAGTTATGATTAGGAAGTAACAAGAATTATATCTCACAGAACAACAAGAGGATCAAAAGCAGAATGCTAAGCAGAAAATAGGGGATTACCTCAATAATATGCACAAGTTTTGAATGATTGCTGTTAAGCAACTGTTTTTTGATAACTGTAGAGCACAAAAACTTTTAGCACAACAACTCAGGCAACAGAAAGTAGAAAGGGCTGTCGCCAAGCTTAGTGAGCCTATAACAAGGAAGGTAACAAGTGATCCTATATAGGTACTAGAAATGTTTCGGAAGTTCTATGGAAGTTTGTATACAGCTGAGAAATATGGAAATCAAGAAAAAAAAACAAATAGAAGTGTGGGTGGAATAATTAAATATGCCAAGGTTAGAGGTAGATGAGTCTCAATTACTAACAGTTAGGCTAGGAGATGATGGGATAAAAATGGTGATGTATAACCAATCTAAAGGAAAGCCCCCAGGAATAGATGGTATTCCTGTGGGAGTTTAGAAGTTAGGAGGGAAAAAACTGATAAAGATCTGGAAAGTTTTAACAGTATTTTATGAAAAGGAGAAGTACCAACATCCTGGAAGAAAGCAGCGGTAGCTGTAATAACTAAAGAGGGTAAAAACCCAGAAACCATGATTACAAAGTCTTCACGTCTTTAATGGCTAAAAAATGACAAAAGTAATGCCAAAATTGATAGATATGGATCAATGTGGTTTTGCGGAAGGGAGGCAAACATTTGATAACATTAACAGAACACTGATGATTCAGACGGAAGCAGAATGTAAGAAAATACCATTGTTGTTGGTGGGTCTTGATGCAGAGGAAGCATTTGACAGAGTAAGCTGGGACTTTATGAGCAGGGAAATGGAAGCATTTGCATTTCCTGAAAAAAACTATAACATTGATTAGAAGGATATATGATGGATCGGAGACGAAAATTGAAGTGGGTGCGGTCCTCTCTGATAATCTGTGCTTGAGCAGAGGAACCAGCGAAGGGTGTCCTCTTTCCCCTTTGTTATTTGCATTATATTTAGAACCACTGGGAAAGAAATTAATGGACTCAGAAATTCAAGGATATAATTAATACGGTAGTCAAGAAAAGCTGGCTCTATTTCCAGATGATATTATTTTATACCTGAAAAAACTAGAAAGAGACATCACAGTGTTGTGGAACATTTGAAGACAGTTTAAAATCTTTTTGGGATACAAAATGAATGAAGCTAAAACAAAGGCAATAGCAGTAAATTACATATGCACACATGAATTGGTTCAGCAATATCCATATTTATGGTGACATGATAAAATGAAGAGTTTAGGAGTCTGGATTAAACATGACTCTGATGTGGGAGCTAAGGATATGTGGGCAGAGATTAAACAAAAGATAATACAAAAACTGAGAAAATGGAAGCTTTTTTATATGGATAGGGATAGTAAAACACAAGCAGCCAAAATGTTTTTAGCCCCTTTACACTCATATACAGGTCAGGCATATTTTTATCAACCAGAGGAGAAGTTGTAGATGGCAATTAATAAAGAGCTGAAGGACTTTATCTGGGAAGGGAAGATGGCAAGAGTCATGTGAAGTGGGATAAGCTGATTCTTCCAGTAGAACAGGGCATATTGGGATTTCCCAATCTGAAGGGGTATTTCACAGCTACACAGTTAAGGCTCCTATAAATAGCACAATCAGAAAACTATAATTCAAAGTGGAAAGGGATGATGTTGAAACAGGGGGGCAAGCTCATGAAACAAGGAGAAAGAGTGGGATTTTGGATGCAGACCTTTAAGGATAATAGCAATAAACATACAGAATATTATATCCATAAAGTAGCAAAAAATATTCTAAGAACTAAGCCAACATGGGAATAAAGAAAGGAGATTCTGCCGATAGGGATGACTGCAATTAGAGATATAGACAAATAGGCAAGAGGGGGCTGGAATTTATTGGAGAAAACCAGCAAAGGAATAATGATATTTGGTGCAAATAACTATAGAGGGAAAGGTAACAGAATGGGAAGAGGCCAAGAATTTATTTGGACTGCAGGTTACAGGTTGCCTTCCCTATCAAGGATTGATAGAGTCTAGGAAAACAAAAAGAAACTGGTGGGTCCTAAATGAAAGACCAGCACTGGTAAAGTTTTTAGTAGACTCTAGAACAGAAGCTGCCATTAAAAAAGGAATAATTAGTACAGCATGATATTGCATGATAACTATAAGAATTAGAGGAGGACTGGGAAGAGAGATTGGCTAAGGAATTCACAAAGAAACAGTGGCAGGATATATGTATGTCTCCCAAATATGTAACAAAATCTAGAAGATTTAGGATTTTTGCTTGGAAAGGTTTACATAACTTTTATATCCCAGTAGACTCCAGAGAATTTTTCCTCGGGTAGACAGCAAATGTTGGAGGTGTATCGGGGAAGAAAGAAGTACTTGGGAACATATTTTCTGGGAGTGCAGTGGGCTGGTGAACTTTAAGGATTCCCTGTGGGTTGCACTGTCAAAGATGCTGGATGGACGGACTGGTGTGGCAAAGGAGATGATTTTTCTGAGTTATGATACAGAAAACAGAATTGCATAGACATGGTAAGGCCTTGCTGTGTCTAATTATCATGGTTGCCAAAAAAGCACTTACTAGAAAATGGAAGTCAAAATCTAATCCAACTACATTAGAAGTAGTAAATATAGTAACAGAAATAAAACAACTGGAAATTAGCTCTTTAGAAAAGGGTAGGCACAAACTACATAGGGAAAAAATGAGAATTGTGGGAACAATAAATATAGAAGAGGAATGAGGTTTAAAAGAAGGCAGGCCTTAAATGAGCTATATAACGTTTGACTGAAAATGACTGGGTAGATTATAAGTGATGTACAATGTTGGAACTGGGTGTGTTTCAGTCTGCTTTGTGATGTAAAATGTTTGCAACTAGGATTGTGCCGGTGTGGTTTGCTTTCATTTATGTAAATCTGTGGTTGTTTATGTCATAACTGATGGTTTAATAAAGATGTTTCTTGTTTAGAAAAGGGGCAGGAATTGAATAATTTATGTAATGTTGCTGGGTCTACATTAGATCTTCGAACACTTAGGTTGTCGAACGCCATTTCGTCGACACCTAAACGTCAAAGTTCAATAAACATGACAAGCCAATTATGAGAATTTTTTGCCTCGGAAAAAATTTGCTTGGCCGTCATCGGGGATTTGACCTTTTCCCCAATACAGTGCGATCTCAGAGTTGGTATATTTAATTTGGGGGATGAGGGGCACAGCCCTCCCATGTCGGGAGGTGGGGGGCAAAGCCCCCCACTTGATTAAGGTTTTAGAGTTTTTTTTTTTTTTTTTGTTAGCCATGCAAATTTTTCAATGGGAAATAATTTGCATAATTGGCCTGTCGCGTTTATTAGACTTCGACGTTTAGGTGTCAATGTTTCAGCATTCGACAACCTAAGCGTTCGAAGATCTAACATAGCCCCATGTTGCTTAGGTTATATGATATATAGCAATATACGTGATGTATAATGTTTGTTAATGTTAATTTAACACAATTTGATTACTTTTGTATAAATGTAAATTTGCCTGTGTCACAAGTGATAATTCAATAAAGGTGTTAAAAAAAAAAAAAAAAAAAAAAAAAACAAGAACCAAAACATGAAGAAACACCAAATACCAAAAAAAAAAAAAATCAGCAAACATTTTATGCAGGGAAACAAACCCCACTGCACCCTCTATGTGGTCAGCTGCACCCCTTACAACTCCTGCTAATTACATATAAACTTCAAGATAGCACTACAGTGGGGAAAGGGCAAATTCTCTGGCCCTACTGTAAGGTGTTCTCCTCAGCATTTGCATTTTCTGGGTTGTTTTGTTCAATGTAAAGCATTCAGCATTTCAACCATTCGGCTTTATGAATGGCTCCATAACAGCTCAATGCGGGGTACCTGAAACTCTATAATAGTTTCTTACATCTCCCTACCCACATACTGCAAATCATCTAAGCATCTGTGATCTCAACTACAGCTGCCTAAATAACTATGGTTAGTGCTTGCAGTTGCAAGGAACAATAAGTACTTGTGCCCAGTGTCCACACCACTGATCTGCAGGTACTGACTGGCACATTTTCTACAGTGTTAATCACTACCTCTTAACAGCTTGTGTCTGGATCAAGTCACCCCCTTCATCCAATCATAGTTAAGACACTGATCATGTAATATTTATACAATGTACTTCTCCATTAACAAGTTATTTTTTAATTATTATTTAATACTAGGTAGATAGGCTGGTCTAAAGACCCTTTTCAGCCTAAGACACAGGCACATAAATGCAGAGTAGAAAATAAATAGTACCTAATCATAAACAATAAAATGATAGTAAAAGAGTATATATGTACAATCATCATCATCATTACAATTTGTGTCAAAATAGAGAATTATTTGATTACAGTAAGAAATAGAACATTTGTCTGAATAATGGTATTTGAGAGAGGAGCTGTAAGGCTGGATAAGAGCAAAGGAGCATTTACTTTTAGTATTAACCATTTTCTGAATATCTGAGGGCACTGTATACAACTTGGTACCTTTGGCTTACCAGTTTCGCTAATGACTGCAAACTGGGCAAAATCACTGAGTCCCCAGACAATGTTAACATACTACAAAAGGGGCTAACACTGATACATGATTGGTGCCAAATACATGGACTAAACGTGAATGCAAAAAAAGTGTGTTATTACCCCCTTTGGCAAACAGGAAATCCCTGCAAATTACAATACTGACAGCAGTCCCCCCTAAGCTCAAACCCTGTGGTGCAGGATTTGGGAATACAGGTTGATAGCAATCTAAACTTTGATCACTGTGTGTTCACAGTGGCAAGGAAAGGCTTCTACTTGCGCATCTCATAAGTAAGGACATCGCATACAAGACTATGGATGTTATAATTCCTCTGTACTTGGCCCTCATTAGACTAATAGAGTGCAATGCTCCCTTTTGCATGTACCTCACAAGACACTGGCAGCAGCTGGAGGTTGGAGGCCCTGAATAGAAAAGTCAGGGCCTCCAAAAATAACCTACGTGGAAAGACTGAAAGCCCTGTCACTGTAGTCTGCATCCTACAGGCTGGTGAATAGCAACAAAGGCAAAAAAAAAAAAAAAAATCTAAGCCTGCTTCCTACCTTTCCTGTAACTAGTGTAGTCCAGATTCAGATTTGCTGTATCCAGGACTGTATGTACGCTTCTGAGCCCCCCAAGCCTTTCTGTGTTGGAGGGAAGTCTTCTAGCTTATCAGTGGGAGTGGTAAGCACTAGGTAACCTATCTAACACACAAGGAGTGGTTCTGGCCCAGAAATTGTAGTTAATGGCCGTTTGGGCAGTTTTTCCATCTCTCTCAACTTTATGATTTAAAAGTCCGCATTTGCACTTGTTTCCCCCCTTTCCTGTAACTAGTTTAGTCCAGATACAGATTCTTAGTTTTAGCACTTGAATTTGCTTATTCATGACACGCACTTGTTCAGAACTTGTTGTAAGCACTAAATAACCTACTAATTACTATAGCACTCAACCTTCCTCATTACCTAGAGCAGGGGTGTCCAACCTTTTGGCTTGCCGGGGCCGCATTGAGTGAACAGAAATCGTCTTGGGGCCGCATATAAAATATATCATATAGTTAACTCTTTCGCTGTCGCGGGAGACCAAAGTTGAACTCCTGGCTGTACTGTAGGTGCATTCGAACAATGAATAAATGTAATAAATGCCTAATATTTGCCTTAAAATTCTCATTCTCATATCTACCAGTTAACTCTAACATCTTAGTTAATATATATATATATATATATATATATATATATATATATATATATATATATACATATATATATATTTTTTTTTTTTTTTACAAATAAACAGATATTCACTACAGCACTAGCATTTCTCACTGGGAAAACCACTCCAGCAGCCCAACTACATAAAATGTCAATTTTAACAGTTCTACAATACTATAATCCACAAAAATAACCTAATTTGCAATAAAGCAAAGAATTCACATTACTGACTTAATAAAACAATTCTGAATAAGCTACAAGAGGGTCTCACCCAAACAAATGACTGGTACCAGAAACATGGCCTCAAGCTAAGTGCATCATCTTCCCCTTTGAGGAGAGTGATGTCCTCACAAATTATCACATTAATAACAATGTTGTAAGCACGCAATCAGTTGTGAGGTGCTTGGGCACCCAGGTTGATAGAAACCTGACTTTTGACCACCACGTTGTCTCCGTTGTATGGAAAGCTTTTACATGGCCCACCTCATTAGTAAGGTTATCTCATCCAGGGACAAGGAGGTCATAACATCCCTGTATTCTTCCTTTACAAGAGCAATTATTGAGTGCAACATCCCTTTTGGCATGTGCCTCAGCAAAACACACTGCTAAAAGAAAGACTACAACCATTTCTAACAAAAGGTCAAAGGACTGAGTTCACTTATTATCCAAACAGACTAAAATGCTTCTTTCTTTCCTCTGTCTCTCAATGGCCCCTATAAATTTCATCACTGGCTTGCTTTCCAGGCTAAGAAAGATCCTGCCTTAAGAGACTTTATCCACCTCAGAAGTACTGGTTATATTTAAAACACTCACTACAAAGACCACAGCCTTCACTGCAACATAAAAAAGCCACTTTGTATGGACAGGTTCTTGACACAAAAACCTTCAAGTTCTGTAAAAAGCTCCTCTCGTTGTCAAACAAAGTAGTTCAGCAACACAACTGGCTGGATAGCCATAAATGTACTTCTTGAGTAAGTAGTATAGCCTTCATCAAATCGGATGGAAAATCCACATACTAAACTTTCCTAGCTGGATGGCTAGGATCTAATATTGGTTACTCAAGTCTACTTACCCAAGAAGAGAGGGCCTATTTAACTAAGAATTCTATTTGCAAAAATATATTCAGTATACATATTAAATCTCTCTCTTACACAAAAGGAGCCCCTACTTGTAAAATAGGCAACCTCAGTAATCACGACACACTCCATGAACGAAATTGTCTGGAAGTCAAAATATCTGAAAAAAATCATAATAGAGATGGATTCATCCATGCAATTTCCCACCACCAAAAGGACCATCAATAAATCAACAAACAACTGCTCAGCAAAATGTAAATCAATAAGAAAACTCTCTAAGATCATACTACATACTGGAGTAAACATTTAACCTCACTCCAATATAAAGCCATTTGACATTCAGACATTTTTGTTTGTGCAGAAGTTATTCACAGACTGACAGTTTACTGAGCTGTAATGCTAACCTTCACTTTTGAAAAAAACAAATTCCCAGACTTTGTCAATAGCTCAAAGTGCAGAAAGGATTATTTTTTATTTATTACGTATTTATTTAATTTTGGAAAACATCTTTAAAACTGTTGATCACACACAGAGAAAAGTCATTGTGATAAGTAAACCACAGACTGCTGCAAGAAATCAGTCACATTAGCACTAAGTGCTTACGTCCGAATGAATCATACCTGTCAATTCCAAAAGAATTAAAGTAGCTTAATAAGAACGTTATTTGCAAGGTTACATGGCATTTTATATTGGAAATAAGTAGAGATATTAAAAAAAGCTTGGTTTCTCATTATTACGCTGAAAAGTCTTCCAAGGTAAATACAACCTTCTGATTTAGCATGGAACCATACCTCTCAACCTTAGAGCAAGAAATCTGGACAAAGCGAAAAATAAAAATTGGGACAAAGGCCCAAAAATAGTCATGCATCACAGACACCATTGAAACAACTGTAGCTGCAAACATTATACATCATGTATAATGTTTCTATCCCATCACTGTCAGTTAAGCATTATATGGCTCATTCAATCCTGCCTTCTTTTGCAACAAAGAAAACCATGCTTTGAAATGACAAATGCATTAAAAATAATAAAACACATTGCATCCACATCGTGCAACTTCCTACCTGCAAACAACCACAGAGCTTCCACTGAAACTAGGGCTGCTTATTTCCCCAGAATGACACCTCAAGTCTAATGGTATACAATCTACCAGGATCTGGACTACCTGAAATAAATTAAATCATGGCCTGCAAATTGCCAGTGCACTTTGCTCAATTAAACTATATTTCTAAGCCCACTTACTGTACCTTATCAGTAACATCCCAATATCCATTTCCAGGTCACTTTACAAGACACTGGCAGTGGTAGACTTGGCATCCTCCAGATCCCTACAGGACCACACTAATACTGCTAACATTGTCCATTAAATGTAAATATCCATCCATTGTAAATGGCAAGAAGCTATGTCTTAAAAAAATCTACTTTTGGCATGCCTAGTACCCAAGTATCAGGTTTCGAAACAAAGAAACATATATTCTCCAGTGTGTAAGCCTCTGTCTTTAATAATCCTCTACTGTTGCAGCACTCCCAACATAAACACACACATACACACTAAAACCCCCAACATTTAACAAATGACATTGTGCCCACCTGATTTGCCAGTATTGATGATCCACCAAAGATAGCTTACTGTTGTCCAATCTACCACTGCTTAGAACCCACCAATGACAAAACAGTACTGGGTGCTTTTTTGTTTGTCAAAAAAAAAAAAACTTTATATGCTACAGTCCCACATTAGTCAATCCACTACTGACCCATTAACCCTAGGCTGCTGTCTCATTCTTACTCCCTGGAATTGCATTACCTTGGATGACTACTTTTATTTCCTAAGCAAAACACACAAATTGGAAGATGTTGCAAAATCCAGACATTCTTCGAAAATCCATACAGTTGAGAGGTATGATTTCATATTCAATACAATACTCTCCCTGTCAGGAAAGCTGCAATTTAATGAAAGTGTACTTTTAATGTAGGATATATTTGTGAGCTAACTTGTTTGTGTTCAGTAGGTAGATTGATCATCATTAGCCTCTTTGTGCATGTGTCTCTCTGTCATGCACACATACACACACTCACTCTCCTTCTACTTTCACGCACACAAACATTCTGCTTTCATGCATGCACTCACTCACTCACTCTGTACTTACCTATTAACACAGGTTAAGTGCTGTCCCTTTCAAAGGCAATGGCGGCAACTCCATACATGAGTCCCTCTTCAGAGAGTGCACACACTGATTCTTTGATATGAAATAATGGCGCAAACACACAAACCCTTCTCTGGTGCAAAAAAATCAAAAACTAGAAGGATGCTTTGGCACATGCGCACACCGATGTTAGAGTTGCAGGTCATGGGCGTGAAAAACACAACAAAAAGTGTTTTGGGACATGTGTACATCGATGTTGGAGTTAGAGGTTGAGGGCCACATGGAGGAGCTCTGAGGGCCGCATGCGGCCCACGGGCCACAGGTTGGACACGTCTAACCTAGAGGAAAACAGTTTTTGTACTTACTTTTCTCACTTGCTTAGAGAAAAACAGCTCTTGTACTCACTTTCCTCACTTATCTAGAAGAAAATAGTTTTTTATTCAGGCATGTCCAAGGGTCAGCTCCCAGTGTTCTCTCCTGTCTATCTGATGAATCTGGGCATCTTGGGGCAATGTGGAAATTGCCTCATGTACACAGACAACCCTCTCCTCCTACCACCCAATACTACAACCTGTGAGAGATGCACTTATATAGCCAAACTGGAAGCAAAGCTCTCTTCACCCAAGACTGGATTAGGCAGCCAAGAGGAGAAGGTAAACACTTGCACCACACCACACTCAGCACATAGTCTCACTAAATCTACACCACCAAAATCCACACATAGAAACAAAAACATTTGCTAAGCCTCTCAATAATAATTTGCTCAAGCAACAGAGACCTCCAAAGCAGAAATGCAAGCAACCTCCTCCCCCAACACAACCCAAATGACACATAGCCCGCAAACTCAGTGTGCCATTCAACCACAGCCAATAAGGCAAAACAACGTGCCCAACACAGTAGTCATAGGGGACTCTCTAGTCAGGCACACTGATGTCCCACTCACCAGGGTAAACAAGGAGAAGGTTACTGTCAGCTGCCTGTCGGGTGCCAGGATCTGCCACATAACCCACGCATGCACGGCACTCCACAACAAGTACAAATATGATTCTGTCATTGTCCATGTTGGTGTCAACGGCCTGAGATGTACCTCCCTGGACTACATGAAAAGAGACATGGAAGAGCTCTCCAATCATGTAGCCCAGGCAGGTATGAACCTAGCCCTGAGTAGCATTCTGCCATCACCCAGAATGATACCGCAGTACAAGGACAAAATGATTGACTTCAACAATTGGCTAAGCTTCTGGTCTCATTCTAAAGGGATCCAGTATCTGTCTGCATGGGATGACATGGTCGACAAACCACAATGCTTTGCCAGAGATGGCCTGCACTGTCACCCCTGGGATTCCGGATACTGGCTAAGGTTCTTGCCACCCCTAAAGTGCCTTTTTAGGCAAGGTTCAAATGAAAATTCACCACCATAACAGGAACAGGCAAGCAAAAACTGAGGGTGATGCTACTCAATGCTAGAAGTCTAAATCTCAAAATGCACTCACTTGATGCACTCCTTAAAATGGAGAACATCAATACCTGTGCAGTGACTGAGACATGGTTCAAGGCTCCAGAGAGCACCCCTGCACTAACAGGCTATAATTCATACCACACTTTTCGGTCATGTAACCTGGACCGGAACACCAAAGGCGGAGGTGTGTCCATATTCATTAAGGATATCCACACCTCCAGGCTAGTTGCTCAGCATAATGCATCAGAGGTTATCCAAGTGCAACTAACTCTGGGCAAAACTGCAATCCAAATTGTAGCTTGCTACAGATCCCCCACCATGCCCCAGGATTCCCATTCCCCTTTTCTTGATGTAATGGAAAATATTAGGGTTCAACCAAACACCCTAATAATGGACGATTTCAACTACCCCACCATTAACTGGGAAAACTACTCATGTACCAACTCCTTCGCTCAACACTTTCTGGAATTCATAAAGTCCAATGCCCTGGATCAACTTATCCACACCCACACAAGGGGCAACAATATCCTACATCTAGTCATTACCAACATGAGTGACCAGTGTTCCACACCTGAAGTCAACATCTCATTGGTCTGACCCTACCATAAGCTAATCACCCTAGGTATCCACATCCTACCCCCACCCCCCATTAAGGAAACCACAGCAAAAAATTTATCCAAAGCCAACTTCATGCTTCTTAAGACAGAAGTGGTGGACTTCATGACACCTATGCAGATGGGCAATACAGTTACGACTACTGAATCCTACACAATTGCACTTTATAAGCACTTACAAGAGTGCATGGATTGCGCTATCCAAAACAGAACAAAGACGCTATCCTCCAAAAAAAGAAAGCCAATCTGGTGGTCACCTGCCATAAACAAACTGTACAACAGAAGGAAGAAACTGTTGCAAAAGAGAGTAAAATCCCATGAGTGGAGGAGCTCCCTGGTCAGCTTCAGTAAGAATCCGAGATCCCTCCAAAGCTAGTTACGAAAACAAAATCGCCACTGATTCTAAAGACAATCACAAAGCATTCTATAGCTATGTCAAGAATTTCAATAGCAACACTCAGATCTGCTCTGAGTTACAGCACAATGGCACTAAATATACAGACCCAACTGATATTCCCAACATCCTGGCAGATAGGTTCAGTGTTAACTTTACCCCCTCTCACCCCTTAAGGGGCCCATCTCTATACCGGAAGAATGCAAAGTTCCTGTAATCATGGCTGCACAGGTAAAAACCACACTCTCCAAAACCAAGAACACAGCATTCATGGTACCAGACAACATCCCAGGCTGTGTTCTACATGAACTACAGAACGAACTGGGGGGAGCTACCACAGACCCATTAGCCTGACGAGACTGGTCTGCAAGGCCATGGAACGTATCATCATGGAACATATAAACAAAGACATTGGTAATAGCCAAACTCTGGACCCCACCCAGTTCGGGTTTGTAAAAGGCAGATCATGTCTCCTAAACCTGATAGAATTCCTTGAAGCAGTCACCAAAGTTGTAGACAAGGGTAAGGTGGTTCACACAGCCTATCTAGATCTTGCCAAGGATTTTGACACCATCCCCCATTCTGGAATTATAGATAAACTCACTAAGCTAGGTATAAATTCCTATATCACAAGATGGGTTGCCATCTGGCTCACTGACAGAACCCACACTGTGAAAGTAGCAGTCTCCAAATCCGACTTCAGACCAGTGACAAGTGGAGTACCACAGGGTTCAGTCCTGAGTCCTCTCCTGTTAGGTATCTACGTCTCTAAAGTACAGGCTAATGCAGAAGGTCTTTGGTTAATAAAGTCCGCAGATGACTGCAAACTAGGAGCCATAATCGAAACTCCTAACAATGTGGACATCCTACAAAAGGGCCTCACTGAGACAGATGCCTGGTGTCAAAGACATGGTCTCAAGCTCAATGCCAAAAAATGCATTGTCATCCCCTTTAGTAAAAACTCTGTACCCATGAACTACAACATAGGCGGTAGTATACTTAACACCAAAAGTGTGATAAGAGACCTTGGGACACAGGTGGACAGTAGTCTCTCCTTTGATAATCACATCGCCACAATAGTCAGGAAATCCTTCTACATGGCACACCTCATCACAAAAGGTTTCTCATCCTGAAAAAAAGAGGTCATTGTTCCCCTCTACTTATCACTCATTAGGCCCTCTATAGAGTACAATGCCCCTTTTGGTATGTACCTCACAAAACATCTACAACAACTGGAAAGGCTGCAGAAATACCTCACAAAGAGGATTACTGGCCTCAAACAGATGCCCTACGCAGACAGTCTAAAAAAACTCCAGCTTTATTCAGTCGGATATCGCCTACTCAGAGGTGATCTCTGCCTAACATACAAAGTAATGTCAAAGTATATCCAAGGAAATGCCAGGATCCGAGCACAATTCAATTCTCTTTATTTAAACAAAGAACAAAGTGTAGGTTAAGCGCTTTCATCTAGGTAAAAAGACTTCATCAGAACGTAGATGATAAAATAACACTCCCTTATATACACAAAAAGCCCGCCTTTTACAAAATTCAGTAATCATTCAATTAACTAAAATTAACCAATTTAAAAATACAGAACGTAGATAAATAACTTTCTGTCGCATATTTTCATAAATGATACAAAAATAAACTTGATATATGCTCCATCACTGTCCTTGTCAGTACAGATATGATAACTCCCAATAAATAAAATTATCAGCAGTAATTTAACTAAAAACTCTTACATATGTCATTTACAATATCATACTGTTAGTACAATCAATTTTATCGGACTGTTTGACTTTGTCAATATAACGTATTGGCTGTATTAAAAACCAAGTTTTACAGTCACTGTACTATCAAGAATCAAATGACATGTTTTAAAAAATATAATATATATTGTGCAAAATTGTTAAAAAACAGATAGAAATCTGATAAAAATCTAATAGAAATATGGGCTTTGACGTAAGTCCTCCTAAATATTCTAGGTTCTTACTAAAGGTTTGGTGGGGATGACTTCAGTGAGTCCTGGGGGGCTTGCTGCATTAAGCCGGATCTGCCATTTAATTTCCTTTTCTCCTACCACAGCCTTGATATTACCACCCCTAGGGTTAGGTAATACTGCTTCTAAAATGGCAAATTTAAAGCCAATGCATCCAGGACTATTGGCTAGATGACGGTAAAGTGCACTGTTGACATCTTGTTTCTTAATATAATAAATATGGTCATAAATCCTATTTTTTAACAGACGATCTGTCTTCCCCACGTAATAACTTGAACAAGAACTACATAAAGCCAAATAAATCAAATGTTGTGTCTGACAGTTACCATAGCCAAATGTAATCTTGCTACAAATGTAATTGTTCAAAACAATATTTTCCTCTTCAAGAATGTACCCACAGAAGTTACAATGCCCACATTTCCTAGTTCCTGCTCTGTTGTGCATCCCTTTCCTTTTATAGTTAGATTTTACTTCAATAATTTTTTTCAAATTAATACCCGTTTTACAGACAAACTGGGGTCTACTACATATTTTATCTTTTATTCCCTCATCACTTGTTAGTATATTCCAACTGGATGTAATTATTTCCTTGACATCCTTGGTGTATTTACCGTGTTTCAAGATACAAGCCTTAGTATAATTGTCATCCTTACTATCTCTGTTAGTATTATTAACATGCTGTCTCCTATTGTTGGTAGTCAATCCTACGCCTAAAAGAGGGCGGTACTTCTTTCCCCATTCATTAGAGACATATTGGATGACATCATTAATCATGCTAACGGGATACCCTTTGTCCCTAAATAACTGACCAATAAATTCCAATTCACTCAACATGTTGTCTTTCTCTGAGGTCATTCTAGCAGCTCTAATACACTGTCCTTTAACTATGCTGCGTTTCTGGGAGTACGAATGTGCACTGTCGAAATGTAGATAACCATTGCTAAAGGTTTCCTTCCTAAAGATCTTCGATTGGAAAGAGTGACCGTCATTGTATATATAAACATCAAGGTAATTAATCCCCTCTCTATTGTATTGATAAGTAAACTGTAAATAACTAGTAGTTTGATTCATGTAGTCAATAAAATTTTTAAGCATTACTTCATCACCCTCCCACAGAACAAAGATGTCATCCAGGTACCTGACATAACATCTAAGATGTTGCATCCAGGGGGAGTGTAAAATGTATTCCTCATCCCAGTCAAGTAGTACTAGATTCGCATACATGGGGCCGCAAGCTGCCCCCATGGCTACACCTGAAATTTGTCTGTAGTACTCCCCTTCATAGTATATATAGTTGTTATCAAGTACAATGTCCAAAAATTCTGTGAGTAAATAGATGGTATCTATATCAAGTCCACTATGTTTGCATAAACTGTTATTAAATCTATGGGTACCTTCTTCCTTAGGAATACATGAAAAGAGATCCTTGATGTCAATAGGGGTAAGTAGTTCAAGTAAGCGTGTAATTTCTCCTTTTAATATAGCCATCTCAGAATGGATTTATATATATATATATTAATATATGTATAGTTTGACAGCTCACATAATGAAGGATTCCTGGGAATTTTTAGGAATATTCAAGCAAGATATCTGGAGTTCTAACTTGTTATTTGTTACTACTGACATCAAGGATCTCTTTTCATGTATTCCTAAGGAAGAAGGTACCCATAGATTTAATAACAGTTTATGTAAACATAGTGGACTTGATAAAGATACCATCTATTTACTCACAGAATTTTTGGACATTGTACTTGATAACAACTATATATACTATGAAGGGGAGTACTACAGACAAATTTCAGGTGTAGCCATGGGGGCAGCTTGCGCCCCCATATATGTGAATCTAGTACTACTTGACTGGGAGGAGGAATACATTTTACACTCCCCCTGGATGCAACATCTTAGATGTTATGTCAGGTACCTGGATGACATCTTTGTTCTGTGGAAGGGTGATGAAGTAATGCTTAAAAATTTTATTGACTACATGAATCAAACTACTAGTTATTTACAGTTTACTTATCAATACAATAGAGAGGGGATTAATTACCTTGATGTTTATATATACAATGACGGTCACTCTTTCCAATCGAAGATCTTTAGGAAGGAAACCTTTAGCAATGGTTATCTACATTTCGACAGTGCACATTATTCTCCAGAAACGCAGCATAGTTAAAGGACAGTGTATTAGAGCTGCTAGAATGACCTCAGAGAAAGACAACATGTTGAGTGAATTGGAATTTATTGGTCAGTTATTTAGGGACAAAGGGTATCCCGTTAGCATGATTAATGATGTCATCCAATATGTCTCTAATGAATGGGGAAAGAAGTACCGCCCTCTTTTAGGCGTAGGATTGACTACCAACAATAGGAGACAGCATGTTAATAATACTAACAGAGATAGTAAGGATGACAATTATACTAAGGCTTGTATCTTGAAACACGGTAAATACACCAAGGATGTCAAGGAAATAATTACATCCAGTTGGAATATACTAACAAGTGATGAGGGAATAAAAGATAAAATATGTAGTAGACCCCAGTTTGTCTGTAAAACGGGTATTAATTTGAAAAAAATTATTGAAGTAAAATCTAACTATAAAAGGAGAGGGATGCACAACAGAGCAGGAACAAGGAAATGTGGGCATTGTAACTTCTGTGGGTACATTCTTGAAGAGGAAAATATTGTTTTGAACAATTACATTTGTAGCAAGATTACATTTGGCTATGGTAACTGTCAGACACAACATTTGATTTATTTGGCTTTATGTAGTTCTTGTTCAAGTTATTATGTGGGGAAGACAGATAGTCGGTTAAAAAATAGGATTTATGACCATATTTATTGTATTAAGAAACAAGATGTCGACAATGCACTTTACCGTCATCTAGCCAATTGTCCTGGATGCATTGGCTTTAAATTTGCCATTTTAGAAGCAGTATTACCTAACCCTAGGGGTGGTAATATCAAGGCTGTGGTAGGAGAAAAGGAAATTAAATGGCAGATCCGGCTTAATGCAGCAAGCCCCCCAGGACTCAATTAAGTCATCCCCACCAAACCTTTAGTAAGAACCTAGAATATTTAGGAGGACTTACGTCAAAGCCCATATTTCTATTAGATTTTTATCAGATTTCTATCTGGTTTTTAACAATTTTGCACAATATATATTATATTTTTAAAACATGTCATTTGATTCTTAATAGTACAGTGACTGTAAAATTTGGTTTTTAATACAGCCAATACGTTATATTGACAAAGTCAAACCGTCTGATAAAGTTGATTGTACTAACAGTATGATATTGTAAATGGCATATGTAAGAGTTTTTAGTTAAATTACTGCTGATAATTTTATTTATTGGGAGTTATCATATCTGTACTGACAAGGACAGTGATGGAGCATATATCAAGTTTATTTTTGTATCATTTATGAAAATATGCGACAGAAAGTTATTTATCTACGTTCTGTATTTTTAAATTGGTTAATTTTAGTTAATTGAATGATTACTGAATTTTGTAAAAGGCAGGCTTTTTGTGTATATAAGGGAGTGTTATTTTATCACCTACATTCTGATGAAGTCTTTTACCTAGATGAAAGCGCTTAACCTACACTTTGTTCTTTGTTTAAATAAAGAGAATTGAATTGTGCTCGGATCCTGGCGTTTCCTTGGATATACTTGGCTTCTAATTGTTTTTGGATTGTTGGCTTCCAGGGATATTCTCTCTATACAAAAGTAATGTCAAACCCCAGAGCTGTTGGACATGCTCCACTTAAAGAAATCCCAATCCCTCTGAGCTACACGCTCTAGGGACCTAAACCTTGTCACCACAATAAATTAGAAGTTATGTACTCACCATAACGTTCCATCTGAGTAGGTACTTCATTTGTCTGCAACCTGTGGGTCTCGGATCCGACCGGCAGCTTTCCAAGCTTCAAGATCTGAGCTCCTAGCTCCTCCCCTCTACCCACAATCCCCTGTCACCACCACACTACCTCAGATCGGTTTTGCTGTATCACCTGAAAAAAAAGTACAGTTTTGTACCTACCATAAATGTAGATGTTCGAGGATTCCCTTGCTGCAGTCCTGACTATTGGGTATAGTCCGCGTCCCAGTCGGCCCGAATACCAGAGTATAAGGCTGACGTCGGTCATGGCGCCTTAGACTGACGTCAGTACGTCAGGGTACTAATGCGCATGACCGACGTCATTTCCTCAGTCTTTTCTTGCCCCAGATGTCAGAAGACCCAAAAAGACAAGTCCCAAAAACAACCTGCACCAATAAACATGTACAATATATACCGTAATATATATACAAAAAATATAAGCATGTAAAGGCACCTACACAACCACCCTGAGACACAGAGGGGAAGGAGGGAGGGTAAATTGGACTGCAGCAAGGGAATCCTCGAACATCTACATTTATGGTAGGTACAAAACTGTACTATGTTCTTCGTCTTCCCTTGCTGCAGTCCTGACTATTGGGTAGAATCCCAAAGCAGAGGTAAGGGAGGCTGGCAAATTATAAAGTAGCAGGAGCTGACAACATGCCTTGTAACACAGCTGTGGCAAAACCAGCTCTAGACTTAGAGTATATAGGCAGGTGATAATGCCTCGAGAAAGTATGCACTGAACTCCAAGTAGCTGCTTCCAGAATATCCTTAGTTGCCACCCCCCTTAGAAATGCTGTTGAAGTGGCAGTAGCCCTAGTGGAATGAGGCCTAATCCCAGCTGGAACCTCTTTGCCATGATGGGAATAACAAAATGCAATGCAAAAGCCAATCCACCTAGAAATAGTTTGTTTTGACACAGGTTTGCCCTGTGAACTTAAAGCAAAAGAAACAAGTAACTGCTGAGACTGCCTAAAATCTTTAGTCCTGCTCAAATAATAACGCAATTGCCTGTGTACATCTAAAGTGTGCAAAATCTTTTCCCCTTTATTTTGAGGATCTGCAAAAACGTAGGCAAATGAATAGTTTGGTTTAAAGCCACACTAGAAACCACCTTAGGCATAAAGGAAGGATTAGTGCGTAATGATACCCTGTCCTTATGGAAAATCAAAAGGGCTCTACTGCCATAAGGGCCTGCAACTCAGACACCCTTCTTGCAGAAGTAATAGCCAACAGAAAAGCCGTCTTCCATGACAAATATTTCAATTCAGCAGTAGCTGCCGGCTCAAAAGGTTGTAGAGTAAGTTTTTCCAACACAAAATTGAGATCCCAAGCAGGAGTAGGAGCTCTACGGGGGTCTTATATTCTTTGCCCCTCTAAGAAACTGCTTGAACAAAGGATGCGAAAACAAAGGTGGGTCACAATCATAGTGAGCTGAAATTGCTGCAGCATGAATCTTTATGGAAGAGAAAGACAAACCTTTGTCCAATAACTCAGTAAGATATTGAAGAGCCACACTCAAATTAGGCTCTGAAATCTCCAAATTCTTTGCTGTACACCAAAATAAAAATCTCTTCCATTTTTCTGCGTACACTCTCCTAGTACTAGGCCTTCTAGCTTCCATAATCACATTCAAAACTTGTTGAGGAAGCTGAGACCTTCCATGTTTCAACACAGAATATGCCAAGCTGTGAGATGGAGAGATTGAAGCTTGACATTGAGCAGATGACCGTCCTTCTGAGATAACAGATGAGGAATCAGAGGTAAAGGCCATGGAGGCTTCTTTACAAGACTCCTTAGAAGTGGGTACCAGTGTTGCCGAGGCCAATCTGGAGCTATCAAAATCATCCTTGGCCTGTCCTGTCTGACCTTTAGTAATACCTTTGGAAGAAGAGGTAGAGGTGGAAAAGCATAGACATGAAGGTTTTTCCAACTGAAAGACAGAGCATCCACTTTCCAAGCTGTATGATGAAACCCCTTTGTGCAATACTTTGGCAGCTGGTGGTTTAGTGGAGAAGCGAACAGATCTATGTCTGGAGTTCCCCATGACACTGTCAATTTCTGAAATACATGAAGATCCAGTTTCCACTCGTGGGGATCCATGATTTGTCTGCTTAATACATCTGCTAGGGAGTTCTGTGCTCCTGGCAGAAACCTTGCCTGTAGAGTCAGTTGCAGGCTTAACGCAGTCTCCCATAAAATCATTGCTTGCCTGCATAGAGGATAAGAATGTGTTCCCCCTTGCTTGTTGATGTACCACATGACAGTTGTGTTGTCTGTCAGAATCAACACCTGCCCTGGAAGAAGTAACTCCTTGAACGCCATCAATGCAAACTGGACTGCTAACATCTCCTTCATGTTGATATGTAGATGCTGTAGTCTGGCAGGCCACTTGTCTTGTATCCACTTTCCATTTAGATGAGCTCCCCAAGCAGTGTCCGAGGCATCTGTCGTTAAAATCTGACTCGCCTCTGGCGGGTCACAGAGAGTCCCTTGTTTAGGTGACATTCCTGAGCCCACCACAAGAATTCCTTTTGAAGGCAAGGTATTATTTGAATGACAGTGTCCAAATCTTGGCAGTGCTGTGTCCATACATTTTGAGATACCATTGCAGCTTCCTCATATGCAGTTTGGCATTGGGAAGCACCAGAATACAAGATGCCATGAACCCTAATGCTTGAAGGACTGTCCTTGCAGTCAGCACGGACTGATGAGATAGTTGATGGAAGTAAAGTGACAGACTCTTTTGTTTGTCCGGGGTTAAAAGGCCATCTGGGCTGCTGTATTCAGTCTCACACCCAGAAAGCACATGTCTTGAGAGGGTACTAGACTGGACTTTATTTCGTTCACAGAATACCCTAGGCATCTTAGCACTGCTATGACATATTCCAGATGCTGTAGAAGGTGTTCTTTTTCTTGAGCCAGAATCAGGCAGTCGTCCAAGTAAGGATAAATTTGAATGCCTTGAAGCCTGAAGTAAGCTATCACTGGAGCCAGAACCTTTGTGAATACTCTGGGCGCAGTAGATAAGCCAAAGGGCAATGCAGAGAACTGATAATGAAAATCTCCAGTTCGAAACCGCAGATACTTTCTGCAACTTAGCCTTATGGGCACATGAAGGTAAGCTTCCTTGAGATCCAAAGTTACCATCCAGTGATCCTCGCCCAGCAGAGGTAACAGTTGCTGTAACGTCAACATCTTGAACTTGGGAATGTCCAGATAAGTGTTGAGGATAGATAAATCCAAAATTGGTCTCCACGTGTTCCCCTTCTTTGGTACTAGGAACAGGCGAGAATAAAATGCGAAGCCCCTTTCTGACACAGGGACTGGCTGAATAGCCCCTATCTGGAGTAACTGAGAAACTTGCTTGAGAGCCTCTTTTCTTTGTGGAGGAGGAACATCTGGCATGCCTTTGAAAGGGGGCATTGTGTGGAAATAAAATCTGTACCCGTGATGAATGATATCCAGCACCCATCTGTCTTGAGTGATTAAATCCCAATTTTCTTTGAAAAGAGACAATCTTCCTCCCAAAGGAGCTGCCAGACGAGAGTCCACTGGCAGCTGAAAAGGCAGGTCATTGGTTCTGCTTACGAAAGGACTGACCCCTGCCCTCACCAGAAGTCTGAGCAGGTGAACTGTCTGATCTAGGCCTAAACGAACCTTGAGCCCTGCCCCTACCACGTCTAGATCTACCCCTAGACTGGGAACCATAAGCAGGATATGTCCACCCCTTAGCAGGCCAATGTCTACTAAACTTCGGAGGCTGCACCTGCAAAAAATCTTTAACAGTCTGCATAGACTTAGCTTTGTCCTCCATTTTCTTTAAAACTGCTTCCACAGGCGGTCCAAACAACACATCAGACTGTAAAGGAGCATCCAAAATCCTGGTCTTAACATGCTCAGCTAAATTCTGATCCTTCAACCATGCATGTCTGCGAAGAACAGAACTAGTAGCAGCCACCCTCGAGGAGGCCTGAACAGCATCAAAACCACACTGCAAAGAATGCTTACCCACTTGTTCAGACACATGAACCAAATCCAGCAATTCTTTACACTCAATACCTTCCGCCAAAGCATCCACCTTAGATTTCAATTGTGAAAGGAGATAATTTTGATATTTCAGCATATGAAATTGACAATTCAACGCCCTCATGGCTAGAGTGGAAGAAGTATATACTTTCTTACCCCATCTATCCAAAGCCCTTGCCTCTTTATCAGAGGGTACAGGATTTTTAACAACAGAAGCTTTAACACCTTTAGGCCCCTGAGAAACAGTTTCTGGGTCCGCCCTGGGACTCTTAAACAAATACTTATGAGCTTGGGCACCCTATAATACCTATCAGGCTTAACAGGAGCAGGAGGCAAGGAATCAGGGTTCAGAGAAGCCTCTGCAAAAACATCCTCCACCACATTCAACACAGGAGGAATAGCTAAGGGCCTATGCTGAGGCAAAAACAAGAATTCCCTAAGCCGTTTTCTGGAGTCAGAGTAATCTTGGCCTTCCCATTTAAAGTGCTCCCTCATGGAGTGAAGAGTCTCTGAAAATGAAAAATCCTCAGGAGGAGAAGCTGAAGGAGTGGAATCATCCACATCAGAATCAGAATAAGCAGGAAACTCTTGCAAGTCTTCCACAGAAGACTCTGAAGCCTGTGAACACTGTCCAAAACTATCAAACTCCTGTTCCACCCTAGGCCTCTTATCAGGTGGGGGCATAGAACCTCTAATCAGAGTAATCAAATCTTCAGCCATTTTAAGCATATGTTTCTTAGGCACAGAGCCCGAAATGCTAGGAGAAGCCCCTACAGAAGCTGAACTTGGCCTTCCTCTAAAAGAAGCTCTGGAAACAGAAGGAGAGGCCCTAACTACCTTGGGAAGAGAGGGAAGAACAGTTACCTGAGAAGCCGCCTCAGCCTGGCCTACTTCCTGAGAGGGCACATCCTGTAACAGTAAAGTATCTGCCTGAGACTCCATAGAGACTCCTGGCAAAACCTCTGGCTCCCCTGAGCCTTCTAAAGGACCGGCGTCCGGGACTGCCGGTTCCTCACCCCTAGACTTCACTGTTTTGTCCTTGCGCTTCTTAGATGAAGCAGGCGCCGGAGCATCCGACGGCATAGTATAATTGCAACGCTTCCCAAACACTAACCTAGCACAATCAAGCCTCCTCTTAATAGTGCGCTTATTAAATCTAGCACAAGAGCGGCAACCAACAACGCCGTGCTCAGGCCCTAAACAAGGTATACACAATGTATGATAATCCCTATGCGGTATCTGCTTCCCACAAGAAATACAGTTATTCACTTTTCTGACATCCGGTAATATACTGAGGCAAGAAAAACCAAAATGTTCTAACGGGTTACTTAGCCAACTCTGTACTCGGTCTGAAACTCCGGTTTCGGAAAATCTCAGAACGCCAACCTGCACTCGCAAAATTGCTTCTGCATCGGACCATGCGGCAAAAAAGACTGAGGAAATGACGTCGGTCATGCGCATTAGTACCCTGACGTACTGACGTCAGTCTAAGGCGCCATGACCGACGTCAGCCTTATACTCTGGTATTCGGGCCGACTGGGACGCGGACTATACCCAATAGTCAGGACTGCAGCAAGGGAAGACGAAGAACATCCTGTAATAAACAGGTTTAGATATTCTCAAGAATCATAAAGATCCTAGAAACCCGATACAGGTTAGGGGGATGGCAGGGGTAGATGGTTGCAGACAAATAAAGTACCTACTCAGATGGAACGTTATGGTGAGTACATAACTTCTAAATCTGAAGTAGTTACTTCATTTGTTCTGCAACCTGTGGGACAGAATCCCCAGCTACCTAAACAAAGAAACCTGGGTGGTCTATGGGAGGATATTCCGAAGCACCACGGAGCCAAATGATGCCCTGCTTCTAGATATCATGTCCAGCTTATAATGAAAAATAAACGTATGAACAGAAGACCAAGTGGCTGCTGAACATATGTCGTCCAATGGCATCCTGGACCAGAAGGCTGCAGAAGTTACGATGGACCTTGTGGAATGTGCACGGATTTTGAATGGGGTTATTTTGCCTGATGCCTTATAAGCCTGAGAAATACATTGACAAATCCAATTAGCCAGTGTCACTTTGGATATAGGTTTTCTCATGGATGAAGGAGCAAATGACACAGAGTTGATCAGCCTTACGAACATCTTTGGTCCTGTGCAGGTAAAAACGCAACTGTCTATGTACGTCTAGTGTATGCAACATGTATTCTCCCTTATTTTGAAAATTTTTGAAAAACACTGGCAGATTGATAGTCTGATTGATATTTGCCACAGATGCCACTTTTGGTAAGAAAGATGGGTTAGTCCTGAGAGACACTCTGTCATTGTGGAAAATAAGATAGGGAGGTTTCATGCACAAAGCTTGGAGCTCTGAAACCCTTTTAGCAGAAGTTATGGCTACCAAGAATGCTGTTTTCCAGGACAGAAAATTAAGGGGTACAGAAGCTGCAGGTTCAAAAGGAGGTTTCATTAAGGCTTGCAGAAGAAAGGTTAAGTCCCAAGGGGGAGTCACGGATTTCACTGGTGGCTTGAGAAGGAAAATGTCATGCAAGAATGTCTTACACAGTTTTGTAGATGCTAGAGATCCTAATCCGTCTCCCACATGAAAATGGGATATTGCTGCCAATTGTACTTTAACCGTTGATGCACTGGCCCCTTGTTCAAAAATCATGGACAAAAAATCCAAGACTGTAGGAATCGGAACAGTAAAGGGGTTGAGACCTTGGCTGTTAGCCCAGATAGAAAATCGTTTCCACTTGCTATTATAGATTTTCCTGGTGGACGGTTTATGAGCCGCTACCAGAATAGTTTTCACTGGTGACGAGATACCGGGTGTCCTTGCCATTAGTGGAACTGGATCAACCAAGCCACGAGCTTGGGGTTTACCAGGTTCGGTGTTGGGCACCCTGTTGGGTGCAATATCAGATCTGGAATGGGATCCAGGATTAAAGGGGAGGAGAGACTGTGAGACCGCAAGTATGGAAACCAGACTTGACAAGGCCAGAATGGGGCTATGAGGATAATTTTGCTCCCCAACCGTGCGGCTTTCTGAATGAACTTCGCCATGAGCGGAAGCAAGGGGTAAGCATAGAGTAGACCGGGAGGCTAAGCATGAATCAGAGCATCTCTGGGGCTCTCCCCTTCTGGGGGAAGAATTGCGAAGAACTCGCTGCATTTTGTGTTTTGGGGAGTAGCAAAAAGATCGCAGCGAGGCCAACCTCACTTGTGGAAAATTTCCTTCGCAACTTTCGGATTGAGAGACCACTCGTAAGGACTGAGAATTACTCAACTCAATTTGTCCGCCAGAATGTTGGATCGTTCCGGAATGTGCGTTGCTATCAGAAAGCGGTTGGTGGATATCGCCCATTCCCAAACTCTCATGGCTTCTCGACAAAGAGGGTAGGATCTGGTTCCCCCTTGTTTGTTTATATACCAGACCACTGACATATTGTCCGTCTGTATTGCAATCGTTCCTAGAGGTAGAAGGTCTTGGAGAGCCTGCAATGCTAGAAGCACCGCCCTCATCTCCAGAACATTTATGTGCAAGGCGATCTCCGACAAGGTCCACGTACCTTGGACGTTTCTGCCCAAACAATGCCCCCCCACCCTAGGCGAGAAGCATCCGTGGTTAACGTGACCTGGGGGGGGGGAATCACAAAGGGCCTCCCTTGCCTGAGTTCTGGGGAGTGAAGCCACCAAAGGAGCGATTCCCTGCAAACTCTGCTCAGGGGGGATAGGAGTGTTCAATGGGTGGAGTAACAGTGACCATTGAACTTGGGAGTGTCCACTGTAATATACACATCCTTAGGCGAGCATGGCGAGAGAGGCCGATAGCCGCTGCCATCGAGCCTAGTGCTCTCAGGACTAACTCCGCTGGCGGAGCTTTGGTGTGAAGAAGAGCCAAAACCTGGAGTGAGAGGCTGGACAGCCTGTCCTAGGTCAAGAAGGCCCGAGAAGATTGGGAATCTAGCCTGGCTCCTATGAAATCCAATGCTTGCACAGGATGAAGAAAGGACTTCGGTATGCTGACTGAGATGCCCAAGCTGTCGGCAAGAGACAGCACATAGTCTCTCGCGGTACAAAGTTGATGCCTGTTGGTTGCTGTGAGGAGCCAGTCGTCTAGGTACGGAAAGACCCTTATGCCCTGAAGCCTCAGGTGGGCTGCAACCACTGCCATGACTTTGGTGAACACCCTGGGGGCTGAGGTGAGTCCAAACGGAAGGACCCTGAACTGGTAATGACTGGCCCCTAGCCGGAAACGGAGGAACCTCCTGGACCGTCTGTCCATTAGAATGTGGTAGTACGCATTCTTGAGGTCTATAGAGCACATCCAGTCGTTCTCCTGCATTAAGGGGAGAATAGATTTTGGAGTGACCATCCGGAATTTTTCTTTGGGGACAAACATGATCAGGGTGGACAAGTCTAGAATGGGCCTGAGGTCCCCCGTCTTTTTTGGCACTAAAAAAAACCTTGAGTAGTAGCCCGATCCGGATTGGTCTGGGGGGACCCGCTGGATGGCTCTTTTTTCTAACAAATTTGAAATCTCTACGGTCGCCGCCTCTCTTTGATTGGGTGGGACATTGGGGAGGCGACCACCTGAGGGAGGACGAAATAGGAAGGGAATTTTGTAGCCTCTGGATATAATTCGGAGCACCCATCGATCGTTCGTGAGACTCCCACATTGACAGGTGCTTCGTTAAACGCCCCGCCCCCCGACTGTTTCCAGAGCTGGACAGTTGGGTAAGCCCTCAGGGCTGCTGCGCGGATCTCTCGGAGAAAGGCTCCCTAGACCCGAAGTTACGCGGTCCCCCTCTGCCTCTGGGCCGGCGTCCACCCTGCCCTCCTCTGCCTCTGGAGGGCGCGGAGTCCGAAGCTGGATAGGATTGCTGAGACTTGTGGAACCACAGCTTCTTTTGCCCCCTCTGATTCCTTGAGAAGGAACGTTGGGGGCTCGAGAAGCGGACTCCGACGGCAGACAGTGTCTTCCCGTCCTTCTTGCTTTGGACTAGTGTATTGCATACGGTCTTGCCAAAAAGCGAAGAGCCGTCAAAGGGTGCGTTCGCGAAGGATGCCTTGAAAGGTTCTGCGAAATTACAAAGACAGAGCCAGGTGTGACGTCTCAAGACAACACCTGCTCCGCTGGCCCTTGCGGCTCCTTCCGTAGCATAAGACAGTAGCCGCATGGACGTATTTGAAATGGACTTGGGAGTGGCCATACGTGTCGAGAACACGGTTTTGTCCTCGACCGACATGGACTCGGGTGGAGCTGCAGTGTATTCCTTGATCAAATCCCGTTGCAGCCTGATATGCGCCATATAATTCAGCTCCATCATGGAGAAGGTTGCTGAAGCAAAGGTCCGATTCCCTATACGGTCCAGCACCCGGGACTCCTTGTCCGGCGGGTGGACCGTGAAGCTCTCCTGGGAGAGTTCTTTCTTAGTGGCAGCAGCCACCAACATGGCATCAATTGGAGACCCTTTGGCCCAAGCCTGCCTGTCTGAAGGGGGGCTAAGGATTTTATCCGGTCGGCGTGGGATAGGCTCCACGGTGTCGGGTTCCTGCCAAGCCCTGGGTGGGGACACCCAGGAGGTAGATGGGCCCGCTTCAAATGCCTCCAGAAATACGGACTCATCCGAGGAAGGTTTTTGGGCAGACCACCACCCCCTAATACGCAACATTTCCATGATGTCTCCAAAGGAGACATCCTTGGGGGGGTGACCTTGGGGAACCCTCCCTTTCCTCTAAGTCTGTATCTGTGGTGGCGGACTCGGGGGAGTCCATGTGCCTCCTTTTACACGTCCGTTTACGAGGCACCTCCTATGTGGGACTATCAGAAGAGGGCTCCTTGTTCCTCCGAGGGAACCAACTGGAGGGTCTGAGCAGGCTGTCCCGATGGAAGGATGATGGAAGTTAGACCTGTATGCAGTGGGGGAGCAGAGGGATCCAAAGCCCGAGTCGGGGACCTGGAAGACCTCGACAGTACCCTCTCCACTACCTCAAACGCCGAGGGAGAACTACTCTCTTCCGGCCCCGAGAGCAGTCTCCTCGGCTCCGAGATAGGGATCGTGGTCTGAGCCGAAGCCATCGGATCTGAAAGGGAGGTGCTCTCCGACATAGGCGGCGCCGAAGATGCACCTGCTCCCACGGATCCGACGCCTGGCCCATGGCCCCGAGAGCTCGGATCCGAGATACTCGAGGGTATGGTCGGTGTCGAGAAGGCTTGGGCCACCGGCGCCGACAAAACCCCAGCTCCGAAAGGGCCGGGATCCGAAGACTCCAAAACCCGGATCTGGGTTGAAGAAGGAGAAATTGGGGCAAATATTGAAGCTGCACTCCCCCCCTGTGGAGGGGGGGGGGCAGGAGCACCCCATCTGCATTTGGGTCTGCAAAAACCGACGCATCATCCTATCCATATCGGCGTCGGAGAGAGAACTAGTAGAACTAGACGAGGTCGTAGAGGTGGGCCTGGAGGGCTGCCTCGACGACCTCGAGGGTGATAAGAGCTCCTCCTCCGGCTCTGGTAAGAAGGAAGGAGATCGGAGCCGAGAAGGAGAAGGTCCAGACACCCTCGGAGGCGATTTAACAATTTTTGAAGGCGGAGCCGAGGGATGAGGCTCGGCTCGCCTCTTGTGTCTGTGCTTCTCCCTGTGCTTTTCCCTAGAAGGAGAAGACTGAACTTCGTTCGTACTCAAGGCAGTAGTGGGAGGTTGAGTCCCAGCCTGAGTCGAGGGAATCAGGGGGTGCCGAAGCTACCTGGGCAGCCTGCACCTTGGAGGGAGAGGAGGAAGAGGCCTCCTCCGGGGGAAGCAATCCTGCCAGAATAAGCCTGTCCCTCATGTCCCTCACAGCCTGGGGGTTGAAGGCTACGCAAACCTGGCAGTCTGAAGACAAATGGGCAACCCCCAGGCATATAACTCACTGAGTGTGGCCATCAGCTGGGGAAAGCTTATGGCCTCACCCAGTGCTCTTTTAAAAAATGGCTTTATGGCCTTCGGCCATTTTCCTGACACACACCCTCACACGCCCAAACACCTAGGGGAAGGGTTAACCGAATAAAATCGCAATCCTGAAAACAAAAATGGGCAGAGAAACACTCTCAATACTCTCCATTTTAACTTTTAAAGTTTTAAGAAAATCTCTTGGAAAAAAAAATATTCACTTTCCTGTCTAAGCTCAGGAGCTCTTCTCAAGATGCTTGTTATTCAAGCCGCGGCAAAAATGATCTGAGGTAGTGTGGTAGTGACAGGGGATTGTGTGTAGAGGGGAGGAGCTAGGAGGTTGGATCTTGAAGCTTGGAAAGCTGCCGGTCGGATCCGAGGTCGGATCCAAGACCCACACAAATGAAGTAACTACTTCAGATTAGAACATGCCGGAGGGATAGATTCCTGTCCCAGAAACTTCCCATACTCTGGAATAAACTACCTATCTATATCAAACAAAGCTCCTCATTAGCACTCGTCATGAAAAATCTTGATGACTGGTTGGGAAATAGGGAATTCACCCCGGGGATCACTTCTGTGGCTCTGCTCAACAGTGGCACAGGAAAATAATTTTCTTGGGTGGCAAAAGCCAGGGTACCTTTTCAGCTGGGCTTGTATAGGCCCTAGGGCCGATAGCCTAGTACCTACCTATGAACCTATGAACTTGTGCCTGGCCTACACAGCAGTATGTGACCCTGCCCTAATGGAAATGCTGCACATTCCCAAACCAAATGGAACCAGAGTCACTCGATCCAGGAATCTCAACCTAGCCTGTGACATTAACAGAACACGCTGGAGAAACAGATATACCTCCCAGAGATTGCTGCTCTTCTGGAATAAACTCCAAATTTAAGTGAAGCAGAGTTCATAAATAACCCTATTCAAGTGCAACCTAGACAATTGGATGAGAGCATGTAAATTCACCCCGGGCATGGCAACTATCATGGACAGGGGTAGTCAGTGGTGATCACAAACTTGCTCTGTGAATAACAACGATCTAACCAATGTCAATTAGGGAACACAGGTATAACATGGCTAGGCTTGAAAAGGCCTTAGGGCCATTAGCCTAGTAACCTCCTATGAACCTATAATTCATAAGGGAGTTTGTTCCATAAAATAGGGCCTACTTTGGAGAAAGCCCTTTCACCAACATTAGTTCTAAAGGGAGGCCTAGTAAAAGTGATAATACCTCGTTGGAAGTTTCAAAGTTAGTATGCTTGCTTCCTAAAAGGGAGTAATCTTTTTACGGAGAGTAGTATTTCCCCTTTTAGTTCTTTGAATAACAAGGTACCTATTACTTAGGTTGAGCTTTCAGTAAATGGTAACCACTTAAGTTTAGGTAGAAGAGAAAATTCGTGAAAGTGTGAGTTAGCAAGCAGTACAAATCTTATTTTCAGTAATTTGTAATCTGTGTGCATTATCGGTGAAGTTATATGTCAGAATGAGTAGTGTGTATTCCCGCTTGGGAGTAGTGCATTTTTGGCCAAGGATATTCTAGCTACTGGGGAGAACTGGTGTGAAATCTTGCAAAAAAGACTTAGCAGAGACAGAGCTTTGTTAAGGATTTTGTCAGTGTGATTAGATAATGTCAGACTGGGATCAAGGGTAAGCTCTATGTATCTATAGTCAGTGACAAAAGGGGATAACATTTTTAAAGTCCAATATAGTAGCAGGTGGTATTTGTTGGGTTTACTGTGGTTGATAAGTAGTTTATTAGAAGTGGTTCAGAGGGGCAGGCTGCTGAAGTCTGATGCAGCAGAGTCTGTAGGGTGCATCAGCATTCATTTGCTTGGAGTGGGAGAATGTAATCTGCATACAGCATAATGTTTAATGATGGGAGGTCTGCTATGATTAAAAGTAACACTTTTTGGCAACTTGTACTAAAATCAAAATTAATACGCATACATAATAAACTCAGAATCTTTACTTAACAAATGAGCAAATGCTTTGGTGACGTTAATATAAATGCCATCTGTTTTAACTCTTCAGGCATTACACTTCTGTGGATTACGGTTTTCCATGTATACATGACAGGTATAACATTGGTCACAGCAAAATCCAAATGCGAAAGAGGGTACAGGAACATATAAGGGACAGTAAGAATATGACCCAAACTAGTCTGATAGCTATGTGCATTCTTGAGCACCATAAACATGATGCAAGAGCTTTAAAGTTTTTTTTTTATTACGCATATCTATCCACATCCTGATTTTTATTTCGTTTCAGAAATATAATTATGTAAAGAGGCTTGCTATTTTTTGTATATAACACGTAATATTTTAAATGATGAATTATTAATGAAATATTTACTGTAATGAAATTAGGGGATATGCTTTTAAACTCTGTACAAGTTCTAGTTAATAGCAGAGGATTAACTGCTGTATTTTGATTGGTTAATTAATGTTGTATTTGGCTTAAATAGCTTGCTTTACCAAGTTATTTTTCAGAACCTTGAAAGCATTTGCCCAAGTGCTAGTCCAGTTTATAATATATTTATTGTAAGTTGCCAAAAAGTTTACTTTATGACATGAATTTTGGCAATTTTAGGTAGACCTGTGTGTGCTTGAAATTAGGTCTGCTGTAATTACTTGACACTAGATTAGTATCTTTTTTCACTCTCATTTTTGACAAGTAGTTTTTGTTTTCCTTTGCAGTATTCCATTGGGTATATAAATCTCTCTTCTTTTCTGCGCTTCGCTCTTATGACTTTTACCTAATTCAAGGCACCCTGCGTCTGTCCACTACCTGCTACTCACTCACATTATCCATTTTTCAGATATAAGTGCTCAATATCTGCCTCATTCAGGCAATTCTATTTTCAAATCCACTGCAGGCTTTCTTTGGGTACACTTCACAGCAATTTACTCTGCAACAAGTATTGCTAATTGTCCCCAGCTGCAACTGACAAGCAACAAGCAATCATAGAATCAAGCCATGTAGCTTGTGTCACTAAGGTAAAGACATTAACCACTATGCCGAACCCTCCAGCCATCATGCCAAGACCCATAACGTATACCAAGAAGCCTCTGCAGCCAAATACACTCTCTACGATCATGTCACCTTCTTAAGCTTGCCAGAGCTCCTGAAGCAGTAATGAAATACTGCACAGCCCATACAATGGGGCATTAACCAGCCTTTACACCATGTAGGCTTCTAGTTTTCCAAATAACTTACTACCTCCCTACTCTTCTGACTGTAACCACATACTAATGTCTCTTTTGGGACATCTGTCTGTGTATTCTGACACCACCTGAATACTGTTTCAGTTATCTCCTTCATGGTGCAATAACACAGTCCTACTCAGATCAGATGGTACAGTAATGCCTCATGCGTGGATTACTTCCACTATGTCTGCTCTAGGCCTTCAATATTCCAACATCACGATATCCATCATGCTGGGAGTTGGCATAATAGTTAAGGTATTTACCTTACAGACAAAAGGTGCATGGTTTGACTCTCAAATGGGCTAACTGGTTAGGCTTAAGGTAGCCCACAAGAGCACTTAGCCCAGTACTAACCTATGAACCTATCCACATGAAGCAATAACAATCTTCCATGCCACAGTATCAGTCTCCTGTAACTGCTTATCCAGTTAGATATTAGCCACATACAAGGCATCAACAGTCTGCTAAACATTACTCTCTTTAGTGTGCCTTCAGCTTGCTTCTGAGGCACAGACTATTATACTCCTCAAACACAGATCCTAATAACTTCATCCTTGACAACACATCTTGACACACAGTGTCCTCATTATAGGATATGATCTGTCCTGGTCACAGCACTACAAAAGGCAGCAGCAGTCTTGCCTACATCAGATGCAGCATCGACACTTTACAACTAATATGCTTCACCTCT
Organism: Protopterus annectens; assembly: GCF_019279795.1. Lineage (NCBI taxonomy): Eukaryota > Metazoa > Chordata > Ceratodontiformes > Protopteridae > Protopterus > Protopterus annectens. The sequence continues at coordinate 1,705,713,045 of NC_056729.1, read as the reverse complement.
ATAAAATCCAACACCTCCTCTAAAAACCCAAAATTAATAATATCCCCACCCACCTGCTAATTCTCTATTCCCCACCCACTCCATGTAAAAGATGCTTGCAGCAGTTTCAGATTCATGACTATAGGGTTACTAAAGTAATATGCTGATTTTAAAACTGACTAGATGGATGCCGTAAATATTAGTCTCTATGCTAACAGGCTAATACAAGTCAATCTTCCTCCTTTTTACAATAAGTCCATATGAGGCCTTCATCTTAAGAAATGCTTCAATACCAAAAAATATCTCCGGTGTCTTTGCTAAAACTTCTCTATCCAATTACTAACTCTCTAGCCAACAAAGTCTGTAAAGATGCAGAAATCTCTGAATTACTATTGCAGTTACAGCCTTGCTTCTTCTGAACACAGCCTGCAAACTGTGGCCGTTCCACACTATCAGACTATACAGAATATAGATATTAACCGTGTTGCCGTTGCCCTTCAGAATATTTTCAATGCAGCCATTTCATCTGCCTTTTTCCTTCTTCTTTAAAAGTTTTCTATTTCCTTGTCTCTGCCTATCTTTTATTGTACATCTTGAATGCTTAGCTTTTCTCCTATTCACTGATTGCACCTTACTTAGAAACTTCAGTGACCCCCTTATCTTTATATGTGTTGCATACGATGGTAGAGTTAATGTTCCTCCATTATTCTTCCGGACCACCCTTTTTCTAGTCCATTTCTGAGGCATTTCGCCATGATGGCAAAGCTTGCTCGCCAGAAGGGTAGAATCTTTACATTTAAATTGCTTGATTTTTGTAGGTAATACGAAATTGAAACATAGAACATAGCTTGCACTTGTCAAAGGGATACTCGCTTCCTGATCAAATACCCTCTCTTCCCCATTTAAAAATACGTGTTCAGGGCAGCTCCTTTTTAAGCAGATTCTACTACAACCTGTGTGCTGCCTGCCTCTCGCATAGCACTGAAAACAATCCTGTTCTTTGGTGTGTCTGTCATTAAATTGTTGCAGTTATCATCCAGCTGATGTCAACAATAAACACAGTTCAGTTGCATCTTATAGGTATCTTCCTCTTTTTTTTTCCTTTGTTACTGCATGTTGCATATGACCCAACCATTTGAAGATTATGCAGTCATTTCCAGTCATCACTGTGAGATACAAAGTCTCTCACCACCCTATGTATTCTGTTCATTTTATCGTCTGTCAGCATAATTTTACAGTATAGCCCCACCTACCTACAATGAGTCAAGAATGAGTCAAATCTGGAGCATTTCTCCCCGGGCCTCCGCTGAAAACAGGCTCTGTGGAACCTAGTTGGACTTTCCCGGTCAACAAATGATAAATAAAAAAATAAAGAAAATAAATAAAGAATGGGACTCTCACACCAGCTCTGTGACTTTTATAATAAAATGCTTGTGCTTTGGGACATACAGCTGAAATTAGCAATGGCAAACTATATTTCTCTTAATTTTGTAAAGGGGTGGAAGGCTAGCATGATCTCTCATGATTTAATGTAGAACATGGGCCCTAAAAAAAGCTCCTACCATCCAACAGGTTGTTTGACAGACAGGAAAGGCAGTGGACATGTTCTGCTTAAAGTCAACAAGCAGAATAAACTCAACAGCTCATTATAAAATTATGTTTTACCCAGTTACCACTATGCAAATCAATGAGAGAGGGCATAATTGATTAGTAGCTACCCAGTGAATGCAAGCTTCCTTTTCCATGTATCATTTTACTAACTCTCTTCCAAATGTTAGGGACGGTTACTCCAAAATGTCCTTTCTAGAGGATGCAGAAAGTATTTAAACAGCCTTGTTAAGTAGGACTACTGGCCATTTTTTTTCTTCACATACTCCTCTGTCTTCTAGAAAGACCTTTATATATGTCCAAAAGTACAGTTGTGTACACCTACCATAAATGTAGATGTTCGAGTGGCTTGTTTAGGGCACATGCCCAGGACCACCAAAGAAATTCCTTCTGAAGGCAAGGAAGGACGGAGATCAGTATGTCTAAACTGTGGCAATGCTGAGACCATACACTTTTTAGGTACCACTGTATTTTCCTCATGTGTAGTCTTGCATATGGTACGAGAAGGATGCAGGAGGCCATGTAACCCAAAGCCTGCAGGAATTTCCTTGCAGATAGTGGAGTTAAAGTTGCCAAGGTTTTGAAAGTTAAAGCCAGCTGTAATTGTTTTTCGGATGTCAGAAATGCCATCTGAGTTGTGGAGTTTAGAAGAGCACCCAGAAAGTTATGTGTTGTGATGGTGTCAAATTTGACTTTTTTATGTTTACAGAGAATCCCAGGAACTTGAGGAGTTTCTGTACAAATTCTAGATGCTGGAGTAAGACATCCTTGCTGTCTGCCTGAATTAGACGATCGTCCAGATAAGGGTAAATTTGAATTCCCTTGAGTCTGCAGTAAGCTACTACTGGAGTCAGGCATTTGGTGAAGACCCTGGGCGCAGTAGACAATCCAAAGGGCAGCGCAGAGAATTGAAAGTGCCTCGATCCGGCCTTGAATCTGAGGTATTTTCTGCGATCCTGCCTGATGGGAATGTGTAAATATGCCTCCTTCAAATCCAAAGTTACCATCCATGAATCTTTGGACAGCATTGGAAGTAGCTGCTGTAGAGTAAGCATCTTGAATTTTGGAATCTCTAGAAAGGTGTTCAAGACCGACAGATCCAGAATGGGTCTCCATGAGTTTTGCTTCCTTGGGACTAGAAAGAGCCTTGAGTAAAAACCTTTTCCCATCTCTGAAAGTGGAACCAGTTCTATGGCATTCATAGCCAAAAGAGCTTCCACTTGGTTTAAGGCTTCCGTCCATTGATGCTTTAGAACAGGGGTGTCCAACCTTTTGGCTTGCCGGGGCCGCATTGAGTGAACAGAAATCGTCTTGGGGCCGCATATAAAATATATCATATAGTTAACTCTTTCGCTGTCGCGGGAGACCAAAGTTGAACTCCTGGCTGTACTGTAGGTGCATTCGAACAATGAATAAATGTAATAAATGCCTAATATTTGCCTTAAAATTCTCATTCTCATATCTACCAGTTAACTCTAACATCTTAGTTAATATATATATATATATATACATATATATATATATATATATATTTTTTTTTTTTTTTCTTTTTTTACAAATAAACAGATATTCACTACAGCACTAGCATTTCTCACTGGGAAAACCACTCCAGCAGCCCAACTACATAAAATGTCAATTTTAACAGTTCTACAATACTATAATCCACAAAAATAACCTAATTTGCAATAAAGCAAAGAATTCACATTACTGACTTAATAAAACAATTCTGAATAAGCTACAAGAGGGTCTCACCCAAACAAATGACTGGTACCAGAAACATGGCCTCAAGCTAAGTGCATCATCTTCCCCTTTGAGGAGAGTGATGTCCTCACAAATTATCACATTAATAACAATGTTGTAAGCACGCAATCAGTTGTGAGGTGCTTGGGCACCCAGGTTGATAGAAACCTGACTTTTGACCACCACGTTGTCTCCGTTGTATGGAAAGCTTTTTACATGGCCCACCTCATTAGTAAGGTTATCTCATCCAGGGACAAGGAGGTCATAACATCCCTGTATTCTTCCTTTACAAGAGCAATTATTGAGTGCAACATCCCTTTTGGCATGTGCCTCAGCAAAACACACTGCTAAAAGAAAGACTACAACCATTTCTAACAAAAAGGTCAAAGGACTGAGTTCACTTATTATCCAAACAGACTAAAATGCTTCTTTCTTTCCTCTGTCTCTCAATGGCCCCTATAAATTTCATCACTGGCTTGCTTTCCAGGCTAAGAAAGATCCTGCCTTAAGAGACTTTATCCACCTCAGAAGTACTGGTTATATTTAAAACACTCACTACAAAGACCACAGCCTTCACTGCAACATAAAAAAGCCACTTTGTATGGACAGGTTCTTGACACAAAAACCTTCAAGTTCTGTAAAAAGCTCCTCTCGTTGTCAAACAAAGTAGTTCAGCAACACAACTGGCTGGATAGCCATAAATGTACTTCTTGAGTAAGTAGTATAGCCTTCATCAAATCGGATGGAAAATCCACATACTAAACTTTCCTAGCTGGATGGCTAAGATCTAATATTGGTTACTCAAGTCTACTTACCCAAGAAGAGAGGGGCCTATTTAACTAAGAATTCTATTTGCAAAAATATATTCAGTATACATATTAAATCTCTCTCTTACACAAAAGGAGCCCCTACTTGTAAAATAGGCAACCTCAGTAATCACGACACACTCCATGAACGAAATTGTCTGGAAGTCAAAATATCTGAAAAAAATCATAATAGAGATGGATTCATCCATGCAATTTCCCACCACCAAAAGGACCATCAATAAATCAACAAACAACTGCTCAGCAAAATGTAAATCAATAAGAAAACTCTCTAAGATCATACTACATACTGGAGTAAACATATAACTTCCCTCCAATATAAAGCCATTTGACATTCAGACATTTTTGTTTGTGCAGAAGTTATTCACAGACTGACAGTTTACTGAGCTGTAATGCTAACCTTCACTTTTGAAAAAAACAAATTCCCAGACTTTGTCAATAGCTCAAAGTGCAGAAAGGATTATTTTTTATTTATTACGTATTTATTTAATTTTGGAAAACATCTTTAAAACTGTTGATCACACACAGAGAAAAGTCATTGTGATAAGTAAACCACAGACTGCTGCAAGAAATCAGTCACATTAGCACTAAGTGCTTACGTCCAATGAATCATACCTGTCAATTCCAAAAGAATTAAAGTAGCTTAATAAGAACGTTATTTGCAAGGTTACATGGCATTTTATATTGGAAATAAGTAGAGATATTAAAAAAAGCTTGGTTTCTCATTATTACGCTGAAAAGTCTTCCAAGGTAAATACAACCTTCTGATTTAGCATGGAACCATACCTCTCAACCTTAGAGCAAGAAATCTGGACAAAGCGAAAAATAAAAATTGGGACAAAGGCCCAAAAATAGTCATGCATCACAGACACCATTGAAACAACTGTAGCTGCAAACATTATACATCATGTATAATGTTTCTATCCCATCACTGTCAGTTAAGCATTATATGGCTCATTCAATCCTGCCTTCTTTTGCAACAAAGAAAACCATGCTTTGAAATGACAAATGCATTAAAAATAATAAAACACATTGCATCCACATCGTGCAACTTCCTACCTGCAAACAACCACAGAGCTTCCACTGAAACTAGGGCTGCTTATTTCCCCAGAATGACACCTCAAGTCTAATGGTATACAATCTACCAGGATCTGGACTACCTGAAATAAATTAAATCATGGCCTGCAAATTGCCAGTGCACTTTGCTCAATTAAACTATATTTCTAAGCCCACTTACTGTACCTTATCAGTAACATCCCAATATCCATTTCCAGGTCACTTTACAAGACACTGGCAGTGGTAGACTTGGCATCCTCCAGATCCCTACAGGACCACACTAATACTGCTAACATTGTCCATTAAATGTAAATATCCATCCATTGTAAATGGCAAGAAGCTATGTCTTAAAAAAATCTACTTTTGGCATGCCTAGTACCCAAGTATCAGGTTTCGAAACAAAGAAACATATATTCTCCAGTGTGTAAGCCTCTGTCTTTAATAATCCTCTACTGTTGCAGCACTCCCAACATAAACACACACATACACACTAAAACCCCCAACATTTAACAAATGACATTGTGCCCACCTGATTTGCCAGTATTGATGATCCACCAAAGATAGCTTACTGTTGTCCAATCTACCACTGCTTAGAACCCACCAATGACAAAACAGTACTGGGTGCTTTTTTTGTTTGTCAAAAAAAAAAAAAAACTTTATATGCTACAGTCCCACATTAGTCAATCCACTACTGACCCATTAACCCTAGGCTGCTGTCTCATTCTTACTCCCTGGAATTGCATTACCTTGGATGACTACTTTTATTTCCTAAGCAAAACACACAAATTGGAAGATGTTGCAAAAATCCAGACATTCTTCGAAAATCCATACAGTTGAGAGGTATGATTTCATATTCAATACAATACTCTCCCTGTCAGGAAAGCTGCAATTTAATGAAAGTGTACTTTTAATGTAGGATATATTTGTGAGCTAACTTGTTTGTGTTCAGTAGGTAGATTGATCATCATTAGCCTCTTTGTGCATGTGTCTCTCTGTCATGCACACATACACACACTCACTCTCCTTCTACTTTCACGCACACAAACATTCTGCTTTCATGCATGCACTCACTCACTCACTCTGTACTTACCTATTAACACAGGTTAAGTGCTGTCCCTTTCAAAGGCAATGGCGGCAACTCCATACATGAGTCCCTCTTCAGAGAGTGCACACACTGATTCTTTGATATGAAATAATGGCGCAAACACACAAACCCTTCTCTGGTGCAAAAAAATCAAAAACTAGAAGGATGCTTTGGCACATGCGCACACCGATGTTAGAGTTGCAGGTCATGGGCGTGAAAAACACAACAAAAAGTGTTTTGGGACATGTGTACATCGATGTTGGAGTTAGAGGTTGAGGGCCACATGGAGGAGCTCTGAGGGCCGCATGCGGCCCACTGGCCACAGGTTGGACACGTCTACTTTAGAAGGTCTGGCCATCCGCTTGGCCTTGGCAAAGTATGAAAATGGAATTTGTAACCTCTTAAAACCACATCCAAAACCCACTTGTCTCGGGTTATTTGAGTCCAATTTTGATAAAAAAGAGAGAGTTTTCCTCCGAGAGGGGCTTCCACGCAAGAAGTTCCTGTAGCCCAACAGAGGGAGTCATTGAGTTTGTTTCCTTTGAGTTTGTGACCTGTCCTCTCCTGCCCTAGGGGTGGAAGCAGTCCACTGTCTTGGTCTATAAGAGGCTTGAGTTTGAGGCCTTCCTCTGAGCTGCCTATATCTACCCCTCTGAGGCCTGTCTCAAGAGGGAAAGGACCAATTTTTTGAAGGCCAATTCCTGCTAAATCTAGGTGGCTGTACTTGTAAGAAATCTTTAACTGTTTGCATGGATTTCGCCTTATCCTCCATCTTTTTAATCACCTTTTCAGCTTTTGATCCAAACAAAACATTATGCTGAACAGGAGCATCCAATAATTTAGCCTTTACTTGTTCAGGCAAATTTTGCTCCTTTAGCCATGCATGCCTTCTAATGACTGTGCCAGAGGCCACAGCCCTACAAGAAGCCTCCAAGGCATCAAATCCACAGTGTAAACCATGCTTCCCAACTTGTTCAGTGGCATGCAATAAGTCATGTAATTCCTTATCATCTGCACAGGCAGAAATGGAAGTAAGCTTTTATTTTAAAACAGACAAGAGAAATTGCTGGTATTTCAGCATATGAAACTGACAATTTAAAGTCCTAATAGACAAAGTAGCAGAAGTGTACACCTTTTTGCCCCATCTTTCTAAGGATCGAGAATCCTTTTCAGTAGGAATGGGATTTTTGGCAGAAGCAGCCTTAACTCCCCTAGGACCCTAAGAAATGGTTTCAGGGTCAGCAGAAGGGTTCTTGTATAAAAACTGGTGGGAATCAGGAACCCTGTAATATATATCAGGCTTAACAGGAGCAGGAGGAAAGGAGTCAGGGGTTAAGTTAGCCTCCGAAAAGGCATCATCCACAATATCCAAAACAGGAGGAATAGCCAGGGGTCTATGTTGGGGAAGAAGAAAATCCCTCAGTCTTTTCTTAGGTTCCAAATACTCCTGTCCTTCCCAGTGGAAATGTTCCCTCATTTCATGCAAAGTTTCCCCAAAAGAGAAATCCTCAGGGAGAGAAGCTGAAGGAATGGATTCCTCAGCATCAGAATCCTCATAAGGAGGGAAAGAATATTCCTGGTCAGAAGAAGAAACTGAGGCAACAGAAGCCTGTTCAGAGGAATCATAATAAACATCCTGCCTTGGCCTTTTATCTGGAGGGGGATGTAAACCCCTAATCATAGTAAGTAAATCCTCCACCATCTTGAGTAACTGTTTCTGTGACTTGGGAGCCGGTTCAGAAGAGGCCTGTGTTGCAGTCTTTGATTTAGAAGGAGTCTTTGCCTTTATTAGAAGCTGAGTAGGGCTGAAAACCCCTTCGGAAGCCGGTACCTGCACAGCGGCTCCGGACCCATCCGAAGGAGCATTGTCCGAAGGTCCTGCAATAGAAATATTTAAAGGCCTGGTTGGCTCCTCATCAGAGTCCGTTTCGGCCATCGGTTCTGAAATGGCCGATGACAGGGGCTGCAAAAGTGCCTCACTGATGACGGCCGAACCTGAAGCTGGCTCCGCTTGTGCACTATCATCAGATTTGGACCTCGGAGGCCTGTCTTTATCCTTGCGACGTTTGTGAACTCCGGTAGCCGGAACCGTATCTGACAACATTTTGTAGTTAAAGCGCCTACCGAAGTAATGAAATGCAAAATCGTACCTTCGCTTAATTGTACGTTGATTGAATCTAGCACAAAACCGACAACTAGCTACGTCGTGGTCAGGGCCTAAGCAAGGAATACAGTAAGAATGAAAATCCTTATGAGGTATTTGCTTCCCACATGAAATACAATTATTAACTTTTACTGACATCGGATTGGAGCAAGAAAAAAGTTTCCCCAACGGGGTACTTAGCTTTGAGTGGAGAGGAAAATCTTCGGACTGAAGTTTATCAAAAAAAATCGTCAGGAGTCAGCCGACCGGCACTTGCGAACTGCTATCACCGCACGGCAAGAAAGACTGGAGAAGATGGCGTCTGCTGTCAGCTTTGTACTCCTGGCGCTCTGACATCAGGGAGCATGGTTGAACAGCCGACGCCGGACCCAGACTTTGGGATTCTGGCCGACCGAGGGCTGCCTGCCGGCAGGAGAGAACCCTACAGTCATGACTGCAACAGTGAAACACGATGAACATCATTAATTCTCTTCGGGGACCTAAAAAGTGGGCTCAGCATGAAACACAGGCTCACCTACGTAAACAATATATTACGTGCTTCAGTCTTCAAGTTCAAATTTATTTGTGTGCCTAATACCTAACCACACTACAAAGTAGCACAGACAGTAAGCAAATGGACATAGAATTAATGCAACATATAGAGATACTTTGTGCGTGTGTGTTTATTTTCACTGACTTGCAAACAAGGCATCTTAATAAACTTTAGGCAGGCAGTAAGTGCAACAATGTGGATTGTGTAGGGGCACTTAAGGAGACATAAGGAAACACTTCTTCATACCACAACTGCTGATATGACAACCTGTTCCAGAAGTAGTAAGGCGTGACCTATGAACAGTGGATAGTGGCTTTCAGATAAGTGGGACATGCACACAAGAATCTCAAGAGATGAAAGTGGAGTGCAAACAGCCTCTATGGTGACACCTTATACAGAAAACAGAGAATACACTAAATTAAATTAGAGAAATTAGTCTTATATTTGCCAGTAAACTCTACAAATCTATGCGCAAAAAAAGAATGATAAAAAATGATGCAGACAGCAATAAATGAAGCACCTGAGACTATTAAAACCATTTGATAATGATCACTGAGTCAGAAGTTTCATTTACTATGCTTTCAGCTTTTTGTATGAAAGCCTGATTAGCCTCTCTTACCAAAGACAGAGTGGTAAGCCAACAGACAGAGCCACGTGAAAATAATTATTTACTGCCCATTAGTCAGACACATCACCTTTTGTACTGCACTAGAAGTTAAAGGTATCAGAGTGACCCGAGTTTCAGAGTAATGTTATCACTCCTATCTGTGACCACAGTTAAGGAGTACAGCTTTGTACTGTAGACCTGCACAGCACATAAAAGATACCAGTGCCATCTGCAGGCAGACAGGGGTGCTACAATACTTTTCAAATTAAACAACAGAAATATTTCCTTTAGTCTTGTGGCCCTTGTAAAACATGAGTTAGAAAACAAAATATAGTCATAATGCTCAATTTCTAAGCATTAAAAAATGACATCTCTGCCCTTTAAAAATCAAAACAGAGAATCCAAAATAGAAGCACAAATTTTTCATAAAAAAATAGACCACATAGTTAAGAATACTTCAATACCTCTCTGTCTGGTAGCTCTTTCTGGTCCAGGGACAGTGACAGCAGCATGGTATGCTGGAGGTCCTGGGTTCATACTGTAAATGACAGATATTATTATCTTTTCATATCTATGATTCTGTATTGGCTTGGCTCAGTCACCTAAAAGTATAAGCACCCAAATCCAGTCTAACTTTTTTTTAAAGAAATTGTTAAAACTAGAAGGAACAAAACTGAATCTGAGGAAAATGATAATCATACTCCTTATGTCTAAACTGAAAAGTGGCAGCTGTTCAGAGCAGGTAGCACACATGCCTTTGATAAGACCATCAGTAGATTGTGGTTTCTAACACCACACCCGGTTACTTTTAGTGTTTTAACACTAGTGCTGTACTGCATAACCCCACCTCCTACACCACTTTGGTACCCAGAAGACCTTACCCTTCTCTTAAGGGACAGAACACCTGTTATGACCCTGCTTGCTAGACGTTATTGTGGGGGCTGCAAAACAGAGCTGGTAGCGGGGGGGGGGGGGGGGGGGCAGGAATGTCTAGGAAAGGAAGAAACTCACTGAACTGTCTTAAGATACTCTTTGTCACTTACAGCTCTAAGGTCAGGTAATACCTGCCTCTGAGTAAGAACCAGAGTCTCTCACCCAGAAGGTATGGAGGAAGGTGACAGGAGCAGCGGGAAGAGGGAATTATTTAGTCAATACTATACGTCTGCACCATGATGTGGAGAAGATCGGCCCTGATCCCTTCTACTACTTCCTCAGTCCAGAACTTAATTTTTTCAAAGGTCCACTTCTGCTTGTCTGTTCTCCTCTTGTTTATGTTCTATAAACGTGTCACTGGTTTTAATTTGGTTTCTACTGTATATGGGAGTGGGTAAATGAAAAAGTTGCTTTATAGATTGTACTAACTTGCCCTTCTACTTCAGCCCCTTAAAAATGTCCTGGGGTACCTTCATACGATCATAGGACATTACTAGGCTATCGACCTGGAGGTCATTTTAAGCCTGTTTCAACCCAATGTAATACCAAAGAGATACTTAGTCAATACCCAAGACTGCATTTAGTGATGACTGCCCATGTCCAGGAAGGTTGTGGGCACTATCCCTGGTAAGAATTTACAGTGCCCCATCCACTCATCCAGGTTCCTCTTGAACAGTGTCACAGAGGTGCTCTGTTTCATATGAATCAGTAGCCTGTTCCAAAGACGTGGCAGTGGCTGGGAGATAAATCCGTCCCTCCAGCATGTCCTATTTAATTTGCAGGCCACATTTTATTCCCTGGAATGGGTAGCTCTAACCCATTTGATTTTACAGATATGCAGTAAGTTCATTAGATTTCGGTTGTTCTGTAGGCCAGGCATAAGTATCCCTTAAGAATACGATATGGAGTACAGTGACAAGGATTTTAGTCGGTCCGTGTAAGGCACATGCTGGAGGCCCTTGATCACCTTTGTTAGAAACCTCTGAGGTCTCTCTAACTGCTGTAGATGGTTAGTATGGTACATTCCGAATGGGGCATTATAATTAATTATTGGACGGATAAGTGCAGAGTACAGGTGGGTTATAACTTCTTTTGCTCTCGAGGCAATGCCTTTACTAATCAAGTGAGTTACATGGAAAGCTTTCTTTACAATGGTAGGCACGTGGTGGTTGAAGTTAAGGTCTCAATCAACCTGTGATCCCAGGTCCCTTACCACTTCATGGGTACATAGGGTATTGTTATTGATTTGATAGTGTGAAGGGACACTGTTTGTGTCAAAGGGAATGATGATGCAATTCTTTGCATTAAGTTTGAGTCCATGACTAATACACATCTGCAAACTTGGTCAGCCACAACCCTTTAGTTTTGACCTGAATTTCTGAGAAGTAAATAACTGTAGGGGGCCCAGCACTGACCCCTTTGGCACCCTGCTGGTGACAGGTCTGCTGGTTGATGTGGAGTCACCCACTTTGATGATGTCTGTCTGGTTTGTGAGCCAGTTGGCAACCCATCTTATAACGAAGGGGTTTACACTCAGTTTGCTAAGTTTATCAGTAATGCCTGAATGTGGGACTGTGTCAAAAGACTTTGACGAGTCAGGGTATGTTGTGTGCACAGAGTTGCCCATATTAATGGCCTTGGTGGATTTCTTTGAAAGTATTACCAAAGTCATTGATGTGGGCAAATCTGTGTGCACAGATATGCCCACATCAATAGTCTTGGTAATACTTTCAAAGAAATCCACCAGATTTAACAGGCAGGATCTGCCCTTCACCAAGTTGAATTGGGGAGGGTCCAGGGTTTGGAAGTCACCTACATCTTTATTTATGAGGTCCATAATGATACGGTCCACGTCCTTACAGATGAGGCTGGTCAGACTTATGGGTCTGTAATTCCCTAGGTCTGTTGCTAGGCCACCTTTGTGTAAGGGGAATAACGTAGCTGTTCACCATCCCACGGAAACAAACCCTGTGATTAGGCTACGATTGAAAAGGGTACTTAGTGGTGATGTTAGTTCATGTTTTAGCCTGTTTAGAAGATAACTTGGGATGTCATCTGGTCCCATAGAGAAGTGTTCTTTGTCTTGGACAGGGCTTTGAGGACCTGCTCTTCAGGTGTGTAAGGTGGGGAGGGCTTGTTGTACATTAGAAGGGGATAAGGTAGTGAAATTTTTGCCAAACCTATCTGCTAACAGTTTCACTATCTCTGTGGGGTCAGTGTGTGTGATACCGCTGGCCACCAGTTCTGAACAAGCTTGGATCTTACCCTGAGTTTATATACTTATGCAAGTGACTGTACACAGCTTTAGTGTAAGCTTCGGACTAGTTACCACTTTCAGCTTGGGTTGGGTTTGGAATGCATTTATGGCTTCACCTAGGAGGGTATAGTTTGCCTTGGTGAAGTTTTTTAGTCTAATTTCAACCTTTGTGGGTTCTGGTGTTAGTGTCAGTTCGAATGTGACTGATTTATGGTCAGTTTTAACTAATGAGAGTCCAACAGCTGTAGCAGTGCACCTGTTGGACATGTTGCTGAGGACCACAAGATCATACGAAGTTACTAGGCTATTGGCCCTAAGGTCCTTACAAGCCCAGATAAGAATTTAGCCCATGTTCTGACAAGTCAGCATCTGATGCCCCTGTCCAGCAGGGACACGGTTGGAATCTAAGGGGTGTATTTTCTGTTCCCCATCCAGTTATCCAGGTTGCACTTAAAAAGGGTTAATAAGGTACTCTGCTTGATGTGGAGAGGGAGTCTACTCCACTAAAGGGGGAGTCTTTGGGACACAAAACTGTCCCACCACCAAGTCCTACTGATGTCACAGACCAGGATGTGGTTGTGCATGCAGGTTACTTGAGTGGAGCCTGACTTGCAGATGTGCAGCAGCCCCATCAAGGAGGGGTCTGAGACTGCTTTGCATGCCAGAGAAAGATCACCTCTGAGGAGTCCGTATGAGACTGAGTCGAGGGACAGGCTGTTTAGCCTATCAGTGTAGGACAGATGTTTCAGGCCCTGGATTCTCCTGGTGAGGAACCTCTGTGTTCTCTCCAGCTGCTGCATGTGCTTTGCGAGGTACATGCCGAAAGGGGCAATGAACTCAATACTGGGTCTTATAAGGGAAGAATACAGGTTTGTTATGACCGCCTTGTCCCTGGATGAGATGCCCTTACCAATAAGGTGGGCCATGTAGAAATCTTCCCATACAACAGAGCCAATATGGTGGTCATCATATTTCGAATGTTTGTTCCTCTTGTCTGGGTATGGACAATTTCCTCCAAGGCATTTGAATTCACAAAGTCAAGGAACTTTGTGCTAGCAAGTTTGGGCTACAGTAGGTTTCTCAGTTGATGGCGAGATAATGGAAATCCCCCATAACAAATGTCTTTGGTAAAATTTGGATTGTCTTCAGTTTTGTTAAGTAGGCTTCATGGGTGTCATGACCCATGGAGGGGGATCTATAACTGGCTAGGACTTGAATGAGGGTATTACCCACCTTAACCTGGACCTGTAGTAACTCCATGGAGTTGTCCAGTCTAACTAGACGTGAGGTGAATTTATCTCTAATATAGACTGAAACACTGCCTCCTTTGGTTTTCATACTATCCTTTTGTATTATAAAGGTGTGGAAGGTATTGTAGCTTTGCAGGGCCAGGGTACTCTCCGAGGCCTTAAACCAGGTTTCTGTAACTGCACAGACATCTACAGCTTCTAGTGATAGAAGTGCTTTTCAGGGAGTGCAGTTTTTCATTTAAGCTCCTAGCATTTAGCAGCACAACCCTTATTTTGTTCTGATTGTTTAATTTCATGTCAGTAATTTTATTTTTGAGACCTTGCCTAAAAAGGCACTCTGGGGGAGGCAAGAGCCTTTGCCAGCATCCGAAAGCCTAGGGGTGCCAGGTGCAAACTGTCTCTGGCAAAGCAGCAAGGTTTGCTGACCATGGCTTCCCAGGCAGACAGGAACTGGATCCCCTTGGAATTATACCAAAAACAAGTCAATTATTGAAATCAATCATTTTTTGTTTATACTGTGGCATCACTCTAGGTGAGGGTAGTATGCTGCTCAAGGCTGGGGACATATCTGCCTGGGACACATATTCAGAGAGCTCGACCATGTCTCTCTTCATATAGTCATGATGTACATCTTGGGTCATTCACACCAATATAAACCCTGACAAAGTCATAACAGTACCTGCTGCTGAGAGACCGGAGTGATTTGGTGAATCCTGGCAGACAGTTAACCCTGACTTTCTCCTTGTCCAACCTGGTGAGTAGGACATCCATGTGTCTCACCACTGAGTCTCCAATGACAACAAAACTTGTTTTTTTTTGAGTGTTCCACCGTACAGGCTTGGTGGGTGAGACACTGCTTTCGCTATGTGTCAAGGGTGCTGTGGAGACTGTGTTAGCTGTAGCAGTCTTGTGTTTTGGAGGTCCCTGGTGTTTCTGTAAGTTTTTTGAGAGAACCTCTGCCTATGTGGATTTACATGTTTGATGCATATTATGCGTATGAGTAGTGATACAATGTGAATATGTAATGGTGGGTGAGTTGACAACCTTTTCCATGTTACTATTCTGAGTGAGAGAGAGAGCATGGATTCTAGATTCTTGGCATAAATACATTTATTTAAGTTTGATGACCAGGGAAGTCCACTGGGCCAAGAAGAGCTCGTTTTCAGTGGAGGCCCAGGGAGAAAAGCTCCACAATAATTGCAAGTTACATTTCACATGTTACAAAAGGACATAGTTCATACAGCTAATTAAACATTTACAGATAAGCTCCGTGATATTTGCAATTGGCTTGTCACAATGTTACAAAAATGAAAAGACATAATTCAATACAGAAATTTCAATATTTACATAAAGTGAATATTTTTGTTATAAGCTCAATTGTAGGTTTAACATTTCAAAATATATAGCTACTAGCCATTAGTAGGTTAGGAAAATATTATGCATGGAGAGAGTACTAGTATATTTGAGATTGGTGAGTATAGTATAATAGATATTAGAGAGAAAAATAGTTTTTAGTAGGGGGAGGGATTGTTTTGGGTGGGATGAAGTAATAGTAGAGGTAGTTGGATGAGTCAGTGCAAGGTGGAATGGGGGGGTTAAGTTGGAGCGTGGCAAGGGCATTCCCATTTGGAAGAAAGATGACATAGTAGCTGAGATTTGAAATGTGTATGGTTAGGTAGGTTGTGTACATGTGTGGGGACAGAGTTCCACTGTTTAGCTAAGGAGTGGGACAGCAGTACATGGCCAGGAGGTCATGCAGGTTTGTGGACCTGAAGGAGATTTTGGTTTTTGGATCTGAGTTAGTTTAGTATACACCTATGACGCTATGGACCTATTCCTTGGTTTGACTCCCTCATACTTCATTTGCCTACTGTGTAAGTCTCAGCAAGCCACTTAACCAGGAAGTACTCCAATGAAATTGGGAACTGGGATATTATCCTCAATGGTCTCTTTGACTGCATAGTATCATACCTCTCAACTGTGCAAAATTTCGCAGAATATCTAGATTTTTGTTTCATATGTTTGGTCTGTCATAAAATCTGCAGCTTTCTTTCAAATTACTGAGGACTGAAGCCAATAAATAACACAAAAAAATTGAGTTTCAGACTTACATGCTTCAGAAAAATGCATGCTAAATCATAATCTGTTATTCTAACAGCCATCTAAGCTCATAAGAGCAACATTTAAAGGCTGACAGATGGTGCAGCGGTAGCATTGTTGCCTCACAGAAAGAAGTTCTCTAGTTTGATTCTCTGCTGGGCTGCCTTCTGTGGAGTCTGCATGTCCTCCCTGCATTCATGTCAGTTTCCTCCCACATTATAAAGACATACATCTGAAGCATTTCTCCCAGGGCCTCCGCTGAAAATTGGCTTTGTTCCAAGTGGGACTTTCCCGGTAAGCAAATGTAAAATAAATAAATAAATAACATTTAAAATCTGGTCCCCTCCATTATTTTTGGCTTTGTAAAGATTTCTTCCACTAAGAGGTTGAACCGGATGCTACATACCTAGTAACTATCTATGTTAATGGTTTGGTGTATGACTATTTTGATCCATGACCCAAGCCAATGGCATTTATATGACAGAATATGTAATTACTAAGCATAAAAATTAATGGAAAGAAATATATCTTAAAAGTTACTTACTAAAGATGTTAAAAAAAAAAAATACACTTATATTCTTACATTTTATGGACGGATGAAATGAACAGTGCATTCACACTGTACTTCAAGATGACTTTAATATATTCTGGGTCTGTTTTCAAATCACTTAATGTATAAAAGATGAACTCTATGCACTCTAGCATATGTCAACATCCAGTCAAATCCTCATCACGTGTACTAGAGGGATCAATGTCTCTAACACTGACTTTGCCAAGTCATATATGCTCTTAAATGCCATAGAAGGCCCCTATCTTAATTTTAGATTAAATAAAAAAAACAGATCAATTAAATATTGCCCAGCTAAAAACACTCACCTTAACTCCTAAAGTCATAGCCATAACAGCTTCATTACTACACTAGCTTGCACACTCCCTTACTCTAGCCGCAACCACCTTTTGCAATCTTAAAGTCTGCTGATTTTTTACCCTTGCTCTACTGATGGATCAGTACCATACCCTTAAACATGACAATTGCCTATTTATTTACATGATCTTCAAATCACTAGATAATTACTGCTGCCCTCCCCTAGGAAGCAAACTTTCTTACACCTATTACTCTCACATCCCAAAGGATCAACTCAATTACTGTAAAAACACCATACTTTACATAAACACAAACAGGGACAGCCTTCTATAAAACTGATCCAGCAGTACGGAAAATCACTCCTCCCTCTGTAACAAATTCAGCTAAATGTACTGCTTTCCTTACTTGAAATGGCTTTCTTTGCTTCAACAATTTAATAACATATGGGAACATCTCTGTCTCAGGACTCATGAGAAATTTTCATTTCGAGTTGATTTTCTTTCAAGCTCTCTTAGTTTCCTATTTGCAGACATACAGGCAGTGTACTTACTACCCAGTAACTACATTTTATTTAAGCTGACAATATTACTGGCTGTGGTTTCTCATATTAAGTTTTCACACTGGAAGAGCTGAAGTTAAGTGGTTGATCAGTGTGCATCCATCTTAGAAATGAATGTCTCATTTTTCCAAGACTTTTTGCTTCAGTGAAAAAATTCAAACAAAAAAACTAACTACATTTTCAGAAGCCCATCCACTTTAAACTTACAACAAATACACAATGTATATGCATAT
Organism: Protopterus annectens; assembly: GCF_019279795.1. Lineage (NCBI taxonomy): Eukaryota > Metazoa > Chordata > Ceratodontiformes > Protopteridae > Protopterus > Protopterus annectens. The sequence goes on along the minus strand of NC_056729.1, from coordinate 1,705,695,254 downwards.
TTTCAAAAAAAAGTTTTCCTCTCCTGTTAAGAGCAGTTGCCCCAAATCAGTGGCTGTGCTCACAGACATTACCTGTTCTAAAATTAAGCTCACCCATGCTAAACCGCATTAGATCCTCTATTCCCACAAACTAGTTCTTTTTCTAGCTATTTAACCTCCCGGATGTGAAAAAAAGCATAAGAACAAAGCAAACTAGAACAGTACTTGGGAAACCAGGCATGGTGTAAGGCTGAATAAGCAAGGCAAACATGCAGACAATTTCAGTGCACTGAGCAAAATTTGTTCAGCAGACTGCTTTGTACTGCTGTCTCTTACAATAAATGTTAATATGCGGCCAGATATGTGCAAGAGAAGTTGCCAAGTGTGAAGTATCATTTTCTTTATAAGTCTGAAGTTGTGCATAGTAATTGCAAAATGTGTTTCAAGTATAATTTTTATAACAGAAGGCAGAGGCTATGCATTGGGCAGCATTCTGGCAGTAGAAATGCTTACTGGTATTTCAGGTAAAAACTAACTTAAACCAGTATGTCTCATTTGTAATTCCATCTTCACCAGCTCAGGTTTACGTATATGACTGCTTATTTTACAGAATTAGAAGTTCTGCCAGGGAGAGCCAAGTTGGTAGGAAGATTGCTTAGGTAATGCTACCTTTGCAGTACCAGTTACCCGACACCCACCAAAAAAAACTTGCATAGAATGTACTTAGATTATCTCTTAAGGTTATGTCAAAATAATATGTATGTTTACATTCTATTATATAAAAATATTAGTCATCTGCATACATAATGTTTACTTTCTACTGTGTAAAAATGTTTAGTCATCTGCCTCATCACAACTTATCTATTATGTGTTTCTGTTGTATTAGTACTTCACTGTTTTTGTTCTTTAAATGCTGTATTTCACTGCTTATAATGTTTGCACATTGGAGTATGTAACTGGAGCTTTTTCCCTGGGCCTCCACTGCAAACAGTTTCTTTCTGACCCAGTCAGAGTATCCTGGTAAACAAATGTTAAATAAATAAATAAAAAGGTTTAGAGAAAAAATGACTGAAGAATCCTGTAGCTGTTCAGCAAAAAGCAGTTCAAGCTCCAGCTTTGGTGTAAGACATGGCTTCCAGTAACCTAAAGGAAAAATAAGTCAAATGTGCTCAGAGCTGATTAAAATAAATGAAACACTGAAGGAGTATATCACCTCAAATAACAAAAGGTTGGAAAATGGAAAACAATGAAACAAACATTCAGATGAGCTGATAAAACTGCAAAAGTTAAAGGTCAAATGAAGTAAAGGCTGGCTGAGTATAAGACTGCTCAAGAAGAGATGTTTCAAAAAATGGCAGAATTAGAAGACAGAGCAAGTAGACAAAATCTAAGATTTTCTGCTGTATCAGTGAAACTAGAAGGAACACACTACATTAATTTATGAAGGCGCACATAAGTAACTAGACTGGCATTCCACAGCAAGAGCTTTAACTTGAAAGTGCACACTGTGTATGCTCCAAATATGGCCGTGAGAAAGCAGCCAAGACCTTTATTAGCAAAGTTGCAAACCTACCAGTAGAAAGAGATAATCCTGACAAAATTGTGCAAAAGCGTGAAGTATTAAAAAGAAGGCATTACAGTGTTTGTGGGAAATGATTAGTCACTGTACACTAGGCAGAAGAGAAGCAAATTTACTTCAGTAATCAGGGAATGTCAAGAGGCAGGTGTGCGATTCAAGCTGCTGTACCCAACTGTCTTTAGAAAAATTTTCCAGGCGGATCAAAGTCATTCTTTGATGCAGAACACACTAAGGAGGAAATACAAAAGTCTGGCCAACAAAAAATGAGCCATCAAGCAAACAGGACTCTGCTGCTCATTCTTCTGATAATAAAGCACACAGAGAGACTTTGCCAGTAAAATATGTTCCACTGTTCCAAAGGTAAATGGTTGCAAGACAAGATAAAAGCACAGAAGTTTACCAAAAACACTGGGATTACCATGGAAATGAACTGTAATTGGGAGCAGGGAGATGGACATGAACAGGAAGACCAGCAACATAGAAATTAGTGGATAAATGTGAGACTGCAATGCATGAATCACATTTGTGAAATACGACTGTATAAGAACAAGTGGAAAGAGTGGTCTTTTGTTGACTTTGTTATACTTGTGAGGAAATTACAAGCATTTGCCTCACTTCATTTCATTAATGTTTGGAAGGACTCTGAGGGGAGGGGAAGAAGGAAAAAGGTAACTTTTATTTTCTTAACAGTATTTGTTCTTGTATACGATAAAGTTATTAAAGCAAACATATGCTTTTTTTCTTCTTCCTCAACTTTCTTTCTACTTTTTGGTATTAAGAAATGTTTGTATTACAGTGCAAAAAGAGAAGAAACACTAGACAAAAGAGACAAAAGCATGTTTAAGTTAATAGGCTGTAATATTGGGTTGTTGATGTGGGAGATGTGGTGTAAAAGTACACATATCATAATATATGTAGACCTGATATGTTTTCTCCTACTTTTGCATAGCTGAATGTCTGCATTAAGATCCTTAGCTTAATGTAATAACAAATTTTAAGTGGAAACAAGTAAATATTACAATGCTGAATACAATGAAAAGTCTTCCTATTGCAATAAAGGCTTGTTTTTCGGGGTGCAACAGAGGACTACATTTTTCCTTTTTCACTTACTTTTACATGGAGGCAGGCTGGTAATAAGGCAATAAAAGACAGAAAACTGGTGTCTTCATGGTTAAAAGTTAATGATTTCTGATAGCATGCAAGTAGTTTTCATATCTGGGGAAGGGAATAAAGATAAAAAAAAAAAAAAGCACAGGTACCAACTAGTGTAAGTAAAAGCACAGGTAATAACGTGTCCCAGCATGGATAAAAAGAAGTTATGTTCTTACCATAACGTTTCACCTGTGTTGCCCATTTTCATTCATACTCAACCTGTGGGTTTCAAATATGACCTCGGATCTGACTCGGCCACTTTCCAAGTTTAAGATTCAAAGCTCAAGCTCCTCCTTTCCATCCCATAATGCCTCATTCTGCCAAATTACCTCAGATTGACTTTGTTAAAAATATACACCCAAGGTACCTACATAGTCAAAGCAGAAGAAGAAGGTTCAGGGGCTCAATACAGGAACTAGAGTTCCTAATAGAAACCAACTCCGTCAGGTCTACATAGAAAAAGACCAGGGGGGAGGAAGAATGAAAATGGACAACACAGATAGGACATTAAGGTAAGAACATAACTTCTTTCTCTCATGTTGTCATTTTCATTTGTTTCTCAACCTGTGGGGCAGAATCCCCAGCTACACAATCCTAGCATGGCCTTCAAGGATATTCTGAAGCACTGTACAGCCAAAAGCAGCTCCATTCCTGGAAGTAATGTCTAGTTTGTAATGAGGAATAAAGGTATGAGACCATGACCGAGAGGCAGCCTCACAAATATCATCAACTGACATTCTTAAACAAAAGTCTCGAGAAGATGCCATAGATCTGACAGAATGAGCTTTGACATGCCCCGACAAAGACATACATTTTGCTGAATACACAAAGGAGATGATGCAATCTTGTAAACATCTGGCCAGATTAAGTTTGGTAACTGCTGTACTTTTCCTAACCTCTGAAAAGGATATGAAACTCTGGTCAGATTTTCTGAAGGATTTTGTCTTGTCCAGATAAAACGTAACTGCCTATGAATATTAAGAAGATGTAGCGTGTATTCTCCCTTGTTCTAACTGGAGAAGAAAAACGAAAAATGAATGGACGGACTGATATTGATTTCTGTGGCCACTTTAGGTAAAAAGGATGGACTAATCCGCAAAGATATTCTGTCCTTATGGAAGATTAAATAAGGAGGTTTAGAAGAAAGTGCTTGGACCTCAGAACTCTCTTTGCTGATGTAATAGCTACTAAAAAGGCTTTTTTATCCAGGAGAAAAGGCTGTTTTCTAGGACAGAAACTTTAGAACTGCCTTAGCTGCTGGTTCAAAGCGGGGAAGAACCAAAGTTTGTAAAAACCAATGTAAGATCCAAAGGGGGAGTCGGATCCTTGATTGGGGAACAAAGTAAAAAGGCACCTGTAAGAAAAACTTTACATAGCTTAGAAGAAGCTAGAGAAGAAGAGTTTTCTCCAACGTGGAAATGTGAAATGGCTGACTGGCTCCATTCTGGAACATGATAGCCAAGAAATCTAAAATCATGGGAACAGGAGCTGTAAAAGGATCTATTAGCTTCTGTTGAGCCCAAATGGAGGATCTTTTCCGTTAACTTTTATACATCTTTCTGGTAGATGCTTTGTGAGCTGATATCAGAATCTCTCAGACAAAGGATGAAAGCCTAGAATGTCTAGCTAGCACTGGAACAGAGATGGATGAGAGGTGAATAAGGATAGAAGAGTAATACAGGCCAGAGGATAGTAAAACACAAATACTGCAGAACTAGATGCATCTGGACCTTAAAAGTGTCTTGGTTCTTAGTTTGGCACCTACTAAAAAATATCTTCCACTTACCCATATCTGATTTTTTATTAGCAGGTTTCTTAGCCTTATTTAATACCTGTTGCATGTCTTCAGAAAGCACATACCTAAAAGGCATTAAACTCTATCATCCTGCCACTTAGCTGAATAAATTCCAGGATGGGGTGCACCAAACTAACTCTATCTTGAGTGACTAACTCCATTCTGTAAGGAAGCTTGTGGTGAGGAGGATCACTGCTGCTGGGCCAAAGATTGACCCTAGGTATCAATAGAAAAGGTGGAAAGGCATACAGAAATATTCGCATCTGTAAGGGGGAGACGTCATCTTTCTTCCAAGCCTATTGGAAGGATACCCTGAAGCAGAACTTCTTTAACCAACTGTTGTGAATACGGCCAAACAGATCAATTTGAAGAGTTCCCCACAGATTAGATCAATTCCTGAAGACTCCTGGGTTTAGTTTCAATTTGTGAAGGGTTGTCCTCATCCTATTCAGCTTGCATGTAATAACATTCTGCTCTGACAGGATGTAGGTAGCCTGAAGGGAAAGGTTAAGATGAGCTGCCACATTACAGGTTGTCATACTTAGTTTGCAAATGGGGTATGATCTGGGGCCCCCTTGTCCATTTATGTGCCACATCACTCTAGTCATGTCTGTGATTACCAGCAGAGGTCCTGGAGTTGAAAGATAGTTCAGAAATTTGAGATAATGTATTACTGCTGTCATTTTGTTTGGATTTGTGTGTTTTAACCTGTTTGTTCCAAAGTCCCTGACCTGTCATCCACTTGTAAGCAGTTCCTCAAATAAAGTTTGAGAAATCCGTTGTTACAGGCTATTAGCTGGAACTGAGAAGGGGAAACTTAGATTACAAGATAACTGGTCCACCCACTTGAGTAGCTCTCTTTTGGCAAACTCCACACTAACATATGAAAAGAAAGTGGGTGCTGGTCCAAACAGATTTGAGAACTCATTGAATTTTTCTTATGTGAAGTCTAGCCAGAGGAATCGTGAGAAATGTAGAGGCCAAAACCCTAGAATACTAATATAGTCCCTGAATGATGCCTGGCATTGGTTGGAGAACACTCAGAAATTGTTACTTGTAAAGGTCTACCTTGCTCTGAGGAAGAAAAGCCCGCATGAAGAGGGCACCCCAGAAATACTATCATAGGTTGGTACTAGGCTATTGGTCCAAGGCCCTATACAAGCCTAGCCATAACAATTCCCTGGATATTTCCTCCCACAATATTTACTTCCCTGGACCCCTGTCTAGCAGGGTGACTGATGTGATCCCAGAGGTCAGTTTCCTATCTCCCATCCAACTGTCAAGGATCCTTTTGAAGAGGGCCAAGGAGGCGCTCTGCTTGACATGTATGGGCAGTCAGTTCCAGAGTATGGGGAGTCTGTGGGTCAGGAACCTATCCCTCCAGCATGTTTTGTTCATTGTGATGACAAGGTTTAGATCCCTGGAGCATGTGGCTCTGAGGGATTGGGATTTCTTTAAGTGGAGCATGTCCAACAGCTCAGGGTCTGACATGGCCTTGTATGTTAAGCAGAGATCACCTCTGAGTAGAAGATATGCGACAAAGTATAGCTGGAGTTTTTTTAGATGGTCAGCATAGGGAATCTGCTTTAGGCTTGTGATTCTTTTAGTGAGGTACTTCTGTGGCCTTTCCAGCTGTTGCAGATGTCTTGTGAGGTACATACCAAATGGGGCGTTGTACTCTATAATGGGTCTAATGAGGGATGAGTACAGTGGGACAATGACCTCCTTTCTTTCTGGATGAAAAGCCCTTAGTGATGAGGTGTGCCACATAGAAGGATTTCCTGACTGTTGTGGCAATGTGGTTACTGAAGGTGAGACCACTGTCCACCTGTGTCCTTGAGCCTCTCATCACACTTTGTGTTTAGTGTACTGCCTCTTATGTGTTAATTCATGGGTACATGTTTTTTCTCAAAGGGGATAACTATACATTTCTTGACATTACGCTTGAGCCCATGGCTCTGGCACCAAGCATCTGTTTCTGTCAGGCCCTTTTGTAGATTATCCACATAATTTGGGGATTCAATAATTGCTCCCAGTTTGCAGTCACCTGCGAACTTTGTTAGTCAGAGTCCCTTAGTGCTGGCCTGTACTTCAAAAAAGTAGATGCTAAACAACAGCAGTCCCAGGACTGAACCCTGAGGTACTCCACTTGTCACCTGTATGGAGCTGGATTTGGAGTCAGCTACTTTTACAGTCTGGGTTCTGTCAGTAAGCTAGTTGGCAACCCATTGAGTGACGTAGGGATTTATGCCTAGCTTAGTAAGTTTATCTATGATTCCAGAGTGGGGGATAGTGTCAAAGGCCTTGGCGAGGTCCTGATAGGCTGTGTGGACCTCCTTACCCTCGTCCACAGCTCTGGAGACTGATTCGAGGATGTCAATCAGGTTCAGGAGACAAGATCAGCCCTTCATGAACCCAAACTGGGTGGGGTCCAGTGTTTGAAGGTTGCCAATGTCTTTGTTTATAAGTTCCATGATACTGCGTTCCATGCCCTTGCAGATCAGGCTCGTCAGACTGACGGGACATTAGTACCCGGGATCCAAGGTGGATCCCCCCTTGTGTAGTGGGATAACTGTAGCTGTGCGCCACTCAGTGGACACGAAGCCTGATGTGAGGCTATGATTAAACATGACACTTACGTGAGGTGCCAGTTCATTTTGTAGTTCATGTAGTACACAGCCCGGGATGTCATCTAGTCCCATGGATGCTGTATTCTTAGCTTTAGAGAGTGCACTTTCTACCTGTGTGGCTGTGATTACCTGAATTTGGCAATCTTTTGGTACTGAAATGGGCCCTTTAGGGGCTGAGAGGGGGGTGAAGTTGGCAATAAATCGATCTGCCAGGATATTGGCAATATCCTTGGGATCAGTATATTTAATGCCATTCTGTTGTAACTCAGAGCAGATCTGAGCATTGCCATTTAGATTATTGACATAACTATAGAATGCCTTGTGGTTGTCTTTGGAATCTTTAGCAATTTTATTTTCGTAATCAGCTTTGGAGGATTTTATGAGGGATCTCAGCTTCTTACTGAGGCTGGTAAGGAAGTTTTTTGCATCCTGGGATGTTCCTCTTTTCTGCAACATTTTTTTCCTTCTGTTGTATAGTTTGTTTATGGCAGGGGACCACCAGATTGGCTTCCTTTTTTTTGGAGGAGAGCATCTTGGTTCTATTTGGGATGGCACGATTCATGCACGAATGGATGTGCTCATACAGTGCCTTAGTGAAGGATTCAGCATTCGAACTTTTAGCTCCTGTCTGCATGGGTGACATGAAGTTTGTCACTTCTGACTTAAGTAGCATGAAGTTGGCTTTGGAGAAGTTTTTTTTACAGAGGGTTCCTTAATGGGAGGTGGGGGAGGGATGTGGATGTCAAGGGTGGTTAGCTTATTGTCAGATCTGACCAATGGGGGGGTGACCACTGGTGTGGAGCATCTATCTCCCATGTTGGTAATGACCAGGTCTAGGATATTGGAGCCCCTGGTGGGATTATTTGATCCAGGGCATTGGAATTTATGAATTCCAAGAACCGTTGGGGAAAAGGTGTTGGTACCAGAGTAGTTTTCCCAGTTAATGGCAGGGTAGTTGAAATCACCCAGTATTAGGGTGTTTAGTTGTATCTTAATATTTTCCAGTATGTTTAGAAAGGTGTAGTGAGAATCTTGGGGCATAGGTTCATAGGGATGTACTAGGCAACCTGCCCGAGGGCATTTATAAGCCTAGCCAGAGTGTGTCGGCTTTCGCCACCCCATTAATTAACTGATCCTCTGTCAAGCAGAGCCAATGAAGTGATCCCAGGGGTGTATTTCCTGTTACCCATCCACTCATCACAGTTTATCTTGAATAGTGTTAGTGAGGGGCTCTGCCTAATGTAGTTTGGAATTTTGTTCCAAAGCATGGGGAGTCTCTGAGACAGGAATCTGTCCCTCCAGCATGTTCTATTTATTGCTGTGGTGAGGTTTAGCTCACAAGAGCACGTGGCTCGCAATGACTTGGATTTCTTTAGGTGGAGCATATCCATCAATTCTGAGTTAGACATGGCTTTGTAAGTCAGGCAGAGATCACCTCTGAGTAAGCAATATGCCACTGAGTACAGCCGGAGTTTTTTCAGTCGGGCTGCATAGGACATATGTTTGAGGCCAGTAATCCTCTTGGTGAGGTACCTTTGTGGTCTTTCCAGCTGTTGGAAGTGTCTTGTGAGGTACATCCCAAATGGGGCATTGTACTCTATGATGGGTCTGATGATTGACCAGTAGAGGGGCACTATAACCCTTTAGTAATTAGATGGGCCACATAGAAGAATTTCCTAACTACTTTGGCAATATGATTGCCAAAGGAGAGATTACCATCTACCTGGGTCCCCAGATCTCTTATTACCTCTTCTGTATTAAGGGGGCTGCCACCTATGTGGTAATTTGTGGGTGTTTTCTTTTTCCCAAATGGGATGACTATGCATTTTTTGGCATTTAGCTCGAGGCCATGACTTTGACACCAGGTGTCCATCTCAGTAAGGCCCTTTCGGAGGATGTCCGTGTCAGCCAGAGTCTCAATTATGGCTCCCAGTTTGCAGTCATCAGCGAACTTGGTTAGCCATAGTCCTCCTTTGTTTGCCTGTACTTCTGAGAAGTAGATGCTGAACAGTAGAGGTCCCAGGACCGAGCCTTGCGGAACACCACTTGTGACTGGTTTAGAGTCGGACCTGGAGCCCGCTATTCTTACCGTGTGAGTTCTGTCTGTAAGCCACTTGGCAACCCATCTCGTGACGTAGGGGTTTATGTTCAGGCTGGTGAGTTTTTCTGTAATACCCGAGTGGGGAATGGTGTCGAAAGCCTTGGCGAGGTCAAGGTAGGCTGTGTGAACCACCTTTCCCTCATTTATGGCTTTGGTGACCATCTCGTAGAAGACAACCAGGTTTAGTAGGCACGATCTTCCCTTAACAAAGCCAAACTGGGTCGGGTCAAGTGTTTGCAGGTTCCCAATGTCTTTGTTAATGAGTTCCATGATGATGCGCTCCATAGCCTTGCATACCAGGCTAGTCAGGCTTATGGGGCAATAGTTACCAGGGTCAGTTGTGGCCCCTCCGTTGTGGAGAGGAATAACCATTGCTGTGCACCATTCTATGGGCATGTAGCCTGTGGAGAGGCTGAGGTTGAACAGGGTGTTTAGGTGGGGGGTTAGTTATTTCTGTAGTTCGTGCAAGATGCAGCCTGGGACACCATCTGGCCCCACTGACGCTGTGTTTTTGGCCTTTGAAAGGGCTGTTTTCACCTGTGCGTCTGTGATTTCTGGGACACTACACTTTTCCGGTATTGTTGTGGACCCTTTTGGGGGTGAGAAGGAGGTGAAGTTTGCACTGAATCTATCTGCCAGGATGTTGGCAATATCAGTAGGTTCAGTATATTTTGTGCTATTTTGCACTAGTTCAGTGCATATCTGCGAGTTGCCACTTAGATTCTTAACATAGCTAAAGAAGACTTTGTGGTTATCTTTTGAATCCTTGGCTATTTTTCTTTCGAAGTTAGCCTTGGATGATTTCATGAGGGGCCTTAGTTTCTTACTGATACTGATCGGGGAGGTCTTTCCTTCTTGGGATTTGCTTTTTTTCTAAACTAGTTTCCTCCTTCTATTGTATAGCCTGGTTTCCTTCTCTTAGAGGAGTGAGTCTTAGTTTTGCTAGGGATGGCATGATCCATGCATCCTTGTAGGTGCTCATAGAGTGCATTTGTAAAGGTTTCTGCATCTTGGGCAGCATTATCCTTTAGCGTGGGGGCTGTGAAACTTACCACCTCTGTCTTAAGCAAGGTGAAGTTTGCTTTAGAAAAGTTTTTTACTGTAGTTTCCTTAGTTGGGGATGGTGGTGGGGTGTGGACATCCAGAGTGATTAGTTTATGGTCTGATCTAACCAGTGACGGGCTGACCTCTGGTGTGGAACACCTGTCGCCCATGTTGGTGATGACCAGGTCCAATATGTTTGGCATTTGAGTTGATGAATTCCAGGAAGCGCTGGGAGTTTGTACTCGAGTAGTTTTCCCAGTGAATGGTAGGATAACTGAAATTGCCCAATGTCAGGGTGTTCGGTAGGACCTTCATGTTTTCCAGTGTCTCCAGAAAGGTGGAGTGGTGGTCCTGGGTCATGGAGGGTGATCTGTAGCAGGCCACTATTTGCATTGCAGATTTGCCCGATGTTAGTTGCACATGGATGATCTCAGAGGTATTATGCTGTGCCTCTAACCTGGAGGTGTAGGTATCCTTGATGAATATGGATATACCTCCACCTTTTGTGTTTCGGTCCATGTTTTGTGGCCGAAACGTGTGGTATGAGTTGCAGCCCAGTACTGCTGGGGTGTTCTCTGGAGCCTTGAATCAGGTTTCAGTTACTGCACAGATGTCGATGTTCTCCATACTGAGGAGTGCTTCAAGCGGGTGCATTTTGAGATCTAAACTCCTGGCGTTGAGTTGCATAACCCTCAGATTTTTGTTAATTGTGCTGTTTACGGAGGTGGATTTGACTTTTGAGCCTTGCCTAAAAAAGGCACTATGGGGCCAGCAAGCGCCTTGGCCAGTATTCGAAAGCCTAGGGGTGGCAGGTGCAAGCCCTCTCTTGCAAAGCAACGTGACTTGTCGAGCATGTCATCCCAGACTGACAGACACTGGCTCCCCTTTGAATGACACCAGAAGCTTAGTCAATTGTTGAAATTTATCATTTTTTTCTTTATACTGAGGTATCATTCTTGGTGAGGGCAGGATGCTACTCAGAGTCAGGGTCATACCAGTCTGGGCTACATGATCAGAGAGCTCTGCCATGTCTCTTTTCATGCAGTCCAGGGAGGTACGTCTCAGGGCATTCACACCAAAATGACAGAATCATATTTGTACTTGTTCTGGAGTGACCTGAGTGCTTGTGTTATGTGGAGGATTTTGGCTCCCGACAGGCAGCTAACTGTAGCAAGCTACAGTTTGGATTGTAGTCTTACCTAGTGTTAGTTGTACCTGGACAATTTCATCTGCTTCGTGTTGGGCAACTAGCCTGGAGGTGTGAATATCCTTGGTGAATATGGACACTCCTCCACCTTTAGTGTTTTGGTCTTGGTTTGGTGGCCGAAAAGTGTGGTAAGAGTTGTAGCCTGGTATTGCAGGGGTGCTCTCTGTAGCCTTGAACCAGGTCTCCGTTACTGCACAGATATCGATGTTCTCCATTTTTAGGAGTGCCTCGAGAGAGTGCATTTTGAGGTTTAGACTTCTAGCATTGAGTAGCATTACCTTCAGATTTTGCATGCTTGTATCTGTTATGGTGGTGGTTTTGTCCTTTGAACCTTGCCTAAAAAAGGCACTATAGGGATGGCAAGAGCTTTATCCAGTAACCTGAATCCCAGGGGTGACAGGTGCAGACCATCTCTGGCAAAGCATAGTGGTATGTCAATCATGTCGTCCCAGGAAGACAGATACTGAATCCCCTTTGAATGACACCAGAAGCTTAGCCAGTTGTTGAAGTCAATCATTTTGTCCTTATACTGTGGTATCACTCTGGGCGAAGGCAGGATGTTACTCAGGGCTAGGGTCATACCTGCCTGGGCCACATGATCCGAAAGCTCTTCCATGTCTCTTTTCATGTAGTCCAGGGAGGTACATCTCAAGTCATTTACTCCAACACAGACAATGACAGAAACGTATTTGTACTTGTTGCGGAGTGACTTGAGTGCATGCATTATGTGGTGGATCCTGGCACCCGACAGGCAGCGGACTGTAAGTTTCTCCTTGTTCAGCCTGGTGAGTGGGACATCAGTGTGCCTGACTATAGAGTCGCCTATGACTGAAGTGTTGGGTACATTTTCTTGCCTTAGGGGTTGCTGTTGGGTGGCACACTGGTGTTGTGAGCTGTGTGTCACTTTGGTTGTGACTGGTGTTTGTTTGCATTTCAGCTTCGGAGGTCCTTGTTGCTTGGGCAGGTTAATGTTAAGGGCCTCCGCATATGTGGATTTAGTGTTGCTGTGTGTGGGTTTTGAAGGGCTATGTGTTGCTTGAGGTGTAGTGCAGGTGCTAACCTTCTCCTCTTGACTGTCTAGCACAATCCTGGCTGGAGAGAGCTTTGCTTCCAGTTTGGCTATGTAAGTGCATCTCTCGCAGGTTGTAGTGTTGGGTGGTAGGAGGAGAGGGTTGTCTGTGCACATGAGGCAGTTGCTGCATTGCCCCAGTATGCCCAGATTCAGTAAGTGGACAGGAGAAATCACTGGAAGCTGACCCTTGGACATGCCTATTTAGGTACTTTTTTTGTAAAGTACAAGAGCTGTTTTTCCTTTGCAAGGTACTTTGCAATTATACGCTGTTTAGTGCCTACGATTAATTTCTCCTTATTAACAATGAGAGTTGAGTGGTTGTATCAGTTTAAGGCTTCTTAGTACTTTCCAGCAGATTCTAGAGCAAGTTCTAGTCTAGTTCAGATTTTAATGCTACGACTGAGAAACCATCTATTTCTAAGGGAAAATTTGAAGAGCAGACTTTCTGGCACCTGGAATAGTTTAACCGTAGCCCCAGGGTGCTGCACGATGTGAAAAACATGCAAACACACATGCTTTTAAGCCAGAAAGTTAAAAGGGATAGAAATCAGCCCAAAATGGCTAATAAAATTACAATTTCAGAGCTGGAAACCACTCCTCTAGCATTAGATAGGCAGTACAATGCTCACCAGTCCCACTGGTAAGCAGTAGGACTTCCCTCTACCACAGCAAGGTCTGTATAGCTCTGAACACAGAAAATAAAGTCCTGAAACCAGCAAAGCCTGGGATCTGGACTATACTAGCTAGGAAAGGCAGGAAACGAGCAAACAAGATAGCATTTTTTTTTGTCCGTTAAAACAGGCTAAACAATGCAATAATACAGTAAATAAACACAGAAAAGGCTAACGCACTTGAGTGTGTTGCCATAAACAGTAAATGCAATTAAAACTCTACAAAGTTAGCAATTTAAAACTTTTTAAATGAAGCAAGGCAAGTGCACAACTGAAAAACGATTTAAGAGGCAGTAATACAGTAGAATAAGTAGCTAGTTTACATATACAGAAAAGTCTATATATACAGAAAAGCAGCTAAAACAACACAAACAGTTCAGATGCAGTGCAACCTAGAGCACTTGAGTTGTAGCAATATTAAGGCAAATACAGTTTTAATAAATGCACTAAAATATACTCTATTTCCAAAATGTTTGAGAAGCACAGTCAGAACACTAGGTGCTTCAGGCAATTTTTTTTTTTTTTTTTTTTAGAAAGGGAGAAAGGAGGAACAGAAGGAAAGAACCTAAGTGGGTTGGCCTACTCAGATGTTCTCTCTGTATTAGGTAGAATGAGCTAATGACACTAGACTGGGAGAAGGAATGAGAGAAGATTTCTGTATGTTCGCATGGACCTCCAAACTAAGGAGGTCCTTTACCCAGGCCAGAGATTTCTGACAATTTAGAAAAAGTTCTGCAAATATAAAGCAGTCATCTAAATATGGATAAATATAACTGCCTTGCAATCTGCAATGAGCTATTACTGGTGACAGGCACTTTTCAAACACCCTTGGAGCTACAGACAGTCTAGATGGTAAGACAGAGCACTGACAATACAAGTCAGAGACAAAATTTTCAAAACATATCTGACATCTTTGAAAATTGGGATATGATAAGCATCTTTTCAATATAGTTACCAAAAAGAAAAATTGAGTGGTAGGTTGATAGACTGAATGGAAAGTATCTTAAATTTTGTGGCTATGATGTGAACATTTAGAAAAGAAAGATGTACAACTGGTAACCAAGTTCCTTCTCACTTTGGCACCAGAAGGATTCGTAAACAAAATCCCTTCCCTGTTTGTGCTGGAGAACTGGCTCTATGCCCCGAAAATTAAGCATTTGCTCCAAGCCTGGAGGAATCAGAGAAGCTTAGATTGAGGGATGAGGAGGAATCCCCCACTCCTACTACCAACTGTTACTTAACTGTAACCTTTCTGAATGATTCTCAGAGCCCACCTGTCTGACGTTATCAGATGTCACTGCTAGAAATGAAGACACAGACCAGGAAAGAATGAATGCTGTGGGATGGGGAAATACTTGAAGGGGCACAAAGTCATTGATTTTTGAAATTCAGTTTGCCTGTACCTTGCTGAGATTTGTTTGTTCTGTTTTCTATAAAAGAATCCTGAATTGGAAGGAAAGGTCCTAATAATCCATGGGATGGAGGGTTGAAAGATCTGCATGAACTCCTTAAAGATCAAGCCTAAAGGTACAAAACAAAATTTTCTTTTCACGCATAAGTTTTCACATACATCTTTATGCATGCGAACACACTTTTGTATAAAAAGAAAAGTTCGTTTTGATGCCTTTTTAAAGATATCTTCCAAACATAGAAGACAATACATAAGCAGCTGTGTTTACGACATTCATATTAATGGCCAGGCAGGAGGTGTTTTTGCTAAACTGTTGCCAAACTGTTAATTTGACAGTCTGGCAATTATTTAACTAATACACAATTACTTACCTGCACTAATCCAGCATAAGTAGAGCTGGAACCCAGAGTGACGTCAGCACCTCCCACTGGACCAATAATATTAATAGCATAAACACGGCTCCCTATATTTAGTTTTCCGTGTTTGTAAGACATGTTTAAAATGTAATTTTCAAAAGGCTGCAAAATTAAATTTTCTTTTTACATATAAAAGTACATATCGACACTTTTTTTTATGTGAAAAGAAATTTTTATTTTGCGCCTTTAGACATGATCTTTAATCAAGCCTCCTCTGAAGTAAAATATTTTCAGGACCTCAGCATAAAATGGGCCAAACAATATCTATCTATCTAGGGAAGAATTCAAGATCCCAGCTTTGACATCCTCCGGTAAATTTTGTGAATGTAATCAAAGTAAATGTTCTTATTACTGGTCCAGTAGGAGCTGCTCTAGATCCACCATCAACAGAGTCATAAGTCCACTTCAAAGAGCACTGGGTTACCTGAGGAACATAAGCTAGTAATTAATTCAGAGATGATTTAATCTCTGAAGGAAGGTTAGCATTTAACTTCCTCATATTTTCAAAAGCAGTATATATTTTAACATATGAGCCTGACAATCTAAAATTCTGAAGGTTAAAGTAGAATAATAATATACTTATTTTTGCACCTTTATCAAATGCTTTCCCATTTCGATCAGAAGGGATGGGGTTAGCATTCACCAGGTATTTGGCAATAAACAGGTTTGCCAAAGAAATAACTGCAGGGTCTGACATAGGATAAGAAAACAGATATTTGTAGGTCTAGGGGACCTTAAATAATCTATGAGAATTTTTAAGGGCAGGGGGCTGAATGTCAGGCATGCTGCAGGCTGTCAAACATTCTCTAAAGCTGACAGAAGAACAGGAAGAGCTCTAGGCTAAAGAAAATGTAGCTATAATAAGTCAATGTTTTTGCTGGGATCCTGGAATTTCACTCAGTTCCTAATGAAATAATTATTTCATTCTACCAAAAGTTTTAGAAAAACACAAACCTTTAGGGGAGAAACCCGAAGAAAATGAGAACAGGACTCCGCTCTCCTATGGCATAGGCACTGCAGGAATACAGTCTCAGTCTAATTCCTGTCCTTCTAACTGCTAATCAGTATCTGAAAGAGAGGGAAATCTTTTTTTTTCTTTTAAAACTCGGTGAGGAATCAAAATTTAAAGAATTAAAGGCTTGAAATACGTCTTTAACAAAACCCTGCCAATCTTCCCTGTTCATCCTATGCAAAACAGGAGAAGCTATATGCCTAACCTTCTGTTTTCTTTTCCTAGGCAACCCCCTAGAAAAAGACTGACTCAAAAATGGGACTCTTCCTTGGGAATCAGGCACCTTAGTCCAGCTTCACATTATGGCACTGTCCGCTCCCTCTGGCAAGAGTGGTTCTCCCTTGCCCAAACAAGACAACCCAGCATCTGCAGAAGACATGCCTTACTCCCAGTCCTTAGCAGCTTCTCACAGAGCAGAGTCAGTGGGATCAAACGTAAATTAGGAGTGGTCTGAAGTACCTGATTTGGTCCCAGTATAGTCACTCATTGGTGGCTTAGGCAATGAGGAAGCCAGCTTGACTACCAACAACTCCCATAAAATTGTCTTCTTGCAGACAGAGGAGGGAAGAAAGTACAGTTGTGTACACTTACCATAAATGTAGGTGTTCGAGTGTATTCACTGTTGCAGTCGTCATATTTGGGTTATCTGCCTGCAGGTAGCCCTCAGCAGGCCTAAATACCAGAGTCTTAGGACTTCTGCGTCAGATGCTGTCGCTTCTTCTTTGACATCAGGTCATCAGGGGGATAAAACATGCAGCCGACGCCATTACATCAATTCTTCTTGCCCCAGATGTCAGGTGCCCCCACAATAGGAAGCAATGGGCTATCCATTTGGAAATGGTTTGCTTTGAAATGGCCTTCCCCTCTGCCCCTGCAGCAAAGCTAACTAGCAGCTGCTCAGATTTTCTGGTAGGCTTAGTCCTGTCCAAATAGTTGTCTGTGCACGTCCAGAGAGTGCAGAATCCGTTCCCCTTTGTTTTGTGGATAAGGAAAAAAAGTAGGCAAATGAATGGACTGATTTAGGGCCAAAGAAGACACCACAAAGGAAGGGTTAGTCCTGAGGGAAGCCTTGTCCGCATGGAAGATAATGAAGGGTTCCACTGCCATGAGGGCCTGTAATTCAGATACTCTTCTTGCTGAAGTGATGGCTAGAAGGAAGGCTGTTTTCTAAGAAAGGAATTTCAACTCAGCTGTAGCCACTGGTTCAAAGGGGGGGGGGGGTGAGCTTTTCCAATACAAAGTTAAGGTCCCAGGCTGGAGTGGGAGCTCTCCTGGGGGGGGGGGTCTTAAATTTTGGCCCCTCTAAGGAATTGCTTTAGCAAGGGGTGAGAGAAAAGGGGTGGCTCTGTATTATACTGTGCTAAAATGGCAGAGGCATGAATTTTAATTGACAAGAAGGATAGGTCCCTGTGGAGCATTTCTGTTAAGGACTGTAGAATCTGAGGTAAGCTGGGCACTGTTGTGCCCATCCCCTGAGCCAGGCTCCTGGAACAGTATATTTTCCACTTTGCAGCATAGGATTTTCTAGTACTAGGCATCCTTGCCTCCAGAATGACATCCAGTACCTGCTTACTGAGGGATGCTAAGGGAGAGCTCAAGGAATTAGCCAGGCTGCAAGGTTCAGGGTTTGAAGGTGAGGGTGCAGAATCTGGCCCGCCTGCTGGGACAACAGGGAAGGGGTCTGAGGCAGGTGTCATGGTTGTAGCAGTGCCATACTGTGCAAGAGGGAGTACCAGTGCTAGCGTGGCCAGTCTGGTGCAATCAGTATTGTCCTTGGCTTGTCCTGTTTCATCTTTAGTAGAACTTTCGAGAGGAGTGGCAGAGAGGGAAAGGCAAACTGAGAGGCTTTCCCAGGTAAAGGACAGGGCATTCACTTTCCAAGCTTGGCTGTGGGGGGTTCTTATGCAGAATTTGTTCAATTGGTAGTTCTGAGGGGAGGCAAACAGGTCTATCTCTGGAGTCCCCCATTTGTTCCTCAAGAGGTTGAATATTTTGGCTTCTAGTTTCCATTTGTGTGGGTCCATGAGATTTCTGCTTAAGTCATCTGCTAGTGAATTTAGTATGCCTGGCAGGAATTGAGCTTGCAGGTGTACTTGGTAGCTCAAGGCTGTGTTCCACAGAGCCATGGCTAGTCTGCAGAGGGGGTACGAGTGGGTTCCCCTCTACTTGTTTATGTACAACATAAATGTTGTCTGTCTTTACCAATAGTTGTCCTGGAAGAATATGGTCTTTGAAGGCTGTCAGAGCATTCTGTACACCTAACATTTCTTTTTGACTGATATGCAGGTGCATCTGTCTCGGGTTCCATTTGCCCTGAATGCACTGCCCTGCCATGCGAGCCCCCCATGCATAGTCTGATGCATCTGTTGTGAGGGTTTGGGCGGCAAGGGGTAGAGTGAAAGGGAGTCCCTTGTTGTGGTAGCAGGCCTCTGCCCACCAAAGGAACTCTGTCTTGATACAAGGAATGATAGAAATCATTGTTTCCAGGTCCTGAGACTGTTGACACCATAGGCTTTTTAGATACCGTTGGAGTTTCCTCATATGCAGTCTTGCATATGGAATTAGTAAAATGCAAGAGCCCATGAACCCCAAAGAATTGCAGTATTTTCCTTGCAGATAGCTGGGATTTTGTGGCCAATAGTTTGAAGTAGGCTGTCAAGTAAACTTGTTTCGCTGGAGTGAGGAATGCCATCTGGGAAGTTGTGTTCAAGCTTGCTCCCAGGAATACAATCTGTTGGGCAGGGTACTAGGTGAGATTTCTTTTCGTTGATGGTGTATGCCAGTGAGGTTAGAAGTTTCTTTACAAATGCCAGGTGTTGTAATAGCAAGTCCTGGCTTTCTGCCTGAATCAGACAATCATCCAAATATGGGTAAATCTGAATATTTCTCTGCCTGCAAAATGCAATGGCTGGAGCTAGGCACTTTGTGAATACCCTGGGCGCAGTAGATAAGCCAAAGGGAAGTGCAGAGAACTGATGCATGGAGCCTGCCCTGAAGATTAGGCATTTCCTGCATGATTACCTTACTGGGATGTGCAGGTAAGCTTCCTTTAAGTCTAGGGTTGCCAGCCAGCCATCCTTAGCTAGCATGGGAAGAAGTTGTTGCAGAGTTAGCATTTTGAATTTTGGAACTTCCAGAAAGGTGTTGAGAATAGAGAGGTCCAGGATAGGATGCCAGGAGTTGTCGTTTCTGGGTACCAGAAAAAGTCTTGAATAAAAGCCTTGTCCCCTTTGTTCTGCTGGGACAGGCTGATTAGACCTGATATTAAGGAGAGAGAGAACCTGCTGTTGGGTCACCGCCCATTGATTTGGGGGTAGGTCTGGCCAACCATTTGGTGTTGGTAGGGTGTGGAAGTGGAATCTGTATCCTTGGGAAACTATGTTCAAAACCCAATTGTCCTGGGTAATGAGTTCCCAGTTTTTTGCATGCAGGGCGAGCTTTCCTAAGGGAGCAGGCAGTAGAGCAGTGCTTAGAAGGGTTAAGGTTAAGTCATTGTGCCATTTTTCCGTAGGGGGGTGGCTTACTACTCCCTGGTTTGGAAGTGGGAGCCCCCCACTGCTTAGGTCTTTGTGAAGCCATAATAAATGAGATGGCTTATGCTACAGGGATAGCAGCAAATCAGTATATAAAGACATATGAAGACACTAGAAGAACTGAGCGTGAAAAGTTGCAGGAAAGGATAACATGGG
Organism: Protopterus annectens; assembly: GCF_019279795.1. Taxonomy (NCBI): domain Eukaryota; kingdom Metazoa; phylum Chordata; order Ceratodontiformes; family Protopteridae; genus Protopterus; species Protopterus annectens. The sequence continues at coordinate 1,705,675,496 of NC_056729.1, read as the reverse complement.
GGAGGTATGCACAGCCACAAGGGTAGAAATTAAACTGTGAAGAGAGGCAAAACTGAAATGCAAGCCGCAAGCACTGTTGAGAGTGGAGCTGCTAGGGTAGCAGTGACTTTTTTTGGGAACCATTCAAAGCTTATACCCCACTGTATAACAGACATCTGAAGAAAGGTGGCAGCACAGGTAGCACAAGCCACTCAAGCTCCCCTCTGTGAGTTCAGGGAAGCAGAGAGCTGTGAGGAGTCTGAAGCCATTTCCAGTGTTGCATTTACTGCCTAGCCTGTGCTGTCCAAGTTTCTGCTACTTCTGCAGCAGTACATCTGATACATCATACGCATTCAAGAATTTGAGAGTATCCAGGGTCTTGGGAAAAGTTTTAGCTAGGTCCAGAAGAACTAACTTATAGACAGAATGAATAAATAAATGACACTGCTGTGCAAAACCATTGGTGAGGATAAGTTGATGGGTGGACAGACAATGAGGGTCAATGAGTAGGAAAATATTGGACATAACACTATCCGATGACCTATGACCTAAAGACAGTCCAGGAATGCCTCTGCTTTGCATACAGAGAGCATGAAGCTGGGCAATGCAAAGAGATACGATACTAGAAGAAGGGAAAAGTAGCAAAGGTGATTACGCTGGTCACAGCTGGGACTTCATTTGGAATACTGTGTCCAGATCTTGGACATGTTGACACTCAGGAAGACCAGGTAGACAAATTTCAAAGAATAACAGCAAGAAAATGCAGGACCTAGCCAGAAATACTTTAAAGGAAAGAACATCACTGTTTATATTAATGGATGAGAAGGCCAGGATTATCTTATAACTCTGAAACAGTTACAAGGCCAAATCAGAGTGCAGGAAGATGGCATCTTGTAAAAATAGTAATGCTAACAATGGACATGGTGGGATACAAAAATAAGGAAACCAGAAGTACTTTCCTCAATAATTCTCAATAGAAAGTTTGAGTTACAAGGTTAAGAACCCCACAGAGAGTAGCAGGGAAAGATGTCAAAGGGGAATTCAACAACACAAAAGACATAAAAAGGGGAATCAAAGTCAAAATAAATAAAATTGAAATTATAAATGAATAGCAAACAGAGTCTGATAAATGTAAAATAAGATATATGTGCAAACAGTGAATGGACAACAAAGCTTCTCAGTTTCTATGCTTCTAACAGAAAGAGTACTACACTTTTCTGAAATCAGAAGATCCATCCAAGTGAGACATCATTGCTAACAAGAGTGGGGACTGTAAAAGAACTGGAAAACAATGTCTGATTTCAGTGAATTAGAGACAGCCTGTCAAGAATTAGCCAACCATGGGAACGTGTTCCTAATGGAAACAAAGTAAGTAAATTAAAATTAGCTCTGCAGGCAGTGCTATATGCTAATGGCTGACCCCAGAACAGATCTGTCTTAAAATGCACCATTAGCATTATGCAGTGTCAATGCGGATCAGCTGGTAGTACTGTCACCTCTTGGCTACACAGAACCAGGTTCATATCCCACTCCAAGCAAAGTGCTTATATGGAATCCTGTTACTAGTACACATGTCGAGAGGAAAAGTAGGCTGATGGTAGACTTTAGATGGTAAAGAATAAAAAAACCTTCAGTATTTTTTTTTAATATAGTTTAAGGAACATTCTGATTAAATTAAAAGTGAGAGAGCTACCCACTTTACACAACTGTTAAAAGAATAAAAGCATATTTATGATGCAGTACACAGAATCTGTATCTGGCAAACAATAAAATGTACACTTAAGCGGTATAATAAAAAAAATGTAATCCCATCCGTCACCCGCATCTGATTCTCTTAATGCACATATTCAGTTAAATACACACGTTTACTTGTACCTGTAACAATGCTGTGAATAAAATACACGTGTATGATTGCACAAATTACAAAAATTCAAGAGTATGAAGGAGTACAGAGATTAAAACCATTGTCATGTTTTTGAATGCAGCAAATTATTAGTTACTTAGGAAAAATGAATCTAGTATGTGTGCGTGTGTGTGTACATATATGTCTGTGTAAAAACACACAGCATGCATGCACATACACAACATATGTGTGGGCATACAAACATGCATATACAAATACAAATATATGCAAGTCTACTTGACGTAGCATTCATATGATTTAGGTGTTTCTTTTATCCAGGTTATTATAGCCTGTCCTACAATATCTTATACAGATATTTTTATGACTGCTAATATGAATATATTAGCTTGAATTATTTAATAAAACCATTACATCCTACAATGGTTTTATGCATTTTTACACCTTACAACCTGCATGAAGAGTATTTATTTTGCCAAGAAGTGTTTTTTTTTTTGCCTGGGCCCCTTTTGAAAATGGGCTTTGCCAAGGAGGACAACAGAGTCATCAAATGAACAAAACTAAGCTGTACACAGCAGCAAAACTGGCTTTGGGCACTGTCTGACTTCTGTTAGTACAGACAGCAACAGATCTTCATGAGCCATACCCCTGCAGCAGAATAAAAAATGGGACTCAGCTCACAGACATCAGTCTGTTTTTCAGCCAGTTGGTTTGAAGTTGCTGAACGTCCCCTTGTGTGAAGCAAACACCGGTGGCAGTCTATTAGTCCTCTACCATCACCTGATGCATGTCACATTTAAAATAGCAAGTAATTTGCAGTTCCTCTAGTGAGAAATTTGAAAATACAAGTCAAATGTCATTCTAATAATAATAATAATAATAATATCACTACACTGGCCCATGGTGCACAGGGATAAAGCTCAGACTGTGCCAGTGACCCGCAGGTGGGGTGGGGAGGGGACCAGTTTGATCTATTGTTTATCTAGTTTCAAGCAGAGGCAGGACAATCAGCAAGCAGTAATTGGGGTGAGATTCCCATATCTATCACTTGTTTACATTCAGCAATCATGTGGAAAACATTTGCATGCCTCATGGATACACTGTCGGCATGCGCATATGTCAAGGTGCTGTGGGCATCAACATGTAAGGTCAGGAAAAAATCATTTACCCTCTGTGGCTGCTTGGATTACAACCCCTCCTTTGGATCACTCTTACTTCTGAAACATACCACGTAAGAATGAGGCATCACTACACGAACCTTTGTGGAGTCTATACTTACTCCCACTGGGTGATGTAGGGTGCAAGCAGCTGGAGCAGAAAGAATGAATGGGGGGGGGTGATGGTCCAAGAGTAAGAGGACAACTGTTGGCAGTCATCTAGAACAAGGACCATAACAAAAAATAGCCACTGTGGTATCTGGTATATTAGTTCTATTACTCTAAGTACACAAAATCAATATACCTTATAATAGGAGAGGCAAACGATCCACATCCCAATCTGAGCATAAAGAAGGACAACTATATAGTGCTGTGAGTGTTTCTTCTTCTACCAGTGGCGGCTAGTGACCTCAAAGCAGGGATGGGTGGGGGGGGGGGGGCTACAGGAAACAACTGAATGAGTAGAGCCAAATAGAGCATGGTGGGGCTGTATTACAGCAGATCAATAACAGTTACTGATGATCCAACAGGTATGATCATTTAGTTTCAACCACAGACTGCTGCAGTGCAAACCCACTCATTACAGCCTCTTTTCTAATTATATATTCCTTAGATATGTAGCAGTAATCAACACTCCATGGGTCCCCCTGTTACCTACTAATCTACCCTGCACTCCCCCAGTGTCTTCCTCTGTTTTCACCTCATTCATCCAAACAGATTACCTCTTTCCTTCTTTCTTGCTTTTTTATACTTCATCTTGCTTTTTACTCCTCCCCCCATGCTTTTAACACTTTGCAACTGGCTGGCCAAGGCTCCACGTAATGTCATGTCTGGAGGAAGTAAGTGAATAAAGATAGGGGTCTGCTAGGTCTTCAGAAGTCACAGAATTGTAGATGCACAGAGGTGCATCTTAGATATTTTTTAACTAATTTTTGACGTAATGAGGATGTCCTGAACAAAAAAGTATGAGTAAGGAAATATATTCAGTATTTCCTGGAATAATACCTGCCTTTCCACCCGTCCAAAAAGAGAGTTATTGTCTGTGTACCACTATGGTGTCAGATTTGGAATAGGGTTACCACCTGTCCCACTTTGCGAAGGACAGTCCCTCTGTGGGCAGTTGCGCCCTGTAAAAAAAAAATGCCAAATGTCCTGAGATTTTAGGACAAAAATATTTCCTAAGTTTTCTTTAATCATTGCATAAAACAGTTATTTTGAATCTGAAATATCTAAAGCATAAGCAAACTAAATGCTACAAGAATAAGCTTTTATTTTGGCAAAAAAGTGAAACTCTGTCCTTTGTACTGGTCATGGGTATGATTTGTCCTGCAAAATCAGACATTTCTTCAAAAAAGTCCCACTTTGGGCATTTCAAAAGGTGGCAACCCTAATTGGGAAGAAAAGTAAAATGAACAAATGGCTAGAGGCATACATAATTAGGGTTGCCAGCTTTCATTGTGGCTAAAACCAGATTAAGGCCACACCCCTCACATCACCTGTAACCCTGCCCATTCCTGCCCTCTCTCCCATCCACATACCACCCATTTTGTGATGTCACTATGGCATCATCTGATGGGGAACACCCTCTTTTTTCCATTCCTAATGCCTGCTTTTAGCTGATTTACTATGCTTTTCTTTAAAAAAGCACAGTATATCAGCTGATTTAATAAACTCGGACAGTCTGTTTCCTTTTTTTGAGTTTGTACAGTGTCTTCTGGACTACAGGAGAATAAATTTGATTTCCAGATAGTCCAGAAAAAAAACGGAGGGCTGGCAACCCTAATTATAATGCCGAGGGTCTGGGAAAAGAAACCAAAACACTTTGGTAAAATTCACAAAGAGAAAAGGATTTCACATAGAAGTAATGAACAGCCAAACTCAACAGAGAAACCAAGTGCTGTTATAGGTTCTTAGGTTTATACTAGGCTATCTGCCCCTAAGGCATTTATAAGCCTAGCCCAAATTTTTGTGGCTTACGCCACCCCTTATATGAAAAAATACTGTGCCCATTAGTTTGTTGTGCCTCTGTCCAGCAGTGACACAGAGATGATTCCCGGGATAAACCTACGATCTCCCATCCACAGGTCAAGATTTCTCTTGAACAGAGCCAGCGAGGTGCTCTGCCTCACATGGATCGGGCTTTTATTCCACAGCACAGGGAGTCTCTGAGTGATAAATCTATCCCTCCAGCACGTCCTATTTATATCCGTGCTAAGGTTTAAGTCGCTTGCTCTAGTGGTTTTGGTGGATTTGGATTTTTTGAGGTGGAGCATGTCCATTAATTCCGGGTTGGACATGGCCTTGTATGTCAGGCACATGTCACCTCTGAGCAGACAGTATGCAACTGAATAGAGCTGGAGTTTCTTCAATCTGGCAGCATATGACAGATTTTGGAGTCCCTTTATCCTTTTGGTGAGGAACTTTTGGGGTCTCTCCAATTGCTGCAGATGTCGAGTAAGATGCATCCCGAATGGGGTATTGTACTCGACCATTGGTCTGATAAGTGAAGAGTACAGGGGAACAATGACCTCACTAGATCTGGATGTGAATCCCTTCATGATCAGGTGGGCAATGTAGAAGGTCTTTCTAACCACTTTAGCAATGTGAGTGTCAAAAGAAAGGCCACTGTCAACCTGGGTCCCCAGGTCCCTGATAACCTCTTCTGTGCTTAGTGGATTGCCACCTATATGGTAGCTTGGGGTTACCTTGTTTTTCCCGAAGGGTATGACTATACATTTTTTGGCGTTTAACTTCAGGCCGTGGCTCTGGCACCAGCTATTTGTTTCCGTGAGTCCCTTCTGAAGGATATCCGTGTCCGATGCACTTTCCACTATGGCGCCCAGTTTGCAGTCGTCTGCAAACTTTGTCAGCCAAAGTCCTCCCATGTTGGCCTGTACTTCTGAAAATTAGATGCCGAACAATAGGGGGCCAAGGACCGAGCCCTGTGGGACACCACTTGTGACCGGCTTGGAGTCTGACATAGCGCCAGCAACTCTAACCCTGTGGGTTCTGTCCTTAAGCCAGTTTGCAACCCATCTTGTGACATATGGGTTTACATTTAAGCTGGTAAGTTTTTCTACAATACCCGAGTGGGGTATTGTGTCGAAGGCCTTTGCAAGGTCAAGGTAGGCTGTATGGACTGCCTTTCCCTCATCAATGGCCTTGGTGACTGTTTCGAAGAAGTCGACCAAGTTCAAAAGGCATGATCTGCCCTTGACGAAGCCAAACTGGGTCGGGTCCAATGTCTGCAAGTCCCCTATATCTTTGTTTATGAGCTCCATTATGATCCTCTCCATAGCTTTGCAGACTAGACTTGTTAAGCTTATGGGGCGGTAATTACCAGGGTCCGTAGAGGCACCGCCTTTGTGGAGTGGGACCACAGTTGCCGTAAGCCACTCCTTGGGCACGTATCCTGTGGTAAGGCTGAGATTAAACAGCTGCCTTATGTGCGGGTTTAATTCCTCATTTAGCTCGTGTAGCACACAGCCGGGGACATCATCCGGTCCCATTGATGCTGTGTTTTAGCTTTAGAGAGAGCAGCTTTCACCTGCGCATTTGAGATGTCTGGGAGGCTACACTCTGCTGGGATAGTTATCTCTCCTTTAGGGGGGAGAGGGGGGTGAAGTCTGCACTGAACCTGTCTGCCAGTATGTTGGCAATGTCTGTGGGTTCAGTGATTTTTGTATCATTTTGGACTAATTCTGAGCATATCTGGGAGTTTCCACCCAGGTTCCTAACATAGCTGAAAAAGGCCTTATGATTGTCCTTTGAATCCATGGCAATTTTTCTCTCAAAATTGGCCTTAGTTGATTTTATGAGTGCTCGTATTTTTTTACTAATAATGATCAGGGGTGACTTCCGTTTTATGGATTTTTTTCTATCATGTAATAGCTTTCTCCTCTTATTGTAAAGTTTGTTAATGGCTGGGGTCCACCAGACTGGACGTTTGCCCTTTGTGGAAAGAGTCTTGGTTTTATTTGGGATTGCCTGATCCATGCAGTCCTGGAGGTGTTCATAGAATGCATTTGTAAGGGCTTCCGCAGCTTGGGTTGTGGTTTCCACTGGCTCAGGGGCCTTGAAGGATACCACACCCGTCTTGAGTAGTGTGAAGTTTGCTTTAGAGAAGTTCTTCACTGTGGTCTTTTTTGTTTGGGGTGGGGGCGGGATGTGGATTTCCAGTGAGATTAGTTTATGATCAGATCTCACCAATGAGGGATATACTTCCGGTGTAGAGCATTTTGTCCCCATGTTTGTGATAATGAGATCTAGTATATTTTCTCCTCTCGTGGGAACAGTGACTAGCTGTTCCATGGCATTTGAATTTATGAACTCCAGGAACCGTTGGGCTAGAAAGTTAGGGCTTGAGTAATGTTCCCAGTCTATATTCGGGTAGTTGAAGTCACCCAATATGATGGTGTTTGGAGATACATTTATACCCTCCAGTGTCTTCAGGAAGGCTGTGCGGGGTTCCTGAGTTTGAGAGGGTGGCCTGTAGCATGCTACAATTTGTAGAGCAGTTTTGCCTATGGTTAGTTGCACCTGGATGGTTTCCGAAGCTTCGTGCGTTGCCACCAACCTGGAGGTGTGGGTATCCTTTATGAATATGGATACACCCCCTCCTTTTGTGGTGTGGTCTGGGTTTTGGGGCCGGGACGCATGATATGAGGTAAAACCTAATAGTGCCAGGGTGCTCTCAGGAGCCTTGAACCAGGTTTCAGTTACAGCACAGACATCAATGTTCTCCATAATGAGAAGGGCCTCGAGTGCGTGCATTTTGAGATTTAGACTTCTGGCATTGAGCAGCATTACCCTCAGTTTCTTCCCATTTTTGTTTTCTAGGGTGGTAGGTTTAGAATTTGAGCCTTGCCTAAAAAAGGCACTATGAGGGTGGCAAGAGCCTTAGCCAATATCCGGAATCCCAGGGGTGACAGGTGCAAGCCGTCCCTTGCGAAGCAGCGTGGCTTGTCAAGCATGTCATCCCAGGCAGACAGACACTGGATCCCCTTTGAATGACACCAGACATTAAGCCAACTGTTAAAGCTGATCATCTTGTCTCTATATTGTGGCATCATTCTTGGTGAAGGAAGGATACTGCTCAGGGTCAGGATCATACCTGCCTGGACTACATAATCAGAGAGCTCCTCTATGTATCTTTTTATGTAGTCCAGGGAGGTACGTCTCAGGTCGTTCACACCAGCATGGACAATGACTGTGTCATATTTGTACTTGCCGTGGAGTGACCAGAGTGCTTGTGTTATGTGGCGGATTCTAGCGCCCGATAGGCAGCTTACTGTGACCCTCTCCTGGTTCAGCCTGGTGAGTGGGACGTCAGTGTGTCTGACTATGGAGTCACCTATGACAAGTATGTTTGGTGTTGTATTTGGCCTTAAGGGCTGTGACTGCTTTGCACACTGCTTTTGTGGTTTATGTGTTGCTTGTGGGGTGTCTTGAGGTAGCAGTTGTTTGGGTGTCTGCTTTGGAGGCCTCTGCTGTTTAGGTAAATTTTACTCAGAGCCTCCGAGTATGTCTTTGTGTGTTTATGTGTTTGATTCAGTGGTGTGGTAGCATTATGTGAGGCTGGTTTTGTGGTGTGTGTAGTTGCCTTCTCCTCCTGTCTGGTCTTGCCAGTCCTGAGTTGAGAGAGCTCAGCCTCCAGTTTGGCTAAATAGCTGCATCTCTCGCAAGTATTTGTGTTATGTGGGAGGAGGAGAGGGTTGTCTGTGTACATGAGGCAGTTATAACATTGCCTCAAGATTCCCAGATTCACCAGCTGGACCGGAGAGGAGATTGACAACTGACCTTTGGACATGCTAGAATAATATTGGGAATTCCTTAATAATTGAAAACAAGGGCCAGTGGGGAGTGAGGGTGTAGTGCTTTTAATTTTTAGTGCTGACTTATATAATTTCTATAGTGAGCAAGTGCCAGGTAACTTGAGTGCAATGTGTTACAAGTAACTAAATGCAAAAACGACAAACAGTAACTTTCTTTCAAGTGAAACAAGGAACTAGTACAGTAAGCAATGCAGATATCACTAGTGATCCACAGAAGCGCTGAGAAGCCGCGTATTAGGTGGAATTAGCTTCCAGGGAAATAACAAGCAAACAAACAACAAATATATAAACAAAGCTAGAATCAGCAGGCCTGGATCTAGTCTATGCTAGAGCAAACAAGGTGTACCAATTTCAGTAAGATACAGTTCAGATATTCAAGCACTATAAACCTCTAACCAGAAATTCCCAGCTCAGAAGGGCAGAGTCCAGCCTCTTCTCCTACAAGAGTGCAGACCACGAACCTTCTTAATGTAAAATAACTGGCCTGAAGCCCAAGTGCCTAAACCAGAACTAATACCCTTGGACACTGGGCTCTCAATCAGCAGTTCCCAACTTAGAAGGATGAAAGCTACCTGTCCTGCCACCACAGTGCTTGCCACAAACCTTCCTAATGTAAAACAACTGGTCTGAAGCCCAAGTGCTTAATCCAAAAGACTTAGAATGATAGCTACACTTTAATCAAGTTACAACCAAGCAGTAATAAATACAACTGAATATTTTAGAGAATGTCTGGATTAGTGCTCAAGTTACACAAACAAAGCTAGATCCAGCAGGCCCAAATCCAGTCTATGCCACAGCAAACAAGGCGCACCAACTTCGGTAAGAAGCAGTTCAGATATGCATGCACTATAAGCCTTTAACCAGAAATTCTCAGCTCAGAAGGGCAGAGTCCAGCCTCTCCTCCCACAAGAGTACAGACCACGAACCCTCTTAATGTAAAATAACTGGCCTGAAAGCCCAAGTGCTTAAACCAGAATTAATACACTTTTAGAATAACAGACACTGAGCCCTCAATCAGCAGTTCCCAACCTAGAAGGATGTAAGCTACCTGTTCTGCCACAACAGTGCAGACCACAAACCCTCTCAGTGCAAAACAACTGGTCCGAAGCCCAAGTGTTTAAACCAAAAGGCTTAGAATGAGTTACACCAAGCAGTAATAAATACAATTGAGTATTTTTAAGATGATGCAAAAGTAAAATTAAGTAGGTAGAAACACAAGTACAGTAAAAGCAGATACATTTTTTTTTTATCTGAACAAGTGCTGAGATCAAAAAAACAGATTTGAGTGCTGAAACTAGAAAACTGGCTAGTTATAAGAAAAAAAAACAAGCTAGAAGGCTTCCCTCAAACACAGAAGGGCTTGGGGGCTCAGAAGCCTACAAATAGTCTATACCACTTAACAGGAAAGGCAGGAAATAAGCTTAATTTGTTTTTTGTCTGTTTCCCAGATGCTCTCTTTGTACACAGTAGGAGTGCCTGAAATCAGAATATGATCTCACTGCACTCAGTTGAGTGAGCAAATGAGATGGGCCCAGAGGCAGGCTGAGGGGCGGGCAGTTTCAAGGCTACTAAGATTTGAAGAGCAGAATAACTGCAACTTGAGTTCAATATTCCTTCAACACAGTTTAAATCAAATTAAATACTGTATTTTTTTTAAAAAAGAGTGCAGATAAAGGTACTTAAATTCTCTTATACGTCCAGTTGAATATAACCAAGTTCTTAGCTGGCCAAAGCTGAGGTTTTTAAGCAATAAAAATTTCACAATGCACCACATAAAAAGGCAAGGACAGGAAATCAAAGAATGTGGCTACCCCCACACCTGTAATTACTAGCAAATAACACACTAGCTTCAGTTCAAGTTACTAAAGAGCGGAATAACTGCAACTTGAGTTCAATATTCCTTCAACACAGTTTAAATCAAATTAAATACTGTATTTTTTTAAAAAAAAGTGCAGATAAAGGTACTTAAATTCTCTTATATGTCCAGTTGAATATAACCAAGTTCTTAGCTGGCCAAAGCTGAGGTTTTTAAGCAATAAAAATTTCACAATGCACCACTTAAAAAGGCAAGGACAGGAAATCAAAGAATGTGGCTACCCCCACACCTGTAATTACTAGCAAATAACACACTAGCTTCAGTTGAAGTTACTAAAGAGCAGAATAAAGTACAGTTTTGTACCTACCATAAATGTAGATGTTCGAGGATTCCATTGCTGCAGTCCTGACTATTGGGTATAGTCCGCGTCCCAGTCGGCCCGAATACCAGAGTATAAGGCTGACGTCGGTCAGGGCGCATTAGACTGACGTCAGTACGTCAGGGTACTAATGCGCATGACCGACGTCATATCCTCAGTCTTTTCTTGCCCCAGATGTCAGAAGACCCAAAAGACAAGTCCCAAAACAACCTGCACCAAAACATGTATAATATATACAACAATATATATATATATATAAAAAGATAAGCATGTAAACTCACCTACACAACCACCCCTAAACACAGAGGGGAAGGAGGGAGGGTAAATTGGACTGCAGCAATGGAATCCTCGAACATCTACATTTATGGTAGGTACAAAACTGTACTATGTTCTTCGTCTTCCATTGCTGCAGTCCTGACTATTGGGTAGAATCCCAAAGCAGAGGTAAGGGAGGCTGGCAAATTATAAAGTAGTAGGAGCTGACAACATGCCTTGTAAAACAGCTGTGGCAAAACCAGCCCTAGTCTTAGAGTATATAGGAAGGTGATAATGCCTAGAGAAAGTATGCACTGAACTCCAAGTAGCTGCTTCCAGAATATCCTTAGTTGCCACCCCCCTTAGAAATGCTGTTGAAGTGGCAGTAGCCCTAGTGGAATGAGGCCTGATCCCAGCTGGAATCTCCTTACCATGATGGGAATAACAAAATGCAATGCAAAAGCCAATCCACCTAGAAATAGTTTGTTTTGACACAGGCTTGCCCTGTGAACTCAAAGCAAAGGAAACAAGTAACTGCTGAGACTGCCTAAAATTCTTAGTCCTGCTCAAATAATAACGCAATTGCCTGTGTACATCTAAAGTGTGCAAAATCTTTTCCCCTTTATTTTGAGGATCTGCAAAAAACGTAGGCAAATGAATAGTCTGGTTTAAAGCCACACTAGAAACCACCTTAGGCATAAAGGAAGGATTAGTACGTAATGATACCCTGTCCTTATGGAAAATCAAAAGGGCTCTACTGCCATAAGGGCCTGCAACTCAGACACCCTTCTTGCAGAAGTAATAGCCAACAGAAAAGCAGTCTTCCATGACAAATATTTCAATTCAGCAGTAGCTGCAGGCTCAAAAGGTTGTAGAGTAAGTTTTTCCAACACAAAATTGAGATCCCAAGCAGGAGTAGGAGCTCTACGTGGGGTCTTATATTCTTCGCCCTCTAAGAAACTGCTTGAACAAAGGATGCGAAAACAAAGGTGGGTCACAATCATAGTGAGCTGAAATTGCTGCAGCATGAATCTTTATGGAAGAGAAGGACAAACCTTTGTCCAATAATTCAGTAAGATATTGAAGAGCCACACTCAAATTAGGCTCTGAAATCTCCAAATTCTTTGCTGTACTCCAAAATAAAAATCTCTTCCATTTTCTGCGTACACTCTCCTAGTACTAGGCCTTCTAGCTTCCATAATCACATTTAAAACTTGTTGAGGAAGTTGAGACCTGCTGTGTTTCAACACAGAATATGCCAGGCTGTTAGATGAAGAGAGTGAAGCTTGACATTGAGCAGATGACCGTCCTTCTGAGATAACAGATGAGGAATCAGAGGTAAAGGCCATGGAGGCTTCTTTACCAGACTCCGTAGAAGTGGGTACCAGTGTTGCGAGGCCAATCTGGAGCTATCAAAATCATCCTTGGCCTGTCTTGTCTGACCTTTAATAGTACCTTTGGAAGAAGCGGTAGAGGTGGAAAGGCATACACATGAAGGTTTTTCCAACTGAAAGACAGAGCATCCACTTTCCAAGCTGTGTGATGAAACCCCTTTGTGCAATACTTTGGCAGCTGGTGGTTTAGTGGAGAAGCGAACAGATCTATGTCTGGAGTTCCCCATGACACTGTCAGTTTCTGAAATACATGAAGATCCAGTTTCCACTCGTGGGGATCCATGATTTGTCTGCTTAACACATCTGCTAAGGAGTTCTGTGCTCCTGGCAGAAACCTTGCCTGAAGAGTTAGTTGCAAGCTTAGCGCAGTCTCCCATAAAATCATTGCTTGCCTGCATAGAGGATAAGAATGTGTTCCCCTTGCTTGTTGATGTACCACATGACAGTTGTGTTGTCTGTTAGAATCAACACCTGCCCTGGAAGAAGTAACTCCTTGAAAGCCATCAATGCAAACTGGACTGCTAACATCTCCTTCATGTTGATATGTAGATGCTGTAGTCTGGCAGGCCACTTGTCTTGTATCCACTTTCCATTTAGATGAGCTCCCCAAGCAATGTCCGAGGCATCTGTCGTTAGAATCTGACTTGCCTCTGGCCGGGTCACAGAGAGTCCCTTGTTTAGGTGACATTCCTGAGCCCACCACAAAAATTCCTTTTGAATGCAAGGTATTATTTGAATGACAGTGTCCAAATCCTGGCAGTGCTGTGTCCATACATTTTGAGATACCATTGTAGCTTCCTCATATGCAGTTTGGCATTGGGAAGCACCAGAATACAAGATGCCATGAACCCTAATGCTTGAAGGACTGTCCTTGCAGTCAGCACGGACTGATGAGATAGTTGATGGAAGTAAAGTGACAGACTCTTTTGTTTGTCCGGGGTTAAAAAGGCCATCTGGGCTGCTGTATTCAGTCTTACACCCAGAAAGCACATGTCTTGAGAGGGTACTAGACTGGACTTTATTTCGTTCACAGAATACCCTAGGCATCTTAGCACTGCTATAACATATTCCAGATGCTGTAGAAGGTCTTCCTTTTCTTGAGCCAGAATCAGGCAGTCGTCCAAGTAAGGATAGATTTGAATTCCTTGAAGCCTGAAGTAAGCTATCACTGGAGCCAGAACCTTTGTGAATACTCTGGGCGCAGTAGATAAGCCAAAGGGCAATGCAGAGAACTGATAATGAGAATTTCCAGCTCGAAACCGCAGATACTTTCTGCAACTTAGCCTTATAGGCACATGAAGGTAAGCTTCCTTGAGATCTAAAGTTACCATCCAGTGATCTTTGCCCAGCAGAGGTAAAAGCTGTTGTAACGTCAACATCTTGAACTTGGGAATGTCCGAAAACGTGTTGAGGAAAGATAAATCCAAAATTGGTCTCCACGTGTTCCCCTTCTTTGGTACAAGGAACAGGCGAGAATAAAATCCTAGGCCCCTCTCTGACACAGGGACTGGCTGAATGGCCCCTATGTGAAGTAACTGTAAAACTTGCTTGTGAGCCTCTTTTCTTTGTAGAGGAGGAACGTCTGGCATGCCTTTGAAAGGGGGCATTGTATGGAAATAAAATCTGTAACCGTGGTGAATGATATCCAACACCCATTTGTCTTGAGTAATTAAATCCCAATTTTCTTTGAAAAGAGACAGTCTTCCCCCCAAAGGAGCTGCCAGACGCGAATCTGCTGGCAGCTGAAAAAACAGGTCATTGGGTCTGTTTACGAAAGGACTGACCCCTGCCCTCACCAGAAGTCTGAGCAGGTGAACTCCCTGTTCTAGGCCTAAAAGAACTTTGAGCCCTACCCCTACCACGTCTAGACCTACCCCTAGACTGAGAATCATAAGCAGGATATGTCCACCCCTTAGCAGGCCAATTTCTACTAAACTTCGGTGGCTGCACCTGCAAGAAATCTTTAACAGTTTGCATAGACTTAGCTTTGTCCTCCATTTTCTTTAAAACAGCTTCCACAGGCGAACCAAACAACACATCAGACTGTAAAGGAGCATCCAAAATCCTTGTCTTAACATGCTCAGCTAAATTCTGATCCTTCAACCAGGCATGCCTGCGAAGAACAGAGCTGGTAGCAGCCACCCTCGAGGAGGCCTGTACAGCATCAAAACCACATTGCAAAGAATGCTTACCCACTTGTTGGGACACATGAACCAAATCCAGCAACTCTTTACACTCAATACCTTCCGCCAAAGCATCCACCTTAGATTTCAATTGTGAAAGAAGGTAATTCTGATATTTTAACATGTGAAACTGACAATTCAAAGCTCTCATGGCTAGAGTGGAAGAAGTATACACTTTCTTTCCCCACCTATCCAAAGCCCTCGCCTCTTTATCAGTGGGGACAGGATTTTTAACCACAGAAGCTTTTACACCCTTAGGCCCCTGGGAAATAGTTTCTGGGTCCGCCCTAGGACTCTTAAACAAATATTTATGAGCTTCGGGCACCCTATAATACCTATCAGGCTTAACAGGAGCAGGAGGCAAAGAGTCAGGGTTCAGGAAGCCTCTGCAAAACATCTTCCACCACATTCAACACAGGAGGAATAGCTAAAGGCCTATGCTGGGGTAAAACAAGAACTCCCTAAGCCTTTTCCTGGAGTCAGAGTAATCCTGGCCTTCCCATTTAAAGTGCTCCCTCATGGAATGCAAAGTCTCTGAAAATGAAAAATCCTCAGGTGGAGGCTGTAGGAGTGGAATCATCCACATCAGAATCAGAATAGGTAGGATACTCCTGCAAATCTTCCACAGAAGATTCTGAAGCCTCAGAACACTGTTCAAAACTCTCAAACTCAGGTTCCACCCTAGGCCTCTTATCAGGCGGGGCATAGAACCCTAATCATAGTAATCAAATCTTCTGCCATCTTAAGCATATGTTTCTTAGGCACAGAACCTGAAATGGTAGGAGAAGCCCCACTGAAGCTGAAGTAGGCCTACCTCTCATAGAAGTTTTGGCAACAGAAGGAGAGGCCCTAACTACCTTGGGAAGAGAGGGAAGAACAGTCACCTGAGAAGCCCCCTCAGCCTGGCCTACCTCCTGAGAAGGCACATCCTGTAAGAGTATAGTTTCTGCCTGGGACTCCATGGAAACTCCTGGCAAAACCTCCGGCTCCACTGAGCCTTCCAAAGAACCGGCGTCCGGGACTGCGGTTCCTCAACCCTAGGCTTCACTGTTTTATCCTTGCGCTTCTTGGAGGCGCCGGAGCATCCGACGGCATTTTATAATTGCAACGCTTCCCAAACACTAACCTGGCACAGTCTAACCTCCTCTTAATAGCGCGTTTGTTAAACCTAGCACAAGAGCGGCAACCAATAACGTCGTGCTCAGGCCCTAAACAAGGTATACACAAGGTATGATAATCCCTATGAGGTATCTGTTTCCCACAAGAAATACAGTTATTCACTTTTTCTGACATCCGGTAAAATACTGAGGCAAGAAAAAACCAAAATGTTCCCCAACGGGGTACTTAGCCAACTCTGTTTCGGTCTGAAACTCCGGTCTCGGAAATATTTCAGTACGCCAACCTGCACTCGCAAAACTGCTTCTGCATCGGACCATGCGGCAAAAAAGACTGAGGATATGACGTCGGTCATGCGCATTAGTACCCTGGCGTACTGACGTCAGTCTAATGCGCCCTGACCGACGTCAGCCTTATACTCTGGTATTCGGGCCGACTGGGACGCGGACTATACCCAATAGTCAGGACTGCAGCAATGGAAGACGAAGAACATCTGCAACTTGAGTTCAATATTCCTTCAACACAGTTTAAATCAAATTAAATACTGTATTTTTTTAAAAAAAAAGTGCAGATAAAGGTACTTTAGTCTCTTATACGTCCAGTTGAATATAACCAAGTTCTTAGCTGGCCAAAGCTGAGGTTTTTAAGCAATAAAAATTTCACAATGCACCACTTAAAAAGGCAAGGACAGGAAATCAAAGAATGTGGCTACCCCCACACCTGTAATTACTAGCAACACAACACCAGCTTTCAGTTCAAGTTACTAAAGAGCAGAATAACTGCAACTTGAGTTCAATATTCCTTCAACACAGTTTAAATCAAATTAAATACTGTATTTTATTTAAAAAAAAAGTGCAGATAAAGGTACTTAAATTCTCTTATACGTCCAGTTGAATATAACCAAGTTCTTAGCTGGCCAAAGCTGAGGTTTTTAAGGAATAAAAATTTCACAATGCACCACTTAAAAAGGCAAGGACAGGAAATCAAAGAATGTGGCTACCCCCACACCTGTAATTACTAGCAAATAACACACTAGCTTCAGTTCAAGTTACTAAAGAGCAGAATAACTGCAACTTGAGTTCAATATTCCTTCAACACAGTTTAAATCAAATTAAATACTGTATTTTTTTTTAAAAAAGTGCAGATAAAGGTACTTACTTTCTCTTATACGTCCAGTTGAATATAACCAAGTTCTTAGCTGGCCAAAGCTGAGGTTTTTAAGCAATAAAAATTTCACAATGCACCACTTAAAAAGGCAAGGACAGGAAATTAAACAATGTGGCTACCCCCACACCTGTAATTACTAGCAAATAACACACTAGCTTCAGTTCAAGTTACTAAAGAGCAGAATAACTGCAACTTGAGTTCAATATTCCTTCAACACAGTTTCAATCAAATTAAATACTGTATTTTTTTTTTTAAAAAGTGCAGATAAAGGTACTTAAATTCTCTTATACGTCCAGTTGAATATAACCAAGTTCTTAGCTGGCCAAAATACTGCAACACTCTGCCAGTGATCAGATGCCATCACACACACCCTGTCCAACAACTGACAGCTACTTACTAAGTGCTATGCTGATGCGTGACTGTTACAGAAAGAAAAAAAGTTATGCACACTACTTCTACAAAGCCAGAATAATAAATGCTTATTTTAAACAAATGACAACGGTGTCAATCACTTTTATCCACAGATGACCCCTGCATCCAACAATTAAAGACAGCTTTATTGACTGAATATATCTCAGATATCAAATATAATACAGGAAAAATAGCAGCAATTAGACAAAGTGATTTACTTTAACATCACCATACACAGAAGTGACCATCACTTGTTTCCATATGGATTTCTTCAGTAGTTTAACCCTCCATGCACAAGCAGTAAATGACACCATTTCCACAACGATCCCTTCAGTAGTTTACCCATGTCTGCACAGGCATTTCACTGATACTAAAATGAAACATTTCCCTCAATGATCCCATCAGTAGTATATCCATGTATGCACAAGCACTTCAATGACATCCAAATGAAACACTTCCCAAAACAAGTGCTCCATTAGTTTATCCATGTCTGCACAAGCACCAAAATGAAACATTTCCTCATTGACCACTTCAGTAGTTTGCACGTCTGCAACAAGCACCAAAATGAAACATTTCCTCCAGTGATCCCTTTGGTAGTTTGTCTATGTCTGCACAAGCACCAAAATGAAACATTTCCCCAATGACCCCTTCAGTAGTTTGTACATGTCTGTGCAAGCACTTCACTAACATCAAAATGAGTAATTTCCCCCAGCAAACCCTTCAGTAGTTTATCTGTGTATGCAGACACTCTCTTGTTCTCTCTTACTCACACTGACACACTTTCAGTACTAACCTTCTTACCCCATCCCGGAAGTAGCATACAGTGCCAGAAAAAATACTTTAAAATAACTAAATAAAAAATATTCCCATGCTCATGCGTCCTCTTCCAAGTTAACTACTTACTTCTTCTTAGAGCCTTGCTGCATCATGCAGCAGACCAGTGAATCGCTTGCCGAAAGCTGGTTATCAAACCCGATCAATGACATGGAAAGCCTAACTTTTCAAAATAACCCAACACTTTTAAAAAGTTGATCCTCAGCTCTCTTCGGAACTCCATGCATGTACCGAGTTCCGAGGACCCAAAACACAACAAAAAGTGAATTATCTTTAATTTAGGAAAAGTTCACTTTCTGAGTTAGCACATTTCTTTTTTCTTTTACTGATTGGGTCATTTACTTAGTGACCTGCAGCCGCTCAGCATTTTATATTGGGCAAACTTCCCGCCCATTTAAATTAGAATATCTGAGCATCTCAGTGATGCAAGATGCAGACGCAGCTCAAATGCTTTGTTGAAACATTCTATTTTACATCAGTCTGCTAAGTTCAATTTTCTAATTATAGCTAGAATCATTTTGGATAGAAGAAATAAAAGTGGATGGCACAGTTTGTTAAACAAAAAATAAAAAATGTGGATCATTCAGTTGGTGGGGGGGGGGGGGGGGTTGTTCCCTCCCAGACTCAATGAGCAATTCAATCAATCATTGTAGTTCTATTGCTTATTTAAGTTGGGGTATTTGTTTTTTTCAGATAACACTGATGAAGGTTTGATGCTGAAATCAGTCGTTTTTTGATTGGTTTCAATAAATTTATTTGGCTCACAGACTGAATGCTGGCTTTCACTGGATTTTTTACTCTCTATATATTTTTCAGCCATGCACTTTCTTTACATGCATGTTTTTGTTTATGTAGGGATTTATGCCCAGTTCTGAGAGTTTGTCAACAATACCCGAGTGGGGTATTGTACTGAATACCTAAGCTAGGTCAAGATATGCAGTATTCACGGTTTTACTCTCATCCACTGTCTTAGTAACCCTCTCAATGAAGTCTAACAAGTTAAGTAGGCTGACCTTCCCTTGACAAATCCAAATTGGGATGGGTCCAGTATTTGTAATTTGCCAATGTCTTTGTTTATTACTTCCAAAATAATTTGTTCCATGGCTTTGCATATTAGGCTTGTTACACTGATGGGTATTTCCATGGGTTGGATCATGATCCACCCTTGTGGAGGAGAATGACTGCTGCAGTCCTCCACTGACTTGGAACGTAGCCCATGTTAAGGCTATAGCTTCAAATGGTCCTGATCAGTCATGTTTTAAACTGTTCGGGAGGCAATGGGGGATGTTGTTTGAACCCATGGAGGCAGTGTTCATGCCCTGAGGAGTGCTGCCAACATCTGGTCTCTGCTAATAGTTGGAGATAGCATATTGGAGGGGATTTCATCTGGTGGAGCTGGGGAGGGATGGGGGGTGAAGCCAGAGCTGAATTTATCAGCCAATAGATTTGCTCTGTCACCCTGATTGGTGAAGGCAGTACCGTTCCCCACCTGTTCAGAACACTGCAAGATGCTACCTTTAAGGTTCCGCACATGGGTGAAGACGACCTTGGGCTTGCCCCTTAGTCTGAGAGAATATCCTGACCTAATAGCTGGTCTTGTTGGACTAAATTAGACCTCTCAGTTTATTGTTTAGTTGTATAAGAGAGCACTTGTCTTTAAAAGAGTTGCTCTTCCTGATTTTGGCCATAAGGTTTCCTATTTTATTACATATTCTGTTTAGGTGAGGATTCCACTTGTGTGGTTTGGTTTTAGTGTTTATTTTGGTTTTACTTCTGGCAGGTACAGCAACCTCTATAAAGCTATTTGCATGTCTGTTAAGGACTCTGTGAAAATTTTACAAAGGTTGCTGTGGTCTTGGAGGTAGGGGGAGATTTTGACAAACTATCAATTATTAGGATGTATTTTGCATTAGAATAGTTCATAAAGTACAGTTTTGTACCTACCATAAATGTAGATGTTCGAGTGCTAATAGAGCTGCAGTCATAACAGATGGGTTCTCCTGCCATCAGGCGGGTCCTCAGTCGGCCGAATTCCAAAATCTAGGTCCAGCGTCGGTTGTCGTCGCTTCTTCCCTGACGTCAGTGCGCCAGGGGTATAAAAGAACCAGCCAACGCCATTTTCTTCAGTTTTTCTTGCCCCAGCTGTCAGGTGCCCCCAGAAGGAAGGCAATACATAAATTTGTGTAATAAAGCAATGCAATATAATCAAAATACAGCAGTTGCAAGCAAATACACCATAAAAGAATACCCCAATCGGGTTGTATGAGGAGGTGTTAGCCAATAGGCCTGTCCCAAGAGGGGAAGGAGGGAGGGAAACCTGGACTGCAGCTGTATTAGCACTCGAACATCTACATTTATGGTAGGTACAAAACTGTACTATGTTCATCGTGCATACAGCTGCAGTGGCAAAGCCTGCTCTAGTTTTGGAGTATAATGGTAGGTGGTAGTGCTTGGAGAAGGTATGCACAGAACTCCAAGTGGCTGCTTCCGAAATATCTTTGGTAGGAACTCCTCTGAGGAAAGCTGCAGAGGTAGCTGTGGCCCTTGTGGAGTGAGATCTGATGCCTGCAGGTACAGTTTTACCATGAAAAGAGTAACAAAAGCGTATGCAGTGGGCTATCCATTTTGAGATTGTCTGTTTGGAAATTGGCTTCCCTTGAGCTCCTATAGCACAGGACACAAAGAGCTGTTCTGATTTTCTGAAAGGCTTTGTTCTGTCCAAATAATAACGAAGCTGTCTGTGGATGTCCAAGGAATGTAGGAGTCTCTCCCCTTTGTTTTGAGGATTAGGGTAAAAGGTAGGTAAGTGTATAGCCCGATTCAAAGCTACCCTGGACATCACCTTTGGCATAAAGGACGGGTTGGTTCGTAAGGAAACTCTGTCCTGATGGAAGATGATAAAAGGCTGCACAGCCATGAGGGCTTGTAGTTCCGATACCCTACGAGCTGAGGTGATAGTCAGAAGGAAATCTGTTTTCCAGGACAAATATTGCAAATCTGTTGAGGCAGCTGGCTCAAAAGGAGGCAAGGTCAGCTTTTCTAGAATGAAATTGAGATCCCAAGCAGGTATTGGGTTGTTTCCTTGGGGGTTTTATATTCTTTGCCCTCTGAGGAAATGTCTTAAGAGGGAGTGAGAGAATAAAGGTGGATCAGTGTTGTATTCTGCAGAAATGGCTGAGGCATGGATTTTGATGGAAGAGAATGAAAGTCCACTGCTTAGCAGCTCAGCTAGATACTGTAATATTTGAGGTAAATTCAGTTTTCCAGGATTCTGGCCCTTTTTCTCATTCCAGGCACAAAACTGTTTCCATTTTGTGAAGTAAGCTTTTCTAGTAGACGGCCTTCTGGCCTCCAAAATGACATCCTGCACGTCCTTGGAGAGTAGGGTCTGTTGTGATGTTAAGGAATCTTCCATGCGGCCAGATTGAGTGTTTTCAGCTGACTGTGAAGGGTTTTGAAGCTGTGCTGAGTCAGAAGAAGAGGCATTAGAGGTAGGGTCCATGGAGGGGAATGCGTCAGGCTCCTCAGGAGTGGGTACCAGTGCTGTCTTGGCCAGTCTTGAGCAATGAGAATCATTTTTGGTCTGTCTGCTCTGGTTTTTAATAGAACTTTGGGCAGCAGAGGAAGAGGTGGAAAGGCATAAACTGTCATTGTTGTCCAACTAAAAGAGAGAGCGTCCACTCTCCAGGCCTGTGGATGGAAAGTCCTTGAGCAGAATTTTGTCAATTGGTGATTTTTGTGGGAGGCAAAGAGATCTATGTCTGGCCTTCCCCATGCTTGAATTATCTCTGTAAAAACTTGAGGATGCAACTTCCATTCGTGTGGATCTGTCATATTTCTGCTTAGGTTGTCTGCCAGCATGTTTTCCTTGCCTGGCAAGTACTGTGCTTGAAGTTCGATTTGTAATTCCAGGGCCATGTTCCAAAGTGACATGGCCAGCCTGCATAGGGGGTATGAATGGGTTCCTCCCTGTTTGTTCATGTACCACATTACTGTGGTGTTGTCTGTCCTTATCAATAGTTGACCTGGATGCAGAAGGTCTTTGAAAGCTATAATAGCATTTATTACTGCTAGCATTTCCTTTTGATTGATGTGAAGGTGCTTTTCTTTTTTGGGACCATTTGCCCTGAATGCACCGATCTGTCATGTGCGCCCCCCAGGCGTAGTCCGAGGCATCTGTTGTGATGACTTGATTTGCTTGAGGCTTGCAGAATGGGAGACCTGTGTTTGTTTGGCATGCTTGAGCCCACCACAGAAATTCCTTTTGAAGACATGGAATTAGTGGTATTATTGTTTCCAAACTGTGGCTGTGTTGAGACCATAGGTTTTTCAGGTACCATTGAAGTTTCCTCATATGCAGCTTTGCGCATGGGATTAGTAGGATGCAAGATGCCATGAATCCCAGAGCCTGCAGGATTTTCCTTGCAGTCAGCCTGGTGAAATTTGCTAGTTTTCTGAAGTATTGAGTTAGTTGCCCCTGCTTCTCTGGCGTGAGGTAGGCCATCTGGGTGTTTGTGTCCAAGTTGGCACCCAGGAAAATTATTTTCTGAGAGGGTATTAGCCTTGATTTCTTTTTGTTAACTGTGTAATCCCAGAGAATTCAACAACATTATTACAAAAGCCAGATGTTTCAGAAGTATGTGCTTGCTGTCCGCTTGGATCAGGCAGTCGTCCAAATATGGGTATATTTGTATCCTTTGAAGTCTGCAGTAGGCAATTACTGATGCCAGGCATTTCGTGAATACTCTGGGCACAGTAGATAAGCCAAAGGGCAATGCAGAGAACTGATAATGGGTTGAACCTGCAAGAAATCTGAGGTATCTTCTGCAATTTTGTCTGATTGGGACATGCAGGTATGCCTCCTTGAGGTCCAATGTTACCAGCCAAGACTCCTTGCCCAGCATGGGAAGAAGCTGCTGTAATGTGAGCATCTTGAATTTTGGTACAAGTAAAAATGTGTTTAGGATGGATAGGTCCAAAACAGGTCTCCAATCTTTTCCCTTCCTTGGTACCAGGAATAGTCTGGAATAAAAACCTTGACCTTGTTCGTGAGTAGGTACCTCTTGAATAGCTTTCATGTCCATGAGATCTGAAATTTGTCTTTGTGCCTCTGCCCTTTGATTGTGTGGCAGGTTTGGCATGCCTCTCATTTTTGGAAGGGTGTGAAAATGGAATCTGTAGCCTCTGTTTATAATGTCCAGGATCCATTTGTCTTTTGTGACAATATGCCAATTTTTTGAAAATAATGCCAGTTTTCCGCCTTAAGGGTGCTGCCATTTGAGCTTTGCTTGGCATGCAAAGGGGAAAGTCATTGGGCTTCCTTTCTGAATGGCTGTGAACTATCCTCACCACCTCTTTGTGTAGGAGCTTGCCATTGTCTGCCCCTAAACGATCCTTGAGATTGCCCTCTGCCCCTCGGGCGCCTGTATCTACCTCTTTGGAGTCTGTCCGTGGCTGGAAAGGACCAATTTTTGGAAGGCCAATTTCTACTGAAACGTGGAGGCTGTACCTGTAAAAAATCTTTTACTGTTTGCATTGATTTAGCCTTTTCCTCCATTTTCTTTAATACCTCCTCAGCTTTAACACCAAATAATACATCCTTTTGAAGAGGGGCATCTAGTAATTTAGCTTTGACATGATCTGGTAAGGTTTGCTCCTTGAGCGAGGCATGTCTACGTATGACTGATCCTGTAACAGCAGCTCTACATGAGGCCTCTAGAGCATCAAAACCACATTGCAAGGTATGTTTACCCACTTGTTCTGCACTATGCATCAAATCCTGCAACTCCTTCAAGTCTGGTTGTTCAGGTTGTGACATTTTGCTTCTCAACTGTGATAACAGAAACTGTTGGTACTTTAGCATATGGAACTGGCAGTTTAATGCCCTCATGGTTAAGGTGGCCGAGGTATATACCTTTTTTCCCCACCTTTCTAAGGATCTGGAATCTCTCTCGGAAGGTAATGGGTTTTTAGCAGTAGAGGCCTTAATTCCCTTGGGGACCTGTGAGATAGTTTCTGGGTCAGCCGCATGGCTTTTGTATAAAAATTGGTGTGAGTCAGGAACCCGGTAGTACCTGTCAGGCTTGACTGGGGCTGGAGGTAAAGAATCCGGGTTAAAGCAGGCCTCCGAGTACACATCATCTAGTATGTCTAAGACAGGAGGTATAGCCAGAGGCCTGTGCTGAGGTAGCAAGAGAAAATCCCTAAGCCTTTTCTTAAAATCTGAGTACTCTTGGCCTTCCCAGTGGAAGTGTTCCCTTAAGGTATGTAAGGTTTCCCCAAATGAGTAATCCTCTGGGAGGGGGGAGACAGAGGGAATGGACTCCTCAGCATCAGAATCTTCAAAAGGGGAGTAAGAATGTTCCTGTTCATCAGAGTGCTCTGAAATAATGGAGGCCTGGTCAGAGGAGGGGGATTCTTCCTCCAATCTGGGCCTTTTGTCCGGGGGGGGGGTTGAGAACCCCTGATAAGAGTAATCAAATCCTCAGCCATTTTAAGCATCTGATTTTTAGGCATGGAGCCTGGAGAAGGGCCCTGTGGAGCTTGTCTCTTAGAATGCATGGCTGCTTTAGACATAGTGAAAGCCTTGACAGAAAAAGAAGAGGAAGGTCTGAAGATACCTTGAGAGGAGGCAGACCTGTCTACATTTTGAGATTCACCACCAAGAGTGGCTTCGGTATCTGTAGTCGGAGTGTGGGCTGAGGAGCCTGCGACCTCGGGCACAGAAGACACCGCCAATGAAGTGTCTTCGGTAGGCAGGGGCTGCGTAGGCGCCTCACTGAGAACCGGACCACCTGTATTCGGTTTTGGTGTGGTGTCGGTAGAGGCCGCGGACCTCGTGCGTCGGTCCTTATCTTTGCGTTTTTTAGACAAAACTGGAGTCTGAGTATCCGACGACATAATATAGTTAAATTTTTTGCCAAAATAGTGCTGGGCGAACTCCGCTCGACGCTTAATGGTGCGTTTGTTGAATGCAGCACAAAAACGACAGACAGAGACGTCGTGGTCTGGGCCTAAGCAAGGAATGCAGAGTGAATGAAAATCCTTATGCGGTATTCGCTTCCCACAAGAAATACAATTATTAACTTTGTCTGACATCGGTCTGAGGCAAGAAAAGTTTCCCCAACGGGGTACTTAGCTTTAAAGAAGACTTCGGTTGCAAAATTTTCGTAATTTCATGAGCTGGCCGACCGGCACTTGCGAACTGCTTCTGCTTCGGGCACCGCGTGGCAAGAAAGACTGAAGAAAATGGCGTCTGCTGGTTCTTTTATACCCCTGGCGCACTGACGTCAGGGAAGAAGCGACGACAACCGATGCCGGACCTAGACTTTGGAATTCGGCCGACCGAGGACCCGCCTGACGGCAGGAGAACCCATCTGTTATGACTGCAGCTGTATGCACGATGAACATCTGTTACTGGTTTAGCTGGGTTTTCCGGGCTGATTTTTTTTTTTCTTCAAAGGAGATGGCTTTGTGATCTGACCTCACTAATGAGGACATGACATGAGGATTTCGGGGGGGGGGTGCAACACTCTCCCATGTTAGTGAGTACCAGATCCGGTATGTTTGATCCTCTGTTTTGAGAATACACTATGTGTTCAAGACTGTCTATGTTAATAAAATTCAGAAAGCATTGTGCCGGAGAGTTTGAGGCAGTGAAAGTTTCCCAGATCAGGATGTTTGGTTGGATGGCGAGTGCCTCTAGCACATTTAGGTAAGAGTTGTGAGACTCTAGGGGCATAGATGGTGACCTGGTGCTAGCTAGGACATAGCGAGGGACCTTATCTATGGTGACTTACACATGGATGATCTCCATGGTATCTGTTTAAGCAACCCGGAGGTATGTTTGTTGCTAGTGCAGATCAAGACATTTCCACCTTTAGCCCCAGTCTGATCTCTTGTTGGTCTAAACATGCAGACGGCTATGTAGCTTTGCAATGCCAGAATACTTTCTGTGGCATTAAACAAAGTCTTAGTCAATGGCACAGATGTCTACATTCTGTAGGGAGAAGAGGGCTTGAAGGGCGTGGAATTTTTTTGTTTAGGCTCCTAGCACTGATCAGTAACATCATAAGGCAGCTTGGAGACACTTTCACTATATCAAGTTTTGTTTTTTTGGCATTGCCTAAAAAGGCTCTAAGGGGGATGGATAAAGTTGTATCCAATATCTGAAAGCTTAGGGGGGACAGATGCAGCCCGCTGTTGGCAAAGCAACATGGTCTGTTGCCATATCCTTAGATGCTGACAGATATTAGATCCCCCAACAGTGACATCGGAAAAGTACAGTTGTGTACCTACCGTAAATGTAGATGTTCGAGTGTATTCACTGTTGTAGTCATTACTCTTGGGTTATCCTGCTGGCAGGCTACCCTCAGTCGGCTAGAATTCCAAAGTATAGGTCCGCGTCGTTTGCTGTCACCTCTTTCCTGAGGTCAGTGCGCCAGAAGTATAAAAGATGCAGCTGACGCCATTTTCTTCAGTTTTTCTTGCCCCAGATGTCAGGTGCCCCCAAATTGGTAGGCTGAAAAAATATGCCAATAAATATGCATGCACAAAAATAACATTTCCTTCATCTACAAGCAAATATACCACATAGGTTGTTTAGGATAGAGAAGTGCAGATAAGTCCCAGCAAAGAAAAGGGGGACGGTGGGTGGGTAACCTGGACTGCAACAGTGAATATACTCGAACATCTACATTTATGGTAGGTACACAACTGTACTATGTTCATCGTGTTTCACTGTTGCAGTCATTATTCTTGGGTTGAATCCCAAAGCTGAGGATGGGTGGCTGGGCTAAATAGGATTAGGAGAAGCTATGAGGCCTTGCAGAACTGCAGTGGCAAAGCCTGCTCTGGATTTAGAGTACAAAGGTAAGTGGTAGTGCTTTGTGAAGGTGTGCACTGAACTCCAAGTTGCAGCCCCTAAGATATCTTTGGTTGGTACTCCTCTGAGGAAGGGTGCTGAAGTGGCTGCTGCTCTGGTGGAATGAGGCCTAATGCCCTTGGGCACTGATTTGCCATGCTGAAAGTAGCAGAAATGGATGCAATGGCCTATCCATTTAGAAATAGTCTGTTTTGAGATAGCCTTTCCTTGTGATCCTGCAGCATATGACACTAAAAGTTGCTCAGTCTTTCTGAAAGCTTTAGTTCTGTCCAAGTAGAAGCGTAACTGCCTGTGTATGTCCAAAGAATGCAGAATTTTCTCACCCTAGTTCTGTGGATTTGGATAAAAGGTAGGCAAGTGAATGGTTTGTTTGAGGGCCACACTGGACACCACCTTAGGCATAAATAGGTTCATACTAGGCTATCTGCCCTAGGGCATTTATAAGCCTAGCCAGAGTGTGTGTGGCTTCCGCCACCCCCTGGAATGATAATACTGTGCCCATTTAGGGTTTAGTTTACTGTGCCTCTGTCTAGAAGTGACACCGAGATGACCCCCAGGGTAAACTTACGATCTCCCATCCACTCGTCAAGATTTCTCTTGAAGAGAGTCAGTGAGGGGCTCAGCCTAACATGGACTGAGATTCTGTTCCAGAGTGTAGGGAGCCTCTGGGTTATGAATCTGTCCCTCCAGCATGTCCTATTTATTTCTGTGTTGAGGTTCAAGTCTCTCGCTCTCATGGCTCTGGTGGATTTGGATTTTTTCAGGTAGAGCATGTCCATTAATTCCGGATTGGACATGGCCTTGTGCGTCAGGCATAGATCTCCTCTGAGTAGGTGGTACGCGACTGAATAGAGCTGGAGTTTCTTCAATCTGGCAGCATATGACATATGTTTGAGACCCTTGATCCTCTTGGTGAGGTACTTCTGGGGTCTTTCTAACTGCTGCAGGTGCCGGGTAAGATACATACCAAATGGGGCATTGCACTCAATCATGGGCCTGATAAGGGAAGATTATAGGGGCACAATGACCTCTCGATCTAGATGTGAATCCTTTCATGATAAGGTTGGCAATATAGAAGGTCTTCCTAGCCACCCTGGCAATGTGGGTGTCAAATGAGAGGTCACTGTCAACTTGGGTCTCTAGGTCCCTAATTACTTCTTCCGTAATTAATGGATTACAACCTATGTGGTAATTTGTGGGTACTTTGTTTTTCCCAAAGGGTATAACTATACATTTTTTGGCGTTCAGTTTAAGGCCATGGCTCTGGCAGCAGTTATCCGTTTCTGTGAGGCCTTTCTGAAGGATGCTATTGTCCGCTGGAGTATCGATTATGGCACCCAGCTTGCAGTCATTTGCGAACTTTGTCAGACACAATCCTCCTATGTTTGCTTGTACTTCTGAAAAATAAATGCCAACAAATGTTGGGTTTGTCCTCACAGAAACCCTGTCTGGATGAAAAATGATAAAAGGTTCCACAGCCATGAGTGCTTGTAACTCCGAGACTCGCCTTGCAGAGGTTATTGCTAGGAGCAGAGCTGTTTTCCAGGATAAGAATTGTATATCCACTGTTGATGCTGGCTCGAAAGGAGGCAGTGTGAGTTTTTCCAAAACATAATTGAGGTCCCAGGTCGGAATTGGTGCTCTCCTTGGAGGCCTAATGTTTTTGGCCCCCCTGAGGTACTGCCTTATTAAAGGATGAGAAAAGATAGGTGGTTCCGTATTGTAATGGGCTGAAATGGCAGAGGCATGAATCTTAATTGATGAGAATGAAAGGCCTTTGTTCAGCATCTTAGTTAGGTATTGTAAAATCTGAGGGATATTTGGTACACACGTGTCAATGCCTTGTTACTGGTTCCAAACACAGAATCTCTTCCCTTTTTCTGCATAAGATTTTCTGGTACTGGGCCTCCTGGCCTCCAGGATAACATCCATAACAGCTTTTGAAAGAGGAGTGTTCTGAATGGCTACATTATCCACCATGCTGCCAGATTTAAGGTCTTGATTTGGCTGTGCAGAATCCGATTGTTTTGTTTGGTCAGCAAGTGTGAGGTTTGAGGCAATATCCATGCTGGACCTTGAGACAAGCTCTTTAGGACTGAGTACCAGTGCTGGCGTGGCCAGTCTGGTGCAATAAGTATCATTTTTGGCTTCTCTTGTCTGACCTTTAGGAGTAGCATGGGAAGGAGAGGCAGTGGAGGAAAGGCATACACTGTTAGATTTTTCCAGCTGAAGGATAGGGCGTCCACTTTTCATGCTTGCTTGTGATAAATCCTTGTGCAAAATCTCTGCAATTGGTAGTTGTGAGGGGCGGCAAATAGATCTAAGTCTGGGCATCCCCATTTCCTTGTTATCATGCTGAAGACTTGTGGATCCAGTTTCCATTCGTGGGGATCCATGAGATTTCTGCTTAGTTCGTCTGCCAGTGTGTTTGTTTTTCCTGACAGGAATTGTGATTGCAGGTGAACTTGAAAGGTCAATGCTGTGTCCCATAAGGTCATTGCTCGTCTGCAGAGGGGGTAGGAATGTATACCTCCCTGCTTGTTTATGTACCACATGACCGTAGTATTGTCTGTCTTTATCAGTAGCTGTCCTGGATGAAGCAGGTCCTTGAAAGCTGTCAGGGCATTTTGAACAGCTAGCATCTCTTTTTAATTGATGTGAAGATGCATCTGGTTTGCAGGCCATGTGCCCTGAATACATTTTCCTGCCATATGGGCCCCCCAGGCATAATCTGATGCATCCGTTGACAGTGTCTGTCTGGCTGTGGGTAAACTGAATGGTAGACCCTTGTTGTGGTGACAGGCCTCTGCCCACCATCGAAACTCCTGTTGCAGGCAGGGAAGGAGTGCAATTACTGTCTCCAGGCTGTGGCAATGCTAAGTCCAAACTCTTTTTAGATACCACTGTATGCAGTCTGGCATATGGAATTAGTAGAATGCAGGATGCCATGAAACCCAAGGCCTGCAGGATTTTCCTTGTAGATAAGTGGGTTTTTGTTGCCAATTTCTTAAAGTAAGAAGTCAGTTGCTTTTGTTTGTCTGGCATGAGATAAGCCATCTGGGCAGTTGTATATAAGCTTGCACCCAGGAATATTATCTCTTGAGAGGGCACTAGTTTTGATTTCTTTTCGTTTACTGTGTACCCTAGGCCAATTAGTAATCTTTTTGCAAAGGCCAGATGCTGTAGAAGAATGTCTTTGTTCTCTGCTTGAATTAGGCAGTCGCCAAGTACGGGTATATTTGAATTCCTCTGTCTGCAAAACGCAATTACCGGTGCCAGGCATTTTGTGAAGACCCTGGGCGCAGTAGATAAGCAAAAGGACAGTGCAGAGAATTGGTAGTGCATTGATCCAGCTATGAATCTGAGGTATCTTCTGCAAGATTGTCTGATTGGGACATGCAAGTATGCCTCTTTTAGGTCCAAAGTTACGAGCCAAGCCTTCTTGCCCAGCATGGGCAGTAGCTGCTGTAGAGTCAACATCTTGAATTTTGTAACTTCCTGAAACGTATTTAGTATAGACAGGTCCAGTATTGGTCTCCAGGTTTTGTCCTTTCTGGGCACTAGGAAAAGTCTGGAGTAAAATCCTTGCCCCTGCTCTTGTTGTGGTACTTGTTGAATGGCCCTCATGTCTATGAGGGCTGTAATTTGTTTTTGTGCCTCTGCCCATTGATTGTGTGGGCAGGTCTGGCATACCTTTTGACCTTGGTAGAGTGTGAAAATGGAACCTGTAGCCTTGAGACACTATGTTCAGGACCCATTTGTCTTGGGTAACCATTTGCCAATTTGATGAAAAAAGTGCTATTCTCCCCCTAAGGGGGCTGCCAAAGGAAAAGTGCTTGGATCTGGCAGAGGAAAGTCATTGGGACTGTTTCCTGTAAGGTTGTGATTTGTCTTCTCCGCTTTTGGAGGTAGGAGCACCCCATTGTTTAGGCCTGTATGAGCCTTGGGGCTGAGATCTGCCTCTAGGGCACCTGTATCTGCCTCTTTGTGGTCTGTCTGACACTGGAAAGGAACAATTTTTAGAAGGCCAGTTCCTGCTAAACCTGGGTGGCTGTACTTGTAAGAAATCCTTGACTGTCTGCATTGATTTTGCTTTATCCTCCATTTTTTTCAACACCTCTTCTGCTTTAGTACCAAACAAAGTATCATGCTGTAATGGAGCATCTAATAATTTTGCTTTAACATGATCAGGCAGATTCTGTTCCTTTAACCAAGCATGCCTTCTAATAACATAACCTGTAACAGCAGCCCTGCAAGAGGCCACCAGTGAATCATAACCACATTGCAAAGTATGCTTTCCCACTTGTTCAGCTGCATGCAATAAATCCTGCATTTCCTTGTTCTCTGAACATTCAGTATTTGTCAACAACTTCTGTTTAAGCAGAGACATTAAATATTGCTGATATTTAAGCATATGAAACTGACAATTTAAAGCCCTTACAGCCAAGGTAGCAGAAGTGTAAACTTTTTCCCCCATCTGTCTAGAGACCTAGAATCCCTATCAAAGGGGACAGGGTTTTTTGCAGTGGAAGCTTTAACCCCTTTGGGACCCTGAGATATAGTTTCTGGGTCAGCAGCGGGATTTTTATATAGGAATTTATGAGAATCCGGGACCCTGTAGTATCTGTCTGGTTTAGCGGGTGCAGGGGCTAAAGAGTCAGGGGACAGGCCGGACTCTGAAAATACATCATCTACGATGTCTAGAACAGGTGGAATAGCAAGGGGTCTGTGCTGAGGAAGTAGCAGAAAGTCTCTGAGCCTTTTCTTAGATTCAGAATAATCTTGGCTCTCCCAATGGAAATGCTCCCTCATGGTATACAGGGTTTCCCCAAAAGAATAATCCTCAGGAGGAGAGGCTGAAGGAATGGATTCTTCAGCATCAGAATCCTCATAGTGAAGCATGGAATAATCCTGTTCAGAAGAGGAATCAGAGGAAATAGAAACCTGATCAGAAGAATCATACTATGTCTCTTGCCTAGGCCTCTTATCAGGAGGGGGATGGGAACCCCTGATCAAAGTAATTCGGTCTTCGGCCATTTTGAGCATTTGTTTTTTAGGCATGGAAGTTTGAGTAGGAGAATGCTGTACTTGTTTCTTTGTCTTTAGAGCTGCTTTAGTCTTTGAAGCTGAAGATGGCTTAATATATAGTTGTGTAGGTCTGAAGACACCCTCAGAAGCCGATGCCTGCTCAGCGGCTCCGGACCCATCTGAGGGAATGATTTCCGAGTGTCCAATACCTTGAGTATCCAGAG
The DNA here is from genome assembly GCF_019279795.1 of Protopterus annectens. Classification (NCBI taxonomy): domain Eukaryota; kingdom Metazoa; phylum Chordata; order Ceratodontiformes; family Protopteridae; genus Protopterus; species Protopterus annectens. Next base: position 1,705,642,974 of record NC_056729.1, on the reverse strand, counting down.
GCCCAGTCAGCTCCATGTGGGAGTCGGAAGCGGCCTGTGGCTCTGAGGTAGCGGGCACCAGGGGCTGCGAAAGCGCCTCACTGAGAACCGGCGACTGGCCTAGCGGAGGCCTCGTCGTCGGTTTTGGACCTCGGATGCCTATCCTTTTCCTTGTCCTTGCATTTTTTGTAAACTCCGGTCGTCGGCTGTTCCGACGGCATTATATAATTAAATCATCGGCCAAAGTAATGAAATGCAAAATCGAACCAACGCGTAATAGTGCGTTGGTTAAATCTAGCACAAAAGTGACACCTAGCAACGTTGTGATCAGGGCCTAGGCAAGGAATACAGTAAGAGGGAAAATCCTTATGAGGTATTTGCTTCCCACAAGAAATACAACTGTTAACTTTTTCTGACATCGGTCTGGAGCAAGAAAAAAGTTTCCCCAATGGGGTACTTAGCTTTAATGTAGACTTTGGTTCTGAAATTCGGACTTGAAAATCTCAGGAGTCGGCTGACCGGCACTTGCGAACTGCTTTTGCTTCGGGCACTGCGCGGCAAGAAAGACTGAAGAAAATGGTGTCAGCTGCATCTTTTATACCCTGGCACACTGACATCAGGGAAAAGGCGACAGCAACCGACGCTGGACCTAGACTTTGGAATTCTGGCCGACTGAGGGTAGCCTGCCAGCAGGATAACCCAAGAGTAATGACTGCAACAGTGTAACATGATGAACATCTAAGTCAATTATTAAAATCAGCCATTTTACATTCATACTATGGCACCATCCTTGGTGAAGGTAGAATGCTGCTCAATTCAAGGCTCATATCCGTGACACATATTCCAAGAGATCCATTATGTCTCTTTTCATACATTCCACGAGGCAAGTCTCAGGTCATTTACACCCACATGGACTATGACAGAATCATACTGGTATATAGGGTGCAGTAACTTGAGTGTGTGCATGATATTGCAGATCCTGGCCCCAAACAGGCAACTAACCATTACCTTCTCCTTGTCTAACCTAGTGAGTGGGGCATGTGCGTGTTGCACAATGGAGTCCCCAATGACAAGAATATTAAAAATATAGGCTTGTCTTATGGGCTTTGCTCTTGGGGGACCATTGGGTGCAGGCTTATGAGAGATGTTTGGTGCTGCTTTTGATGTGTGTTTTTGTGATCACTGAGGAACACTGTTGCCGCTAGGTGGTTTTGGAGGTCTTTCAGATTTTGACATTGCAGACTAACTCCTAGGACAGCAATCATAAGGATTGATAAGATATAGGTAAACCATTTGCAGGGAAACTGGTTAACTCCTTAGGTAGACTTCTAAACAAACTGCGTAGGACAGTGGCAAGTTGTATGCTTAATGACAAAGCATAAGAATTGGATAATACAGAGATGCAAGCTGCACAAGAGCACATACATAATGCAACATATGCAAATAACTACATAAAGAAATGCAAGTGAAGGCATGCAACCAAATAAAGGAGGTAAAACAGTAAAGTACTGTAATTAATGTTGCTGTTGAGGGGGGGATCTATGCTTGGCATACAAAGCATTGTCAGAGCCCACTCTGATGGACCTCCTGCATACCCACAAAACAAACAGGACAAGAATTACCCATTGTAAAGACAAACTTTGCCCATGATATAAATAGGAACTGCTGGACAAAGAGATATGTATCCCAGAGACCACCCCCTTCTTTGGAATAGGCTCACCATCCATGTCAAGCAGTGTTCCTCCCTAACCCAATTCAATTGTAACTTCGACAATTGGAAGGGGAACATGAAATTCATCCCTGGTTTGGCACCCATTTCTCTAATGGACACAGGCAGCCTGTAAATGGTTCATCTCCCAGCTCCCTGCTTGTAAATGCTTCATCGCCTTAGCCCTGCTTGCATTTATCAAGGATACGACAACTTGTCAGAGATTTGGGATGCATGGCTAGGCTTAAAAAGGCCCTTGTGGTTATTAGCCTGGTAAAGAACAGCGAGAGCACTCTATGCCTACCACATTAGATGGAGGCAGCTAAGATGGCATTGTCTCCACAGTCTAAAGAAAAAAAATTCTCCTCCAGATGTACCAGACAAAATAACAACCTGGAATGCCTCCATGTCCAAACTGCTATTAACAAAACCACTTACCATTTGTTTGTGTCTTTCGGCTTTTCCTGGTTAGGGGTCGCCACAGTGGAACTCCGGTCCGCTAATGATTGGCAGTAGATTTTTACGTGCTGGCTTGCCGTGCCTAACGCACAACCTTCAACGAAGGAATGCCCATTCATGCATGTCGACACACAGAAGACGCTCTGAGAATCGAAAGCGCAACGTCTAAATGTGAGGCGACAACGCTACCGCAGTACCACCACCGCAGTCCAACAAAACCACTTACCATATCAAAGCTAATTATAGAACCCCCCCCCCATTTCTCCATCTTAGCCTAAATCTCCTAACCTAGCTAGTACGGAGTCCCTATACCTTAAGCCAAACACCATTCCCTAGGAGACTTCAAATACCTTTCCATTAACTGGGAGACCTGTACATCCCCAAACATGCCTAGAAATTTTTGGACTACAACTATGCCACCTCTCTGGAGCAGTTAATCCACATTCCAGCTATGGCCATAAAATCCTGGTCTTAGTCCTTCTCAATACAGGATAGCACTGCTGCCCACCAATTGTCAGTTTCTCCCTGGTCAAATCTGATCACAAATATGTCAGATTCACCATAACACTAAAGCCGGAAGCATTTTCCAGTTTCTCAGTATTCAGAGATTATGCAAAGGGTAATTTACTAAACCTGAGTGATGACATGGCTAAATTTAGAATCCCCCTTCTAACCTGATGACCCCACTGCTTATGCAGAATTCTTTGCTGCCAAATTCTATGCACATGTAAATAGCTGCATAGATACATTTGTCCCACTCTGAGGTAAACACAATGTCAAATTTAAGAATAAACCCCTATAGTGGAATCCAAACATAAACACAGTCTATAATAAAAGAAAAATAAAACATTACATGCAAAAGTAACTAACTCTCAAGATGCTAAAAACGCTCTAGCTAAATTTAACTGGGAACTCCAGACCCTGATCAAATCATCCAAAACCAGATAGGAGGCAAAAATAGCCAGCCAGGTGAAGGATAACCACAAAGCCTTCTTTATGTCATAAAGCAAAGATATAATTTCCCGCAATGTGCAGAGCCAACTATAAATGATATCACATACTTGGACCCAGAGGACATGGCCAATCTATTAGCAGACAATTTTCTCTCAAACTTCACAACTCTCCCCTCCTATATTCCCAGATCACATACTCACATCTACCCCCCAGTCTCCCAAAAGCAAGTCCTTAAGCTACTATCCTAGTCTAAGAACACTATGTCCATGGGGATGGATAATAAACTGGGCTGCCAACTGGTCAGCCTAAAACAAGACTTGCCAGACCCCCTGAGTCCATTCAGTTTCAACCTCCAAACAGAGACCATGCCAGATGAATGGAGTACAGCAACAATCACCTCATTGCACAAAGGTAGTGTATCAATGGACCTGGGTAATTATACATGCATAACTCAGACCAGCCTGATTTGTAAGGTTATGGAAAGGGTCACTATGGAATTAATAAAAAGGACATAGACAACCTACAAAGCCAGTCTGGGCTTGTCAAGGCCAGATCCTGCTTAATTAATCCAGCCAACTTTTTCAAAAAGCTTACTGAAGCAAGGGCTATGGGAAAAATCAATACACACCTCGTATTTATATCTCAGAAAGGCATTTCACACCATCACATACTTTGGCATCTTAGGCAAAATCTCCCATCTAAATATAAATCCTTATGTAATTCATTAGACAGCAACCTGGCTCACAAAGAGAAACAAGGAAATTAGGGTGGGTGGCTCAACCTCTTCCAAAAGACCTGTAACTAGCAGTGTACCCCAGGGATTCAATTCTTGAGCCACTCCTATTATGCATTTACTTCTTGGAAATCAAAGCAAACATTAAGGTTTTATGGCTGACCAAGTTTACAGAAGACTGTAGACTTGGTGTCATCATAAACTCTCCAAAGGACACCAAGATCCTCCAAAAAGGTCTTTCCAAAATAAACAAAAAGCAACAAGCTACTGACCAGAGGACAAATATTGTAATAAACTCTAGCATCTTGTCTTGTTAGCCAAGGTACTAGAGTTTATTAACATTTTTGTCCTCTGGTCAGTGGCTTGTTGTTGGTTTTTATTTTACATTTTCAGTTTGTTGCATTTAGTAACTCTTTCCCAAATAAATAACGGATGGCAAAATGATAGAATTAACTAAATGCCAAGAAATGTCTAATAATTATAAGGGCAGTAATGCTTGCCAAAGGAAACTATCACATTGACATCAAACCGCTGAAAGTTGATTCCGTAGTCAGGGATCTGCGAACCTATGCCAACAACAAGCTGTACTTTGATCACCAAATATCCACTATTATAAGAAGTCCTTCTTCATCACATAGTGTCCAGGTCTAGGGATGTAAATAGTCCACTGTACTTGGCTCTCATTAGACTGACCACTGAACATAATTCCCCTTTCAGTATCTAGGTACATACACGTATCATAATATGAACAACCACAGTGCTTTCTCACTAAAAAAAGTCAAGGGCCTAAATCATAAAAATTATGAGACTGTCTCAAAAGCCTTTTTTAGTCTGCTACTAAGACGTGACCTCTGCACTGCATACAGATCCTCAAAAAGCCCTGCCTTGTCAGACCCACTACATATTCACAATTCCAAAGGTAGCAGGAACACCTACTCCAGGGGTTCCCAATCGGTTTTACAACATAAACAGAACATGTTGGAGAGAGAGGTATGCACCACAGAAAATATAGAATCATCTTCCACTCCACATAAAGCAAAGTACTGCTCTTACTTTATTCAAACATAATTTGGGCAACTGGATGGGAAACAGTAATTCCACCCCTGGTTTAGCACCTACATCTCTCATGGATACAGGCAACAAGTAAATCTCCCATCATATCCTTGTTCTGCCCACCTCTGGATTAATCATGCACAAAATGTAAGAGCTAAAAAACTACCAAGCTTCTCGAATCACTAGCCTAGAAGTACCTAAGAACCTATATAAGACCCTTTCAACAAATTTTAGCTTCTCTGCACTGAAATGAAACTACCAGTAAAAGTGACTATTTTTCTTAGCTGAGGGTACTTTCATGACATTCATCAGCGACAGAGAAGCAAATTATTTCTTTACCATGAAGCCAAGAAAGGTGCACTTTTTGAGATTTGTTATCTCTGTACTGGAAGACTTTGCGACAATATACACATTACAAGTAGTAGAAGGAAACATTTTAATTTTTTTTTTCTGAAGGCCCCACCCCCCTCCCATTTTCAGTCAGTTCTATACAGTTCTAAGGTGTATAAGAACTTTCTTTTATTTTCAGTGCCTTCTTCACTTTTACCTGACACTTTACACTCTTCTTTTTTTTAGCCCCTTCCTCTCTAATTTTGTAGCCTTTTCTGTAACAAAATGGCATTTGCTTACTTTCCTCCTTTCCCTAGTGCATTATTACAGTTTTTTACTAGTGCTCATACTAAAACAGCATGCAAAGTCCCAACAGGAAAAAAAAACAATGGAAATGGAAATATTCAGATGCTATTTGTCTCACACAGGCACACTTGCTCACAAGTGAGGCTGTCACTATAGTATAATATGACTGATATGGTGGTTCAATCTGTTTCACATCCCCCGAGTTCAGTTTTGACATTCCATTAGAATGATGTTCTACAATTTCAATCAGGAACTGTATATTATTCAGCAGAACTACCCGGCAGTCTTGTCAAGATTAGGGAGCCTATGTATTCCATGGATCTTTATGAAGTATTTCCCACATCTCTCAACTTCTTTGCGGAAGCCAAAAATAATGGGGGGACAAATGACCAAAATCAGAAACATTTTAAATGTTGCTTTTACGCTTAAATAAAGTTGCTGATATAGATATAGATTATGCATTAGCATTACTTTTCTGAAGGACATGAAGTCTTAAACTCACGTCCGTTATTATTTAGTGACTGCAGTCCTTAATGACTTGCCAGAAAACCACAGATTTTATGAGAATCAGAGCAAAAATTTGAGCAGTTGAGAGGTATGCTTCTGATCACACTCCTCTCCCAAGCATACAGAGATAAGTAGGTGTTTCCTTTACAGAACAGACCTACAGTGTCTAGTCACTCAGCAAATCTCACTGCCACATGTAGCCACTAAAATGCCACAAATTGGAATAAGATAACCTCCATCCTGCCTAAGATGAAAATGAGCATTCTGTGGTATAGTAAACACTTGTTTCTTAATCCAAATTGAATTGCCTGTTATCTCAAAATCACTAAGCATGCCACTGATATCAGTATCCTGAAAGGATGATCAGTTTCCAGATTGCATCCACAACACTTAAAATATCACTCCATTTTACTTTAAATGCTACCAGATGTAAAGTGCAAGGTGTGTGTGTGCACACTTTTACACCTCCACATTTCACTACAGCTTTGACAAGACGTTGTAGGGGAGCAGACAATGCAATGACATGCTTTTTGTTATTATCTCATTCCAACCAGCTGAGTGAATCAGCTGAAATTTGAAAACACCCACATAAATAGCAGCACACCTTTTGTTATTTAAAATGAAAAGTGCTAATGTATACTTAAAACAAAGGGAAAGCAATCCAAACAGACTAAAATATGTCAGGTATTGTAACATTCTCAAAGTAATATGCAGTGCTTCTAATATTAAAATGAGCGATCAGCATCCACAAACACGCAAGCATTTCTTAACTGTTGATATTTAACCCCGTTTTGAACCACAACACTATAACTATGTTAAAATGCATCCAGCCACCAAACCTATATCCCATTTTAATCCTTTTACAATGAATGGGGAGATATTTTGACCCCAGAGACAAAGAAAAGTGGATGGTAAGACAACACTGCTTTCTGTATTTTTTTTTTATTTTGTAGTCGTAATGACTATGATTTAAAAACAAAAAGGAACATTTTCCCACCCTAAGAACATTTCAGGGATAGTTGTTTTGTTTCCACAACATGCATCGATGGGGAAGCTACATTAATGTTAGTAGTTATTTTTCGTACACTCGAGCACAGTCGCATCTCATTTCTTTTTCATGTCCCGGCATATTTTGAAATGAACATAGAAAGCTGTGAACACAGAACTGCAGAAAGTGAATTTCATACATACAGACACTAAATGCATTAAAGAAATGTATAATACTAGGTCTTCATTTCTCCCTATCCTGACCACTACCCCCCCCCCCCATTATTTGGATTAGTTACTTATTCTTTTATATTTTGTCTTATTCTTTAGCATTTTCATTCACCCCTTCAACACACCCTAACTGGGAAAGACTGCAGTGAAATAACTAAATTAACACCACCAGGCTAGTTGCCCAACGCAATGCGTCTGAAATTCTCCAGGTGCAACTAACACTAGGTCAGCAAGTGGTTTGTTCCTGTTTTATTAACACTAGGTAAGACTGCAATACAAATTGTAACTCGCTACAGATCCCCCACCATGCCCCAAATTTTCACTACACCTTTCTAAACATAGTGGAAAATATTAAGATACAACCAAACACCCTAATACTGGGTGATTTCAACTACCCTGCCATTAACTGGGAAAAAGTACAGTTTTGTACCTACCATAAATGTAGATGTCCGAACTGGATAGCATCTGCAGTCATAACAAGTGGGTTGTCCTGTCGTCAGGCAGCCCTGCAGTCGGCCGGATTCCAAAGTCCGGGTCCGGCTTCGGCTGATGTCGCACTCCACCCGACGTCATCTCTGTTGGTCTTCGGGTATAAAAGCATCAGCCGACGCCATTTTCCTCAGTGTTTCTTGCCCCAGATGCCAGTAGCCCTCTTGCAGGCTAAAATTTGGATAGATGCCAATGTTTCCAAATAGATAGAGGTAAACACAAAAATAAGCATATATGTACATATATACAAACAAATACACCATAAAAGACCCCCCCCCAACAGCTAGGTATTAGGAGGGTAAACACCTTAGGAGTACCACAGAGGGAAGGCGGAGGGTAATCCTGACTGCAGATGCTATCCAGTTCGGACATCTACATTTATGGTAGGTACAAAACTGTACTATGTCCTTCATGGATGCATCTGCAGTCATAACAAGTGGGTAGAATACCATAGCCAACTAGGGAGGAGGATAAAAGTAGATTATGGTGTGTTTAGGATCCCTTGCAGTACAGCAGTGGCAAATCCTGCTCGGGATCTGGAATATAGAGGCAAATTATAATGCTTGGCAAATGTATGCACGGAGGTCCAAGTAGCCGCCTCAATAATGTCTTTGGTTGCCACTCCTCGTAAGAAGGCTGTGGTAGTGGCTGTTGCCCTTGTAGAATGAGGTCTTATGTTCTGTGGAATTGGTTTTCCATGGAAGGAGTAACAGTATCGTATGCAATTTCCTATCCATTTGGAGATTGTCTGTTTGGAAATAGCTTTTCCTTCCCTTCCTGTTGCATAGGCTACAAAAGTTGGTCAGTCTTTCTGCTATTTTTGTTCTGTCCAAGTAGTAGCGTAACTGTCTATGTACATCCAAGGTATGCAGTATTCTTTCCCTCTGTTTTGTGGGTTGGGAAAGAAGGTAGGTAGGTGGATTGCCTGGTTTAAAGATACTCTGGATACCACCTTGGGCATAAATGCAGGATTAGTCCTCATGGACACTCTATCTTGGTGGAAGATTAGGAAGGGTTGCACTGCCATTAAGGCCTGTAGTTCTGAAACCCTCCTTGCTGAAGTAATTGCCAGTAGGAAAGCAGTTTTCCATGACAGGTGTTGTAGGTCTGCTGTTGCTGCTGGTTCAAAGGGTGATAGTGTCAACTTTTCTAGCACAAAGTTTAAATCCCAAGCTGGTAATGGTGGTTTCCTTGGAGGTTTTACATTCTTGATTCCTCTGAGGAACTGCCTGAGCAAAGGGTGCGAAAAACAGGTGGATCAAAGCTGTATTCTGCTGAAATAGCTGATGCATGTATCTTGATGGAGGAGTAGGACAGGCCTGAATGAAGAAGTTCGCCAGATACTCCAGAATGTTAGGCATATCTATGTTTGACACATCTTTTCCTCTTTCCGTACTCCAAATGACAAACCTTTTCCATTTTCCAGCATAGTTCCTTCTTGTTGAAGGTCTGCGTGCTTCAAGAATAATGTCTTTAACTCTTTGGGAAAGTTCTGGATTAGCTGCTGCTATGTGATGTTCCATGCAGTCAGTTGCAGCGTTTTAGGTTTGGATGTATGATGCTGTAGTTGTTCTGAGTTAACATCAAAGGCATCAGGGTATTGGCCACATATTGTTCGAGACATGCTCTTCAGTAGTGGGTACCAGTGTTGTCTTGGCCAGTTTGGAGCTATCAGGATTATCCTTGGACGTTCTTCCTTGATTTTTAGTAGTACCTTGTGTATCAAAGGAAGAGGTGGGAATGCATATGCTGTTAGGCCTTTCCAGTTGAAGGAGAGTGAGTCCACTTTCCATGCTAGTGGGTGGAATGTCCTTGTGCAGAATTTTTGAGCTGGTGATTGAGAGGTGATGCGAATAGGTCTATCTGTGGCATTCCCCATTTCTTTGAGATGGTCTTGAAGATGTCCGGGTGCAGCTTCCATTCGTGGGCATCCGAAGTGGTTCTGCTTAATATGTCTGCTAGAGTATTGTCTTTCCCCGGTACAAATATTGCCTGTAACTGAATGTTGTAGCTGAGTGCCAGGGTCCACAGCTCCAAGGTCATTCTGCATAGGGGGTATGAATGAGTGCCTCCCTGTTTGTTGATGTACCACATGACTGTGGTGTTGTCTGTCCTTATCATCAACTGGCCCTCTTTGAGGAATGGTTTGAACTTTTGGATTGCCAGTTTTACTGCCAGCATTTCTTTTAGATTGATGTGTAGGTGAAGTTGATCCTGTGTCCACAATCCTTGCACGCATTTGTCCAGCATGTGGGCCCCCATCCTAGGTCTGAAGCGTCTGTTGTGATGGTCTGGCTTGGTTGACATCCGCGAAAGGGTAGGCCTGGGTTTGACTGGCATGCCTGAGCCCACCATAGGAACTCCTGTTTTAAGCATGGAATTAGTGGGATTTCTGTTTCTAGACTGTGTCTGTGTTGGGACCATAAATTCTTTAGGTACCACTGTAGTTTCCTCATATGTAGTCTGGCAAATGGGACCAAGATTATGCATGATGCCATGAAGCCCAAGGCCTGCAGAACTTTTCTTGCTGTTAACTTGTTCAGTTTTGTTAGTGCCAAGAAGTAAAGAGGAAGTTCTTTTGTTTTTCTGTAGTCAGGAATGCCATTTGTTGTACTGTGTCCAATTCCGCCCAAGAATGTCCTTGTTTGGGATGGTATCAGCCTTGACTTTTGTAAATTGACTGTGTATCCCAGTCCTTGTAGCAAGTAAATGACCCTTTGTAAATCTGTTGTCAGCTTGCTTTTGTTGTCCCCTTGTAGTAGGCAGTCGTCCAGGTATGGGTAAATTTGAATTCCCTGTAGTCTGCAATGGGCGATTACTGATGCCAGGCATTTTGTGAATACTCTGGGCGCAGTGGATAAGCCAAAGGGCAATGCTGAGAATTGATAGTGCTCTGATCCTGCAAGAAATCTGAGGTATCTTCTGCAGATTGGTCGAATGGGGACGTGCAGGTATGCCTCCTTGAGATCTAGAGTTACCAGCCAAGACTCCTTGCCCAGCATGGGAAGAAGTTGCTGTAGGGTCAGCATTTTGAATTTTGGGACAATGATGTATGTATTTAAGGTGGACAGGTCGAGAATTGGTCTCCAACTTTTTTCCTTTCTTGGAACTAGGAATAGTCTGGAATAGAACCCCTTTCCTTGTTCTGCTGTTGGCACTCTTTCCACAGCTCTCATGTTTGCTAACTCCATTATCTGGCGTAGAGCCTCTGTTTTTGATTTGGAGGTAGATTTGGCATTCCTCTTTGACTGGTAAAGTGTGGAAGTGAAACCGGTAACCTTGATCTATGGTTTGTAAAATCCACTTGTCTTTTGTTATGTAGTGCCAGTTCTTTGAAAATAAGGTTAACTTTCCGCCTAGAGGAGCTGCTATTTGTTCCCTGGTAGGCGGAGTTAGGATTAAGTCACTGTGGTTGTGCTGATGTAGTGGCAGTGGCTGTGTCTGTGCCTCTGTTGTTACCTTGCCACTGTCGTCCTCTGTAGGCCCCTCCTCTGGATTGGTTTCTGCCTCTGGAACGTCTATTCCTGCCCCTTTGAAATTTTGTGGAGTCAGGAAAGGACCAATTTTTGGCAGGCCAGTTCCTGCTAAACCTTGGGGGTTGAACCTGCAAGAAATCTTTGACAGTTTGAACAGATTTTGCCTTTTCTTCCATTTTCTTCATAACCTGCTGGGCAGGTGTACCAAACAAACTTGTCTTGTCCATAGGAGCATCTAGCAACTTAGCTTTAACATGATCCGGTAAAGCTTGTTCCTTTAGCCATGCATGCCTTCTTATCACTGTGCCTGTCATGGCTGATCTAAATGAAGCCTCCAGTGCATCATAGCCACATTTTAAGGAATGGTTGCTAACTTGTTGTATGTTATTTACCATCTCTAATACATATTTCTTATCAAGAGATTCATCAGTGGTTAGTTTTTAGTTAACTGATCAAGCATAAACTCTTGGTATTGTATCATGTGAAACTGACAGTTTAAAGCTCTAGCTGAGAGAGTAGCTGAAGTGTAGACCTTTTACCCCATCTGTCTAATGACCTTGCTTCCCTTTCAGAAGGAATAGGGTTTTAGCTGTGGTCGGCTACTGCCTTGGGACCCTGGGATATAGTTTCTGGGTCTGCAAGAGGGGCCTTGTAAAGGTGGTGATGAGTATCTGGCACCCTGTAAAATCTGTCTGGTTTGGCAGGGGCTGGGGGTAAAGAATCTGGAGCGGAGCAAACATCATTGAAAGCATCATCCACCACAGAGAGAACAGGAGGTATAGCCAAGGGCCTGTGCTGTGGGAGGTGCAGAAAGGTCCTAAGTCTTTTTCTGGAGTCTGAAAAATCCTGTTGCTGCCATTGGAACTGTTCTCGCATGGCATGCAAGGTTTCCCCAAAGGAGAATTCTTCTGGTGGGGAAGCAGCTGGAATGGATTCTTCAGCATCAGAATCTTCAAAATTGAGAACTAGAAGAGGGCCTGGATGTGGGGGGTTTAACAGGCACTGATTTAGTAGTCTTGGCTGCTTTAGCCCTGGCGAAGGCCTTAATGGACATGGCTGCTGGAGGCCTAGCAGCACCACGTGCTGGGGTAGAGACATCCAAGGGGATGGTGTCTGATAAGTCAACCACCGTAGTGGGTACAATTTCTGAGGTCGATTCAAGAGTTGTAGCAGGGGCCTCAGTTGTAAGAATAGGTTCAGCTGTACTTTGATCAGTTTTCTCGGTTTCGGCCGAAACCGAGACACTCGCGGTTTGCTTTACCGTGGTTTCGGCCGAAACCGCGGACCGCGAGTGTCGGTCTTTATCTTTGCGTTTTTTGGTAGATTGGGTAGTCGGAGGATCCGACGGCATAATGTACGCAAAATCAGTACCGAAAAACTGTTCTGCAAACTCCGACCGACGCCTAAGCGTTCGTCGGTTGAAAGAGGCACAGGCCGAACAGGCTGCTACGTCGTGGGCTGGGCCTAAACAAGGCAGACAGTAAGAGTGGAAATCTTTATGAGGTATTTGTTTCCCACAGGTTAAACAATTGTTAACTTTTTCTGACATCAGCTGAGGCAAGAAAGAGTCCCCAACAGGGTACTTAGCTTTAGATGTCTTCGAAGTAGTATTCGGTAGAAGTAATCTCTGGATCCGACCGACCGGCACTTGCGAACAGCTTCTGCTTCGGGCGCCGCGCGGCAAGAAAGACTGAGGAAAATGGCGTCGGCTGATGCTTTTATACCCGAAAACCAACAGAGATGACGTCGGGTGGAGTGCGACATCAGCCGAAGCCAGACCCGGACTTTGGAATCCGGCCGACTGCAGGGCTGCCTGACGACAGGACAACCCACTTGTTATGACTGCAGATGCATCCATGAAGGACATCTACTCATGTACCAACACCTTTGCCCACCGGTTCTTGGAATTCATAAATTCCAACGTCCTGAATCAACTAATCATTAGTCCCACCAGGGACTCTAATATCCTAGACCTGGTCATTACCAACATGGGAAATCAATGCTCCACACCTATGGTCACCCCCAATTGGTCAGGTCTGACCATAAGCTAATCACCCTTGACATCACATCCCTCCCCCACCCCCCAGTAAGGAAACCTTTATAAAAAAACTTTTCCAAAGCCAACTTCATGCTACTCAAGTCAAAAGTGACAAACTTCATGACACCCATGCAGACGGGAACTGAAAGTTGGACTGCTGAATCCTACACTAAGGCACTGTATGAGCACATTCACTCGTGCATGAATCGTGCCATCCCCAACAGAACCAATATACTCTTTTCCAAAAAAAAAAAGAAACCAATCTGGTGGTCCCTTGCCATAAACAAACTTTACAACAAAGGGAAGAAACTGTTGCAGAAAAGAGGAAAATCCTAAGATGCAAAAAAATCCCTTACCAGCCTCAGTAAGAAGCTGAGATCCCTCATAAAATCCTCCAAAGCTAGTTACAAAAATAAAATTGCCAAAGATTCCAAAGACAACCACAAGGCATTCTATAGCTATGTCACAAATCTAAATGGCAATGCTCAGATATGCTCTGAGCTACAAGAGAATGGCATTAAATATACTGATCCCAAGGATATTGCCAATATCCTGGCAGATCGATTCAGTGAAAACTTCACCCCCCTCTCACCCCCTAAAGGGCCCATCTCAATACTGAATGACTGCCAAATTCCAGTAATAACGGCCACACAGGTAAAAAACTCACTCTACAAAGCTAAGAATACAGCATCCATGGGACCAGATGACATCCCAGGCTGTGTACTACATGAATTACAAAATGAACTGGCACCTCACCTAAGTGTCATGTTTAATCGTAGCCTCACCTCAGGCTTCGTGCCCACTGAGTGGCGCACAGCTACAGTTATCCCACTCCACAAGGGGGGATCCACCTTGGATCCCAGGAACTACCACCCCATGAGTCTGACGAGCCTGATCTGCAAGGCCATGGAACTAATTATCATGAAACTTGTAAACAAAGACATTGGCAACCTTCAAACACTGGACACAATGCAGTTTGGGTTCGTGAAGGGCCAATCTTGCCTCCTGAACCTGACTGACTTCTTCAAATCAGTCTCCAGAGCTGTGGACAAGGGTAAGGTGGTCCACACAGCCTATCTGGACCTTGTCAAGGCCTTCGACACCATCCCCCACTCTGGAATCACAGATACACTTACTAAGCTGGGCATTAATCCCTATGTCACTCGATGGGTTGCCAACTGGCTTACTGACAGAACCCACACTGTAAAAGTAGCAGACTCCATATCCAGCTCCAGACAAGTGACAAGTGGAGTACCTCAGAGTTCAGTCCTGGGACCGCTCTTGTTTGGCATCTACTTCTCTGAAGTACAGGCCACCACTAACGGACTCTGGCTAACAAAATTCTCAGATGACTGCAAACTGGGAGCCATTATTGAATCCCCAAATGATGTGGATACTCTACAAAAGGGCCTTACACAAACAAATGCTTGGTGCCACAGCCATGGGCTCAAGCTCAATGCCAAGAAATGTATAGTTAACCACTTTGGGAAAAAAACATGTACCCGGGAAAAAAACATGTACCCATGAATTACCACATAGGTGGCAGTACACTAAACACTGAAAGTGTGATAAGAGACTTAGGGACAGAGGTAGGCAGTGGTCCCCACCTTCGATAACCACATTACCACAACAGTCAGGAAATCCTTCTATGTGGCACACCTCATCACTAAGGGCTTTTCATCCAGAAAAAAAGGAGGTCATTGTCCCACTGTACTCATTCCTCATTAGACCCATTATAGAATACAACATCCCGTTTGGTATGTACCTCTCAAGACATCTGCAACAACTGGAAAGGCCGCAGAAATACCTCACTAAAAGAATCACAGGCCTAAAGCAGATGCCCTATGCTGACCGTCTAAAATAACTCCACCTATACTCTGTGGCATATCGTCTACTCAGCTTAACATACAAAGCCATGTCACACACAGAGCTGTTGGACATGCTACACTTAAAGAAATCCCAATCCCCTCAGACAGACATGCTCCAGGGATCTAAACCTTGTCATCACAATGAACAAAACATGCTGGAGGGAATAGGTTTCTGACCCACAGACTCCCCAGACTCTAGAATAGATTGCCCATACATGTCAAGCAAGCGCCTCTATGGCCCTCTTCAAAAGGAACCTTGATGATTGGATGGGAGATAGGAAATTCACCCTGGGGATCACGTCAGTCGCCCTGCTAGACAGGGGTCCAGGGAAGTAAATACTGTGGGAAGAAATAGACAGGGAATTGTTATGGCTATGCTTGTACAGGCCCTAGGGCTGATAGCCTAGTACCAACCTATAAACCTAAGTAAGGGGTCTGGGGGGAGCCACTGTTTTCTAGATGGTCTAAGGTACATTGCAGAACTTTTTTCCCCCCACACTTTTGATCCAATTTTGTTTGCCAGGAAAGTCCAACTGGGCAATAACCTGTTTTCAGCGGAGGCCTGGGCAGAAAAGCTCCAATTTATTACGTGAAAGCAAAAATAAAAAGAAAAGTAAACTATAGCAAATATAAATGATATAATCTGTCATTTCTGTAAGCACAAATATAAAATACATTTGCAAAGGTTGTTTATACAGCTATAACACAATACAGTACAGAGTAAACTAATGGTAAGATTGCCTAATCTGTTTAAAGTACAAGAGGTGAAGAGAGATAGATGGAAGCAAGTGTGAGATAAGTCAGGAAAATAAATGAATTCAGAAGACACAGAGAGAGAGAGAGGTTAATTCATAAAAAGTATCAGAGACTTAGAGAGCGAGTGAAAACTGGTAAGTAAGGAATGTGTGTATGGGTTGGGACTTGGTATAATGGTTAAGGTGACATCCTACAGACACAAAGTGCAGGTTTGATTCTCACCCTTGACAGGGAAATTGGCTAGGCGCTTAAAATGGCCCACAAGGGCAGTTAGCCTAGAACTTACCTATGAGTCTACGAACCTATACAAGTGAAGAGGAAAAGTATGCGTAAAGTTATTACAGAAAGAGAAATTTACAAATTACAAAGGAGTATTAAAGAATATGTACGTGAGTAGCTTAGCAAGGCAGTAACATTTTCACTAACGGTCATAAGGAAGAGGAGAGGGATAGTAGTCCAAAAAGAATGAATAATTATATTAGGTGGAGGAAGTGAAGAGGGATGGCTGTATAAAACAGTGATTAGAAGATGAAGGTGGGATGAAAGACATGTGGCTTGTAGGATGGAACTAGCATGATGTGAAGCATGAGCAGAACCAGGAATTGGTAAGGAATATTTTTAAGATGCTTTTAACACGTGTTTGGTTGATGACCTCATTACTATAGGGAGTGAGTTCCAGGTTCTTGCTATTTCATTAGAGTATAGGAAGTGTCATGAAGATCTTTTTTGGTTTGTGTATGATCAATTGATCTTACGAGATGTGGGGTGTAATTTTTTACAATTTTACTAAAAGATGGTCAGGCTCCTAATTCAATATATTCTCAGCCTATACAATACATTACCACTACAGGTTAAGGACAGTACTACTCTGCCCTTAAGGTTAGTCTGATGATTAGATGGACAGACATAAATTTACAGCAGAATTATCATGTACGTCTCTGCTTGATTTAGGATGTGGATACTATTAAGTATCTATAAGGTGCAACAAGAATTTGTAAGTAGGTCTACTTAAAAGGCTAGACATCTTATAGTCCCTGTGACTGCTTGTCCAAATACAGGCACCTGAAAAATATGGATATAATTCCAAAGTTTTACCATTTTACAGTTGGATAAGTCCACCACTTCATGGCAGCATGTTAAGCTCAGACACAAAAAAAGCAAATGGCCACCATTGTTTTTGTACCTCTCCAAATGCAACTTTGCGGTTTAACAACAGAACATTTTTAAAAAAGTAAATAAAAAAGGAAGAAGTATGTGTATCTGTGTAAGAGACACAGTGATCAAGAGAGACACAAAGACAGCACATGACATCTTAGTGAACATTTCTTAAACAAAACGAAGTATGAAACTCTTAATATCTGACATTAATCCTTTGTGATTTATCAGCACATACTGCAAGGCACAGAGCAAAACTACATTGCAAAATCAAGGATGGTTAAAAGGCATGGTGGTGAGGAGGGCGGCAATGCCTTACATTCTACATTTTTTCATTAATTTGCTAACAATGAGACATCTGTGGTACACTCGCTCAACAAGGTGGCTGTAACTGCTGTTTGTGTGCTTTTATGTATATATGTGCGTCTCTGTGCTTCTGAGTGAGTGAGTACGTGTGAATTTTCGGTTCCCTATTATATGATCGAAGACGTATTCGTACTTGAAAGCAAGAAACGGCAAAATACAGAAACAGCATATAAGCGAATTCTTTCCCTGGGAAATAAATCGCTTGGCCACCTTCATTATTTTGCCATTTTCATCACTGTAGTGCAATCTCGGAGTTGGTATATTTAAGTAGGGGGGTGTGGGGGGCATAGCCCTCCACTTTATGTAATGTTTTAAAGGTTTTTTTCTTTTTTGGAACAGCGATTTTTTTTCCCTGGGAAAAAAATCGCTGATCTAAGTGTTCGGGATTGCAAGCTTTCACTTACATGGGGTCGATAAATCAGCATTCGCTTTTTTTAAGCATTCACTGATTTAATATAGACCCGAAATTTCATACCTCCTCTCAAATGTCCAGATTTTTGTCTTATATTTTTGGTCCATTTTTTATAAAATTGTGGTTTTTCTGGCAAACTAGTGGCAAATCAGTAAAGACTGAAGTTAGAAAATAATGAAAGACATTTCAGTTTCAAACTTCATACCCTTCAGAAAATTCATGCTAATGCAAAATTTGTTATTCTATCAACTTTCTAATTTTGGAAAAGTAATATTTAAAAATAGTCCCTATTTTTGGGCCTTTGTCCAGATTTCTTGCTGTAAGAGTTGAGAGGTGTATCTGTGTGCTCACACGCACAAAGGTTCATAGGTGTGCACTAGGCTAATGGCCCTGGAGCCCTCACAAGCCTAGCCCACAAAAGTGCCCTGGCAACGTGCTGCTCGACATTAGCTCCCAGTACCTCTATCCAGTAGCACCACTGGAGTGGTACCCAGGGTGAACTTTCTGTTACCCATCCACTCATCGAGATTTCTCTTGAAAAGGACCAATGAGGTGCTCTGTTTGACATGTATAGGAAGCCTATTACAAAGCATGGGCAGTCTCTGGGTGACAAACCTGTCCCTCCCAGCATATTCTGTTCATTGAGGTAATGAGGTTGAGGTCTCTGGAGCGTGTGTTGCAGAAGGATTGGGATTTCTTCAGGTGTAGCATTTCAAGCAGGGCTGGGTCAGACATGGCTTTGTAAGTCAAGCACAGATCACCTCTAAGTATACGATAAGAGATGGAGAATAGTTGACGTTTCTTGAGTCTGTCCTTTTAGGACATGTGTTTAAGGCCTAGGATCCTCTTTGTGAGTTACTTTTGTGACCTCTCTTGTTGTTGCAGGTGTTTAGTGAGGTACATGCCAAATGGCGCATTGTACTCGATGATTGGCTTAATGAGGGAAGAGTAGAGGGAGACAATGACCTCTTTCTTCCTGGATGCAAAACCCTTAGTAATGAGATGTGCCACATAGAAGGACTTTCTGACCACAGTGGCAATGTGGTGGTCGAAGGAGAGGTTGCTGTCAACCTGGGTGCCCAGATCTCTTATAACACCTTCAGTGTTCGGTGGGCTCCGATCGATGTGGTAATTAGTGGGAACTGAGCTTTTACCAAAGGGGATGTCGATGCATTTTTTGGCATTAAGCGTAAGGTCATGGCAATGACACCAGTCACTGGTCTCAGTGAGGTCTTTCTCTGTAGGATGTCCGCATCACTTGGGGAGTTAATAATTGCTCTCAGCATGCAGTTGTCTGCAAACTTATACTATTAATGCTCTCACATAACTAGACAGTGCTCCTGGGTAACCCTTAGAACAGGTACTTGTGTGCAGTAGGTTAACCCAGTTAACAAATAAATAGATAAAAAAAATCAATGCTATTTAGTTACAGTTACTCAAATATTAGTACACTGACAAGATGAGCTTTGTTTCCTTCAAGTCTCTGTGTTATAGGTAGGAAAAAGATTGCAGATATAATACAGTGTTTTTTTATAATAAAATATTTACAAATGTTTGATGTACCATAAGGGAAAAATCATTTGACAGTTGGCTTAATTTCTGGTGTCATTCCAGGGGGATCCAGTACCTGACAGCCTGGGAAGATATGATCGACAGACCATGATGCTTTGCCAGAGATGGCCTGCATCTGTCTCATCTGGGCTTCAGGCTTCTGGCTAAGGCTCTTGCCTCCCCTATAGTGCCTTTTTCAGGAAAAGTGATGAGGTTAAAACTACCAGCATAAAAATTTCAACAAAACACAAATTAAAGGTCATGCTGCTTAACGGCTAGGAGTCTAAACATGAAACTGCACTCATTGCAAGCATTCCTAATCCTGGAAAATGCTGACATCCATGCAGATACAGAAACCTGGTTCAAAGCTACGGAGAGCATCCCAGCCTTACCTGGTTACTCATCATTCAGACCCCAAACTGTGGGCAGTAAAGCCAAAGGAGGTGGAGTTTCAATATACATTAAAGACATACACACCTCCAGGTTGGTCAAACATTATGACGCACAAGAGACACTCGAGGTGCAGTTAACCATTGACAAGACCACTAATCAAATCATAGCTAGCTAGCTACCTTCCCCCAAGTCTGACTCAATATGCCTAATCCATCTATTTGGACCTGTTCGAATCTATCAGGATTCAACCCTTTACCCTGATCCTGGGAGACTTTAATTTCCCAAACATAGACTGGATGAACTACTCATGCCAGAACACAAATGCCCAGAGATTCCTTGATTTTGTCAATGCAAATGCCTTCGAACAACTAGTCGATACCCCCACAAGGGGTAATATCATCTTGGACTTAGTATTAACCAACATGAGTAACCACTGCAGCATCCCTATATTATCATCCTCCCTGGAAAGATCCGACCACAAAGCGGTCACTTTCAAAGTCACCATGTCCCCCAACCCATTTCGAGCTAGGATCAGACATAAAAAATTCTCCAAAGCTGATTACAGCCTACTGAGGGATGGTATAAACAGCTTCACAGCCCCCTCCCCCTCTGTAGGAACTAGCACCAATATCCAAAAGTACACTAAAGCACTATATGAGCATTTATATAGATGCATGGAATCAGGGATAAGAGACAGGACTAAATCATCCTCCGCAAGGAAGAGTGAACCTGTGAGGTGGACATCTGCAATAAATAAACTCTATAACAAAAGGAAAAAAACTGCTGTCGAAGACCAAGAAGGAGCAAGTGCCCAGTTGGAAGCAATGTCCTTAGCTCAAACAAGCAAATAAGACCACTAGTGAAATCCTCCAAAGCAAACTTCGAGTCCAAATTGGCCACATCAGCTAGAGATAATCATAAGACCTTCTTCACATATGTCCACAACCTCAAAGGAAGCACCCAGATCTGTTCAGAACTGGTGGTCAAGGACACCACATATACAAATGCCGTAGATATAGCAAACTTGCTGGCTGACAGATTCAGTGAAAACATTACTCGTCTGTCCCCCCCATCAGTAAATCAGAACATCCCGAGTACCTGCACCCTTCCCCTTATATCTGGGGAATAGGTCATCACTGCTCTCTCAGGCAAAAAATACAGCCTCCATGGGACCCGATAACATCCCAGGCTGCATCCTACGTGAACTCAGGCAGGAACTTGCAGCACCATTAGGCACCCTATTCAACCAAAGCCGGAGTACTGGTTTCATCCCAGCTGAGTGGAGTACAGCCACTGTCATCCCTTTACACAAAGGTGGAGCGTCCACTGATCCAGGAAATTATAGACCCATCAGCCTAACTAGCTTGATCTGCAAGGCCATGGAACAGATTCTCATGGACCTTATTAACAAGGACAGTGGCAACCTCCAAACACTTGAATCCACACAGTTTGGCTTCATCAAGGGTAGGTCATGTCTGCTAAAACTGGTCGACTTCTTTGAGACAGTCACCAAAGCCAAGGACGAGGCAAAGACTGTGCACACTGCTTACCTTGACCTGGCCAAAGCTTTTTACACTATTCTCCACTCGGGCATAATAGATAAATTCTCCCAACTAGATATCAATCCATATGTTACCAGATGGGTAGCAAACTGGCTCACTGATGGAACCCATGTAGTCAAAATAGGGGAAGCCACCGCAAGCAGTAGAGCCGTAACAAGTGGCGTGCCCCAGGGTTTGGTCTTGGGGCCTCTGTTATTTGGGATATACTTTTCTGAAGTGCAGACCAAAACCAGTGGGCTATGGCTGACCATATTTGCAAATTACTGCAAGCTGGGTGCTGTCATCGATTCCCCTAGTGATGTGAACATCCTTAAAGAGGGTCTCACTCAGACAAATGACTGGTGCCAGAAACATGGCCTCAAGCTGAATACCAAAAAATGCATCATCACCTTTGGGGAGAGAGTGACATCCCCATGAATTATCACATTAATAACAACGTTCTAAGGACTCAATCATTTGTGAGGGATTTGGGCACCCAGGTTGATAGCAATCTGACTTTTGACCACCATGTTGCTTCCGTGGAACAGAAAGCCTTCTACACGGCCCACCTCATAAATAAGGGTATCTCATCCAGGAAAAAGGTCGTAACATCCCTGTATTTTTCCCTTATAAGGCCCATTATTGAATACAACGCACCTTTCGGTATGTACCTCGCAAAGCACATGCAGCAGCTGGAGTGACCACAGTGGTTCCTTACCAGGAGAATCCAGGGCCTCAAACATCTACCATACACAGGTAGGCTAAAAGCCCTATCCCTCTACTCAGTTTCATACAGACTCCTCCGAGGTGACCTCTGTCTGGCATACAAGGTTATCATGGATCCACCTTGATGGGACTGCTGCATATCCGCAAGTCAAGCTCCACTCAAGTTACCCGCACACATGGCCTCAACCTGGTCTGTGACATCAACAGGACTTGTTGGCGGGACAGATTTGTATCCCAGAGACTACCTCATCTACAGAATAGACTCCCTCTCCACATCGAGCAGAGCAGCTCTTTACCCCTTTTTAAGCGCAACCTGGATAACTGGATGGGAAATAGAAAATAGACCCCTGGGATTCCACCCGTCTCCCTACTGGACAGGGGCATTGGGTGCTGATTTGTCTAAACATGGGCTAAACTCTTGGCTAGGCTTATAAGGGCCTCAGGGCCAATAGCCCAGTAACCTCCTATGACCAACTTGGGATCTGGCGAAAAATGGCCCAAGAGTTTTCTGACTTGAAGAAGAGTGATTTTTTAAAGTAAAAGTAAAAAGAATCTGGTAAAGAGTAAAATGGGATAAGTGGGGAAATCCATGAGAGGTTGGGTGAAAGCAAGAAGTTTCAAGTTGGGTGAAAGCAGGATGTTTTAAGTTAGGGGACAGCAGGAAGTTTCAAGACAGACAGCAGTCTTTGGTGACTGGTCCACTAACAGTTGGTGTCTGCCACCATCCAATCTATTTAGGTGGGTCTTAAGTGAGCATCTGTTCATAAACTGGTCTTTAATATGAAACTCGGGCATCAACTATTTTTCTCTCTATTTTTTTTTTAAACCATACAGACTCTGTAATGTTCTTCCATTTCCATCCTGCTGCTGTTTTCCCCTAATCTACTATGCTTTGGAAAAGAGAAACAAATTCTGCACATAATTGAACTGAAATGTCTATGCTTTATTTAAGTAAATACATTTTATTTATTTATTATTATTTATTTGACATTTGTTAACCGGGTTGGTCCAACTGGGCCAGGAGCCCACTGAGAGCCCATTTTCAGTGGAGACCCGAGGAGAAAAGCTCCAATACAGAGAAGTACAAAACAAACAAGATAAAAAAAATATTTTTTTTAGTACAGTGAAAAAGAACGTGATGGTCTTATATACTACATTCAGCAATTCATTGTGTAATACAAAGACATAATTCTAATAGAAAGATATAATTCTAATACAGAGAGCACTTATGTATAGCTACAAATATATACCTCTATACACATGATGTAGAAGGGTTCCTATTATGTTATCGAAAGATAATGTAATCGAATGCTCAGAACTTCGAAACAGACGCATTTCGAAGATCGCAGTACAGTGAAGATTGGGATCTTTGCCATTTCCTCACTGCAGTGCAATCTCGGAGTTGGAATATATATTTAGCAGTGGGGGCTTCTAAAAACTTCGATATGCAGCCGTTTTGAGTGTTTGATTTGAACCCATGTAGAAGTCAAGGTAATGAGTATAAATTGTTGGTAGAATTAAGTGTTAAAAAGGAAAGTTATGAAATGGTGGAGTGAGATGTGTGTAGAGATGAAGTGAGTAAAAAAGTCACACAGAAAAACCAATTGGTTAAAAAACAAAAAGAAACATCTAGCAAAGCTATACTTTCCACTACGTGCTTCCTTAAACTTCTTACATTAGAGGCAACATGGGATATATGCAAATTACCTTTAAGGACATCAGATGTTTCAGCTAAATGGCAATTCTAAACGTCTATGACCTTCTTTTAAGTCTACTTGAGACAAATTCAGACCAACAAAGCCAAACAACACTAGCTGTGGACATGCATGTTTCTCCTTTATTAAGGCATCATCAACACAGCATACATGAAACATTTGATTAATATTTGGAAACACAGGGTTGTTGTACCCAACTGATATCCATAAATCTTAGGGTGACTGCAAAATATCCCAACTAACAAACTAAAACAATGAGTAAAAAGGTCACACAGAAAAAAACAATTGGTTAAAAAACAAAAAGAAAAATCTAGCAAAGCTAGACTTTTCACTGTGTGATTCCTTAAACCTCTTGTATTAGAGGCAACATGGGATATATGCAAATTACCCTTTAAAAATGAGAAAAGTCATGGACATTCAGAATTGCCATTTAGCTGAAACAGCTGATGTCCTTAAAGGGTAATTTGCATATATCCCATGCTACCTCTAATAAACTCTTTTTCAGCTTTTCCCAGTTAAGGGTTGCCACAGCAGAACTCCGGTCCATTAATGACTGGCAGTGAATTTTAACAGTGTCAAGTTGCCAGTCCGGCACCCAACCTTCAAAGAAGGCACACCCACACACGCTCGCACCTACCTGCATATCTTTAAATTTACTCAACTGCAGGGAGGACATACAGACTCTGCACAGAAGGCACTCCAGCCGAGAATCGAACCAGAAAACCTCTTGCTGTGAGGTGACAATGCTAACCACTGCACCACCACAGAATCAATACAAGAGGTTTAAGAAATCACACAGTGGAAAGTCTTAGCTTTGCTACATTTTTCTTTTTGTTTTTTAACCAATGTGTACAGATGTAGTGGTAATACAGAAGTGTATATGGTCAGGTAGGGTTCTGACAGGGGCAGGACTTTGTGTTGAGTAGGTGTAGGTGTAGCCTAAGTTCCTTTTTGAAGTGATTAAGGTGGGGGATGGATCTTATGTGTGAGGGGAGTTTACTCCAGGCTTGGGCTACAGTGCATTTGTATAGCACATGCATTTGTATAAATACATTCTAGAACATGTAAGCTCAAATGTATATGTATGCAAAACTCTGTGGAATGCAAACGGTTTTTAATAAACGTGTTTTGAATTATGGAACTGTGAAGCTGTTCTCTCTACCACACTACCCAGTCAAATTTTCCCGGTTCAAATAAGTAAATAATATACACAAATAAACCATACTTCATTAAATCGTTTAAAGTCTTTGAAAATTTTACTGTATCTTCCTCCTGCCTTCTTTCTTCAGGAGTATGTAAATTCAAAACTCAGTTTCAAACAGTCTCTCATTTTATGTCACTCACTGCAGTTCCTGGAAAACTTTCGCTCCTTTTCTGAATAGCTTTACTCTATATTTTAAAGTAGGTGGCATCTCCACAGCTATGCAGAATACACCATATGGGGTCTTGCCAGATGTCAGTACAGTAAGACAATATTTCTTCCTCTCCTGAACATACCAGCATCCCATATATTAGTTCAATTTCCTGGAAGACAACCCCTCAAGAACAGAATGTGGTTACAACAACTTCTCATCAGGAGTATGACATCACCAGCAAGACCATTAGGAAACCAGTATATCCCAACTAGAGCATACCCTCAGTAATTACCCAAATAAGCTAAAGCCATTGCTATAATTAGAATAGCTATACTTCTCCATAGAGAACTGCAAACCCTTAAACTGCTTCCTAGAACGTGTTTGGCATGGAACGTTCCACTTTATTGTTCCTATGAACATCTGCTTTAGCTTCAGCCCTCACAGCTGTCTTACTTATGAATTTGCTTTGCTGTCATGACAAGCACTAGATTTTCTTAAGATGCAGATACAGGAGCTTTTTTATTAGTTTTAAGTGTTCTTCACAAAGACCTAATACTTTTACTGCAGTGTACATTTGTAAAGTTACAACATGCAATATCAGTGCAACAGGTGAGGAACAGAAAAGCTGCATTTAATCACGCCATGTGCACAAATGACATATATGCAGATGCCATCAGAGCACTCAAGAACAAAACAGTGGGATGTGGGAATTTTTGCAAAGGCATACACACACATTCTTCAAAGACCCTGAAAAAACCATAACATTTGTCAAACTAAAAATGAAAGATAATAGACAAGACAAGAGTCAATGTTTAAGAGGAGGTAAAGGGGCTGGGTTCTTCCACAGAAGAAAAAAAGGGTAAGCGGGTTACTGAAAGGAAACCTTTGGACAGCCACTGTCCAAGTATGTGGAGGTTACAAAGGAATAGAAAGGTGGTATACACCCCTAGAACAGACTGCTGCTGCTGCAGAAACAGTGGTGAAAGGAACAGGCAAGAGTCTGGATCAGCATTATCAGCATCAAAAATAAAATGGTCCTGGTACAAACATTATTATTAAAGCAACGCATGAAAAGGATTCAAAATGCTGGTACTACGGAGCCAAGTGTAGAGGAAGGTGCCAGAATTGCAGATTACCTCTATAAGGGTAAGCAAGAGAAGTGGAAAAGAAGACAAAGGAATCCAATTTTGATAGACCACAAGTCCAGTTTATTAAGAGTTCTATTAATGCATGGTGATCATTCCATATAAGCTCCTGAGGAAGAAGAACTAACATGATTTAAAAAAAAACAGCATAAAAGGAAACTTAGGATGTGAGCTAAAAGACAGGAAGCGGTATTAAGAAAGACTGATAATTTAGTGCAGGGGATTAATGCTATGAGTTGGTTGCTAACCAGCTTCATCCTGCAGTCCGGACCATACCACAAAAGGAGGGAGAGTATCAATATTCGTCAAAGATACCCACACCTCCAGGTTGGTGGCACAGCACGAAGCATCAGAGACTATCCATGTGCAACTAACAGTGGGTAAAACTGCCTTCCAGTTTATAGCCTGCTACAGACCACCCTCCCAAACCCAGGAACCCCACTCGGCCTTCCTGAGGACACTGGAAAATATGAAGGTCTCCAAAGATCATTATATTAGGCGACTTCAACTACCCAAACATAGACTGGGAGCATTACTCTAGCTCCAACACCCTAGCCCAAAGGTTCCTAGAATTGATAAACTCATATGCTATGGAACAACTTGTTACCACTCCCACAAGAGGGGAAAACATACTGGACCTGATCATCACCAACATGGGGACTTTATGCTCCAGACCAGAAGTGTATCCCTCACTGGTAAGATCAGACCATAAACTAATCTCACTGGATATTCACATCCCGACTCCACCCCCTGCCCTGAAAACCAAAGTGAAAAACTTCTCTAAAGCAAATTTCACACTCCTCAAAACCGAGGTGGAATCCTTCAAAGCCCCCGGGCCTGTGGAAAATATGGCCCAGACCGCAGAATCCTTTATAAACGCATTCTATGAACACCTTCAGGAATGCATGGATCATGCAATCCCAAATAAAACCAAGACCCAATCCTCCAAAGGCAGACGTCCTGTCTGGTGGACTCCAGCCATAAACAAACTATACAATAGAAGGAGGAAGCTACTACATGATAGAGCAAAATCCCAAAAAGGGAAGGCATCTCTGATCAGTATTAGCAAAAAACTATGGGCACTCATAAAATCGTCTAAGGCCAGCTTCGAGAGAAACATTGCACAGGACACTAAGGATAATCACAAGGCTTTCTTTAGTTATGTTAGGAACCTGGGTGGGAATTCCAAGATATGCTCAGAATTAGTCCAAAATTACCAAAAATACACCGAACCCACAGACATTGCCAACATCCTAGCTGACAGGTTCAACGCAAACTTCTCCACCCCCTCCCCACCAAAAGGGCAAATATTTATCCCAGCAGAGTGCTGCCCTCCTGACATCTCAGATGCTCAGGTAAGAGCTGCCCTCTCCAAAGCAAAAAAACACAGCATCAATGGGACCAGATGGTGTCTCGGGCTGCGTCCTACATGAACTCCAAGAAGAGCTAAACCCAAACATAAAACTACTGTTCAATCTTAGCCTTACTACAGGATATGTACCCAAAGAGTGGCGTACAGCAACAGTGGTCCCTCTCAACAAAGGTGGTGCCTCAACGGATCCTGGAAACTATTGCCCCATAAGCCTGACTAGCAAAGCTATGGAAAGGATCATCATGGACCTCATAAATAAAGATATTGGGGACCTAAAGACACTGGATCCTACCCAGTTCGGCTTTGTTTAGGGCAGATCCTGCCTCTTAAACCTGGTTGATTTCTTTGAAAAAGTCACCAAGGCCATTGACGAGGGGAAGGTGGTCCACACAGCCTACCTGGACCTCGCAAAAGCCTTCGATACAATACCCCACTCGGGCTCACCAGCTTAAATATAAACCCCTATGTCACTAGATGGGTTGCAAACTGGCTCAAGGACAGAACCCACATGGTTAGAATTGCTGGAGCCATGTCAGACTACAAACCAGTTACAAGTGGCGTCCCACAAGGCTCAGTCCTGGGACCTCTCTTGTTCGGTATATATTTCTTGGAGGTACAGGCCAACACGGAAGGACTGTGGCTGACTAAGTTCGCAGATGACTGCAAACTGGGTGCCATAATCGACTCTCCAGCCGACACAAGCATTCTCTAAAAGGGCCTCATAGAAACAGACAACTGGTGCCAGAGCCATGGCCTCAAGCTAAACGTCAAAAAGTGTAAAGTCATCCCCTTTGGCAAAAACAAAGTGCCTACAAATTACCACATAGGTGGTAATCCATTAAGTACAGAAGTAGTAATTAGGGACCTGGGGACCCAAGTTGATAGCAATCTCTCATTTGACAACCACGTGGCCAAAGTGGTTAGAAAAACATTTTATATAGCCCACCTAATCATGAAGGGATTCACATCTAGATCAGGGGAGGTCATCGTGCCTCTTTACTCATCCCTCATCAGGCCCATAATTGAGTACAATGCCCCTTTCGGGATGTACCTTACCAGACACCTGCAGCAACTGGAAAGACCCCAAAAGTACCTCACCAAGAGGATCATAGGGCTCAAACAGATGCCATATGCTGCCCGGTTAAAGAAACTCCAGCTCTACTCAGTGGCATACCGCCTGCTCAGAGGCGATCTGTGCCTGATGTATAAAGCCATGTCCAACCCAGAATTAATGGACATGCTGCACCTCAGAAAATCCAAATCCCATCGAGCTACGCTCGAGAGACTTGAACCTCAGCACTGAAATAAATAGGACATGCTGGAGGGACAGATTCATAACCCAGAGGCTCCCTTCACTCTGGAATAAAATCCCAGTCCAGGTTAGGCAGAGTCCCTCACTGACTCTCTTCAAGAGGAATCTTGATGAGTGGATGGGAGATCGTAGGTTTACCCCGGGTATCACTTCTGTGTCACTGTTAGACAGAGGCACAGTATACTAACCTCGAAAAAGGGCATAGCAAAATTAATTTAAAATGGGTGGCGAAAGCCAAACACACTCTGGCTATGCTTATAAATGCCGTAGGGCAGATAGCCTAGTATGAACCTATGAACCTATGACTCCTTTAACCTCCATCTGCCTACTGTGTGCTTCTCAAGAAGTCGCATACAGTAATCATGGAGCTCTGACGAAAATCTGTCTCAGCCCAGCCAAAGACGACTTCTCTTTCGGCTGTTCCCATTAGGGTTCACCACAGCGGATCATCTGTTTCCATTTCTTCCTGTCCTCTGCATCTTGCTCTGTCACACCAACAGCCTGCATGTCCTCTCTCACCACGTCCATAAACCTTATCTTAGGCCTTCCTCTTTTCCTCTTACCCGGCAGCTCCATCCTTAGCATCCTTTTCCCAATATACCCATCATCCCTCCTCAGCACATGTCCAAACCAACGCAATCTCGCCTGTCTGACTTTGTCTCCAAACCGTCCAACTTGAGCTGACCCTATAACATACTGATTCCTAATCCTGTCCATCCTTGTCACACCCAGTCCAAATCTTAACATCTTTAACTCTGCCACTTCCAGCTCTGACTCCTGCCTTTTTGTCAATGCTACCGTCTCCAACCCATACAACATAGCTGGTTTCACTACCCTCTTGTAGACCTTCCCTTTCACTCTTACTGGTACCCGTTTGTCACAAATCACTCCTGACACTCTTCTCCACCCATTCCACCCAGCCTGTACTCTCTTCTTCACCTCTCTTCCACACTCACCATTACTCTGAACTGTTGATCCCAAGTATTTAAACTCATCCACCTTCATCAACTCTTCTTTCTGCATCCTCACCATTCCTCTACCCTCCCTCTCATTCACACACACAAATTCTGTCTTACACCTGCTGACCTTCATTCCTCTCCTCTCTAGAGCATATCTCCACCTCTCTAGGGTCTCCTCAACCTGGTCCCTACTCTCACTACAGATCACAATGTCATCTGCAAACATCATAGTCCATGGGGCCTCCTGTCTGAGCTCGTCTGTCAACTTGTCCATCACCATTACAAATAAGAAAGGGCTCAGAGCTGATCCTTGATGTAATCCCACTTCCACCTTAAATGGATCTGTCACTCCCACTCCAGACCACCACTGTCACACTACCCTCATACATATCCTGCACCACTCTTACATACTTCTCTGCCACTCCTGACTTCCTCATACAATACCACAACTCCTCTATAGGCACCCTATCATATGCTTTTCTCCACGTCCACAAAGACACAATGCAACTCCTTCTGACCTTCCCTATATTTTTCCATCAACAGTCTCAGAGCAAACATCACATCTTTAGTGCTCTTTCCCGGCATGAAACCATACTGCTGATCGCTAATCATCACCTCCTCCCTTAACCTAGCTTCCAATACTCTTTCCCATAACTTCAAGCTGTGACTGATCAGTTTTATCCCTTTGTAGT
Organism: Protopterus annectens; assembly: GCF_019279795.1. NCBI lineage: Eukaryota > Metazoa > Chordata > Ceratodontiformes > Protopteridae > Protopterus > Protopterus annectens. The sequence goes on along the minus strand of NC_056729.1, from coordinate 1,705,612,406 downwards.
TACTACAACTCTGCACATTACCCTTATTCTTAAAAATAGGTACCACAACACTTTTTGTCTACTCCTCAGGTATCTTCTGAATTTCCAGGATTTCAGTAAACAGTCTGGTTAAGAACTCCACTGCCATTTTTCCTAAGCACCTCCGTGCTTCCACTGGTATGTCATCTGGACCAACAGCCTTTCCATTTTTCATCCTCTTCATAGCTGTCCGTACTTCCTCCTTGCTAATCTGTTTCACTTCCTGATTCACCCACATCATCCAACCTTCTCTCTCTCTCATTCTCTTCATTAATCAGCCCCTCAAAGTACTCTTTCCACCCAGTACTCTTTCAGCCCAGCTAAAGACACAGTTAAAAAAAAAAAAAAAAAACATTCATATGAAAAGAAAAGATAATTATGGAAATCATTGTAAGAGACTACTTTAATAATATTGACAGCATTTTCACAGTCGGACATAAAGTATATCTGGCTATGATAAAGTGTGAGCTGCTTGACAAAAGAACTGTGAAATACCTCATTTGATGTTAAACATCAATACAAGGTATAGAGTAGAGAAACAGAATCTAAAGAGGAAAGAAAACAGACTAATACAGACTAATAGATGTGGAGTTATATGATATGAAATGCGGTGATTAAAACAAAACACGGGAATTGTTAAAATCAAAAGGCTATGGACTGATGCACATGCGGGTATATAATTAATAAGTAAGCTGACCTAATGGTAAAATGGAGGAAATATTATAATAGGAGGTGGATCACTGGATGGAAGGTGCATCCAAAGGTGTGACAGATGGAGAGTTCAGAGAGGAAAGGTAACAAAAACCTGTGCAGAAAAGATGTACAAGGGCAAACAGGATTTCTTCAAGAATAATATGGCAGCTTGGTGCACAAGTCAGATAGCCCACTTACAAGGCTCTTTAATTTACAAACAGTTGGCACACTCTAATAGTGAAGGCTTTAATTTATGAACAGTGGGCACACACTAATAACTAGGCATGAAGGGGCTGACATCATCAACCATGTACGACATTGAGTTTTAACACAAATACTCCTACACAAATCTTTTACTTATTTTTTAATTTACTTACCTCAGCTAGAGGAGCTTGAGTATCTTGGCATCTTTCTCAAGACTGTAGGCAGATGGAACTGAATGTCTGACAAGCTGATGGGTGCAGCTGCACTCATAATGCAGGCTCTGCAGAAGACTATGGTGGTGAAATGAGAAATCAGTCAAAGGATAACATTCTCAACTTAGTAGTAAATCTAAGTCCCTACCTCACCTATGGTAATAAGTCATGGGTAGGGACTAGAAGGATGAGATCACAGGCACAAGCATCAGAACGATTAATTCATTCTTAGGGTAGGGGATTACTCTCTATGACACAGTGAGGAGCTCAGCAATCTGGGAGGATCTCAGAGTACAGCTACTGGTCCTCTGGGATGAGAGAGTTAAAGTGGTTTGGGTACATGTAAGGATGCCTTCTGGGTGCCTCCCAAGGAGCAGTACCCAGCACAGCTCATGGAGGGGAAGCTGCTGGGGCTTACTGTAAGTTGTTTGGGTCACCATAGGTTGTGTTATAGCTGACTGAGCATGACAGTCCAAACTGACAGTTGCTTGTGTCACTTGTTGTTTGAGACCCACATCAGCACGATGCTGCTCCTTGTATGTATCTCTTTAGTAGGTAAGTGCTGCAATCATGCAGCTTCCCAGACAAAGACAGACAGGCTTTATGCCACTGGTCAGTAAGCATTCTTATTCTGAGGAGCAGTGACCTCAAAGTGAGAACAGAGTAAAGGGACCATGAGGATCTTTCCAAAAGGGGGCTCGTCACCCTACAAATACCAATCACTTCTCATTGCATCTGCTTATATCTTGCATGCTCTCCACTACAAGCAGTTTGAGTTTGCATGTACTTGAACTCATGCAATACAAGTAATTGTTGCTAAATTTCTGTCATGTAAGTACAGATGAGGTGAGAAGACAGAATGGAAGCAGCCCTAGGGCAGACCTGGTCATTATATCCCTCATTTTGCCTGTAAATGCACGGGGAACTCACAGGATGAGCTGAAGACAGTCATTATTGATAAGGAAATTTAGTTGACCCTGCTTCAGTTTGCTACTATCACAACCATTACCAGGCAAAGTAGTTTATAAAATGGATTGATCGCTTTTTGCTGACCCTGAAGAACCTGGAAATAGCGGCTGGTAATAATCCTTGCAGAGTATGGTTCTTAGAACCGAAACTACTATGGCTTTGTGGGATGAAGATCCAGTCAAACAAAACTGATTCAGTATTACAACTAGGTTACAGAGCAGGCAGAAAAACAACAAGGGTACTGAAGCTGATAAGATTTGCCAAAATACTGTCTGACTCTGTGCATCAGCCCAGGCTCAAATGTTTTAGAGTACAATAGAGAATGTGCAACAAAAATATCATTAAGATATGTGGAATCAAGCCACTGACAAGTGAAGTACTTACTACAAAAGCCCACTCTCCACTCAGCCTTATTAGAAAAGCCCACTCTCCACTCAGCACTATTTGCAATGGGGGTGATTATCTCCCCCTAACTGGAAAACGCAACTTGCACACTAATGACTTTACAGTTAAAACAAACTATGGAGATCCAAACAACTTACAATAAACCCCTGTGGCTTCCTCTCCGTGAGTTGTGCTGAGAGGAGGAGGAGGAGTCTACATCAGAACCTAGACCATCCACTGCAGTGAACCCACATATGAAAGTTTAGGGTTTGGTAAAACCAATTTAAGATCATTTATGTTAATAGCAGCAGTCTGCATTTAAAGTGGAACCTGTGTGTTGAGAGACAGCCTTACAAGACTATCTGCAATTATATAGAGCTGAGTATATTTTTCTGTATTATTCTGTATTATAGAGCTAAATTGTTGCTTAGATATCTGTTGTCTTAGTGTTCTGCAAATATACAGAGATCAGTATATATTTTTTTGGTTTTATAATTTGCACTCTGATTCCTCACATCTCTGTTGAAACTTCCCCACCCCGTTTTTGGTTGTAGTTTAAATTTGGTGGCATTTGCAGTGCCCGCCCCACTGCAGATTTGATCTAGGACACTCCCCCAGTCCCATCTTTTTACCGCATTCTACCTAATAAACCCTTTCTGCACTTGCTTTTAGTCCTTTTTAATTTAATTACATTTTTTCAAACTGTGTGTGGACTAATATTGCTACATGCTCATGTGTGCCAGCTTGCACTGCATGTGAATTGTTTTTACTACTGTTTTTGCTACTTTTCTGAAAAAATAAAAATTGTAAGCCTGTTTCCTACCTTTCCTGTAATTAGTGTTTCAGATACAGATTTGCTGTATCCAGGACTATTTGTAAGCTTCTGAGCCCCCAAGCCTTTCTGTGTTGGAGGGAAGTCTTCTAGCTTATCAGTGGGAGTGGTAACCACTAGGTAACCTGTCTACCACATAAGGAGTGGTTCTGGCCCAGAATTTGTAGTTATTGGCCATTTGGGCGGTCTTCCATCTCTCTCAACTTTCTGATTTGAAGGCCTGCATTTGCACTTGTTTCTGTCCTGTAACTCCTGGGCCCATCTCATTTGCTCACTCAAAAAAAAAAAAATGATCTGCTTTTACTGTATTTGTGTTTCTTCCTACTTTATTTTGCTTTTGCGTCATCTTAAAAGTACTCAATTGTATTATTACTGCTTGGTGTAACTCATTCTAAGCCTTTCAGTTTAAGCACTTGGGCTTCAGACCAGTTGTTTTACATTAGGAAGGTTTGTGGTCTGCACTGTGATGGCAGGACAGGTAGCTTACATCCTTCTAATGGGAACTGCTGATTGAGGGCTCAGTGTCTGTTATTCTAAAAGTGTATTAATTCTGTTTTAAGCACTTGGGCTTCAGGCCTGTTATTTTACATTAAAAGGGTTTGTGGTCTGCACTCTTGTGGGAGGAGAGGCCGGACTCTGCCCTTCTAGCTGGGAATTTCTGGTTAAAGGCTTATAGTGCCTGCATATCTAAACTGCTTCTTACTGAAATTGGTACACCTTGTTTGCTGTAGCATAGACTAGATCCAGGCCTGCTGAATCTAGCTTTGTTTGTATAACTTGAGCACTAATCCAGGCATTCTTTAAAGTATTCAATTGTATTTATTACTGCTTGGTAGTAACTTGATTAAAGTGTAGCTATCATTCTAAGTCTTTTGGATTAAGCACTTGGGCTTCAGATCAGTTGTTTTACATTAGGAAGGTTTGTGGCCTGCACTGTGGTGTCAGGACAGGTAGCTTACATCCTTCTAAGTTGGGAACTGCTGACTGAGAGCTCAGTGTCTGTTATTCTAAAAGTGTATTAATTCTGGTTTAAGCACTTGCCAGTTATTTTACATTAAAAGCTCTCAAACTTTACTCTATATATTGGAACTTTTCTCAAGTGTTTTTATCTCAAGAATGTAAATCTACCTGTTTTTATTTTTATTTTGTTTTGTATTCCTTTTTTACCACGTAACAATATTTTATACTTTGTATATCTGTGTGGAGCTTTTCTCCCCGGGCCTCTACTGAAAATGGAAATATATTCAGCTAGACTAGCCCGGTCAACAAATGTAAAATAAAAATAAATAAAATAAAAGGGTTCGTGATCTGCACTCTTGTGGGAGGAGAGGCTGGACTCTGCCCTTCTAAGCTGGGAATTACTGGTTAAAGGCTTATAGTGCCTGCATATTTGAACTGCTTCTTACTAAAATTGGTACACCTTGTTTGCTGTAGCATAGACTAGATCCAGGCCTGCTGAATCTAGCTTTGTTTGTATAACTTGAGCACTAATCCAGGCATTCTTTAAAGTATTCAATTGTATTTATTACTGCTTGGTAGTAACTTGATTAAAGTGTAGCTATCATTCTAAGTCTTTTGGATTAAGCACTTGGGCTTCAAGCCAGTTGTTTTACATTAGGAAGGTTTGTGGCCTGCACTGTGGTGGCAGGACAGGTAGCTTACATCCTTCTAAGTTGTGAACTGCTGATTGAGGGCTCAGTGTCTGTTATTCTAAAAGTGTATTAGTTCTGGTTTAAGCACTTGGGCTTCAGGCCAGTTATTTTACATTAAGAAGGTTTGTGGTCTGCACTCTTGTGGGAGGAGAGGCTGGACTCTGCCCTTCTGAGCTGGGAATTTCTGTTTAAAGGCTTATAGTGCCTGCATATCTGAACTGTTTCTTACTGAAATTGGTACACCTTGTTTGCTGTAGCACAGACTAGATCCAGGCCTGCTGAATCTAGCTTTATTTGTATGCTTGTTTGTTTGCTTGTTATTTCCCTGAATTGCTAATACCACATACAACATGGCTTTTCAGCACTTCTGTGGATCCCTAGTGATATCTGCATTGCTTACTGTACTTATTTCCTTGTTTCACTTGAAAGAAAGTTACTGTTTGTCATTTTTGCATTTAAGTTACCTGTAACACATTGCATTTAAGTTACCTGGCACTTGCTCACTAAAGCAATTATATAAGTCAACACTAAAATATTAAAAGCACTACACCCTCACAAACTCCCCTTGAGTACCTCGTTCCCCATTGGCCCTTTTTTTTCAATTATGAAGGAATTCCCAATACTATTCTAGCATGTCCAAAGGTCAGTTGTCAATCTCCTCTCTGGTCCAGCTGGTGAATCTGGGAATCTTGAGGCAATGTTACAACTGCCTCAAGTACACAGACAACCCTCTCCTCCTTTCAACAAATTCCAACACATGTGAGAGATGCAACCATATAGCCATACTGGAGGCTAAGCTCTCTCAACTCAGTACTGGCGAAACCGGTCAGGAGGAGAAGGAAACCACACTCACAATTCCAGTCTCACATAGACCTACCACGACAGCAAACCAAACACATAAACACACAAAAACATACTCGGAGGCTCTAAATAAAAATCTGCCAAAGCGGCAGAGACCTCCAAAGCAGACACCCAAGTAACCGCTACCCCAAAACAAAACACGTGCAACACATAGCTCACAAAGCCAGTGTGCCGAACAGTCACAGCCCTTAAGGCTAAACAACACACCTGATACACTTGTAATAGGTGACTCTATCATCAGGCACACTGACGTCCCGCTCACCAGGCTGAACAAGAAGGTCACGGTGAGCTGCCTGTCGGGCGCTAGGATCCGCCACATAACACAAGCACTCAGGTCACTACAAGGCAAGTACAAATATGACTCAGTCATTGTCCATGCTGGTGTGAATGACCCAAGACGTACCTCCCTGGACTACATGAAAAGAGACATAGAGGAGCTCTCTGAGCATGTAGCCCAGGCCGGTATGACCCTGACCTTGAGTAGCATCTTACCCTCACCAAGAATGATGCCACAATATGAAGACAAGATGATCAATTTCAACAATTGGCTTAAGTATTGGTGTCATTCAAAGGGGATCCAATGCCTGTCAGCCTGGGATGACATGCTCGACAAGCCACGATGCTTTGCTAGGGACGGCTTGCACCTGTCACCCCTGGGCTTTCGGATATTGGCAAAGGCTCTTGCTACCCCCATAGTGGCTTTTTTAGGCAAGGCTCAAAAGACAAACCTACCTCCATAGGTATCACAAGGGTTAAGAAACTAAGAGTAATGCTACTCACCGCCAGAAGTCTAAACCTAAAGATGCACACACTCGAAACACTCCTTAGCATGGAGAACATCGATATCTGTGCAGTAACAGAAACCTGGTTCAAGGCTCCCGACAGCACCCCAGCACTACCAGGTTATACCTCATACCATGCTTTTCAGCCCCAAAACTTGGACCGTACTCCAAAAGGAGGGGGAGTATCAATATCCGTCACAGATACCCACACCTCCAGGTTGGTGGCACAGCACGAGGCATCAGAGACTATCCATGTGCAACTAACAGTGGGTAAAACTGCCTTCCAGTTTATAACCTGCTACAGACCACCCTCCCAAACCCAGGAACCCCACTCGGCCTTCCTGAGAACACTGGAAAATATAAAGGTCTCTCCAAACACCATTATATTGGGCGACTTCAACTACCCAAACATAGACTGGGAGCATTACTCTAGCTCCAACACCCTAGCCCAAAGGTTCCTAGAATTTATAAACTCAAATGATATGGAACAACTTGTTACCACTTCCACAAGAGGGGAAAACATACTGGACCTGATCATCACCAACATGGGGACTCTATCCTCCAGACCAGAAGTGTATCCCTCACTGGTAAGATCAGACCATAAACTAATCTCACTGGATATTCACATCCCGACTCCACCCCCTGCCCTGAAAACCACAGTGAAAAACTTCTCTAAAGCAAATTTCACACTCCTCAAAACCGAGGTGGAATCCTTCAAAGCCCACAGGCCTGTGGAAAATACGGCCCAGACCACAGAATCCTTTGTAAACGCATTCTATGAACACTGTCAGGAATGCATGGATCATGCAATCCCAAATAAAACCAAGACCCAATCCTCCAAAGGCAGACGTCCTGTGTGGTGGACCCCAGCCATAAACAAACTATACAACAGAAGGAGGAAGCTACTACATGAGAGAGCAAAATCCCAAAAAGGGAAGGCATCTCTGATCAGTATTAGCAAAAAACTACGGGCACTCATAAAATCGTCTAAGGCCAGCTTCGAGAGAAAAATTGCACAGGACACTAAGGATAATCACAAGACTTTCTTTAATTATGTTAGGAACCTGGGTGGGAATTCCCAGATATGCTCAGAATTAGTGCAAAATGACAAAAAATACACCGAACCCACAGACATTGCCAACATCCTAGCTGACAGGTTCAGCGCAAACTTCTCCCCCCCCCCCTCCACCAAAAGGGCAAATATCTATCCCAGCAGAGTGCTACCCCCCTGACATCTCAGATGCTCAGGTAAGAGCTGCCCTCTCCAAAGCAAAAAAACACAGCATCAGTGGGACCAGACGGTGTCCCGGGCTGCGTCCTACATGAACTCCAATAAGAGCTAAACCCAAACATAAAACTACTGTTCAATCTCAGCCTTACTACAGGATATGTACCCAAAGAGTGGCGTACAGCAACAGTGGTCCCTCTCCACAAAGGTGGTGCCTCAACGGATCCTATCGCCCCATAAGCCTGACTAGCTTGGTCTGCAAAGCTATGGAAAGGATCATCATGGACCTCATAAATAAAGATATTGGGGACCTACAGACACTGGATCCTACCCAGTTCGGATTTGTTAAGGGCAGATCCTGCCTCTTAAACCTGGTTGATTTCTTTGAAACAGTCACCAAGGCCATTGAGGAGGGGAAGGTGGTCCACACAGCCTACCTGGACCTCGCAAAAGCCTTCGATACAATACCCCACTCGGGCATTATAGATAAGCTCACCAGCTTAAATATAAACCCCTATGTCACTAGATGGGTTGCAAACTGGTTCAAGGACAGAACCCACATGGTTAGAATTGCTGGAGCCATGTCAGACTCCAAACCAGTTACAAGTGGCATCCCACAAGGCTCAGTCCTGGGACCTCTCTTGTTCAGTATATATTTCTCGGAGGTACAGGCCAACATGGAAGGACTGTGGCTGACCAAATTCGCAGATGACTGCAAACTGGGCACCATAATCGACTCTCCAGCCGATACAAGCATCCTTCAAAAGGGCCTCATAGAAACAGACAACTGGTACCAGAGCCATGGCCTCAAGCTAAACGCCAAAAAGTGTATAGTCATACTCTTTGGCAAAAACAAATTACCACATAGGTGGTAATCCATTAAGTACAGAAGAAGTAATTAGGGACCTGGGGAGCCAAGTTGATAGCAATCTCTCATTTGACAACCACGTGGCCAAAGTGGTTAGAAAAACATTTTATATAGCCCACCTAATCATGAAGGGATTCACATCTAGATCAGGGGAGGTCACCGTGCCTCTTTACTCATCCCTCATCAGGCCCATAATTGAGTACAATGCCCCTTTTGGGATGTACCTTACCAGACACCTGCAGCAACTGGAAAGACCCCAAAAGTACCTCACCAAGAGGATCAAAGGGCTCAAACAGATGCCATATGCTGCCCGGTTAAAGAAACTCCAGCTCTACTCAGTGGCATACCGCTTGCTCAGAGGCGATCTGTGCCTGACGTATAAAGCCATGTGCAACCCGGAATTAATGGACATGCTGCACCTCAGAAAATCCAAATCCCATCGACCTACGTGCTCGAGAGACTTGAACCTCAGCACTGAAATAAATAGGACATGCTGGAGGGACAGATTCATAACCCAGAGGCTCCCTTCACTCTGGAATAAAATCCCAGTCCAGGTTAGGCAGAGTCCCTCATTGACTCTCTTCAAGAAGAATCTTGATGAGTGGATGGGAGATCGTAGGTTCACCCCGGATATCACTTCTGTGTCAATGTTAGACAGAGGCACAGTATACTAACCTCGAAAAAGGGCATAGCAAAATTAATTTAAAATGGGTGGTGAAAGCCAAACACACTCTGGCTAGGCTTATAAATGCCGCAGGGCAGATAGCCTAGTATGAACCTATGAACCTATTTAATTAGGAACAGGACCTCTAAGAGATGGGAATTTCTTTGCAAGGAAACCAGTAAAATAGAAGTTGCTAGATTTTCTGCTTGCGCCCAACACCTAGCACTCCAGACAAGGTGGCACTGAAATAGTAAAAACTAACGGACTGGACCGAGAAGCACAAGTGAGACTTCTAAAGACATTTCTTAGAAGTCAGCTGGAATCTGTATACTATTCTGGAAGGACATACGGATAATGGAAGTAATACAGAAAAAAAAAAAACGCCAAATAATATGTGGAGATACTAGCACATAATAATGAATTGTGAAGTCTGAAACACTGCGATTTAAATGATACATGACAATAGAAACTTCTGTTGAGACAGGGTTGCCAGATTTCCGGCTGGCCAGGTAGGGACTAAAAAAGATTTCTGACTGGCCAGGTAGGGGCTTAAAAAAAAAAAAAAGTCTAGGTCTTCCACGGCCTGGGCCAATCAAAAATAAACACAGAGCTACTTCTGTTTAATGCAAAACATCGCAGGAACTTCCGCATTAAACACAAGAAGCTCCGTGTTTAGCGATTTTTGATTGGCCTGTATGCTGGTATATGGGCCAATCAAAAAAAAAAAAACACAAAGTGGAGACTGCCCGGGATTTAAACCGGCAGGGTGGGACTCGGGATCAGGCTGCTGATCTCGGGACAGTCCCGCCCAAATAGGGACGTTTGGCAATCATGGTTGAGGAAGACCTCCTAAAACCAACAGACAGTAGAGGAGAGCAAACCATAACTGGTTAAAAAAGGATTAAACATTTAAACCATTACTAGGAAAGCACTTAATTCAAACGATACATACCAAAAAAAAAAATGCCCAACTCAGAAAGCAATTAATTATTGTACAGTACAGGGGATTCAAGAAAGTATGAGGCACATTGCAGGAGGAATGTAAGCGATGAGGGGTGGGAGAAAAGCCTGCACAAAGTCTAGCAGCAAATCAGAAAGGGGATAGGTTGGTATAATGGTTAAGTTCTTTACTCCCACATTAAAGGTACTGAGTCTGAATATGACCTCTTGATTGATGGCTAGGCTTGTAAAAGTCTACGGACTGATGGCTTAGTATCTACCTAGGAAAGACGACCTTTATCTTCCTTCAGCTTGAATACACAAACTACCGCAAAACCTCTTTACCTGTACCCTTCTGATGCATTTGTCGCACACAAGACAACACTGGTACAACTGTAACAAATAACTTTCAACTGAAGCACCATATTTATGCAACAGGTGAGAACAGAAATATGTTACTTTAAAAGCATTCAATCAATAAATTCCTTTCATAAAATGCTGACTTAAAAATCATGAGAAAAGAATTATATTTTAGTTGCTAAAGGGTGTAACTCAAAGTAAACGCGACAAGGCTCATCCTCACCTCAAAAAATAACTTTTTGTAAGGACTCATGCCAAAGTTTCAATTAGAAAGTTCTGGCTTTACTACATTCTTGCCCACAGCATGCCTTTCTGGGTGCCACCCTACATTTTTCTAACCTCAGACACAAAACTTACATAAAATGTGATTTTTAATGTCTATAATTATTGTACGGCTTCTCTACTGTTTTTTTTTTTTTTTTTTTTTTTTTGCCATTGAATACACTTCCCTCTCCTTTTGTGAAAAGAGTTTTATGTCTAAGATGAAAAAAAAATATGAAAGAAATTCAAAGTTCAGGGACAGGACAGCACAATACTGAAAAACAAGGAGTGTATTCTTTTAAGTGCTGTTTTCCTGTTTTTACAAGAAAACACTGAAATTTGCAAAGAACATGGTAAAAGTACTTCTTGAATCTTTACCACTAAGTTCTGAATGAAAGAAGCTTCAAAGGCCTTAGTAAAACTTTAGGCATACAAGCAAAAGTCAGTAAGTCATGCTGGGATATGTTAGAAAAAGAAAAGTTTACCAACCTTAATCAATGTAAAAGCATTTTATATCCAGATATATACTTTGGATTCAAAATTTGAAACATAACACTGTCATGCACGGATCAAAGTAACAAGTTTTACTTGCCCCATTTTAAGACATAATCTACATTTTTGTAATGCATTTTAAGACTCTCTCCACCTTTTTAAGCACTTTGTGTGCCAAAAATATGTGCGTCACAAAAGGCAATTCAGAATAAACAGATCTGAGATTCTCACACCCAGCTCAGTTTTGTTTTACTTTCCACTTATGAAAAATTATTAAAAATAGCCCTACCTTTTGACATTAGTTGCAGAACAGGCATAATTTGGCCAGTTCATATCTGTAGCAATTACTCTGATTATGTTGTATTTACCATTCAATTTTGTCTAGACAGTTGTTCAGAAACCAAAACTGGCTTTGGACCCCTTGCATTCAAACTAAGAATTAACAGTATGCACTCCAGCATAAGGCCTAAGGATGTGACAAACAACTCATATGTTGTGGGTACAGACTGTGGTGGTTAGATGTGATATATTTGAGCCACTAATCTGTACTAAACCCATAGCTTGTGGCTCTGTGCCTAGGTTTTGGCTTCAAAAGACCTTTAGTGTCAGTTTAATTGCCCAGTATCCACATTTTGTCAATAAAATAAACCATGCCCTAGCCATCAAGCAAGGATTATTTTTCTGATTACTCCTTTAAACTGTAGGTTACAGTTTGAGGAAGGTGTAATGGCAAACCTGCTTGAGTCTAATGACCAGGCAAGTCTTAGTGGAACTTCTAGAATTTGTGGTGTAGCAAACACCAGAAGTGTGAAAAGGCTGTGAGGTCCAATAAACTTCACACTGCAGTCAAACATCCAAGTCCCTCCAAGTCCCTTAGCATACTGCACATAAGCAACTCACTAAATGTTGCAATCAGTGTATTGTGTTAGTAATGTTAAATTCTTATGTCTAATACCAGATCCATGACCTATCCTCTGGCGCAGTATCTAAGATTAATAAATTAATGCTTTGGTCCCAAACGTTAAGGTTCATTAAGACAACTGGTACTACAGCAAAAGAGAAATAAATTTGTCTGGCAAAGGAAAACATTCAGGAGTTTGTGCAAAGGATTAACGCTATGACCTGCAAACAAGCTGCTTTATGTGGTACAGGGTTTGATTCCCTTAGCCTTTACTTACCTACTATGGGGCCTTTAACAAGTCACTTAAGTACACAGTGCTTTGGAACAATTGAGAAATTGGCTAGGCTTTTCAATGGTATCCTAGATTACAGGCCTTGTAACTACCTATGAACCTATAACTTTTTTCCCCCTGTTGAACTACATCCTTGCTCACATGTTGCCAGGGGATATGGAGGGTTGGAGCACTCACACCTGTTCCACAGTATGAATATGCAAGAGTACATTGTCTTTGGGCGAGTTAGCAAGATCTGACCTCCTACTGGATAGAATATTACTTAACCTACAAAGCTGCATAGCCTTTCCATGTTTGTCCACAGGCAATGTATGTTCCTGATGCCCTCAGATTCCACAGGATTGGTGCTCTCATCTTCAGAACACTTCTGAGAAATTATCACTATGTCTACACTAAGACCTAAGCATGGGTCTTTCAACCTGATAAATTCAGGGACATACTAGATTTTCCTAGCTTTGTGTCTTTGTTATAAACCTTTCTGAGAGAAAATGCAGCTGCTTCTGTTTTAATCATTTTATCATATAATTATACTGCTACAATTGGAGCTCTCTCTGTCTCTTCCATAGTTAGTTGCACTGTTAATGTACTAGATGCCTTATATGTTCAATGTGACACATACTTAAACTTTTTGTATGTTTAATGTCATTGCAACTGTCAATATATACATTTTTGTATTCAAAATTCTGTAAACTATGTAAACTAATCCCTCTCTGCAGTGGCTTCAATAGCCCCCTTGTAGGATGGTCAGTTAACCCACTCAACAAACAAAGTCACTTAACCAAACCAGTGCACCGGGCCACAAGTGGAATATGTATTATGCCTCGTGAAGTTACATTGTTAACAGATGAATTAAAAAAAAGAGAAAAACAGATTCATTTCTAAGTACGGAGAACATGGCTTTTATACGATTTTTGCATACCTTGGAATCTTGTGGCAGATCAATGCTGCAAAGATGCTTATGATGACAAGTTATTACTTTCCAATATGGTGTGACCACCTACTAGGAATACAAAGACTAGAAATTCATCATAAAGCTCAAAACATGACAAAAAATATATTTTAACTTATTCAAACTGACCTGAAATGTCCCATTTTTATGACAATACCCCTAAAATCTGGCTGCATGACAGTACTTGCAAGAGACACAATAAAGAAATAAAATGAAGTGTTCCTGACAAGGTTTATGGTCAACAGATGAAAAAAATAATCAGAACTTGTTAAAAAATTATGCAAAAACAAACAAGAGATTGTACTAATGAGAATGTCTGAGTTTTATATGCAGTCCAGCAGGCTTCTACAAAAAAAAATCTTATAGGAATCCAAGGAAGGAGAGTGGTCACTAGAGTCACAGGTCAAAATTGGTCTTCTGTGGACACTTAAGAACCAGCATCCAGTTATGATGCAACACACAAAAAAAAAAAAAAGTTTGCGACCCTTACTTCCACTCTGTCCTATCATGCTGTATACCACAGGTACTTTGTTTTTCAACAGTGATCATCAAAGCCTGTATTTCTTTGTACTTTTTGTTTCACTGCATTTCTTTACTTTTTGTTTCACATGCATAACTTCTGTATATTACCAGCTGTTCATATTCTTTATATTGTATATCATTGCGTAAAGCTTTTATTTTTTGATCCATGTATAAAATTTCATCATAGAATGTCATTATTTCTGCCAACTGGAGCTTTTCTCCTCGGATCTCCACTGAAAAGGGCCATATGGCTCAGCTGGACCAACCCAGTTAACAAATGTCATATAAATAAATTAAATAAATAAATAAATAAATAAATAAATAAAACATACAATTCTATTAAGGTCTGGAAGGTTTGAGCCACCTCTTCCCAGCTTGATCTTCAAATGGGAAGTGGCATTTGCGGACACTGCAGAAGGAGACATCAAAACTAGATGCTGGCAAGGTCGCATCTCTCTGGTGTCAATTTTCTCATGTCTTCCCAAGAGTATTGAGTAATAGAGCCATCACATGCTCTCTGCCTGCTGAATCTTTAGTAACGAACTTGCTATCTATTTTACACTGACATTTGGGGTTGTTTCTCATGCTTCCAGAAGACAAAATCTCCCTGAGAAACAGGGGTGGCTGTCACTTGCCCTAAAGCTAAAGTTGTCTGTGTGTGTTTTAAGAAGGCCTTTAGATCATGTCACATTCAGATAAATTTATTTTTATTAAGTAAAGCACAATGAAGATACTCAGAACTCTGTAGTTCTCACCAAAGCAGAAAAAACACTGAATGCAGAAATCTTTCAGTGATCAGTCAGCTACCAGCATACTTCTTTTTAACCTCTCCTAAGTACGTCTCTGCCTTGGAACTTGTTGGTGACCTCTTCAGGGATGGAAATATCTCTAAAATCACAGAGGAACAGCTCAGAAAAAGAAAAAAAACTGCAAGGCCTTACAAAAACAGAAAAAATCCTGATCTGGGTGCTTATTGCAGCTCTGTTTGTTGCCTGAATGAACCAATGGACAATTCTCACATGTCACTGAGCAAAAAACAGACCTGAAGATGGAGTGAGTGCCACCCCTTTATATTGTTTGGCCTACCGGCATCCATGCAGTAAGGAGAGATTGGCCACCGCCAGGGGACCTCCACAGTCGTGGAAATCAAGCCAGATGGTTGGACTTTTGCTTGCAGAGTAATTACCATAAGTTATAAATTATATATATCAGTTATCTGTATAAAGTACATCTTGTATTAACCCCATTTTGTTACATATGGGTTATCACAGCTACTTTTCTTGTTTTATTCACACTAAAAAAGATGTTTTAGTACAATGTTTCATGAAGTGTACTGAAACTTACTTAATGTGACACTTACTCTACACACTAAATAAGGTACATTGGACAATGAACATCAGACAGCCTTTGGGGATAATGTTATAGCAATCTGCCTTTTTTAAAATATATATTTTTACAGTCTTCTATATTTACAGGGCACTCATCTTATTATGTCTGCACATCGCACTTTCCAACACAGTTTCTGACCATTATGTAGCAGGCTTTTGGGCATATGAGAATATTACTGAACCTGATCTTTAAAAAAGGTGAAGTAGGTAACAACAAAATGATGCAAATCGTACTTTGATCCCCATTTATAAATCACTTAACCACTCAGTGCTTCTAAGTCACCCCAGAAAACTGGCATTTGTGCTAAAGGGTCATATCTGGTTACAGAAACTGTAGATTTATGCTTCTCAAGTATACTCCATATCCCGCCACACTTATCATGACCTCGGTTCTTGAGTAACTTACACTCCCCAGTGACTGTTTCTTCTACCTTATTACTTCCTTCAGATTAAGTAGCTGCTGTCATCTTTAATCTTCTTTTCAAAATAATTCTGAAATTCTGCTTTTCCTTTTACTCCAGTGAAGAAATATAAATCTCTAATAATGTGTTTAAGAAACAGAGTCCTACTTAGTTTGTTACAGTATAACTTTACTCAAATATTATTTTATTAACTTCTATCACTGCCTCTAGCTGCATAAAGCAAATTTTGGGGTTTTATAGTATTTTACAAACTAGCGGATGAAAAAATCGAAATGATAAATCTAATTTCTGGCACTGACATAATACAGGCATAAAACCCAAACCAGACAGAGCAGTTTCTTTCAGGAGGCACCCATAAACCTACAGCCATTGTATGTGTAGGGGCAGCTCGCCAGGATGCAAGGAGTTAGGGGGAACAATCAAGCAGATTTGAGAAATTGCCAATCACAGCCTGCCTGGAAGTACAAGCAATCTCACAATGCATTTAAGCAGGTGCAAGTAAGCAATAACCGACGACGTCAGTGTGGTATATTAAGATTTACCCATGGCTGGTGTGGTTTAATCATGAAGGCGAAGCCAGAGTGATTAAATAAAGCCAACTGTGGGTAAGTCTTAATGTACCACACCACGGAGTTGGTTATTGCTATTATACAATGACATTACTTAAGGGGGGAAAAAACTTACTTTTCTTAAATAATGTCTTTGTATAACAGCGCCATGCTGTCCTTCTGCTGCTGGTAATATCCTGGTGCCTTTTTCTGATGTACTGTGCATGGGTATGGGACTTGCATTCCCACACATACCCAGTACATCAGTGCTTTGGAAAGGAAGCAATGGAGAAAAGATGGTCTGCTTTGCTCCGTTTTTTTTTTATATAAAAAATAAAAGTTTCAGACAGTTTATGGGTAGGAGAGAGACAGAATGGAGGAAATACAAAGAAAATCAGGTACGTGTCTTTAGTTTTAAAAAACATACCTGATTTTCATAGTATTTCCTCCATCCTGTCTTTCTCGTATGTCCGGATTAAAGATTTTTTTTTTTTTTTATTTTTGTTAAAAAAAAAAAAAATAATAAAACTTACAGAATATAACAATGGAAAAAAGTCAGGGCGACCGGACCTTTTTCCATGGGTATATTCTCAGATTTACAACGGGCACCCTGGTTGGACTGGCCAGTCAGCTTGCTCGTTTTAGAATATTAATGGCCAGTCATTGTATAATAAGTGCATACATGACAGTAAAAAGAAATTATGTCATTTATTTTATTTTATTTGCATTTGTTGAGCGGAATAGTCCACTGGGCCAAGTCGGCCCGTTTTCAGTGGAGGCCTGTGGAGAAAAGCTCCACAAGAATAGTTACATTGCATTGCATTACATTTACATTGAATTACATTTACATATATGTAGGGTTAAATTACATTATTATTAACAGAACAATATTCATTCTAATGTATTAGGTAACATTAGTAGAATAGGAAATCTTAATAATCATATTTCAATCAGAACTGACAGAGAAAAGCTCATTAGGTATTCATGTAAACAAAAAATATAAAGAGGAGGGTAGGAACAAAAATGAAGGAGGTAGTTTAGGTAGGAGCATGAGAGGGACATTCCCATTTGGAGGGTAGATGTGGGAAGGGCTGAATTTTGAAGTTATTATAGTTAGGTAAGTTGCGTAGATGAGGGGGGAGAGAGATCCAAAGTTTGGCTACTGTGCAGGATAGTAGTAGTTGGCCTGGGGGATAAGAGGGTTTATGTACTTGAAGCAGATTTTGGTTCTCGGATCTTAAGAAGCGGGAGGGAGTGTTCATAGGTTCATAGATTAGTACTAAGCTAACTGCCCTTGCGAGCCATTTTAAGCCTAGCCAATTATCCCTTGTGAGACTCAAACCCTGCACCTTGTGTTTGTAAGGCAAACACCTTAACCATTAGACCACCCTCCCTGTAGGGTGTAAGAGCTTTGGTTAGGAATGGACAGCCTGATGGTTTGAAGATGAGCTTGTGAGTAGTGGTTAGTTGCAGATATCTAAGGTAGTTGGGGAGCTCTAGCCATTTGAAGGTGAGCAGTGAGTGGCAGTGGTGAGATAAACTTTTGGAGTTGGTAGCGAATTTGCAAACTTTGTGGTAGCAGGCTTCCAGTTTGGAGCGTAGGCCTAGTTGGAGGTTGGTAAACAGGGGAGCACCATACATAAGAGATGGGAGGAGGAAAGTTGTTGCAAGAGTTTGTCGGGTGGTGGGGCTGAGATAGTGATTGTGCCTGTATAGCAGATCAATCTTCTGATGAGTTTTCTTGATAGCAGAGTATAAGTTTTCATCAATAATGATGCCTAGCAGTTTGGTTGAAGGGACTATTTCTAAAGGAGTTTTATTTTGGCTTGTAATGCAGAAATGGTTTCTGTCTAATGTGGAATTTCTAGTAGGGGTAAAGATCATTAGTTTAGTTTTGGTGGCATTTAGGGCAAGGTGATTGGTTTTCATCCAAGATTCGGTATTAGTAAAGGCAATTTGGGTTTTTATTAGTAGTTCAGAGGGGGAGGAGGCTGAGGAGATGATGGTGGAGTCATCTGCATATTGGATGATGGAGGCTTCAGGGATGGAGAGGTGGAAGTTGTTGATAAATATGTTAAAGAGCAGAGGGCCTAGAACTGAACCTTGGGGAACCCCGGTGTGTGTGTGTAGGAAAGGAGAGGTAGATTCTTTCCACTGGATGACTCGTTGACGGTTGGATAGGTAGCTGGTGAACCAGGCAATGGTAGAGTGAGAGAGATGTAAGGATGGGAGCTGGGATAAAAGTAAGGAGTGGGAGATGGTGTTGAATGCTTTTGAGATGTCTAAAAGTAGTGATGATACATATTTGCCTTTATCACGTGCTAGGTTGATAGTCTATAGAAAGGAAAGGAGGGCAGTGATGGTACTGCGGCCGAGGCGGAAGCCGTGTTGGGAGTGGGAGAGAAGTTTGTGCAGGTTTAGATGTTGCATGATTTGCGTATGTATACTTTTTCTAGTATTTTTGAGAGAGGGGAGAGTATGAGGTCTAAAATTGGTTGTGTCAATGTTTTTACCACCTTTGTGAAGTGGAATGATGTATGCATGGTGCCAGATGGTTGGGACGTATGATTCCTGTATAGATCTGTTTATGAGAATAGATACGGGATAGGCGATGGTTTCAGCAGATTGTTTGAGGAAGGTGGGTGGTACATTGTCTGGTGCATTACGACAAGGTTTTAGCTTGAGAAGAAGTTTTTTTATTGTGTTTGTGGGGATGGGTTTGAGGGTAAAGGGGGATGAAGGAGGAGAGTCACTGCAGGGGGGATGGGGGCAGGAGTTGTGGTCAGGTAAGGAGGAGTATAGTTTTGCTATGCAATCTATGAAGAAATGGTTGAAATTAGTGGCAGTTTGTAGATTGGTGTGAGTAGGGTCTGGGCATGGGTTGCTTCTATTGCCTGGATGGAGGACGGAGGAAATGCAGCTCCAAAATTTCTTTGGATTGGATGAGTGCATGGACTGAAGTTTGCGGTCATTGGTTATTACATTTTTGGCTAAGTTCCTGAGTTGCTTAAATTCTAGGAGGGAGCTGGCGGGGTTTTGTTTTTGGTATTATTTCCATTTTCTGTCACGCTGACGCATGATATTTTTAGTTTGATGAGATAGCCAGGGATTTGATTTGATTAGTTTGGATCTAAGAGGGGGCCTGTTTTTTTAGGATGGTTAGGAAAGTATTGTTAAAATAGGCTAATGCATCATCAAGTGGGAGAGTTTTTAGGGGTGACCAGTCATTTTGCTTCAGGCATTCTGAGAATATCTCAGGGTTGAAAGAGGATAAGTTGCGGGTTAGGATAGACTGGTGTTGTTTTGGTAGGGTGGAGGATATACGGTCAATGAAGGCAGGTAGGTGGTCGCTGAGAGGATCGAGTAGAAAACTGGCTTGTAAGGCAAGGTGGGGGTGGGTAGTGAGTATCCAGTCTATGATGGTACCAGAGGTTCCATCTTTGTTTGGCCTGGCTGGAAAGTTTATGAGTTGGGTGAAATTGTAGAGATTGATAGACTGGGATGGGGTGTCAGATTTAAGGGAGGCCCAGTTAATATTTACATCACCAAGGTTATAGGTTTCAAGTTTTATATTGAAGCTAAACCAGGACAGTATGTCTTCTAATGTTTTGGTATTGTTGCCTGGGGAGATATAGATGGAGCAGATGCATAGAAATTTACAGACGTTAATTCTTAAGTAGCCTATTGCTATTTTGGCATTGGAGAAGGTAGGGATGGGATTGGTGTATGGAGTTAGAGTATGGGTGGATTGGTAGATAATAGCCACACCACCACCTTTTTTCTGGGTTCTATCATTGCGAAGGATTTCATAGCCAGGAGGAAGGACTTCTTTGTCAGTGATGGAGGGTTTAAGCATTGTCTCTGAGATGGCTGTAACATCGGGTTGGTTGTGATCAAGCCAGGCATGCAGGTTGGGGATTTAATTTTGAGGCTTTGTGCATTGAAGGTGGTTAGTTGGATGGTTTTGGGTTTGAGGGGTTTGTTGAGGCTGCTGCTTAAATATCTGGTTGAGTTCGGTCCAGGGTTAGGGTGGATGTCGCCAGAGAGAGGGAGATGTTGAGGAAGAGGTGATGGAGGTGATGTATGGGAAATAGGGAAGAAGGGCTGTTGAGGGGGAGCCTTTTTTTAGAGGTGATGGTATGAAAGGGGTAATGGGAGGGAGAATTTGAGAGTATGAAGGGATTGAAATAATGGATTGGTTTGGAGTAATGTAAAATTAGTTTATAATGTGTGGATGTATATGGGAGGTATGTGATGGAGGCTTTAGGGTTTAGAGGTAGGAGTGTGTTAGGGAGAGTTGTAAGGAGGGTTAGACAGCAAAAGGAGATAAGAAGGCAGGTTAGTATTAATGTGTGTATGGAGAGAGAGTAGACATAGTAGATGCAATGTTTGTGGTAAGTATGTGATCTTTATCTGGTAGTCCATACATCGGACCAGAAATATGTTATGTATCCAGTATATATGTACAGTAATTATGATATATTAACTTGTAAAGAAAATAGCTATTTTCCTATTTTTAATGTATTTAGAACTATTATTAGCATCTGAGGATGATCGATTGTTATGTCCCATGTGAGTAAGTAGTTGTTCCCTTTTGGCTGGGAGTGATCTGACTGAAGTCCCGTTATTCAACGTTCGTTATATGCATTACATTGTTGACACTAGGACCAAGGAGACCACTTACTAACTTCTTGAGGTACCCCATTGGTGCTTTGAATACATGTGACATCATATGCGTACAGAAGGAGGGGTTGACTTTATAGCGAATGACACATTGTTGACGTGCAGATATACATGCATTTTTAAACTAACTGTGGATTAAGTTTTCTGTTTCATTAAGTCATCTGCGACCACACATCTATTATAGATGCTTTCTTCTAGGTTAACACACCAGTTGATCAGCGACGGAATGTATTTGTAAGTAATATTCCGTTGCAGTTGATATCGCAATGAGTGACGAGTGTTAATATTTGTAAGAACTAATGTATATATTTTTTAGCAGCTCAAATAGAAATCTGATTGCTTGAATTTAGTTCTGTGCGTTATTGGAGCTTGTAAACATCGTTGCTCTGATGGCACGATGGTTTAGGTGACCTATGATTCTTGATGAATTGTGAATGAAATATAATGTGTTTTTTCAATCTGATTCCGTTTCTATGGATACCAATTGTTTTAAGTGATAAAGTGTGTTAATTAATGAGCCCGCCAAAATGTTGGGTATAAATATCTGGTGAATTGCATTGGGTTAATGTATCTGATGAAGCATAGCTTGACTATGCGAAAGCGCTCATTTTCTGTCTTGGAATAAATGATTTTTTATAATTCCACTTTGACTGGTTTTGGACGTTAACGTGGGCTACTTTGGATTTTATGTACATTGGTGACTTATTTGTGGTGACTGCTCTCATCTTTCCACATTCACTTTTATCCTGCATTTGGTGAGAGCGTCTTCAGCAGTGATTTGTGTTCTTTTGTATCGTTAAGTATGTGATCCACAGGTAAATGTCTGGTAGGAATTTAGGCTGTGGTCAGGTGCCAAGAAGAGGGGTAACTCCCTGAAGTTAGCAAAGACTACAACCAATCATATGATGACACGATAATGGCACATAAATTTGAGTTAAATAGCATGCAAAGTGAAAAATCAGAATTACTGTAATAGTGCACTTTGTTAAAACAAAACCAAGACAAAAAAAATGTCCCGTCAATAATAGCAAGGCAACAATTAGCTATATGAAATTAACATATAACTCTGCATGTTATCACAATACAAGTAAAGATGAAAAGGAGTAAAGTCCAAACATGAATATCAAAAATGACAAATGTCTGATAAACAGTTTTTATACACTGAGTAGTGTCCTTGTAAAACTGAAATCAAACTAAAAAAGTTCTAAAGATGTAAAATAATCATCCACAGTGGTCGATAAGGGGGTGAGAATCCATCATATACAAAAAGGCAAACTGTAAATAATCAGTCCATAAAAACAGATACGTTTCCAAATTCAAACAGATGCAACTAACAAGAATTTATGCCACCATAATAAAAGTTTAGTACAAGAAACACTTCCCTAAGGAGTCCCAGCCAATAATAGTTGTTAACACACTGTTTTGGATCCCTGGAAAAGCCGAACAGGCCGACATGCATTGCAGCCGATATTCAACAAGTTCTCCAAGTTTGTATGTCCAAATAAGAAAAAACATACAAAAACACTTACATGAGGTAAGATGAAAACATTTCATGAGGTGTGATGCTTTGCTATGTTCACACCCTGACCTCTGCTTAAAGTAGACAGGTCTCTTCTTAAAAGTAAAGGGACTTTGATTCATACAGTGCAGGAAAGATGACCTATACAGTAGAAGTCACACAAATCCCAGTAATGCCACACCCTCTAATGGACAGGTACAAACAGATTCATACAAAGTAAAAATAATGCAAATAAACAGAATCAAAACATGTGAAATCAAAAACCAAAAGTTAAGTCCATCATAGACAGTGGTAAATAAGCATATACAATGAGCCTGGTCACAAGATTACATACTACAAAAAAAAAAAAAACAAATAGCTCCATACAGAAATAAAATGGTGCAACCCAGAAAAAAAAGACACACAAAAAGCCTATAAAACTGGTCAACTTTAAGTGCAATTTAGAGTGGCCAGCAGGTCATTTTCATTACTTAGTCAGTTTCTGGGCCTGTATGAAGTTTGCATATTTGAGCAAAGCTACTCATCACACAGAGGCAGTTAGCAATGCCCCGTATATAGATACCTGCACTGCCCTGAATATAGATACCTGCACTGCCCTGTATATATAGATACCTGCACTTCTAACTGGAGACATTCCAAAAGACAAAAAATAAATCCTCTGATATCCCCCCAGCAGCAGTATGCACATTAAGGAGCACTGCCTTAAGAGTTTAGTCTTACTGTAGTCAACACTCATACAGCATCCTAGCTAGCCATCTGTAAATCTTCTATTGTGCCTTCCCCTTGTAAATCACATAGAAAGGCTCTGTAACCACAGCGTCTATATCACGTTATCGAAAGTTTACTTAATCGAATCAATAAAGGTCGAACTTTATTGATCGATTAATAAAACATCGAATAACGTATATAAAAAAAAATAAAAAAAAAATAAATGGCGTAGGCAGGGAGGCAAGCCTCCCTGCATCCCGACACCCCCCTACTTAAATATACCAACTCAGAGACTGCACTACATTGAGGTAAACGGAAATCTCCCCTTACAGAGATTTCCGTTTACTTGCACGATGTTCTTCACTTTCGATACTGTCGTGCCGACAATATCAGACTCGATATTGTCAGCTTACGACAACGTGAAGTAGACCCTAACCCACAGACATGTGCCACTCGACTATATCTGCAGCCACCATGGTGGACTTGGGGTATCCTAAAATAAGTACAAAAAAAATAAAAAAAAGAAGGCTCCAGACCACTGCACATCAGACTGATGAAGCATCTTACAAATGCGAACGCGCTCATCTTTTACTCTGTTCATTAAAGATTTTATGTTCCATGGTCTGGAGCCTTGCCTTTTTAATTTTTGTACTTTCATTTTGTTGCTGAAGGATCCATTTGTCTGCATCATTATCTGGTTTTGGATTACTATAGTCTTAAAATAAAGTGGTGTGGTATTTGGGAGATACAATTACACAATGCCATTGGAGGAAAGGCTTTAACTTGGACTACTACATAAGGCTAGAACTAACAACAAATGACAAGATGTGCTCAAGTTTACAGAGACTTGGTTAAACTCTAATATCAGTGATAGTGCGTGCATGCAGAAGGGCTGACATTATTTAGAGCGGACAGGAATCAGATCCTTAGTGGCAAATCTAGAAGAGAGGGTGTCTGTATATATGTCAATAACAAATGGTGTATCAACTGTGAGGCAATTACCACTCATTGCTGAGAAAACACTGAGTTCTTGTCTCTAAGGTGTACACCGTTCTACCTGCCAGGGACTTTAATGGTGTGAGCATCACAGCTGTTTATATTCCTCTCAGTGCTAACACCACTGAGCCACTGGCCACACTTCACCAGGCAATCAATGAGCTGCAGAATCATAATCCACAATTCGCTCACATAATAGCTGGTGACTTCAACCAAGCAAATCTGAAGTCAGTTCTTCCTATCAACAAGTGGCCTTCATCACAAGGGGAGAGAACACATTGGACAAGGTATATACCAACATCAAACTGACTTATAAAGTGGTACCACACCCACACTTGGGAAACTCAGACAATATAGCCTTCATGCTGATCCCCATGTACAAACCATTATTAATAACAGATATGCCAACTAAGAAGCAAATAAGAATATGGCCAGAGGGAGCTGTCTCGGCACTCCAGGATTACTTTGAGAACACAGACTGAAACATGTTTAAGGTCACGGCTATGGAGGACCAACTCATCAATGTCGACGAGTACATGAAATCTGTGATGGCATACACATCCAAATGTGTGGCTGATGTGACAACCATCAAAACCAGCACCATAAGGGCCAACCAAAAACCCTGGTTAACAAGTGCAGTATATGATCTCCTAAGAGCATGAAATGCTGCCTATAAGAAGGGGGACAAGGATGCCCTCAGGGAGATCAGATCAAACCTAAATAGAGGAATAAAGAAGGTCAAGCATGCCTACGGCCAAACAGACTACAGGCCTGTATCCACTAAATGTGATAACATCGAATTCTAAATGAGCTTAACACCTACTTCAGCAGTTTGATGAAAGGAATGACATACAGGCTAAAAAACTCACCACTAGGCAAAATGAGGTAGCACTATGTCTCAACCCAGTTGATGTTCAGAGAACTCTGTGCTGAGTAAACTCAAGGAAAGCGGTGGGACCAGACAACATTCTGGGATGAGTGCTCAGAGACTGTACTGTCCAACTGACCACAGTTCTTACTGGTCTATTTAACACATGTCTGTGTCAGGCCATAGTATCAAAGTGCTTCAAGAAGACAACAATCATTCCACTACCAAAAAAGTCTCAGCCAGCAAACTTGAATGAGTATCGTATAGTAGCGCTCACCTCTACAGTAATGAAGTATTTTTCAAAAGACTGGTCAAAGACTATTTAACAACAAATCTTCTTGCAAAACTGGACCTGCTCCAATTTACTTATCAGTCCAACCGTTGTACTGCAGATGGCACTCCACACATCCTTAGCTCATATAGAAAACAAGAACTGCTACGTCCGGTTGCTACTCATTGACTTCAACTCTGCCTTTAACGCAGTCATACCACAACATCGGATAGAGAAAATGTAAATACACATAAATACACACATGTAAATGTGAATACACTTGGGGGTCAATACACCTACGTGTTACTAGATTTTGGACTTCCTTATTAACAGAACACAAAGAGTGATATTTGGCAATAACACCTCTAAGAGCATTACACTGAGCATGGGAGTCCCTCAAGGATGTGTTCTCAGTCCTCTGGTGTTCACCAGGCTGAACCCCGACTGCACAGCCAGGTACAACTTAAATCACATCATCAAATTTGCAGACGGTACTACAGTTGAAGGCATAATCAGCAATGGTGATGAAACAGCATACAGGGAGGAGATGAAACATTTGACTGATTGGTGTGACAACAATAACCTGTCTCTGAACATAAACAAAATCAAAGAGGTAATTGTAGCCTTCAGGAGAAAAAGGGGTGACACAGCTCCCACTGACAATCAAGGGAGAAACAGTGGAAAGGGTGAAGAGTACCAAATTCCTAGGGGTGTACATTGCAGAAGACTTGACAAGGTCCATCAATACTAATCACATTGTCAAGAAAGCACAACAAAGACTTCAATTTCTAGGCGTGTTGAGGACAGCAAACCTCCTATCTTCGGTGCTTACAACCTTGTACAGAGCCACCACTGAGAGCATCTTGACCAACAATATCATAGTATGGTTTGAAAACTGCAAGGACATGTATCGTAAGGCCCTCCAAAGGGAAGTAAAAGTGGCAGAGAGAGAATAACAAGGTCCACACTTCCCTCTATATAGGATCTGCACTATGCATTGTTTCTCGAAAGAGCCACAAAGATTGTTAAAGACCATACCTACCCAGCCCTGGGACTGTTCTCCTGCTTGTCTAAGGTGAAGCTCTACAATAGCATATATTGTAAAACAACTAGATTCAGAAACAGCTTCTTTCCTTAGGCCATCAGACTATTAAACATGAACAGCAAGGCAAGCCGGCAGGTCACCTAGTCAGTGGCCAAACAGGCTGAAGGAAATATCTTTTTCTTAAAATGCAATAACTCATTACTAGGTTCTCTCACTTGTGCAATAGCTCACTGAATGCTTATTATATTTTGTGCAATAACTTGAAATACAAGCTACATTCTGTGCAAGGGACAAAATGGTCTCTAGTCCACCACTGCTTAAAGCCTGTTAGTGCAATATCTACTGTGCAATACTAAGTGCTGCTATAGATAAACATACAAAAATTGTAATTATGTCCTAGTGTCGTGTCAGTGTTAATGTCATATACAGAGCCTGTAGTTCTGTTATATTTTTTATATGTTTTTGGTCTACACATTGAGCTCAAAGCAATGAAATTTCACTTAGCTTGTACTAATCTGTGGATATAAATGACAATAAAGTTTACTCTGACTTCATATGCGGAAGGTCTTAAATGTAATCTTCCCAAACTTCAAAGGCTTCCTCGACTCTGAACTTACAATACGTATCAGCAGCAACCCCCATAAGCACTCTATAAAAACAACACCCACCATGACACATACAGCTACATTATAAGGTGTGTCAACCTATAAACCCATAAGGCAAACCACCACACAATCCAATACTTTGGTCAAACAAGATTCCACTGTGAGACACACAGATGTCTCACTCACCAGACTGAGTAAGGGGAGGGTCATAGTTATTTGTCAGGAGCCAGGGAAACACCAGATCATGCAAGCACTCAGGTGTCTGAACCACAGACTCTATTATGACTTTGTCTTAGTCCATGTGGTTGTGAATTAACAGAGAAGTACCTCCCATGGGCTATAACAAAAGAGACATGATGGAGCTCCTGGACTGTGTCTCCAAGCTGGTATGAGCCTAGCATCAAACAGTATGCTGCCTTCTCCAAAGATGAGGCCACAATATGAACAGAAGATGAATTTCAAAACTGACTTATTTTTAATATCATTTGAAGTGTGTACAATATTAGTCTGCCTGGTAGGATATGGTTAACAGACCATACACTTTGCCAGTAATGGCTTCCACCTGATTCCACTAGGCTTTTGAATACTAGCTAAAACTCTTAACTCCATAATGGCTTTTTTGGGACTGCCTGCTTGATCAACCTTGCAACACAGCTAAACCTACCCATGATAATCTAAAGCATACTCCACTCACTATAAACTCTCGCTACCCTACAGAATATTGACATGTGTGCAGTTACTGAGACATGGTTTAAAAGCCATGCAGAGCACCCTGACAGTCCAGGGCTTATATTCCTTTCAAACACTTAGACCAGCTACTGTAAAGGAAGGGAAAAGGTGAAGGAGTTTCAAATTACATCAAACGCAAACACATGTCAAGGTTGTCAAACAGCATAACACGCGAGTTTCTCATTTGTACAACTTACCACAAGCAAAGTTCTATGGTATTTCCTTACAAGTTATAGGTTCCCATCTATGACCGAGGATGCTCATACAACACACAGACACACTGGAGATGCTCCTTATTCAACCCAATACCATATTTGTACGCCACTATAAACTGGGAATCATGCACAATCTCAAACATGCTGGTCCAGAGATTTCTGGACTTTGCCAACACAAACACCCTGGACCAACTAGTCTATACACCCACTAGGGGCACTAACATCCTTGTTGACCTGTTCGTCAATAACGTGGGGGAACTTATACTCCCTCCTCCAGTGTAATGTCCTCAATGCTCAGATCACACCATAAAGCTCTTTTGAAATAAGAACAAAACCTGGGATCCCAGCTCACCCTGGAACTTTAAAAAAATATTTTAAGACTAACTATATTCTACTCAGTGACTCCCTAGCAAAATACTAAGCCACTCGCAAAAAAAAAAAAAAAAAACCCTTAGAACACTGTTAACTACATGGAACTGTTCACATATACCAGATACAGGTATATAAATAGCTGAATAGAGAACATAGCACAAATTCAAAAAGCAAGCCAACCTGGTAGATCCCCAACATCAATAGGTTATACAAAAAATGAAAGAAAATCATGGCCGAAAATAGAATGCGTTATGCCCAGCAAGGTAAAAACTCCTTTATCATTCTAAACAAGCAACTCTGAGGACAAATCAGGTCGACCAAATCCGAGGTGAAAATAACCTCACATGTAAAGGACAATCCACAACCTCAAAGGCACCACATGACAAATGTGCACAACTACTAAGGATTGGAGCCACTTACATTGAGCCAGAGGATATATCAAATCTATTGGCTGAAAAATTTATCTTCAGTTTTATGTCCCCTCTCATCCAGTCAACCCTCAGGAAATATCCCACAACCATCACTAGTAAAAACAAAATGAAAAAATGAAAACCAGCAAAATCTAGAACTTCCACTGAGTAACCTCCCAAACCTCTTGTATCAGAGGCACATGGGATATATGCAAATCATCCTTATGAACATCAGGTGTTTCAGCTAACTGGCGATTCTGAATGCCCATGACTTGTTTCATCGTTTTAATGGGCAATTTCAGTGGGGTTTGGCTTTATTGGCAGTGTTTCTTACAGATACCTAAGAAGAGATCGTATTCAAGTATACAGGGCATTTAGAGACAACTACCTCTGGGAATGTTTGGAGTTATCAAAAAATAGAATCATCAGACAACCTATGCAGAAGAGTCTGTAGAAATGAGAAGTGTACTAATTGGTTCTCTATGACAGAATCTAATACATGGAACAGACTACAGAATTAGGTACTAGTTTAGATATTATTCAGAATGCCCTGGACCCTTATTATGGGAACAACTGTTTTGACATATTGCCAGGCTAGAAGGGCATTAATGCCTGTGCTTGAAATACTGGCATGTATGTATTTGACTATGCTTATCACTAGGGGCCTGCTATACCAGCTACATACATTAACTATGGTTACAGACTGAAGAAATGCCTTTCGGTATGAAAACACTTACTAGAACATTATATTTGTGTTTATTTTTACTGGCTGAGGAGCATTTTTACAGTATAAATCACTTGTGGCTGGTAAAACTAGTGACTTAGTTAGGTGAGCTGCTACATAATGTGAGTCATAACCTAGCTCCCTTTTCAGACATAACAGGAAGGGGAGGGCAGAAGCATTTATAAGAACCCATATCATGGCTCAATAGGAGTTGTGAAGAAAACTAAATTATTTTAATTTGAGACTCCAGTCTGTGTTTCATGATCAAAGAATCATGGCTAACTGTAGAACTGTATCTTTAATAGAAAAACATACACTAGCAGATATATATAACATAAGTCTGTGTCAGCCAAGATAGGTTTAGTTGTGACTGAATGTAAGTTAAACAGAGACACCAAAAATGAAACTACCATGAAATCCAAATAACTCATTAACCAAAGATTGGGTCAACAGTTTAAGACAAATCAGAATTGTTTTTACAAGCTCAAGATTAAGATCGTCAATGCCAAGCCCATCCTCAATGAAAAATATGTCTCAGTAGTGTGAAGCTTGATGGTTAGACCCTCACGTGTGCAAGTGAAATACAGTCAACTATATTATCAGTAACTAACCACAAAAATCGAGACTGGTACCAAACCTGTTACGGCATCCATGCTACTAGTACAAAATCACAATGGCCATGGTCAGTGCCAAACTTGCATCTTTATTAATGTAGACAGTAAAGAACCACAACAGACAAGGTCAGTGTGGAGCCTGTAGCCATGTCAATGTTAGCAGCAAACCATTAGAGTCAAGGTCAGTGCTAAGCTCATGTCAGTGTCTACTGTTAGCAGCATCATAAAAAAGAGCTCCAGTTTTGTGCTGAGAAAAGCTTACAAAATAGCAGTGTATGGTGTTCTGTGCCAGAGAACATAAATGGGATCAAAATCCACCCCAATCAGTCAAGATTGAGGAGAACTCTACTTGGCACTCAGCTAGAAATCAATCTTTCTAGAAGTTCTAGCAATGACACTGGTCCCAACCAGCCAGATCAAGGACAGTTTAATAAAAGTTAAGTGCTTTCATTCTCATTTTGAAGGAACTTCATCAGAACCATCTGATTAAGTTCCTTCAAAGTGGGAACAAAACCGCTTAACTTTTATTAAACTTTTTTGTTTGCTACTGGTGTGGATCCGTGTCTCTGGTTCTTCTTACTGCAACAAGGTGAATTTTACTACATTTAAAAAGGTGAAAAGTTGAGATGAAAGCCTAAACATGTGGAAAGTCCAGCGTTATGATATGCAACGCTAAGCTGGCATGAAAACTAATGCTAGAAGTGACTCAGGAGGCATCACCAGATGTCTCTCAGCCAACACTGTCCACCACACTAAACCTGGACACTATCTATGTTTTGACCCAAATGAAGTCCTAGCTAATAGGCATATTGAACACTACCATTGTTCTAATCAGTAAACTAGAGAATAGCATTGTTAAACTAACTAAATCTGAAGATACAGACTTCTTACTTCTTTTATGCAGATCTCAGTACTTCTTATTAGGAAGTAATTACAATATAAAGAAAAACAAAAAATGAAAACTTGCTGAGAGCAGTTCTGTTTAGCCTCCACCCTTGTTTAAAAATGTTTCTAATACAAACATACTGTCTTGCATTCCTCTTTAAAACACTAGTAGTACTGCATTTCTGTGGTAAATGAATACAAAGAAAAACACCAACACCTGACCCACACTT
This sequence comes from Protopterus annectens, assembly GCF_019279795.1. NCBI lineage: Eukaryota > Metazoa > Chordata > Ceratodontiformes > Protopteridae > Protopterus > Protopterus annectens. Next base: position 1,705,581,091 of record NC_056729.1, on the reverse strand, counting down.
TCAACCTATCTTGTTATCAAATCTATACAGCAGCCAGCAACTGACAAAGATAACTTTGTTTTTCTCTACTTGTGAAATACTGAAAGCGTATTATATTGACTGATTATATCTGTCAAAACACCAAAGAAGCTATTTTACTAATACAAAGTTTTAAAATTGCTTTCTATCAGAAAATATTGATGTTAATGTAAAGAAAAAGATTTTTCAGTATTTAGCTAACTCCTGAAGAAAAGATGGAGCTGCAGGCAAACAAAATCGTCCTTCAGCATCATACTACTTGGATCTTAAGTTTGTTTCCTGGCTAAGGTACCTTCTGTGTTGACTCTACCGTCTCTCACATCTGCAATATTTTTTTTTTGCTAGCTGTTTTGGTTTCCTCTGTCATCCCAAACGTGTGCATGTTGGTGAACTGGTGCACACAATTGAGTGTGTGTGTGTATGTGTGTGTGTGTGTGTGCATCTGTAGTAAGCATCAATCAATGGACTAGTGCTCCATACAGAAGTAGTTTACTGCCTTCCATCTAAGGCTCCTTGTGACTCTAAAATGAACATGGCTGGAATAAAAAAAGAACAATAAATGTATAATCTGTATTGTTTCTTTCAGTAATAAACAAAGAGTATAAAGCAAGACAAACTCTGCTTTGTCACAAATGAAAAATCACAGATGGTCAAAAACGGCAGTTAGAAGAACGAAAATATGGAATAAATCTGATGGTCAATACCACATTGAAGATGCCTAAGTTTCCACTACTCCTCAACAAGGGCAATGGAGGAGAAGGACACTAGAGGCTCTAGTCTTACTAGATGACTGCTTGTAGCCCAAAAGCATGCAAAGGAAAGTATTTGTACTGTTTAGACTCACAATGCAGAGTCCTGGAATGTAAAGAAAGGGGTTAAATCTGGACTTTCATATACAAGTCCAAAATTTCCATTTCTCACAATATTCTCTTTTCTCCAAGGTATGGTTATATAAAGTTTGGGGGAGGTGCAGGGACTTTCCCCCTGTTTAAAAAAAAAAAAAAAAAAAAAAAAAGGTTTAATAGAGAAAAATGATGTTCAATATTTGCTCTTTGTGTGTGTGTGTGTGTGTATATATATATATATATATATATATATATATATATATATATATATATATATATATATATATATATATATATATATATATACACATACATATATATATATATATATATATACACACACACATTTTTTGGCCTTTCCGGACCTGGAATCCTGACATTTCAATAAGAAGCCATATGAAAAAAATCTCTCATCTTCTTATTAATTTCGATCCCACATTCTTCTACTCCAGTTCAGAAAGGTATCATCTATCAGTAACTGTTAAGCTATTACTGTACCTTCTGGAGTGGGGTAGAAATGGAAACTGCAGTCTTCCTTCCAATTTCTGAAAGCTCTGTGCTCTTGTAACTGTATTATTAGTTACAAAGACAACTTAAGTCTTAAACTCTGCACCACCACTCTTCCTGGGAAAAACATCCAGTCAGTCACTATTCCTAAAACAGGCAATCTTCTCTGCCTACATAACTATTGTACAGGCTCCTTCCTTTGCAATTCCCTTCTGCAGGTAAAAGGAAGTCAGTAAATCGGTGTTCCACAGGTTCACAGTTATATATTAGGCTAACGACCACCAGGACCTTTATATTGCTATCCAACCCGATTGTGTCCCTATGTATCATGGGCATTTTTTAGGAGAGGGTGTGTTAGTTAGGAAGTGTCATCATGTTATGCATTGGGGTATGTTAACTTGGGCAATACTGAATGTCAAGAGACATAAAAGATGACAAACAAACACCAGCACTTGAGAGAAACTTCTAATGTAAAACATACTGTCAGAAAACGTTTCTTCCCTAGTTTTAGGGAGAACATTTTTTTTTTTTTTGCTCTCCTTCCTGCTCAATAGTAAGGGGTTAGTGCATTTTACAGAGAAAAGGAATTAATTCTGCACATTTTTTTTCACAATCTTCCCTGTCTTACTGATGGCGCGACAGTTACAGATGAACTCGAGCTTATCTTTGAAAAGGATATGCTACAAAATCCTATCTTCCCGGCAAGATGCTTCAGTTAAAAAGAATTTTCAAAGTAAAGTGAATGTCATGTCTGAAAGTTTTAAACAAATTAAATTTATAAAGAATGTTTTACAAATATAAAGTTGGGCTGTGGGGTTTTCGTAATGGTTAAGGTGTTTACCTTATAGACACAAGGTACAAGGTTTATTTATTACCTTTTGGCTGAGAAATGTGTATAGGCTTAAAAAGGCCTGTAAGGACAGATAGCCTAGATCAATCTTATGAACCCAAGATATGAAAAATATGGTATGGTTTTTGCTCAACAACAAAGATGATGACCTGAAAGAGTAGGAGTTATAAACGAACTTCCTTATTTATTTATTTTGTAAACCAGGTTGGTGGGCCAGTCAAATGATCCTATTTCAGCCATAACCCAAGTCAAACAGACAGGCACAGGAATTTGATGCAATACAAATATGTTGTTTAATATTAATCACAAGTCTAATTAACATTATGTAAAGTCAGTATTACACACATCAACAACAAGATCCCTTGTATTCATCATTAATTCTGGACATGGTATTAAAATTAGAATTGTAAAAGGGATCTTGTCTATTATTAAGGACAGATTTGACATCAACATACTGAACATCTTCAGGTTCTTCATTGTCAATATTAGTTACCTGAGACAATGGTTTACTAGTTCTTATGCACTCAATCACAGTCTGTCATCTTCTGAAATAGTGGTTAACAACTCACGTCTCTTCTTTTCTGGGACCATTTTAAGCATAGTTTTCTGAATATCTATCATGGGTTTAATAAGAGCTGAATGGCATCTGAACCTCCTATACTGGAATTTGAATGTGATGTAGCATCCATAGTAGTGTCCAGAATAGCCTCAGCTATATTTATTTTTTATTTTACATTTGTTGACCGGGATAGTCCGACTGGATGTATGTCCATTCTCATCGCAGGCCCAGGGAGAAAAGCTCCACATACCAAAAAAGAGACAGTACATACATCAGAGTGATAAACTCAGGCAGCCACGTTTAGAAAAAATATAGACAAAGAATACAGGCAGATATCAGTATACACAATGTGCAGACTTGCATCTGACTGGCAGAGACGTATCAGAAAATGTGAACATAGAATACAATCAGATCTCATAATTCACAATGCTCAGACATTCAGATGCTATGAGGCATAGATACTTGGCTAAACAGCAGGTTGGGTAGCAAGACCTGTATTAGTGAAGTTGTTAGTCAGGTTTAGAACAAGAGCACAGCCAATGAGATGTGAGGTATTTTTTGAGTTCTCTTTTAAATAGGGGTAGTGAGGTTTCCTTGGTAATGGTAGTAGGGAGTTGATTCCAGATTTTACCAGTTGAGTTGGCAAATATAGCATCGCCTGCAGAGTTGTTGGATTTTTGGGTCAGTATCAATAGTTTATCAGCTGAGCGTAATGGCCTGGGGGCACTATGAGGAGTGAGAATATTTTTTAGGGCAGGGGTGTTATCAGGTTGATGGAGTATTTTATGCACTACTATAAGCTGGTTGAACTGTAGAAGGGTAGGATACTCTAGCCATCCCAGTGCATTGAGATTCTGGCAATGGTGGGTCCTAAAAGCCATGCCAGCAGGGAATCTGGCTATATGATTGTAACATCCTGATAATTTGTTGAGATCAGTTTTGGATAGGTTGGTGAATACAGGAGAGGCATACATAAAGGTAGAGAGAGGTGTGATCTTGCAATAGCTACCCTAGCTGGGGGGGGGGGGGGGGAGGTTTGGCGCTGTACAGGGAGCCAAGTTTTTTGTTGATGGACTTAATAGTGTGATTTACATGTTTATCAAACTTAAGGTTATTGTCTATTATTATGCCTAGAAGCTTTGCATGGTCATCAGGGGAGATAATGGTGTCATTGCTAGATTTGATGTTGTAGGAAGGAGGAGAAATTCTATGGTTAGGGGAGAAAAGTAGTAGCTTGGTTTTGTTAGGATTTAGAAGCAGGCGGCGATTAGCTAGCCATGATTCTACCGTGCTGAAAGTGGTTTGGGTGAGGGTTAGAAGTTGTGTAGAAGAGAAGGTGGAGCATATTAGCGTTGTGTCATCTGCATATTGGATGCAGGTGGCTCCTGGGATGGTGGTATGCAGATCATTGATAAAGATAGAGAAAAGAAGGGGACCTAGTATGTACCCTTGTGGGACACCTAGAGTTAGTTGGGATGACAGCTTGCTCTGCCATAATACAGCCTGCTGTCTACCATTTAGGTAAGAGTGAAACCACTATATTGCGTGTTGGTCTAAAACCAATGGCTTGTAGGGTATTGAGCAGTAGCTGATGGGTGACCATACTGAAAGCTTTTGAGAGATCTAGGAAGAGTGCTGAAGATAGTTTGTTGTTGTTGTTACGATGAAGACTGATGACATTAGAGAAAGATAGAAGAGCCATGGTGGTACTGTGGAATGGCCTAAAGCCGTGTTGAGAGTTGGTGAGCTTTCCGTTTTGAATAAGAAAGTGCATGATTTGTGTATGCATCTTTCCATGATTTTAGCTAGTGGTGAAAGAACGGCTATAGGTCTAAAGTTAGATAATTCTGTGGAACTTCCTCCTTTATGGAGAGGTATAACGTATTATTTTCCATATTGCTGGGATGGATCCTTCTGAGATCGATCTGTTGATCAGAATAGAAATGGGAAATGCTATGGCATCAGCTGCTTTTTGAAGATATTCAGCTGGGAGGTGGTCGGCAGCTAGTGTAGTAGGTTTTAGCTTTTTGAGTAAGGTCCAGATCAGGTTGGTAGGTACGGTTTGAAAGTTAAAGGTAGGTTGGGTGCTGGGTGGATCAGGCTAGATGTGCCAGAGCTGGTGTTTGTGTCCGATGATGTGAGATGGGTAGCTACAGACTGGATAGTTTCAGTAAAGAATGAGTTGAAGCTGTTTGCAATTTCTACAGGGGATTTATCAAGGGCAGCTGATGGGGTAGGAGTGGCGGAATGGCCTGGGTGGAGAAGACTGTTAATACCAACCCAGAACTTTTGAGGTTGTAGTGGATATTTTTGTTGTAGGAGGGTGTAGTGATTTTATTTTTTTGTCTAGAATAACAGATTTTTTTGGGTCTGATTCTTTAGCTGCCGGTATCTTACTTGGTCCACAGGGGCTTTGGTAACATGCCACCTGGCCCGGGCATTGTTTCTTAGTTTAATTTTGGTTTTTGTTTCTTTAGATAGCCACGGTGCAACTGTAGCTTTTACACGGATGGTACGGGTAGGAGCATGGTGGTTAAGGATAGCCAGAAATCTGGTATTGAAGTACTCAACTGCTTCTTGTAATGGGAGTTGTTTCAAGACATTCCAATTACATGCTTTGAGCTCATTATGGAAGTTGTCAAGGTTAAAGTTCCTGATGTTTCTTATAGTTTTGTAGGTGGGCTGGTTGGGAATGTCGGCTTTGAGCCTAATAATATAGGTAAGGCAGTGATCACTTAGATCATTGGGTAATGTACCTGACTTGTACTTTTGGGGGTGGCTGTTAAGTATCCAATCAAGGATACTATCTTGCTAAATCTGGTGGGGATGGCAATGATCTGAGTAAACCCGTGGAGGGAGTTTGACTGAAACACCTGTTCCTCTGAATGTTAAAGTCCCCCAAGACAATGGTTTCCTGGGGATAGTTAGAAGCTAGCCAATGTAAGATAACTTCTAGAGTATTATCATTATTGCCAGGTGGAATATAAATGCAGAGGATGTATCTGCATTTATTTTTGTTTATTATTAGTTCGGTGATGAGAATTTTTGCATTGCCAAACTGGGGTGGCTGTTGGGTGTCAATTGTTATTGTTAGGGTAGACTTGTATAGTACAGCTACCCCACCACCTTTCCTGGAGATCCGGTCCAGTCTAAGGATGTTGTACTGTGGGTGGGAGGGGAGTTATTTCGTTATCTTTGGTTATTGGTTTTAGCCAGGTTTCTATGAGGCAGATGATATCAGGGGAGTGAACAGCTCCTGCCAAGGACAGCCCATTTGGCCAGTATACAAAAACCTTTCAGCACTTACAGGCACTGTTATGTCACACATACGCTCCCTGCACAAGGTGTAAGACAAAATGGTGATGTACGGATGCACACACTTAGAACTGAAAAAGCCCCTGGAGAAAAAGACTCCCCTTGGGCAAGGAAGAACATGCACATCCAGAAGGAGAAAAGGGAGAATAGCCCCCTCGGCCAAGAGGGCAAGAAAGAACAGGCTACACCAGAGGGGGCAGGAGGGAGGGAGAGAATACTGCAACAGTGAAGAGAAGAACATCTACTGTTATGGAAAAATTTGCAGCATTCACAACTGAAGGGAGTGTACAAAAGCTCAAGATGAAACCTGGCAGGAAAATGGAACGAAAAAGCCCTTCAGAAACTCATGAAGACAGTCCTGGCAAAGCTAGTTCTATCCATGGAAATAACATTAAACTTATAATGCTGAGTGAAGATATGAAAAGAAGACCAAGTAGCAGCCACAGGGATAGAATTGGTATCTAGACCCTTGAAAAAGGTACAACAGGAGGCACCAGTCCTGATACAGTGAGCCTCTACGGAGAAGGAAAGACATTTACCATACAAAGAATAACAAAAAGAAAGGGTTTTAGAAATCTAGGAAGAGAAGGTTTGCTTAGAAACAGCTAATTCCAGAGTCCTGAGATGAAATGAAACAAAACGCTGCTCAGACTTGTGAATAACTTCATTTTTATCCAAATAATATCTGAGCTGTCTATCCACATCCAAGGTGTGAAGAACCTTCTCACTGGCAGACTGTGAAAAATGAAAAAAGGAAGGCAAATGAATAGACTAAGGGACAGCTGACCACCTTGGGCATAAAAGGGTAAGTTTCTGTAGAAAACTAAGAAAGAAGAAACAGCCATGAGAGCCTGAAGTTCAGACACCCTCTTGGCTGACAGCCAAAAGAAGAACAGTCTTGCAAGTACAATGTTGTAAAGGAAGCTGAAGAAGCAGGCTCAAAGGGAGCTTCTGTCAACTTTTCAAAAATAAAACAGAGGTCCTAGAAAAGCAGAATAGGCTTCCTGGGAGGTCTGATATGAAGGCTGCCTTTAAGAAATGTGACCTCAAATCTAGAGGCAAGAGGGAGAGACAAGGGGGGACAAGCAGAAACAGCTGACAGGTGAGCTTTAACTGAAGAATATGCCAACTCAGCATGAAGCAGATCACACAAAGAAATTAAGTACCAGGAGTACCTCCACAGGTAGGGGATCCTGAGGGCAAGAGAGGCACTATACATAAAATATTTTCCATTTGGACCAATATGATTTTCAAGTAGTGGGCTTCTTGGCCTCCTGCAGGACCCAAAGTGCATCCTCAGCTAAGAGGTGCCTAAAAGGGTCAAAACCCTGTTTCCTACAATGTCAGTTGAGTGGACAAGTGAGGATGGATAAGAGATCCCTTGTCTTGTGTGAGAAGGTCCACCCAGTGAGGTAACTTGTGGTGATTGCGCCTGGTCAAGTGAGAGAGATGGGAGAACCAATGCTATCTTGGTCAAAAGGGAGTCACCAGCAAAATTTTGGGAAAGTCCTGCCTGATTTTTGTGCAAGACTCATGGTAAAGGAAAGAGAGGGAAGGCATACAGAAACATCCCCTTCCAATGGGAAAATCAGACCTTCCACTTTCCAAGCCAGAGGACTTGGGACTCTGGAATGCAAAATAAAAAGCTGTCCATTCAGAAGGGAGGCAAACAGATCTACATGACGAATACCTCACTGATGGACAATGTCCAAAAATACCTCTCTTTGAAGCATCCATTTGTGAGCTTGTGTGCTGGACCTGCTCAAATCGTCTTCCATTAGATTGTACTCTGAGGGAATGTAAATTACCTGAAGAGTCACTTGATATTAAAGAGCTAGATCCTAGAGCCAAAGAGCTAGTCTGCCAAGAAGGTAGTACCTTGTATCCCTTGCTTGTTGATATAACACATCCCCATGGTACACTCTGTTAAAATTTTGAGACACCTGGTTTGAAAGAGGGAATGAAAAGCTTGAAGAGCTAAAAGCAGAGCCCTTGTCAATTTTACACTGATGTGGTCCAAGCTCTGATGAAGAGGCTGGAGACCTTGAACCTTGAGAGAACCAAAGGAGGTCCCCTATCCCTGTTGGGAGATGTCTGTAAAGAGCTCAAGTCAGGACTGGAGCCTGAATGTTGAAGCCATACTGACATAAGGTACCACTGTAGATTTCTCATGTGAAGCCTGGCCAGAGGGAGCATGGGAATGGTGGTAGCCATGAACAAGAAAACCTTGAGAAAGTCTCTGGCATTGACTAATGCCAGAAGAAGAACAAGCTGGAAAAAGGCAGTAAGAGACAGAGCCTTGGGGGCAGGCAGAAATGCCAGCATGGGGATGGTCTGGATCCTGCAACCAAGGAAAATATTTTTGAGAAGGGGTCAGTGCTAATTTCTGAAAGTTTATGGTGAACCCCAGACTCTGAAACACAGCATCAGCCAAAGAAGCTTGAATGAGTAAATTGTCCAGATAAGGAAAGATCTGAATTTCTCTCATCCTGCAAAAGGCAATGACAGGTGTGAGATATTTGGTGTATACCCTTGGGGCAATAGACAGGCCAAAGGGCAAAGAAGACAACTGAAAATGCAAGGAAGAAACAGAAAAACAAAAACATTTCCTGAAAAGTGGATGGAGGGGGATATGAAGGTAGGCATCCGTTAGAGCCAGAGAGACCAGAAAGGCCTGAGGTAGAAGAAGGGGAAATAACATCTATACAGACAACATCCAAAGGGAAGGAATGCTGAGAAAGGTGTTGAGCTGGGAAAGGTCCAGAATTGTCTCCAAGTGCTCTCCTTTCTGTGAGCCAAAAATATTCTGGAATAAAAAAAAACCTCCCTACTTTGGCATGGGCCACAGGCTGAATGGTGCCCTGGATCAAAAGAGAATGGAGCCCATCTGGGAAAACAGAAACTTCTCCTTGAGGAGGTTGAGGGATGCCTAAAAAGGGAGGAAGGGATTTCCAAACCATGAAATATCTCTGATGGATAATGGACAGAACCAAAGAGTCTGTTGTGATTTTCAACCAATTTAAACAGACAGGAAAAGACTGAGAGCTAAGGAAAACTGGCCGAGGAAAATGGGAAGCAATCTGTAAAATGGAAACAGCTTATCCTTTAAAGTAAGATTCTGGTAAGTAGGGCTTTGAGTACACTTAGCAGGAGGCACATCCTTTTTTTCCTTTGGGTAGAGGGTGAAACTGCCTGTCAACAAAGACATATTTGGAGGGGGTAATTCCTCTGAAATTTAGGAATAGGAAAGAAAAATACCTTTCAACTCTTGCAAGACTTTACCTTTTATCCTGGAGGGACTTAAAAAGTTCAGCAGCACCAAAAAAAATATTATTCAAAGGAGCTGTGACTATGTGAGGTATTGCCGGCTATGCCAGCAGAAGTAAGGCAGTGGATGTGTAACATATGCCAGCATAGCTAGATGGACTTTTGCAAAGAATTATATGTGATTTTTATGTCAAGCTGATTTGTACAGATGCTTATGTTGAAAAATGTATTTGTAAAGCTGCTTGTGTTAAAAATTTACCAACTATTCCAGAAATGTAGAGCCAGTCACTCGAACAGTGAATCTAAAATATTTATTCAACATTTAAGTGTTTTCTTCCCTTCGCATAAAACAAGACTTCCTCAGAATAAGTTTAAAAACATCCACATAAAGAACCCTTAACACCCAGCCTTATATAATAAACCTTCATTAAATAACAAATTAGACCTTAAAGTGGCCCACCCATTTAAAATGTCTAATACACATAAAAAAACAGTACCAATAAGAGAAGCAAAACTAGTCAGCGGATGAATTAATGAATTTAGCTCTAGAGATTTTAGATTCTGTAAGTACTGAATTTCCAATTGTTTCTAGTCTCTTGAGTTGAGTCGAGGTTGAGGACGACCATTGTGGTGAAGGTAGAATGGACTTGAGTAATGCAAATAAAAATGTTTGTAACACATCTGATGACAATAATGTATATGGGGGTAATGATTCTGTTTTGATTGCAGACAGGCCAAAATGACAACTGTGGACAATTATTTTAACACCTTGGTTGAAGATGAGAATGATATCATTAGTAGAAGTGGAACGGTTGGATTGTGAAATGTATTAGAACCGTACATAACATTTAATGAATCTAATGACTTTAAAGTTTATAATTACTCAACTAAGGAAGTAAAAACTGAGCATGTTAACCTTCTAGTGAAGGGTTTCACTTTTGTGCCTTTTAGAAGGGCCAGAGTGGAAGATACATTGATTCAATTAAATAAGTATACAAGAAAGCTAAATTTTAAAGTATGGTTCAGTTCGCAAGAGGGTATGGGTAGTGTTAACCGTGATTTAAGGAGTCCCAGCATGTTTAACCCACCCTTAAATAACATTATTAGGTTATTTGAAAATAAATATGAAAAGGATATACGAAAAATTTTGGTACAGAAATCTGAATATGGTTTAACCAACTTAACATCTAATGAAGAGGGGTTGTTGGTTGATCTGGTGAAGGATACAGGCATATGCCTGATAAAACCAGACAAGGGAAATGGAATTGTTATCATGAACAAATCTGATTACCTAAATGGGATTAACACTTTATTGTTGGATGGTTCCTACATTGAGAATTCACTGAATTGGATACATGTGATGTATAGAAAAATTGATTTGTTAATTGACGACATGTTGTATCAGGGCCAAATTAATGAGGACGAGCACGCTTATATGACCAATAAATTCCCAATGGTTTTGAACATTTCTGGAATTCCCAAAATACATAAGGGGTTGAAAGATCCGCATTTTAGACCAATTATAGATGGAAAGCGTTCTAAAACCTGTTTTATAGGAACATTTTTGGACCATAAATTAAAGGTGGGTCTAAAACGTTTTTCCTATATTTGTAAAGATTCGTGGGAGCTTCTTGATAAGGTTGGTCGTATTAAACTGAATGCTAATACGTATTTAGTTACTATTGATGTCGTTAGTCTTTTCACTGTGATCCCACATGAGTAGAGGCTAGTGTGGTTAGAGACCCAACTTTTAGAAACTGATTTATTTGATCAAGACACTATTAATGTGTATGTAACACTTATGGAAGTTGCTCTTAAAAACAACTATCTGTGTTTTGAAGGTCAATACTATAGGCAAAGGATGGGGGTTGCAATGGGGCAGCATGGCCCCTGTCTTTGCCAATTACATAATGTCATATTGGGAGCAACAGTTTGTTTTTCAAAGTGTATATAAATCCAACATATCGTTTTACACAAGATTTTTGGATGATTTGTTCATTATTTGGAAAGGTACTGAGGTAGAGTTGGAGCAATTCTACTCCTATATTAACATCACAGTTGAATTTTTAAATTTTACACTCCAGCACAGTAGAAAAAACATACCCCAGGATTCATGAAGCTTGCTCCAGACGCAGGCGTAGCGTCTGTGATCTAACACCAAATATGGCCACTGAGCGATTCAGGTACAAGCTGTTTCCACGTGCACTACCAGCGTACGCCAGAGCTGCGCAGCTGCCGATGCATGTTTGCTAATTACCCCATGTGCAGCAGTGTAGCATGCAAATGAAGGTATATAGCAATTCATTAAGTGGTGCAGGCGTAGTGTAAGCATGCAGAAATGTAAACCAAAAAAAAACTGTTTACATTTTTTCAAACATAAAATTGGAGCCATGAAACGGACCAAACTTATGTATTATAATGTTAATATATACCAATGGCTAAATATATAGCCAATGGCATAAAAAACATGCACAACACATAAAAAATAACATTTAATGTCATGGCCACACTAACGCAAAGTAAAATCGCAGTGCATTGGTGCGCAAACGGGATCACAATGAAAATCTATTTATAAGTCATAAAACTGCAATGTAACACAATTCATGAATTCCCCATAATAGTCAATAGCATGCAAGCTACACCACAACCATGGCGCAAGGGTTGCTAAGGGTCGGTGACAGTGTTCTGCGCGGTAACTAGGAATTAGTAGTCAATGCCATGCAAATGAGTCAAATAATACTGAATCGCAAAATCCCTGCCAGCGTAAGGATGTACCACACAGTGTAGCGGTACAACACCGAGGTGTGGCCTGGAGATAAACACGACATCAAGAGAGGGGTACGCCACCTTAGCTGTAAGCACACTGGAGCATTGCTAACCCAGGTTTCCTGTTGCTAAGCAAAGCCGCAGGATAGGAGTGTGGAAGTAGCCATAGCTTTGCTTAGCGAAGAGCACACAAAGTACCCGAAAGTGCATGTGAACGTGGATGAAAATGCGCTCGAAACCCAGTAAACGGCTGTGCCATAGCTGAAACAGGAAGGACACGGGAAGACAATAAGGAAATGCTGCAGCATGGTAATTGGAGTACAAATGAGTAATTAACACCTAGGAACTCACAGTGGGCCATTGACAACAGCTAACAAGGCTGCTAGCAGCTACCTGCAGAACAGGAAAGGGGAGGTGCCGTACTGCAAAGAAAAGAGAACTGTCACAGCAGAACAAAGCAAACTTGCAGTAGATCAACTACATAACCCATTTTGCAACAAAATCCTGGGTTGGGAAAGTACAAAACAAGAAAGCAGGCAGCTGGATGCATGCCTGACAATGGGAGGGGAATCAGGTTAAAAAGTGAAGTAAAGGGCAATAGATGAATCATGGCAGCCAAGCGTAAGTCAACACCAAAGGCCCCACAATAGCAGTACCTGCTGTAAAACCAATAATTAAGATACCCTGCAGCTGGAATTGCACATACACACCCAATTACACCAGCAGCATCCATTGCACAATAGTATAAAGTGTGAAAGCCCCACATACACACTTGTGTATTCCCAGTCACTCTGCACCATTGGTGTATACAGACAGGGAACTTTTAATATGTACATGTTAGGGGCCGCCATAGCTTTGATTCATCAGCATGTGTTGGAGACTGACGGTGGTGTGGAGGATGATGCTGACAACCATTTCAGGCACCGAAGGAGGAGAAGAGTGTTCAGACCCAGGGTAACCTGCCAGGGGCTACCTGATCTGGAGATAGTAGAGCATTACAGGGTGGATAGGGACACCATAGAGCAACTCGTTGAGCTGTGCCGGCCACGCCTCAGAGACAGAAATAACAGAGGGGAACCCATCCCAGTGGACAAGAAGGTATGTGTAAGCTTGAGAATACTAGCCACAGGTACCTTTCAAAGGCCAACTGGGGATATCACGGGGATTTCACAGGCATCAGCATCCAGGGTACTCCACTAGTTCCTGGATGCCATGTTACCACATGCCAATGAGCACATATACTTCCCCCGAATGCAAGGGGAGTTGGCCAGCAATATGCATCTCTTCTACCGTGTGGCAGACTACCCGGAGGTACTGGGTGCAACAGAATGCACGCACATACACATCAAGAAACCACCCGGTGAGCAGGGTAGGCATGACATAAACCACAAGGGATACCCCTCCATCAACTGCCAGGTCGTGTGCAATGCCCAGGGCATTATCATGGATGTGTGTGCTGGCAGCCCTTGAAGCTATCATGACTCCCACATCTGGCATGCCTCACAGCTGTATTAGGTATCTGCCATGGGGGACATCCCATATGGCCACCTGGTGGGGGATGCTGGCTATGCACTGGAACCGTAGATGATGACTCCCATCAGAAATGCACACACAGCCATGCAAGAATGCCATAATGACGCACATGCAGAAACCAGAATCATCACAGAGCATGTGTTTGGGATGCTGAAATCTGTTGCTTGGACATATCTAGTGGACCCTTGCAGTACTCTCCAGGCACGTGTGCCCACATCTTCATAGTATGTGCCATGCTACATAATATGATCCTGCAGAAACACCTGCAGCAGGGACAGAATGGTGAAGGCCATCACAGCCCACCAACATTGCCAAGTGCCCCAAAGGCATAGAGGGACTCAGACCATGAACACCCTGTGCCAGCCTCAGTAGGCAGATGGAGGCGTGCCCAGTATGCCCATGCCTTGGCAAAGAGGGAACGTATAGCACACACACTTACAGTGTAGGCACCTATGGACTGACACCCTTCTCCACCTGCACACACAGCAAACATGGATGGCACACACACACGACCACCTGTAAATTGTCATGTATAGGTGGTCTACTGTGTGCATCCTACATAGGCAGCCCTCAACTACTGTACACACAACTGTCATTGGCACAAGGTAAGTCAATACCTGAACAGTAAATTAAGCTATCAGCCTGTGTCCATACTGTATTGTATAGGTTCATAGATACATAGGTAGGTACATGCCTAACTGCCAAAGGCCAGTCATAAGCATAGCCAAAATGTGTCTGCTGTCGCCACCCCATTGATTAACTAACAGTCCTTCTATGGAGCAGAGCCAATTGCGGGATCACTGGGGTGTGTCCACTGTTCCCCACCCACTCTGCAAGGATTCCCTGGAGTGTTAGTCCGTACAATGTAATCAGGGATGTAGTTCCAAATAATGGGGAGTACCCATGACAGGAACCTGCCACTCCAGCATCTTCCAGTTATGGTTGTGGCAAGGTGTAGCTCATTACAGTGTGTGGCTCACTGTGACATGAATGCCCATAGGTGGAGCATATCTATTAAGCCTGACGTGAACACGGCTTTGTTGGCCAGCAAATATCATCTCTGAGTAAACGAGATGCCACTGAGTAATGCATGAGTTTATGCAGTCTGGCAGCATAGGACACATGTCTGAGGGCATTACCCCTCTATGCATGGTACGTTTGTGGCCCTTCCAGCTGTCAGATGTGTCTTTTGAGGTACATTCAAAATGTGTTATCATAGCAATGGTGGGATTGATGACTGATGAGTAAATGGGCACAATAACCTAAGTCTGTTTAGATGTGAACCCTTAAGTAAGCAGATGGCCTACATAGATGGATGTTCTAACTACTTCGCACATATGACTGTCAGAGGAGAGATCACTACGTAATGTAGTCCCCACATACCCATTACGTCGTCTGAATTATATTGTCTGCCACTTATGTGTTAATATGTGTGTGTGTCGTTTCCCAAAATGGAATGGCCATGCAGTATGTGGCCTTTAGCAGGAGGCCATCACTCTGACACCCTGTGTTGGTCTATGTGAGGTCCCTTGAAGGACATCTGTGATGGCTGGACTGTCAGTTATGGCTCCCAGTCTGCAGTAATCGCCAAACACGGCCTGCTGTAGTCCACCTGTGTTAGCCTGTACCTCTGAGAAGTATATGGCAAACAGTAGGGGTCCCAGGATTGTGTCCTGTGGGACACCAGTTGTGACTGGTTAAGAGTTGGACCTGGAGGCTGCTAGGCTTACCATGTGGGTTCTGTGTGTAAGCCTGTTGGCAAACCAACCTGTGATGTATGGGTGTATGTACTGGCTGGTGAGTGTAGAAATAATACTGGAGTGGGAAATAGGTTCATAGGTTCATACTAGCTATCTGCCCTAGGGCATTTATAAGCCTAGCCAGAATGTGTTTGGCTTTCGCCACCCATTTTAAATTTATTTTGCTATGCCCTTTTTCGAGGTTAGTATACTGTGCCTCTGTCTAACAGTGACACAGAAGTGATATCCGGAGTAAACCTACGATCTCCCATCCACTCATCAAGATTCCTCTGGAAGAGTCAATGAGGGACTCTGCCTAACCTGGACTGGGATTTTATTCCAGAGTGAAGGGAGCCTCTGGGTTATGAATCTGTCCCTCCAGCATGTCCTATTTATTTCAGTGCTGAGGTTCAAGTCTCTCGAGCGCGTAGCTCAATGGGATTTGGATTTTCTGAGGTGCAGCACGTCCATTAATTCCGGATTGGACATGGCTTTATACGTCAGGCACAGATCGCCTCTGAACAGGTGGTATGCCACTGAGTAGAGCTGGAGTTTCTTTAACCGGGCAGCATATGGCATCTGTTTGAGCCCTTTGATCCTCTTGGTGAGGTACTTTTGGGGTCTTTCCAGTTGCTGCAGGTGTCTGGTAAGGTACATCCCAAAAGTGGCATTGTACTCAATTATGGGCCTGATGAGGGATGAGTAAAGAGGCACGATGACGTCCCCTGATCTAGATGTGAATCCCTTCATGATTAGGTGGGCTATATAAAATGTTTTTCTAACCACTTTGGCCACATGGTTGTCAAATGAGAGATTGCTATCAACTTGGGTCCCCAGGTTCCTAATTACTTCTTCTGTACTTACTGGATTACCACCTATGTGGTAATTTGTGGGCACTTTGTTTTTGCCAAAGGGGGTGACTATACACTTTTTGGCATTTAGCTTGAGGCCATGGCTCTGGCACAAGTTGTCTGTTTCTATGAGGCCCTTTTGGAGGATGCTTGTGTGACTGGAGAGTCGATTATGGCGCCCAGTTTGCAGTCATCTGCGAACTTGGTCAGCCACAGTCCTTCCGTGTTGGCCTGTACCTCCGAGAAATATTTACCGAACAAGAGAGGTCCCAGGACTGAGCCTTGTGGGACACCACTTGTAACTGGTTTGGAGCCTGACATGGCTCCAGCAATTCTAACCATGTGGGTTCTGTCCTTGAGCCAGTTTGCAATCCATCTAGTGACATAGGGGTTTATATTTAAGCAGGTGAGCTTATCTATAATGCCCGAGTGGGGTATTATATTGAAGGATTTTGCGAGGTCCAGGTAGGCTGTGTGGACCACCTTCCCCTCGTCAATGGCCTTGGTGACTGTTTCAAAGAAATCAACCAGGTTTAAGAGGCAGGATCTTCCCTTAACAAAGCCGAACTGGGTAGGATCCAGTGTTTGTAGGTCCCCAATATCTTTATTTATGAGGTCCATGATGATCCTTTCAATAGCTTTGCAGACCAAGCTAGTCAGGCTTATGGGGCGATAGTTTCCAGGATCCGTTGAGGCACCACCTTTAAGGAGAGAGACCACTGTTGCTGTACGCCACTCTTTGGGCACATATCCTGTAGTAAGGCTGAGATTGAACAGTAGTTTTATGTTTGGGTTTAGCTCTTCTTGGAGTTAATGTAGGACGCAGCCCGGGACACCATCTGGTCCCATTGATGCTGTATTTTTTGCTTTGGAGAGGGCGGCTCTTACCTGAGCATCTGAGATGTCAGGGGGGCAGCACTTGGCTGGGATAGATATTTGCCCTTTTGGTGGGAATGGCGTCAAAACGCTTGGCGAGGTCCAGGTAGTATGTGTGAACTACCACACCCTACACCTAAAGTCTAGGTGGCTAAAAGATGTCAAACTGGTTCAGTAGGCATGATCTGCACTCAATCAAGGTGACCTGGGTTGTGAGGTTACCATTGTCTATGTTAATGAGTGCCACGAGGATGCGCTCCACAGCCATGCAGATCAGGCTACTCAGGCCTATGGGGTGGTAGCTACCATGGTCAGTTGTGTCACCACCTTGGTGGAGTGTAATAGCTGTTGCCATGTGCCAGTGAATGGCTGTGTAGAGGCTGATGTTGAATTGCTATATTAGGCGGGGGGGGTCACTTTGTCTTGTAGTGTCTGCAGGATGCAGTTTGGGACACCATCTGCCTCCACTGATGCTCTGACATGCCATTTGAAAGGGCCATTACCACCTGTATGTCTCAGATGTCTGGGATACTGTACGTTTTGGGTATTGTTGTAGGCCCAGTAGGGGGTGAAGCTTGCTCCGAATGTATCATCAAGTGTGTTGGTGATATCAGTAGGGTAAGTATATTCAGTGCAATATTGCATCAGCACAGTGCAAATGCTTACA
Organism: Protopterus annectens; assembly: GCF_019279795.1. Taxonomy (NCBI): domain Eukaryota; kingdom Metazoa; phylum Chordata; order Ceratodontiformes; family Protopteridae; genus Protopterus; species Protopterus annectens. Next base: position 1,705,563,298 of record NC_056729.1, on the reverse strand, counting down.
TCCTTGACATAGCCAAAGAAGCCTTTGTAGTCATATTCCAAATCCATGCCTATTTACCTGTGGATGTCAGCCTTGGATGATTACATGAGTAACATAAGTATCTTGCTAATACTGGTCACGGACGTCTGCATGTCTTGGGATTTGCTGTTGTTCTGGACTAGTGTACTACTTCTGTTGTATAGCCTGTATAATGCAGGGGTTCAGCAGACAGGTGTCCTTGTGTAGGAGTAGCTAGTCCTGGTTTATCATTGATGGCACAACCCATACGTCTTTGTAGGTGCTTATAGAGTGCATTCGTACTTCTGTCTGTATCTTGAGCAGTGTCATCCCTGAGTGTGGGGGTTGTGACCCCTCCCACCTCTGTCATTAGTACTGTGAATTTAGCTGTAGGAAAGGTATTTACTGTGTGTTCCTTGGGTGGGGGAGATGGTTGGGAGTAGAAATCATCAGTGAATAGTTCATGGTCAGATCTAAACAGTGACCGGATTACCTCTGCTGTAGTGCACCTGTTGTACGTCAGTGATTACCACTTCTAGTATGTTTTCACCTCTCATTAGTCTGTCTACCAACTGATACAAGCCATATGAGGTGATAAATCCCAGGAAGTGTTGGGCCTGGAAGTGAATACTTGAGTAGGTTATCCAGTTAAATGTAGGGTAGCCGACAGTGACCAATAACAGGGTGTCTGGTAGGACTGTCATGTTTACCACTGTCTCCAGATAGTTGTAGTCGTGCTCCTGGGTCATGGGAGGTTATCTGTAGCAGCTCACAATTTGCATTGCAGTCGTGGCTGATGTTAGCTGCACATGGATGATCACAGAGGTATCATGCTGCCCCACTAACTTGGAGGCGTAGGTATCCCCGATGAATATGGATACACCCCCTCCATCTCTGTGCCAGTCCATGTACAGTGGCTGAAATGTGTGTTATGGGTTGTAGTCTGGTAGTGCAGGTGTGCTCACAGGAGCCTTATACAGGTCCCAGTCACAGAACAGATGTAGATGTTGTCCATACTGAGGGGTGCTGTGAGTGCATGCATGTTGTGAGTACTACCCCTGGTGTTGAGTAGCCTAACACTCACTGGTTCCGCTATTGTGCAGTTTCATGGAGGTGAGATTCACCTCTGAGACCTGCCTATAAACGGCACCATGGGGGCACCAATAGCCTTGCCCAGCATTCCAAAGCCTTAGGCTGACAAATGCAAGTTGGTATGGCATTGTTGCAGGTATGTATCCCATCTCTGCTTGTGTCCCATCTTTCCTGTAGGTGACCTACTGGTAAGCAATGCAAAGCCTGAAACCTATACATGTCCACTAGCTTCCAAGATAGGCTTTTGGTGTGATTATGTATCAGTAGTTTGTATGCTATTGCTGTACTTAACTGTTGTCTGACTACATGGTGAATTTAGACTGTTTATTGTGATCAGAAAACTCTGTATAATCACATATGATTTTGGAGATGTCCTGCACTGTAGAGGTTCACAGACAGGTAGTAGGCTATCTGCCCAATGGTATTTAGAAGCATAGCTACAGTGTGGTGGCTTTACCTGCATCATTGATGAAGTAACTGAGCCTCTGTCAAGCATAGCCAATGAAGTGATTCCAGGCAGAGTTGCTGGAAGCTGTTGAAGACTGGTGTGCTGTAGGCAGATAGAGGCACATAGTGATCTCAAAAGGGCATGTTAACATGACAAACCAAGAACATTCAATTTCCCCAACAGGTCTTGCAGCTGTAGAACTGGAGTGGCTCCCCCACACCCTGGCTGTATGTGTCTGGGACACATGATCCCAGGGGTGTATATACTGTTGGCCAGTCACACATCAGGGTTTCCCCTGAAGTGTGTCAGTGAGTGGCTATGCCAAATGTAGTTAGGATGTTAATGTATAGTCTCTCAATTCATGTGTCATGTCGGTATTTCGAAAAGTTCACTGGGTGTGGGTGGCTCCACCTGTTGTGTAGCCAAGCTTACACATAAGATTCATGGACACAGGAAATAGGCAGAATGAATGTTAACGTAAATAGTGTAATGGCTACAGCATTTGCATAATATCTGTGCAGTCCTGGTTCAAATCCTAATAAAGTCAGAGATGATTTACATGTTACATAGTATACCTTAATTCCACAAAATAATAAACATTTGGAACACACAACCTCTGAAATGTGCGTTAATCACCCTTGCACTACCAGTGCCTGGTCTGAGAGGTAAAATGACCACTGCTAGGATTAGAACATGCAACCACGTACACAATCTTCACAATAACCTACCACTAAGCTACCTGAGATGTACCAATGGCAGTTGTGTATTCTGACAGGTTAAAACACAAACGGTAGGAATGTGTGGAAATAGGACAAACCGACATGTACCCAATGAAAGGTGTATGCTCTATATATATATATATATATATATATATATATATATATATATATATAGAGAGAGAGAGAGGGAGAGATATATGTCGATATATGGGGATATACATATACATGTAGATATATAAGTTAACAACATCTACATAACCATGGAGGTACATATAAATGGGATACCTACCAAATACCGAATGCTTGACATACCGACGCGTGTAATCATGAGGCTTAAAGACCAAAAGACCACAGTACCAAAACACCAGAAGCGTGAGGTTTAAAATCCTGATGTTAAGGGACATTTAGTCAGTGCTTCTGGTGTTGCGGTTCAGGTAGGTTACTGTGTGTAAGTGTGTTTCTGAGGGCTGTAGTGTGTGCAGGTGTGTGTTCTGAGTGTGGTGTGTGTTCCTGGTGGACTGTAATGTGTGGGTGTGGGTTTGCTTTGTACGTCTGTTTGTGCGAGCTAGGAGGTAGAATATTAAAGTAGGGGGGTGTGGGGGGCTCAGCCACCCACCCACATGGATGGTGTAGGGGGGCTTGCCCACCTGCTCATACATAGTGTAGGATGGTTTGTTTGGATGTGGTGGGTAGCAGTATGTCTGTGTGTGCGTGTATGTGTTCCATGTTTGTGTTACTTTCGCGAGTTTGACTATCGCTGTCGGTAATGTGGGGTATGGGAGTCTGGGCCTGGTACTGTGGGCGTCGGAATTGTGTGCGTTCAGGATTCCGTAGGTATCCTGTATACAGCGGTTGAAGTGTTCATATATGAGTGTAACATGGACCATAGCAATCACACATTCTGCCATGACCAAACTTAATGAACAAAGGATATGGAGAGCATATGACTATACACTATTACAAAAATGTGCTATGGACATGAGCCAAAGATAGGGTTATCACCTGTCCCACTTTGCGAGGGACAGTCCCTCTTTGGGCGGTTGGGTCCTGACCAAAAATATTAAACGTGGTAAATGTCCTGAGATTGTAGGACATAATTATGTCACATATGTAATGTAATAGTTGCATACAATAGTTATGTCTGTATCTAAAATACCTACATGTTGCAAGAAACAGGATAAGCAAAAACTGCTACAAGAATAAGCTTATATTTATGCAAAAAAGGAAAGTTCTATCTATCCTTTGTACTGACCGTGGGTTTGTGTGGGCCTGTAAAATCTGATGTGTGTCCCGAAAATGTCTCACTATGGCCATTTGAAAAGGTGGCAACCCTAGCCAAAGAGGTTCAGTCACCAACACAACTCCAGTGACTGCAAATACCTATGACAGAAATACACAGCTTTCATGTAGCAACACTTTATTACATTCCGATGTATTGCCAAAAGGATTCAAGGACTAATATCACCTGCATGCTATACAGGAACCAATTAACAGTGCCTTAATGAACCAGCCTGCAATTACTATAGTATTAGTCCACTAAAGGATAGGTGTTCAAATAGGGAAGGAACCCTCACGCACATATCGATTATGTATAAAAGCAGTTCCTACACACCTGCATCTGCTATGTACACCTACCAACATCTCCCCCACACCCAAACAAATTACAATACAAACTGTAAAAACATCACAAATCATTCACTCACTGTACGACATATGCGGAAGCCTTAACATACCTTGTCAGAGACACACTAGCAGGGCCCTATATGAAATATTTGCTGTTATACAATGGAACAGCTGCTGATGTTACATTGTTTGTTTGCACTAATTCTGTTTCAGAGGATTGTGTGTACACTGGGAAGTGTTACCAATTACTGATTAACAGCACAGTATGATACATGTACACCAAACCAAAGACGTCTGGAGAGCACACTGTAAACCACCTAATATTTCATGCATAGCCATACAGCCTTGAGCTGCCCAAACATCCTTGCCAGACTGAAACATCTGCAGAAGTATCGGGTACAAACAAACCCTGCATAAGTAGCAATGTCCTGAAATATAACAGCTGTACTCACATAAAGAAGTAAAAAGCCAAGTCCAGCGTGCTAGTATCGTCCCGAACAAAAGAACAACTGATTAGATCCACTCAAACTGTAATAACAGGTAGTAGGAATCTCCACATAAGCAGCAAAAGAAACCGTGATTTGTTTAAAATATTTATTTTAAGCGTTTTACGTCTGCTTTAATCTGCAAGACTTCATCAGAAACAGACTTAAACATTAAAACATCCTTTTATAGGCACAGCTGATCGTTAATTATTCAAACTGATACCCTTAAAGGCACAGTAAAAAACATACATATCAAAGTTAAAAAAATGCTAAGCACACATAAGAAATACAAAACTCAACTAAATACTGCAGCAGCCTTGTAAATACTAAGTTATCTACAAGAACTATAAATTGTAAATTCTGATTATTAAATGTATTTATGCTGTAAGGACAACTATTAGAAATGCAGCTGCAAAAGAGTGTCAGCTATTTTGTATTGTGACTTACAAGACCAGTTATACTTCGAACTTGGTACTTACAATACAAAAAATTCCGTAGTCCATTCATGTCGATAGGTATTCGCTGTGATAGCATAGCCCATTAATATGGAACTAACTGGTACCTTACACTATTGTACATTCACCTCTTCAGACTTTTCAGTCTTAAGATGCTAATAATAGAGCAGGTTTCATTCAAGCCTGGTGGATAACAGGCATTGAGTCTAACCTGCCAGTTTAGTTCCAATTCTTCTAGTTTCAATGGTCTAGGCCCCCCCCTACTATTGACCTTTACTTGGTCTATAATAATAAATATGAAGGTGTGCTCTTTGTTAGTATAGGAATGTTTTGCTAGAGCGTTTTCCAACTTCTGTTTCTTAGTTGCATATTGATGTTCGTATATCCTTTCACAGAGCCTCTGCTCCGTTTTGCCCACATAAAAAGCAGGGCACAGCTTACACTTAGGAAGTATACAACAAAGCTGGAATTACAATTAAATCTATCTCTAATTTTGTATTGTGTACCATTAATGGTGAAGTTATCAGTCACATCCACAAATTTGCAGTAGTTGCAACATTCATATTTAGTCATACCATTACAGCGTGTGATAAGGAACACCTATATATATATATATATATATATATATATATATATATATATATATATATATATATATATTTATTTTTATATATATATATATATATATATATATATACATATATATATATATATATATATATATATAAGCACATGCATCAATATAAACTTTACCTTCATTTACAAGCAAATACACCACATAGGTTGTAGAAAATAGAGAAGGAAAAATAAACTTCAGAATAACGGGGATGGCGGGAGGGTAACCTGGACTGCAACAGTGAATACACTCGAACATCTACATTTATGGTAAGTGTACACAACTGTACTATGTTCTTCGTGTTTCACTGTTGTAGTCATTACATTTGGGTAGAATCCCAAAGCTATGGTTGGGAGGCTGGAGCTAAACAGCATTGTGTGCGGCTATAAGGCCCTGCAGCACTGCAGTGACAAAGCCTGCCCTGGACTTAGAGTAGAGAGGCAAATGGTAATGCTTTGTAAAGATGTGAACAATGTCTAAAACAGGGGGAATGGCTAAAGGCTTGTGCTGAGGGAGAAGGAGGAAATCCCTGAGTCTCTTTTTTGATTCTGAGAAGTCTTGACTCTCCCACTGAAAATGCTCCTTCAAAGTATGCACGGTTTCTCCAAATGAATAATCCTCAGGAGGAGATGCAGATAGAATAGACTCCTCAGCATCAGAATCCTCATGGAGAGGTATAGATAATTCCCAATCAGAAGGAATAGAAACCTGACCTGAAGATTCATAATCAGTGTCTTGCCTAGGTCTCTTATCTGGAGGGGGATAGGCACCCCTGATCAAGGTAATGTCTTCAGCCATTTTGATCATCTGTTTTTTAGGCACAGAGGCCTGTGCACGTGGCTCATGCTTCAGTTTTTTTAATTTTAGAAGTTGCTTTTGTCTTTGGTTTTGCAGCTGTAGTCGGTTTGATATACAAATGTTGAGGTCTGAATACACCCTCAGAAGCTGGTACCTGCTCAGCGGCTCCGGACCCATCTGAGGGAGATACATCCGTCGGTCCAATCCCTTGAGTATATTGCGGCATGCTGGACTCCACATGGGTGTCGGTAGAGGCCTGAGACTCGAAGGTAGTGGGTATCAGGGGCTGCGAAAGCGCTTCACTGAGTACCGGTGAATTAGCGACTGGCTTAAGAGAAGCTTTGTCGGTTTTGGATCTCGACTGCCTTTCTCTGTCCTTTTCTTTGCATTTTTCATGTACTCCGGTAGTCAGATTGCTATCCGAAGACATTTCTGGGTAGTTAAATCTGTTTCCAAAATACTTTGATGCAAAAATATACTGACACTTAATAGTGCGTTGGTTAAATCTAGCACAAAACAGACAGCCAGACACATTGTGATCAGGGCCTAGGCAAGGAATACAGTATAAATGGAAATCCTTATGAGGTATTTGCTTCCCACAAGTAATAGAATTATTAACTTTTTCTGACATGGTAAAAAGCAAGAAAAAAATTTCCCCAACGGGGTACTTAGCTTTAATGAAGACTTCGGTTCTGAAACTCAAACTCGAATATTTCAGTAGTCGGCCGACCGGCACTTGCGAAATGCTTCTGCTTCGGGCACCGCGCGGTAAGAAAGACTGAAGAAAATGGCGTTGGCTGCATGTTTTATACCCCTGATGACCTGATGTCATGGAAGAGAAGACAGCAACCGACGCAGGACCCAAGACGTTGGAATTCAGGCCAACTGAGGGCAACATACCAGCAGATTACCCAAATGTAATGACTGCAACAGTGAAACACGAAGAACATTGGCAGAGCCATTAGTTCCCTGTGCCTCTGACCAGCAGAGCCACTGCAGTGATCCCTGGGGTACATGTCTGTCTCCCATCCACCCGTCAAGGTTTCTCTTGAAGAGTGCTAGTGAGGGGCCCTGCCTGATGTATATTGTAATCATGTTCCAAAGCATGGGGAGTCTCTGGATCAGGAATCTATCCATCCAGCATGCCCTAGTCATCGTTGTGGTTAGGTGTATATCCCTAGAGCATGTGGCTCTCAGGGGCTTCTGTTTAGGTGGAGCATATCCAGCAATAATGGGTTGGACATGGGCCTTGTATGTCAAGCAGAGATCACCTGTGAGTATGTGGTATGCAACAGAGTACAGCTGGAGTTTCTTTAGTTGGGCTGCATAGGTCATCTGTTTGAGGTCAGTAATCCTCTTGGTGTGGTACTGTTGTGGTCTTCCAAGCTGTTGCAGTTGTCTTGTAAGGTACATCCCAAATGGGGTGTTGTATCCTTTAATGGGTCTAATAAGTCATGAGTAGAGAGGCACAATGGCCTCCTTTGTTCTGGATGTCAACCCATTAGAGATTAGGGGGGCCACGTAGAAGGATACTTTAACCACCTTGGCATTATGGATATCGAAGGAGAGATTGCTATCTACTGGGGTTTCCAGATCCCTTATTACCTTTTCTGTATGTAGGGGACTAGCACCTATGTGGTAGTCCATGGGTAATTAGTTGTATCCAAAGGGGATGACTATGCACTTTGTGGCATTCAGCATGAGGCCATGATATTGACACCAGGTAGCCATCTCAGTGCGACCCTTCCGGAGGGTGTCTGTATCAGCTGGGGAAACAATTATGGCCCTAGTTTGTAGTCGTCTGCAAACCTTTTCAGCCAAATCCCTCCTGTGCTTGCCTGTTCCCCAGAGAAGTATATACCGAACATGAGGTGTCCTAGGACTGAGCCCTGGGGGATGCCACTTGTAACTGGTTTACAGTCGCACCTACGGTATGCAACTCCCACTGTGTGGGTTCTGTCCATGAGCTACTTTGCAAACCATCTCATGACGTAGGGGTTAATGTTCAGGTGGATGGGTATGTCGATAATACCAGAATGGGGAATGGTGTTGAAAGCCTTTGAGAGATCAAAGTAGGCTGTGTGGACCTCCTTACCCTCATCTAATGCCTTGGTAACTGTCTCAAAGAAGTCCACCAGGTTTAGGAGACATGGTCTGCCCTTAACCAAGGCAAACTGGGAGGGGTCAAAGGTTTGGAGGTACCCAATGTCTCTGTGACTGAGATCCAGGATGATGTACTCCATAGCCTTGCAGACCAGGCTAGTCAGGCCTATAGGTCAATGGGTCCTGTGGTCCATTGTGGTGCCACCTTTGTGGAGTGGGATAACTGTTGCTGTGCGCCATTCAGGGGGCACAAAGCCTGATGCAAGGCTATTACTGAACATAGTGCATAGAAGCCAGTACGTTCTGAAGTTCGTGTAAAACGTAGCCTGGGATGCTGTCTGGTCTCATGGATGCTGTGATATTGGCTTTAGAGTGCACAGCTTTTACCTGCGTAGTTGTGATTACAGGTACTCTGCATTCTTCCTGTATAGATATGGGCCCTTTAGGGAGTGAGGGGGGGGGGGTAGCACTGAGCCTATCTGCCAGGATGTTGACAATATCAGTTGGTTCTGTAATGTTCGTGCCTTTGTGCTGTAACTCAGAGCAGATCTGGGTGTTGACATTGAGATATTTGACATAGCTATAGAATGCTTTGTGGTTGTCCTTGGAATTAGTGGTGGTTTTGTTTCCATAGCTAGCTTTGGAGGATCTTATAAGGGATCTCAGCTTCTTACCGAGGCTGACCAGGGAGCTCCTCCAAGCATGGGATTGTACTCTCTTTTGCAACAGTGTCTTCCTTCTGTTGTACAGTTTGTTTATGGCAGGGGACCACCAGACTGGCTTCCTTAATTAGGAGTAGAGCATCTTGGTTCTGTTTGGGATACCACAATCCATGCACTCGTGTAAGTGCTTATAGAGTGCATTTGTGTAGGATTCAGCAGTTGCAACTGTATTGCCCAGCTGCATGGGTGTCATGAAGTTCATCATGTCTGTCTTAAGAAGCATGAAGTTAGCTTTGTAGAAATATTATACTGTGGTTTCCTTAATGGGGGGGGGGGGGGAGTGATGTGGATATCAAGGGTGTTTAGCTTATGGTCGGATCGGACCAATGAGGAGTTGACTTCAGGTGTGGAACACCAGTCATTCATGTTGGTAATGCCTAGGTCTAGGATAATGTTGTCCCTGGTGGGTGTGTGGATAAGTTGATCCAGGTCATTGGTGTTTATGAATTCCAGAAAGCGTTGAGCTAATGAGTTGGTACAAGAGTAGTTATCCCAGTTAATGATGGGGTAGGTGATGTCACCCATTAGTAGGGTGTTTGACTGAACCCTAATAATGTCCAGTACATCAAGAAAAGAGGGGTGGGAATCTTGGGTCATGGTGGGGGATTTTTAGCAAGCTATGATTTGGATTACAGTGTAGCCCAGAGGTAGTTGCACTTGGATAACCTTGGATGCATTGTGCTAAGCAACTAGCCTGGAGGGGTGGATATCCTTAATGAATATGTACACACCTCCACCTTTGGTGTTCTGGTCCAGGTTACAGGGCCGAAAAGTGTGCTATGTGTTATAGCCTGGTAGTGCAGGGGTTCTCTCTGGAGCCTTGAACCAGGTCTCAGTCACTGCACAAATATCAATGTTCTCCATTACAAGGAGTGCCTCGAGTGAGTGCATTTTGAGATTTAGACTTCCAGCATTGAGTAGCATTACTCTCAGTTTGTGCTTGCCTGTTCCTGTTATGGTGGTGAATATGTTATTTGAACCTTGCCTAAAGAAGGCACTATAGGGGCAGCAAGAGCCTTAGCCAGTATCCGGAATCCCAGGGGCAACAGGTGCAGGCCATCTGTGGCAAAGCATTGTGGTCTGTCAACCATGTCATCCCAAGCAGACAGATACTGGATCCCCTTAGAATGACACCAGAAGCTTATCAAATTCTTGAAGTCAATAATTTTGTCCTCGTACTGCGGTATCATTCTGGGTGATGGCAGAATGCTACTCAGGGCTAGGGTCATACCTGCCTGGCCTACAAGATCGGAGAACTCTTCCATATCTCTTTTCATGTAGTCCAAAGAGGTACGTCTCAGGTCATTCACACCAACATGGACAATGACAGAGTCATATCTGTACTTGTTGTGGAGTGACCTGAGTGCGTGGGTTATGTGGCGGATCCTGGTACCCAACAGGCAGCTGACAGTAACCTTCTCCTTGTTTAGCCTGGTGAGTGGAACATTAGTGTGCCTGACTATAGAGTCACCTATGACTAATTTGTTGGGTATGTTGATTTGCCTTACTGGCTGTGATTGAGTGGCACACTGTCTCTGTGGGCTATGTGCCATTGGGGTTGTGTTGGGGGATGGAGACTGCTTGCATTTCTGCTTTGGAGGTCTCTGTTGCTTAGACAGATTATTATTGAGAGCCTTCGCAAATGTTTTTGTGTTACTATGTGTGGATTATTGTGGTGTAGATTTAGTGAGACTATGTGATGAGTGTGGTGTGGTGCAAATGTTTACCTTCTCCACATGACTGTCAGGGTCAGTCTTGGTTGGAGAGAGCTTTACCTCCAGTTTGGCTAGATAAGTGCATCTCTCACAGATTGTAGTGTTGGGTGGTAGGTGGAGAGGGTTGTCTGTGTACATGAGGCAATGTCTACATTGCCTCAATATGTCCAAATTCATCAGATAGACAAGAGAGAACACTGGGAGCTGACCCTTGGACATGTCTGAATATAAAACTATTTTCCCCTAGATAAGTGAGGAAAGTGAGTACAAGAACTATTTTACTCTAAGCAAGTGAAAAAGTACGTACAACTGTTTCCCTCTAGGTAATGAGGAAGATTGAGTGCTATAGTAATTAGTCGCTTATGAAGTGCTTACAAGTTCTGAACAAGTGCTGAGCATGAATAAGCAATCCAGATAGGGTCTTGGATAACAAACACACTGCCCCCCCCAACAGGTACACAATCATATATCCATGTACACTACAGAGCCCCTGTAACCACAACTATGCAGGTACAAGCTGCACTCAGGCTGCATGGGACCTGTCCACATCCCAGGTTGTATCATACACATCATACACTGAATGGTGCACACCAACAGGTATCACAACCCACAAAGGGGGAGACACCACTGATAATGGGAAGTACTGCACTACTACCCTACTGAGTCTGGCCTGAAAGGCCATGAACCTTGATCAAATTATTTGATGTCAGCAGTACAGATGTAGATGACAGTAAGGTTGATTTCACACTGCATATCATAACCTTGCCAAGTCATACGACATCATCACCCACCTACACTCAGTATACTAGATGTACATTCCTATGTCACAGGAGTGATTTGCAACGGGACTGCTGGCAGAACCAACACTACAGAAGGTGTATGAATAATATATGCACATCACACCAGTTCCAGCTACAGTAAGACAGGGTTAATTCATTGTACTCACCCCTCATAGTAGTCTATACCACACAGACTAACAGAAGGAATCTGCCTATTGAAGTTTGTGAATGACTATGACCTAGGAGCAATAGCTGACTCAGAGTGTTGTGGACAACATAGAGAAGGGGCTTTGTGGGTGAGGTGTGTGGCATATGGGCACAATCTGACAGCTATATATTGCATTGTTACCCCTATGTTAATAACCCTGTACCCATGAACTACCACCTAGGCAGCAGTCAACATAATGAACACTGTGTATAAGGGATGCAGCTGGGCAGTTGTCTGTCATGATAGTTATGTCACCACACCTGTCAGGTAGTCGTATGTGGCAAACCTAATCATGACAGGGTGCCATCCATGAATATAGAGATCATTGTCCAGCCAAACTCAACACTCAAGTGACCCATATCGGATCACATATTTCCTTTAAGGGGTATTGGCCATGTTCAGATGGCCTACACCGGCCTTCTCATTCCCTATCTCCACTATGTAGCATGGTGCCTACCCCGAATAAAGCCATGTACAATCCAGTGATGTTGGACATGCTACACGTACACATCCTGATCTCAAACACATACTTCATGGACATCCACCTTCCTAGTACTAGGATCACCACATGCTGGACAGATCCTTGTCCCATATATTTTACATAGTCCTGCCATACTATACATTCCTGTCCAGCAAAGCTGCACATCGCCCTCCTCTCAGACATGGTGTGATGACCACATGGTAAATGCATCATTAACCCTGTGGATCAGTTATGTGGCACTGCTCCACCCCAGAGACCCGCCTGTTGGCTACAGCTAGGTAACCTTTCATCCTAAATTCATACATGGCCCAGGGCATATAGCCTACTAGTTGACTTTGACTGTACATGCTATAGTTGATATCCATCCCTGCAAATACCATCTGACTAGCCAGTGTCCCATGTGTATCACACATGCAACACAGGTGATACATGGCAGGATGTTGAACTGCTGTACAGTGCCGTGTAGCTGTATATGGCAAAACACATATATGTAAAACCTTCCATGAGCAAGTCTGCAGGGTCACAGGTCATGTCCGTTAAGGCAGTCTAAGTCTTTATATGTGACATATACAAAGCATCAAGGTCAACTGCATTAATGTGGACACATCCAGCCATGTGCTGATAGGTAGCAACACCAGTACAGGGAAACAGACATGCCCACATCAATTGACAGCATCCACATGGAGTATGGGCAGTGTAATCAGGTGACACACACTCACATATATGGTGATAATATCCAATCACCATTGAGTGTCACATGTGTGTGACATAAACATGTCAGTGGTGTCAGTGTTATGTAGATTTGCAAAGACAACTATTTAATCGTAATAAATGCGATACACATGTATGTTCAGCTGTAGCTCTGTATGTCTCTGTGAGTTACTGTGACCTGCCTCCATCATTATTTCTTCCAGGTATGCCGTGTGCAAGGCTACCACCTTATACCCGCTTGGAGGATGAGGCCCTCATCACATACCTACAAGACAATCACAATATCCTGTTCAGCCATGTGCCACAGGATGCACAGCAGCGGGATGCCCTGTGGATGGAACTTCGCAGGAGGGTTGATGATGTGGGTGGCCACAACCGCACATACCAGCAGGTGCGCAGACACTGTACAGACCTCATTAGACGGGCGAAACAACATGCAAATGCAATCGCCAGGGAACAAGGTGCAAAAGGTGGTGGGCCACCAACCCATCCCCCACTCACACATACCGAGGAGCTACTGTTCAACCTGGGGACACCTGCAGAACAACATCCACAAGCCGTATCTGATATTGTGGAGGTGGGTGCCTCTCATCCTCCGAGCCTGCAGTTGCCTGGTAAGTCACTACTGCACCTATAACAACTATATTCCATATAGTTACATGTGTCACTGTACAATATTTAATGTAACATCATATGCAAGGCATGTATGCACACATGCCACATACTATAGTACGAGAGATGCAACTATATGGCCAAACTGGAGGCTGAGCTCTCTCAACATAGGACTGGCAAGACCAGTCAGGAGGAGAAGGTTACCACACACACTATAGACCCAGTCTCACATAGTACCATCACAACCTCAAATCATACACATAAACACACAAAGACATACTCGGCGGCTCTGATCAAAAATCTACCAAAACAGCAGAGGCCACCAAAGCAGACACCCAAACAACCACCACCTCAGAACACAACACCTGCAACACATAGACCTCACAGTCAGAGTGGCAAACAGTCACAGCCCTTAAGGCCAAACACAATGCCAGACACACTAGTCATTGGTGACTCCATAGTCAGACACACTGACGTCCCGCTCACCAGACTGAGTAAGGAGAAGGTCACAGTAAGCTGCCTGTCGGGCGCTAGAATCCGCCACATAACGCAAGCACTTAGGTCTCTCAACAGCAGGTACAAATACGACTCAGTCATTGTCCACGCTGGTGTAAACGACCTGAGACGTACCTCCTTGGACTACATGAAAAGAGACATTGAGGAGCTATCTGATTATGTAGCCCAGACAGGTATGACCCTGACCTTGAGCAGTATCCTACCTTCACCAAGAATGATGCCACAATACAGAGATAAGATGATCAGCTTTAACAATTGGCTTAAACTCTGGTGTCATTCAAAGGGGATCCAATGTCTGTCTGCCTGGGATGACATGCTGGACAAGCCACGCTGCTTCGCAAGGGACGGCTTGCACCTGTCACCCCTGGGATTCTGGATATTTGCAAAGGCTCTTGCCACCCCCATAGTGCCTTTTTTAGGCAAGGCTCAAATTCTAAACCTACCACCCTGGAACACAAAAAGGAAAAAACTAAGGGTAATGCTGCTCAATGCCAGAAGTCTAAATCTCAAAATGCACCTCGAGGCCCTTCTCAGTATGGAGAACATCGATGTCTGTGCAGTGACAGAAACCTGGTTCAAGGCTCCTGAGAGCACCCCAGCACTATCAGGTTTTACCTCTTATCATGCGTTCCGCCCCAAAATCCGGACAATACCAAGAAAGGAGGGTATCCATATTCATCAAGGACACCACGACTCAAGACTGGTGGCAGCGACGATGCATCGGAGACCATCCAGGTGCAATTAACCATAGGCAAGACTGCTCTGCAAATTGTAGCATGTTACAGGCCACCCTCACAAACTCAGGAACCTCACATGGCCTTCCTGAAAACACTAGAGGATAAATGTATCACCAAACACCATCATACTAGGTGACTTCAATTACCCTAATATAGACTGGGAACACTACTCAAGCCCAAACACCCTAGCCCAAAAGTTCCTGGAATTCATAAACTCAAATGCCAGGGAACAACTAGTCACCATCCCACAAGAGGAGAAAACATACTTGATCTCATCATCACGAACATGGGAGCACAATGTTCAACACGAAGTATACCCTCACTGGTGAGATCAGATCACAAACTAATCTCGCTGGAGGTCCTCATCCCACCCCACCTGAAATAAAAAGACCACAGTAAAGAACTTCTCAAAGCCGACTTCACACTTCTAAAGACTAGTGTGGTCTCCTTTAAGGCCCCGAGCCGGAAAACAGTACTCAAGCCGCTGAATCACTTACAAATGCCTTCTACCAGCACCTGCAGGACTGCATGGATAAGGCAATCCCAACCAAAACAAAGACTCTTTGTACCAAAGGCAAGCGTCCAGTCTGGTGGACCCCAGCCATAAACAAACTCTACAACAAAAGGAGGAAGCTACTACAAGATAGAGCAAAATCCTTAAAAGGTAAGACACCCTTGATCACTGTAAGTAAAAAACTAAGAGCTCTCATAAAATCATCCAAAGCAAATTTTGAGAGAAAAATAGCTAAAGACTCAAAAGACAATCATAAGGCCTTTAGCTATGTTAGAAACCTGGGAGGAAACTCCCAGATATGCTCAGAACTAGTTCAAAATGATGTGAAGATTACTGATCCTACAGACATTGCCAACATACTGGCTGACAGGTTCAGTGCAAACTTCTCCCCTCCCCAAAGGAGATATCTATACCAGCGATTGCAGCCCCAAACATCTCCAACGCAGTGAGAACTGCTCTCTCCAAAGCAAAAACACAGCATCCATGGGACCTGATGGTGTCCCGGCTGTGTGCTCCACGAACTCAACGAGGAATTAAACCCACAGCTAGGACAGCTGTTTAATCATAGTCTTACCTCTGGATCGTACCCAGGGGTGGCGCACTGCAACTGTGGTCCCACTTCACAAAGGCGGTGCCTCCACCGACCCTGGAAATTACCGCCCATTAGCTTGACAAGCCTTATCTGCAAAGCCATGGAGAGGATCATAATGGACCTCATAAATAAAGACATAGGAATTTGCAGACTTTGGATCCATCCCAGTTTGGCTTTGTCAAAGGCAGATCATGCCTTCTAAACTTGGTTGACTTTTTGAAACAGTCACCAAAGCCATTGATGAGGAAGGCAGTCCATACAGCCTACCTCGATCTGGCGAAGGCCTTGATACAATACCCACTCGGGTATCATTGAAAAACTCATCAGCTTAAATGTTAACCCATACATCACAAGATGGGTTGCAAACTGGCTGAGTGACAGAACCCACAGGGTCAGAGTTGCTGGCGCCATGTCAGACTCAAAGCCTGTCACAAGTGGTGTACCACAGGGCTCAGTCCTGGGCCCACTCTTGTTTGGCATCTACTTTTCCGAAGTACAAGCAAACACAGGAGGGTTATGGCTGACAAAGTTTGCAGATGACTGCAAACTGGGCGCCATAGTAGAAAACACATCTGACACAGAAACGGATAACTGGTGCCAGAGCCATGGCCTAAAGTTAAATGCCAAAAAATGCATAGTCATACCCTTCGGGAAAAACAAGGTTACCCCTAGCTACCAAATAGGTGGCAATCCACTGAGCACAGAAGAAGTTATCAGGGACCTGGGGACCCAGGTTGATAGTAGTCTGTCATTCGACACCCATGTAGCTAAAGTAGTTAGGAAGACCTTCTACATTGCCCACCTTATCATGAAGCATTCTCATCTAGATCAAGGGAGGTCATAGTCTCCCTATTCTCATCACTCATCAGTCCTATGATTGAGTACAATGCCCCATTCGAATGTATCTGACCCGACACTTGCAGCAGCTGGAGAGGCCACAAAAGTTCCTCACCAAAAGGATAAAGGGTCTCAAACATCTGTCCTATGCTGCCCGACTGAAAGAACTCCAGCTCTATACAGTCGCTTACCGCTTGCTCAGAGGTGACCTTTGCCTAACATACAAGGCCATGTCAAACCCAGATTTGATGAATATGCTTCACCTCAAAAAAATCTAGATCCGTCAGAGCCACAAGGGCGGGAGACTTAAACCTCGACACGGCTATTAATAGGGCGTGCTGGAGGGATAGATTCATCACCCAAAGACTCCCTATGCTGTGGAATAAAATCCCGGTATATGTGAGGTAGAGCACCTCGCTGGCCTTGTTCAAGAGAAATCTTGACCAATGGATGGGAGATCGCAGATATACCCCAGGGATTACCTCAGTGTCACTGCTCGACAGAGGCACAGCAAAATAATGGGTATAGTTCCCCATACTAAAGGGGTGGCGTAAGCCACAAAACTATGGGCTAGGCTTGTAAATGTCCTTGGGCAGATAGCCTAGTATGAACCTATGAACCTATACTCTGTGTATGCACACATGTGCATACTCCATAGTATAGTCTATTGTACTGGGGTATGTGTTAACATGCACATTGCACCTTGTAGCTATCATACAGGCATGGATAATGATTATACTGTTGTGTTACTCCTATTTAGGTACCTCTGGTGTTCTGCTGCGACAACAGCCCGTTGCAGGTGAGACTGTTATTATTTATCAGGCATCTTAATGCACAGATCTATCTGCCATGTGGCTATTTACCACATGTTCACATAATGTATGGTCCTGTCACAATATACAGGTCAGACCTGCAATGCATCACAACGGCTACCCATGTGCAATACTTGCAAACTATGTGAAACACTGACATGAAACCTCACAAACTGTCATTGCCAGATGTGTGGACAGCTGTACATACAATGGTGGAGGTGCTGTTCACTGTAGGGACGTACTACAGATCAGAACTACACGTGGGGAATACAAACATTACTACACAGTGAGCTGGAGTATGGCCAGCCCACAGGATTCACTGGTGTGGATCACAGCCCTGCTATGAATGTCACAGCATGTGATATGCTATCCTGACATGTCCATGACATTTAGTGGCCTGGCTGCAACACTGCCTAACTATCCAGAAAAACATATCCCACATACCACCCTTTGTCTGCCTAACCCTGTCGTCAGTGGAGCATATGACATCTATGGGTGTATGTCATATGGGGCAACACAGACATGTGAAATAGACGCCCGTCATAATAATTTGGCCAACACATGAACACACATGGCCATGGAGGATGGCCAAAGGCATGAAGCAACACACACAGTAGATGTGATGTGCTTGTGTTTACACCCTGTCGTACATTGGCTCCACATGGTCCAACTATGGCCTTTGTGTAATGGTTATATTTCAGATATGGAACACTAGACATCCTACAGGCCTGTGCACATCTTGTGTAGGTGTGACAACAATCCACCACATAAGATGTGTTGAACATCTTGAGTGTGTCACGGCATGACAGCAGTCAACTGTACAGTATCCACATACATACACAGACAACCACATCAGCCCACAGATACAGTACATTCCCCTTGCTGGTGTCGGAGATCAATGTCATCCTTGCTCCTCATGTGTGTGTGTGTGTGTGTGGTACACAGATGTCATGTGGGACATGGTGTACTGACGAGTTTGCCATGTCTGGCCATAGTTGCCAGGCAGCAGCAATATGATTGCAGATGTGCAGGGGTGTCATCCGTATACATTTCAGTGACCTGTGTCACACATTCTACATCATGGTTTAGTGTGTATACACCTCAGTGACGTGGGTCACATGCCACAGTATATATGTATTGTATCTGAACACAGTCATGGCTATGAACTGTTTCTGCAACTCACACTGTATAGCAATAGAGACGCCTCATGATTCCCTGCAATGGCCATGCACATCAGCTAAATGTGCAGTATATCTGTAAGGAGGACAGACAACACTGCATTGGGACACCATTACCCCACTGTATATTTGACAGGACACCATTGTGTTAAACGTATGCATGTCATTGCACACGTCAGCAGATCACGTCATACTACATGTGATTGTCAAGGTCATATGCCACACATCAGGCAGGTGTACTGTTAACCTGTGCTGGTCTACATGGTGTAACACAGGGATGTATGCTAACTACTTATAGGTTCATAGGTTCATACTAGGCTATCTGCCCAAGGGCATTTATAAGCCTAGCCCATAGTTATGTGGCTTTCGCCACCCCTTTAGTTTGAATAAAAAACTATGCCTATCATTTTTCTGTGCCTCTGTCAAGCAGTGACACTGAAGTAATCCCTGGGGTATATCTGCGATCTCCCATCCATTGGTCAAGATTCCTCTTGAACAAGGCCAGCGAGGTGCTCTGCCTCACATGTACCGGGATTTTGTTCCACAGCATAGGGAGTCTCTGGGTGATGAATCTGTCCCTCCAGCACGTTCTATTTATAACCGTGTCAAGGTTTAAGTCTCCGCCCTTGTGGTTCTGAGGATCTAGATTTTTGAGGTGAAGCATATTCATCAAATCTGGGTTTGACATGGCCTTATATGTCAGGCACAGGTCACCTCTGAGCGGTATGAGACTGAATAGAGCTGGAGTTCTTTCAGTCGGGCAGCATAAGACATATTTTTGAGACCCTTTATCCTTTTGGTGAGGAACTTTTGGGGCCTTTCAAGCTGCATCAGGTGTCTGGTCAGATACATTCAACGGGCATTGTACTCAATCATAGGTCTAATGAGTGATGAGTAAGGGGCGATGACCTCCCTTGATCTAGATGTGAATCCTTCATGATCAGGTGGGCGATATAGAAGGTTTTCCTAACTACTTTAGCAACATGAGTGTCAAGCGAAGGCTACTGTCAACTTGGGTCCCCAGATCCCTGATGACTTTCTGTGCTCAGTGGATTGCCACCTATATGGTAGCTAGGGGTAACCTTGTTTTTCGAAGGGTATGACTATGCATTTTTGGCGTTAACTTCAGGCCATGGCTCTGGCACCAGTTATCCGTTTCTGTGAGGCCTTTCTGGAGGATATCTGTGTCAGATGTGTTTTCGACTATGGCCAGTTTGCAGTCATCTGCAAACTTTGTCAGCCATAACCCTCCTGTGTTTGCTTGTACTTCAGAAAAGTAGATGCCGAACAAGAGTGGACCCAGGACTGAGTCCTGTGGGACACCACTTGTGACAGGCTTTGAGTCTGACATGGCTCCAGCAACTCTGACCCTGTGGGTTCTGTCACTTAGCCAGTTTGCAACCCATCTTGTGATGTATGGGTTTACATTCAAGCTGATGAGTTTTTCGATGATACCTGAGTGGGGTATTGTGTGAAGGCCTTTGCCAGGTCGAGGTAGGCTGTATGGACTGCCTTTCCTCATCAATGGCCTTGGTGACTGTCTAAAAAGTCAACCAAGTTTAAGAGGCAGGATCTGCCTTTGACAAAGCCAAACTGGGTTGGATCCAAAGTCTGCAAGTTCCCTATGTCTTTATTTATGAGTTCCATTATGATCCTCCATGGCTTTGCAGATAAGGCTTGTCAAGCTAATGGGGCGGTAATTTCCAGGGTCTGTGGAGGCACCGCCTTATGAAGTGGGACCACAGTCGCCGCCACTCCTTGGAGTGCATTATCCTGAGGTGAGGCTAAGATTAAACAGCTGTCCTAACTGTGGGTTTAATTCGTTGAGTTCATGAAGTACACAGCCGGGACACCATCCGTCCCATGGATGCTGTGTTTTTGCCTTAGTGAGGGCAGTTCTCACCTGGGCGTTGGAGATGTTTGGGGGCTACAATCCTCTGGAATAGATATCTCTCCTTTGGGGAGAAGTTTGCACTGAACCTGTCAGCCAGTATGTTAGCAATGTGTGTAGGTTCAGTAATTTTCACATCATTTTGAACTAATATCTGCATATCTGGGAGTTTCCTCCGAGGTTTCTAACATAGCTAAAGAAGGCCTTATGATTGTCTTTAGAGTCCTTGGCGATTTTTCTCTCAAAATTTGCCTTGGATGATTTTATGAGAGCTCTTAGTTTTTTACTTATAATGATCAAAGGTGTCTTACCTTTCAAGGATTTTGCTCTATCTTGTAGTAGCTTCCTCCTTTTGTTGTAGAGCTTGTTTATGGCTGGGGTCCACCAGACTGGATGCTTGCCTTTGGTACAGAGAGTCTTAGTTTTGTTTGGGATTGCCTGATCCATGCAGTCCTGTAGGTGCTGGTAGAAGGCATCTGTAAGTGATTCAGCGGTTTGAGTAATGTTTACCACTGGCTCAGGGGCCTTAAAGGAGACCACACTAGTTTTAGAAGTGTGAAATCGGCTTTGAGAAGTTTTTCACTGTGGTCTTTTTTTCAGGTGGGGCGGGATGAGGACCTCCAGCGAGATTAGTTTATGATCTGATCTCACCAGTGAGGGTATACTTCGGTGTTGAACATTTTGATCCCATGTTCGTGATGAGATCAAGTATGTTTCTCCTCTTGTGGGGATGGTAACTAGTTGTTCCATGGCATTTGAGTTTATGAACTCAGGAATCTTTGGTTAGAGTGTTGGGCTTGAGTAGTGTTCCCAGTCTACATTAGGGTTGAAGTCACCTAGTATGATGGTGTTTGAGATACATTTATCCCTCCAATGTTTTCAGGAAGGCCATGTGAGTTTCCTGAGTTTGAGAGGGTGGCCTGTAACATGCTACAAATTGCAGAGCAGTCTTGCCTATGGTTAATTGCACCTGGATGGTCTCCGATGCATCGTGGCGCGTTGCCACAACCTTGAGGTGTGGGTGTCCTTTATGAATATGGACACCCCTCCTTTCTTGGTGTTGTCCGGATTTTGGGGGAACGCATGATATGAGGTGAAACCTGTTAGTGCTGGGGTGCTCTCAGGAGCCTTGAACCAGGTTTCTGTCACAGCACAGACATCGATGTTCTCCATATTGAGAAGGGCCTCAGTGCATGCATCTTGAGATTGAGACTTCTGGCATTGAGCAGCATTACCCTTAGTTTTTTCCTTTTGGTGTTCTAGGGTGGTAGGTTTAGAATTTGAGCCTTGCCTAAAAGGCACTATGGGGTGGCAAGAGCCTTTGCCAATATTCGGAGCCAGGGGTGACAGGTGCAAGCCGTCCCCTGCGAAGCAGCGTGGCTTGTCCAGCATGTCATCCCAGGCAGACAGACATTGGATCCCCTTTGAATGACACCAGAATTTAAGCCAATTATTAAAGCTGATCATCTTATCACTGTATTGTGGCATCATTCTAGGTGAAGGTAGGATACTGCTGAAGGTCAGGGTCATACCTGCCTGGGCTACATAATCAGAGAGCTCGGGGATGTCCCTTTTCATGTAGTCAGGAGGTACATCTCAGGTCGTTGACACCAGCGTGGACAATGACTGAGTCGCACTTGTACCTGCTGTTGAGAGACCTGAGTGCTTGCGTTATGTGGCGGATTCTAGCGCCCGACAGGCAGCTTACTGTGACCTTCTCCTTACTCAGTCTGGTGAGCGGGATGTCAGTGTGTCTGACTATGGAATCACCAATGACAAGTGTGTCTGGCATTTTGTTTGGCCTTAAGGGCTGTGACTGTTTGACACTCTGACTGTGTGGTCTATGTGTTGCATGTGTTGGGTCGTGAGGTGGTAGTTGTTTGGTGTCTGCTTTGGTGGCCTCTGCTGTTTTGGTAAATTTTTGATCAGAGCCTCCGAGTATGTCTTTGTGTGAGTGTATGATATGAAGTTGTGATGGTGCCATGTGTGACTGGGTATGTATTGTGTGTGGTTACCTTCTCCTCCTGTCTGGTCTTGCCAGTCCTATGTTGAGAGCTCAGCCTCCAGTTTGGCCGTATAGTTGCATCTCTCGCATGTATTGTGTTTTGTGGGAGAAGGAGAGGATTGTCTGTGTACATGAGGCAATTGTAACATTGCCTCAATATTCCCAGGTTCACCAGTTGAGCTGGAGAGGACACTAGCAACTGATTCCTCGACATACTAGAAGTAGTAGATAAAGAGACTTTCAAAGGACTCCGGGGGAAGTGGGTTTTAGGCTGGTGGGGTACTATCTATAATAAGAGTGCTTTATCAAGGTGCAAGTACTGTAGGAGTAAGTGCTAGGCTTTACAGATAGAGAATAGTCTACTTGGGAATCAAGTAGAGATGAACTTTTCAGTTGTAGGATATGCTGGTTAGATCAGCAGTACAGTTTAGCGTGTTTTATAGCAGGGGGCTACTATGATTGTATAATTTGCATGCCTTCTGCTATGACACATGCATGCTGTTGTGTGCAACCCAGGAATGTATGATAACTATCACTATTATTGTCTACGCTGCATGCCGTCTGCCATATCACATGCATGTTGGGTGCCATAGCGTGTGTGTGTGTCTATTGTATAGATTGTAATGTACAGTTCTTGTCTGCCCCTCACAGGTGATGTAGCTGCGTTCCGCTCCAGCGGTCCATCTAATGTTAGTGTCCCCACAGACTCTAGCAGTGATAATGAATGTATGATTAAGGCACAGGCAGGGTTGTCAGGGGCTGAATCTGTGCCATTGGCTGCCATAACAGCTATATCCCCCTCATCCACGCACACAGATCTCATGCCTACACATACCCCCTCATCAGTGGCCATAGAGGAAGGACAGCTGGTGTGCGGTAGCTTGGAACAGGAAAGTGTGGGGGCTATGGAAGGTGTGCCTGCACACCATGGTGTCAGCCAACTGACTGGTGATACCCCACACAGGCACATGGCCAGTGCTGCTTGTAGGAGGACCTCTGGCCAACATGCCCCTGCAAGACAGAGCACAGCAGCTGGTGTAACCAGACGCATGTTTCAGGCTGTAATGGAGGCACAGGCACATGCTGAATGGCACAACAGAGAAGATCAGAGGCTTCAGAGGGCTGCTGTCCATTCTTTAAACAACAACATCCAGGCAATGGTAAATGCTCAACAGCAGATTGCTGAAGCTTTGGATAGACGATTGGGTGACATGGTTGGAGTCCTTGACCGTGACATGACAATCCGAGAGTATGAGCGGTCTGTGTTGGAACATCTGGTAGGAGTGAGGAGTCGGGCACGTGGACGTAGGCCTGCTACATCACCTGTTTCAGGTCTACGTGAATGAGCTACCTCACATGCCCGCTCCCACAGTGGCGATAGCAGCAGCAGTGCAGCTGGTGCTGTGCTGTCCACACGACACAGCAGGCCACATGCACGTGGCCCTGGACGGTCCCAACAGGAACACGGTTCCAGTGGACGTGTCATCAGACAATACCCAATCTGCACCTCTGCCTGGTAGTCCCCGTGCAACCCCTGGCAGGCACAGATCATGTGGCCGGACACTGTGAACTGTAAAACCTGGCCTGTACAGTCCGCAGCTGTCAATAATACCCCTGTGTAGGCCAGACACATGCCAGAACTGTGTGCATACATACACACACACACACACACCGGAAACATATGTAGGGGACCGCAACACACATGCATAACATCCACACACGCCCAATTAGATCAAAGGCCCTAACCCACACACATGATGTCATCCAATGGTGCAGCCTAGGCCTCTGGCAAACATTATCACCCTGTGCATATGATGATGCCTGTGCTGCATCCCTGTCATCCACACCATTGGTGCAGGGACATGCTCATATGGTCTGATGCAAAGGGTGAACAGACTAGGAAGATAAGTGTAGATTACAATTGTTGCGTACTGCTGACAGGCAGCAGACATACCATGTAGTACAGGTGTACAATGCATTTCATACTATTAACAGTATGTGTCTTGTGTAACAACAGTAACTGCATGTTGGACATGATGTTCTGCTTTCCTCCTTCAGGTCTAATTGCACGTGCCGGTGGATGTCAGTGTTTGCAGTTAGTGTCCCATATGTAAATGTGGACTACTCACAGGTATGTATGAATATACCAGCATGCACCTTGTAGCTTCCACATCACAGTTAGAATGTCTCACGTTCCAAACACGTCTACTGATCCAAGAGCATGATAGCTGTGTATTAAGCTACTGTGGCTACAGATGTGACATCCATACTGGGTGACATCACAGGTACAGTTACATGGAGTGGTGAGGTATGAGAGCGGTCTAGCTGATGACAAGGGTAGAGGCCAGTAGGAAGTGTGCCTCACTGGGAAGCAGTAATACATGTTCCCATGACAGGATGCCAACAAACAACTGCCCCCACACACTCAGGTATTGACACACACATATTCAGTGACACAGTGACACACCCACACACTCACGGATTCACCGACACAGTAACACACACAGATGCTACTGTTGAGATGAGGACCCCTGCCTATGTGCAAATCATCATTATAGTACTGTGCACCTACATGATGCGCCACAGAGAATACACATGTACAGGTAGTCAGTATGGCCTAAGATCGACGACATCAACATGGATAGTAGATCGCATCGCCTGGATGGGGGAAGGGGACTTATCAGTTCAGTATGGTAACATACATCCTCACTCCAGGAACCAGACAGTCATACATACACACACACACACACACACAGTGGCATTCACTACTGAATACACCTATGTCATGCACATACAGATACCTCACATGTGTGAGATAAATGCCCCTGCCTATGTCCTGCTTTCTACATTGCAGTCTATACAGATGTCTACAACAGTGTACAGGAGGGTGAGTAACAATTGAGATGTATTCCCCACCGTATGTGACATATATGGACACACGCAACCACACATGCCAGTACTGTGAATCAAACACCTGCCTTGCTCATGATATGTATGACAGACTTACAGCAGTATTGCACGTGTTACAAAGTGTACAGACGCTTCCTTTGGCAACAGTGTTGATATATGCAAACAGGAGGTCTTAACTGTTACAGGCGTCAAGTGATTTACCTTCGGTTTCACCCTGACCGCTGTCTATGTTGTGTTTGTTGCCCTTCAATTAATGAAACCATTGCTTACCGGTTACACAGGTTATTGCAGGACCGCTTGAGACACACCTGTGAGCTGTCCTCAGCAAACATCCATCTGCAAGGATGCCCCACCACTTAGTTATTTCCACACATCTGTCCATACCTGAAGTACATCTTTCCGTACATTCAGCATATCACCATATACAGTTGGCAATGTTGAGGCTGCACTGCAACTGCATGATGTACTAAGATACACATCACCTGCATACATCAGCAACTGCACACGCATGATATCTGAATGCACACCACTACATGTACATGTGTGTAGGTCCTACTATCCTGTCATTTGGGCATGTTTGTAGGCATTGCAATTGGTAGACGTGTGTAATGACATACATGACACATGGACTGTTGTATGATATGATAGGTGAAATGGGTGACCGGTACAGAGGGAATGTTACCTCTGTCGACACTGATAGCACACCTTATGTACTGTTAGCATTCAGCAGCCATGGACCTACAGTCCATGTGCATGTGCGTAATGGCTGTAGTCACCTGTCTGTACAAAGGACAACAGCTATGCTATTTACGTATATGTTGTGTGTGTGTGTGTGTGTGTGTGTGTGTGTGTGTGTGTGTGTGTGTGTGTGTGGCATGTACATATCCAGGGCAGGTACATGTATGTCATATCCAAACATGAGGGTGTTTACTGGTGTGCAGCAACAGTCATCTGCTAATGCTGTAAATAACCGAGGGCCCCTGGTATGTGTACAGCTGACCTGGTTACAGACAGTGGTATCATTGCATCTCATAACACAAGATGCAAATGTGTCAGTACATGGGTACTCTGCGCAGTTGATGTAGAGCTTGGTACAGTCCACTGGTCAAGGGTCACATGGTGGTGTACAATAGTTTATATGTCCTACCACATGTATGGATGTGTGTTGGTTGTCCGAGGGCATGGTGGTGATGCAGCATTTGACACTGTGTCCTGCACCTGACTCATCTGTGATGCCTTTTGTGGGAGTACCGGTCAGTACATGTGAGTGGCCTCTTTGTATGTGGGGACACCACCACCTGGAGCGGTCCATACCTGTGTTATGGGCCACATGTCTAGTTCTGAGATATATGGTGGTAGTGCTATTGTGCACTACAGAGCCTTCAGCCAGGTGTTCCTCACTGCACAGATGTCAGTACTCCCTATTGTTGGATCTACAGTGAGCAGCTGTGATTACAGATGCTACACATCTAGCACTTGTTAGCATAAGCATACAATGCAGAAGCCCTCTAGGTGTCAGGGTGTTATCCTGTGTTTAGGGCATTTGCCTTGGAATTACACTATATGGGCGAATGCGACTTAGGTATTATCCCCACTCCGTTGATTCATGGATGCATGTGATATGTGACAAAGGCCTGCGTACTTTCAGTCATGTCATCCCAGAATAATAAACACTGGACAAACTCAATTATGGCAGGACATTGGCTCATTGTGTTGGTCAAGCAGTTGCCACTCCTAGCAAGGCTCATTGTGTTGGTCAAGCAGTTGCCACTCCTAGCAAGACATTACTGCGAGTGGTAGTATTGTGCTTGGTATAGAATGGTACATCTAAGGTGACAGACAGCAGCAGACATTGTGTATAAGACCGGTGTCAGATATATATAGAGCAGCGTTCCTGCTAACAATGACAACTACTAACACCAGAGTCCATTACAATGTGTTCTTTATGTCTAACTGTAATAGCATGGCCACTGTGGCCTTCCGTGTTTAGAATCAGAGTGCATCCCAGACAGCCCTGTGCTACTAAGTGTATGAGCATGCCCAGTATAACTTTGTGTAGATGGACACACAGTGCATTCCAAATAGCCCTGTGCTACTAAGTGTGTGAGCAAGCCCAGTGACACCTTGTGTCGGTTATGTGCCTCTGTGTATGGACATGGCCATTGTAACCCTGTATAGTGATAGTAGTCATCCATTCTACAGATGGGCATACTCCAGTTCAGGATGGATTCCTACTTTAAAAACACAGGTTCACAGGTATGTACATCTTAACTGCCAGCATCCCTGTTGATGTCCGCATTCCTAGAAGGTCATAATGACAGCCTTGAAATGTGTAGTCTGTGTGGCGCAACTCGTAACTATGTAGTATTGTAATATTGATCTGTAGATAGGCAGGTGTTCTGTTCCCACCACTGGCGGGTGTGTATGTGTGTGAGTGTGCGTGCGTGCGTATTTGTCTCAGTCTGCCTGAGGACTGAATAATGCTTTTAGACTGCTCACACTCCATACAATTCCTATACCCACCTTTGGCAAGGCTGATGATGTCACCCAACTAGAAATACACTTCTGGGAGTGCTGTGAGCCAGTAATCTTGGTAGCACGTTCTGTAACTGCGTAATGCAGTAGTGTGATAAAGTAGTTAGGTCGGTGTTCTACTCCCAGACTTGCCAAGTGTGTGTGTGTTTGTCTCCGTCTGCCTGAGGGCTGAATAATGCTTTTAGACTGCTCACACTCCATACAATTCCTATGCCCACCTTTGGCAAGGCTGATGATGTCACCCACCTAGAAATACACCTCTGAGAGTGCTGTGACCCAGTAATCTCGGTAGCGCGTTCTGTAACTGTGTAATGCTGTAGTGTGATAAAGTAGTTAGGTCAGTGTTCTACTCCCAGACTTCCCAAGTGTGTGTGTGTGTGTGTGTGTGTGTGTGTGCTTGTCCCCATCTGGCTGGTGACTGAATAATGCTTTTAGACTGCTCACACACCATACAATTCCTATACCCACCTTTGGCAAGGCTGATGTCACCCACCTAGAAATACACCTCTAGGAGTGCTGTGACCCAGTAATCTTGGTAGCGCGTCCTGTAACTGCGTAATGCTGTAGTGTGATAAAGTAGTTAGGTCGGTGTTCTACTCCCAGACTTGCCAAGTGTGTGTGTGTGTGTGTGTGTGTGTGTGTGTGTGTGTGTGTGTGTGTGTGTGTCCGTCTGCCTGAGGACTGAATAATGCTTTTAGACTGCTCACATTCCATACAACTCCTATACCCACCTTTGGCAAGGCTGATGATGTCACCCACATAGAAATACACCTCTGGGAGTACTGTAACCCACTAATCTGGGTAGCGCGTTCTGTAACTGCATAATGCTGTAGTGTGCTACAGTAGTTAGGTCGGTGTTCTAATCCCAGACATGCTAAGTGTGTGTGTGTGTGTGTGTGTGTGTGTGTGTGTGTGTGCGCGTGTCTGCCTGCGTGAGACAAGTACAGTGCTTTGTAGAGTATGAACTCTCTGTACAAATCAAATGACCACCTTTGTCAATCCTGCTATTTTCACCCACCTAGGTATACACCTGTAGATGTGCTGTAACCCAGTATTCACCATAGCGGGTGCCCTAAAAGCGTACTGCTGCAGTGTGATATGGTAAGTAGGGGTTCGTATACGGGACATGGCAAGTGTGTCTTTGTCTGTCAGAGCCTGTGTAGAGGTGGCTGTGAGTGTCGTACCATTGGACATGTTGGGGAGCGGATTTTTTAGTTTTCCAATATGGTGTCTGTCTTATGACACATTGGCCACCTCACGAGGAGTACAGCCGTCAGTCAGCCATGGGACTGTGTTGGCAAGCCATACCCCTACATTTGGCAAAAGGCCTGGAGAACAAAGTATGCAACCCTACTAGTACCTGGTATATGTCCTGCACCCATGTGCCATGCACAAACAAAGTTGCCTAGGATATCCCACTATGTTGCTAGTACCATGCACACTGATGATAGATAGTGGGCATGGTGCGAATGCAGTGGCCTGCAGAGGACATGGCACCCTGTACAGTGGTACAATAGGCACATATTTGCGGACATTGTGCCTTCACTATGTTCCACACTGGATGCCTGCAACATATGTGGTGCCATCAAATGTGATCCACAGAGGCCATACGATGCCGTACACATGTGCCCTGTATGGGCCAATGCCAGTGACACCAGGGAATACCTGTATCATACTATCAATGAAGGTGCATGGTTGACCTGCTCACTATAAGCAGATTTTGCCACACCAGGCCAGTATTGGCATATTGGGGGATAACAGTCTGTGTACACAACATGTGCCTGCCAAACCAGGTACACCTGTACATGTCACTGTACAGTATTGTGGGACATGCACATCCCAGGCAATGTCCATGTGAAGGACTATCAAACACAGACATGGCATGCATTGCAAAGCTATGGCCATACACACTGGTAACCAGGATGTCAGGGCAGATCATGCAGTACCCATAGGTTCATAGGTAGGTACTAGGCTATCTGCTCAAAGGCATTTATAAGCCTAGCTGGAATGTGTTGGCTTTCGCCGCCCCCTTAGATTAGTTCCCTGTGCCTCTGTCCAGCAGAGCCATTGAAGTGATCCCTGGAGTAAACTTTCTGTTTCCCATCCACTCATCAAGGTTTCTGTTGAAGAGGGTTAGCGAGGAGCTCTGCCTAATGTAGATAGGAATCTTGTTCCAGAACATGGGAAGTCTATCCCTCCAGCATGTCCTATTTATTGTCGTGGTGAGGTTTAGATCCCTGGAGCATGTGGCATGAGGGGTATGGTTTTCTTTAGGTGGAGCATGTCCATCAATTCTGGGTTGGACATAACCTTGTATGTCAGGCAGAGATCCCCTCTGAGTAGGCGGTATGCAACCGAGTACAGCTGGAGTTTCTTCAGTCGAGCTGCATAGGGTATCTGCTTGAGGCCAGTGATCCTCTTGGTGAGGTACTTCGGTGGTCTTTCCAGTTGTTGCAGGTGTCTTGTAAGGCACATCCCAAATAGGGCATTGCACTCTATGATGGGTCTGATGAGTGATGTATAGAGGGGCCCAATGACCTCTTTCAATGTGGATGCAAACCCGTTTGTGATTAGGTGGGCCACATATGATTTTCTAACCACTTTGGCAACGTGATTATCAAATGAGAGGTTACTATCTACTTGGGTCCTCAGATCCCTTATTACGTCTTCCGTATTTAGGGTGCTACCACCTATGTGGTAGTTTGTGGGTACTTCGTTTTTTCCAAAGGGGATGACTATGCATCTTTTGGCATTTAGCTTGAGGCCATGGTTTTGACACCAGGTATCTGTCTCAGTGAGACCCTTTTGGAGGATGGCTGTGTCCGCCAGAGAGTCAATTATAGCCTCTAGTTTGCAGTCGTCTGCAAACTTGGTCAGCCATAGTCCTCCTGTGCTTGCCTGTACCTCTGAGAAGTATATGCTGAACAGGAGGTATCCTAGGAGTGAGCCCTGCGGAATGCCACTTGTAACCAGTTTAGAGTCAGACCTAGCTCACGCAACTCTTACCATGTGGGTTCTGTCCATGAGCCATTTTGCAACCCATCTCGTGATGTAGGGGTTTATGTTCAGGCTGGTGAGCTTGTCTATAATACCTGAGAGGGGAATGGTGTTGAAGGCTTTTGCAAGGTCTAGTTAGGCTGTGTGGACCACATTTACCTTGTCTATAGCCTTGGCAACTGTCTCAAAGAAGTCCACCAGGTTTAGAAGGCATGATCTGCCCTTAACAAAGCAGAACTGGGTAGGGTCCAGTGTTTGGTGGTTTCCAATGTCTCTGTTAATGAGATCCATGATGATGCACTCCATAGCTTTGCAGACCAAACTAGTCAGACTTATAGGGCCGATAGTTCCCAGGGTCCGTTGTGGCTCCACCATTCTGGAGTGGAATAACCATTGCTGTGCGCCACTCTGTGGGCACATAGCCTGTGGAGAGGCTGAGTTTAAAGAGTGTGTTTAGGTGAGAGGTTAGTTCATCTTTGAGCTCATGTAGGGCGCAGCCGGGGACACCGTCCGGTCTCATTGATGCTGTGTTTTTGGCTTTGGAGAGGGCTGTTTTAACCTGAGTGTCTGTGATTTCAGGGGAACTACATTCTTCTGGTATAGTTATGGGCCCTTTTGGGGGTGAGAGAGGGGTGAAGTTTGCACTGAAGCTGTCTGCCAGGATGTTGGCTATATTGGTTGGTTCAGTGTATTTTGTGCCATTCTGCACTAACTCTGAGCAAATCTGAGAATTGCCACTTAGATTCTTGACATAGCTAAGAATGCCTAGTGGTTATCTTTGGAGTCCATGGCAATTTTTCTTTCAAAGCTAGCCTTGGATGATTTTATGAGGGAATGTAGTTTCTTGCTGATACTGATCAGGGATGTCTTCCCTTCTTGGGATTTTACTCTTTTCTGTACTAGTTTCCTCCTTCTATTGTATAGCTTGTTTATGGCAGGGGTCCACCAGACTGGTTTCCTTTTCTTGGAGGAATGAGTCTTGGTTTTGTTTGGGACAGCACGATCCATGCATTCTTGTAGGTGCCCGTAGAGTGCATTAGTACAGGATTTTGCAGCTTGGACAGCGTTATCTTTTAGTATGGGGGTGTTGAAACTTCCCACCTCGGTCTTAAGTAATGTGAAGTTTGCTTTTGAAAAGTTTTTCACAGTGGTTTCTTTGACCAGGGGTGGTGGCGGAATGTGGATATCCAGAGTGATTAGTTTATGGTCAGATCTAACCAGCGAGGGTTTGACCTCCGGTGTGGAACACCGGTCGCCCATGTTGGTGATGACCAGGTCCAATATGTTGTCACCTCTAGTGGGGGTATTGACCAGTTGATCCAAGGCGTTTGAGTTTGTAAATTCTAAGAAATGTTGGGCAAGGGAGTATGTACTTGAGTAGTTCTCCCAGTTAATGTTTGGGTAATTGAAATCACCCAATATCAGCGTGTTTGGTAGGACCTTTATGTTTCCCAGTGTTTCCAGGAAAGCGCAGTGGGGGTCCTGGGACATGGTGGGTGATCTGTAGCAAGCTATAATTTGAATAGCAGTTTTCCCCATTGTTAGTTGCACGTGGATGATCTCTGAAGCATCATGCTGTGCCACTAACCTGGAGGTGTGGGTATTCTTGATGAATATGGATACTCCCCCGCCTTTTGTATTTCGGTCTGGGTTTTGTGGCGAAAATGTATGGTATGAATTGTAGCCTGGTAGTGTGGGGTGCTCTCTGCAGGGTTAAACCAGGTTTCTGTTACTGTACATATATCGATTTTCTCCATAATGAGGAGTGCCTCGAGTGCGTGCATTTTGAGGTTTAGACTTCTGGCATCGAGTAGCATTACCCTCAGTTTTTTGTTACTTGTGCTATTAACGGTGGTGGGTTTGTCTTTTGAACCTTGCCTAAAAAAGGCACTATGGGGGTGGCAAGAGCCTTGGCCAGTATTCGAAAGCCTAAGGGTGAGAGGTGCAAGCCGTCTCTAGCAAAGCAGCGTGGCTTGTCAAGCATGTCATCCCAAGCTGACAGACACTAGATCCCCTTTGAATGACACCAGAAGCTTAGCCAATTCTTGAAATTGATAATTTTTTCTCTATACCGTGGTATTCTTGGTGAGGGCAGGATGCTACTCAGGGTCAGGGTCATACCGGTCTGGGTTACGTGATCAGAGAGCTCCTCCAAGTCTCTTTCAATGTAGTCCAGGGATGTACGGCTCAGGTCATTCACACCAACATGGACAATGACAGAGTCACATTTGTACTTGTTCTGGAGTGACCTGAGTGCTTGTGTTATGTGGTGGATCCTGGCACCCGACAAGCAGCTAACAGTAACTTTCTCCTTGTTCAGCCTAGTGAGTGGGACGTCAGTGTGCCTGACTACAGAGTCACCTATTACTAGTGTGTTGGGTATGTTATTTTGCCTTAAGGGCTGTGATTGTGGGGCACACTGGTTTTGTGAAGTATGTGTTTCATGGTTTGTGTTGGGGAGTGGAGGTTGCTTGGATGTCTGCTTTGGAGGTCTCTGTTGCTTCTGCAGATTTTTATTTAGAGCCTCCGAGTATGTTTTTGTGTATTTATGTGTGTTTTTTGCCGGTGCTGGTTTCACAGGTCTATGTGAGACTGGTGGTGTGATGCAAGTAATTTGCCTCTCCACTTGACTGCCTGGTCCAGTCTTGGGTTGAAAGAGCTTAGCCTCCAGTTTGGCTGTATAATTGTATCCCCCACATGTAGTGTTTGCTGGAAGGAGGAGAGGGTTGTCTGTGTACATGAGGCAACTGCCTCAAAATGCTGAGAATCACCAGTTGGACCAGAGAGTACACCTGAAACTGCCCTTTGGACATGCCTGGATAGGTACAGTGAACTGTTTTACTGATTGGCTGGTAAGGTCGAATACAGAGCCTTGTCCTTCTCTACAGTATGGGGGGGGGTCTAGTGTTAAGGTTTATTAGTGCTTGCTATGAGTTTTGAGCAAGTACCGGTATGAAAAGTGAATGGTTTGAGTGCTTAAGTTGAACGTTTGTCTAGTTCCAAGGGAAAAATTGAAGAGTAGACTTTGTGGAGCTAGGAATAGTTATACGTTAGCTAACTGGCGTGCAAAACCTTGCAAATGCGGAATTTTATAGCAAGGAAATTAAAGAGATAGAAATTAGCCCAAAATGGCCAATACACTACTAATTTCTGGGCTGAAGGGTAATGCTGCTCAATGCTGCTGAATGCCAGAAGTCTAAATCTCAAAATGCATGCACTCGAGGCCCTCCTCAGTATGGAGAACATCGATGTCTGTGCTGTGACTGAAACCTGGTTCAAGGCTCCTGAGAGCACCCCGGCACTATCAGGTTTTACCTCATATCATGCCCGCCCCAAAACCCGGACCATACCACAAAAGGAGGGGGTGTATCCATATTCATCAAGGATACCCACACCTCCAGGTTGGTGGCTACGCACGACGCATCGGAAACCATCCAGGTGCAATTAACCATAGGCAAAACTGCTCTACAATTTGTAGCATGCTACAGGCCACCCTCTCAAACTCAGGAAACCCACAGCCTTCCTGAAGACACTGGAGGGTATAAATGTATCACCAAACACCATCATATTGGGTGACTTCAACTACCCGAATATAGACTGGGAACATTACTCAAGCCCCAACTTTCTAGCCCAAAGGTTCCTGGAGTTCATAAATTCAAATGCCATGGAACAACTAGTCACTGTCCCCACAAGAGGAGAAAATATACTAGATCTCATCATCACAAACATGGGGACAAAATGCTCCACACCGGAAGTATATCCCTCTTTGGTGAGATCAGATCATAAACTAATCTCACTAGAAATCCACATCCCGCCCCACCCCAAACAAAAAAAGACCACAGTGAAGAACATCGCTAAAGCAAACTTCACACTACTCAAGACAGGTGTGGTACCCTTCAAGGCCCCCGAGCCAATGGAAACCACAACCCAAGCTGCAGAAGCCCTTACAAATGCCTTCTATGAACACCTTCAGGACTGCATGGATCAGGCAATCCCAAATAAAACCAAGACTCTTTCCACCAAGGGCAAACGTCCAGTCTGGTGGACCCCAGCTATAAACAAACTTTACAATAAGAGGAGAAAGCTATTACATGAAAGAGCAAAATCCCAAAAAGGGAAGGCATCTTTGATCAGTACTAGCAAGAAACTACGATCTCTCATAAAATCATCCAAGGCCAACTTTGAGAAAAAAATTGCCATAGATTCAAAAGACAATCATAAGGCCTTCTTCAGCTATGTCAGAAACCTGGGTGGAAACTCCCAGATATGCTCAGAATTAGTCCAAAACGATACAAAAATCACTGAACCCACAGACATTGCCAACATATGGCAGACAGGTTAAGCGCAAACTTCACCCCCCCTCTCCCCCGCAAAAGGAGAGATAACTATCCCAACAGAGTGTAGCCTCCCAGACATCTCAAATGTGCAGGTGAAAGCTGCTCTCTCTAAAGCTAAAAACACAGCATCAATGGGACCGGATGGTGTCCCCGGCTGTGTGCTACATGAACTCAATGAAGAACTAAACCCGCACATAAGGCAGCTGTTTAATCTTAGCCTTACCACAGGATAGGTGCCCAAGGAGTGGCGTACGGCAACTGTGGTCCCACTCCACAAAGGCGGTGCCTCTACGGACCCTGGTAATTACCGTCCCATAAGCTTAACAAGCCTGGTCTGCAAAGCTATGGAGAGGATCATAATGGAACTCATAAACAAGGACATAGGGGACTTGCAGACCTTGGACCCAACCCAGTTTGGCTTTGTCAAGGGCAGATCTTGCCTTTGAACTTGGTCGACTTCTTCAAACAGTTACCAAGGCCATTGATGAGGAAAGGCAGTCCATACAGCCTACCTTGACCTTGCAAAGCTTTACACAATACCCCACTCGGGTATCATAGAAACTTACCAGCTTAAATGTAAACCCATATGTCACAAGATGGGTTGCAAACTGGCTAAAGGACAGAACCCACAGGGTTAGAGTTGCTGGAGCCATGTCAGACTCCAAGCCGGTTACAAGTGGTGTCCCACAGGGATCAGTCCTTGGCCCCCTATTGCTCGGCATCTACTTCTCAGAAGTACAGGCAAACATAGGAGGACTATGGCTGACAAAGTTTGCGGATGACTGCAAACTGGGTGCCATAGTGGATAGTACATCGGACATAGACATCCTTCAGAGGGGTCTCACGGAAACTGATAGCTGGTGCCAGAGCCATGGCCTGAAGTTAAACGCAAAAAAGTGTACAGTCATACCCTTCGGGAAAAACAAGGTAACCCCAAGCTACCATATAGGTGGCAACCCACTAAGCACAGAAGAGGTTATCAGGGACCTGGGTACCCAGGTTGACAGTGGCCTCTCGTTTGACACTCACGTTGCTAAAGTGGTTTGAAAGACCTTCTACATTGCCCATCTGATCATGAAGGGATTCACATCCAGATCAAGTGAGGTCATTGTTCCCCTGTACTCTTCACTTATCAGACCAATGATCGAGTACAATGCCCCATTCGGGATGTATCTCACCCGACACCTGCAGCAATTGGAGAGACCCCAAAAGTTCCTCACCAAAAGGATAAAGTAACTCCAAAACCTGTCATATACTGCCAGACTGAAGAAACTCCAATTCTATTCAGTTGCATACCGTCTGCTCAGGGGTGACCTGTGCCTGACGTACAAGGCCATGACCAACCCGGAATTAATGGACATGCTCCACCTCAAAAAATCCAAATCCACCAGAACCACTAGAGCAAGTGACTTAAACCTTAGCACGGATATAAATAGGACGTGCTGGAGGGATAGATTTATCACCCAGAGACTCCCCATGCTGTGGAATAAAATCCCGGTCCATGTGAGGCAGAGCACCTCGCGGGCTTTGTTCAAGAGAAATCTTGACCGGTGGATGGGAGATCGTAGGTTTACCCCAGGAATCATCTCTGTGTCACTGCTGGACAGAGGCACAACAAACTAATGGGCACATTATTTCTAACATAAGGGGTGGTGTAAGCCACATAACTTTGGGCTAGGCTTATAAATGCCTTAGGGCAGACAGCCTAGTATAAACCTATGAACGTATGAAACCACTCCTTCAGGGACAGATAGGCTGCTCAAAGCTTCCTCTCCAACAGTGAACAGAGAAACTTCCTTCTATCCAACTAAGGTATGGGCAAACACAGAAACTTGTAACACAGCTCTGAATTCAGCACTAACCCGAAAACTGGACTATACTAGCTTAGAAAAATGGGAAAACAAGTTTTTTTTTTTTTTCAGAAAATAAAGCAAATACAATAAAAAAACACAAACTGTTGCAGGCTACACACTCAAGCATGACAGCCATTTCTTTGCATCTAAACAGGTAATTTAAACACAAAAACGACTTTGTTAAAGTGCAGACAGTAAAATAAGTACAATATGTAGCTGAAACAAGCTTCCTAAATCACAGAAATTCTAGAAAATTTGCATTTTAGGTGGAAATAGCTAAAGGCAGCATGAAAATGTAGAAAAATCTGTGTGGGACATTGCAGACACTATACCCTTGCACTGCACACCACTGTCAGGTGACGCGATGCCAAGGAGTACTCCTCACCCAGCCTTGTACAGCCATCTTGCATAGCCAACCACTGCACACACATGAAACAATGCATACATGCATGTCAGTGCTGGCACGTTGTGTCTGCGTGTCGGTTATGATGTTCCCAATGACAGTCACTCCCAGTATAACCCTCGTTGGCATAACAACAGATGTCAAACACTTTCACATGCCCTAGCCCATAGAACCTCCAGATATCCCCTGTGGTGCATGTAGTCCTGTGCATTACTGCATTGTGGCAAACTAAGTAGTTAGGTTGTGTATTTGTGGCCCTGGCAAAGAGTGTCAATGCGTGTCCATTAGAGAGTGTGGTTGTGGTGACAATGGCATCTGTTCACGTGGACAGCCATGTGTGACACACCTAATGTATGTCTACTATATCTCTGTTGCAGATGTCACACACCTACACACATATATGTTCTTACAGCACAGCAACATGTCACCTTTGTGGCACATGTAGTAATGTCATGCACATGTAATAGTAATGACTAGTCAAGTCAGGGGTTTGACCCTTGTACTGTTAGGCGTGTGGCAGACGATGCTTAGGGTTAAGTCTCCAAGCACTTCTCTGGTGTACTTTGCCTGTCCCACCCACACACTCTCTGGTGGATGTGGAGGTGTACACCTGCTCAGCAGCAGCATGTGTAAGTGATGGACATGATCAGGTGATGGCTTCTGCACCTATTGCAGTCCTCCTCTAGCTGATTACATGTGGAACGGCTGTGATGGTGTTTCCATAGCCATTCGCAAGATAAACACAGTGTACTATCTAGGGAAAACATGTTGGTATTTGGCCAAGACAATCGCTGTGAGTGGTATTTGGCCATGACAGACACTGTGAGTGGTACCTGGATGTGGTGTTCTGAAACGGCATCACAAATATGTTCATACTAGGCTATCTACCCTAGGGCATTTATAAGCCTAGCCAAAGTGTGTTTGGCTTTCGCCACCCATTTTAAATTAATTTTGCTATGCCCTTTTTCAAGGTTAGTATACTGTGCCTCTGTCTAACAGTGACACAGAAGTGATACCTGGGGTAAACCTACGATCTCCCATCCACTCATCAAGATTCCTCTTGAAGAGAGTCAATGAGGGACTCTGCCTAACCTGGACTGGGATTTTATTCCAGAGTGAAGGGAGCCTCTGGGTTATGAATCTGTCCCTCCAGCATGTCCTATTTATTTCAGTGCTGAGGTTCAAGTCTCTCGAGTGCGTGGCTCGATGGGATTTGGATTTTCTGAGGTGCAGCATGTCCATTAATTCCGGGTTGGACATTGCTTTATACATCAGGCACAGATCGCCTCTAAGCAGGTGGTATGCCACTGAGTAGAGCTGGAGTTTCTTTAACCGGGCAGCATATGGCATCTGTTTGAGCCCTTTGATCCTCTTGGTGAGGTACTTTTGGGGTCTTTCCAGTTGCTGCAGGTGTCTGGTAAGGTACATCCCAAAAGGGGCATTGTACTCAATTATGGGCCTGATGAGGGATGAGTAAAGAGGCACGATGACCTCCCCTGATCTAGATGTGAATCCCTTCATGATTAGGTGGGCTATATAAAATGTTTTTCTAACCACTTTGGCCAAGTGGTTGTCAAATGAGAGATTGCTATCAACTTGGGTCCCCAGGTCCCTAATTACTTCTTCTGTACTTAATGGATTACCACCTATGTGATAATTTGTGGGCACTTTGTTTTTGCCAAAGGGGATGACTATACACTTTTTGGCGTTTAGCTTGAGGCCATGGCTCTGGCACCAGTTGTCTATGAGGCCCTTTTGGAGGATGCTTGTGTCGACTGGAGAGTCGATTATGGTGCCCAGTTTGCAGTCATCTGTGAACTTGGGTCAACCACAGTCCTTCCATGTTGGCCTGTACCTCCGAGAAATATAAACCAAACAAGAGAGGTCCCAGGACTGAGCCTTGTGGGACGCCACTTGTAACTGGTTTGGAGTCTGACATGGCTCCAGCACTTCTAACCATGTGGGTTCTTTCCTTGAGCCAGTTTGCAACCCATCTAGTGATATAGGGGTTTATATTTAAGCTGGTGAGCATATCTATAATGCCAGAGTGGGGGTATTGTATCGAAGGCTTTTGCGAGGTCCAGGTAGGCTGTGTGGACCACCTTCCCCTCGTCAATGGCCTTGGTGACTGTTTCAAAGAAATCGACCAGGTTTAAGAGGCAGGATCTGCCCTTAACAAAGCCAAACTGGGTAGGATCCACTGTCTGTAGGTCCCCAATATCTTTATTCATGAGGTCCATGATGATCCTTTCCATAGCTTTGCAGACCAAGCTAGTCAGGCTTATGGGGCGATAGTTTCCAGGAGCCGTTGAGGCACCACCTTTGAGGAGAAGGACCACTGTTGCTATATGCCACTGTTTGGGTACATATCCTGTAGTAAGGCTGAGATTGAACAGCAGTTTTATGTTTGGGTTTAGCTCTTCTTGGAGTTCATGTAGGATGCAGCCCGGGACACCATCTGGTCCCATTGATGCTGTTTTTTTGCTTTGGAGAGGGCGGCTCTTACCTGAGCATCTGAGATGTCAGGGGGGCAGCACTCTGCTGGGATAGATATTTGCCCTTGTGGTGGGGAGTTTGCGCTGAACCTGTCAGCTAGGATGTTGGCAATGTCTGTGGGTTCGGTGTATTTTTTGTCATTTTGGACTAATTCTGAGCATATCTGGGAATTCCCATCCAGGTTTCTAACACAACTAAAGAAAGCCTTGTGATTATCATTAGTGTCATGTGCAATTTTTCTCTCGAAGCTTGCCTTAGACGATTTTATGAGTGCCCGTAGTTTTTTGCTAATACTGATCAGAGATGCCTTCCCTTTTTGGGATTTTGCTCTATCATGTAGTAGCTTCCTCCTTCTATTGAATAGTTTGTTTATGGCTGGGGTCCACCAGACAGGACGTCTGCCTTTAGAGGATTGGGTCTTGGTTTTATTTGGGATTGCATGATCCATGCATTCCTGAAGGTGTTCATAGAATGTGTTTATAAAGGATTCTGTGGTCTGGGCCGTATTTTCCACAGGCCCGGGGGCTTTGAAGGATTCCACCTCGGTTTTGAGGAGTGTGAAATTTGCTTTAGAGAAGTTTTTCACTGTGGTTTTCTGGGCAGGGGGTGGGGTCGGGATGTGAATATCCAGTGAGATTAGTTTATGGTCTGATCTTACCAGTGAGGGATACACTTCTGGTCTGGAGCATAGAGTCCCTATATTGGTGATGATCAGGTCCAGTATGTTTTCCCCTCTTGTGGGAGTGGTAACAAGTTGTTCCATAGCATTTGAGTTTATACATTCTAGGAACCTTTGGGCTAGGGTGTTGGAGCTAGAGTAATGCTCCCAGTCTATGTTTGGGTAGTTGAAGTCGCCCAATATAATGGTGTTTGGAGAGACCTTCATATTTTCCAGTGTTCTCAGGAAGGCCGAGTGGGGTTCCTGGGTTTGGGAGGGTGGTCTGTAGCAGGCTATAAACTGGAAGGCAGTTTTACCCACTGTTAGCTGCACGTGGATAGTCTCTGATGCTTCGTGCTGTGCCATCAACCTGGAGGTGTGGGTATCTTTGACGAATATTGATACTCCCCCTCCTTTTGTGGTTCGGTCCAAGTTTTGGGGCCAAAAAGCATGGTATGAGGTATAACCTGGTAGTGCTGGGGTGCTCTCAGGAGCCTTGAACCAGATTTCTGTTACTGCACAGATATCGATGTTCTCCATGCTAAGGAGAGCTTCGAGTGCGTGCATCTTGAGGTTTAGACTTCTGGCGTTGAGTAGCATTACTCTTAGTTTCTTATCCCTTGTGATACCTATGGAGGTGGGTTTGTCTTTTGAGCCTTGCCTAAAAAAGGCGCTATGGGGGTAGCAAGAGCCTTTGCCAATATCCGAAAGCCCAAGGTTGACAGGTGCAAGCTGTCCCTAATGAAGCATCGTGGCTTGTCGAGCATGTCATATCAGGCTGATAGGCATTGGATCCCCTTTGAATGACACCAATACTTAAGCCAATTGTTGAAATTGATCATCTTGTCTTCATATTGTGGCATCATTCTTGGTGAGGGTAAGATGCTACTCAAGGTCAGGGTCATACCGGCCTGGGCTACATGCTCAGAGAGCTCCTCTAAGTCTCTTTTCATGTAGTCCTGGGAGGTATGTCTCAGGTCATTCACACCAGCATGGACAATGACTGAGTCATATTTGTACTTGCCTTGGAGTGACCTGAGTGCTTGTGTTATGTGGCGGATCCTAGCGCCCGACAGGCAGCTCACCGTGACCTTCTCCTTGTTCAGCCTGGTGAGCGGGATGTCAGTGTGCCTGACGATAGTCACCTATTACAAGTGTATCAGGTGTGTTGTTTAGCCTTAAGGGCTGTGACTGTTCGGCACACTGGCTTTGTGAGCTATGTGTTGCACGTGTTTTGTTTTGGGGTAGCGGTTGCTTGGGTGTCTGCTTTGGAGGTCTCTGCTGCTTAGGCAGATTTTTATTTATGTTTTTGTGTGTTTATGTGTTTGGTTTGCTGTCGT
This sequence comes from Protopterus annectens, assembly GCF_019279795.1. NCBI lineage: Eukaryota > Metazoa > Chordata > Ceratodontiformes > Protopteridae > Protopterus > Protopterus annectens. Next base: position 1,705,521,123 of record NC_056729.1, on the reverse strand, counting down.
GGTAGGTCTATGTGAGACTGGAATTGTAGTGAGTGTGGTTTCCTTCTCCTCCTGACTGGTTACGCCAGTACTGAGTTGAGAGAGCTTAGCCTCCAGTTTGGCTATATGGTTAAATCTCTCACATGTGTTGGAATTTGTTGGGAGGAGGAGAGGATTGTCTGTGTACATGAGGCAGTTGTAACATTACCTCAAGATTCCCAGATTCACCAGCTGGACCGGAGAGGAGATTGACAACTGACCTTTGGACATGCTAGAATAGTATTGGGAATTCCTTTATAATTGAAAAAAAGGGCCAATGGGGAACAAGGTACTCAAGGGGAGTTTGTGAGGGTGTAGTGCTTTTAATTTTTTTAGTGCCTACTTATATAATTGCTTTAGTGAGCAAGTGCCAGGTAACTTAAATGCAATGTGTTACAGGTAACTTAAATGCAAAAACGACAAACAGTAACTTTCTTTCAAGTGAAACAAGGAAATAAGTACAGTAAGCAATGCAGATATCATTAGGGATCCACAGAAGAGCTGAAAAGCCGCGTTTTAGGTGGAATTAGCTTTTCAGGGAAATAACAAGCAAACAAACAACAAGCATACAAACAAAGCTAGATTCAGCAGGCCTGGATCTAGTCTATGGTACAGCAAACAAGGTGTACCAATTACAGTAAGAAGCAGTTCAAATATGCAGGCACTATAAGCCTTTAACCAGAAATTCCCAGCTCAGAAGGGCAGAGTCCAGCCTCTCCTCCCACAAGAGTGCAGACCATGAACCCTCTTAATGTAAAATAACTGGCCTGAAGCCTAAGTGCTTAAACCAGAACTAATACACTTTTAGAATAACAGACACTGAGCCCTCAATCAGCAGTTCCCAACTTAGAAGGATGTAAGCTACCTGTCCTGCCACCACAGTGCAGGCCACAAACCTTCCTAATGTAAAACAACTGGTCTGAAGCCCAAGTGCTTAAACTAAAAGGCTTAGAATGAGTTACACCAAGCAGTAATAAATACATCTAAGTACTTTTAAGATAATGCAAAAACAAAATAAAGTAGGAAGAAACACAAATACAGTAAAAGCAGATAATTTGTTTTTGTTGTTGAAAGAGAGAAAGGAAAGAGAGAAAGGAGCAGCAGAAACTAAGCTGATTGGCCTTCTCAAATGTTCTCCCTGTACTGGGTAGAATGAGGTAATGACACTAGACTGGGAGGAGGGTCCCAGATCAAATTTACACTAGGGGCGGGCAACTGCAAAGCCACCAACTATAAAAACACTATACCAACAGGGAGGGAGGGTAGAAAACAGACTGCAGAAATGTATCTCGCAGCTGAAAAGCAGCAGTGAGCCTTTAAATGAAAGTTTTAACCAGCTAAAGGAGCCTCCAGAAAAAAGAGTTTAACTGCTACAAGTTATCAGAAATAAACAACCCAACAGTTGCTTAACAAAAGTGGACAATTTCCAGTTAATACTTCACACACAGTGAAACTAGCTAGAAATATACACAGTACACAAAGTGCTATAAATAACAAAGAAATAAAGAACAAAATAAACAATAAACAGGATACCTCATGTTATATATTATAGCTCCAAGTTTGCTGGACGAACCTGAAACATCATACACAGTGGAAAATAGCCTAAAGACAGGAGGGTGATGAGCCACACATGACTACAGCATGTAAGTGTAGCTATGCTGCATTGAGACTACTGCCTGTTTAACATGTGTGTGGTAATGGCTATTCTGCATGTTTTAATACAGACAGGACAGTACAATGTTCATGAGGGACCCCCATCTATAGGGCCATCTGTGAACTGGTCAGTGTGTGGAACCATTTGTTTCCTATGTTACACACTGAATACACATCTGTGCACAGCAGGAGCATAGTGTGAGGATTGCAGACAGTACATGACGATAGGGATGTGTTACTGCCATCGCATCCCTGACTGGACATATGTCACATGAAACAGTGGTATGATAGACACTGTCTGGGGTTCCTAGTGACAAGCCAATAATGGGCAACTGTTCATAGCTGCAGTCACACGTCTGCTACACATTGTACAGATGGCATGCAGTATATATGCATGTGTTGTGCTCCCTCTGCAAATGTATACCATCTGTCGTGTTGGGTTGAAGGTGATATCTATGCATACTGTTGTAGGTAATCCTGTATGGTGTTGTCTATCACTAAGCCATATGTGGGTTTAACAACAGAAATACTCTGGTAATCCAAAAGCTCAACAGCCCTTCAAGTAGTACACTCGATGCAGATATTTTAACGTCTAGAAAGTTTATTTAAAACAAACAGCGTTTTCGTTGCTACAAACAACTTCTTCAGAAACAAATATAACAGTAATTATCTGCATCGAGTGTACTACTTGAAGGGCTGTTGAGCTTTTGGATTACCAGAGTATTTCTGTTGTTCAGTTTTACAGTTTATCATATGTGGGTTTAAACTGCACCACCATAGGCTGAATGGGTTGGGAGGTCCCGGCAGAACCTCATGTCCCACTTCAGCTGAACATGGCACTGGGCACAAGCACATCTGGGGCCCAGCCTTGGACATCAACCTCTGTTGGCTCTGCACCACCTTCTGGTGGTACCACCACTGAGGATGGGGCATGTCCCCCATGGGAGCAGGACTAGACAGGTACATGTCTGCTGTCATGCGGTCCCGGACGTGCTGTGTTGGGGGCTCACTAAGGGGTTCCAAAGCCAGATACACAAGCTCAAGGGCGGAGTGTCACATTTACAGGGTGATGCTGCCCCTCCTGGACAGCCACCAGCACTGCCTCCTTTGCAGCTGTTTATGTGCAGTGGAGGCTGCCCATGGCTGGAGACCTCCGTCCCACTGTTCCCATGGGCTTGTGAATGCCGAACACCCATCCCCGTCCAAGGTGTATCCCCCCATATGTGTCATATATCAACCCTGTATGCTGTCTTGTCTGTGATCCTACCCTACCTATCCCTCACAGCCATACCTACTCTCCTTCCCCAAAATCCAACCCTCACCCTACGGAATGATAAGGCCAGTCGGCTCCTAGGACAACATCTGCCCTATACATAGTTGTCCATTTCACACAAGTGCCCACTGGACACATGTAACCCTTGCAATATGCATCACAACATACTCCTGTTATCCTCACCCATGTCCCTCAGGCACACGATCCTGGTATGCACATCACTCCTAAATAGTCCAGGTACACGTGATGAGGACGACCCCATTGTACACACAACACTACCGGTCCCTCTATGGTTACCCCATTTACCTTTATCATGATGAGGATATTGCACACAGCACCTTGTATGAGTACTGTTCACACATAATGATTGGACAGGTACTGTTGTGTTAATGTATATTGCATGCACAGAGTGACGTATACGGCCAATGTACAACTGCTTGTGTGTATGAATGACACGTCTGTCTGAGGGAGTCTTGTAATTACATAGAACACCACCACTACATAATACAGACATCGCTGGTGTTCCCCATTTCATTCGTTTGTAATGCTTTGTTGCCAAATGGTATGTTCCTGATATATCTCTATATATGTATGTACCTATATGCTGGACATAAACACTCACATATACATCTACATGATGGGATACATTCCTATACTGTGGAATGACTGCGCTGTATGATATTGTCTGTATATCTGCCATGGCGTACTGGTAAATCACATTAGCTGTGTGTGCAGGGTCCTGGTTCTGAGCCTTGCAGAGGACGTTTATTTGGTTGCAGGGCAGAACAAGACCATTGGATACAGAGGGAGTAAAGCACATTAAAGCAGTTGTGAGCGGGTGTGCACGGTGTTAAACAATGCTAACCTCTGGTTACTACTTCTTACACTCGGTTAGCCTCTACATTGCTTTACCAGTGCAATACTCGCATACTGGTTAGCCAAACAGGCTTACACCCGCTCACTCCTGCACTTGTAAATGCACCGACATTGGTGCTTGCATCTGACACTCACACCGCTTGGTGGGAGCGAGGACCACAATATTACCTTGTGATGCCTATTACATCAGATTACATGCCTACAGTATCGGGAATGGCTGCCCATTAGGCGAGGAAATGTCGTTCGACTGTACGGAATTGGCGGCCTGTCCAGTGATTTATTCATATTATTTGTGTGCTCTTCTTACAATCTGCTCCAGTCTGGCTGATACATGGGAATAAAGACTCTTCAATACAGACAAGTAATTGAGTTTTGGGACCCACATACATCGGCAGAGTCATGCTACCGCATAGCTATTATAGGGTTGACACCTTTTCAATTGCCAAAGGTGGGACTTTTATGTAGAAACATCAGATTTTGCAGGGCAAAACATACCCACATCCAGTACAAAGGAAATAACTTCTTTGTTTTGCCTACATAAAAGCTTATTCTTGTAGCATTATAGTTGCTTATTCTGTTTCTTATAACATGTAGGTGCTTCAGATACAAAATAATTGTTGTATGCAACTACTACAGACAAGATAGGAAATCTTTGTCCTAAAATTAGAAGTTATGTACCTACCATAATGTTCCATGTTAGTAGTCTTCTCTCGCCTTCTTTCTTGCTGGATGGGTTCGGAGCTGATCCTCGGCTCCGACTCGGCACTTGCTAAGCTCGAGAGTCACTTTTACCAGCTCGAGGCAGCCCCATATCCCATGATGCAAGGCGGTGATTACCCAGATCTCGTTTGGTATCTAGAGGAAAAACTGCCCAAAATCTTCTCAGAAAAGAAGAGGAACAACAAACCTGAAAAGGCTGTAAGGGAGACCCAGGTAACTAGGGTCCAGAGCTAACTGGTGTCCAAGAAAGACATTCTTCCAGAGAAGAAGGAAGTTCAAGGTCTGTCCAGGCTAGGGGGCAGGAGGGAGGGACGCAAGAAAGAAGGCGAGAGAAGACAACTAACATGGAACGTTATGGTAGGTACATAACTTCTAAATGTTAAGTTGTCAATCTCGCCTTCATTCTTGCTGGATGGGACCGCGTCCCTAGCAACTCTATCCTGGGTGGCTCAATGGAACAGACTCTTGAGAACTGTGGAACCAAAACTTGCCCTGTCCCTGGAGGCCAAATCCAATTTGTAATGAGAAACAAAGGTAAGAGGAGTGGCCCAAGTGGCTGCTGCACAAATAGTGTCTAAGGGTAGTCTAGCCTGAAAAGCTGTAGATGTGGCTAGACCTCTGGTAGAATGTGCTTTAGGTTTTGAAATCAATTGTTTGCCCCTAAGCTGATAAATGTCCGAAATAGTGGAAGACAGCCATCTGGATAAGGTCACTTTTGAAACGGGGAGTCCTTTCTTATTTTCAGCATAAGAAAGAAAAAGCTGATCAGACTTCCTAAATTGTTTTGTTCTGTCCAAGTAATATCTGAGTTGGCGATGAACATCTAGGCAATGCAATCTTTGTTCCGCTCTGTCAGAATGATTGGGGAAAAATACTGGAAGATCAATAGATTGGTTTAAATTTGTTTTAGAAGCAACCTTGGGCAAAAAGGATGGATTGGTTCTCAAGGATACTCTATCCTTGTGGAAGACCAAGTAAGGGGGACGAACACAGAGAGCATGAAGTTCAGACACTCTCCTAGCCGAGGTAATAGCAACTAGAAAGAGTGTCTTCCAAGAGAGAAATTTTAATGAGCATGTAGCAGCCAGTTTGAAAGGGGGGACTATCAAGGATGCCAGCACTAAATTTAGGTCCCACTGCGGTGGAGGATCCCTAACAGGGGGTTTAAGTAAGAATACCCCTCTGAGAAAGGCTTTACACAGTTTGTGAGACATAACGTTCTGGTCTGCAAATCCGACATGGAAATTCGAGATTGCTGCCAACTGGACTTTAACTGTGGAGGACGAAGAACCGGAGTGAAAAATTTCAGCTAGAAAGTCCAAGACTGACTGAATAGGGGCAGTAAAAGGGTCTATGTTCTTAGACTTTGCCCAAAAGGAGAAACGTTGCCATTTGCTAGAATAAATCCTTCTGGTAGAGGACCTTAAAGAAGCTACTATATCATCTCTAACAGGGTTAGAGATCATAGGAAGCCTGGCTAAGGAAGGAAGTGGAGCAACCAAGCGGTGAGGTTGAGGGAACAAATGGACCGGTGCAGTTGACCCGACTGGTGGGTAAGAAGATCTGGAACTGGGTCCAGATGCCAAGGCTGCACCAAGAGATGGCGATGAAGGAACGGGAACCAAATTTGTCGAGGCCAGTAAGGGGCAATGAGAATCAGCTTGGCTCTCAAGATGGTAGCTTTCTGGAGTACTTGCGGTATTAATGGAAAAGGGGGAAAAGCATAAAGAAGTCCCCGGGGCCAATCCTGGGTTAGAGCGTCTCTGGGGGGATGGCCTGGAAGTGGAAAGAGAGAGAAGAAGTCTGGGCATTTGCTGTTTTGGGGTGTAGAAAAAAGGTCGCAGCATGGGCGGCCCCACTTCTGAAAAATCTCTTCCACTATAGATTGTCTGAGAGACCACTCGTGAGGCATGAGTATAGCTCTGCTCAATCTTTCCGCTATGATGTTGGTTTTCCTGGGGATATGCGTTGCTATCAGAAACCGATGAGAGGAGATCGCCCATTGCCAAAGTCTGAGAGCTTCTCGACACAAAGTATAGGACTTTGTCCCGCCCTGTTTGTTGATGTACCATACCACGGACATGTTGTCCGTGTGAACTGCAATTGTCCCTAAGGGAAGAAAGTTGTTGAGGGCTTGCAACGTTAAAAGCACTGCTCTCATCTCTAGGACATTTATGTGGAGGTGGTATTCGAACGGTTGCCACGTGCCATGGACCATCCTGCCCTGAAAATGCCCCACCCACCCGATCAGGGAGGCATCCGAAGTGACCGTGGCTTCCGGGGCCGAGGGGACAAATGGTCTGCCCTGATGGACTGGGGGGGGGGGGGGGAATCCACCAGGATAGATGGCTCTTGCAGGTCTTTGTCACTAGAATCTTGTGACGCATGGGTAACTGCTGGAAGGACCATTGGGTAAACAACATCCACTGCAGGAGACGCATGTAAAAGCGGGCCAGAGGAAGAAGTGTGATGGCAGCTGCCATAAGGCCTAACACTTTGAGGACCAACCTGGCTTGTACCTTTTTGCTGAATAGAATCATCCGAACATGGTTTTGGATTATCCAGGATTCTTTGGTTTGTTAGGTTTGCTGACATCCGAGTAGTGTCTAGATCTGCGCCTATAAAGGTAATAGATTGGCAAGGCGATAAGGAAGACTTTTCGAAGTTGACTGAAATCCCTAACTGGCTGCAGAGACGTAGAGTGTAATCCCTGGCCTGGAGAAGTTGATGCCTGGTGGTGGCTGAGAGGAGCCAGTCGTCTAGGTACGGAAACACCTGGAATCCCCGACGTCTCAGGTGAGCCGTGACCGCTGCCATGCATTTGGTGAACATTCTGGGGGCTGTAGTGAGACCAAAGGGCAGGGCTCTGAATTGAAAATGAATGGTCCCCAGCCGAAAGCAGAGAAACCTTCTGGAGCGTCTGTGGATTTTTATGTGATAGTACGCATCTTGAAGGTCTATAGAGCACATCCAGTTGTTTTTGCCCAGAAAGGGCAAAACCGACTGAAGTGTGACCATCCGAAATCTTGCCTTTTTGACAGACTTGTTCAGCCTGCTGAGGTCTAATATCGGTCTCCAGTCTCCCGTCTTTTTGGGGACCAAAAAGAACCTTGAGTAGATTCCGGATTCTAAATGATCTGTTGGAACTGGCTGGATGGCCCTTTTCTCTAGAAGCTTTGAAACCTCTAGCTTTGCAATTTCCCTTAGACCAGGTGGAACGTCCGGAAGGGATCCTTTTTGAGGGAAGGGGCTTTTCTCGAAAGGTATTTTGTAACCCTCGGATGTGATCGACTGTACCCATTTGTCTTGAGAGAGGGAAAGCCAGGCTTCTGGGTACAGCGACAATCTCCCCCCGACTGCCTCCAAGGGTGGGCAGTCGGGCAACACCTTAGGGATGCTGGAAGGGCTTGTCAGAGAGAGGATCTCTGCTGCCCTGGTTCTGCGGACCCCCTCTGCCCCTAGGGCGGCGTCTGTTATTATTACCCCCTCTGCCTCTGGGGGTAAACTGACCACGTGCGTCGGGCGTGACTCCCTGTGATTTTCGGAACCACATTTTCCCTGCCTTCTGACCTTTGGGGTAAGGTCTAGAAGGGGTGGAGAAACGGACTCCTACGGCAGAAAGAGTCTTGCCATCTTGCTCGCACCTGGTCAAAGTGTCCTTCACCTGAGGGCCAAACAAAGTTGTCCCATCAAAGGGAGAGTTTGTGAAGGATGCCTTAAAGGGGTCTGCAAAATTGCAAAGCCGCATCCAGGACTGACGTCTGAGAGCCACTCCTGTGCCTGCGGCTCTACTCGCCCCATCGGCTGCATAAGAAATGAGCCGCATGGAGGTGTTAGTTATGGAATTTAGGATTCCCAGCTGAGAGGCAATCTTCTCCTGAGCCCCTGCAGCTGATGGATCCTGTACTACTTCACCCAATTCTTTGAGGATATCTCTTTGAAGTCGGGTGAAGTAACATAGATCATTCAGCGAACGCATAGCAAAGGTCGCTGAGGAAAACATCCGCCTACCATACCTGTCCATGGTCCTAGACTCCTTGTTAGGAGGATGGACTGGTACGGAAGGATCTGCAAGGTCCTTCTTGGTGGCGGCCGCCACCACCATGGCATCAACCGGGACACCTTTAGTGAGAAACTGTTTTTCAGTGGGGGCCGTGATATATTTAGAAGGCCTCCTGGGGACTGGTTCCACCGAATCAGGAGATGCCCATGCCTTTCGAGCTATCACGTCCATGAGGGGGTCGAAAGGCGGAGACACCCAGGAGGTGGAGGGTCGAGATCCAAAAGCCTCCAGGTATACTGATTCATCCTCGGAGGGATTAATGGAAGGCCAGTTCCCCCTCTGTTTCAGGAGTTCAAGGATGTCTGAAAACGAGACATCCTCAGAGGGGGATCTTGGGGACCCCTCCGACTCATCTAAGTCGGTATCTGATGTCGTAGACTCAGGGGAGTCTAAGTGCTTCATCTTGCAGGTCCTCTTACGCGGGGGTTCCCCTGAAGGATCAGGAGAAACCTCGGAAGAGGAAGCTCTTCCCAATGGGGAAACCTGGGGCGATGGATCTCTGGGTCCGGGAGCAAGAGAGTGGGAAGAGATATCTACAGGCACCGTAGAGGGAGGAGCTAAAGGAACCGACTGCTGACTGAGCGCGGGGGCTAGCACACTCCTCATCACCTTGAAGGCTCCCCTCCCGGGGAGGACCGATAGCTCCCGCTCCAAAGAAACAGGAATCCCCGGCCCCACCGAAAGGGAAGGCTCCGAAGCAGATGTCGGTGCCGAGCTCACCAAGGCCGAAGCTCCGAGAGGGAGAACGGGGTCGGACAAGGGTCCGATGCCACTCGCCCCCTCGGAACCGACCAGGGAAGCCCGACGACTGGATCCCTCCAAGGACGGTCTCAAGGAGGAGATAGGAGTCGAAAACAACAGAGCCGAAAGGGGTGGTATCGGCTCCGAAGCACCAACAGTCATGGTACCAATAATCTCCGGCTCCGAGCTCTGAAGGAGAGTCGAAGGAGGAATTTCTGGAGGGTGTGGAATAGCGGTAGTCTGCCGAGATGGGCTATGGAGCAACTGGGCCAGTGCCTGTGATTTCAGCAGTCTACTCACCACTCTTTCCAAGTCATGGTCTGAGAGTCTGGAAGACCTTGAGGATCGGCTCCGATGGCTCCGCTCCGAAAGTAAGGGAGAGGCCGGAGCCGAGTGGATAGACTCCAGCGAAGGAGATCTAGATCTCTTTCTCGACGGAGCCATCAGAGCCAAAGAACCTTCGGTTCCAGTTGGAGCTGACAGCTTGTCAGCTCCGAGCTGGGTTAGAGATGTGTCGGCTCCAGCCGGAGCCAACGCAGCCTTCGAAGCAAGGGTATCGGCTCCGGCCGGAGCCGACAAAGGTACCGAAGTCAGGGTATCGGTGCCGATCGGCGAAGGAAGGATCAGCTCTGGACGGAGCCGATCTCGACTCCAGTGGAGTCTGAACCAAGGCCACAGACTTGGACACTGAAGGCTGGGCCTTGGATGGCTTTGAGGGCTTCCCCGAGAAGGACTTAGCCGGGGAGCTCTCAGGCTTGAGAAGACCTCTTAAGATAAGTTTATTTCTACGTTCCTGCAGGACTCTCTGGCTGAATGAGTGGCAAATAGCACAGGAGTTCTGCAGGTGTAGGGGTCCCAGGCAATAAATACAAGAAGTGTGACCGTCTATCAGAAACATCTTCTGACAGCACGAGTCACACTTCTTGAAACCGGAGACCCTAGTGTCTTTAGACATGACTGAGTCCTAAACACAAACACACACACCACTCAGTCCAAAAATCACACTGACTACACAAAAAAAAAAAAAAAAAAAAAAACTAAGTACAGTGAATAAAAACACAAACACACCTAAACAAATCTTGACAGGAAACTGTTTGGGAGGGTAAGGCCTAAGGCCTGAAAAACAGAAAATATGGATAAGGGGACGGGAAGCTAACAGGAAAAGGGCTAAGTGAATCGGAGAACTAACAAACTATGAATATGAAAAATTTAAGGTACTGGGATAGCTAGATTTCTCAGAAAAGAGTAATTAAATTCACTTACCAGGAGCTGGCAAAAAAGGTGACCTCATGAGCGAAGCGGCAAACGAGATCTGGGTAATCACCTCCTTGCATCATGGGATATGGGGCTGCCTCGAGCTGGTAAAAGTGACTCTCGAGCTTAGCAAGTGAAGTCGGAGCCGAGGATCGGCTCCGAACCCATCCAGCAAGAATGAAGGCGAGATTGACAACTTAACATTCTCAGGACATTTGCCATATTTTCAATTATTTTGCAGGACACATCTGCTCAAAGGGGACTGTCCCTCGCAAAGGTGGACAGGTGGTAACCCTAACCTATTATTATATCATCTTTCTAAGGTAATCAGCGGAATATGCGCTTTCTGTCACTATCAGACCTCTCATACAAATGGGGAAGAATGAACACTGAATCAGGGACACTACATAACATCAGGAACACATTTAGAAGTTTGGTGCTATTAACCTGACACACTGACAGACCCAGAGCATATGTATTCATACACATTGTCTGAGGTACATGCTGTTTATGACTCATACATGTTGTCATTATTCATTACGTGCATTCCACCACCTTTCTTCCTAATATCACTAGTTCTAGGAGGGTTTAGGTGGGACAGAGTTAGATTCTGGGTCATAATCACGGATGTCCCTGGTAATCAGGGACATTTCAATGGTATGGTCCCTATGTGTTCCCCCAATGGTTTACGGACTATCTAGTGGATGTGCTGTTAGGGTTTGGAAGGTATGGGCATCTGCTATGCCCACAGTGGAATATTACTTACATTCACAGGGCGGTCCTAATATGGCTCTGCCAGCCAACACCTACACGCCTAAAAACATAATCACATACCCATAGTTCCCCTACCTGCCACTCCTCTACAGCACTCATCCTTACTGTGGGCGCAGGTGGGGTATAAACACACCACTACACACTGCCCACTCTCCCCGTGTCGGGACACATGTCGTACACTGTGCTGACTCATGTGTTATCATGCTTGCACAACCTACTGGTCCGTGTACATCTACAGCCTGGTCGGAGAAATCATTACAGGGCCTGGCTCCGGTCATTAATTTCTGCTGTCCCACAAGGGACATCGATGTCTATGTTTCAAGTGTAGACCTTGCAGATCTCTCCCACTGGTAGTTTCCTGCTGGTGGTCTGGGAAGCAGTGGTGTATTTACCTTTATTGTGTGTCTGTATGTC